>NC_061515.1:17850000-19237500 GCF_022379125.1 Scophthalmus maximus | reverse complement strand
AGTTTTGGTGAGGATATAGATTGTTCAATCACACAGTCGTCATGGCGCATATCTTTTAATGTTTCTTGTGTTGTTTTCTTTTCAGGGAATGAGCCATTTACATGACTGTGCTCTACTTACCACATGCACTAATTATACCAAAACAAGTTCTCATACGACACAGTATTGCAGGGGCACGATCAGCTTAGCGCCGCCAAAGATGATTATGATTGGTAATAAGTAATACAAACAAGGCAGAAGGATAATGTGTGCAACACTGAGCCAGCAGTTCCAAAGACAAAGGAACAGACTGGAAAACTCTGATGGCCAGAATGCTTCACTTATCACACCTTGGTGTGAACTCTCCTTCAAGCTCAAGCTGCCATTGGTCACTGTGTGCTCCAGACCCCAGGGTGTCATTAGGCCCATAAAACCCCAGCCCACCCTTTTCATTCACTTCCTGCCTCTAACTTCAAGGAGACAACACTCTCTTCTCCAACCTCTCATCGGAGAGCAAAGACCTCTCTTTCTCCTCTGGGAGAAACCACTGCTCTTGGACCCTGACCTCCATGCAGGCCTGCAGAAGCAGACTGCTGCAACTCCCACAGGCAGCAACGCGAGAGCCTGCCAAAGGACCAACCAACGCTGGAATGTCTGGTTTTACATCAAAGGCAGACAAAAAGTCTGGTCAACTGATCAAGCTAAGGAACCACCAAGCAGAATTAGTGTTGAGCATCTAACTCTGTGGAGGACACAAAAAGGACACCGAAACCACACAGCACGACTGCTGCATCTTTCTGGACACACAAAGAGCATCCCAAAAGAACTATTCTTCTTCTTTTCCATGGACTTGGTAACGTAACTTGGGCATACAGCATAGCATAACGCAACACGGCTAAGCATAGGAATGTTTAACCTTAAAAGTGTCCTGTATTAATTTGAGTCAATGTGTTCACTTAATGTTGTCGTTATACCTATCAATAGGTTATTTTGGTGTAAGGACCCTCCGACTAACCCTCTCTTAACCTGAAACTCTTTGCCCTCAACAAATGGCCTTATCAAAGAAGCACAGCATGTGGCCGAGCCAACACCTCTGATGCTGCCATTTTGTAGTTTATTTGTTCACCGCCATCTTGTTTGCAGTACTTCTTACACCTTTGACCTTTACGGCCACCTCCCTCTCTTCTCTCCTCCCGCATCTCCTCTCCCCCTTTTTCCTCCCACCTCTCCTCTCTTCCCCATTTCTCACCTCACCCCAACCGGTCGAGACAGACGACCGCCCACAACTGAGTCCGGTTCTGTCAGAAATTACTTCCTGTAACTTTCTGTTTTTAACACCCAATCGTGCTGCCTTTCCACCTTCTGCCTGCAATATTCATCTGGGTGAGTACTGTCATGATGAAGAATGCATTTCAATGCTTACAAGAACACTGCCCCGGGCTCTTTTCACAGCATCAGTCATCTGCCGTCAAATTCAATTCAATTTTATTTGTATAGCGCCATATCACAACATACATTGTCTCAAGGCACTTTACATAGTGAGGTCAATATTACAATATTACAGTGAAAACCCAACAAATCCCACAATGAGCAAAGCACTTGGCGACGGTGGAGAGAAAAAAACTCCCTTTTAACAGGAAGAAATCTCTGACAGAACCGGACTCAGTTGTGGGCGATGGAAATGGGGATGAGAGGGAGAAGTGGGCAGAAAGAGGGTGGGAGGAGAGACAGTAGGAGAGAAGAGAGAGAGAGAGGACAGTTGTACAACCGCCGCTTTAATCTCTACCAGACTGATACTTATAATTCAAAAATACAATTATGTTGTTGTTATTATTAGTGATGATATTATTATTATTAATAATAATAATAACAATAATAATGACGGGTTTGGGTCATGCAGCTCTGGGGTCAGAGATACACTAGGAGAGATAGAAAACACAAACAGGGTTAGTGACATGTACTGTAAACATATTGGGGGATAGAGGGGTTGTATAACAGTTGCTTTAATGTATACCAGACTGATACTTATAATTAGTGAAAACTGACACCTATAAATACAATGAAGTTATTAATAATAATAGTAATAATAATAATAATAATGACGGGTTTGGATCCTGCAGCTCTGGGGTCAGATCTACTAGGAGAGAGAAAACAGAGTTAGTGACATGTAATGTAGATACATGGGGGCAGAGAGAGAGAGAGAGAGAGAGAGAGAGACAGAGATCGAAAAAGTGGGAGACGGAGAGAGAGATAAAGAGAGAGACTTTTTAGCGAGAGGGAGAAGGATTTTTAAAACACAATGTTTATTAAGATTTACCAGAGAACATCACGGTCCTCTACAAATGAAATGAAAAAAACCCACACACAACAACAACAACACAAAACAAAAAAAATTACAAAACAGAATAAATCAGGTCATAAAAACAGAGTGAAAGATGAGCTCTCCCTCCTTCACTGAACACACAGCCGTGGTGAAACACCACTAGTTTAAAAACTCTTGTTTGTCGTTCATCAGAGAGTGGAACCTGAAATCCACTCTCACCCTGTCTTTCCTGCTTTAATAAATCAACAGTTTGGCCTGACCAACCACAAAATTAAGCAACTGCCACTTTTTAGCATCTTGTTTTCTGTAGCCAGCACCAAAAAAAAAAACTGTCTCTGTAAACATTTCCCCACAGTCGAAAAACACCGTCTTTAAAATGTCAAAAAGAGGTTTCAGTCTGTGACAGTCCAGATTACAGTGAATGATGGTCTCTGTGTGTGGACAGAATGAACATGTGGAGGAAACGGTGGGATTTATCTTGGACAGAAAGAGATTCACCGCCAGAGCCCCGTGGAGGATCCTCCACTGCAGGTCTCCAGACCTCTTGGTCAATGGAGGCTTGTACAAGAGTCTCAACACCGGCTTGCTGGCCCGTGGTAGTCTTTCCGTCCACACCATGTCCTTCCTCTCACCCAGCTTCTTCCTGTGAGTGGCCAGAACACAGTTTCTGTACAAACCTTTTCCAGTTTGCATGTGGAAATCAGCAGCAGTGTCCGGTGAGTCAGCATGATGTATTAACAAAACCAATGTCCGGAAAAGGGTCCCCCGAGTCGGGTGCTCCGGTTCCGTTAAAATAGTCCCGCAGCATCTCCTTCTCCTCACTGTCCAGTCTGTTGTTCCACTCGTTTAGAATGGTCCTGGTGTGGCGGGCCGACCGCATACCCAGCAGGGAGGCCACTGCCTCCGTGTTTTGGAAACCAGGACCAGCAGCCTCCACGATTGCCCTCAGTTTCGTCACTCCAGCTCCCGTTAGTCTCTCGGTGAGTCCGGGTCTGCTGCCATCTTGGAGATCCAGCCGGGCCCCCCACACCAGAGGCTCCTCCAGGAGCCAGAACAGAGATGCTGCAGGTCCTAGTCTGGACCACTTAAAAAGTCTCCAGCTGTAAAAAGTCCTTGATAAAAATGAGGCAGTTTACACAAAGGGACAAAACAGTGTCCACAGTCCACCAAAAACCATTAAGCATCGAGATCCAGACTTGCTACCCCCCTTAAAATGGTGCTGGCCACTGGCCTCCATACAACATCTTCATTACCAAATAAAAACCTCTGCAAGAACTGTAGTCTAAAAGCAGCTGTCCGGCAGTTCCCCCAGCAGTCTAGGCCTATAGCAGCATAATAAAGAAATGGTTTATTAAACACCTGAGCAGCTCTAACTATTAGCTTTATCAGAGAGGAAGGTTTTAAGTTTAACTTTAAATGTAGAGAAGGTATCTGCCTCCCTGACACAAACTGGGAGCTGGTTCCAGAGGAGAGGAGCCTGGTGGCTGAAGGCTCTGCCTCCCATTCTACTTTTACAGACTCTGGGAACCACAAGTAGTCCTGCATTTACAGAGTGAAGTGATCTATTGGGATAATATTGAACTATGAGCTCTGTAAGATATGATGGAGCTTGATTAGGCCAAGGTAATGCCATCCAAGGTAACTATATGATCAGATTATGTTTCTCTGAGGGCCGAGTAAAATGACCTCAGTTTTTTGTGAATTTAGAAGTAAAAAATTATAAGTCATCCAGGCCTTTATGTCTTTAAGACAGTCCTGAAGTTTGTCTACCTGACTAGTTTCATCTGGCTTTATAGATAAATACAGCTGGGTGTCATCAGCGTAGCAATGGACATTGATGTGGTGTTTTCTTATAATATTGCCTAAAGGAAGCATATATAAAGTGAAAAATATCGGTCCCAGTACAGAAGCTTGTGGTATTCCATGTCTCACTTTTGTATGAGTGGAAGATTTGTTATTAACGTTAACAAACTGAAATCTATCAGATAAGTAGGACTTAAACCATTCTAGTGCTGTTCCTTAAATCCCAATGTGTTCTAGTCTCTGTAACAGAATTTTGTGATCGATGGTATCAAATGCAGCACTAAGATCTAAAAGGATAAAAAGTCTGAAAATTCAGATAGAAATTCAGAGTAAGGGCCTGGTGGTCGATATATGACGACTACGATAACTGTTTTTTGACATTTCCAGCTTGGGTGAAAGAGGCTAAGAGTTAGGCTTTCAAATGAGTTAAAACTATGTTTAGGTCGAGGGTTAAGCAATAAGTCTGATTGGTAGATTGCTGCTACTCCTCCTCCTCGGCCTGTGGTCCGAGGAATATGAGTATTATTATGAGAGGGAGGTTTTGATTCATTTAAACTAATATATTCTTCTGGCTTCAGCCAGGTTTCAGTCATACAGAATAAATCAACGTGCTGATCAGTTATCAGATCATTCACTAACAAAGATTTAGATGGGAGTGACCTAATATTAAATAATCCACATTTTATTGTTCTATTCTTAGGTTCATGTGTTGATCTTCATGAGATTTGTGTGAATTACACCTCTTTATTTACCTTTGGTTTAGATAGTTGAAGTTGTCATGGGGCAGAAACAGTTTCTTTGGGGTTTTGTGGGGGCGACTGCTGTAATAGAACTGCAGAGAAGCGTGTAAGACTGCAACTCTGCTTCCTGGTCCCAACTCTGAAATGTCACGGGTTTGACCGTCTAGGTAACCGAGTCAGGTTTCTACAAATGAGAGCTGCACCATCCAAAGTTGGATGAATGCCGTCTCTCCGCATCAGACCAGGAATTCTCCAAAAGCTGCGCCAGTAATCTTTGAGCCCACATTGTTATCTGGACACCACCTCGACAACCAGCAGTTAAGTGATGATGTATGGCTATACATGTCATCACTGTTCAAGTTGGGCAGGGGTCCTGAGAAATCTACAGAGTCCAGAATCAAAGCTAATTCTGAAGGGTGAGTATGTATAAACAGGCCCTATATACACTCACCGGCCACTTTATTAGGTACACCTTGCTAGTAAAAGGTTGGACGCCCTTTTGCATTCAGAACTGCCTTAATTCTTAATGGCATACTTTCAACAAGGTGTTGGAAAATTTCCTCAGAGATTTTGGTCCATATTGACATGATAGCATCACGCAGTTGCTGCAGATTTGTCGGCTGCACATCTATGATGCGAATCTCCCGTTCCACCACATCCCAAAGGTGCTCTATTGGATTGAGATCTGGTGACTGTGTAGGCCACTGGAGTACAGTGAAATCATTATCATGTTCAAGAAACCAGTTTGAGATGATATGAGCTTTGTGACATGGTGCATTATCCTGCTGGAAGTAGCAGTCAGAAGATGGGTACACTATGGTCATTAAGGGATGGACATGGTCAGCAACAATACTCAGGTAAGCTGTGGCATTTAAACAATGCTCAATTTGAACTAAGGGGCCCAAAGTGTGCCAAGAAAATACCCCCCCACACCATTACACCACCACCACCAGCCTGAACCGTTGATACAAGGGAGGATGGATCCTTCTATTGTCCAATTTTGGTGAGCCTGTGCGAACTGTAGTCTCAGCTTCCTGTTCTTAGCTGACAGGAGTGGCACCCGGTGTGGTCTTCTGCTGCTGTAGCCCATCTTCTTCAAGGTTCGACGTGTTGTGTGTTCAGAGATGGTATTCTGCATTCCTTGGTTGTAACGAGTGGTTATTTGAGTTACTGTTTCCTTTCTATCATCTCAAACCAGTCTGCCCATTCTCCTCTGACCTCTCACATCAACAAGGCATTTTCGTCCACACAACTGCCGCTCACTGGATATTTTCTCTTTATCGGACCATTCTCTGTAAACCCTAGAGATGGTTGCGTGTGAAAATCCCAGTAGATCAACAGTTTCTGAAATACTCAGACCAGCCCGTCTGGCACCAACAACCATACCATATTCAAAGTCACTTAAATACCCTTTCTTCCCCATTCTGATGCTTTGTTTGAACTTCAGCAAGTTGTCTTGACCACCTCTACATGCCTAAATGCATTGAATTGCAGCCATGTGATTGGCTGATTAGCTATTTGTGTTAACAAGCAATTGAACAGGTGTACCTAATAAAGTGGCGTTCAGCTAACATTTAGAGATAGCAGCTCAGCTGTGAGCAAACATGCGGTTATTGTTTCAGTGTGCTGATGAGTGAGGGAGGGAGTGTGAAGGATGATTGTCACCGTGGTCTACTGATCTCCTTGCTACAGGTCATTCCAGTGGTTGCTGCCAAAGCTGCCAGTAAACCACATGAATGTGTGAGGAGACACGGAGCCACCAGATGCATATATTTACAGGCCAGAACCAAAACAACACAATAAAGGAAAATATCTCCGGCTTTAAAAAAATCTCTATAACTGTACTGTACTGGAACCACTAAGCGCCAAAGGTTCACAATGCTTGGTATTTAAAAGAGGTTGGCGTTTTTTGGTCTTTACAAAACCATGAGAGCAAATGGAAGTGGAAGTGTAATGGATGTCAGAAGGGGTTTAGTGTTTATCTGCTATAACACCACTGTTATCATTATCATGATTAAACTTATCGACAACTCAAATAAGCCATTAGTAAATCTGAAGAAAAATCATCACCAAGGAATTAAATTATTAATGATGGTATCTGTCTTGAATTAAAAACAATGAAAAAAACAAACATTTGGAGATTGACGCATCTTAAGAGAGAATATCATTGACCTTTAGTTACAGATATACAAAAATATATAAATAAAATATGATACAAATATACTGTATCTGTCAGGTAGGAGAGCAGGAAGCAGGACCCAAATGCAGGATGTGGCAAAAAAAGGATATTTAATAATAAAAGAAAACAGACTTACAATGTCTAAACCCAAAACAAAGTCCAACTAAGGGTGTCCATGAGATGTAGCAAGGTAAACTGAAAAAACTAGAGCCAGGGACAAAAGGACAAACTGTGGCAAAACAACAGTCGCCGACCAGGGAACATATCAGGAGCAGACATCCCAGGACAGACGGAGGAAAAACAACAAACGATCTGACACAGACAATGGGAAGCACAGAGACTAAATACACACACGGTGGGCAGGGCAAATTGAACACAGGTGAGACACATTAGGAACAGGTGCAAACAATCATAGGGGCAGGAGACACAGGAAGAAAAAGTGAACAAACAGGAGCCAGGGAAACAGGAAGTACAAAAACTAATTCAAAATAAAACAGGAAATACAAAACACGGAATCATGACAGTGGCAGGAGACACGAGGAAAAACAAAGTGAACAAACACTCGCCAGGGAAACAGGAAGTACAAAAAATTATTCAAAATAAAACAGGAAATACAAAGCACGAGCTTAAGACAGAGGCAGGTGACACGAGGAAAAACAAAGTGAACAGACACGAGCCAGGGAAACAGGAAGTACAAAAAACGAATTCAAAATAAAACAGGAAATACAAAACACGAGATCATGACAGTATAGACATTTAAAGAACTCAGTGGACATTACATAGACTAAATTAGTAATTCATTACTGTAAACACACAATTGGAAGATTAATCAATAATAAAATTGAAAAGCATCAGGAGTAATGCATACCTTGCACGCCCTGTATATATCCAAATGAGGCTATGCTAACTTTTTTATATTGTAATAATGCCATTTCATTCAATCAGCATGAACAGTCAATTATCTTTATAGTCCTATTATTTGCATTTTCCATACCACTTTTTTCTCTCACACACACACACACACGCACACACACACACACACACACACACACACACACACACACACACACACTCATACACACACACACACAACATATGTAACCAGGCATTACTTTCAAGATCAAGGAACATCATAAACTAATGATGTTCTCTTATGGTGTTAAATTTTCTACTACTGAAAATACAAACAAAATGTTATGATTGTGAATAATTGTCAATACCTGGCCTCACACATAGAGTACCATGTAAATGTTGTGCTGTTTATCAGTTGTGGATATCAAAAATGTATTAAATATTCATATAAAATAATAAGTTTAATCAATATTAAAGATAATTCAGGGCACCATCCTGCAGGGGTAGGAAAGGGAAATGATAGCCAACTTACTGATTCAGCCTCATTCATTATACCAACTATCAATTTGGATTAAATTAAAATAACCACAACCAAATTCACCACATTGGTTTTTACCTGAGGTTGAAGAGCTCTACTGGTCAGAGGTTGGCAATACTCACTCCTGGCAATATTACAACAATATCTAATCTAACAACTGTGAATATGTTTATCTTTTGTGTTTAATGCTTGGAAGGAATTTATATAAATGTTTTATTTATTGTTCATTTAAGTCTGGACTGAGTCTATTGTCTATATGTTGAAAATTTACCAAAATAAACTAACTAACTAACTAAATATAATGCATGTGTGTGTGTGTGTGTGTGTGTGTGTGTGTGTGTCCTAATCCTGGTAGGTGACTATGTTTTTTCTTGATTACTAAGACACATTTCTTGAAATAATGCTCCATTTCCCAAAACTCTAAACACAATTGCAGGACTGCACACTCATTCTCACAAACTTCCAACTTCCATGTCAAAACCAAACTCTCCCCTCAAAACGATGTACTCTTGCATCAAAATCAAACTTTGCCTCCAGACATCACACAAAAACATCAAATTCACACACACACTAGCATTCGAGAAAAACTGTAACGCCTCCTGCCTCCATCAGGTGGTCGTCTCTCAGTTCTGCATGAATAGAACTAGTACTGATGGGAAAACATCCAATTTACAAACTAGGAACTTACAGTAACTACAAATTACTGTACCTGTACGTGATATGGTACAGTATTTCAATGCATTTCAGACAGCATACAGCACAACAGCTACAGTACATGTATGTGCTGTAACAGTGCACCACCCTAACCCTGAACAGTACAGGAGTCCAAAGTTACAGTAGAGAGCAGTATGTAAATTACTTAGCTCTTATTCTCTCTGAAGGTTCGTATTGCTGTAAACCTGCTAAGATTTGGCTGCACTTTTTGCCCAGCCTCCCCCATCCACATCCCATTGACAAGGACATGGTCAACAAGAATTGCATGAATTTCATCTGAAATAATTTGTCTCCTCCTCCTCCTCCTCCTCTGCTTCCTTCATGTGGATCCATTGTTCCAAAACTAGTAAACTATTTGATGGCCCTTTTATCTATCTATCCTGAGTTTCTGATTGGTGTGTGAACAATTTTGACTTCAGTGTTTCCACCTGAGAAATTGTGTGCATATGCGTTCAAGTTGTGATGACTTGGGTTAATGATATTGAATGCAGTGCTTTCTGAATGAGCACATGGTGTAACCAATGATAAATTAAGGGATTTGTGTTTAGAGTTTTGGTAAATGAGTCTGTCTTTTGGTAGATGGTGTTATGGTTTGGGATGTTTAGTTATTGGTCTAGGAATAGTGTGTAAGCAAACGAGAAAAACTGTAATAGTGGCCTGTAAGGTATAACCTTATAAGGTGTAACCTTATAAATCTACACTTCTAAAGGATACGGACAGACGCAGCATTCAGAAGAATCTCTGTCTCAACTTATGTCTATAAATCACAAGATAAAAAAATTGTTTTCACTTTCCATTTTTCCAAAAACTTTCTATCCCTCGGCTTTATTAATGTATTTTGAGGATCATTGCCACAGACTTCTACACAGTGGGAGATTTATCATAGCTTGTGGCTGTGTTTTGTGAATGCTCTGCGTTGAGGATGTGGGAGACTGATCATGTCTCCACTACTGTATATTCAATGTAATGTAAGTTTGGGGAAAACCAAAATGCATCTCAGTGAAGATGAATTATTCCTCCCTGTGGATCCGCGCTTTGATTTCTCCCTAATCAAACGAGTTTGGCTGCACAGAGATTCTCAGGCACAGAGCAACACATGCATTTTTCATAAATGACGGATAATTGAAAGCAGTTCGGAGTAGAAAAGCAGTGACATATTTTGTGCTGAACACACCATGCATATTTCATAACAAAAATGTTTTGTCTCCACCAGCTTTGTCGATGCACCGACTCAAGAGGAATCCAGTGCTGTTCCCCCACCAAGAAACATGAGAAAGTTGAGGTATTCATCTGAAGCCCTGTTGTTAACCATTTGTTTTGTACTTGAATTATGAATCTCATTCACAGTCATTTTAAATCATGTGGCCAGAAACAATTTCCCATTATTGGTATTAGTATTTCATTTGCATTTTGGCTAAAATTTTCAGTGAACTATAACCAGCAGAAAACCGTACAACCCTGCAGGGGTAGAGAGCAGTAACTTCAGGGGAACTTATTTTATGGGTTAATGCTGAATATTTTACATAAAAAAACAACTCCCATAAAACATATATTTAAAAATGTAGGGAAATATGAAAGGAAAAGTAAATACAAATAAATTGTGCTCTTTCTGTTCATTTTCTCATTAGTTTGTTGAGAAAACACATTTTATTTTGATTGTTTACATTCCCTATTTCAGCGAGCCCCAAATAGCGGCCATGTCCAGCCCTCAAAAGGCAAATATCTGGCCCGTGGCGACCCATCTGTCATAAAACGTTAATAAAGTGAGCACCGCTATACTTCCTAATTTCACACTGATCTCCACTGTCAGAAGACGTGCGTGCTCTCTATGGTCCTCCGCTAGCTACAACTGCCTGCATCATAACCAGTAATTCTCAGACAATCAATAACTGTTGTAGTATGAGTTGCGTTACTCCTGTCTGGAATGGTGCAGTGTGTGTGTGTGTGTGTGTGTTTGTGTGCGTGTGTGTGTGTGCACGCACGCAGGTTGTGATCTGTTTTATTATAATGATAAATGGGTTGCGCCTCAAGTTGAACAAAAAGTATCTATGTGTCTTTCGCCACGCTGTTGGGGAACGTAAGGGGTTGTTCCCGAGCGAGAGGGGGCTTCAGTCCTGGAGAAAGAAAATCTCTCCCCTGCTTCCCGAGTCCTGAGTCCCGGCTCCGGTCTGGCAGCAAAAGAACATGACCTGCCCGAAAAAAAGTGTAGAGTTGACCTGGAAAACCATCAGTTCAAATCTGAACTGATTTGATTAACACAAATTCGTCTGCTTTTTAAATTTATAGAAACATGAAACCCCCCACGATGTTTCCAAGAATCTGTGGAGGAGCTGTAAATGAAATCGTTTTAGTATCACTGTTAGTTTGTTAGCTTGCTAGTTTTGTTAACCTGCAAGACACATACAATATCATACACTCATATATACTCATCTACTCATCAGTCCAGAGAAGTGTGACCTTTTTGGGTGATACTCTCTGTTAGGACTCATGAGGACTTAGTTCAGTTGTATGAGGGGCATATTCCAGAATTACCTCCCGCACACACAACTGAAATGCTCTCACACACACAACTGAAAGGCTCTCACACACAACTGAAATTACCTCTCATACACCCAAATGAAACGCCTTCCTGTTCAACTGAAACGCCTTCCTGTTCAACTGAAATGCCTCCCTGTTTAACTGAAACACTCTCACAAACACAACGAAAAGGCTCTCACACACACAACTGAAATTACCTCTCACACACACAACTGAAAGGCTCTCACACACACAACTGAAATTACCTCTCACACACACAACTGAAATTACCACTCACACTCACAACTGAAATTACCTCTCACACACACAACTGAAATTACCTCTCACACACACAACTGAAACCCTCTCACACACAACTGAAATTACCTCTCACACACACAACTGAAATCCTCTCAGACACACACAACTGAAATTACCTCTCACACACACAACTGAAATCCTCTCACACACACAACTGAAACCCTCTCACACACACAACTGAAATTACCTCTCTCACACACAACTGAAATTACCTCTCACACACACAACTGAAACCCTCTCACACACACACCTGAAACCCTCTCACACACACAACTGAAATTACCTCTCACACACACAACTAAAAACCTCTCACACACACAACTGAAAACCTCTCACACACAACTGAAATTACCTCTCACACACGCAACTGAAATTACCTCTCACACACACTACTGAAATCCTCTCACACACAAAACTGAAATTACCTCTCACACACACAAATGAAATTACCTATCACACACACAACTGAAACGTTCTCACACACTAAACTGAAACTACTGAATTCAGCTAAAAGGCCCTGGCACACATGCCAGACTTTTATTTTTGGATTTTTCATCTGTATTTAACACTATCCAGCCACATGTTTTAGCGATGAAATTGCTTGTTGATTTTAATCTTGACATAAGCGTTACAGGGCTCCAGACACAATAAAAAATCTAGGAGCCAAAATATATTGATGTCAGAGCACAATGTCTAATGTCTCCCTTACCTTTTCTTTCTTCTCTGTACTGTCTGCCTTTGTATGCCCTGCATCCCATAGTGGGCAAAATTTATTCTTTGCACAGTATGTGCCATGTCTAATATGTTTCAATATCGTTACCATAAATACATAAATGTCAAAAAAAATTAAAGAGATCACCACCATTAATATCCTTACCACCTATATGTTGTATAGAGACTGACGACCCCCATCCACATACCATTACAAAAGAAGGGGGAAAATTTACTTCTTTTGAAAATATGTGAACTTGACATCTGCAGGAATTTTAAATGAAGTAGCAAATTGTATGCAATCATGAACAGATTATTTCCTGAGGATATTGCAATATATCAGATGAGTTTTCCTAATATTTTTAAGACCATACCTCTGTCTGTACTATGATTACAGAAACATAAATATGTTTTGTGTTCTTCAAATAGATTCATTTTAAAGTTAATTTTAATATATATATATATATATATACACATATATATATATAATGTATAAGGGAAGTAGAGAGGCTACTCTCTACTGCTGGAGACAGCTTCAAACTAATCTTGCTAATAATTCTAGATACCTGTCTGTCTGTGTCTGTCTGTCATATCTTGAGAACTGTTCATCTAATCAGCCTCACACTTGGCATGCGCGTTGTTTAGGGTCCAAGCAAGTGCAGCTGATCAGAGCAACTGGGACTCATCAACGTTAAAGATGTTGTCAATCACGACAAAGGCATGTTGTTCTCTGGTTAAGGATTCTGTGTACTGAGCTGAGCTTCACCAAACTCTGAAAAATCAGTTGAACAGCTGTTTGTGCAGCAGCGGGGCTTCAGACCTCTGAGGACTGAATTCTGCACAGGGCACAATTCTCTATCTTGTCCCTCAAGCCGTCGTGTACATCCCCGTGCTGATCTTTGCAGCCTCACTAGGAATTGACTCCTCCACGTGGGTCTCTCTCTACGCCCGGTCGTGCGCGTCCTTGTGCTGCTCCGCCGCCGTCCTCTGGTCACCAGGAGCTCACGTCTGAAGGAGAGAGTTTTTTATTTCACACGGACCGGTCAGGGAATGGACTATTCCCATTTTTGCATCCTAGTGGAGATGAACATGCAGTCACAAGGAGGGACAGAGCAGCAGCCACGAGGAGTGATCTGACACGCCCGTCTCACAGACAGGCGCATGAGATGAAGATGATCTAATAATATAGTTTCTGTCACGGATGGTTACGATAATGATTATGGATAATGTTATGTTATGTTACAACACAGTCATTATTTACTTTGATCACTTTCATGAAAAATAATTAATATAGCAGAGTATTATATGTTAAATATTATGTAGCTATAGGCTCAATGAATTACACACTGAGACACTTGAAGCACAGTCATTAATAACAGAACAGAACAAAAATTAGAACATACAAAGCGATGAGTGAACGTGAGTCTGGGTTCTATAAGCCAGGCCCCTCAGGACGCCACACTATGATGTCATACACTTTCTCTCAGCACCCCAAACTCTGACCGACTTCCCGCGTCCCTGACCTTGTGGCGCCCAGTTCAGGTTCATCTTTATGGAAATCAGGAAGACAGCAGGAGCGCTGGTGTCAGAGGAGGAGAAGGAAGCAGAAAACATTAAAAAAAAAGGGGGAAAGACACCGCCACATGAATTTAAACTTCACCCGGATAAAACTCCAGATCATCCAGCAGAACAGACAGCAGCTGCTCTTACGTTGGCTTCTCCTCCGCCGTGTTTGTCTCCCAACGCTATTGCGCAACACCATGAGGACGGTTTAAAATCCTGTTTCATTGTACAACTTTGAAGTGTTATCATGTGTTTTATTAAGAATATTTCGATGTAATTTTGTTCGACTGAGTTTTAAATTTAGTTAAATGTAGCTAACCACATAGTTGGATAATGTTGGCAATAAAAAAAAATCCGTAAACAAAAAATTATTAGATTACATTAATTTAGCAGACGCTTTTGTCCAAAGGGACTTAATAGAAGTGCTTTCGACCATGAAGGTATTACCCAAAAGTGCAAGAATCAATGGAGTACATATACATTTATCAAATAGGCAAAAACACCTTCAAGTGATCATTTTAGTTTTTTTTCTTTTTGACATTTAGGATGCAGGGCAGACAAAGGCAGACAGTACAGAGGGGAAAGAAAAGGTAAGGGAGACATTTTTTTGTGTCTGGAGCACTGCAAGGCTTATGTCAAGATTAAAATCAACAAAGCAATTTCATCGTTAAATACTAATACATTTTTAAATCCAAAAATAAAAGTTTGGCATGTGTGCCAGGACCTTCAAGCTGAATTCAGTAGTTTCAGTTGTATGTGTGAGAACTTTTCAGTTGTGTGTGTGAGAGGTAATTTCAGTTGTGTGTGTGAAAGCATTTCAGTTGTGTGTGCGAGAGGTAATTCTGGAATATGTCCCTAACGGCCCCTCATACAGTTGCTGCATTCTCTGTACTGCGGATGAAATATAGAAAAATGGTCAAGTTCATTCTCTCATTCTCTTTCATTCATAGTCTTGACAGCTTGGCATATGTATCAAATCTATTTCCATACTTATTTATGATAATAACAATTGACTATCTTAATTCTAATAATAATGATAAATGACTCTTTCAGTTTATAGTAATACGTTACTACTTTTGTCTGATGGAGGCTTTAAATGTTCGTGTTTTCACTGAACCTTCTTTCTTCACTTGTACTATATCATGTGTGACAGGAGCAAATAATTGTAACCTAATTACATAATTCATTCCCCCTTTTCCTACATGTGTCGGACCGTGTGAACACATGGGCCAAAACATGACGGAAGAACTTAAATCTTTATAGCCAGAATACAGGTTCTAATGACAGCGTATAATTCTGCTGCTTGTCTACGTACCTTTAGACACTGAATTGCTTCCATAACTTCTATAGAAGTTTGTAATCACTCACTACAGCACAACCAGGTGTGTGTTATCTTTCAATCCATCAATTTTCAAAATCAGATCAGAATTTTGAATCGTCTGCTTTAATTTTCTTTAAAGAAATGTGAGGGTTTGACTATATGAATTCCTCCTAGCCAGATCTCCTTGCTGCATCATGTTCAAGGTGTGCAGCTCTGTATAAACAACATGAACAACATAGACAACAGTCAAGACCAAGTACTATGGCTGAAATTTAACAATTATGACAATTATGGTAGCAACAGCGGCTACATCTCTGAGACAGCTCGCCATGCCGAGACCACAGGTAGAAACCAGTACGATATGCAACAGGGCGATAAGGAGACACACGGTTCTCATGCAGGTGGAAGCTGATGATGTTCTGAGCCCCAAAGCCAGTGCTGAGGTGAGGGCTTGCCTTAGATTACGAAAGGCCTTGTGCACGAGAGGGCAGATACAATGTTCCTTAGACAATGTCAGTGTCTCTTTTTCTTTCTCAGCACCAAAAGAAGCTTCAAACTGTCTTTTAGACTCATATTCTTGTTCTTAAAAACAGTCAAGTGTCTCTCAACTCTCTGATGCTGACCTTTGGCCTCTGTAAGGGCACTGCATGCCTCTCTTGATGTCGACGTCACTTCTCACCGCTGCCACACAAAACTCTAATAGGCCTCGAACTGTCTTTGGAGCTAATCTGGCCCAGTCAGTTTTCTGCCTTTACTTAATGTAAAAACAAACAAATGCTGACTGTCTCTCCATGGGATACATTAAAATTAACTCAGGTCAAAGACTGTGCAGTACTGGCACTATTAGCAAAATATTTTTACGTTTCAAAAAGTTAAACTTCTGCAGTGCTTAAAAAAATCTAAAAACGGCCACATTGAAGACAAATCAGGTGCTCATATGTGAAATATTGGCTGTGTGCTGAATGGATGATCACAAAGATGAAAGTCATGTAAATTCTGGCAACTTGTAGCAATACAGTCATCAACAGATTTAAAATTGAATCTCTTTTATTCTTTCATCTCTGTAATCAGGAATGGTTAAATATAATTTAATTAACTTCAACAGTAATGTTGGGTCTTCATAATGATCATTTGAAAGTTGAATTTTAACTGCTTAAAATTTTGAATCTTTATCTAAATCCTTGCATTCCCTGTCTTCCCAATGCTGTGTGTGTGTGTGTGTGTGTGTGTGTGTGTGTGTTTGTGTGTGTGTGTCTATGTGTGTGTATGGTGAGCCTCTGTGTCTTTGTGTCTGACTCACAAGGTGGAAAGACATCTGCCACTGTTTTGTTTTCGGGATTTTAAAGGAATGAAAAACATCAACTTTGCTGATTAAAATTTAAGACTTAATCTTCATCATTATATTTGTAAGGGTATTGTCTATCATTCTTTTCAGGCTTGATAATAATTGACAGTACTGAAATTTATTTAAAATCCCAGACTCTTCTTTACTTTAAAATCCCAGACTCTTTCAGTTTATCTCTGATGTGTTCCAGCTGTGTGTGATAGGCTGTGCAGGAGTTGAGAATAGGAGATTTACTTATTTGTACGGAAAGATATTTTGTTTATTACTGTTAAAAACTTATGAGCTTCCTTGAGAAGACGTTTTTAAATAAAAAAGAAAATAATAGAAGTTAAATGCTATAAGCCCCTTCGGGTGGACGTGTTTAAATATGTTAAAATGTATGAGCTTCTTTGAGGACGTTTTAAATTAAAGAGTAAAAATTCATGAGCCTCCAGAAGACGTTATGATAGAGTAGTGAAGATACCAGATAAAAGTGAGGAGAGGAGAGTTATGGCCACAGCTCTGTTCTTTCCACAGTCACACTGGTGAATGAACTGCGCATGTGTGGTTTCTTAGGGGAATAAGGTTACACAGATAGTATAGCCACTCCCCTGTCTGCACAGAGGAGCTCCAGCCTGCAGCTTTGGAGTTGCAAGAAGGGGGAGCAGGGTGAAGCCCAATAAAACATTCTGTTTGTTAGTGGCTGTTGCTCGATTATAAAATTATTTGATTGAGATCCATTAACTTTATATATAAGAGTTATGTTGACAGATAAAAAGGTAAATCTTATTATGACAATTACAAGTATTCCTGTATTAAGCTGATTGATAATTCCTTAGCTTGAATGAAAACACAGGTATGCATAAAATAGATATAACGTTTGTATATTGATAAAATTGCATCTTTATAACGCATGAGGTTGTAATTTGGTATTTAAAGGATGAAAACATTTGTTTTAGATACAAATGACCTATGTGTTGGCAGATAATGTGTGCAGATTATATTCAATTACTTATGGTATAGTTGAAATGACCTAGTGGGTACATAAAAGGCTACATTCTTGTATGTTTCTTTTGTTCTCCTGTGGTGTGTGAGAGACGGAGAAGGAGGAGACGGAGAGAGAGAGAAGGTGCTGGCCAGTACGTCACACGGATTGAGGCTTGCTGCCAACAGCGTGTGCAGCTCCTGAATCCAGTCTGCTCAAGGCCAGTGCGGTTTTATCCAAAAACTCTTTCTAACAAACACCTGCATTTTTGACATCTATGTGTTCACTCATGTATTGCTAATATTGCTGATAAATTTAGTTTGCTTTCATTTATAGGTTATTATAAACACATTTCTCAATTTGGTGTTAATAGAGGGCATCTATCTGCTTGTGTATGCCTAAACTATTTCATGTTGTGAACATTTAGCAAGAGACTTGGCAACTGACTGATCAATTAATGTATTTGAGTAATTAACGTTGTATGATTACTTGGTTTGAATACTGACGAGAAGTTGCAAATTGTAGTTTTTGTTGGTGCAAAGGTTTGTTTTGCTTGAAGTTGCATTGCAGATTAAGTGTTGAGATTATTCTGTGCATTAAGGTGATTGGGTGATAATTAGGTGATTGTTTTGTTGCAAATGACATCACACTTGTTGATAGTTGCTTCCTTGGAGTAGTGTGTGATCTTTTGAGTTTTATGAAGGATCAAATTTTCTCTAATTTGTAGGATATTTGTGGACATTTTATTCATGGAAGTTGCTAGATTGCTGGTGCATTTGGTCAATAGTATATAACTGTAACACCAAAACCCACATGGTGTTGTACTTTTGCTAATTTACAAGACTTTTGATTTCTCTGAAGTTGACAAATTATTTTCGCTTTGTTTTGTTGATTGTGGTATATTGTGGCCTATAAACAATTTGGTTGAATTGAAAAAAAGAGAGGGAAAGATAAGCTAAATAGATTTAAGTGTTCTGAGTTTAAAGAATTAGTTTTAATCTACTACTAATAATACAAATTCACAATAAGGCAACATAGAAGGGTTGTTACAATGCCAAAAAAGGACAATACAATTCGGTATCGCAAAGTTATCGGGAAAATGGCACAAGCGTTGGCCTGACATTGAACAACCATGGCCAGTGGAAGGGACTCTTAACCCAGATGTAAATAAAACAATGCAAGTGCTTGTGTCCACCTATAAGGTGAATCAAAAGAAGGGGAAAAAATGAGGGACAGAAACTGATAAAAGCAGCAAAAGATAACAGAGATAGAGGTGCAGAAGAAATAGCAAAAGATGCAAAAGTAACAGAAAAACTAATGGCAGAAATCAATACACCTTTCTCACATACGGATCCAGTGAAGAAACCCCCACCTTATGAGAAGGAGGTGAAGTTTAAGGACATCTATCCTCAGCTTCCAGTGATCAGTCAGGAGGGCGATTACTGCATCAGAGATGAGGAGGACCAAATAATAGAAATTGGACAAGCGGAAACAACAATAAAGATGAATCCAAGTTCCAAAAGTAAGAAGAAAACGACACGCCTGGAAACCAAAGGTAGACTGAGGATCAGGAAGATGGGATTCAGAAATGATGATGATCAAAGTGATTCAGAGGAGATCATGGGTGGATATGATCCTGTGGTCAGGCAGAAACTGGAAAGAGCAGAATGGAGAGGTGATGAAATATGGAAGAAAAGGAACAGAGGAGATTATACCTCTGATGAAAGTGAAAATGGAGACAGCGATGGAAATTTGGTGAATGAAGGTGCTTCATGTTCAAGGGGATTTTATCCTGCGATGTACAGTACCAGAATAGAAGAAGTTGAAAGAAGCATGGACCGATGTTGTTTGGATTTGGATAAGTCGACCAAACCAGAAGAAATAAGAGAATTGGAAGTCCAGTTGGAGAAGCGGAAGAGACAGAAGGAAAAATTGAGGGAAAAAGAATCCCGAAAGTCAGACAGGAAGTATACATTGCGTCCAAGAAGAGGGGAGACACTCGAGAAGATGCTTCCAGTGATCATCCGAGGACAGAATTTGGAGTACAAACCTTGGCAGAGTACAGATATGGGAGATATTAAGAGACTTTTGGCTAATCTCCTTGGGGTTCCAGCTATGGAAGAGATCCTACAGAAAGCAGGACTTAATCGATATGTGGGGACTGCTGTGAATGATCCTGAGCTGTTTGCTGCAAGGAGAGGTCGGATGTGGAGAGCGTTGAGAGAAACGTTTCCAACAAATGTGCATCCTGACAATATTCTCATTGAGTCACTGGGACAGGACAAAAATCCAAGAGCCTATGTGTCAAGAGTTCATCAGGTGTGGAGAAATGTTACTGGAAATGACCCGGATTTGAGTGAAATGGAGCAGTCAATTTTGAGAGCTAAACTACAGAAGGGACTACCCCTACCAGTAAGGAGCAAACTGGCAGAGGTGGTTGGACTTGGAAGAATGGCAAAAGGTGTCTATATGGATCATAAAGCCCATCAAGTGGAGCTATATAGGAAAAAGGGAGCATGATCAGAAAGTGCAGGACCAAGAGATCCTCAGAAAACTCAATCAAATACAACTGGTGGAGAATAAGAGGAAGGAGGGTTCCTATGCGTGAGTTGGTTGTGGATTATGTTGACATGGTAAAACCAGTTGAAGGCAAGAGGTACATGCTAGTTGTTGTGGACAGATTTCCACGATGGACAGAGACCTGTCCAACTAAGCGGAAAGATGCTCAGTCACTTGCCAAGTTTTCAAGTTTTTGTGAAGAGAAGTCATAAGCCGGTGGGGACTTCCAGATCGGATATCGTCAGATAATGGGAAGGAGTTAGTGGATAAGACAGTGAAATTGATTTTGCAAAAATTAGGAATTAAACAACGTCTTGGAGCAGTTTATCACCCGCAAAGTCAAGGGTTGTGTGACAGAATGAATGGTGTTTTGAAAAATCGCATTGTCAAGATTTGCCAGCATACGGGTTTAAATTGGATAGCAGCGCTTCCTTTGGCGCTTATGGTGTGTCGCTCGAGTGAGCTGCGTGATTTGCATATGACACCCCATGAATTGGTTGCCTACGCCTTGTTTGCGAACAAGCGGCAAAGGTCCAAGTTTGGCCCTTTTGGAAGGTGACATGAGAGCATATGTTACATATATGGCTAATTTCCATAAAAGAATATTCACATATGTTTCTGACAGGCAAAGAAATTAGGAGGTGCAGGAGAAACTCAATGAGCACACAGTGCAAAAGGGGGGAAATGGAATATGACTCATAATTAAATATACATTTGTATTTCATATTTTAATTTCCATGTGTTGTTTGCAAAAGATACTGTTTGGTGTTTTCTTTTCTTCGAGAGCATATTGAGGGGTTGTGCGGAAGAGATTCAAATAATCGAATATGGACCATAAGAAGGGACTGGAGAACTCTGAACAAGGATGTTGTGATGAACATTCAGATTCGACACATCATCGACACTACACTGAGAGTCGACGCTGCTGAGGAGCTGCAGTGTGATACATTCTTATGTCTTTTCTGATATATATAAATGTTTGTATGAGTGATGTTTAAATTTTTGTGATTTTCTTTTTGTATTAATTGTTTGGAGAATGATGGTTTCTGTTATCACGTAAATGTATGGAACCTCAGATGTTTTCTTTTTATCCTTGATGCTTAGGGATATTGGGGACTAGGCAGGGACAGGTCCGGAGGAAGGTTCGATGGGTCGACCAGCCTGAATTTGGACATTGTTTTGATTTTATTTCCTGAGGTTTCCACATGTATTTGCTTAAAACATATCCCTACATGTATTGTTAAGATTTCTCTTTTCCTTTTTAATTGGTCTGGAGTACTATATGTGGTCGCCTGAGGCAGAGGGGCCGTGAGAGAATTTTCCTGTCTACATTGTTTGAGGGATAATTCCGGAAAGAAAGCTGCCGGACAGGTTTTTCACTCTCACACTTCATGACGTTTGTTGTATGATTAAGGTTATGCTGCAAGAAGCATGTTTTGAAAGAATTGTTATTTTTTGTCATAATTTTCCAAACTATGTACGTTTACTCTTTTGATTTTCGAGACTCTTGTAGTCTCGAAGGGGGGAAATATGTAGTGTCTTTTTGTCCATATATGGAATGAGAAGGTAATAAGTGTTTACATCTCTTTCTTTGGAATGCCAAGATAAGGGTCTCCTGATGAACCCTCACCTCACCTTTTGACCCCTCTAAGTTTTACGACTCACATAGCATATCTTGGATCAACCAGATGTTCCTACTCAAGCCAACGATGGGCCTATAAAGGTAACCCCCAAGAAGAGTCGGGAGGGTTGTCATTTTGGCCGGACACTCTCCAAGCTCTGCAGTGCTTGTAATCGATGCTGGTCTTTTTGTAATAAACCTTTATATACAATCAAGACAGTGTCGGCGGACTTCTCTTCAATACATCTTCACATCATCGATACTTAGTATACAACAATAGTCAGATATATAAAGGTGTGTGGGTGCATGTGCGTGTTTAACCCCAAACATTTTGGCCCTTGACTTGGTATTGCTTGACAAAATTTGGCCCTCAGGGAAACTATTTGGGGAACCCTGTCCTATTTCATTCATTCAGTTATTTTTAAATGTCAAGACTGTTTTTTTAACACAAGTGGTTGCTTTGTACCTATCAATGTGTTGCTTTTGTTGTTTTTTAAACTCTTTAAGTAGAAAGTATAATAAGTATCCCTATTTTTGGTAGCAGAATTTTGAAAAATGACACAAACTTTGTTATAACTAAATACAATAAAGTAAACCAGTGGTAGTAACATAAAATACATCCACATAGGAGAAGGTATAGTTGCTGACAAACACTGTACATTAATAATCCCAAAAATCCCCTTATAGATGCTGTAAGTGTGTTATAAATCATTTATCTGTCACAGTCAGCCACCGTCATGCCCAGTAGGTTCCCACGTGACCTCCCCTCTGTCCCGCACGAGCAATCAGCTACACCCACCTCATCACCTCACCTGGCCCCGCAGCTGCAGCTCATCACCAATCAGGTCTGTATTTAACCTCCTCTCACTCAGTTACTCACCGCCAGATTGTTCTTTGTACTCCATGTCAGACTTTCCAGCATTAACCCACGGACGGATCTCCCGATTTCGACTCTGGTTCTGCCCCCGACTTCCCCGTATCGTCTCAGCCCTGGTTACGACCCTGCCTTTGTCCCTGGTTTCCCCGTTTCGCCTGAATCCCGGTAAAGACCTCTGCCTGCTGTCCCCGACCTTCCCATCTCGCCACGATCTCGGAAAAGACGTCTACCTTCTGCCCCTGACTCTGAGCCTTGCTTGTGTTCTCCACAATAAAGTTGATTACCGACTGAGCTACGTGGCTGCAGGCATCATTCGTCCCTCCTCTTCACCAGCAGGGGCAGGATTTTTCTTTGTGGGGAAGAAGGACAAGACACTGCGGCCATGCATTGATTACCGGGGACTCAACGATATAGCCATAAAGAACCGCTATCCCCTTCCCCTCATCTCTTCCGCCTTCGAGTTGCTGCAAGGAGCCACCATTTTCACCAAACTCGACCTCCGCAACGCCTATCACCTGGTACGGATCAGGGAAGGGGATGAGTGGAAGACGGCCTTCAACACCCCGTCAGGACACTACGTATATCTCGTTATGCCTTTCGGACTTACTAACGCTCCAGGAGTTTTCCAGGCCCTGGTGAATGACGTTCTCCGGGACATGCTCAACCGCTATGTTTTTGTTTATCTGGACGATATCCTAATTTACTCTGAGTCACAAGAAGAGCATGTCCACCATGTCCAAGCAGTTCTCAAGAGACTCCTGGAGAATTCACTGTTTGTAAAGGCGGAGAAATGCGTGTTCCACGCCCCATCCGTCTCCTTCCTAGGATACATCGATGCTCAGGGGACGGTAGAGATGGACCCTGAAAAGGTCTCTGCGGTCTCCTCCTGGGCGGTTCCGGACTCAAGGAAGCAGCTACAGAGGTTCTTGGGATTCGCGAACTTTTACCGCCGCTTCATCCGGAATTACAGCACCATTGCCGCTCCCCTCACAGCCCTTACCTCCTCCAAGATCTCCTTTAACTGGGCCCCAGACGCCGGGGAGGCTTTCCAAACTCTCAAGAAACAATTCATCTCTGCTCCTATCCTCCAAGTTCCGGATCCGGACCTACAGTTTGTGGTGGAGGTGGATGCCTCGGACGTAGGAGTAGGGGGGATTCTCTCTCAGAGGTCGCCGAACGACCAGAAGCTGCATCCGTGCGCCTTCTTCTCCAGACGTCTATCCCCGGCAGAGAAGAATTATGATATCGGCAACCGGGAGCTGCTTGCCGTCAAACTGGCGCTGGAGGAGTGGCGTCACTGGCTGGAGGGAACGAGGGATCCTTTCCTGGTATGGACTGACCATAAGAACCTGGAATACATCCGAACCGCCAAGAGACTCAATTCACGCCAGGCCCGGTGGTCCCTGTTCTTTACGCGATTCAACTTCACCCTCTCCTACCGGCCGGGGTCCCGGAATACGAAGCCTGATGCATTATCCCGGCAGTTCGAAGAGGAGGAGAGTACACCCACCGAGCCTGAATCCATCCTTCCGGTCCCCTGCCGGTTGGCGGTCCTTACATGGGGGATAGAGGAGCAGGTGCGATTGGCCACCGAAGGCTAGCCCGGGCCCAGTGCTTGTCCTCCTAACCGGCTATATGTTCCTCCTAGCCTAAGGTCCGACGTCATCCAGTGGGCCCATGCGTCCAAACTCACCTGCCACCCAGGTATCCAAAGGACTCTTGATGTCATCGTTCAGTGGTTTTGGTGGTCAACTCTGCAGGAGGACACCAAGGAGTTTGTTAATGCCTGTCCAATATGCAACCAACACAAACCTTCTCATCAGGCGCCAGCGGGGCTCCCCCGAACTCTGCCGGTTCCACATCGTCCCTGGTCCCACATCTTCCTGGACTTCGTAACCGGTCTACCCCCATCGGAAGGTTACACGGCCATCCTCACCGTGGTGGATCGATTTAGCAAGATGGCTCATTTCGTTCCCCTGGTCAAGCTTCCTTCGGCCAAAGAGACCGCTCAGCTGATCAGCCACCACATCTTCCGGCTCCATGGTCTTCCGGTCGACGTGGTGTCTGACCGAGGACCACAGTTTACATCTGTATTTTGGAGGGAATTCTGTGAGCAGCTGGGGGCCTCGGTCAGCCTCTCCTCCGGGTTCCACCCTCAGTCCAACAGCCAGACGGAGAGGAAGAATCAGGAGATGGAGACGACATCCAGAAACCCCTCATCCTGGTCCCAGTTGCTACCATGGGTTGAGTATGCGCACAACACACTAACCAGCTCTGCCACGGGGCTTTCCCCCTTTCAGAGTGCATACGGCTACCAACCTCCTCTCTTCCCAGCCCTAGAGAAGGAGGTTTCCTGTCCGTCCGTGGAGGCGTTCATCTGCCGCTGCCACCGCACCTGGTCTCAAGCCCGAACGTCGCTCCTCCGTTCCGCCGAACGGTACGCCACGGCTGCTAACCGTCGTCGCTCCAAGGCACCCACTTACCAGGTTGGACAGAAAGTGTAGTTGTCCACTAGAGATCTTCCCCTACGAGTGGAGTCTCAGAAATTGGCACCTCGATTCATCGGGCCATTCCCCATACGGAGTATCATCAACCCGGCAGCAGTAAGACTACAGCTTCCCCAGACTATGCGATGTCACCCCACCTTTCACGTGTCAAAAATTAAACCTGTACAAGAAAGTCCTCTGGTCCCGGCTGCCCCTCCTCCTCCTCTCCCTCGACTCATCGGTGGAGGCCTCACGTATTCGGTCCGTCACCTCATCAGGTCCCGAAAGCGAGGGAGGGGAATTCAATACCTGGTTGACTGGGAGGGGTATGGCCCGGAGGAAAGATCCTGGGTTCCTGCTCGCCACATCCTAGACCCTCAGCTTATCCTGGAGTTCCACCAGCAGCATCCCCAGCAACCATCTCGGTCCTCAGGGGATCCGAGGGATCCTGGGGATAAGTTGTCTTCTGCTCCTCCCCTTGATCTTCCTGACGAGGGGGAATCATCGTCAGACGGGGAGGAGACAGCTAGGGAGGACCAAGGATCCCTCCACCGAACCCCCTCCACCCACCCAGCTGAAAGAATGGATTGGTCAGCTTCTGACGAATATTAGGCCCACTTTTTTCCAACCCTCCCCCTTCCACCCATCTGTCTGTTTCCGCTTATTTGTTTTTGAGGACGTCAGGAGACGTCCCTTGAGGGGGGGGTTCTGTCACAGTCAGCCACCGTCATGCCCAGTAGGTTCCCACGTCACCTCCCCTCTGTCCCGCACGAGCAATCAGCTACACCCACCTCATCACCTCACCTGGCCCCGCAGCTGCAGCTCATCACCAATCAGGTCTGTATTTAACCTCCTCTCACTCAGTTACTCACCGCCAGATTGTTCTTTGTACTCCATGTCAGACTTTCCAGCATTAACCCACGGACGGATCTCCCGATTTCGACTCTGGTTCTGCCCCCGACTTCCCCGTATCGTCTCAGCCCTGGTTACGACCCTGCCTTTGTCCCTGGTTTCCCCGTTTCGCCTGAATCCCGGTAAAGACCTCTGCCTGCTGTCCCCGACCTTCCCATCTCGCCACGATCCCGGAAAAGACGTCTACCTTCTGCCCCTGACTCTGAGCCTTGCTTGTATTCTCCACAATAAAGTTGATTACCGACTGAGCTACGTGTGTCTCGCGCTTGGGTCTAAACTGGTTCGTTACATTATCAGATACTGCTGATGGTAAAAAATCCCTAAAACCTCTCAAATTCTGGTCTAGCCTGGAAAACAGTGCCTTTGAAGGGCAACCTAATCACATGCACTCATTTACATGTATATGAAGCGTGATGTCGTACTTATATAATGGTTAATTCCCCTCTGCCGACAGTGCTGCACAATCGCTCCCTATCATCTTTCAGCTGTCATCTGCTGCAGTTTGTCACAATCCACAGTATCCCCCTGACTCGCCCGCTGACAGCTCGGGGGCCCCACCGAGGGGCATCAAATGGATTGTGAGCACAGTGATGTGTGCCAAATTGAACTGCACCAACTTGTTTGTGAAACATACATTTTCAAGAAATTTAATCTCAATCCCGGGAGCGACTGAAGCATTCTCACAGGAGAAAATGAATTGTTACCCGCTCAGCGACAGTGTGACAAGTTTTGAAT
The DNA here is from genome assembly GCF_022379125.1 of Scophthalmus maximus. Lineage (NCBI taxonomy): Eukaryota > Metazoa > Chordata > Actinopteri > Pleuronectiformes > Scophthalmidae > Scophthalmus > Scophthalmus maximus. The sequence continues at coordinate 19,210,440 of NC_061515.1, read as the reverse complement.
AAGCTGGATAATGGCTTTATCATCACGCCATGAAAGAGTCATATTGAAATAAGTGACAAGCCGTGCAACAGGAAGGGCACGCGAGCTTCAGATAACAGAGAAGAATCGCTGGAATCATGCTTGAAACAGTGCAAACATCCTCTGACAAGGCATCAATTTTCAGCAAGTTGACAAATCTCCATAGTAAAAATGATACGATTTCATAGCTGCCAGAGACAAAAGATGCCACTAAATTTAGCCCAGTTGAGGGCCTGGTCGATGGTTGGTGGAGAGAGGATGGCTGGGAGTATTGGATTTCTGTCCCACATGACTCTAATGCATCTCATTACAATCCTCATAGGTTTGGTTCAGAGTGAGTTTCAGGTCAGAAAGAAATGCATTAGATGGACTCCATCAGCTGCAAAAGTGTCTGCCTTAAAAATGTGAAGTTCCCACATTTACAGCAGATTGTCACAAACACTTTACTTCAACAATTGGATCTAAATTCAAATCAACTTACTAAATAATAGATTTGTTTACATGTTGTACTACAAGGCATTCTTGTCTGTATTTGTTTGTATTTTTACGTCATTAGTCAAAGCCTGACTACTGTTCCGCTGTCGCCCACATTGTACGTATAAACCTTTTCTACCGCTATTTTTGTGAATTAAATACAAATCGACTGCTCCTGGGGCTCTTGAAACGCCTTGTCATTAGTGCGCCCAGTAGATTCTGTAAGATGGTGACATCACCATTTCACAGATGTGCATAAGGCATTGTCTAGTGGCAAGTCTGGCCAGCCCACCAAAGCCGGGTAAAGCAAGATAAATTCCTACATGCGCTGGAAGCGGTTGATCAACCACAACAGAGTGGGCCAGCTGGCCAATCAGAGCAGACTGGGCTTCAATGGGAGGGGGGTCTTAAAGAGAAAGGAGCTAAAACCAAGGCTGTGTCCGAAATCACCCACTCATTCACTACCCCCTTCTCACTATATAGGGAATTCTTTGTAGTGGGGTATATAGTCACTCACCAGCTACGATTTCGGACACTACTTGAGTCGCGATGGTAATTACGTTTTTGTCACAGGATTATGACGTAACTACAACGACGCCGGCCGGTTTTATAGTTTAGCGCCACAAATCACATTTCTGATTCATGTTAAAATAAACAAAAAACAAACGCCATCAATCGGAATACTCACAAAACCGCTCGGGCTTGTGTCAATCATGACATCATTCACAGGGCTGCTAAGAAAAATCATCAGTCTCAAGAACAGGGTCATTTACTTTCCACCACAGGAGGGGCTTGAGAGAGTGGCTTTGAGCACCTTGCTGGATCAGCGGCATTCACCAGGGTTGTGGGCAGCATTGATGGCTGCCATATTACAATATCGCCCCAGAGTGCGGATGCATGTTATTTCAACAGGAAACTGTTCCACTCCATCCAGATGCAAACCATGTGTGACCATCAGTGCCAGTTCCTGGATGTCTTCATTGGGTACCCAGGGTCACTCCATGATGCCAGAGTGCTTAAAAACAGCCCTGTGTATGTGAGCAGTCTGTACCCACCTGAGGGATATTGCATTCTGGGGGATGGTGGATACCCCTATATGTAACAACCCATCGCCCTCATCACACTTTACAGGGAGCCAGTGAGAGGTGCAGTTGCCGCACGTTTTAACAGACACCACGCAAAGGCCCGTTCTGTCATCGAGAGAGCATTTGGCATCATGAAGACCAGGTGACGATCAGTGTTCTTCAAGGCTCTGGAGGTGCCGCCTGCTTTCCTGTGAAGGTGGTGGCTTGTTGTGCCAGCTTGCACAACTTCTGCCTCAGAAATGGGGAACCTGTGGAAGAGGCATCGGGACCGGATGACGGAGGTGGTCAGCTCCAGGCAGACCAGCAGTGTTGGGAACAGCTGCGTGGGAACATCGCTGATGCTCTTTCAGCACCAAACACCACACAGGAGAACAACGTTGCTGGAACCTGCAACGAAACCTGCAACAAAACCTACAAGAGAATGGGGAGGGGGACTTGGGGCGGAGAAACACCACACAGGAGAACAACGTTGCTGGAACCTGCAACGAAACCTGCAACAAAACCTACAAGAGAATGGGGAGGGGGACTTGGGGCGGAGAAAGACAAAAAAACAAAGACAAAGAATCAGCCAGCCAAACAATAGCGAAAAACAGTTTATATAACTAAACTAAAACAACTGAGGGAAAATGAAAAGGAGGAACAGTCGGGCAAAATAAATAAACAATACCGCACAGCCATGAGAACTAGAATAATAACAATAGATTTAAATAAATAACTTAATGAAAAGCATAAAGAGTAATTCTACCTGTTGATAACCATGGACAACTTAAATTTGTTTTTGTGTGTGTCTATGAGTGTGTCTGTGTGTTTGTGTGTGTGTCTATGAGTGTGTCTATGTGTGTGTGTCTATGGGTGAATGTATGTGTCTACGTGTGAGTGTGTGTGTGTCAATGTGTGGGTGTGTGTACGTGTGTGTGTGTGTGTGTGTGTATGTGTGCATAAGCCTGTCGCAGAATGTAGTTAGTTAGTTAGTGAGAGTGGAATGCCACAACAGCAATGCAGCGACCCCAGCAGCAGGCAGGCAGGGACCCCAGTAGCCAGGGCACCCCGCGACCCCCCCGAAAGTGCAAAGGACCTGAGACCACATGCCCCGGGGACAGCCATGCCCCACCCAAAGGGAGAACACCACCCCCCCCCCGAGCGCAGGCAGAGCCAGCGGCCCCCGAGGGCCCATGTACCCCCCCAGGCAACTACCCCCAAGGGAGAGGGCCAAAACCTATTATATCACTAAAGTCTAATACTACAAATTCGAAACCTTTAAGTTTTCTTCAGGTTCTCCCACTTCTTTGCTGCTCGACCAGGAGTTATGAGGACCAGCCAGGTCCATCTCTTTTAGCACAGCTCTACATAACTTAATATAAAGTATGTTGAAACACAACTACATCAAGCAGACTGGTGTAATATATTGATAGACCATGAGTAAGTAGTTTCATTTTACTTAACTCTACACATTAATGATTTGACATCACTCATGACTAGGGATCGACCGATACAGATTTTTTAGGGCCGATGCCGATTTTTTTTTCATCAGCCTTAGCCGATGACCGATACGGACTGCCGATTTTCTTGAGCCGATACTACTTTTGCTCCCTCAAATTTAATAGTTAAATAGAAATAAATTCAGCGGGTTGTCTCGTCTGATCTGAGGTCTTAGTCAAAGTGGGGTTATGGCCAAAGGACCCCTGGGTAGAGGGAGACGAGGCTCACGTCGCTCTGGAGCATCTCGGGAGTTCCCACCGCACCGGGATTCGTCCGCCCGCGAACGGGATCCCCTGTGCAAAGTCCACCGGCAGCCGCGCCCGACTCTGTGCGGGGCCCGACGGGGGGCGCCACCAGCCCCAGCCTGCCGAAGCAGAGAGGGGAAAGGTGGGGAAGAGAAGGAGGGTACGGGGGGAGAAGAGCCAGCCGACGAGCAGAGAGAGCGCGAGGACGTGGAGGATGCGTAAAACAGCAACCACGAGCCTCGCACCCGTCCGTCGGCGGCGGCCCCCCCGAGACTAAAAAGTCAATTTCCACGAGGCAAAGGGTTTGGACAAAAAGGAGAACGACACAAACCCACCAGGCACTCCGTCCACCGCGACCCACGACTAAGCTGGTCGGAGCTAGCGAGAAGTCGTCGGAGGAGCGGCGGCGGCGGCAGCAGAGCGAGGTGGGAGACATTGAATCCCCCTCCCGCTCTCCGGATACCCGGCTGGCATGCAGCGCGGCAGCCTAGGGCAGAGGCACCGCGACGGCGCTGGTTAAATGGTTCCGGAGAGAGCGGGGCTGGGTCTGATAGGCGACCGGATCTGCCCTCCCAAAAAAAACTATCTGCGAACTTAGCAGCCGCGCATCGGCAGATGCCGATACACTAAAAAACTCAAAACATCGGCCATTATTATCGGCCGGCCGATATATCGGTCGAACACTACTCATGACATGACATGACTCACTCCCATCCTGCTGCTGAGGCAAACCGCTTTCCTGAGAAGAGGTGGTCCTTTTCTCTCCTCAGGCGAATTAAATTTGCATCCTCATCAGTCCCTGAGGACAGTAAAATAATTATGTGAATCGCCAATATATTTGGCTACGTATGATTAAAATGTTGTGGCTCGTCGAGCTTTAACTTAACATGCTAACACAGGCGAGCTGACATGCTAGCGGTGATGTGCTGCAGCAACGTTATGCATACACCTTAAATTAGTTTGGTTTATTAGTCAATCAATCTTTAACATATCTGTGGGTGATTTCGGACACAGCTTTAAAAGCTAAACGGAAATGTACTTACATTAATACGTAATTGCGGAGTCACGCTCTCGCTGCACCGCCGTCGTCTCGAGTCTTCCCTCCGCCACTGTTGATGTTATCGGCGCAGCGACCGCAATGCATCATGGGATATATTGCTCGGTTAGTGACCATCGGATGTCCACTACTTTTCATGATGCATTCTGGGATACAATCAGTGCACTATAGGGTATATGAAATCTAGGGGGTGATTTGGACACCACTACAAAATTGCGAAGGCACTATATAGTGCACTATATAGTAGTTAGGGGGGGATTTCGGACACAGCCCAAGTGTTTCAGAGAGAGGCTGGAAAGAGGAGCTGCAGGGATGGACTGTATGAGGAAACTGATGGGTTTTTGAACATTAGAGCATGTAAATCATTTCTAGTAACAACCCAAATTAAAATTACGAACCTGAATAGTTGCATTTTATGTCTCCTTAAAAAAAATTGTGGGGCATTTACTCATGTATTTTATGTTATTAATATTGTTTCAGACATATAACCAAAAAAACATTTAGAAAAACCCATTGACTGCAGGACGAGGGAACTGGAAGTGCAAAAAAAAGTATTTGGGGGGTTTTGGAACTCACTACTGCTTTGGATACTTCAAGTACATGCTGAACTGTAGCTAGGATACTAGAAAACTAGGATTTTTGGGGAACACCAAAAAAACTGTCTGATCATACCAAAATCAGACAGTAAACTTGGTGCTTGTTAGTCTGTGGATATTATTCCTGATAGCCGATTCTGCTCAAGTTTAGCTAAAGGGGCAGTAAGAGATTCTGGGAAAAGCTTGTCTCTCTCTTTGTTGTTGTTGTGATTTTACTGCCTTACCAGGTCGCGAATCCGCAATCTCGGGTATGGGAGACTGATGCACTAACCAATAGGCCAAAACCACAGAGTAGCAGCACGACCTACTAACACATCTCTTTAGGAAACGATGAGGGATGTTTACAACCTGCACACGCGGTGTTGTGTGATTTACATTTAATGTTTTCTACTTCAAAAAAAGGGCCTTTGACAGATATTAAATGTAACAAAGACAAAGATTTAAAGACAAAGAATCAAGGTCACGGACAAACATTGGAAGCGAATGTCAAATGTCTCCAAACCATCATTAAAAAAAAAGATGCTTTTACTGGTGTACTGACTTTTTTTTGGCATTTGTGTGAAATATTTTGAACACAAAGCGAACTGGATTAGGAGACAGCAGCCCCCTTTCGTGACGAAAGAAGAAAATTGAGGATGAAGAAATACAATATGATGTTAATGGTTCAAAGTCTTAAAAAAAGGATCAACCTAGTTGAGGTAGCTTGATTCAACTGAGCCAACTGACAAGGACTTGTCAAGCAAGGAATCACAATAACATTCTTTACATGCCGAGGGATCAACTGGATTTTTGATGTCAGTGGCATCAATCCATGTCGACAGCCGACCTGAAAATTCAGGAGCGTGTCTGCCTCATTCCTATTCCCCTTTCTGTCTCCTGGGCCGATAGATCCGACTCAGGCATCGAGAATCATCCCATGAAAATATAATGAGCAAACATGGCAGTAGAGAAAGCCTGACAGACAAAGGATTGGGGGATTCTGTGCAGCACACAGTCCCAGCACACACTTCAAAGTAAAGCACCCTTACCCCGAAGAAGTCTCTCTCCCTTCCCTGCTCTCAGCCTTAAATACTACAGCAGCAGCATCCCCCTCCTGCCCTCTTCTTCTTCTTCCACCTCCTCCTTTTTCCCCCCTCCAATTTAAGAGCTCTGCTCTGTTCCTTGACAATAACCATAATGTGGTGCAGTTTTTCACTTTTTGTAGTATGAATAAAGACACAGCTCTCATATATGAATTCTAAATCAACTCATTCCACATTCAATTGACCTACACAGTTACACAAGGACATTATTTGCCGAGACAATAGCCTAGTTTTTATGCGTAAAGGAACAGTGCATCAGGTTAATGACGAACATAACTTTCTTTTCTTCAATTTTTTTCACTAAATGACATCAGGAGAAGAGAAACAATAGCTGTAATGCCCAATGAAACCCTTGGGGGATGTTGCAGCAGGAACAGGACTCATTTCCAGAAACCATTAACCCACTGACGCTGCTCAACTGCCACAGCCTCCACCATGGAAATGAAATCAGTAAAATGGACGGGAATTCCATTCGATTAGATTTGTCCTAGGACCTCTCAGTCCTGATTCTTCAGCACAGATCTTCAGATTTGACAGGAATTATTAATAAGCAGTGGAACTGGTGCCATTACAGTGCATGCAGTGAGTGACATGTGTCTGCAGGGGTCATCGTGGAGTCAACAATGTGCTGACTGGGCCAACACATCTCACACACACAGCCAGTGGTGGAAGAAGAACTCAGATTTTTTACTGAAGTAAAATCATCAATACAAAAAAAGAGTCCTCCATTTAAAATCTTACTTAAGTAATAGGGTTAAAAAAAATAACTTTAAACTATTTGTACTTTATGTTAAGAGGACCTTAATTCGGGGAGAAATAAAGGCGTTAACAACTAACATGGGGTTAATCGACTGACTGGAATTTATGAAAGTATTGTATATATTGTATTGTAAAGTTTATGGGACGTATAAGGGTTAAAAAAAAATTCTAATAAAAATGAAAGTCTCTCTAAGAGGTGTTCCAATAGATTTGTTCAATTTGAAAAGCTTTCACCCTTCAATTTAATTTGTTTACCAAATAGTATTCAGGTATTTATGCCTCAAAATTCGGATTTAATAATGGATAAATAAATATTTACAGTACATTAAGGTATCATAATAGATTATATGGACTGTGTGGCACACCAGTGCCTCTGCTAGGAGGGAAACACCCCCATCACCATGGTCAGAGGCCCTTCCCACATCGCAGGCCAGTGGGGGAGGTCATTGCAGGGAAATATCTCCCCAATTACCTGCTTTCAGTCTGGGAGAGCAGCAACAGGTGAGCGGCACCCAGGTTGATTGGACTTGAGCGGAACCCATCCAGGTGTGGCTAATCCCCCCCTGATTGAGACTGCACCACAGATCTGCTTTTAAGTGCAGACAAACTGAGAGGAGAGGAGGAAGTATGAGGACTTTTAAGCGGGACCTGCCGCTAACCTTGATGGCGTAAGTAAAATACTTTTTTATGTAAAGATAAAGAGGATTGTTTTGGAACCAAGGAAACCGAGGCAGGACACACTCAGTCTCATGCAGAGAAGAGCGGACTGTTTCGGAGCCCAACTACTCACAGACCAAGCCTAACCCCTCTCTCCTCTGCGCGCTCTCCAGTAGGAACGGACCATTACCCCGGTACGGGATGAATTTAAGCTAATCTCCACCTGTTCTAAAATTTAAAAAATATTTTTTTTTCTTGCAACGTGACTGACCTTCTCTTTATTCCAATTGTTGGGCTGAACTCCCTTCGACCTAAGGCAGGCATCTCACAATAGTTACAGGATCAAAGAAGGCAACTGAAGCCAGGCAAGGTACATAACATGACGTTCCCACCGGTAAGAAGCTAACCTGAAGCTAACATGGACTACTGTCGACATTGATAGACTATAAGATGTTTTTTAGTTACCGTTGCCTCACGTTATTACCTGTGACTTTCTGTGAAAACATCGTCAGTATTTTTGAACGTGGGTGACCGTAAATCAGTTTATATTAGCTTGTTTACGTATCTAGCGTTAGCTACTACGGTGTCACATGTAGGCCTATAAATGAACAGCTTTATCTTCACATACATCATTTGTTGCTTTGCAAGATTTTATAACATTATTAGAGCTTTGAAACTGGTACCCTGGGAGTGTATGAGGAAGTGAACACGGCTGCTTCGACAAGCAGTCGAGCGAGGAGAAGAGGGAGTCGCCTACGAGGTGCAGTGGCCGTGGAGGACGGGGCAGAGGTTGGCGTGTTGGCCAGACACCCAGGGACCTGGGAGCCGATGACACAGCTGATCTTCATGTGATGAGCCAGTTGGTACCTGCTGCTTGCACTGGTTTCGTCCCAAGATGGTTTAGCTTCAGACTGTGCTATATGTAAATAGTGTGCTGTGCAATATATTTTTTTTCTTCATTTATTTCAATGTTATATTTGAATATTTATGCAATCTCAGTATTGGCTTTGCAATAAAGTGTATTTTTTAAAAGTGATTGGTTTCTCATTGCATTAATATAAAACAATGGGAAGATTACTTATTTTTTTATCAATTTACTTTTTGAATCAATTCAAGGCATTACAAATGTATTAATTTGGGGTAATCAGATTCACTGGTTCAGCACTACAATGCAGTATCTCAAAGAAAAGCATAACAAATTTATCAAAGTACACAATGATGTAATATTGTCAAGCTACCACTGTTGAATATTCCTTCCTCAGCTGTTTTCCCCCAGCAAAGTCAGCATCTGTGGAGAAAAGCAACATGAGTGTTCCACGAAAAATTATTCCTCCTTACAAATTCATCACGCATTTTTCAAATTCAGTATGTGAACATGACTGTAGCCGCAGCTGGGAATATTGACATACTTATCATTTAGCATATCACGGGATGCTACGATTTGTGACAAAATAGTGATGCTAACACAAACATTTTCAGCTATTATGCTACAAACACTGCTAACCAATAGCTGTAGCACTGTGGACCTAGCAACTAGCAGAGATTAAAACAACACAGGAGCATATGTCACCGTGACAATAACATGGAAAATAAAAGATAAATGAAATGGAAATAATTACCTGTCAAGCAGAAAGCATAGTTTGTGATTCCGTTAGCTCTTGTTGCTTCTGTGGAGCTGCTCCGATGTTTACATCTGCTCAGTCTGATTCCTTCCCTTTAGCTTGATTTTGCTTGTGGTCTTTGTCGTTCGTATATGCAGTTTCTGGTAAAGGAGCCGGGCATTTTTTTCAATACTTGGCGTTTCTCTGCCATGTTTTCAAAATAACTCCGCTTCTGCTGCGAGCTCCTCGTTGCTAAGACGTCATCTGCGCATCTCGTACCCGGATGATTGACAGAGCGGTGAGACGCCCCCTGGCTGTGATTGGAGATTTTTGTTTGGGCGCGGTGGATTCTGGCAAATGGCATTAAAGGCAGTAAGGGGAGCTGAATGACCCAGAGTCTGTCACAGACAATCTGACTCACATTACTACCAGCCTATAGTGACAGTTTCAGCAAATATGAAAAGTTATTTTTGCAAATCCTACCGACAGCACCTTTAACATTACTTGTACTCCCCAATTTAAACCTTAAAAAATGTTTTTTACACGAAATATTGGAAAAATAAATGGATGGATTAATGGATTTTAGTTCACAGTACTTCTAAAAGGATTATAATAATAATATTAAATTTCATTTATAGAGCACTTTTCATTGCTAAAAGCAATCTCAAAGGGCTACAGAGTAAAAACAAGATAAAAGAAATATTAAAAAAAAATAGGTTTAAAAAGATAAAAAAAAAAACAAAGGTAGAAGAAAAAGTACAAAATTTAGGGGGCTTGTTTAAAATAAAGTGCTTTGTGGAGCCCTCGGGATTTCCACAGGAAAGGAGCGGCAGAGCAGAAAGCTTGATCCCCCATGGTCCTGGGTGGGTGAAGGGTGAAGGTTTTGTTTATGGAGCGGAGGTTGGGTGAGGACACAGGGAGGTTTAAGGGTCAAAAACCCTTTTAAAAAAATGACCAAATCATCACTGAATTTTGTTCTCAAATCAAAAGTGAAGGCCTGTTAAGGTATAAATTGAGGGTTTCTAATGGTTTTCTTAGGTATATTTTTGATTCTAAAACTGAGTATTTCTGCACACTGTGGTTGCTGCTTCTAGTTAAATAGAAGATCTGCGTACTCCTACACCTCTGCACCCATCAACACCTCAGATTCTGTGTGGCAAACCTGGCAACATAGTTATACCACTTTCACACCAAAATCACCGTGTAGACCCAGGTTTTTTAAACACGGGTCAACGTTACCTTATATCTTGTACTTGTCACTCTATCAAAGTTTACAAACTAAGTGTTACGAGCTAAGCTTGGCCCTTTAAGCAGGAGGCCATATGGGTTTTGAAGTGTGTGTGTGTGTATGACAGAAGAAGAAGTTTGGCTCTGCGCGCTATTGTTGTGTATGTAGCTGCAGCCACAAGGAGAATGGGCTAAGTAATGAGAGACCGCCTGATGAGGCCGTGTGTGCCCACCGAAGGGTTGAAATAAAGTGCCCCGTTCTAAACCTCATTGATGATTGTGTTAGTTGTTACCACCAACGAGCCAAAGCTAGGCTAAGCGAGCTAGCTACACGCGAGACGTCTTTTTACTACAGCTGGTGAAGTAACAGCAGTTACCGACGAAGGAGTCAAGCCCTCATTGCCTCCGTCATCGAGCAAATTAGCGGGTTCACCACTGCAGAAAAACGCCGGGTGTAAACGGGTTTTTTGGCCAGTGTGAAAGGGGCTTTAGTGTCATTACATGTCTGCATGAAACTACAGCATGATTAATTCTAACACGCAGGACTCATGTAAGCTCCTACACTACAGGTGAGTCATGTTACCGGACTGAAAAGAAGATCACCTCGCTGTGTGAATTTACACACACTGAAACACAAGATGCAAGGCGTTAACAAAGTGAACCCACGTGTAAGAAAAGGGAACTTCCCAGTCCCCATCCACCTTCACAAGGATTTTCATATCCAGTGTCTGTGCAGATCATGAATTATCCATGGTTGCAAAATGGATGTCTTGCTGTAGCTGCAACGTGTAATGTTGGTATGTAAAATAATGCGAGTGATCCATAGAAATATGTATGAATATCAGGCTAGCTTCAGGAAGCTTTTTTACACCACACAAATGAGCTCGGGAACACGTTTTCCTGAGAGTCAAATGTCATGAGTGGTTTGGGTAAATGAGGAGAAATTATCTTTTCATAGAAGCAAAAAATTGTTCTCAAAATGGATTTCACTACAGTGATTACTTTCATTATTTATTCATCTTTCGCATATTTTGTCTCTAAAATGTCTGAAAATATTGAAAATGCCCTATATAAGAAATATATCAAGTGACAACATCCGCTAATTTGTTTTTTTGTTTTTTTGATGCAACCAAATCTCCAAATTCCAGACATAATTACATTACTATCATAAAGGACAAAGGTCCTCACATTAAAGAGGATTTTTGAGGGGGCTTCTGTTGCTCGGTTAGTGGCTAAAATGATAAATCAATTTTCAAAATGGTTGCATATTAATCTAATTCATTGTAGTCAGTTTTCATTGTATTGTACGCTTCAGTGCGTGTTCCACACACCTAGACACATCACCAGTACTATAATGCATGTCCATTAATCCTCTAGAAACCAAAGCAAACAGAGAACAGCACTCTCTAAAGTCTGACGGGAGGCGGTTGTTGCTGGGGAAACGAGAGAAAGTGATGGCCGACACTACGGCGTCTGAAGGCCAGCGAGGGGATTTGTCAGTGTTTGTGGGAAACCTGTGTTGTTAATGAAAGAGTGAGGTGATGGGTTGCAGGACCGGTAAAAAACAACAGTGGAATTTGAGGATTAAAGGAATGAAGGAGTAGTTGAATCAATCAGGCAGGTCGTGATATGGCTACTCGGGGAAGTTGCACCTGAATGGCCCAGATTGTGCAGTTCTCTAAACGTCACCACAGAGATGACATATGGAACATGACCAAGAAGTCGCAGGTTTGCGAAACTGCCGGAATCCGCTTAACCGAGGATCTGACCAGGGATGAAATGCAGACAAAGAAGAAGAGATTCTTCTGAGAGAGACAGTGGCTTGTTTAAACACTCAGGACCACAGTGTGAGCTGTACACCGTGTTCCAAATTATTATGCAAATTGGATTTAAGTGTCATAAACATTACATTTTTTGTTTTTCAATTAAACTCATGGATGGTATTGTGTCTCAGGGCTCTTTGATAATTAGTTTGCCAGGTGAGCCCAATCAAAGGAAAACTACTTAAGAAGGACGTTCCACATTATTAAGCAGGCCACAGGTTTCAAGCAATATGGGAAAGAAAAAGGATCTCTCTGCTGCCGAAAAGCATCAAATAGTGTAATACCTTGGACAAGGTATGAAAACATTAGATATTTCACGAAAACTTAAGCGTGATCATCATACTGTGAAGAGATATGTGGCTGATTCAGAGCACAGACGGGTTTGTGCAGATAAAGGCATAATGAGGAAGGTATCTGCCAGACAAATTCATCGGATTAGGAGAGCAGTTGCTAAAATGCCATTACAAAGCAGCAAACAGGTATTTGAAGCCGCTGGTGCCTCTGGAGTCCCGCGAACCTCAAGGTGTAGGATCCTCCAGAGGTTTGCAGTTGTGCATAAACCTATTATTCGGCCACCCCTAAACAATGCTCACAAGCAGAAACGGTTCCACTGTTAAGATGTTTTTTATTGAAATAGCTTTTGATTTCAGTAAATATGACCTTCTAATGCTGCAAATTCAACAAATGACCATTTTTAGTTCTTTACAACCTATAAAATGTTTTGAAACTTTGTTGTGCATAATAATTTGGAACACTGCATTTTGAGTTTTTTATTTTTGAAAAAAATCTTATTATTTAGAGGTTTGTTCAATAAAATTTGAATTATACCCTAACGGTTGATGACTTGACAATTATACTGACTGTCATTTGCATCGACCATTTAGGAAAATCTGAGAAAAATATCATTTGCATAATAAATTGGAACACGGTGTATTCCTGGTCACGGTTGTAAACAGCCCACTGTGCTAACACATGATAGCAAAGCTAACTAGCGATTCAGAAACTGACGGCACAACAGCTGTACACGTGGTACAAAACAGCGGTGTGAGATTCGGATATTGTAATTTTATCACTGAGACCGGGTGTGCAACCGCTGGTGTTGGAGTTCTAGCAGATAAAATACAATACCGATCGGACACGTGCTATACAAATTAGCATAACACATTCACAAACATTCAACATTAACAATAAGTTTACTCGATAGTGAAACTTATAATATACACACATCAGCTAAACCATCTCTGCCCAGATACATTTGCCTCTAACGTGGGCCGCATTGGAGCCAGCGGTGTGTTGGCGATCCGTCCGGCTTCCCAGCTCTGGTGGCGTTCGTGTTCCACTCTGTGGTGAGTGGTTGCTGTCTCGGCGTGCAGCGGAGTGTACGGCGGCTGAGCAGACTTCGTTGGGCAGCAAAGTGCCAGCTAGTTGACTTGAAAAAGAAAAAAGGAAAGGGGAATGTTTGTTGTCGGCCATCTCCATGATGGGGTCCACGGTGTGTTAAACGTGGGTTGGCCTCCTCAAAGCTTCCATGCACTTCAGCAGCTCACTGAGCACTTTACTTACTTTAGACGTGGAGTGACAGTCAGAAACAGCAGGGAGGCCTCACACTCCTCCCTGAAGGCAGACAGTCACTGACAAACGTAGAAACACCTGCAAGAGTGGGCGCCATGATGGTTGAGTAATTAGCTGGACCCAGCGTGCACTTGCTGAATATGTGCGTGTGCTTCGAATTTTGGTCACGTAGCTTACACGCCGGGGTGCATCAAACCAGTGATTAATTAAGGTATATTCTTTTCTTTTTTAAACATATGCAAAAGTAAAAATATTATATCTGTTAAACTGGTTATTAATTAATTAATTTCTCATTTGTTTATTTATTTAAAAGATGGTGGTTACTAGCTTGTTTAGCTCACTTTTTTTTTAAACTTCCACTGCGTTGGGCAGGATGACATTGGGCAACCTCGGTGTTTGGGCTGCTAGAGCGGGTTGTCCACCAATCAGAAGGTGGATGGTTCGATCACTGGGATAGACACATAACCCTAAATTGCCCCTGATGACTGTGCTGGCACAATATGAATGCTATATGAATGGGTGAATGTGACTGAGTGGTCAATAAGACTAGACAAGTGCTATATACAGTCGATTTACCTTTTAGTGGAGTAGAAGAAGAAAGCAACTTAAAATCAAATACAAAATACAGTCCATTTACGATAACTCCAAAAGTGCATTCATCAGGAAACATCCAATCACTGGGCTAGAAAGAAATACATGTCACCTTGTGCTCATGTAATCAGATGAAGATCAAGCTTGTCTGGTTGTCATATCAAAAAGCATCAATAAGAGGTTAGTTAAGTGTTTCATGCCATCTTGTCCTAATATACATTTGCGATTTATTTTTATCATTACATTCAACTATTTATTCTTGTATTTATCGATGAGTTCAAATATTTTTATATTAATTCATCTACATTTTTCTGCCTCTCAATATATGGATTTCACATTATTTTATACATTGCTTACCTAATGTAATGTTGGTTTTGGTTTGATAATGGGATTAATACATGGGATTAATGAACGGCTACAGTGTACAATAACTGCAGCTTTATGCTTTCCTGCACAGAGATCTTTTGTGACATAAACGCTTTTTCTGTGGCAAATCAATGTGATATGAAGAGGCTGCTATAATCTTTTAGGTGTAGATAGTCTCCATCTATCAGCAATAGGCACTTCAAGTAGAGGCTCGTGGGAGGCTGGAGCCAATCCCAGTTGGGGTCAAACTCAGCCAATCTCTCCTTCTCTGTGCTGATCGTTGCTGCCATCTTGTGTTCAACTGGGAGAACTACAGCCAATTACTAAAACGCACCTCTGTTCTCTGCTATATACATAAGAATTCAGTTAATTCATCTGCAAATGTATGCACTGCTAATTCATTTGATTTAAATGTGCAATATATGATGTTTTAACAGTAGCTCTAATTGGCAAGCTTTTAACCTCTGACATGACACTCACTGAGCCATACTGACTACAATTTAAACACTTTTAGAATAAAAACTGGAAATGATAAGGCTGAAAATTAATGTGAACTGGAATTTGACAAGAATACATATAAGTAAGGAAAAAATTTAAGTAAAAATTCAAAGAGTCATTCATCATTTAAAGACAAAGTCATTGTAACAGTTTGGATAATTTTAGACTAGTAAGTTAGTTACTAGGTTTTCTTTAAAAGTGAAATTTAATCAATCAGAAAAACGAAGTGAAACTGTATTTCTACCTTAGCTACTTTTAGACATTTACTTTAATTAATGAACTGATTTTTATTTTATTTTATTTTTGGGGGGGGGGGGGGGGGGGGGGGGGCGCATGAGTCTTACTTTTTTCTGCTACGCTGCAGTCAGAAATAAATGCACCAGTACACAGATCCAGAATAGAGTCATATCATATGAGGACAACAAAAAAAAACAATGGAGAATTTAGGGAGAATTTACAAAAGACATGCACGTTCATTAACAGTCCAGTATTTAACCAGCATTTTAAACATTACATTTCAAAATTGAAAACTTAAATATGATGATGAGCTCAATGTTTTCAGACTGAGTATATTTTAAAGTTGACGAAGTTTAATACAACAAAATAATTGTCACTCCTGGTAAGTCTGAAGGGGGTTTGAAACAGCCTTTAGGCGGTAATGTAGGGAAAGTTAATCTATAGACATAGTAGCTGAACATTTAACTAAATAAACAAAATATGTAAAATGTTGCTGTCCATTTTTCTTTTTGTTATTTTAGAAATTCTGTTCATTGTAATAAAGTTATGGGATTAAAACATTATAAATACATTTAGATTATTATTTGTTTTATAATTCATTCAAAACATCTATCTTATATCTGTCAGTCGTAGTATTTCAGAATTGTACTTGGGTGTCATCAGTGAGTGTTTTAGCAATACATTTTCAATAAATTAATCAATTCATAAATTGAGGGCCTCACAAATTGACAGAAGGTGCTTTTTACTTCAAACTAGCCCACTCCATAAATTACATTTATTATTATTATTATTACTGAGCGTCTCCACCCGCGCATGCGCAGAGGCCCACTCTCCTCTCCTATCACTAACTGACAGTGACCTCAGTTTCTGCAGTAGCACCACAACTTGGACTGGCATTGAACGCACATACACACCCACTTACATATTTATATATATATATACACACAGACGTGGACACTCATATACATACGAGCAGCACGAAACAACCAAACGCCGCGCAGAGGCAGAGATGGCCGGCATTTTCGGGAAGATCTTCGTGGGTATTTATGTGGAGATAAAACGGAGCGACGGTACGTTGACTCAGAGACACCGCTCTCCACCCGGTTGATCCTGATGAGCGGAGCTAACGTTACCTCTCACCTCAGCGGCGGTGTTTCTGCTTGCTAGCGGTCGGCTACATCCCCTTCTCCGCAGTGTGTCGATTAGCTCGTCGTTAAGACAAACAAACGTGTTAAGTGTAACAGCCTTAAAAGCCGAAGAAATTGTGTTATTTTTACTGCCATGCTACTGTCGTCTGTCAGTTACACAGTCGCATGCCCCTGTGCGGCACCTGTGACTTGAGACGAAGAAAAATGTCGCTTGCCCTTCCCTGCTTTGCTGTCTCCCCTCTCCTCCCCTCAGCACCACGGCTTCAGCTGAGGATGAGCTGCATGCGCCGAACCGCCACTGCCTCCTCCGGCAGTGGCCTGTGAATCATGGGCTAACGGCTGGATGGGTGGCTGCATGCGTGGGGCCTCTCCCCTCTCACTGCATCTCTTCACAATGGCACCAGAAAAAGCAGCCTGGTTCAAGCCCTCTTTCTGCTGCAAGTGTAAATGACTGACAGGCTCTCAATAATGCTGTTAGCAGCCAGTAAATGCAGGAGCTGGCTTTGTGTGGCACACAGTGAATGACACGGGGAAAGCCTCATCATCATCATCCCTGATATGAGCCACACCCATTAGGATCTTATTTCAGTCTGTAATAATAGTGACAGGAGATGTCTGCATTATCTTGTTAGCAAAAATGTGCAAAGAATGTTGTGAGACAGAGATAGTGTGTCTTTGGTTCACTGCAAGGGCCAAGCATCTCTTTACATCCTCTCTGCAGGACGAATACACCAGGCGATGGTCACATCACTGCACGAAGACAACGACAGTGTGACGGTGGAGTGGATCGAGAACGGGGACACCAAAGGGAAAGAGGTAGAGCTGCACTTCCTGCCACCAACTGTCTCTACTGTGTGCAGGATTGCTTTGCTCCTGTTGTTTCTCCGATGAGTTTCTTTAAAACTCCGTCGATCCAAGAGTATGAGATGTGGCACTACGTTGATGAGATGGCGGTGCAGCATTTTTCCATTTGAGGAGAATCGGTAGAAATCAGAAGTGTAGAGACGGACACAAGAGTAAGGTTAAGACTTGACCTCTAAATCCTTGGGAAACCCACTGAATATGACTATATAAATGACTGTTGTCAATAACAGGGACATATGCAATTCATCGGGTATTTAAGAGCCTCTCGTCAAAAAAAGTAAACTTGTGGAACTGTAGGTACAACATGCCTGCAGCGTTTCATATGCTTGTTTTAGAGTCTCATCCAACGTAAACTCAGCCAGTAGCTGCCTGGAAGGGTCAGTGTGGCGGCGTGGCGGCTTTTTCTCTCAGTTGACGTTCACGACTGTAATGGTGGATCATAGTCGGTTAGGTGAAATGTCCAACCAGATGCTAATATCTATTGCTCATGGGTCAGACATATTGTAGTATCTCACATAAATTAGTGTTTCCCATGTTGTAATTGCTTTTTTCCTCAGCATATGGAGAGATGTGTGTGTTCACATGTAGATTACTTTGATTTAAAACATGTTGCTTGACTGTAGATATCACAGTTTTAGAAGTGCTGTTACTCCAGCAGCTAATTCATTCACCTGTCCCTTGTTTCTGCCTCAGATCGACCTGGAGAGCATCTTTGCTCTGAATCCAGATGTTGTTCCCGATGAGGAGATTCCACAGAGTCCGGAGGTTCCTCCTCCTTCTAATGTGGCCAAAACCAGCAAAGTCCCCAAGGTCTGCTCCTCACCAGCACTTTCTGTTACTAGTGCCCCTTCACATACTGTACATGACATGCTCAAAGATAATTTTTCAGGATTTAATGAGAACAGGCTGTTATTGTTCGATTTTAGATCATTTTCTGAGTCAGTGGTTTGAGTTAAGCTACAGTGTGTAAAATTTAGAAGAACTTATTCACAGAAATTGAATATATTGTCCATAACTATGTGTTCATATATGTGTAAGCACCTGCAACAAAGAACCAATGTTTTTTCTGTCCAGAATACGTCGCATTCACGTTGAATTTCCAGCGCTGCCAGAAACCGGAAATGGAATTAGCGGTGTGCCACCATAAAATGTCCCTGTCGGTTGCTCAGTCAGTTGCGGTTTGCAACTTTACCACCAGATGCCCCCATAAAAGTACAAAAATTACACACTGGGGCTTTAATTTAATTGCAACTAATAAACAATCATTTTTATCTGTTCAGTATTTAGGGGGCATTTTTGCACAGGCACGTTAATTCTGAACTGCAAACAAAGAAACAATCACCTTGATCATAGGTTTCTGGTTATACTGTCTGTTTACTGATCACTAATCCACACCAGTTTCCATCAGGGGTAACAATGATCGTTTTAATCCGTCCAATCATCTGACATCCATTTTCTTGATATGTCTGTCCATAAAATGTCAGAAATCATTGAAAAATTCCCATCACAATTGCCCAGAGCCTAAAAGGACATAAAACAAAGAAAAACATCTAATGTCAATATACTGTATGAGATGCTGAGACCAGTAAATATTTGGTGTCTTGTAAAATTACCCAGGTCAGAATTTCCTGTCAATCTCTGCCAATCAATCTCTATATCCTGTATTTTTGCTTATTCAGGTGATTAAAGGGGCAGTAAGCGATTCTTAAGCAATACATGTTTTATAAAAAATCAGCGAATATATATTCACCGTCCAGTGTTTCCTCTAGGAGGAAATATTAAATGTGCAAGCGTAGAAAACCTGCTGTTGGAAGAATAACAATAGAGAATAACTTTTGGTGATGTTCTTTTAAACATTAGAATCTATCAAACTTAACTTGAGCTTGTTAAATATACCTTCCTCTCGCTGTCTCTGTCCTAAGGATGGGTACAGTTTGAATTTTATCGATTACGATTCTGCTTATCAATACCTTATTGGAAAAGTATCCTGCCACAAGACTGTACAACACCTCACTTCTGTCTGACAGAGACACTCTGGATTGTGTTTAACACAAATCCAGCACATTTTCACCTGAATGTCATCTTCTTATGCACATTACTGGTAACTGATTACACACTTGCACTAATATTATGTACATTATTTTTATTTATATTCCTTATACTTGTATAGTTTTGCAGTTCTTATATTTTTACCTTTGTATTTCTTTAAAAAAAATATTTTGTACGGTGTGTTGTTTGACAGATACCTGCTGCTGCAACACCGGAATTTACCAGTTTGGGATCAATGAAGTTCATCGATAAATCTAGAAGTCAGATTCAAGGAATATAAGTCAATTAAAGCAGCAATAGGGGCAAAAGTAATAACTAAAATGCATCAGTGCAACACATCTGACAGATCTTTACTGGAGGAGCTTGATCAGCAGACTGTCACAGTCCGACAGCAGCACAACAAACCAACACTGCAGCTACACTGCTCCAAATCAAAGTCGTGCTCCTTAAATGTTTGTCCAGATTTGAAGTGCAACCGACTTGCAGCTAATAAATGTATTTACTGCACTTTCCCTTGTTGTCGCTTTAAGAACAGTCAGCACATTGACCGTTTAACTCGGACGTTAGCATGCTACGTGCTAGGTCCTATCAAAACACAGGCGCGGTGACGTATATTAAAATATATATATCTTGTAGGAACCGATAAGCAGAAGCGAAGTTTAACTTTTTCTCACAGGTACCCGGTAAGACTACTCTAACTCCTCTCTCCCTCCCTCTCCTCTGGGACGTGTCGCCTGCAAGTGCTCCGTCGCTATGTCTTGTCGTGTCAAAATAAAAGCCCTCGCAGGGTCTTGAAATTGCGACTTCATGACATTTCAAAACGGAAACCTTGCCGTCCCTTAGCTGTTCGTCTTGTGTGTGCGGCGAAAAAAATCCAGGTTTTCGCGCAGCCAGGATCCAAACTCCAAGCCCGACGCAATAACCACTAGGCAAAAATTGAAGAGTTGCAGTGCCACACCACACAACACTGCAAGCACAGTTTGTAAACATTACCTTAAGTGACATGCTGGCAGGTGGCACTGCAACTCTGCAATTTTGGCCTAGTGGTTATTGCGTCGGACTCCCACACCGAGGTCCTGGGTTCCTGGCCCGGCCAAAGTAGTAAAATCACAACAAAGAGAGAAGCACACTCTCTCCAGGGGCCTATTCCAGAAAGCAGGTTTTGCTAAAACTCTGAGAATTTAACCCTGAAAAGAGGGAAACTCTGGGTGTCCATTCCAGAAAGCAAGTGAACTGAAACAGTAGGTCAGTTACCATGGTAACTGATGTGGTAAACCTAACCTGCTCCCAGGCAGGTTTTCTTGAAAAAAACACAGTTTGTCATTAACTCCTCCCTTTTCCTGAACGTGATCTAGCTGTCAAAAATCACTTGTCCTTTCCTCGTCATCCCAATCGATATATGGAAGCAGTATTACTCCAGTAGCCTTACGTCAGAGAAGATGTTCAGACCCTGACGACTTCTTAGTAGAACTTTACCGTTTCTCTCCCAATCTATCACATATCTGAACAATAATCTCCAGCCTTAAATCCAGCATTTTAATATCGTGGACACGCGCCAACCAGAACAAAGACTTTGGCCTTGGATTTTTTTCGAATGGGAGTTTTCTGTCCAACAAGTTGAAACAGCCACTGATGTTTTCTTTGTTTAACATGTGGAATCTGATTAAAACAATATGCCTGACCTATCTGCACTTTATTCTTATAATTCATTTTCAGCTGCAGCCACGTCATTTTTGTACCCGTGGGTAAAATAATTAAATAACACCCCGGACACTTGCACACCAGACAGCATCACTAACCATTATACGATCATCTTACACAAGAAATTTGTGGGGGAAATATCAAAATGTTTTAAATCAATATTCAGTCATACATGTTGACTCGGACAGTAACTGTCTTGTTTTTGCCTCGGTTGCCATGGTGACTCGTAGTATCGGAGCTCCATTGATGATGTCTTTTTATATTCACCGGGCACACATAAATCTGGTTGAAAATAATCAGAGTTGATCTAACTAACTCAGAACAGCTTTTCTGGAACCGAAAACGCTTGAGTTTACCATCTGAGAGAAGATCAAGTCAGAGTTCAAGTTTTTTAAACCTTCTTCCTGGACTACTGCCCTTTTAAAGGACATAAAACAAAGAAAAACAGACAGCAAATCTCAATATATGAGATGCTGAGGCCAGTAAATATTTGGTATCTTGTAAAATTACCTAAATGATTAATTGATTATCAGAATCGCTAATTCCCTTTCAATCCCTGTTTCCTGTATTAACCGCTTTTATGTTGTTGTTTCTTTTGTAGCAGAAATGCTGCTCAACCTCAAACCACTGTCAGCTTTTATAGTAAGATAGATTATTCAGTTGATTAATTGTTGTGAATCAAATAACGCTTTTTTTCATCATTGAGGAAGATGGTTTTTGAAACATCTCAGCTGTTAATTCACCCATTTGTGTGTTTTGTGTTATTTTCCTGTGGGATCTGCTCCAAAAGAAGTTTAAGCCGTAATAATTTCTGCTTGTTAATTCTCCGTTATTGTGACTGTTGCCCTCTGTTCTTGAAGTCAATCTCTGTCCAGCTCCGTCATGGTTTGTGCTCCTGTCTTTTTCTTGCTATTTTCTCAGACCAGACGGACTACAGCAATACCGAAGCCTGAGAACGCTCCGCGGGAGAACAGAGGTATGTTCCATTAAATGTGTAGACACCTAAAAACCCACTGACCCGCAATCTGAATCAGGTTACAAACCTGACGCGTGGCTCTACCTGCCTAACCAAATTCATACAGTATATTAAAGTAGTAATAGGTAATAGTGATCATAGTAATATTTAGATTAATGAGATGTTCATGTATGGAAATCTTGTGCACACTTTTACTTATCAGTTACCAGACAGCTCCATTGTTGTGCACAAGCCTGAAAATAATGTTACTGTTCCTCAACCCTTTTAATTAGATAACCTGGTGTCCTTTGAAATGTAAAGATTTAAATCATACAACCAAAAGGTCAGACTGAGTGTAAGAGATCTAAAGGGAAGTGAAGTTACAGAGACACAAACAAGTATATGAAATAATAAAAAGGAAACATATAGGAAAGTGTGGAAAACACTTTGGAGCGAATAGTCGGTTGTAATATGTGGCTCCTAGAATGTTTGTTGTGAAAGAAGAGCTTTCAGACAATTTGTCGTTTGTCAAGGTTTTGTGAGCAGTGAGTCTGGCACACTTCCAGTCCAGGGGTGGGACACTGTATCATAAAAGGTTGATTACACTGATCGATACAGTTTATGAGATTGCGTTGCTTTAATGCATGAACCTCCTCTCCTTTATCCAGCTTTGTTAAACACATAATAAAAGTTCCAGGTCTGTGAACAGTCTCCTCAAGTGTTGTTTTCCTCTGTAAAAAGGAGCGATAACGAAAGAAAACTACATCTGCAAGTAGCAGTTATTTTCATTGTAATTAAATTACCTCCACCAAGGAGGTTATGTGATCGATCCGGTCTGTCTGTCTGTTTGCAGGATTACTCAATAAGTTATGGATGAATGCGTGAAAAGTTTTGGCGAGGTCTGCTCTCTTGGTGCGCTTGTTAATATTTTCTTGATTAATCATTTGAAAAAAATGATGTAATGTAATCTTAAAGGATGTCCGGAAATAAAAATAGGGAGTGGGAAAATAGTGGGAAAATAATTTGTGTGCTTTATAGTTTTAGTGAACTGACCCTTTAACTTGCATGAATGAGTGATTATCTGGGACTCTGTGCTCCTCAGCTGCAGCTGTGGGAACCACCCGGGCCCGTCCCAGTCAGCAAAGCCAAGCCGCAGAGCCACCTCCGCCCGCTATTGCATCCCAGTCTGCACTCAACCAGGCCCTGATCCAGCAGCAGAACGGTAACACGTCGTCCATCTGTGTGGCCAAATGCACGACGGAGATAGGTAATCCAAATCCACACGCATCAGTTTGTGCGTTTCTCCGAAGTAGCTTCTAGGCCCCCGTGTGTCTCTGCTGTTGTTTTCTGATGGAGGTCATGTTGCCTAGGGCAGAGCCAGTAGTGATGTCATGTTCCCCACACAGCTGTGAGAGCGACGGCCTCAAAGCCTCTTTCACAGCCGCTCACTGGCTTCGGGAGTTCGAATCATACTGCAGCACTTGTTCTAGTTTTCTGCTGTGGCAGTTGAATTTAGCATAAATGTACGCTACAGTGGGAATCACATCACACTAACACTCAAAGGTGTAGAGTCATATCGAAGGATAAGTGTGAGGTTTTTACTCTCAACAAAAATGACCAAAACCTAAACATCCATTGACCCTAACCCCAAAGTGATCAATGCTACTTTACAAATAGACCATATAAAATACCTCAAATATAATTTTTTTAAGTAAGTTAAGCGCTGTAATGTGAACAGTCTATAGTGGGATAGAAAGATAAAATCCAAAATGGAACACCCACTGTCGGCACTCATTCGTGAGACAGTCGATGAAATGTGGCTAATTTACCTAATGATCCTGGTTCCATTAGCATTGAACAATGAGTGGCTTTTCAGAATGTCACCAAGCACAAATATTTGGAACGTGATTTAATTCTTGCATGTTTTGTTTTGTTGTGCACGCAGTCGAGTGCCCTCGACTGTTGGCTGGCAGTCGAGTGCTGTGCAAGCGCCAGACACTAGTGCCCATGGGTCTAGGCTCATTCCTTGTGCGTCTGTACCATTTAGATGCTTTACTGAAGTAAAAGTAGTAACACTACAGTGTAAAAATACTCTGTTCAATTAAAAGTACTGCAGCTTGTTATTGTGTGATAATTTAGGTAGTTCTGCTCCTCTTGCAGCAAGGAAGAAATCCAACTGTGTGAAGGAAGTGGAGAAACTGCAGGAAAAACGAGAGAAGAGACGACTTCAGCAGCAAGAGCTCCGAGAGAAGCGAGCACAGGTGAGGAGTAAGCAAACACATGCTTTGCTTTTTTATTTTAGAATTTTAATTAAGAAATACACAGTTCTAAAACACACAGCATGAGTGATCGATTCCTCGAGTAGTCCTTGTTTGAAATTAACTTGATTGGTGAACAATGGGGGTGCACGGAGCTGTAGTGGTTAGCACTTTCGCCTCACAGCAAGAAGTGTGTGTGTGTGTGTGTGTGTGTGTGTGTGTGTGTGTGTGCGTGTGCGCATGAACGGGACCACAACGTTGCAAGTGCAGAAGGACTGGTCACCCAGCACCTGAGCAAGAATTTAATTCATTTTAGGTTTTCAGGAAAACAGTGTTTCCAAATTTTGTTGAGCCTCAGTTTGTTTTTGTTTTTCTACCAGTACAGGCCTATATGGTTGGTTCAACAAAAATAAATCATTAAAGGGTAACTATGGCTGATTTGATTGAGAATAAGCATAATTTGGCAGAAACATGCGTTGCGTTCTGAAAATTGATTTAGAAAAACGAGTATGATTGTCAACAAAAACGATTGGCCCTTGAGGAATTGATGCAATCGCGGGATTGCATCAATTCCTCGAGGGCCAATCGATCTTGGAATTTACTACTTGTGCCCATCCCTAGTTCTAATACAACGGTGCCTTAATGAAGGTTGTTTTTGTTGAAAACCTTTCTAGAGAGGTGTTGAGTCAACTGTATGTTAATCTCTACAGCAGATTAACATACATTAATAAACATAACCTCCATTAAGGGAAGATTTACTGCAAGATTCTTCTTTCACGTTCTCTAAATTGGAGAACCATTTCTCGTTTTAAGTGACCGCAGTAGTTTTTTTTAACACATCAGTCGTGCAGAATGCTTGAAGAGCATGAATATTCATCATTTTGAAAAATAATTTCACTTTATAGAAAGGTAAAAACCAAGTTAGCCTTTTTTGATGAATTCATTCACACGGTGCTGGTACCCTCACTGAGATGTTTAGGTCGTTGACAGTTTAAAACACTGTTCAGTTCCTGCTGATTGTTTTGCCATGTCATTCAAATCAAAGTGCTTTACACTATGAGTCACATTCACCCATTCAAACACACATTCATACAGTTCTTCTCTATCACACAACGAAGGCACCAAATTCATGAAGTAATGGTCATGTTTCTTATTGTAGCATCTGTTCTGGGGGGAAGGGGTAACGCATTTTCCCAAACTGCAAATAAGGAATATGGTTTTCATTTGTTTCTGTATGAAGATATGCATCCTTCTCTGCAAATTCAACCAAATTCCCAACTTGCTGTTTGTTTTTTTGGAGGACATGTTCATTTCATTTGTTTTCTGTTCCACTGCAGGAGGTGGATGTCAATTTACCAAACTATGAAATCATGTGTATGATCAGAGACTTCAGAGCCAGTCTGGACTACAGGCCTTTAACCACCAATGATCTCGTAAGTCTAGTTCATAACATAATGCTGCCTTCAAGTGATGTTCATGACCTCAGACTTTTCTCAAAGAGTTCTCAAAGTTGTGACGCATTTGCTGACATTTTTAGAAATGGCGGAGGCCAATGACGTTCATTGTTTAGTTGAATGGAAAGTTAATATATTGTAATTTTTAGTCACAAAGAACTTGGGAAAATTTTTCCCTCCATCATTACGTCTTTGCATTTCCTGCATTACCTTACCTGACTGCTAACTCGCAAAGTTGATAGCCTCAGTGGAGGTATGTCTGCGACCGAGAACATGGTGCCAAGAACACGATAAGAATGAGCTTGTTAATTGGTTCACTGCTTGCGCATGCGTATTGTCACATCTCCTGGAATTCAAAAGATGGCGGGCTACGACGTAATATCGTACATATTTTCTTTGATTTTACACTTTTAAAGCTTTTAAATGCAGCGTTTAATTTGGTTAGTGTTATAGTTGTGGTTATGGTTATGGTTCGTTGTACTAGCCACTGAGGGAGTTGTAGTTGAGGCCGTGTTCTTGGGCCACAACCAGCTAAGATAACACAACGCCGTTTTTAATGGTGGTTGGCAACAAGCGTAATAGGTGCATTATCGGCACCTTCTTCTCCGACTTTCGCTACTTCCACTTCTCCTCTAAACTCCGTTAAATGACATCGCTGATCTCCATCTCCATAAGGTAACATATTAACTATGCATAAGTAACTCATACAACCCCACTTCAAAATCACTGAACTATCCCTTTAAGCAACAACTTTTTTCGAATCTATCAAAAAGAACATTACATTGGCTTAAAAAAAAGAATCACTACAATCAAACAAATATTCAAACCTCTCGTCTTTCGCTTTTCCACCACATTAAAATACTTTAAGGGAAAACTCCGGAGAAGAAGCTTCCGATAATGCACCAATTACGCTGGTTGCCAACCACCATTAAAAATGACTAAGAAGAGTGTACAACCGATCACGTTGCGATCTCTTAGCTGGTTGTGGCCCAAGAACACAACCTCAACTTCAACTCCCTCAGTGGCTTCCAGACACCAACAGTAATGTTAATAGTAGCGTCCAGGTTGCTGTTGACCTAACCAATGGAACCTCAAACACAGTGCACGTAACTTCCCACATCGTAACCACGAGCTCACAAGTTGTGTTTGTAGGCAGCGTTAGTAGAGGACGTGTGAGGACGCCTGGTAGTGGGTATTTCCTCTGTGACCACAAGGTGTCCAGTTGTTCAGAGGAACAGTAGCTTTAACATATGTACATGAGGTAAAATGTAGATACATGCATGAGGTATCATTAGAAATAAAAAAAATTTAGCCAAAGAAGTTTGTTATCATTAACCATAAGCTAGTCTTTGCTTGTTTTTTGGGTAGTGACACAGAAAAGCTGGTGTTATTATCTCATAGCGTGCAGCCAAACATTGTTTTGACCCACAAAACCTCCTTTTTAGAATTAAGATTAGAATCCCAATGTTAAATTTTGGAGAAATGTGACATTTAAAATATTTCCATTTGATGGAAGAATACGGAACATATGTGAAATAGTGTGGAATAATCTCAAAGCTACTTGAGGGGAAATGAAAGGGGAAAGCTATGATTTTCTGGGGGTGAAATGTTGAAAAGAAGCTCTACATAAACTCAAACCTATTCAAGGGTATGAACAATAATTGATCTACCCCTCTTGGTGTTTCAGATTGAGGAACACAGGATATGTGTCTGTGTACGTGCACGTCCCCTCAATAAAAAGGGTAAGAAGACTGCCT
Source organism: Scophthalmus maximus (assembly GCF_022379125.1). Classification (NCBI taxonomy): domain Eukaryota; kingdom Metazoa; phylum Chordata; class Actinopteri; order Pleuronectiformes; family Scophthalmidae; genus Scophthalmus; species Scophthalmus maximus. The sequence continues at coordinate 19,182,887 of NC_061515.1, read as the reverse complement.
TTTTTTTTTAACTGCAGCACAGGGCTCTGCATGAACACAAGCAATGTATTTGTCGATGTCTCTTTAGAGGTATCGGTGAAGGATTTGGACGTGATCACCATTCCCAGTAAGGATGTAGTAATGGTCCATGAGCCCAAGCAGAAAGTCGACCTGACCCGCTACCTAGAGAACCAAACGTTCCGATTCGACTACGCCTTTGATGAGAACTCCACCAATGAAATGGTTTACAGGTAATGTGATTTTTCTGAGCTCCAGCCACTGTGAAACAGAAGAGAAAACCCCTGTTGCTGTAGAAAACGCTTGTCTGCTCGCAGGTTCACTGCTCAGCCACTGGTCGAGACCATTTTTGAGCGGGGGATGGCGACCTGCTTTGCGTATGGACAAACTGGAAGTGGGAAAACACACGTGAGTGCGTTGACTTTGACTTGCAAAGGGTTTATGTTTTTTTTTTCCTGTCATAACTCGCTTTCTTCTTTCAGACAATGGGAGGTGACTTTTCAGGAAAGAACCAGGACTGCTCCAAAGGGATCTATGCACTGTCCGGTAAGTTTCCGCTTCTCCTCGGCCTTCACTGCTGGTCATTGCGTTTGGCTGAAATAAGGTGTTTGGTTTTCTCTCCCTGTGCAGCCAGAGATGTTTTTGTCATGCTCAAGAAGCCAAATTACAAGAAGTTGGATCTGCAGGTCTACGCCACATTTTTTGAGATTTACAGCGGGAAGGCAAGTTTCTTTTTACACGATTAGTCATTAATTTAATCAAACAGGGCATTGGCTTTGTGTTGTGCTAATTGGTAAGACTTAACCCCCAGTATTGATCATTAATAAGCTGTATATAAACACACCAGAGATATTAATAATCAGGTTGTGTTCTACATCATGTCCTGGACATGATGTTAAGTGTATGTGCACACGGACACTAATGAGATGCTGATGACATGACAAAGCATTAAGTTGAATATAATTACATTGAGTATTACAATTTATTATAATAGTTATAAAATCATCAGTGTAGAAAAATGTCCAGACACTGCTCTGTATACTAGCATCCAGGTATGGATGGTTCACTGGAGAAGTGGAAGTTTTTGACATTTACATCAATAAAAACTTAAAATGCTTTTAAAAAATGTGTTTAAATAAAGTTTTACCCTAGTAGTGGGTAATGAATATTTTCTCTCACATTTATCATAAATTTAAATGTTTTTTGTTATTGAGCCACAGTACAGTTAATGATGCGAGTGAGGAACAGACTGTGACTTTGTGCTTGCCGTTCAAAGGTGTTTGACCTTCTTAACCGCAAATCCAAGTTGCGGGTCCTGGAGGACGGGAAGCAGCAGGTGCAGGTGGTGGGGCTGCAGGAGAGGGATGTGAAGTGCACAGAAGACGTCCTCAAACTCATTGAAATGGGAAACAGCTGCAGGTAAGCAACAGTAAGGCAACAGTTGTCGATCAATTACAACTGAAACGAGCAGTGGTCTGAGAGCAGCTGAATGGATGTTACAAATATTGATGGGACAAAAATAAGCTTCCCGTTGTTTTTCTGCATCTCCTTCAGGACTTCTGGTCAAACCTCAGCGAACGCTCACTCCTCTCGGAGCCACGCAGTGTTTCAGATCATCCTGCGTAGACGAGGGAAGATGCATGGAAAGTTTTCTCTAATTGACCTGGCGGGGAATGAGAGAGGTGCAGACACATCCAGCGCCGACCGCCAGACTCGCCTCGAAGGAGCTGAGATCAACAAGAGCCTGCTGGCACTCAAGGTCTCCTCAGCGGTTCACATATCCTTTGCATCACTGCAGAGGTTCAACTGTTTATTTCCTAAGCCCTGGAAGATTTGGGCACATTTAAAACTGCACTCATTAAGATTTTTTGGCTGCCTGTATGGGCTCAGAAGACACAATAAATCCATGACGACAGAACCAGAGAAACACAAGTTGGCAGCTTTAATAACTTTCAAAATGAAATCTTCACAACCACACAATTTTATAATTCATTTTCAAAAACATGTAAATCTGAGAAATCTGAATAAATATCAGTTTAATCATCCAGCTGGCATTCTTCTCCAGGCTTTTCAGACAGACAAAGCAAACTTAAGCACATTAAAATTATAACATTATTTGTTCAGGGTTATTTTTTGTTTGTTGTTATTTTAGCCATTTCATGGAAAATCAGTTTGCACAGTACAAAAGAAACTGAGACTCACTCTCTCCACCTCATCCAACTCTTGACTAGATGAACATAATGTAAAATTTCATGACCAAACCTTAGTTTGATCTGATTATACGTCACATGTTAAGTTATTGTTGTAGATTTGTAGCAAATCCACCTCCTGAGTAAAGCTCTTCGGCCCACAGAGATCTTTGAGTACTCACATAAACACGTATTGTGCTGTCCCCTGCCAGGATGCACACATGAGGATTTAATGGTGGAAGGTTGCAGTTAAAAATATTTTTCTAGAACAAAGGCTTGTGGCTATCATATTGTCTTTCTTTTTTTTCACCAAGGTTGAAGTTTATCTCTTGAGCAAGTGAGAACAGCACAGCCCAGACAAAGCATCTTACACGTCCGTTCAAACTAGACTATATTTCATACATTGATCCGCTGGTTTGATAGTTTTTTGGCAAAAGAGAGAAAAATCCCTTCCTACATTACAGAGTTCTTGCTCAGGTTTAAAAGTTGTCTGTAAAGGACCAGAGTGGTTGACTTTTATCAATCTTCATTACTCGCATCTTGAACTTGTAGGTTGGAGGTACTTTTATTTGACTGCTAAATCCATTCAGATAATGTTCTCACATAATATATCACATATCTTTAGATTAATAGTTTGTGCAAAATGGCAAGAAATAGTGAAAAAATACTTATTTCAGTAAAAAATACTTATGTGATATAAAACTGAAAAAACCCCAGAAGATCCTTACAGTTGAGAAGCTGGAACTTGTGACAAGTTGCAGTTTGTCTTGATGCATGATTTACACAATTATGGAAACATTTTAAAAAACTTGCATGCATTTACATATCATGACCCTGCTCCCCTTCTGATGGTGTCTTTGTGCAGGAGTGCATTCGTGCTCTGGGCCGAAACAAACCCCACACTCCTTTCAGAGCCAGCAAGTTGACCCAGGTGCTGAGGGACTCGTTCATAGGAGAAAACTCCAGAACCTGCATGGTGAGAAGCACAACCACGTACAGTATGTTACTGTTCCTTCTGTGGGCAGTATTGAAAATACAACAACACTGAGAAGGTTCGAATATACTGTATCTTGATATATGCTTATCTAACGTCTCCTTGCACAGATCGCCACCATCTCTCCTGGAATGGCCTCTTGTGAAAACACCCTGAACACGCTAAGATATGCCAACAGGTAAAACAGACTCTTCTGAGCAGGTGGAAAACAATTTTTTAACAATTTCAAGAGAACTTGATATTACGATATTACTGCATTTACCTACAGTCGAACATTTCCACACTTGAAAATATCATACAAAAAACATACAAATAACAAACAGACTTCAGTACGACTAATGTCTAATTTACCATAGTGACATTTAAGACTCATATTTATAATATAAAATACAGTATGATTATGAGATGTAACTATATTAATATGTTTATTTATCCCTGAGGGGAAATTCACAAGCTACCCAGCATTATAATAAGTAATTAAAATTAGCCTTAAATATACCAGCTGCAATATAATGCAATAATGTACAGTAACATAGGCGATTTTGCATAGTGATTTTATTATTCTTACTTGAAGTATCCTTCAATGTTAATACTATTCTACTTAGATGAAAGTTGCAGGAACCGTACTGGTATTTCTACACGGTGGTATTGATAATTTTTCTTGAGTAAAAGATTTGAATGTTTTTTTCTCTTCCACTGTCCTCTACTCTCCCTTATCCTTGTTTCTGTGTTTGTTTCTCTCCCACCACGTTTCCAGGGTAAAGGAGTTTGGGATCAGTCCCTCAGACATTCCCTTCTCCCAGAGCGGGGGTGGAGGGGGCCGCTCTGAGCTCTCCCCTTCTTATGAGTAGGGTCACTTTAAGCCTCTCTCCACAACCTCTCCCTCCACATGGCATTATGACATCACACCACATTACCCACTGATGGCCACTCAGTTAAGTTAACATAGAAAGTGTATTTCAGATCAAGGATACATCTGGTGATGTTCTCTATTTTGTTTTACAAATGTCATGTAAAGACCATAACCAACAACTATTGTATTCTGAAAACAGATTATTATCTGTTTATCCTAACCCCAGTATACCTTAGTCCTCTGATCCACAGAGCTTCATTGTTTCCAAGGACTATGGAAAACACATAATTGAGCCGCATTGGGTGATGTGTTCCTTCATCACCGTGAACAAACACTGGAGTTCATTTTGACTCAGTCCTGCTGCTCCAAACACTCACTACAGCAACAAATTGTGGAAAATAGTCCCCAGCAACTCCCATCTGTCTGAGTAAAGATTGGTATAAACTGCAGTTCACAGCTGTTTTTATTTTCTTAAAAAAAATGAAACTATATATACATTTGTTATTTGTTTTTTAAGATAGTAGTAGGAACTAATGGGTTTGGAGCTGAGAGCGACAGGGTAGAGAAGTGTTGAGAGATGAACTGAAACGTTGATGGGTTTGGTCTTTTCATTAGATGTGTTGACAATAAGTAAAATATACAATATTACCTGCCTTATTCTTTTACTGCAGGCTGCTTTAAATTTCCCCTCCATTCAAAAAGCTGTTTTTCCTTATTGTTACTCCACTTGGATGTTTGATCATCGCTGTGCAGAATGATGTATGCTAGAGCTGCAACAGTTAATAGATTAATCATTTAGTAATCGACTACTAAATTAATTACCAACTATTTTGACAATCGAGTAATCGGTTCAACTAGCTTTCATGAAAAAAAAGTTCTTCAATGTGAATATTTTCTGGTTTCTTTTATCCTTTATGACAGTAAACTAAACATCTTTGGTGTATGGACAAAACAAAAGATCATCTTGGGGTTTTGGAAACGAGATCGACATTTTTCACCATTATATGATATTTGATGGACATAACTGATCGATTAATAGCTGTCAGTTCTGTATGTGAGCCACAGCCCTGTCTCTGTAAATTAAAAACAAAATAATGGTGTGGATCGCACCTCACAACACTGTGTGCAGTTTGTAAACATCACTCCCTGACACATTAAGAGACGTGCTAGCGACAGGTGCAATGATTTTGGGGTTTTGGCTCGTGGTTAGCGCGTCTGTCTCCCATACCCGACCTGCGGGTTTGAGTCCCGACCAGTGTAGAACAAACAATCTTTCTCCAAAACTGCTAACTGCCCTTTTAATCCCAGTTTTAAAAGAAGAGGTAACTTCTACTTTTTTTGTTTATTCTGCTTGCTATCCATTATTGTTGTTATTTTTTTCCAGGTTTAATCTCCCTAAAAAACCTGCGTGGAGACTGGAATGTTCATCAGTTTTTTCATCAGCACACTTATGCTTCAAATGTTTTGCTGTTCTTTCCCCTGGCATGCTGAGCAACTCCACCATCCACATGTGTGTTTATAAGTTCCCTGCAGCTACAGCTACAGTCCCATTGTTGCTCATGCAATGCTTCAGCAGCAGTCACAGTATTGCCGTTGTAACCAGCGGCGCTGATGTGTTGTCAGGGTGAAGGAGCTTTCGGTTGACCCAGCAGCAGCGATGGAGAACCTTCAGGGAGGACTCGTCAACCAGCTGGAGGTGCTGGAGGCTCAGTGGGGAGTCGGCAGCTCTCCACAGAGAGACGATCTGAAGCTGCTCTGTGAACAGAATGTAAGACGAAGTCAGGTGGATGCAGGGTTGGGGGACGGTGTCAAGTTTGTCTCATACTGTCTGTATATTCAAACATACTGTTTACTCCCCCTGTTCATGCTGGCCAAAGTGAAACCAGAACTTTATGATCCAAAATCCTCTTGACATTAATATTTTTATAATTATGCTTATAACTAATAATCAGGCCTTGGAACAGAAACTTTTCTCAACACTATGTTATGTGACTCACTTAAATAAGGATGGTAGGGTTTTTAAAAAAAAAAAACAATGTTATGTTTTGAGAGGTCTTGAACTGAACAACATTTCCCATAAACCATGGATTTTTTTAAAATACTTACATGAACGAGGAGGTACGGAGCATGGTTGGATAGACAGCAGAGAAAAGGAAGAAAAAGAAAAAATGGCTTTAGAGGAAAGATATGGTTGTGGAACATTGTTGTCTGCGAAAACGTGGAACACGAACTACAGGAATCACGCAAGTTATTGAAACTAGTAGAACAGAGGGTAGACAGAAGGTGTGGTCATGACTCTGTCTCTCTTTATGATCACTTCATAATGATCTTCCAAGGTACCCTCCTAATTCAGTACAAAATATATATTCCAAAGTTAATCTGTAACTATTATGATCTCGAAAAGTCTAGTTTCCCCGGAAAAAACTACAACATTATAATGTTGTGGCAGCGGAGTGAGCTGCGTCTCAGTCAGTTTTAATGAGACCTTTAGCAAACACTGTCAACACTACTGCTGCTACAGAAGCTGGGAAGAGTCACTTTTTAACTGAAATGAACCTGAATGCATTAATCATTTTTAACCGGCAGTCCACTTATTTTCTGCCACCTATCGTGGTACAGGTCTTATTTATTTATTTAAATCAGTCAGTAGGAATATTTCTTTGTGTCCTGCTAGGAAACATGAACGTTCATGTTTTAGCCAGTCTGATGATTAAACAGGTAACCAGTGTTCCATGTAAGTTGCATTATAGGTTTTATTAAAAAGTAAATTAAAAGTTCCTAAGTTTAGTGTTTGAATTATAAAGTTCTCTGTGTGGGTTCACACAGAGAGGAACATTAACACAAAGTGCAGACCTTCAGGTGTAAAACAGACGGGGTTGTGATCTTTTTTTTTTCCTAGGAAGAAGAGGTTTCCCCGCAGCTCTTCACTTTCCATGAAGCCGTGTCTCAGCTGGTGGAGATGGAGGAGCAGGTTCTGGAGGACCATCGGGCCGTGTTCCAGGTGCAATATAGTCTCCACAAAGTCAAATAACTCTTACTAAAACATCATGTCAAATCACCCAGATTCACATCAACTCAAGTTTCAAGTTGCATCTCTGAAGAAACAGTTACATTCTGATGATACATATAGTAAAAATTATCAGAAAAATAAAAAATTGTTCCCTACAGCGAGAAGGCATCCTTAGTGCATCTCTATGAAAATGTACATTTACATTACATGTTGAAGATGCTTTTCAGTAGAATGTTGTGTATATTTAAGGCAAATGTTCATTGCCATTCCTTTTTGATCACTCTGATGTCTTCAGTTATGAAGTTTACACCTCACAGAAGGTGCTGACCTGCAGCGTGTCCCTGCACAGGAGTCTATTCGCTGGCTTGAGGATGAGAAGGTGCTCTTGGAAATGACAGAGGAGGTGGACTACGATGTTGAGTCATACGCAACTCAACTAGAACAAATCTTGGACCAAAAGATAGACATTCTCACTGAGCTGAGAGGTAAAGTCTTTCCTCTGATCTCTGTCTTGTGTCTGAGCATGTGTCCTGGTCTGGGCAGTACACTTCAACATTTTCATATCACATTCTACATGGCACTTGTCTACATTAAACACTGTCAGACCCATGTACAGGCTGCAGCAGTTCAAGGTTAAACAGGCAGAGGGCCATGAGAAAAGAAACAGCGCTGCTGTTACGATGACAGCAGCGCATGTCATCGTAACTTAGTTTGGTCTATATCCATAAAACATTCACACACTCCTCTAAAGTCCTTTTTTGGTCGATGCCATTGGCCTCGCACCAAATACATCGTCAGGGAGTGTGTTTCTACTAAGTGCTCAGAGCTCTGTTGTCCGGTGTTTTCAGCACCATAACAGCATTTCTGCAATTTAGAGTGCATGAAAATAAGCAGATTAGAAAAGTCCAAATAGATAAACAAGAAAAATAATGGCCACAAAAAGACATTAAACATGTAGAAAAATACAAAAAGGCGTAAAATTAGTTAAAACAAATGCAGGTACCTGCGTGCCTGCCAACAATTCCATGCCCATGTCAGGAATGTATGCAGCTGAAGGCGTCAAGATGATTCCAATTTCATTTAAATCTCCAATCTTAACTCTGGTTGTTCACTTCTGCAGTGTTCAGTCTCTTATCTGCTGCTTTTAAAGTAACTTGCTTCTTCTGTAGTCTGCGAATGTCTGATGTATATAGGAAATTATGTTTGCTAAAGTGCATTAATATTGACTAAACAACAATATTAGCAAATTTTTCTGAAACAAGAACCATTCTTGTCCAAACATACTGTCAAGAAAGTTCCTGTTCCACAACCTAGTTATTTTAGTTTGGAATTCGATTTTTTTTACTTCAGGAACAGAAGTTCTGGTGTCATTTCTCATTTCTGCTCTTAATGGCATTAAAGCAACATTATGCAACTTTTAAACCTTAAAATAGCATCAAAACTAACTTCAAAATCATTTAATTTTGGTGCAGACTGCACCACACAAACTGTGATTGCAGTTTGTAAACAATACTCGTCGACTCGTTAAGTCACGTTGTGCTGCAACTCTGTGGTTTTGGCCTAGTGGTCATGGCTGCTACGGTATATATTTTTCCCTCTCCCTAATCCCAACCCCTACCCCAACCAGGGTTTGTATCCCACCCTCACCCCTCTCCCTAACCCCAACCCCTACCCAAACCAGGGTCTGTATCCCTACCCCATTATTCACAACAACATAATTGCATCTTTAAGTGTCAGTATTATTTTTGTAATTATAAGTATCAGTCTGGTAGAGATTAAAGAGGCGGTTGTACAGCCATTCTCTCTCTCTCTCTCTCTTCTCTCCTCCTGTCTCTCCTCTCCCCCTCTTTCTGCCCATCTCTCCTCTCTCCCCCATTTTTCTCCTCACCCCAAGTGGTCGAGACATATAACCACCCACAACTGAATCCGGTTCTGCCAGAGATTTCTTCCTGTTAAAGGGAGTTTTTTTCTCTCCACAGCTGCCCAATCGCCAAGTGCTTGCTCCGTGTGGGATTTGCTTGTTGGGTTTTTCTCTGTATACTGTAATATTGACTTCATTATGTCACATACACTTGTGACAATGTATGTTGTGATTTGGCGGTATACAAATAAAATTGAATTTAATTGGTTAGTGTAAATCACAACAACAAATAGAGAAACAAGTTTTCTTTAAAATCACTTGCTGCCCCTTAATCACTGCGACACAGAGGGTTATTAATAAAGGCTTCAACTGCAAAATTAATCGTTTTTAGAGTCCATCTGTGATGCAGCTTGAGAGAGGACAGAATCATGAATAAAGCCACAATACGCATTAGAAAAGAAACCACCAGTGTCTGAATCACTGGACCAGACAGACGATTTCAGCAGTGTTATGTACTTCATGTCTGACGGTGTGTTAAGAGAAAACACCGCTTGATAAAACAAGTCTCTCTTTCCTGATTTCTGTAGTCAATGCTGTGGTGTTCTCTTTCTTTTCAGACAAAGTCAAGTCTTTCCGTTGTACACTCCAGGAAGAGGAGCAGGCTAGCCAACAAATAACCCCCAAGAGGCCTCGTGCACTATAGACGCCCACAAATACGTGATGTTTCACTGTAATATCGACTTGCCTCTGAGGAGCTCAGCTGTGATTTTATGACTTATACTCTGTGTGTTTGGTTCACCCCCCCCGACCTCTCTGCTGTACAGGCTGCCGCCGCTTTCCACCGTCCGTCTGTACGACCATACAGCAGACTGTCTCTGCTCTCCATCCTCCTGTGAAATGTATCTACCACCTCTCCGTTATAAGTGCTTTATTTAAAGATACATTTTAAAAAAGGTGAATAATTATTTGTTCTAAATGATTTTTTCATAGAGTAAGTCATATCTTATCTTCACTGTGGCCAATTTTATAAACAGCTGTTGCCTTTTTTGTGCAATATGTAGAGGCTTCTCCTCCTGTTGTTCCCTGTGTTTCAGCTCAGGGGTGAACAGCAAACGTTCCTTTTTTTGTGTACATTCAAAAGAGCCACTGTGTGTTTGTGTTGATACTGTATACAGGTTTAAAAACACATATCTAACCTGACATTACATTCATTGACCTAATTTGGTCACTATGTTCACAAAGAAAGCAATTGATTTCCGAGTGTTCCAGACATTTGCCATATTAAAGAGATACAACTTCTTGTTGCTGCGCTTTTTTTATTTGTCCTGCAAAAACTTAAATGTTAAATGTTAGAAGCCTCGAGCTGTGTTACGTTATTGTAACAGCAGTCAGACTTTGTGTAACACTTATTTATACACATTTATTTGTAATATATAAACATGAAATAAATGGTTTCTAACACTATAATTGTAACTTCTATGAAGACATACATGTTATCAAAATTATCTGTTCAATCATACTTTTTACCATGTTATCAAAATCCTCTGTTTATACAGCAGGTTCCACTTACAGGAGTTATGTGTTAAGTACATTAATGAACATTTAGCTGAAAACTGCATTATAGTGTGTTATAAACTATTAAAGCATAATATGCTGCTCGCGAATGCTTAACGGAACTTGCAGTAAAGTGTCACCAGACTTTCTATGTTCCTGACATCCTACAGATATTTCACGTTGAAAATTTGTACATTGCTGATTCTGAACGTCTTTCTGGAGCTATGACCTGTGAGTGATCAATAATTTGCAAAGAAAAGGGTGACCACCCTTTGTGTCTTTGACTGAACATGCAGGATAAAACCGCTGTCAGTCTACATATTATGCCTCCGACAGCCATGGCAGGTGGCACTGATGGTCATAAAACATGTTTTGACCATAATCTTTTTTTTTGAATATCAAAAGTTAATATGATAAGTAAGATTTTTGTATATCCAAAAGGTCAAAGGTCAGCTTCACTGTGACATCATAATGCAAACACTTGTGTCTGGCAAATTATTTAATACAATGACTAAGGAACAAGTGAAGATATTCCATCATGCTTTATAATCATAAAGTTTCAAATTTTCTAGTTAATAGCTGTGTACTGTAGTGTTTAGCTAACGTCAGTCACACAGCAAGACATCGCAGGCTTTTATACACATTGCTTGCAAGAGTGCACTTCTTCCTAAGTTAAAGTCATTTTATGTGATTAGTACTTATGCAGTTACCAGGGATATCTAGTCATATTGTTAAGTAGCTCAAATTTTTTAAAACAAAAGTTATATTTTATGTCTAAAAAAATGTTTGTCAACACAAAATATAACCTTACAACATCAACAGACTATACTTCAGCACCATAACAGCATTTTTGCAATTGACAGTGTATGACCGCTAGTTAGCAGAGCAGAAATGTAAAAAACAATATATAATAAAATAAAAATAAGAACAAAAAAATGTTGACAAAAGGGACAAAATAATTCAAATTAGATTTTTTAAAAAGATCATAAAATGATTCAAAGTAAAGTATTACTTGACAAATGACCATAAAGAGACATCTACTTATCAAACACACAATGTTACATGTTAATTAGTAAGCTTTTAAAGGTGCTGGTGGTAGAGAAGTCATCCACATACTGGAAGGTCGGTGGTTTGATTTCTGCTTCCCCCAGTCAGCATGCCAAAGTGTCTGTGGGAAAGACTTTTAATTTTAATTTTAAAATTGCCCTCTGACGGCCCCCACAGCAGTGTATGAATATGACAGAAAAAGCGCAGCATATAGATAATATGATTCATGATCATAAAATGTCTCATTGTAAGAAATCATTGCTTTTCTATTTGTGCCAAAGAAACACAATAATGTTAACTCAAGATAATTCCACATGTTTGTATTAAAGAAGATTATCAAGTAAAATAAAACCACAAATTAGTTTGATGCTAATCCTAAACCAGCGGCATTGCAGCTACAACAGGTGAACCACTAAATATACTTCAGCACAGAAATGGCTATTTGAATATGAACAAATTTAAATACAGACCTTCTGTTGGCAGTAGCAGTATAGTGACATGATCACAATTCGTCCGGGGATCGATTGTCCTCTTCTGGGGAATGTGAATGTAACCCCCCCTTGCACCTATCGCTTTAAGCTAGTGTTATATCAAAGCAAGAGGCAGGGGTTATTATCTACTTTAGACTCGAGGATGAGATTGGTTACATTTTAATGGTCATACTGTTAGTACAGACCTATAATATCCACCCCAAATAACTCACACGACAACAGACTGGCAATTTCTTTTAAGGAAAAATATATATATATTGCAACCAAAGTAACTTATGGTGTCAGTATTCCACGATGTAGATACTTTTTACACTGGAATGGGATGGAATGAAGGAAAATATTTCTAAAGTACCACACTTCACTTTTCACCACAAAAACAGGTAAGTAATAAACAGGGTTTGTATGTCAACCACAGTAATCCAGTTGTTTTAAATTCGCATTGAATTACTTAAATAAAATTTTACCAAAATCCCTGAAATCTCAGGAAAGAAATAGAAACAACAAAAATAATATTTTCAAAGTTCAAATGAATGGAAGAAATAAAATAAATAAAAAATAATAGAAGGAAAACAAAAATGAGTGCACTCAGAAAGTCCTACCACCCTTTTCCCCAATGAATGTCAAATGAGTCAGTCCGAAGACAGTATCGCAGGATGAAATGGCAACGTGGATGATGATCCCTTGGCAGAAGATGGAAAGCAACCGGGATGAAGATACGGACAGATGACGTTCCACTGAAGAGCTCCACAAAAAAAAACAGCCGGAATATCAATTAACAGCTTCTAAGGAGTCCTACGGAGTTCTACACGACGTCAACAGCCTCTCAGTCGTCTCTTGTCTGTCAATGTTTAATTTCTGTGTCAATTATGAACCCTTTGACTTAGGTTTATCGAGCTCAAAGCTACGCAATTTCACTAACATCCACATGGACCTGGCAGCAGGCGAGGAAAAAAAGGAACAAAGATCATATATGCGAATGACATGATGTCGTGCACCTTTTTTCACACCTAAACAGAGTGTACTGATGCACCTCTGCTGCCACCTTGTGACCAAATTAGAAATAGGTTATTTCCTTGAAGAAACCACCATTTAACAAAAAAAAACATGATGAGGTAATAGCCTGGAGGATTTACTACGCGTGTTACATGAACATTTCAAAACAATCCATCCGACAAATGTTACGATATTTCAGTCTGGACCAGAAATGTGAACTAACCAATGTGCATAGATCGAATAAAAACACATGTATTTGTGTTGAGTTACTGTCCAATTGGTTTTATTCCACAGTACATAAAATGGTAGAGAGCGCCGGGGTCAGAGGTCAAATTGATACTGGTGTTAATTAAATACACAGCATCTGTCAAAGTGGATAAAAGAATAACACAAGTTAACAACGTAAAAACGGGTTATGATCATCTGTATACAGTAGCCCCCTCTTGTACATTTATGAGCAGTATATAAAGAGTTTATGAAACCCTGTAATGTTTTGTAGGCAGGTAAGTATTTTTACAATGTATTTAATATATTTATCTAAAACTCACACATCCTGACTCCTCTATAATCGGTGTTTAGACAGTAAATTAATGCTTATGCAGAATATAAAAGCTGTAATCATACATGAATCTAACCTTGTCAAGCATTTAATAACTCTTTATACATGTTTAAAAACTCACAGGCAGATTTAATGCGATATTAAAATGTGTTAAAAACCCATTTGTCACATTATCAAGTATTAATTAACTGTTTATTATCTAAATGCAGATAAATGTCTTGTAGACAACACGACACTGGCCTCCAGGTTCTGTTGGGCGAGGGTGAATGTAATCCGAAGGTGGTCGTGCAGATCTGTCACATATTGGTGCGTCGTGTAGGCGGTTGCAACACTGACATCCTCTGGGCTATACAAGAGGTGGAGTGGGAGGGTCATCTCCCTCCCCGTCATCATTTCGAATGCTGTGACTCCCGTGGTGCAGTGTGGGGTGGACCAAATGGCCATCAGCATCAGGAGGATCTTGACATCCCAGTCCTTGCCACTAGAGTTAATGTACTTCTTGAGCATGCTAACAATAGTGCGGTTGGCACGTTCGACTATGCCGGATGACTGGGGATGGTATGAAATTTGAAAGCTTGCCTCCATGCCAAGGATTTCGAACACCGCCCTCATGACATTTGACGTGAAATGGGTGCCTCGATCCGAGTCGACGGAGAGGGGTAGTCCCCAGTGGCTGAACACGTGATTCAACAGTAAGACTGCGGTTGTCACGGCTGTGTCGTTAGGCGCTGGAAGACATTCTACCCACTTAGTGAATTCACAGGTGACGGTCAGGAGGTACTTGTTACCTCTTGAGGACTTGGGGACTGGTCCAATCCAATGGCAGGGTCTTGTTCCTGCATGGTCACCAGGTCGGCGGCACCAGGTTTGCTACCCAGGTGCACGGTCTGTGCGCAGTTTTGGAGGTCCTCACGTCTCTCCCGCGCCTGTCGGCGGGTGATGGCATTCACTGCGCAGGTCTTGGATATTGGCAGCCACTCATCTCTGAACTCCCAGGGTGTACCCTGTTCAGCACTTAGCTTTGCTAGGCGGTTGGCTTCGTCCTTTCCGTTCTTGTCTAGACCGGAGGTTTGGGAATGGCCTTTGACCTTCTTCCAATACACGGTCATCCCTTGATCGGTTACAAGACAGTCACAAGCCAGGAAGAGTTCAGAGTTTTTGACTTCCTTGTTCCTTGTGCTTCGCATGCCGTTATCTTTCCACATGGGGAAGTGAGAAATTAAGCTGTGACGAGCGTAATTGGAGTCCGAGCAGATCACCAGTTGCACCATAGCCAGCTTGGTGGCTTGTTGGAGCGGGATGAGTACTGCAGCTATCTCCGCGTACTGACATGTCTTGTTACCCAGCGAGTAGTTGTTTGGTTCTTCAACACTGCGGTTGACCCAAACAATACCGGCTCCTGCTCGGATCTGGCTCACATGGTGTATTGAGCAGCCGTCCACGTAGACTCTTGGGAGGTCTAAGCAGGCATTCTCGTCGTGGTAAATGTGGTTGGACAGGAGTGACGGGGTGGTGACGACTAGGGACTGGGGACTCGATTGTCCTTCACAGTCGCAGTGGTGACATTCTGCCAGACCCTGGCTTAAAGCCATTTTGTGGTTCTGGGCATACTTGATCTCAACATCATAGCCCTGCAGCGCCATCATCCACGAGGTGATGCAGCTGTTGGAAACTCGTCCATCTCTCAGTCTCTGGCTGTTCAAGAAGGTGACAGGTTGATGACAAGATGATCACCTTCTGATGTGTTTTACTGCCCACACGGTGGCGAGAAGGGCCTTTTCGCAGTCAGAGAATTTGATCTTGACGCTGCTTAAGGGTCGGCTTGCGTAGGCGACAACTTGCTTGTCGGTGTCATGCTTCTGTGCCAGAGCGGCACTGAGGCAGTGGGGAGAGAAGCATGCCTCAAGGTAAAACTCTTTGTCTTTGTCTGGGTAGGCAAAGCAAGACGCGGAACAGAGTTTCTCTTTCAGCTGCTGGAAAGAATGCTGTTGTGGTTCTCCCCACTCGAAAGGTTTGTCTTTTCGAAGGAGCTCTGTGAGGGGTCTGGCTATCTCCGCATAGTCCTTGACGAACTGCCGGGAGTAGTTGCAGACGCCTAAAAAGCTCCTGAGCTCAGACACACATGTTGGGGTTTTGATGTCGCGGATGGCTCGGATTCTACCCGATTGGGGCTCGATGCTATCGGGACCCACCGTCAGAGCCACATACTCAACCTTGGCCTGGCACCACTGGCCTTTGGCGATTGCAAGTTTGACTCCTGCGGCAGCAAGTTGGCTGCCCCCGGTTCCAATTTTTGTCCAGCTGCCGCCGAAACGCGGTGAAACTTGGAGTGCGTTTTCAGCCGCAGAGGCCTCTGAGGCTGAAAAAGCCAAAAAAGCCAAAAAAATCGAGTTTGTCCCATTCGCCCCAAACTCGGCACACTGTGAGCTGTTCCTATGTGTATGAAGCACCCAGAGTGAAAAAAAGAAAATGCACGGTTTCGGAGATACGGACCCTCAAACTTTAACGTTTAATATCCTGCCGCTGGATGATTGTCCTTTTGTCAACCTTTTGCCAATTTAGGCTATATCTCCGTTGCCATGAGGAATTCAGCCTTCTCAGTCACACAGGGCGATGGGTGCGAGCTACTACATTGATCGACATCGGTGCTACGCCGCTACGGTGCCCCTGGAAGGAACTAGCCGCGGGGAGGTCGCAGCAGGCCGAGGCTCGGGATTATGGATTATAGCGCAGATGTGGTGCGCCCGTAGAAATTTCACTTCATTTATGTCTTTTTTGGCTGAGATACTATGCCGTCCCCTTCAGGGACTTTAGAGTGGGACAACAATGGCAAATTGGAATACCCGGATCCCAGCTCTGAGGTATTTGAAGTGGAAGATGTCTGAGGTATTTGAAGTGGACGATGTCTGAGGTATTTGAAGTGGACGATGTCTGAGGTATTTGAAGTGGACATCCCACTTCCAAGTCCTTAGAGCTGAGGTCAGGGTATCCCAAGTGGACAGTGGCAAGGTATTGAACCACCAACGTTTAGGTGCCTGGTCTGTTGTCACAGCAGGGCACCTGGTTGAATTTTGGGGTTTCTGACCCTCTGGGAAGACCCCCAAACAGCTCAGAGTATTTTTGTGGATTCCAATGGGAAGGTATTGCCATTGGACAACAACGTGGAAATCTTCCCTTTTCCCCCTCCTTTGACCCAACAGATGGTCACTGGGGACACAACTCTGTACTTTATTATTCAGGGGCTTAATCTGCATCCTGAAAAGCCCCTTTGCTCAACGTTTGAGGTCCCCACAGCCTCAGGGGCCAAAAGAGCAACCAAACTCTATTGTCAGCTAAAAGGTATTGCCATTGGACACCACTAGTGGGTATTGCCATTGGACGCGCTGTCCACTCGGGATTGAAAGTGGACATCGTCCACTTGCAATACCTTAGAGCTGAGGCCAGGGTATCCCAATTGGACAATGGCTAGTCATTGCCATTGGACACCACTAGTGGGTATTGCCAGGGGCCCCCGCGGGCCAATTGTCCAATTGCCCCAAAACTCATGTGCCGACACCGAGGTCTTTGGGGTCGGGGCCCCCCTCAAAAGATGGGGCCCTACAGAGACAAAATTGCCACTTTTTGCCCGGACGGCGATGGGGACTTTACCGCACCGAGACCGACATACCCCCACGCTGCCTTTGTCATTTGGCGGTCCTAGATGACGTCCACATCACAGCTGAACAACAAAGACTACTGTTTTCAGCCATTGCATTTTTCAAACAGGAGGAACAAAAAACTCCAGTTTTACACACCTGTGCTAAATATACATCACAGGCTTATACAACAATGCCTGAAGTAGCTCTTGTGGTAAATGGAAAAACTTTGACTTTTCTTGTAGATTCAGTTGCAACATGTTGTGTGGTCAAAGGGACACTGTGCAGCATTTTAAGTAATTTATTACCTCAAATCAACATTTTCATTCATAAATAAGTCCTCATTGGTGTACAATTAACTCTGCCAACAATCTGACTTGTCTTCCTGAGCGAAGAATTTCTTATCTGTATTTACATAAGACGGGTAAGCTCTATGGAGGCTTCCATGTCCTTCCGGTCTATAGAAAACTACGAACGGCCGAGAGGGACATAAAGCACTACCTGTTACCGGTATGGCTAATCGCGTTTTTGCTCAGAGCCAGCGAACGGACAAGGAGCTCAGAGAGATGCGCTTGTCACTGCCCCAGCAAATGTGAAAGCCTGCACTGCACTTTTGTTCATAATGCAAGAGCATAGTTATGCCACGCCACAGCAGAAGGAATCCTCGTCGCCAAAAAAGCGAAAAAGAGAATTAAAAAGGCAACGTGACCGGCGAATTCAGAAAACATCGGGGTAGCTTTTCCCAGGTGGAAAGAGCTAATGAAGGAGAAAGATTTTCAAAGCGACGCTGAAGTTGCCTGCTTTCTTCTCGACAGGTAAGTCAATGTTACTGTCTAAATTACAAGCTTTTCTTATTGCTTGGTTGTTTAATTCATACATAGGCAGCATAACAGTAGAACACGTATAGTTAATAACAGGCTCGTTGGTGGATAGCGGCATAGGCTATGTTTGATTGTATAAGGGTTGCATTTCATGCCTATTACCTCCATTAGTACTTCTCTTGCACTATCTGCTTATTCTTGCACTATCTGCTTATTGCACTTCTGGTGAGATGCCAAACCTCATTTCGTTACTCTATACTTGTATATGTGTAATGACAATAAAGTTGAATCTCATCTCATCTCATCATCTCATCTTTGGAAAATAGACAACGGTGGTAAATTATGGTCTTACGCCTGCCATAAAGTTGTAATATAATTTTGTCAGGAGAGACTTCTATTTACCTTATTCATTCTAAGAGTGCTCCTGAATGCAAACCCAAGTTTGTTGACGACAACCCCCACCTGCGAATGGGGGATGGGTTGGCTATTAAGTAAAGTGTAAAGTGGAGAAGGTGCTAACAAGGTTGTAGCCTAGAAGTTTGGTCCAAATCCATTTTGAATGAGCATATTATGTGAAAGCAATTGCATTGCTTGCACACCAAAGGCTATCTGACATTTAGGGCCTACTGTTATTCATCATACTGTGACCTCACATCAGATTATATATATATATATATATTTGTGTGTGTATAGTGTCAGAAAAATATGTATTATACCTAGCTAAAAAGAACATGCTGATCTTGTATCTAGTATACAGACGTGATCTTTGTATGTCTTGTTGTCTACTATGGAAGCGGAAGCCCCTCAGGGCATGCATGAGCCTGCAATGTGACTCAGGAAATGCATGACCCTGCAATGTGACTGTCTGTAAACAAGTAACACACAGATGTACATTGTATAGGGGAACCACCCATCATGCTTAAATATCCTTGCATCTCCTGTATTCGTCGGACAACCTCAGTACTCAGACACTGTGCTGCTGTATTGACTTGTCCCCTTGCAGCAAGACTATATGTATGTATTAAATGTTACTGTTTGCCTAAAAACCGAATTCAACTTTCTGTGTTCATTTCAGATTATTCTAACATCTTGGTCCTTCGAGCCGGATCCCAACATCCTTTCCACCATCCAGGAGCGGGACTGAAACCGTGCACGGGGGAGCAGAGGACTCCTAAACAAAGACCTCCAGCTGAATTGCTGTAAAGCGAGGCCAGTCACCACTGGAGGGTGGAAGGGTGACGGGACCCAAAAGAAACAAAACAAGAGAACACAGAATTGAGCGGTTGAAGGTAAGAGAATTAAAGTCGCAAAATTAGGATAAGCGCTAAAGAAAAACCTATGGAGAAAGAGATCAGCAGTAATAAACTGTGATCAAAACTCTGTGAGGTAGCATGGTAGTCCATAGTCTGTGTGAGAAGACTACAGGAAATAAATAACTCCGTGTACACGTTAAAAGGAAATAGTTCGAGGATCTAAGGTATCGCGATAGGAAGACGACTGATGTGTGTGTTTGTCTTTGTGTGTTGTGTGTTTTTGTCATTGTGTATTGTATGTTTTTGTCTTTGTGTGAAACTGGGAGATAGCGATTCAGTCGTGTCTCAGTATTAACGTACTGATCAGACCAGTTGCTCGGGTGTATTCCATACAAACTGGTTGGCCATTGAAGGAGATTGTTGACAGTGTCTCAGCAGAGAAAAACAGACGGCGGAAACCTAATAGTGATAACATAAACTGTCCAAAGATCTTTGCTAATTGGGTCAGTTGCTCTGAACAAAAGTGTCATACAAACTGACTGGCTGTTGACAAAACATAGAACAATGGGGACAAATGTTGTAAAAAGCAAGAATTAGAACTTAGTGGAGATGCAAAATGTATGTTTATAAGGGATAAGGAAAACATTAAATATTTGCAAAGATGGGAAAAGAAGTTCAGGTTTACAGGTAGAATCACTGTAGAAGGATGTAACAAATTAGTGGAGGACATCGAAAAAATAGGCTTACCTAATCCAAAAGCAAACAAAAAGAATGGATTAAGTCAGGCCAGAGAGTGGCTCGCTGAAGCCAATAAAAGAAAGTGGGGACAGTTAAAAGAAGAAAGAAGATAAAGAAATTGAAGAGGTAGTATTAGAGTTGAGCACACTAGAAGTGCTACTATGGGAAGAGGAAAAACAAGAAGTTACGCTGACAGTACAAAGCAAGCAAATAAAATTTCTCTGTGATTCAGGTGCATCCAGAACTGTCGTCAACCCAGAAGATGTAGCTCAAGTGCAAATTTCAACAACCACTATTTGTGTAAAATCAGCTAATGGACGAGTTCATAGAGAACCTTTGTCGGAGCCCATAAAAATAACAGATCCAGAAACAGGTAAAAACAGTCCCTGTCAAGTAGTGTTATCCTACGTTTGTCCATGTAATCTGTTAGGAAGAGATATGATGCAAAGCTTAGGCATAGCTACAGTGCCAACAGCGAAAGGACTTAAAGCACTCAGAATGACTTCCTGTCTAGTCATCCAAGATGAAACACCTGTTCATTATTGGTACAGTACAGATTTGATAACCTCAGGGCCAGGATCTGTAACCTCAGCCCTACTGCAAAAGGCTCAGCAAGTAGTGCCACCACAGGCAGACATAATGAAACCTGAAGACTTACATTGCACTATATACTACAAACATACTACAGGGCCAGACACAGAGTATGAAGAAAGATTCCTGAAGATCAAACAAAGTTCCGTCCATCTCAAAGACCTATATTGGGACAAGAGCGGGAATTGCGGGGCTAGTTGCACACTCAGTCCAGAATTACGGCCGCTGTACAAAAGCTGGGATACCGTGCCTCATGTCTCATTAGCAAAAGATAAGGGTATCAGATGGGAAGATATTGGATACATTATCACAAGAGCAGAGGCAGCATCAGATTGGCGGGATAATGGTTCTGGGTTCAGATGGAGCCCATCTACGGGACTCCATTCCAGTCCTTTGAAGTGGTTATCGCGAGTACGCACTACAGTCCACCTAGATAGCGATAGGGCTGTGGAGGAATGACAAATAATGACCCTGACAGAGGACCAGGAGAAAGAACTACAAGAAGTTCCTTCATACTTATGGTCAAAAGGGAAATCTGATAGCGCCAAAAACGACATTTAGACCACACCAAAGGCAATATCCACTGAAACCAGAAGCTGAAGCAGGGATAGAACCAATTATTAAGATCTTTTAAAAGCAGGAGTTATAATTGAATGTCCAGACTCACCATGTAACACTCCTCTATTTCCGGTAAAGAAGACACCCCCATCATCAGGATGGAGGATGGTCCAAGATTTACAAGCTGTAAATAAAGCAGTAATCCCACGTGCTCCCACTGTTCCAGATCCATATACTCTCCTCAATGACCTGAGTCCAAAATGTAAATACTTCTCTGTAGTAGATATTAGCAACCTCATTTTTTCAATACCAGTTCATCCAGATAGTCAATTTTGGTTTGCATTCACTTATAAAATGAAAAGGTATTCTTATACGAGAATCCCACAGGGCTATTGTGAGTCACCAACAATATTTTCCCAGGCTATGTCAGCAAACTTAGCTAAATTCATTCCACCACGAGGGAGTCAATTATTGCTATATGTAGATGATATCTTGCTGGCATCTCCAACAGAGGAAGATTGTAAAACGGACACCATAGCTCTGCTTAAGTTTCTCGCTGAACAGGGACATAGAGTAAGCAAGGATAAGTTACAGTTGTGGCAGACAACTATTAAATATCTAGGTTACAATCTCTCACAGGAGGGAAAGCACCTAGATGAAGGAAGAAAAACAGCAATTTTACAGGCCCAAAAACCAAAAACAAAGAAACAAATGATGTCATTCTTAGATATGACAAATTTTTGCAGAAGCTGGATATCAAGTTATGCTAAGTAACTGCGCCTCTGACAGCTCTAATCTATGATAAACCCATGGCAGCCTCTGTCCTTTTGACCTGGACACCAGAGGCAGAGAATGCATTTATAAAGGTTAAAAATTTGCTTGTTGGATCTGCAGTATTAGGTTTGCCAGATTATTCTTAACCTTTTATCCAAACAGTAGACTGCAAAGACGGCTTTATGACATCGGTGCTTACTCACACTCACGGAGTAAAAAACAGACTGTTGGCTTATTATTCAACCAAACTTGACTCAGTGGCTAGAGCATTACCACCCTGCGTTCAGGCAGTTGTGGCAGCCTCTTTGGCAGTCCAAGTCTCAGCTTCAATTGTATTATTTCATTCCCTAACTTTGAAGGTGCCACATGCAGTATCAGTTATACTACTCCAGAACAAGATCTCATATTTGTCACCATCGAGACATCTGTCATGCATGACTGTGCTTTTGTCTCAACCTCACTTGATCATAGAGCGCTGTACTACTCTAAATCCATCTACGCTAATGCCAACCGCAATTGATGGAGAACCACATGACTGTCTAGCAGATATTTCGGAAAGAGTTTTACCGAGGGCAGATCTAATCGATGTGCCTTTAGCAGACAGTGAGCTAACACTCTTTGTAGACGGCTCCAGCAGGAAATTGCCGGATGGGACTAATGCTACAGGTAATGCAGTAGTGACACAGGATAAAACCTTAAAAGCAGAACCGTTACCAAGAAACTACTCAGCTCAAGCTGCTGAGATAGTAGCACTAACTGAAGCATGCAAAATAGCCAAGGGGAAAGTTGTAACTATATACACTGATAGCCAGTATGCATTTTCAACAATCCATGTGTTTGCACAACAATTGAAAAACAGAGGGATGGTAACATCTACAGGCAAAGATATTACACATAAAGATTTAATTCTAGCCTTACTAGATGCCATTCAGCTACCTAAAAAGGTAGCAATATGTAAATGTTCCGCTCACACAGGTAAAGAAGACCCAGTATCTAGCGGTAATGCAAAAGCAGATGCAGCAGCAAAACTAGCTGCAACAACAGAGATATTTACAGTACAAAACGTACAACCACACATAGACCAAGAAGTCTTGAGAGATATGCAGAAAGTGTCACAAAACTCAGAAAAACTAAAATGGAAAAATAAAGGGGCAACACTTAAAGATGAGTTTTATGTATGACCTGAAGGAAAACCTATTCTGCCAAACAACCTTTTTAGATATGCTGCAATATTGAGCCATGGACTAAGTCATGTCTCAACAGGAGGGATGGTAGCAATCATACAAAAGGTGTTTACAGCATATGGATTTACTAACTATTCAAAAAAAAAATTGTTCAGCCTGTATTATCTGTGCAAAATACAATGCTCAAGGAAATTTGAGACCAAAGAGAGGACAATTTCCAAAACCACAATTTCCATTCCAAATGATCTGTATGGACTTCATAGAGTTAAATAAATGTGAAGGGAAGAAATATTGTTAAGTTATCATTGATATGTTCACCAAATGGGTAGAAGTATTCCCAACAGCATCCCCTGATGCACTAACAGTAGCGAAAGCGCTAGTAAAAGAGATAATACCAAGGTTTGGGATACCAGAACAAATCTACAGTGATAACGGAAGCCATTTTGTAAATCATGTAATAACAGCATTAGCTCAAAATTTAAAAATAGATCTGAAGAACCATTGTGCTTATCACAAATAGAAAAGTGTTTTGTGCCAATTCTCTTCCAGGAACAACCGAGGAAAAGACTGAAATGCCAGTGGAAAAGGTGACTCCAGGAGATTGGGTACTGATCAAAGCCATCAAGAAAAAGAATTGGTCAAGCCCAAGGTGGGAAGGTCCTTACCAGGTATTGCTCACCACACCCACTGCAGTAAAAATAGCTGAAAGGACATCTTGGATACATCTGTCACATTGTAAACTACTACAAGGGCTTTGAGAAACTCAAGGGACAGATTAGTTACTCACCACCGCTCCCCAGAGGCAAAGTCTGATTACAAAGGGGGATTCTCTCAATAAGAGGGAGTTCGTCTCAAACTCAGCGAAGCAATCAACGGCTGAAAGGGAGCATAGGGTAAGCCTAAAATAGAAGAGGAATAGTGAAATAAATGACAGACAAAGAAAATCAGAGACCCTTAACGCAGAATCCAGGAGTTCAAAGGCTAATTACTTGGAGAATAGAATATAGAAGAAGAGATCAGTAGGCCAAGGTATAGTCTTTCTATTGATAATCATCCTTTTCCTGTTAGTCTTATTTGTTTGTGAGACACCATGGATAGACCTAAACCATGGCATCCATTAAGACACCCAGGTCTGTGTGGGATGCGGGGGGCAGTTTGCTGTTTGTTAATAATAGCTCTCCTAATCGTCCTTCCCTTGTTTTGGTATGAAATGCAGACTGCAAAGAACCACACTAGAAATAAAAAATCGCTGACATCCTCATTTCAACCACTGACCCTCCAGTTCACTGAAGGAAAGGATAGTAGCGTACAGTTCGACCTGTATAACGTAGTAAGCTGTAAAGAAAATCAGAAAGAACATACAGGGTCAGTCGTTTATATTTGTGAAATGGGGACACGTAACGCAGGTGACTATGAAACAAAGTGTGGATCTTGGAGTTATGTAATAACAAACACAGGAAGTAGTTAGGGCTATCAGCCACCCAGAGCCAGTAAAGGATCAGACTCCCTCCAACAGAGACTGACCTTAATAAAAGGGTATGCCCAATCTTCATGTGGCAAGGACAGCTGTAACCCCTTAATCTTGACACTCAAAAGAGCACAAGATGCAGACACCAGCAAGTACATATTGGGTGCCTATGAGTCAGGGAAAAATCTTCTAGGACATTTTGTCATAACAGTAATAAAGACACAGCATAACACAATCACAGCATCATCAGTAATCACACCAACTATCATGCCTCAGGGTGAAACTTTCTCATTAGTACAATATTTGACTAACCTGACCTATGAAGATAAAGTTGCTCTTGAGACAGGTTTTGCGGAAAAGAATGAATGGCTAAAATGGATGACATATACTACCGAGCAAAGTGGCCAATTTGATTGCATTGCCTGTGCCAGAGCGAGACCCCAGCTGGCTACTACCCCGTTTCAGTTAAAT
Source organism: Scophthalmus maximus (assembly GCF_022379125.1). Classification (NCBI taxonomy): domain Eukaryota; kingdom Metazoa; phylum Chordata; class Actinopteri; order Pleuronectiformes; family Scophthalmidae; genus Scophthalmus; species Scophthalmus maximus. The sequence continues at coordinate 19,157,846 of NC_061515.1, read as the reverse complement.
AATAAGAATGACCCTTAGGGTCTCCAATGCGTTTTGCAATTATTTTGCAACACTTCAGCTGCTGAGGACTGTAAAACATTGTCCTTACTGTTTCCCCCAGTCCAAAAAGCAAGCCCACCTCCCTCAGTAACTACCTATAAAGGTAATTACACCTGTTTTGATAGATCAGGCCAAGGACGTAGGCTAGGACCATTACCTGAAATTTACTGTCAACACTCCATCGACATCACCTCCGACTATGGGAACTATTCAGCTTCCTGGTTTCTGACCCATATAACCATGAGAGCAGACCTCTGGTGGTTGTGTGGAGATATGACACTAAGACCAAAGCTACCAAAGATGTGGCGGGGTAGTTGCGCTTTAGTGCAGCTTGTAATGCCATTTTACATGCTCCCTACAGGTGATTACGGCCAACTGGGTACTAGACTAAAAGAAGCAGGAATGCTGCGACAGAAACGTTCAGTCCCAGGAGGCTCCTTCGACAACAGAGTGTACATTGACAGCATTTGGGTGCCCAGAGGGGTACCTGGTGAGTTTAAGGCTAGGAATCAAATCACTGCAGGGTTGGAGTCACTTTTGTTCTGGTGGTCTACAGTAAATCAGAATGTGGATTGGATTAACTATATCTATTACAATCAGCAGCGCTTTGTTAATTATACCAGGGATGCAGTAAAAGGGATAGCAGAAAAACTGGGTCCTACTTCTCTCACAGCATGGCAAAACAAGATGGCACTAGATATGTTATTGGCCGAAAAAGGAGGTGTATGCAAAATGTTTGGAACTTTCTGTTGTACATTTATCCCAAATAACACATCTCCAGATGGCAGCATCACCAAAGCCCTGGCGGGGCTGACTTCTCTGTCTGAAGAGCTGGCAGAGAATTCGGGCATCAAGGATCCATTCAGTGACTTCCTAGGCTCCTGGTTTGGCAAATGGAGCTCCCAATAACCTTTTCTGATCTCGTTAGCTGTTGTTGCAGGAATCCTTGTTACCTGTGGTTGCATTCCTTGCATACGAGGACTCTTGAAAAAACTGATTGAGACAGCCTTGACCAAGACCATGTATCAACCAATAATAACCAAGGATATTGGAGAAAGACGTGTCTAAGTGCATTGTATTTACATGTATTTTTTGCTATATTTAATGGTTTATTTGTGTTCTTTTTATTAGTATAAACAGGAGGGAAATGTCAGAAAAATATGTATTATACCTAACTAAAAAGAACATGCTGATCTTAAAGAGAACAGTCTGTACTTGTATCTAGTATACAGACGTGATCTTTGTATGTCTTGTTGTCTACTATGGAAGCGGAAGCCCCTCAGGGCATGCATGAGCCTGCAATGTGACTCAGGAAATGCATGACCCTGCAATGTGACTGTCTGTAAACAAGTAACACACAGATGTACATTGTATAGGGGAACCACCCATCCTGCTTAAATATCCTTGCATCTCCTGTATTCGTCGGACAACCTCAGTACTCAGACACTGTGCTGCTGTATTGACTTGTCCCCTTGCAGCAAGACTATATGTATGTATTAAATGTTACTGTTTGCCTAAAAACCGAATTCAACTTTCTGTGTTCATTTCAGATTATTCTAACAATAGTGTTATTTGTCTTCATGTTGAAGAGAGTCCACAACTGCTGGAGTCAAGTTCCTTTACTGTAAGAATGCTTGGTCAATAAACCTGATCTGATATATCCATCTAATTTGTCCAGTTATGAGAGAACCCTTGGGATTTGGAACACATCAACCCCCATGAAGCCAAACCGTTATGAAGTGCCAACTGCTGCGATATTGTCCGGTATTTCCAGTGGGACAGATGGGCAAGTCACCGCATGGAAATAATTTTGTCATTGTTTTTTTGAGTGCGAGTTTCATATAAAACTTGTATCTACCTTTACCTCATAGTGTGTTGTGATTATTGTTTTCAGAGATGAACAGCTAAGTGCAATTGCAGAGGCACCGGAAATTGAAACCCTTGAGCAGAGGTAACCCATAAACTTTCACATTGTTTTTTATCCATGTAGTCTGTTGCATATTTTCATCTGATACATGTTTTTAAATATTATTTATTCTCATAGCCTGCATGACATGAGCGTTGAGGAAGAGGAGCTGGACGAAAATACCTTCAATGACCACATGAACAGTGTGTAAGTTGGCTTGTCATTGGTTTCTAGTGAGTTGTGTAGGCTTCGTTCATGAAATTGCTATGTTCTGAGTATGTTGTGCCTTAAAGGATTGATTGGGCAGAAGAGCGGCCCACATTTCACAGTGACCCGGACGACAGCTCTGATGAGGAATATCTTCCACCAATTTCTTTGCGGTGAGTCGAAATCTATTACTACTCTTTAATTTGTTTCTGTGCTGAGTTTTTACATATAAACGATGTTCAGGACTATTTTGAAATGTATTTCTATTCTTCTAGTTGACACAGAGGTTTAGGTCATGGCTATATGCCGAAAAGTTATGGAAATTCTTTGATTGAACTGTGTATGATCCCTTATGTTCTGCCTTTGCAGAATGGGTGGTGCACTGAAGGGAGCGCAGTTAATAGATAATCTGCCAACTATCGGGATCGATGAGACTGTGCACGACCTGCCTGCCCCTGAAGTTCTTTCTGATGAGCCCTTGAGTCTCGAGCAGCCAATTTTGCCAGGCCCTCATAAGATCCTTAGTGAGGATGATATCGTTGGCGTCAGAGCAGCAGTCATCTATGAGAACAGCTTGAGGCAGCTGGTCACATTTTTAACTCTGCCCGTGCACACATGCACTGGTGTCTTGAGGAATGGTTTGGTGTGTGACAGTGTTTCCCCCTTTTCAACAAACATCACCATCAGGGGCACTGCAATGAGCTTTGAATGGGTAAGCCTTTACAGTAACTTCACATCACAATGTATGGTAACAGATAGCATTGTATATGCATTGTGAATTTATTAGGCTACTCTTTCTGACCAGTAGATCTGCCCCAATGGACATTGCCAATGGCGGTGGAACTCCCAGCCTGTGTTACAGTTTGGCAAGCAGGCTGGGGACTTTCTACTTTCAACAAACATCTTGCTGTCTGGAAACAACTACGCTAAAGTTGCTCTCCTCCTGAAATTCATGAACGTCCGAATGTTCAACCCGAACACCCACTTCACAATCCAGGACACATACTGTGTTGACACTATTAAAGAATACCGGGAACAGAAGAGGTCTGAGGCCATCAGCCGACTTCAAGGGAAAGATGTTGTGCTCTTGGGTGTGTATTTTTATATTTTACCTTGTTCTACCTACATTTTTATAGTGTTACACAATGAAACAAATTTTGCAAGCATCTGTCATACATGTGTTGTATTTTGAAATTACCTTCTTTTTCTAGGTGATGGCAGAAATGACTCACCAGGGCATTCTGCACAATACTGCAGCTACACGACCATGGAGCTTGATACCAAGGAAATTGTCCATGTGGCCACTATAGACAAGCGTCAGACAAACTGGAACTCCAATATCATGGAAAAGGAAGGTTTTATCCAGACTGTGGAAAAACTAACCAAAGAGATAAAGGTAGTGGAGTTCTGCAAAGATGCCCATGTCAAGATTGGAGCCCTTTTGAGTAAGTGGTCAACAGATAAAATGTTGGAATACAAATATTCAATTGAGACACCTGGAAATAAAATGATTCCTTACTTCACAGACCCAGACAAAGGCAGATATAAGAAGCTCAGGATTCACCACAGCCTGGACATATGGCATGGTGCCAAAAACCTGTCCAAAAAAATTGCTGTTGTAAGTTTTAATACATCTAATTTCATTCATAACACTATCCTGTACCTGCAGTTGAATCATTGCATTATGTGAGGTCTCAATGCAAAAATACATGCATGGAATAACCTGCATTGTTTGTGTTTTGTTTATCCCCTCAAGGCAGGAAAGTTGAAAGGCCAGTCTATTCTCCTTCACTGGTTGAGGGATGTAGTCAACCATGTCTGGTGGTGCTGCAAGACAGCAGATACATATCAGCAGTTTCTTGTAAGCAAGATTAATATATATATTTTTAATTCAATAAGTTCCATGATTCAAATAACTGTGACATGATAATTTTGTTTTGTTTTTGTGTTTATTTGGTTTACTTTCCTCAGGCACTTTGGATTGGGGTTCTCCATCACACCTGGGAGACTGGAAGCTGCCAACATGATCAACTCGAAGACACTCAAGGAAAACAGTGGATTGAGAGGGATTCCCAGAGCCAAAGCGCTAGTGAACATTGTCCTCAACAAGCGCTAGCAGAAGGATGCTCACAAGTATCTGCACTTCAGGTAAAGTGTAGGGGCATGACAATTAAACAGAAATTTCACAGACTCTCATTCAAAATTTCTGTTGTATTAAAATAATTGCATATTCTTACAAGTATGTGAGTTTAGTTGTCATAATGACTTGTATTACTTGCCTTTTCCTTATTTAGTTTTAGAAGAAGTACAACAAGAATGCGAGGAGATATAGCCTCTACGCCTTAAAATCTGAGAAATCACATGGTTATATCCCCGAGTTGCAAGCGCAGATTGTGAAAGGAAGAGTCGCAAGCGGTGTTGGGATGCTAAGAAAGAGGGCCCTACGCCCGGATGATCCAAGGCAATTTGGTGTTGTGCTCCCAATACCTCCACCACCGACATCAGAGTTGGTACGCACACAGGTCAGCAGAGGTCTAGGTAAGTGAAAAACATCTACATGCTGTTATTTCAGCTCATTCCATTTGCCTCTAACTGATACTGAATTGTGTGCACATACATGTTAATGATAATCCATTGTATGCACATGACTAATGGCACTCCATGTCTTTTACAGGATCAGCCTTCCAAGCTGCTACCAACTTGGAGGCTGATTGAGCTGTTGTTTGGTGATGCTGGTTTTTGAGGTGTATACAGAAGGGCAAAAATGTTTGTAAATAAGAATAAATCTATATTTCTGTTTTTAAAAAAACATTCATTTCAATCGTATTGTTTATGAAATTGCTATTGCACCTTATTTTGACATATTTTTCTCGATTCCCTAGTGTAGAACAAATACAGCACTGACTCAAATAACAAATCTTTTATTATATGTAACAAAGTTAGAAGTCAACAGAACTCTACAATACAAAATATACAGATAGACAGATATGAATATAACTATTTACAATGTTTATTATTTACAACAACGATTTACAAAACTATTTATGTTAATCTCTTAAATACCAGGAATGTAGCAAGTGTATTGTCCCTGAGGGTCAGGGAATTTATCCCTGATCCTGCAAACACAGCAGCTTGGAATCACTTTTCTGTTCCCCTGTCCTAATGCACCATGCTGACAGAAAATAAAGTGTCTGTAAGCTGGATGCCTGTATTCCCTGTTGTCATCGCCAGGCTCCCTTACATTTCCAAAGGCAGTGAGGTCCTCCTGGTACTGTCTATGGATCCTCATCTAGGCAGTACTGCGTGAAATGTGGCAGGAGGCTCAAACAGTGGGCAGGGTCTTGGCCACAGCATTTCCGCTCCATGTCCGTCGCCATGTCTCTGCAGTAGACAAAGGTACACCAAGGTACTTCCGGTACCTCCGCAGTTGTAGGAGCACCATGTCTTTGTTGATGCTCCATCAACAGATCAAGAATCAGACCCTGCTGCCTCTCCAACATTCCCGCTGCGAAGCGTCTGTGATCCTCCAGGCTAATCTCCTGCAGAAATCTCTGAAGAAATTAAAGGAAATAAGATAGGGTTAGGCCATTAGGTATACAGGTATGTTTACAGGTAGACCTATATAGCCAACAGGTTGGACATGTGTTGCAGTATAGTGTGCTGTGCACAGGAGGCAATGCAGTGTAAAGGATCTAATTTTTTATCAATGTTGACAAAAGACAACTTCATTGGTGTGCCAAAGAAAAATGCTTTCTTAATATATGCTCTCTCTCTATATATATACATATTTTCTAAAAGCCTTTGTTTTCAAAAACACTCAATTAGCTCACGTTGTGACTATGGTTTCGCTATGTGCATAGGATTGGGCAGAGAATGGAAATGCATAGCCTGCTCATTTGTTGCTAGCCATTTAAATTGTACAAAACTCTGTCGCTTCTCTTCTCTGCCTTTGGAAACCTTCAATCCTATCAAGATCATCTCTTGTAGCTGCTTGTCATCTTTGTCGTCGTGGACGTGGTTGTGACTCGTTCTTCTCCTCGTCCTTGTCCTCGTCCACGTCGTTCTCCTCGCCTCGCCGACCCACTGGCTCTCTGTCCTCTCCCTCTCCCTCTTCCTCTCCCTCTCCCTTTCCCTACCGTTGCATCACCTGATGATGATGATCTCTGACAATGCACGGACATCGAAAAATAAACAAATAAAGAATGTATCACTACTAATTGGCACATACAGGTACATCTCAATAAATTAGAATATCATGGAAAAGTTCATACGTTTCATTAATTCAATTCAACAATTACGATTACATCCTTGAAACCCAAGACGAGGAGGGAGAGACAGATGAAAGAGCTGAAGGACGCTGCCAGGCTCGCCGTAGCTCTCGCTTGGCAGGTAAAAGTCCTCCGTTGATAAAAAACTGGCCAGTGACTAAGATCCTCGATGCTCTCTACAGCCGAAACATCTCCGCTCCCTTGGGGGTCAGCCACGATGAACTTTTTCAGTTTTTTTGAAGGCATAGCTACACGGAAATACTCAGGAAAAAAGCGTCTGATCATAGACACGTCAGCACCGCATGACGATAGCACCCCAAGCATTAACCTCTTGCGCCGTTTTCCTTATTCTATGGTACAGTTGATCATGCAATTCAGTTAATTAAGCTAGCTGGAAAAGGCGCTTGGCTGTGGAAGGCTGATATAACAGACGCCTTTAAGGTCATGCAGCTCCATCCCTCGCAGTGGCATGTCTTCGGAATCAAATGGTGCAACAAAATATATTTTTCGGTCAGACTAACCTTCGGCTGTCGGAGTAGCCCTTGTATTTTCAATACCCTTTCAGAAGCGCTTTGTTGGATTCTCTTAAATAATTGCAAATTGCCATTTGTCCTCCACCTTCTAGACAATTTCCTTTTGGTAGATTATCCTCAGTCAAAACCAGATCAATGCATTAGAGCTCTGAAAGATGTTTTTAAGCAACTGGGTGTCCCTCTCTCTGCAGAGAAAACCCAAGGCCCATTGAAAACAATCAAATTTTTAGGCATCACACAGCGACCTCATGCAAGCTTCACTGCCTCTAGAAAAACTAGTACGCATAAGAGAAATCACGAAAAGCGTGTTGGATAAAGCGTCAATCACTAAACGTGAATTATTGTCTCTATTAGGCCACCTTAACTTTACTATGAGGATCATTCCCCAAGGCAGATCATTTATATCTAGATTGTTGGACCTCTCAAAAACAGCAGACAAATTACACGATACTGTTTCTCTAGATGAAGGATATAGATCTGACCAAAGATTTTGGTCTCAACTGTGCCATAATTGGAACGGTATTTTTTTTTCTATAATGAAAAAGTAGAAATGTCAGTCACCCTCGAATTTTTTACCGATGCAGCTCCTTCCATAGGTTTTGGGGGAATTTACAACAATCAATGGTTTGCTGACGTTTGGCCAAAAGAACTGCTTGATCTTCCTTCCGGTCTACATTCTACTGCACTTTTTGAGTTGTATCCTATTGTAGTCGCATGCATTCTCTGGGGCAACCTATGGTCTAGCAAACAAATCCTAGTTTTCTGTGATAACGAGGCTACCGTTAATATCATTAATAAGGGTCGCTCATCCATCCCCTTTATTAATAGATTTGTTAGAGTAGTAACATGGTCATGTGTCATGGGCAATTTCGCACTCCGCGCAGCACACTTACCTGGCTTGGATAATAAAACTGCTGACTCCATGTCCCGATTTAAATTCCAGGAATGCAACGGCATCCTCGTGTGAGGCAAGACCAACCGTTGTTCCTGACCGACAAAGGAAAGGCCATGTCAAGGTCATGGTTCACAACCCGTCTCCATCTCCTGTGCCAACGATGTGGACTCCCCCCTCAGCTGTACACCTCTCACTCCTTCCGCATCGGCGCAGCAACATCCACAGCTGCCTTGGTTCCTACTTCTACTCTCAAAGCCATGGGTCACTGGTCTTCTTCAGCCTATGAACGTTGCATTCGCCCTGGAGTAAATGAGATCATCTCGGCTCAAAAGGCCACGAGTGCTAACACCTAACGAGACAAATTCCTCACTGCGTAATAATAAAAATGGTGCATTTGAAAGTGGTTGGCTGCGGTTCATTGCACATATTTTTAGTAGCATGTTTGCTCTTTGCGAAAGCATTAGGGATAGCAAAAGCCTGCAGCAAGCATGTTTGCTGCCACACATATATATTCACATAACTGCAGCATGCTTGCAGCCACACATATATAGTCACATAACGGTAGGTGACCTATCATAGGCGGCGTGCTTGCCTCCCTCCCAAAAGCATTTGGGATAGCTTAGGTCTGCGGCATGCTTGCTGCTACACAGATTTTCACTTAACCGTAGATGACCTCACACGGGCGGCATGCTTGCATCCCTCCCAAAAGCATTTGGGATTGCTGAGGTCTGCAGCATGCTTGCTGCTACACATAGATATTTCACATAACGGTAGGTTGACCTCTCACGGGCTGCATGCTTGCATCCCTCCCAAAAGCAGTTGGGATTGCTGAGGTCTGCAGCAAGCATGCTGCTACACATAGTATTTTCACATAGTCCGGCTGATGCCTAGCATGGGCATTATTCAGCTCGGCGCTTGGTTCAGTTGTTTTGGGGGATTTCTGCATTGCGCTCCCTGTCTTAGCCTAGCATGCGCTTGGCTAAATACAGGGAGCATTATCGAGAGCGGAGCCATCAGCGCCAAACATAACTGTATTTCCATTTGTTGCAATAAATGGTTAAATCTATGGCGAGAGTGTTCCTGACTGAACTGTTCTTATGAAATAATAAAAACTTTCTGAGATGCTGAATTTGGGGCTGTAAGCTGTAATATTCAAAATTAAAACAAATAAAGGCTTGAAATATTTCACTTTGAATGTAATGAGTCTATAAAATATGAGTTTCACTTTTAAAAATTGAATTACTGAAGGAGTAAAAACTAATACATGCTCACACTAATGATTCAATGCAGTTTGAAGTTTGTTTGAAATAACGTACCTCATCACCCGAAAGGAAACTCGACAAGGTAGTATTGGATGACATAGATTTTTGGCACATAGCGCCTACCGTAGTTGCAACGCACGTTTGAAAAAACGAAGCGCTAGAGAGCACTATTCGTTTGAATGCAATATACAATTTTACCACTAGATGGGAGAAGATCCTACACAGTATCCCTTTAAACAAAGCCAGTTACCAAATCAAAAACTGAGTGGCAGACATGTTCTTTCCATGGGTGCGTCTGGCTCCACAACAAAAGAGTGTTATACTGTCCAACTCTCATGCTCGCACACAGATCCTAATGACCCACAACCCACGATGTCCCTCAAACATTCGTTTTTGTGGTCTCCATGTTGTCCAATCAATCTGATAGGTAGAGACTTATTGTTGGCATTTGGTATACGTTTGATATCCACTTCCACGGGTTTAATAGTGGTAAGAACTAGCCAGTCTACCTCACCCACCATGTTTACGGAGTCCACAGGTGACTCCCTCTTTATCTACAAGTGGGACATTCCTCTGACTGTGGGACAGAAAATGGTAGACAAAGCTAAATCTTGAGTGCACTCGTTAGCTGACTTCATGCTACCAGATTGTCTACACTGTACTGCGCATGTGTCTCATGAACCTTACCCTGACTTTGAAACATTGTTCTTTCAGGACAGAACTGACTTTCTGTTGGCTGTACTTTGTTCTTGGAAACTCACAGATGTGCAGTTTCCGTCTGCCTATCTCCTCAACAGCGTACTAGCGACACAGGTGCTTTTGTGGCCTTTTGTGAAACTATAACTGACTGGGAGCCGACTTCAAGTGCAAAGGTCATGTATTCTCCTTTGCATTGCATTAATGCGCATTAACACTGAGAGATGTGTGTCTGATTGATGACAACGATGCCCTGACACTTTCTAACTATCTCCTTGATGTCTCCACTCTCCCCACAGCCTTACAGGAAGTTCCTTCCTCACTGTGGGCCACACATAAATATGACGTGGGACACATCAGGAACACCCAACCGATGGTCATCACACCAAAATCTGATTTCAGACCACACAAACATCAGTATCCATTAAATACTGTATCCCATTTGTATCCCTGCTCAGACTAACCCGTCAGGACGCCGGTTTTTCCTGTAAAGAAAATCTGAGACAAGGGCCAACCTACTGAATGGAGATTCGTCAAAGATCTGCAAGCAGTAAATGCAGCAGTTCATGCGAGAGCACCAGATGTGCCCAACCCTTACACCATTCTGTCTCAAGTGCCACCTGCAGCTAAGTGGTTTTCTGTGGTTGATCTCTCTAACGCCTTTTTCAGTGTTCCCATTGCTAAAGACAGCCAGTTTTGGTTTGCCTTTAATTTCGATGGCAAACCTTACACTTTCACTCGTCTGTGTCAAGGTAATACTGAATCACCGATCATTTACAACAAAGTGCTGAAAGAAAGCTTGGATCCACTCCAGCTCACTACAGGTTCAGCGCTGCTCCAGTATTTTGACGACATAATGATTGCCGCCCCGACCAAACAGCAATGCGAAAAAGACACTGTCAAACTATTGCACCCACCTGGCTGCCGAAGGGCACAAGGCTAGTTTGTCTAAATTACAGTTTGTGCAAGAAGAAGTGTGTTTCTTGGGACATCAGATTTCCGGAGAGGGTAAAACTCTCTCCCCCAAGCACATTTCTGCCATTGTAAATCTGCCTAAATCTCAGACAAAGAAACAAATGATGTCCTTTCTAGGCACGTGCTCCTATTGCAGGTGTTTCAGCCCTAGTTATTTTCAGATTGACGCTCCACTCAGCGCTATGATACATGGCCAAGGCCTCACCTCCCACACATCTGTTAGCTGGACTCCTTCCGCTGAGTGCTCCTTTATCGACATGAAAGTGGCTCTGCAATCCCCACCGACGCTGGGACTGCCCGACCCACACAAGCCTTTTACACATGTGGTCAAATGTTTGTACTGTGATGGCTGGTATCCCTGTCAAATGTATGTGTCAAATGTTGACAGGCTGTAGACGAGCGCGACCGATGCTTGACCTCTGTTCTGTAACAACACTGCGACAGACTCCGAGCAGTGGCCTAATTCCCAGCTAAGTTATATCCTGTCGCTGAGGGTCTACCACGCTGTATCCGAGCAGTGGCAGCTGCAGAAAAGGCGCTGACAGCAAGAGACATTGTGGGTTATTCGGACGTTGCACTTCTCGTTCCAAATGCAGTTTCAAACATTCTGCTTGAACAAAAGACATCACACCTCTCTGCTGCTAGGTATCTTAGATATCACACATTTTGGACATGCCGAATGTGACACTGCACAGTTCTCAACCCCTGCTTCTCTACTCCCCACACCTGACGATGGCGAGGAGCATTACTGTTTGGCACTCCTCGCCCTGACATGACTGACACTCCCCTCGACAACCCTGACTTGGTTCTTTATGTTGATGGCTCTGCCTCTTGTGAACCTGCTACAGGCTTTAATCGGGTTGGTTTTTCTGTTGTTTCAGATTCAGAGACTGTCCGTTCTGGCTCTCTGCCCTTGTCACCTCTCAGCCCAGGCAGCAGAGTTGACCGCCCTTACCGAATAATTGTAAATTCTCCGAAGGTAAGACCGTAACCATTTACACCGACTCCAGATATGCTTTCTGAGTCGTACACGACTTTGGTGCATTGTGGAAACACAGAAAGTTTCTCAAATCTAACGGAAAACCGGTGTTAAATCATCTTTTGGTGTCTGAATTGCTGGACTCCATTTTGCTACCAAATCTGTAGTTGTATGCAAGTGTGCTGCACACACGAACAACTCTGACACTGTCTCTACCAGGAAATGCGAGAGCAGATGCAGCTGCCAAGGTGCATCTGCTCTCGCCCAACTCAGAGGGCCCAACTCCCTCTGATAAATGTAGCTTTGCTGCAGACACATGACCCACTCCCTGACTCCCTCCCTCTCCCAACTGCAAGCTCTCTCCATACCGGCGGAGAAGCGCCTGTGGTCCTCTTCAGGATGCACTTTCAGTGATGGCGTTTGGTGGGGGCCGAATGGTAACCCTTGCCTCCCCAAACACTTTTTTGCTCACTTTGCAAAGTTAACACATGGGTTAGACCATGTGTCAAAAGGGGGGATTTTGAGTATGGTTGATCAATACTGGTTCACAAAAGGTTTTTCCATTTTTGCTCAAAAACATTGTCAAGCCTGCGTCACATGTGCAACACACAACGTAGGAAGACCAGTATAGCACAGGCAGCACACCCACCACCTACACGACCATTTGAACATGTGATGATGGATTTCATTGAACTAGATCCATCTGAAGGCAAGAAGCATTGTCTGGTAATGGTAGATATGTGGTCCAAATGGGTGGAAGCTTTCCCCGCCTCGAAACAAGCCCTGCTCACCGAAATTATTCCCAGATGGGGAATGCCGAGCAGATTGTCCAGTGACAACGGGACACATTTTGTCAACTAAGCCATTCAAGAAGTAAGCTGCTATTTGGCCATTTATATGAAAACGCATTGTGCATATCACCCTGCCAGCGGAGGCGCTGTAGAGAGAGAGAATAGAACAATAAAAACTAAATTGGCCAAATGCTGCGAAGAAACCGGTCTTCCATGAACAAAAGCTCTGCCGCTGGTTCTGATGTACATGAGGATGAGGAAAAGAACGAGAAATAATCTTAGTCCTTTTGAAGTGTTGTTCGCAGTACCTCCCCACATTGGTGTGGCTCACCCGAGGAAGCCCCTCTGTGAAAGTAACATTTGTCCTATTGTGCTAGCCTATCTTCCACCGTATCTGACATAAGGAAACAAGTAGCCGCAGCTCTCCCACACCCTGCTGAGAGCCAGCTACACAGGATTCAGCCAGGTGACTACTTTATGGTAAAGGACTTCAGGAGAAAGAACTGGAGATCCAGATGGTGCTTCTGGTCACACACACAGTAAAAATATTAGCACATTACAATCTGTGCCAAAAATACCCGACGTTGAACAACACCACCGAGAGCGAGGCTCGAACCGGTGGCTACGCTGATTACATTGTTATCACATCACACATAGCAAGACAACGACATCTCCTCTACCTCATCAAGTGACGTGCAGACGTTGTCTGGGTGTCACCTATGCGAGATCCACAACCATGGAACAGCCGCAACGGCTGTGGCACCCCTTTCGAGGTCCAGGGTTTTGTGGTCTCTGACGCTATTGTTGGCCTTTTGTGATCTTCGCATCCTGCATCGTCCCTCTCTTGTGTCGTCTGATTGCGAACATGTTCCCTGGTTGCGTACTCATGTGTGTCTGCCAAGACACCAGATCTGTATCCTACCCCTTCCTACATTGAGTCTAATGATATTTCTTCCGATGATGATGATGCTTATGACGATTCCAAGACCAAGTTTTCTTCTGTTTAGATGTGTTTGATTGACGAAAATTCTACTGTTTAGTTATGTTTGAAACCCTCCTCTAATTGCTTACTTAAAATATCAGTACAACTATTGAACCCAAAAACAGCCCTTTTGCTTGTTTTAAAGATAATTTCTGTATGATGATGCATTTTAAACCTTCTTGGTGTAATATGTTTGATGTTTCCTGAAGCTCTATTGTTGTGATTAATATATAATCAAAAGGAGGGAATGTAATAGAAAATATTCTATATACTGTGTTACATATACTTTATACTGTGTGCATGACTTTATATATCAGATCCATAGTTCTATATCAAGTGCACTGTTCTGTGAAAAACTGATGACTCCCACAGCTCAACATTGCACTGCTTGTGTGCAGAACTCTTTGCTTGAGTGTCATCACTGTGAACTCTATGGCTTATCACTATAAAGCTCTGAGGAAAATAGACCTCAGTGCGGCACTTTTTCAGGGCATCACTTCTGTGTGCTCTGTGAAACCTGTTTGTCTTCTGCTCGCAACAGAATAAAATACTTAGACGAAATCCACTTTGTTCAAAGAATCTTTATTCCAGCCTATCCTCCGGACACACAAAAAGATTTTCCACGACACTTGATTATTGTAAATTGCTGTATTTAAAAATACAAAACAACAACTCATGCCTTTACTTAGTCCAAGACAAGATGGTGTCTCCCCAGTTCTGGCCTCCCTTTACCGGTTCTCTTTTTAACTCTGTTGTTCTGAATTGTTTTTTTAAAACTATTGTTATAAGTAAGACAGAGGTTGTAAATGTTAAGTCATTGGTAGTTTTAATAATTTCTCTTTTATTTTTAATAATAATAATTTCTCTTTTTTCTTCACATGTTTTACATAACAACAAATTGGCCAAACCAGTCCAGGAGATTTTTTACAACCTGGCAACACAAACAATTAATTATTAATGGCTCTTTTTAACTGATCTATAAAGCATAAGTACTTCATTTATTAAAGGAATAGTTTGACATTTCGGGAGGTGTAATGCAAACCGTGACCACTCTCATATTTGTTAGTTAAATAAACAGCAAATTATCTTATCTAAGCATTAAAACATTAAACATGGCTCTGTCCAAAGGTAAAATCTGCCAAATTAAAACGTTATGTCTCGTTTGTTCAATCAGTAGAAAACTTCAGTGTGAAAATGATTCTGACAGAAGGGTGTCACATTTTAACATTCATTATAATCTGCCTAAATCTCCTCCAAAGCTTTGTCCCAAAGAGAAAAGCGATATTGAAAACATCCTCTGATATTCTTAATATCCACATTCAACCTGATCCTGTCATAATTGTGGTGGGAATTGTGCTTCAAATTCGACATCTGTGTTAAAAGGAGCACAGTCTGATTACTTCAAAGAAAAAAATATATTTTTTTGAAAGCCTATAAACTGGGGCTCAATTAACTTTCATCTAAAAATAATAATAATAAATAAAGTTCTGTCTGAAGAAACGAGATTCAAAAAGTTCTGGCTGCCCCTCATCTGTTTCCTAAGAAACAACCCATTATTACTTTAATCAACTTTTGTTTCCATCATAACCTTTACTACTGTACAGCACTGTATCAGGGAGGGAGGGTGGTGTTTTGATATATTTTTTTATTTGCGTGTGGTTATTTGTTTGGATATCTGCTGTACTATTATTATTTCCTTGTTTTTCTTACAAATTGAACATTTAAAACCCTTCTTTATTAAAATCATACCCTAAAGAAGTGCAAAAAACCCCCAAAAGTGGTGATTTTGTGGTGTGTGTGGTTGTTGGGACTTGTTGCTGGGCTCCAAGCCTTTCCGTTTCCTCCCATTTAAAGTCTTTATGCCAAGCTAAGCTAACAAGATGTCTCCTGTAGATTTATATTGACCAGACAGATATAAAAATTGGTATTGATCTTTTCGTCTAACTCTCTGTCTGACAGTTTGTGTATTTTCCTACAATGTCAAACTATAACTTTAACAATCAGCAGAACTTATAACATTTTATAAATGATACCTTGACATGAAGTGATATAAGAATATTTTGGCTACTTTTATCCAAAATCAATAAATCAAAATCAAACAGAGCTGCAGAGGCCTGTTTTTATTTTCACACAAAGGTGGCAATAATTGCAATAATCTCAAATATGACCAGCAAGATGTTTTGATATATATATATCATAACAATATACACATATATTTCATTAAACAGTGAGGAAGTAGAGGACAGCATAACTGGTTTATTATTTTTAAGCATGGCAGTTACGTAGTTCCAATCTGACTGGACGACATGCAACATCTTGTTAAATAGAGATGCTTTAATTATGGGATTTTATCTTTTTCCATGCACCCACCACTGACTAGAAAACCAGCCCCCAGTTATATCTGAAAGGTTCTGTAAAATACTCCAGTTTGAAAATTGGTACAGTAAGTCCTATAAAACCCTCAGCAGATGTTGTACAGAGACAGCAGAAGTCAGCTGTAACTCGAAAACCTTTTCGGGTGTGGGTGAGTGTGTGATTTGGGTGGTTGTGACTGGAACAATAATATTGCACTGGTAAAAGCAAAAACCTTCCCGTGTTGGTCCATAGCCTTAATGCCAAAGTGACAAAAAAAAATGCTACATATTTTTAAATACATTTCACTGAAATTTTCCATAATCAACATCATGATCTTTAGGTAAATAAATAACTCTCAACCATATAGGTCCTACATATACATCTTTACACTATGTACACGGACACGTACATGGTCCCGGAACAGACTCGGGATCCAATTGGGGAAACATTTAACTCAGCAGCCAAATGGCCAAAGGGGAACAATGTGTTGGTGTCTAAAAACTGACCATCTAACCCACAGCACAACAGCTTATTATCCAGGCTTACAGAGACTCAATTGGCCTCTGCCCTCTGTTAAAGGCTTAAAAGACAGACTAATTTATCTGTTAAAGATAGTTTTCTTTCTCAGACATGGACAGAATCAAATTAAAAAGATGTGGTCACCAAAAAACACCAAATCCAGATGCTCTCAGTACATATACAATCTCCCCCTCTGGCTGTAAATGAGAGCTTCGATACAGTCGACATCAAGGGGTTTTCAAACGGACTTGAGGCAGTGATAGTGATAGACCTAGTTCCTACTAATTTCAGGTTGTCTCAGAGTCAAAACTTGAAAACCCCATATATCTAAAAATGAGGCTGTTCACCATTTGGCACATTTCCTTGCATCGTTGTCATATCCTGACAAAACATACAGTTGTGTGCTGACCTGCACGTGCAGTTTACCCTGAAATAAATTTTTAAAAGAGTCACAGATGTGTTCAAATATAGCAACACGAGATGGTAACTACAATACATTTCCACTGTAAACTAGTGCAAAAAAAACCAACAATGAGGTTACACAGTAGATTCACGACAGTATTAGCTTTTGTGTTGGGTTGAAGACAGAACGTGGAAACAGACACACTCTTGTGCAGTGTGGAATCTGGCCATTAAACAACAGAATAGACTTAAAGGAAAGTGGGAAACCGCTCACATTAGCTTTAATGGGTTTAAAAGATAGCATCACCATTTTTCTGCCTGTCCTAAACACTAGTCAAGTGGTTGTTTGAACCAATGACTGTATATAAAGATGGATGAGATGACAGCTCCCTACCAACACGTTGATCACCCCTGGTGGCTGCAGTTTGGGTCATAAACCCTGTCACCTCCATGTTTATCCTTTTAGTAGTTCTTATCACACTGATGTATGTTCGTGTTCATGTTTCTAATAAGTTGGGCTTTAACTTGTTACTTGCTGAGACTGACTTGTGATTGGTAGGGGAGATGAATTTGGTAGGACCTCGATACCACGGCTCCAATCCGTAGACTCTGGCTCCAAATGATGTCACCAGCACAAGATGGCTGCTCCCATATCAGGGTTATTGTGAACGTGACCTCCTTCTTTATTTACAGTCATTGGTCTGAACGCTGAAACAGACTTTACTAGCTTTAATCAATCCTGCTTGGAGGTGATCGATTCCTCAAGCGTTTCCTGTGTGGACTGAAGAGATGTGGGACAAACACAATCCTCTCTCAGTGCAAAAATGTACTTAAAGTTTATCTGAAGCTCATAAAATAAGTTTTCAATGCACTAAAAAAAGACTGTGGATTTTCATCAGTTGCATTGAAACAGTATGAACAGGAGGAATTATTCCATTAAGCAAAATCTGTTTCATCTGACCATTGTTTTCAACAAATCCTTTATTGAACAAGGGTGGCATGGGTGGAAAATCTGACTACTTTGTACTTTGTGTTTTATTGATTTGGATCAGAGATGTGTTGAGCTTCTTCTTCTCCCCTGTGAATGAAAATACACCGTACAGCTCAGTAGACAGAAGCAACAAAATCACGTTTGAGCCATTTTCGACAATCAAGCTGAATCACTTGCAGCCCACTCTTCGATCCGTTTGGTAAAAATAATGAAATGATTCACAAGTCTATGCGAGTGGAAATCCTGCCTCCGCCCACACCAAGCGTCCAGCCTGAGTTAAAACAGGCACCTGAGCAGAAACACCAGGTCCATCCTGTTCACAATGCAAAAAGAGCAAAAAGCCGGGGGATCACCACACGGGTGTCTACCAGCAGCAGCAAGTGGGAAACAGAACTCCATTCGCAGGCAGATCAGAGGTATTGCAAGCAGATGGATATATAAAGGGATTGTTGCTGTGGACTGTACAGAGTTTCACTTGTTGCTTTAATGCTGCATGCCCTGTTTTTCTGCGTCCTGGTCCATTTGTGGAGTAAAAGTGTCTCGTTGGATATTAAGGCCTTGGACAGCCCATAGGCAACGCTGAAAGGGAATAATACTACAGAGTCGCACACACACATGGTGTACAAATATATATGTATACATAGATGAATATATATATACATATATGTATATATATATCTGCTCTCACCCAAATTATAATAAAACAACAACACATTTTGTGGTATCTCAGGCACTTTTTATTTTATGTGCCAAGGTTTTGAGATACCAGTCTCTGCGTTTCACCCAGTACAAATTTACTTTTCTTTGTGTTGCTCACTAAAAAATACATTTGAAGCTGAATTGATCAACATGTTTGTGTTAACAATGGGTCAAATGACTTGGTGGTGTTTTTTCTTTGTATTGTTATGTTTTTAATTTCATCATTTTTGGTGAAAGGGAGAAAAACTTTCGGGGAGGAGCACTCATTTGGAAGTTATGCATAATGTTGTGTAATACAAAAGTAAATCATGTAGGTAAAATGTTCAGTTTGTTCAGTTTTATTGATTTGCCTGTGTGATCATATTGTGGTGCTTCTGAACTGTACTGCGTTATACAAAGAGGTAGGCTATTTCTATTATTTTTTCCACATAATTAGTATTTTTATTTTATTTTACTAATAGGATTATTTAGATTAGATATCAAACAATCAAACATTGTGGACAGTACGAGTGAGTGGTTATCCAGACTTCCAGGGCTATCCTGGAAAAACAACATTTCTGGTTGATTTTAATGGTGTTCTTTTTTATGTCAAGCTCAATGTCAGTGTTGTGTTTACAGCTTTTCTGCTGCCCCCAAGTGGCCAAAAATAATCCTGCTTTCAATGAGATTATTTCTTCAGGAGAAAGTAGTTTCACTGAAAATCAAAGATGGCAGAGACAGATATTTCACATTGTGGACAAACAAAACCTAAGCCACAAAATTCCAAAGGGAATATATGTATATATTTCCCTTTGTACATATTTTGTACTTTGGGAGACCTAATCTTCATTTCCCATCCCTCTTCTTTCCTTGTATCTTTTCTTTCTTTCTTTGCACTGCAAGGCTTCTCTTGACATACTTATTGCCAGTGTTTGAAACATGTCGCTCAGCTGACAGTTGGACAGAAACCGAGGTGAAAGTCATTGGCTCTTTGCAATGGTTGCCAAAACCCGAGCTTGACTGTTTGAAGATGAATCTGGCTCTGCAGTTCGTCCTGAGCTCATGAGTGTGAATCCTTGGGCATGTGTGTGTTCAGAAAGGGTTGGGGGCTCGCGTTATACGAGATTAGTTTAAGGCTTACAAAATTTCTCTTAATTCTTCCTTGTCATTTTTTTTAAAACAGTCATTGATGTACCCTATAAAAAGTATTACTGTAAAAGAGTCATGCTACAGAATTCTTTCTTTTGTTTGCTGGATCCGACTTGGCCCGATTAGTCCAGTCCTCCTTAATAGATCCCTCACTATCTCTCCTTCCCTGTCCTGTCCTGATCCAATCAAGTGTGTTCTTTACACTATATCCTTCACTTATCTATCATTTCTAAAATACAACCTCTCCATCCACTTGCTTTCTTCATCCAACCTTGTCCCTTTCCAGAGATCATGGTGGATCAGGCCAGGTCCTTTGACACAGCGGCTCCTTATCCGAATCATTTAGGGCTGAGTAACCCTCCACTGCCCTCCTTGGTGCTCCCGCTGCGGCCCCAGCACCCAGCAGCTATACTCATACTTCTCTGGGTTGCTGTGGTTACCCCTCTTTCGCGCTCCATCTCACACTGGCTCTGTGTACGCTCAGTCCTGCCTGGCTGGTTGGGGGAGGCCGACCCCACTCCTCCGGGCTGAGAGGAGATAGTGCGAAAGATGTGGTTGCGCTTACGGAGGAATTCTCCTCCGGCTGCACCCAGGCCAAAGCTGCCCTTGCGGAGGACCATGCGGGTGCTGGCGGACTTAGCAGGACGAGACCTCTGGTTGTACTCTAGCTGGGAGAGGTGGGAAGCGTAGCCGTCTGAAATGAACTAGAAGAAATATTTGAGTACCACACTTTTTTACTATACTATATTTGATGCTGCTTTATACCTTTTTACTTATCCACTACATTTCAGAGTAAAATGTTCTACAAAAAATAAAAAATAAATAATAATCTAAAATATCAACAACAACAAAAAGGTTAATATATTGCTATTGGGTTGGGGTGTAAATTCAATCAGTGGTTTCCAACTTTTTGGGCTTGTGACTATGGTTGAAGCCCCTTGGTATGTTTCAAATTCTTTTATGGTTTCCTTCTGACAAATAATACATTTGTGCAGGAAAACTTTGTGTTTCCTCTCCCATTAATCATAGCGTGACCCCTCAAATTTATCTTGTGACCCTTTGGAGGGGCCCAGCCACTATGTTAGGAATCACTGGACTGAATTATCTAGCTGTGTATAAAGTAAATAAACAGTAAAATGCTGCTGAAGCACTGATGAATCAGTATTAACATTCTAACATTGTCAGATATAACAATATATCAGTTACTGGGGATATTTCACTGCACAATAAGAGTACTTTTATTTTGACATTTGTCATTAAAAGTGCATTTCGCTGATAATACTTTTGAACTTTTAATTAAGTTGGCTTTTGAATTCAGGAATTTCACAAAAAATGGAGCATCTTTACCCCTTGGTATTGGTACATTAGTTAAAGATCTGAGTACTTTGAGGACCTCTTGGGTCAACTGGTTTCAAACATTTCATGGTCTTTTCCTGTTCTCTGTAATAAAAAAAAGCCCAGCTTTCATGCTAGCATCAAGGTGATAATACTTGTGGCATGAGTCGAAAAAATCACAGATGTTTTTTTATGTTTTCTGAATCCATCAATAATTAAAACTTTAGAAATGCTGATTATGGTGAACTAAATTGCATATTCATGAGCATCAATTTACCCCTCACCCTGTGTTGTACTGCAATAAATGTGAGTATATGAATATGATTCGTGAAACATTTTGAGGGGCCTTCAGGCTTAACAGGATTTATTCCTTACCTGACACTGGTTCTGCATTTTCTTTGTGGGTCTTCCCACAATGTAGATATGAAACGGAGGCAGGCCGACAGACGTGTATACCGAGATATCCTTGGTGGAGCCGTAGGCTGCAAAGATCCTCATGTGGGCCTGATCAAAGAGGGAGGTCAGCTTTTAGAGATCCAGAGAAGTATTTAATTATATCACTGCCTCAGACACTCAACAGCCTGTCTTACCTTGTTGATGAGGTATTTGAGGAAGTTGGCCTTGTGTCGGAGGGGGTCGTGAACCAGCCCATCGCAGAAGGAGACAATGCCGTGAGGAAAGTTATGCTGAGAGAGCCAGGCCACCACGCGCTGCTTTTGCATGTCAGGACGGCCGGTTACATACACTATCAAATACCCCAAGTCCTGCCAGTACCTGCAAATGATTATAATGATTAAGAGTGCATGCTGAGAGGAATGGGTTCATTAATGGTAACTTAATAATACCTTAATTTATGGAGCACTGTTCATGCAGAGATGAAACACAAAGATATTCATTGCACATACAGTAGACTGGATTAACAATGAAAAGCCACAAGTTGTAAGCTTATTTTAAAAAAGGTCTTAGGACAAATTCTAAATGTAAAGGTAGCCAAGCGCAATGTCTTAGAAGTGGTGTAATGTGATCTCTCTTTTTAAGTAATATTGAAAATCCTGGTTACATCAGTTTTTTTGCAATTGAAGGAATTGAAATATCTGACCAATTGACTTATTTTTAATTCACTAATTTGGGAAAATTTTAATCACAAAAATGAAAATTTTCATGCAGTGTGAGTCTAAAATCACTCCAAGAGGTCATTTTTTGGGATTAAGTCTAGCTCCTCTATATACAAGAAACCCCGATTTGTAAGTATTTAATTTTAAGAACTACATAGGGAATCATCTATCATCAGCATAACAGTCACTGACATTACAGTGACTGAAACAATTGTCCAGAAGATAGATGTATACAAGAAAGAAAAGGGCCCAGAATGCTTCCTTGAGGAACTCCAAGATCAATATCAATATTAATGATATTTTCATTTTATCAGCAACATATATCAACAGGGGGCTGCACAGTGGTGTAGTGGTTAGCACGGCACTACACAGCAAGAAGGTTCTGTGTTCAAATCACGGTTCAAACCAATCAGGATCTTTCCGTCGTGTATGCGTGGGTTATCTCCGTTTTCTCCGGCTTCCTCCCACAGTCCAAAGACATGCAGATTGGGGTTAGGTAAATTGGTGACTCTAAATTGACCGTAGGTGTGAATGTGAGAGTGAATGGTTGTTCGTCTCTGTATGTGGCCCTGCGATAGGCTGGCGACCTGTCCAGGGTGTACCCCGCCTCTCACCCTGTCAGCTAGGACGGGCTCCAGCCTCCCCACGACCCCAAAATGGATAAAGCGGTAAATGATGGATGGATGGACATATCAACAGCACAGACTTTCAGAGGGATTGCCTCATTTTTATACAGACCCCAACAACAACCAACCAACAACGCATTAGAAAAGTTGGATAATTGCTGTAATCACATGAAAAGTCTGCATATAGTGGCTTCGAAATAGCAGCATCTTTTTATACAGTTTGCTATATAACTAAGTTACGTAGAGACCTTCTACATATCTTCTGTAAATATTATTGCAGAATAGACCCACAGGGAGTTCTGGGTATGATCCTTACCTCACCACATCCACAGCTCCAGCTCGAACTTTTGGGTCACTGCCCATGATAGACACACTGGCAGCAAACGACCCGTCAATACTGAACACAACAAACTCTGTTCCCCGTGGTAAAATAGTTATATAGCTGTCTGCAAATGTGTGGTCACCCCTAGAAGAGAAACAGCAGAGGGAAAGAGATAAAGATGGAAAAGAAAGGTTGTTCAAGTTAAATACACACTCATTTGATTAGGTCCACCTTTCTAATAGAGAGTGTGCCCGGGACAGCCTGAATTCTTTACAGTTAGAAACGTATTTGTTGGCCACACATTTATTCTGCAAATCTCCCGCTCCGCAATCCTCTATTGGATTGAGATCTGGTGGCCGTGAAGGCTTTTTGAAGTTGGAGCTTGTGGAGGCAGCTTGGAATGATGTCTGCTTTGTGACAAAGTGGTGGAAATAGCCAACAGAAGATGTGTTGACTTTGACCTTAAAATATATACATATATATGTGTTTGTGTCTTCATGAACTGTTACCAGAACGATTGGCTAAAGGTGAGTGTACATTTCTATGGAAGTGTGATGAAGTGAAATAACAATGACTTATCATACCTGACCACCATTTTGACAGGATACACACCAATACCCAGCCTTTTGCTCTCAGGGATTACATAAGAGACACGTCCACTGCTGTTAGTGAGCTCTGTATCAAAGTACACCCACTCTCCGGAGGGAGGCTGGGTCATGATGTGGATGTCAATCTGTAAGAAAGAAAAACACAAAAATGACCGAAAGAATGAACTAAAAGACTAACCTTACAAACACCGATGGTGAGACATGATGACTTAAGTGGTCTTTTTTTGGTTCTCACCTTCTCTCCAGTGAGGGTAACCATGTCCAGAGGGCCGTACATGAAACGTCCCATCACCATCTGGGCTCCGTCCTCCGCGAACACAGCATCATTTACACGATGGTTAGCTGTCACATTCTGACACACAGACAAGGGAAAAACAGGAAATCACAAATGGTTCTTCCCATTTTAACCATTTCAGTTTCATTTATTCACTAAATCTTTCTAAACCGAATATATTTTTTAGTTTCAGCTGCCAAGATCCAGATGTTAGAATCTCTACATATATGTTGCTCAAATTGTTAATATGTTCATCCTCAAAAGTCCTTCATTACAGACTGATATACCTCATTACAGAAAAGTCTTCATTGATCCCTAAGGGGTCATTTTCATGTTACAACGGCATATAGAAACAGTTAAAAGGAAAGAAAAAACTAAGTAAGTATATTTTCTTAAATATTATTTTTCTTTGATTTGCACTGGTAGTACTGTGAGCATTAATTAAATGAGAAAGAGTAAAACAGAATAAAGGTTACAAGAATTAAATAAAAAAATTATATTTTTTGTTTAAAAAGAAAACAGAGATCTTACTCTAATTTTAACATGAGTCCTCTTGCGGAACCACTTCTCACGAGGTTTGGATGGAGTGAATTCAGACACTTCTTTACCATTCAGCTCCAAAATACTGGAGTTCTCGTGCCTCATCACCTATAAAGAAAATGAGATGCTTATCACGTTTAAGTACCACGTTACTAGTCATAAAACAAGTAAAATACAAGTAAACGGCCTCGTTTTCCATAACTGGTGAAGCCAAATGCAGCAGTTTTCAGAAAGTCAGATAAACAAAAGGTGTCCCCTCCTGACTGTTGATGTAATAGTTACTGAGATGAATCGCAGAGATGTTCGGGACAAAACTGCACACAGACTAAACACTATATCCCAGATTTTATAAAAACTAGGATAAGGATCAAAACTGGGATATTAATGTAAACAGACTCCATGTCAACCTGCTGGTGGCACAACAGAAAAAGGGTCATTCAAGTCCTTCTCAAAAACAAAACTCTCAGGGGGCTAATTCTAGCCACCATGCCCATCTACAAAATTACACAATTTAGTTGTCAAGTATTTCACAAGAAAAAAAGTCATGAAGGTAATTTCAGGAGGTTAGATTAATCAGATTAATCATCTGAGGAATATTATTGTCTATCCAATGTCATGACCGTCCCTCCAGTGGTTGTGAGCTATATTCTTTTGGACCACGCGATGGATGAATTGTCCCACAGACACAAATTCTCATTGTTAGAATCACGCCATTGGCCGACTACTAGAACATATTTATTATAACAACTTTAAAGGCCTATGTGGCAACAGCTGTAAAAGTCAAAACATTTCCAAATTTAAGATCAGAATAGTCTACGCACCTGTCTAAGTAGAAAGGAGACAACATCTGTAGACTCCCAGTAGGAGGCATGAAAGAGATGAGGCAGAGCCACTGTAGGAAAGGCTGTCAGGGCATCAGGACAGTACAAGGCATAGTCCATCCTCTTGCTGCCCCACCACCGAGATGCAACTGCAGCAGGGAGGGAATGAGGAAAAGGAAGAAAAAAGACAATGAGTTTAGGAATCAGTGCAGGCAGTATCGTGATCCATCTCCTTCCACTGCAGTGCTCAAGAAGAGATGAACAGTTCAAGATGATCATAAACTAAGGGAAGTAGAAGAATAGCAAAGTGTCAAATGTTTCACTAGGAGGCATTCGACTCCGAGCTACAATTAAAAACAATCAGCCATGAGTTGTAAAGAGGTTTCAAATGGATACTCGCAAGAGGACGACAGGTCAGAATCTATGAGAGGCTTGGATCTCATGAGAGTGAGCTGAGGGAGAAGTCAAACAAGAAGGTTTTACTGATCTCATATGTGATCTTTGGAGGGAAAGAGGACTAGTGAGGAGGACTATGCCAGAGAAAGAAGGAAGAAACTCAAGGAATGAGGATGGAGTCTAGCATCCTTCCCTCATGTCCTTGTACTACAGTTCCCAGGATACCTTGCTCCATGTTCTTTAGCACCCCGGGTGATGGGGGGGCAGAGCTGATGTCTGTGATGTTAGATGTGACATCGATGAAGTCAGAGGTCATATCAGAGGTCAGGTCCGAGCTAAGGTCCGAGCTCTGCTCAGACTCCACACCATTGGGTCTCGGGAACACCTGACGGATTTTGTTGCGCAATCGGCGGGACGAGCTCCGAGAGGCAAATTTATTGTAGGGCAGAGCCAGGTGGGACAGCAGACTGGGCCTTTTAGTGTGGCTCACTTTGTGTGCTGAGGGGATGTTTGGAGGGAGGATATGAGTACATCAACATACAAATAGTCACCTCGTACACCAAAACTTCAGGAGGTTATAGGTCAACTTACTCGTGGCAATGTTGGAAGCAGTGTAAGTGTCGGCTAAGCCTGACACCTGGCTGGCTATGCTGGCCTCGCTGGCCCTGCGGTTGCAGCGTAGGTGAGGGACCCCTGGTGACGTGGACAATGGATACTGGCCATCAACAAAATGATGTGAGTGAAGAGCATCCACTGTAGAGACAGAAGGAGACGCGTTAGAGTCTAATTATCCACTGCAATTATAGAATTAATAATTAATGGTTGTGTATTAATGAAATTAATGAGTGAATTCAACCGACATTATCTCATATTTTTAATCACTTTGGGGCAGTGGAAACGCTGACAAATCATCATCTTTTATATATGACATTATTGTTCCTTACTTGTGTGGCTTACTTTTGCCTTGATTGAAAAGCACTTTGGCTCAACTCCTGTTGTTCACGCTATATAAATAAATTTGACTTGACTTGACAAATCAATTAGAAAGCCGAGTGTTGTTTTAGTCATTTTTCATGATTAAAAATCTTTAAATGAAATGATTGTCTGCTTGTCATTATCATATCTCTCGGTTTTTGGGCTCTTGCTCGGACAAAACAATCAAATTAAAGAGTTCTGAGAATGTGTAAGTATTTTTTTTTGGTTAAGGAATAAGTGGTAAATCCTGTCTGCTGTTTGCTGCAGGTCAGGTTGAAGTACAGTGGGTGCTTTTGAAAACAGCTGCCTGCTGTGAAAGCGATTATAGTGAACCAGAAAAGATAAATAATGAGCTGAAACTCCCTTAAACTCAGTACAGCTGGGGGGGGGCTGCAGATTTAGGTGATAATTCTTAGTAGGTTCATCCGTCTGAGTGACCCTAGCTAGTAGCTGCTTTGAGCAAATTTCCAGTTCATAAAGATTTGGATCTTACTGTGGTGATTTTGGCATCATTTCTGTTGGTTACAGCGTATGGTTACAGGTAACAGTGTATGATCAGCTTGGAAACATATTTACTTTTCCAGCTGATGATTCTAAAGGCTACCTGCACCATAATAGTAATCTTACACTGTATGTTTCCTCTGTACCTGACAAAGAGACCATTTTCCTAATGTGGAAAATGAAACAGGTAAATGCTGAGTCTGAGAGCAAAGCACACATTATATATAACCTCATTATCTAAACCACCTTAAAAAAAAAACATTTATAAAAATGAAAGTGAGCAATAACCCCCCAATGAACAGGAAAATTATGTTTGTTCAGTTAAAGTCAAGTAAGTCTGTTGTTAGTTGAGCGATACAGTTGGAAATATAAATAAACTCTGATGACCATTTACGACAAAAAGTTTTGCCTTAATTTTTCTGTGCTTGGTACCTTGTTTGGGATCAACTTTAAGAGGTGTTTGTAGAGTTTGTTACTGTAGGAGCCAGACTAGCTTTTAGTTTCCAGTCTTTGTGTTAATTATATTTCCTAAGATATTGAACTTTTTCTCAACTTAAAAATACCCGATAGAAATTATGGCCAAAAATTATGATGTACAAAAGACTGTAAATAGGGTTGTAATAAACCAGGAAACAGGAGGGAGATGAAAGAGATAAAAAGAAGGACTGACAAGACTATAATGTCAACACAAAGCTAATTTAAACACACTCTCTGTGTGGAGCTGTGAGGTTTGCCAGTTGCGGACTGGCACAGGGATGGAGGTCTCGATGACGGTGCTGTCCTGGCAATGCTGGGGTCCCGCACCACCAGACTCCATCAAAAGATGTGGGTTACTCTGCACGGTCTCCACTAAAGAAAACAGATGTGAGAGGGAAGAGAGAAACAACACATATACAGCGAAAGCTCGTAAACAATGAAGACACCCACATGTGGTGTAGAAATGGCAGCATTGCAATAACATGTGTGATGGTGCATGGACTCACCCAATAGAGCTGAGTGTCCATCACCCAGTGGAAAGCGCTGATAGCGGGGGACACTGAGGGGAGGCAGCAGATAGAACCTCTTGTCCAGGAGAGGCTCGAGGCGCGAGGCAGAGGGGTCGGCTGGGTGAAACAGGTTGTAAACCTGCTGACAGGCTGGATGCAGAGACGAGACTGGAGAGCAGAACCAAACACAGGGAGAGTGAGACTCGTGAGGCAGTTTTTATCAAACTTGAACGTTGTGTCTGTACAAATCACCCTTTACTTTAAAACTTATAGTTTATAGGTATAAGTGAGGAGCAAAAAAAGGGTGGGAAACTTTGCTCACCATCTAACGAGGGCACCACAGTCTTCCTTAGTGCAAGCACCAACCCCAGGGGAGAGCCGAAGAGGAAGAAGTCGGTCACCTCGAAGTCGAACTTTCCCAAGGAGCCGCCCTCCAACATTGTGCTGTTGCTGGAGCGCCGTGATCCCGGCTCCGCGTGTAGCACACGGGAGTGTAGACTGCTCAGAGAGGAGAAATCCATACAATCAGTGTTCGTCAATACTAATGACAAAAAAATATTTGTTAACAACCTTTTTTAATACTGAAAAAAATAAAAATAAGAGTAAATAAAATATAACCTTTTGACAACAGGAACCATAATAACCATGTAATAAGGTACAATCCATGCCACAAGATCAAGCAGACATTTTCAGGAAAAGTGGCTCTAACCATACCCTTCAAACTTTCCTTGTATCGACTGGACTCCACTCTAGCGATGACTGCATTCAAAAGTATTAATTTGCACGGATAAATATCTTTTGAGTCACTTTTAAATGTCAGCTTCCATCACTCATTAATGCAAACTATATTATTCGAGAGTTGCCATCAAATTTTCTGCCCATCAATACATCTACTGTATTGATGGGCCTTAATTAAATTACATTACAGTCATTTTGATGATCTGTCCAAATCGACTCACAATCATAGATTTTTGACTCATATCAGAGGTAGGCAGGTACAGTAACATTAAGGGCCTTGGCTCAGGGCCCACATTGGTTGTTGTTTTTTGCCATGCCCTACAGTGCTCCCAATTCTGGTTATTAATCAAAAGAGATTGTGTTTATTCATAATTATAACTCTGAACACATCTGAACAAACTGTTCACTTTACTGAAACCACATCGACATTGAGTTTACCAAAAAGTGAAGAATGATGGTAATGTAACCATGGTAATAAAAGTGAGGAAGTTCACTGATTAAACTGGACCAAAATGTTTCTTTTATATTTTGTTGACTAACAAAACGAAACAAAAATCAAATGACCACAACTTGACTCATTCTAACACACATGTTCTTCAAAGGACAAATGTCAAAATGAATACTGCACACATCAGCTGATATCTGTGGGAGAGTCCGGTACATTTGTGTCTCACCTAGACAGGAAGGCTTGGTGGTGTTTGATGGTGTCCAGCTCGTATGTGGACGAGTCGCTGCGCTTTCGCGGAAGTTGTTTCTTGGGGTCATCGGGCCCTGAGCAGCGAGGGATGTCGATGTTGCTGCGGCTGAGATGGCGGCTTCCCTCGAGCGATGGTGAGCATTGAGAGACGCTGTTTATGACAATACCCGGAGAGAGAAGGTCTGTGTCCTGAGAGACAGAGATGGAAAGAGAACAGAAAGAACATTGTCAGGCCTTTTCTTTTAGTTCTATGCCCTATACAGTTTTAAGGATTATGTCTTTAGCAATGTAAGATGAATGGTTGGAAGGCATGTCCATCACTATGACATATGGTACATACATTCATGG
Source organism: Scophthalmus maximus (assembly GCF_022379125.1). Taxonomy (NCBI): domain Eukaryota; kingdom Metazoa; phylum Chordata; class Actinopteri; order Pleuronectiformes; family Scophthalmidae; genus Scophthalmus; species Scophthalmus maximus. Next base: position 19,127,937 of record NC_061515.1, on the reverse strand, counting down.
TCCCCAGAGGGTGAACCCTTCTTACTTTGGTAATCCCCTGACTTGTCTAGAGCTACCAACAGGTAAAAAATGTCACCTATCTTAGGAAATATCTTAACATCTGCAGTAGCAGAGGTTTCCAGAGGATAAATTCTTCTGTCTTTTTGCTTAGATGTGAGGACAACTGTGAAGTTTGCTACACTCATTCATGTTCCCCTCAGAATCAGTTGTGATACAGTTACTCTGATGATCCACCGACTTTCCACCTAGTGCCCCCAAAACACTCGTCATTTCCACAAGCAATACCAGCTCAGCTGGAGGCATCGCTGTGCCTGAGTTCAGCCTCATAAAGTTGCGTGTTGGGTGTTCAGACTGATACCTGCACACTGATGGCGCTGCCCCGTCTGCTGCTACTCTGACTTTCTGACACTGTCACCGAGCTGCTGCACAGAGCATCAAATCCAAGGATGCTGCCGACACAGTCCCCAATGACACACACCTGCATTAGAAAACAAGGCACAGACACATGAATACATGCGGTTTCACCTTACATGCAACCACCAAGCCACTGAGGCCAAACTACAGAGGTAAATCTGACAGAAATATGCAGAATCACGAGTAAGAGTTTCACCACACCTGCATGTATCGCACTGACCTGGCCATTAAAAGATGCCCCTTCTGAAGACTTGATGAAGTCGCTATAGACCTGATTGGCACGTAAGATGACGGTGGCTACAGCGTCTTGATACTGTGGTGCAGATGTAGCCAAAAGAGGCAGAGCAGCCAGTGGGATGTGGTCCTGACTGCTGGACAGGCAGCTCTCGTCGTAGCTATAGGGGCTCAAGCTGAAGAACACAGAGCGACACAACATTATCCGCCCGTCGCGCATGTGTGTTTAATGAGTGCACAGCAGGTTTTTTTATGCACAACGGGAGATTAATTAGTCACTGTTGAATACTCAACACTATCACTCACTTGGAGACTAGTGAGAATGCGTCAACACACACAGCAGGGCAGGGGACCATCCGGATGGCGATGCGGCCCAGCGCTGCAGGGTAATGGACCCTCATCACATTCTCAAAAGCCCCACTAAGCGTGTTTACATCCCCCTGCTTGCTGTTCTGTTCACCTGAAGACAAACAAGAACACATACTGTAATTTTTGAACCGTCAGATTTACACATTAAAAAAGGTTGTGAATACTTTTTAAACAGTTAATACTAAATCAACTACTTGATCAACAGAAAATGAATCCTTCCAATTTTAATAATCAGATAATCATTTATCATATTTTAAAGAAATATACCACGTTTGCTGGTTGAAGCCTCTCAAATATCAGGATCTGCTGCTTTAAGTCATATAGGATTTTTGACTGTTTTCAAAAAAAAATGTTTTAAGTTACTTGCACAATCGAAAGCAAGGAAAATTACAGTTGCAGCCCTAGTTCTTTTTCGATTCTCAAGATTTGGGATTTCCAGTTATTACAGAGTTTGGATTTAGCTTTGATTTTAACATGTTTATTTGTTAACAATGGAACAGTATTAGGTTGAAGCTGTACCAGACCCAGTGTCCAGGATGTTTCCCCCGTGCAGGACCAGAACGAGGACGTGACTTTTGCAAGTCTCGAGACACTGTTGAGACGAACAATCCTGCAAGTCAGACGACAGGAGACAAAAAGCCGGGAAATGGCAGGGGAAAAAAGGACAGGTTTACAGGGATAAAGGAGATGAGAACACAGGAGGAGCAAAGAGGAAATGAGTATCATTCATGGCAAAGTACTGGTGCTAATACAATTACACAATCAATAAAAGCAAAATCATCCCCTAATTTCAGCTTCTGAAATTTGATTTACAGCTTTTCTCTGTTTTAAAACTTACTACACTGAATATCTTTTGGACAAAATTTAAATATTGTCATGATCCGCAAGGACACCATCAAAAAATGTACTCTTTAGTCATAGTGGACTCTGGTTTGTTTATTTTATTATTCCCTTGTTGTACTTTTCCTTGTGTAGCTGTTATATTAGTTTCTTGATCCCTTGTTTTTGGTTCCTGTTTTATTTTGAAGTAATGTTCCCCTCGTGATTACGCACTTCCTGTTTCCCTGTCTTGTGTCTGTTCACTTGTCTGTACTTTGCCTGAGTCTCCTGCCCCTGTGATTGTCTGCACCTGTTCCTAAAGTGTGTCACCTGTGTTCAATTTGATCTGCCCACCTTGTGGCTATTTAGTCTCTGTGCTTCCCTTTGTCACCTGTCTGCAACCTGTGATTCCTGCGCTGTTTGTTACACGTTTTTATGGCTCCTGTTTGTATCCTTTTCCGTTCCGTTTCTACACCCATGGACACCTTTCGTTGAATTTTGTCGTCCGACGCTTGCTCCTCGTCTCCAGTCAGCAGGCCGACAGACTGACACATCCCTCGTCGGTGGTCTGGCCGACCTTTGCTCGTCATCACCAGTCGGTGGGCCGATCGACACATCCTCCGTCGGTGGTGTGGCTGACCTCTACTCCTTGTCTGAAGTCGGCGGGCCGACCGACACATCCCTAGTCGGTGGTCTGGCCAACCTCTGCTCCTCATCACCAGTCGGTGGACTGATCGACACATCCTCTGTCAGTGGTCTGGCTGACCTCTGCTCCTCGTCAGGCGACACCCCGCTTGGTCAACCCCCAGGTCGCCTCCGCCTGCCTGCATGGCCTCCGGATAGCCCATCTGAGCATCTTCATCTGTCCGTCCGACCTCCGGGTCATCCCGCTGAGCGGCCACACCCGCTTGCTCGACCCCCAGGTCGTCTGTCTAAGCGGTTACGTCCGTCTGAGCGGTTACGTCCGTCTGAGCGGTTACGTCCGTCTGAGCGGTTACACCCTTCTGAGCGGCTACGCCTGTCTGAGCGGCGACCCCTGTGTGCCTGCCTTCCACCCGAACTGCTATGCATGTCTGCTCGACTGAAGTCGGATGGCCGACCGACACATCCCTCGTCAGTGGTCTTGCCAACCTCTGCTCTTCATCACCAGTCGGTGGGCTGATCGACACATCCTCCGTCGGTGGTCTGGCTGACCTTTGCTCGTCATCACCAGTCGCCGGGCCGACCGACACATCCTCTGTTGGTGGTCTAGCCGACCCCAGCTCCTTGTCTCCCGTCGGGGGTCGGCTGACCCCAGCTCCTCGTCTCTGACCTCTGATCCTCTGTCGACGTACTGTCTGACCCCTGCGCCTGATCCCCAGCTTCCAACCTGAACTGCTATGCCTGTCTGCCCGGACACCTGGTCGTCTCCCCGAACTGCTACACCGGTCTGCTCGGACACCCGGCCATCCCCCTGCACCCCTTTGCTCTATCTCCAATCTGCCTTTGGGCCGTCATCCGGGGTCCCCCAGCAAAGCCCCTGCCCAGTGATTCAGAGATTTTTTTTTTTGCCTGTTTCTGGAGTTTTCGCTTACGTTTTTACACCCGTGGACACCTTTTAGTAAGATTTTGTTTTACTTTGGACTTCGTAAGTTTGTTTTCTTTTCAATTTATTAAAACATCTAACATTTATCAGACTGCACTCTGCATCTGGGTCCTGTTTCTGCACATCTTTAAATATCCAATCACTTTGGGCTCTGGAAAATTGTGTTGCCAGAGGCATTTTTCAGTATTTTCTGACACTTGAAATTAAGAAATAATAAAAATGTAAATTGCTTGGAGCAGAAGAAAATACTACATCTGACTTAAATAAAAAATCAGCGATTTGAGATTGAAAGTCAGTGGAAGACCTGCTTGATGTGATCGAAAGCTACAGAATAGTTGCTAAATGGACTTTGTGCTGAGACTGTTTTGGCAATTGCTGCTTCAAAGGTCAACTTCAAAACCTTAAGGCCAACATGTATGAGACCTTCAGATGCTCATTAAAATTGTTTAACATCCATTTAATTTATATCACAACTGCGTGAACTCCACAATGAGGAATGTAGGACGATATGATCGAAAGCTCCAGAACAGCTACTGAACAGACCTTGTGTTGATGTCTTTTGGCTTTGAATGTGAAATGAAACTGAAGTTAAAGGAGGACTTTACCACTAAGTCTGAGAAAACAGTCGAATAATGTCTTCTGTGGCTCTGTCAAGTTTGAAAAAAAAGTCAGAATATCCAGACTCATAGGATGACTTACAGCATCAATTCTATTTTTCATGTCTCCCAGATTTATGGGAGTGTCATAAGTCACCAGAATTCTCAGAGTTAGATGTTAGTAAAATACATACACACCCAGGAGATAGTTAGCTAAGCTTAGCAGTTAGCACAAAGACTCAAAGCAGTATCAAAGTCAGCATTCCAGCAACTCTGAATCTCACTAATGAAGATGCTACATCTATACAAAACGTAGAGAGGCTATCTCTATCTATTCAAAAATAACATTTGAATAGATAGAGATATCTCTAAGCAATACTCCCAAGATTACAACACGTCCTCTCACTGACTTTACAGACTCACATTCGGCCTTCTGGGAAACCTGATGGAATGAAGTTCTTGCCTTTTTGAGAAAACCCACTAGACACAAAGAGCGAGAGCACACACCCACAACCAGAATTTATAGAAACTCACAACGTAAACCGAGAAAACGTTAATCGCCCATCTCTGCTGAAATTTAAGTCAGCTGATTGCCACAGTAGAGAGTGGAGCCTAATGCCACTGCACAGTAACAGGAGTGTTATCTACAAGCTATTTAATCAAGGGTGTCCGTGTGAGAGGGAACATGAATGAAATGTGGAAATAGTGAAGAAAAACGTACCTCCATCTGCATCTCCTCATTACTCATCATGGCATACTCCCCGCCTGACTCCTGATACAAAGTTTCTGTGAAAACACGATTCATTCCCACAGTCAAGTTGTGTTGAAATTTTTTTAAAGACTTAAACTTTCATATGATTCCTGTGCTCCAGTGTTTCTTTTACTAAAGTACAGGAACTGGTGCCTTGTTCTATTTGAAATAACATCCTGTAATAAAACACAGAGGGTCGACTACCTTGTGCTTCATCCGCGTCTATTGTATCTATCTTGTCCATCAGGTCATTGGAGCTCCACTTGGTGATAACCTTGGCAAACATCTCCTCGTTGTCAGAAAAGTCCTCTGCATTAGAAACAGGGACATTAAATGTTTGAGAAACAGATCTTTGATTTTGAAGGCTTATCAGAGAACCTAGTTCTGCACACAAGTTTACAATACATATTGATGGGATTTAGAAAGGGTGAAACGTAGGGTTGAACGCAGAAACAATCATTTCTGTTGTTGTGAGGTAGTAATGCAGCTTCCTCGCTGCAAAGTAATCTACCTGCAGGAATGTGGTATTGCACGCCCTGCGTTGAAACAGATGGCTAAACTCGGTCTGATCGTGGCATAACGCAGCCAATCGTTCTACCTTACTTTAAAAATTATAAAGTTCTACAATAAAGACAACAGGTAACAAGGTTTTTGCTGTTTTTAAATGTGCTTTATAAATGAAGTATTACGTGATTTAACTTGAGTATCTTTCTGGCAGCTATTTTGAAGAACAGCATGCATTCGGTAGGATTTGCAAAAATGACTTTGCTGGGGGTTACAGCTGAGGAAGGAAGGTATGCTATATACTTGTTGATGATAATGGCATTCCGTTCTGAAAGATATGAATACCTTGTATGTGTACCCTTTACAACACAAATCTAGAATATGATTGATTAAGAAATATATTTATAAATGTTTTTTAGTATGTAATTACTGGATATCCATGATGATATTGATGATGACTTCAATTATATTCAGAACTCTGTGTACGTATATACATTTTATGTGATATGTTGAGTCACCATGTCTGGAAAGGGCTCAGACAGATAACAAACCTAAAGCTCCATACTCTATTTACGGCCCACTTCAGGACCGTTAGTAGATTTTTTCACATGCAAGGTATATTTTCAGGCTGGTTTGGTCGGGTTTTGCTTTTTTGGGGAGACTGTTGACGGCCCTGTCTAGGATGGAGAGAGTTTTGTCTTTCAATGGTGGGGATGTGGTGTCCAGACCAGGTCGTCTCCAAAACCCTTCACTTCACTAACACACTTACGGTACAGTTATGAATTTTATTAACCTGTAGGACCATATTTGTTTGTTGATTATTTTTAATGAAAAATATTATTACAGTTTCCTGTCAAGTCAAATGCAGAGCTGGAGCTTCTATGATCACATCCTGATGTACTATATGCCAGCAAGCGCTTCAGCATCATCCCCTTCATTACATGTCCACAGACCACCCAAAAGAAGAACTGACGGCTCTATACTTATTAAAAGGATAAGACCACAGACCAGACACTTCCCCAGAAGCAATGCCTTACATTAGCATCCAGACGAACCAGGAAACAAATCCTGCAACTATGTTCAAACATTCAATTTGTAGATCCAAATACATAAATCTACCTGAGTATTATAAATATTAAACACACCTACTTTGTATTGTATGTGCAAAATAAAGCTTGACAATATTACATCATTGTTAACTTTGATAAATTTCTTATGCTTTTCTTTGAGATATTGCATCGGTGGTACTGAATCATTGAATCTGATTACCTCAAATTGATATACACTGAACAAAATTATAAACGCAACACTTTTGCTTTTGCTCCCATTTTTCATGAGCTGAACTCAAAGTTCTAAGACTTTTTGTATGTACACAAAAAGCTTATTTCTCTCAAATATTGTTCACAAATCTGCCTAAATCTGTGTTAGTTAGCACTTCTCCTTTGCTGAGATAATCCATCCACCTCACAGGTGTAGCATATCAAGATGCTGATTAGACAGCATGATTTAGACAGATTTGTGAACAATATTTGAGAGAAATAATCCTTTTGTGTGCATACAAAAAGTCTTATGAAAAATCTCATGAAAAATGGGGGCAAAAACAAAAGTGTTGCGTTTATAATTTTGTTCAGTGTATTTGTAATGCCTTGAATTGATTCAAAAAGTATATTGATAAAAAAAAAGTAATCTTCACATTGTTGTATATTTATGCAATCACTTTCAAAAATACACTTTATTGCAAGACAACTGAGTTTGCATCAATATTAAAATATAACTTTGAAAAAAAAAAAAATGTATTGCACAGCACACAATTTACATCTTGCAAAGGCAACTGAAGCTACACCATCTTTGAATGAAACCATTGCAAGCAGCAGGTACCAACTGGCTCATCACATTAATATCAGCTATGTCTTTGGCTCCCGGGATCTCGGGTGTCGGGCCAACACGGCGACCTCTGCCCCGTCTCCCGCGGCCCCTGCACGGTGCGCCTCGTAGGCGACTCCCTCTTCTCGCACGACAGCTTGACGAAGCAGCCGTAGGTGTGAACGCCTCATCGGAGTCCAGTGTCATAGTCTCAAAGTTGTAATAATGTTATAAAATAAAGATAAAATGCGTCAGTCATTCTGCAAAGCAACAAATGATGTATGTGAAGATAAAGCTGTTAATTTACAGGCCTAATTTTTAACATTCTGTTGTAGCTAATGTGCTAGCTAACGCTAGGTACGTAAACAAGCTAATAAAAACTGATTTAGGTAGCCTACGTTCAAAAACACTGACAATGTTGTTTTCACAAAAAGTCAAAAGGTAATAATGTGAGGAATCGGTAACTATAAAACGTTTTATAGTCTAGCAAAGCCGACAGTAGTCTGTGTTAGTTTCTTACCGGTGGGAAAGCCATGTTACGTACCTGGCCTGGCTTCAGTTGCCATGGTAGCCTGCGCTGGCACGGCAGGCTGGGAGGCAGAACCGAAGTGCAGCGGAGAGGGAGGGGGACGGACCAGGATGTGTTGGACTTTGAATTCTAAGACTAAGTCCATACTCCTCTCAATCCTATCGACTGCATCTTTAATGTAGGTTTCATTTTGTGAATCTAATACAACAACACAACGTTGATCCTGAATAAATCTGACAAACTGATACATTCACTTTCAATGTTTCAGTGAGATCACTCACAAAAAGAAATGTAGGATTACGGAGCGAAACCTTGAGCGAAATATTTAGTTAATGTTTATCGGCCCACGGACACAGACAGCTGAAACCTGAGATGAAATAAAATAATCGATCGACAGAATGTTTGCATGCTGTAGAGCCACAACAAAGACAGAAACACTGCTGAAATATAATTCATAACATAATAAAAATGCTCCATGTTTAAAATACAAAATAAATCTAATGTATTCTGAGCTGTTTATGAGTATTATATGTATTGTGTTTTGGAAAGTGATGATTTTACCATGAGCATCAAAGAACTCATCGTCTGTACTGTCCTCTGAGTCCCGCGCGATGCTCTGCATCCTCCACTCTGAAATGCTCTGATGAGACGGACTACCTGTGCACACACAACACAGGAGAGGACGGTGAAGATAATTTGTAATATTATAGTTATACAGCAGAATACGAAACTCCAAACTCCAGGACATGGAGAAGGATTTAGTTGGTGGGAACATGAATACATCATACAATCATTCCAAAAAAACTCCATGTGTCATGTGAAAGGATTTACATGTTATTGAGAGAATACAGATCTCTGCAAATGTAAGGGCAGACTGAATAAATTCAACCTAAAGAGGCAACTTGTCTTAGTTTCATTGAATTGCTTTACATTGTATTCTGGATTGGTAACAGAAAAACCAGTGGCAAATGTGAAGATGGATGGGTGGGGTTTCACAAAGAGTGGGAGAAATTAAAAGTATATTCTTTATTATGTGGTTTGTACTCGAAAAAAATGATTCAACCACCATATCAGAGAGAAATGGGTCTGCAAATTAGGCCTGAAGATAATTAAGAGTTGGGAGAATGTGGGGCAAGTCAGATTGAGACGGTTAATTATTCATTCAATTTGTGCCTCAAAAGTTGAAATATACACACACGGGTGACAGAAAAAAAAACATTTTAAAAATATTCTGGGCTTGCTCTTTATTTACTTTTTTCAAAACACATTTGAAAGATATTGCTAAAGAGACACTCAAAATATTTGGAATAGAAGTTTTTTGTGTGTGTCACATTATAACATAATTATTTCTGGCTGCTACAAAGTAAGCCATTACACAGAAAATGCTCCACATTGTGTATTGAATAAAGTGTGTGAACTATCTGGCCCTTACCTAAAGAATTAAGTATGAAAAACATTTAAATATACTATTTATATGCACCAATAAGATGTGGTAATGTGTAATGGAAAGATTGCTATATCTTGTTCAATTAATTCTACAAAATAGTACAAATAATATGACACATTATTATTTAATTTTTCTCAGCATCAGGTGAGAATTTTGCCAGAAGCCGAAAAAAACAAGATAAAAATCAGTCCCCCTCACCTCCTCTCTTGGATGACCTGTTGGAGGATCTAGAGGATGTTGACCACTGCTTGGTGAGCTCCCCTCGTGTCTCCAGTGAATCCCCCATCTTCCCTCCTCCTCCCTCGACCTCTGCAACGGCTCCCGTGGTCTCAGATCCCGGCTCCTGGTCCTGGCTGACAGAGGAGCCATTGGTCTCCGCTCCCCCCTCCTCGCTGAGGCTGTACTGAGCCATCTTCTTAGCCAACGCCAGCTGGGTCTCCAGCTCCAGCTGCCTGATGTCCTCGATGGTCAGGCCGTACCACTCGTCTTGCCAGCACCATGCCTGCCGGTGGGCACGGACCATCACTTTACGCAGACCTAGAAGGACGGCAACAAGGATTAATCGGCATGTAATTTAATTTCAGTGAGGACCAAATCGTGTTCCTGTGACATAAATCGACAAAGGGGATTGACCTTGAAAAGGACAAAGTTGTGGCTGGTGAATAAAGAATGTATCCTCAGAGATTCACAGGTAAGAATGCAGAGTCAGGTTAAAGAGTGCAGGTTTATTTGATTAGTGTGAAAAAAAAACTAAACCTGCTCAGAGTCAGCATGTTGTATGGAATTAGGACACAGTGAACGACCTCAGTGATGGATTGTCCTTCCAATTTTTTCCCTACCTTATATTAACACTCCCTAGAGCACAGCTGCTTTTCCTCCTGTTGACATCCATTTTACCTCCTTTTTTAGTAGTAAACACCAGATAACCAACCTGCTGTGTCTCGTTAAGGTTCATAATTAATACTGATTGTTGAGTTAGAGGTTTTCACACAGCCAATGAGCCGACTGAACAGAAAAAACATTTTCTTAATTGGGAACAAGACTAAAAATACTGTGAGCAGAACACTTCTAGTTTTGCAAACCATGTTTCAAATCAGAAATTGTTAAGAGTTCAATGCATCTGAAGTTGTTGTTAACTGCATCACTGTATTCACAGTAATGGCGCATATGAACTAAACAAGCAACAGCTGCTTATTAAACCCTGAAACCCCTCAAGCTGTTCATGATTAAAACATCCAACCTGCCTATAAAAGCCACAATTAGCAAACAGAGACAGCTGTAATATTAATATCCAGTAAAAAAGAACCACCAGCACAAAATTAAATGATGAAGCATGAAAGTGGAAATTGCTGAATAACTCATTAACAAAGCTCTAAAGGATCTGAATTATAAAACCTATAGACCCTTTTTGCACAATTTCTGTTGGAGCTGATGTATGATAATATTCATGAATCAGGCTTGATAAGGTTTGGTCCACAAAGCAAAAAGACAAAGGAAAATTTTAAAGGAGGCATGAAGGCTTAAATGTACTGAAGAGGATTAGGGCCACACATAAAAAAAATATTTGAGTTTTGACTTTAAACTCAGAATTCTGACTTTATTCTCAGAATTCTGACTTTAAACTCAGAAATTCTGACTTTAAACTCAGAATTCTGACTTTATTCTCAGAATTCTGACTTTAAACTCAGAAACTCAGACTTTTTAACTCAGAATTCTTACTTTATTCTCAGTACTATGGGCACCTGTAAGGACCAGGACCAACTTCGGAGGAGGGTCCCTTTTCATGCAGGTGGGAGAAACGCAGGGTGGCCGAAGATGTCCATTGGCGATTTTTGCGTGTTCGGGGGGTCCCCGAAGAAGCTATTTCTTTAATGGAAGACCAAAAGGTGAGTGAAAAGGAAATATGTGTTGTTTTTGGTGCACGGAGTAGGACGTTTGTTTGCTAATATGGTCGGTTAAGATATCACCCAACCCTATTAGCTAGCTTAACTTAGGGTGTGCATGTAACAGTAGTGTACAGGTTAGTGAGTAAGAGTACAATGCCTGGGGAATCTTCACGTTCATGTAGGCATAACAGACTATCCCCCGCGTGTACCTTAGCTTCCGAAGCTACTCACGTTTGCAAACATAAACAAACTGACATAAACTAATAAGAAAACACACATCATGTGACCGTATAGACCATACAGATGTGTGGCGCTTATGTACTTTTCTCAACTGCAAACACGTTTAAGATCTTAGAGACTGAGTAGTGATCTGTAGCGTTTGCTCGGCTGCGGTCAGTGCCGCTGCTGGTACCGCTGCTGTCAACTGGGCTCATTTCTTCTTTGTGTAGCCTACTACAGCGTCCGTCACTCATATTTCTCAGCCACTACTGCCATTTATTGGCGGAAAATGGTATAGCACTAGTTATTTCAGGAGATTGCAGGGGCGTTTTTCAAATGCTAGAAGTGTGACAGAAATCCATTTTAATATGAGCAAACTATATATAAAAAATACTCATCTGTTTATCTAAATATTTACACAGGCATTTCCCTCCTTACAATCAATTAGCCTGTCAATTTGTTGTTTGATCCAAAAACAGATAATTGTTTGGGTGGGTTCAAGTTTTTTTAGAATGATTTAGCCAATTATAATTATAGCTCTATTCACCCCAGTTTTCTCAGGTCCGGGTGGTCTGGTCTAATAGCCATGAATTTCCTACTATGAAAGGGTTAGACTGAAATAAAATAGATAATATCAGGTTCTATTGCAGTATTCAGATACTCATAATAAGTCAGTGAGTGTGTAGTATTACATTGAAAGGGTTATCAGTCCTTTTTTTAGCCAGGTGATCCGGTTATTGAAAAGCTATACAGATTCAAGAAAATAAAAAGCAGGATTTTTGTTCTGTTAATATACTGACATCTGCATTCAAAGCTTTCCAGGAAATTTAGATAAGTATTATCCCACTGACACCAGTGTACTGACTTAAGGGTCTTAACCTTAACATTATCTTTGCAATGTGCACTTAGAAGAAAATAATTGTCTTTTCTTTATTCTTCTTCGTAGACCGACAGCGGCATCATCGCACTGATGAATGATGCAACATTACCAAATTACATCCCCTCCCACGGAGACCGTATTGCCCTCTTCAATTTCTGCAAAAGTAAAAAGTCCCTCTCACAGAGAAAACATGGACTTTTAGAAAAACTTTGTGAAAAAATGAAAGTCAGAAAGGAAAGCACTAATGAAGACACATCACATGCATACAAAAGAACAACTCAGGCAAAGAGGCTAAAAACATCTCGAAATGTAGCGATAGGATGGATTCACAGTGACGGTAACATAGCCAAACAGGTGAGGGGAAAGCAGAGAAGTGGCACCAGAAAAGTTAAACTTGCAAATGATGCTGGATTAGAAGAAATCCTTCAAGAAGGAAAGAAACTTTCGTCCTACTCTTGTTTAAAAGAGTAGCCAATCCTGCACCTGTCCATTGACTGGAACCTCATGTTGTACAAAAGCAAGCGCTTTCTTAAAGTCAGACTAGTTCATCCAGACTATATTTCTACTAAGGTCTGAACTAAGTAGAACCAGACATTGGCACAATCTTAAAATAATGCTTTCAACACTGTATGACCAGTAATATGTAAAATTTTACTCATGAATTTTGCATTAGTCAATTGTTGCTTTATATGCAATTACTGGGTTTAATTGAATTCAGGTCTTTAAAGTTTGGATACTTGCTGATGACTGCTAAAATATCACTTCCTAGATAGTGAAAGCAAATGTAGTGTATATAGTAAATACTGAAGCTGTTCTGATGTTTTCTCATATGTCATATTGCCTTGACACCACATGTTTTGTTAATCAACCAAATTTATGATGCGTCTTACAGTATCTTGTGACACCACATCTCAGTTGAATCTTATGAAGATATAGCTACTCTGCATCTGTCCATTGGTCATGATCTCAAGTTGACTGAGCACAAGCTGATGTGATCTCTTCTCATTTTGGACACTATAGAATGCAGTCTGATCATGTTGTGTTCTTACATTACACACTTTGTGTGTCAACCAAATTGATAATAGCAATACCAATGTGCTGTGATTGTTCAGTCTTCCTTGTTCCAGATTGTCATGTTCTCAGGTGTTTTGTTATCTTAGTACAATACCGGAAAGTATTTCCTTGTTGCTATAAGCAAGTCTGGAGTATAGCTTTAGTATAGCTATGCACGTCTTCTTATGCATAAACACTTGCCTTAATTCTACACCATGTTTATGGATGAAATTTTAGGTATTTTGTTATACTACAGACCCTAGTTGAATAGCCTTTAAACATTGGAATGTTAGTTTAAAAAGTGTTAAAGTTAATAAAATGTTACTTTTTCCATCACATTTGTATTAAGTTCTTGAGTTGAATGTTGATCTAATGTTGATGAATCTCCATATCCATATGTGTAAAAAGTGAGGGGGTAAATAAGGTTTAAAATACAGCGTACAGTATTTTATTGTCATATATATTGGACACAAATGTAAGAAACATATTAGTCAGCCGGATTTAATAACAATAGTGAAAGAAGTGTGTGAATGATAACACAAAAAGGAGGCATTGTGTTTGCTTGCACCCGAAATCCATTACTTTATTACCTTATCAAAATTACTTTACATTCTTAAATTACCTGCAGCACAGCAATACTTGCCCATATAGTACTAACAAGATAAGACAAATACGTTGTTCATTCATCGTCTACCGCTTTATCCATTTAAGGGTCGCGGGGGGTCGCTGGAGCCAATCCCAGCTAACATTGGGCGAGAGGCGGGGTACACCCTGGACAGGTCGCCAGCCTATCGCAGGGCAACATACAGATACGGACAATCATTCACTGTCACATTCACACCTACGGTCAATTTAGAGTCTCCAATGAACCTAACCCCATTCTGCATGTCTTTGGACTGTGGGAGGAAGCCGGAGAACCCGGAGAGAACCCACGCATACACGGGGAGAACATGCAAACTCCACACAGAAAGGCCCTGGTTGAACCAGGATTCGAACCCAGAACCTTCTTGCTGTGTAGACCACTACACCACCGTGCAGCCCACAAATACGTTGTATTTAGTAAAAATTGGATTTGTCCATTGATCAAATATTTAGCAGTAGTTCCTCTCTTAACATGATGTATAGATCAGTTGCAGCTAGACGATCTGCTGGAGCATCCATTCATTCTCCTCCATCAGTAGACAACACAGTTCAAAAACAGTCTCATTACAAGTAAACTGGCCTTTGGGAGTACACTCTTCCATACACAAAGTGACCTCCTCCATGGCAATCGGTTTGAGTATATCCTCAGCACTGTGTAACTCTGGGAATGAGTACATCACAACTGGCTGACCCAATGCCGCGTCATTACTTGATCTTGGTCTGATTTTGTGTGAATTCCATGTGTGGACAACTTCATCCAGTTCATCCTGCATAGAAAGAAGCACAGTAAATACAGACTACAAACGTGTAAAATAGGAGGTCATGTACTACTGCTGCCTGTCTAAATTGAGGCCTAGGTTGCTGCGTTGTCATTTCATGCCCCCATTAGGTAAGTCAATACTTTACATACATAGCACGCATTTTGGTAGACGTAATGTAAAACTAAGCAGTAAGAAATATTTAAGATGATGGCAATTTTAGAGCCACCCAAAATGTATACTTCTTGCTTTCAGGGGAGCTCTGGTCTCTTTCAGGGTCGCTGGCTCCCAAGTATACATGTACAAGATGCATTCTGCAATTAAAACAAATGTGCCCCATGCAACTGTCCTGAGAAAGGTGGTTGGTCTCATTGGTATAAAGAATAAAATGAAATTCCATCAAAGCATCAAAAAGGAAATAATGTTCACGTGACTTGGCTTGTTGAGCACCTTAACCTTTCTATTTAAAACAAAAGGCACTTTTAAAAAAATGTATAAAGACTTTTTTGATACTTGGTTATAATTATTATTATTATTATTACTATTATTATTATTATTATTATTATTATTATTATTATTATTATTAATAAATTACCAGGCTGATCCATTTTGTTATTTATTCTTGCAGGTGGGTAAATGTTCTTTATGGAATTTCCATCTTGGAACACTGTAAGTGCCTATACCTTAGGAAATGCATTACTAAGAAGCACAGAATGACCACTTAGAGTAACATATTATCACATTATAATGCATTATAACATGATTCTAATATATATTAACTATGAAATTTATAATACACTAGGATCCTTGCAAAAACAATGTCAGTGACCAGCTATGAATTAGGAGGTATTATGATACTCCACCTTATGAGTCATTAAAAAACTTTATTATGGGTTATGATCACTATTAATAATAATTATGAATTAGTATAAGAAGTATGAATTATAAGTATTGCAGATTATAACTCATAAGTATGTTAATAATGCATTTCATGCTACATTTATTAGTGACTCATTTCAGAAGGCGAGTAAAGATTTTTACCTGAACAAGATTAAGGAAACAGAATTGGATAAGACTTTTGTCCAAAAAGTCTCCTGTGAAGTGCCCATCATCCTGGAATGTTTGAAAAAGGTTCATCCAGAACTGTGCACTCTGTTTGTGGAGGGTACTCCACCATCCCTCAATGCGCTGGTTTGCTGTGCTTCTTCTGTAAAGGAAGCTTTTCTCCCCTGCAAAACTGTTAGGGTGGTTTCTCCGCAAAAACATCTGCATGTCTTCTACACAACCATTTTCTGTGCCCCTGTCTGCACGAATCCTCTCTGGACATCCTCCTATGCATGAAACTGTTTTGATGAAGTAACTTGCAACTACTTTAGGGTTGCTGTTCGTGGTATAGGCCAACACACAGCGGCTTAAACCATCTATACAGCCATTGATTGCAATGCCATAGGGCTTTAACTTATCGTAGCCGTCCGTGTGCCAAAGTGCATTTGGCCCTCTGCAGCTGTATTGTCGTCTTCTCAAGCGTCGTGCTCGCCTTAATTCCACACCTTGTGGATCAACCAACTTGTTTGTCTCATGGTATCTTGTGAGAAAATAAATCTCTGTTGAACTGCGCGAAGATGTAGCCAACGGTACCCCTGCATCTGTCCATTGGTCATGATCTCATGTTGGACAAAAGCCAGCACTTGGTCCAAGTTAGACTGGTTCTTCCTTCTGAACAGACAAAGTCTTTTACAAATTCTCTTTAAAGGTCTGACACTTAGTACTTTATGATTGTTATGTGCTAAAATTGCAAGTATTTCCTTGTTACTGAAAGAAAGTCTGAAGTACAGTTTAATCAAGTCATCCAATTCTGCCATTGCAGGTATTGATGTGAGCAGTAAAACTGCTGTAATCTATCTAATCATTTTGAGAAGAGCCTTTTGCAGAAATTGAAGGTGTCAATTAGGTCTCCAGTCGCATCATCCATCAGTGCGATGACGTTGCTGTCAATCTGTAAAGAAGAATAAAGAAAAGACAATTATTTTCTTCTAAATGCACATTGCAAAGATAATGTTAAGGTTAAGACCCTTAAGTCAGTACACTGGTGACAGTGGGATAATACTAATCTAAATTTGCAGGAAAGCTTTGAATGCAGTTGTCGGTATATTAACAGAACAAAAATCCTGCTTTTTATTTTCTTGACTCTGTATAGCTTTTCAATAACCGGATCACCTGGCTAAAAAAAGGACTGATAACCCTTTCAATGTAATACTACACACTCACTGACTTATTATGAGTATCTGAATACTGCAATAGAACCTGATATTATCTATTTTATTTCAGTCTAACCCTTTCATAGTAGGAAATTCATGGCTATTAGACCAGACCTCCCGGACCTGAGAAAATTGGGGTGAATAGAGCTAAATGGCTAAATCATTCTAAAAGAAACTTGAACTTACCCAAACAATTATCTGTTTTTTGGATCGAACAACAAATTGACAGTGATTGTAAGGAGGGAAATGCCTGTGTAAGTATTTAGATGAACAGATGAACAGCACTTTTTATATATAGTTTGCTCTTATTAAAATGGATTTCTGTCACACTTCTAGCATTTGAAAAACTCCCCTGCAATCTCCTGAAATAACTAGTGCTATACCATTTTCCGCCAATAAATGGCAGTAGTGGCTGAGAAATATGAGTGACGGACGCTGTAGTAGGCTACACAAAGAAGAAATGAGCCCAGTTGACAGCAGCGGTACCGCAGCCGAGCAAACGCTACAGAGCACTACTCAGTCTCTAAGATCTTAAACGTGTTTGCAGTTAAGAAAAGTACATAAGCGCAACACATCTGTACGGTATATACGGTCACATGATGTGTGTTTTGTTATTAGTTTATGTCCGTTTGTTTATGTTGGCAAACGGGAGTAGCTTCGGAAGCTAAGGTACACGCGGGGGATAGTCTGTTATGCCTACATGAACGTGAAGATTCCCCAGGCATTGTACTCTTACTCACTAACCTGTACACTACTGTTACATGCACACCCTAAGTTTGCAGTTAAGCTAGCTAATAGGGTTGGGTGATATGCTACTCCGGGCACCAAAACAACACATATTTCCTTTTCACTCACCTTTTGGTCTTCCATAAAGAAATAGCTTCTTCGGGGACCCCCCGAACACGCAAAAATCGCCGATGGACATCTTCGGCCACCCTGCGTTTCTCCCACCTGCATGAAAAGGGACCCTCCTCCGAAGTTGGTCCTGGTCCTTACAGGTGCCCATAGTACTGAGTTTAAAGTCAGAATTCTGAGTTTAAAGTCAGAATTCTGAGAATAAAGTCAGAACTCAAATATTTTTTTTTTATGTGTGGCCCTAATCCTCTAATGGCAGTGGAGAGTGTCCATGAGAAAAAAATAATACACCTTTGTCGTTGAAGATGCGGTGATGAGACCACAGAGTGAAAAGTGCAATGAAGACAGACTAGCTTCTGTGATGGATTGAGCTGAACAAACAGCCACATCACAGCGGTGGAACAGAAACAGTCCAACAGTGGCAGGGAAATGAATCCAGAGAGATGCATTATCTCAGGGAAGCAGCCACTTCTCTCTGCTCCTGCCTCTCAAACAATCCCTGCACTTTCGGAGCCATTTATTGACACTATTTTATTTATCGCCTTTGCCAGTTCCCTCGCACTCAACTCACTCATTTTGTTCTTAGTATCTCCTCACTGTCTGTCTACACTCCACACCGGAGGGTTTTCATCAATCAGAGGTTAATCCTTACAAATATACGGTCTGTTGTTTTCTCACAGACCTGTTAGTGACTATTTCATGCCCACATGCAGGCGCAAACATATTAAACCCTGAAAAGTCCAGAATATATCAGATTTTCAGGGTAATATTTGTATCTAAACTAACAAAATGTCTTTCCAAGAAGAAATTTGATGCTATTTGCATAAAATCCTACAGATTCCACATGGCCTACTTCAAATTTGGTGTGTGTCATCTAAAGACCTATTGGAACAAAAACTGTCAAAATCCTGACTTGTGGTCAGAGGGCATGGCGGTGACGGCGTGGCGAATTTCGATCCTTCGCCATTAAACAGGAAGTTGCTAGTGATCAGACCCAAACTTCTCAGGCATGATAACAGCCCCCGCCCTCAACACATCTACATGTCAATATTGTCCGCATGCCATAGCACCACCTGCCGGCAACAGGAAGTGACATGTGTTATACTTTTACGTCCTCTGCGTTGCAGGTTGAGCAGATCCACCTGAAAAATGCTCAGAAAACCTCAAACACTTTGATGATGTCATGTAGACAAATCTGTGACTTTTTGTCACACACCCTCCCCGTGGCGTGGCGGCAGAGTTCGATGTGCCGCCATGAAAAATCAGACTGTTATAACTTGGCCATATGTGGTCATATCTTTACCAATTTCTCAGGCGTGATAACAGTCCTGCCCTCTACATATTTGAATATCAATAATGAACCACGGTTATAGCGCCACCTACTGGCAACAGGAAGTTAAAAGTTTTGTTCTTTGACTTCCTCTGCCTTGCAGGTTCACCAGATCCACCTCAAATTTGGTCAGTGAAGATGTGAGACGTTGCAGATGTTATATTCAGGAAAGTTTGACCATGCATTTTTCGCCTTTAAATACGAATGAGTGTTTGAGGTACTTTGGATGCTTAGAATCTCAGAAAACTTGGCAGACAGGTTAAGAGGGGCACATCCTCATGTCTGAAATGGCTCTTTAGTCTAATGGTGGCAAAAAGGCTCACTACCGCCCCCTATAACATTTCAAAGTCAAGGCCCCCCCCTTTAAATTTGATGTAGATGAATGAAATTTGGTATGCACGTTTCATGTGATGACCTACAAAAAAGCCTCAGGGAGCCATAAGCCCATTTTACTTTTTTTTGCATCAAACATCACACTATCATAACTTAACCATATGTTGTCATATCTTCACGAAACTCAATATCTTCAGGAATGATAACAGTCCCACCCTCAACACATTTGCATGTCAATATTGACCCATGGTCATAGCGCCACCTGCAACAGAAAGTATGACTCATGTGACGAACATCAACCGATTTACATGGTGCACGCAGACATGGGATGTGAAATCCGCAACACATCCCAACTTGCAACACGATGAGCGAGGGCCCCCTTGACACTGCTTGCAGTTTGAAAAACTGCATGAGACGACATGCTCTAGTTATTATTATTATTTTATATTCCCAATCAGTTATTTTTACTTTTTCATTCTGGGCATCTCAGGGAAGTTCTTCACTTTTCAGGGTTATTCCCAGCTTTCTCAGGGTGTTCATTGTTTCCAGGGGTTTATTACCTTCGCCAAGGACGTTTTTTCTCCTGTTAGTTTTTTGTTGTTGTTTGTTGGATTTGTGTGTTTATTCGTCAGCAGGATTTTTCAAAAACTACAGAATGGATTTCCACAATGTGGAAGGATGGGACACGGGCCAAGAAAGAACCCATAAAATTTGGGGGCAGTAACAGACGAAGGAGCAGATCCAGGTATTTGGGAATATTTCCATCCATCCATCCATTATCTATACCGTCGCGGGGGGATTGGAGCCAATCCTGACTTGGCAAGAGGCGGCGTTCACACTTGACAGGTCACCAGTGTATCACATGTTTTGTGTATAAAAAGTGTTATTCTGCCCTTTTCAGGCTCTTGTCTTTCTTTACAAGGTTATTCCGGATATTTCAGGAACCCTGTTTTGGATAAATATAGTCTCTCTCTCTCTGTCTCTCTCTCTCATTATATATATATATATATATATCTCACACACACACACACACACAAACAATCCGCCATACCTACCCACATCATGTATGAAACGTTCGATCTTGGACTGCATGCCCCAGTATCTGAACTCCACTTTGCAGAGCTTGTAGGCACACATGACAGGGTCCTGACCAGGATTCTGGTTGATCTCCTCGATCCAGTCCTCTGACAGCGGACCCCGTTTGGTCTTGACGGACTGGTACAGCTTGGGGTCTTCCTCCACCAGGTACTCATGAGGAGCGATGTAGTCCTTCACAATGTCTATGGTGTCTACAAGGGGACACAGAGGCATGTACTATTTATATACTGTAAATTCAACACTGAAAAAGATGTGAGCAGCAGGTAGGATCAAGGACAGATGTCATGATGTCCTCACTGAACACCTGCCTCCAAATGTGTGTGTGTGTGTGTGTGTGTGTGTGTGTGTGTGTGTGTGTGTGTGTGTGTGTGTGTGTGCGTGTGTTTGTGTGTGTGTGTGTGTGTGTGTGTGTGTGTGTGTGTCTTTTATGTAATCAGGGGGAATCAGGGAACGTGTCTGGAGCAAACTTCACACATTTCATGCACCCAGTTCATTTTTATATTCAGAGGATCAACACGAGCTTTGCATCATGCCGTCTGTTTTCACTGCAAACAATACTGTTTACATTTGATTTCTGAGCCTGCTTACAAGGAGATGACGACCACCCAGTCCATCCGTGAGAAACACTTTTAGCCGTAAGTCTTCTTGATGCCTGCTGATCTGCTTACCTACAGTCCTCTGTCTCTTTTCAGCGGAGCACATATTGAAGACATCCCCTTGATTTCCAGTGTCTGGTTTATAATAAGTCTCAATGTCAATGGAGAATTTCTCTACAAAGGGACAGGTATACCTGCAAAACCGAAATAAACAGTTGTTTAGTAGTTGAAATGCATATAAGATGTTCAATAGTCCATGTCTAATATTAAATAAACAGTACATTTTGAAAAGAAAAAAACACATCTTCTTCACAAGTGGTAGCCTCCTGACAGCAAAACAGTCTCATAAGAACCAAAATGACATGTCGGTCAGTCCACCAGGACCATCAGGACTGGAATATCTCAACATTGATCTGATGGATTGTCACAAAATTCTGACATTTGCGGCTCCCTCAGGTTGATTTGTGAAAACTTGGCTGACATTTCTGATCCAGTATATATATAGTACAGTGTAGTGTCTGGAACTATTGGATGGATTTAATTCCAGCATTCTTGTTCCCCACAGGATGAAATGCTCAAATAACTCTCACGATCCCATCATACAGACAAAAATGTATGTGATTTATGAAGTTTTAGAAATATTTAGTCAAGTGGAGGATATAAAAAGTTGTGAAATCTGGCACAAAGTTGGCAACAGTGTGTGCATCAACTGAATATGAGATTATTCAGCTCCTTCAGCAGTCTGCTGAAAAAAGCATTATTGTTTTCATCCAACAATTTTATGAATCTAGAAGCCACCTGATAAAAACCATTAACAATGTTTTATGACTAAAAGGTCTAGCTTAATGCCAAGAAATCAATTAATTTAAAAAGTGTTGACGTGGAGCAAATGTATCCCCAACAGGTCACAGGGAGGATATCGTTGCCTGTTTTCTGAAAGTCTAAGCAATTATGCAAAACTTGGTGCTTTCCAAATGGCCTGTCATCATCTTTAATGTCTGTGTGCTGAGTCACTTTGCTGTTAAATGTGAGCAGTGTGAGTCTCTGACCAGTAGCTGTGTTTTGTCAAACTTCAAAGAGTGAAACTATACATCACTTAAGTACCAAGTATAAAAAGTATTGTCTGAGTGCGAGGAGTAAGATTTCACATCACATGATTAACTCACGTCTGCTCATGCTAAAGGTCATTTTATTTTTGTGTTGAAAACACAATCTAATACGGAATGGAGACAAAATAATAGGAAATGGTCTTGATGGAAACAAAACTTTGCTGATAGAGGTTTTGCTGTTGGAGGATGATGTGTGTCAGGGAAATGATACAAACATTTGCTGCCTAGATGAAGATTAAATGAAATTAAATGAACACCATCTTTAACTTATTGTTTGGCTACACCTGAATAAGAAGTGGCTAGCATCCTGGTGTCATTCAAATGAAAATAATCAACCTAAACGACTCTATTGTAAATTACACTGCTTCAGCTAATGTATTATTAACAGACAAAAAAAGGGGTGAGCTCAGTTTTTTGTCCTGCAGTATCAAAAATGTAATCATATCAACTTAACTGTTCACATTAAGACCCCTTTTAGACCATCTTAATTTTGTGAGCAGGATTTTTGTCCTTATCCGTCACATAAGTTCTGTGTCAGTTGGATAAATACAGATCCACTGTTTGTGTAGTGGTCTCACCGGGTTCGTGTATAGGGGTAAGCGTTCCAGGACTCCTCCTCCACTCGAAGGGCAGCTTGAGGCAGAATGGCACAGAACCAGGACGGGATGTGTTTCCCAATGTGATAGACCTTGTGAGTGTACTGGCCCAGGCCCCCAGGGCCATCCTCGTACGGCTTGTTCTCCAGGATCTCCACCCCGCTGCCCTCGCCGCAGCTCTCCTCTCGGCTCTTTTTCTGCAAGGCAACAGAAGGTGAAGGGACAGCGGGAGGAGGGATATTTAGGATATGCTCAGATTTTCCCAAAAAACGAAATACAGACCTGTGATAGTACTACTTTGTCTTGCATTTTGTCAGTGGTGGATGGATGGATAAAAGTCAATGTGCAGGAAAATGTCTGCTGTGTTGCATTAATATATGACTAGATTATACATTATAAGATACATTTGCATATAAGTAACATGTTAATGTTGCAGCTGGCACCTGTTTCCCATTTAATTTACCATAATAAAGCATCAGATTTTATACTTGTGACAGTTGACCTAGATTAATTTATACTAACTGACCTAATGTATCAACATTTTTATCATCTCTCACTTTCTAATATTTTAATGAGTAAAATGAACAGAGGGGAACATGCTTTAATCCAATGTATGTTTGAGAGACATTTCAGTGCAAAACCAGCAAATATAAGCAAACTTATCCACAGACACCGCCCATCCTCCTTTCTTTCCTATCAGGCAATCACCAAGTCCAGTGAAACCCCTGCTACCCTTACACAGCACTCCTGTCTCTCATTCAGGTGAAACTCATGAAATCCCCCTCCATCAGAGAGCTGAATGGACAATGCAGCAGAAACAAAGTGATGAACTGGGTTGTTAAAAAAACAAAACAAGCTGCTAAGTAGAGAAAGAGACTTCTTTTCCTTCTTTCTTCTTGTTTTAGTCACATTTTATTTTTTTACACTTGCGTTTTCCTTCTTCAGATTCAAATTTCTGCCCCGCTCCCTCATTCACTTGTTTCTTCTTATTTGTTCCCTTTCCTAAATAACCCAAACTCTAACTTTTAATGTTGTGTTGTTGTGACATGCGAGATTTGCTGCACAGAGGAGGTACACATAGATTATTTCCCTTTCTGCCCAGCATGAAACATTGTTTAATAAAAGGCGGCAGATGGTTCAACCCCACTGATCATGTAAGACTGAGCTGTGCATTAAGCCTGTTGCTCAACAGACGGAGCTTAGGATTACAGCGTCAGTTTATAAACACACTCCATCTCCTTAAGAGGCTCTGCATTTAGACCATAGCGTCTAAATGCAGAGACATTTTGTTTACCCCTGGAATGTAATGTGTGTAGGATGCAGAATTGGTCCAAGAGGTAGATGCGTTCAGAGATAATTTCTTTTTTGAGAATTCTGCGTAAAACAAACAAGTGCTTTGAGGTTGGCAGGTAATTTGGAACAGCCTCAATACAGCTACACACACTGATGATGGAGCAGGTGCCAATTATTAGGATCCTGAGATCCATGTTTTCTTGCCCTTTTTGCTCAAGATTCCCTCTTTCATTTCCTGTCTCTTTCCTTTATTGTCTGTTTGTGCGTGCGTGCGTGCGTGCATATACTGGGGGTGGATTGTGCCACATCCAGATCCTCACCCGTTCCCCACCTGTTAATCAACTCCTGACTGTCTGTAGTACTGACTCTTCCATTCAGTCTTTGTGACACCATTTTACACATTCAAATCATTAACTGTACAATAAGTGCTTCTAAACTTCTTTTTTTGCCTCAGAGATTTGTGTTCGGCATTTTGGAGTCCAACAGAAAGAAAGTTTGACGTGAAAATTGAACAGCCTATAATTAAACACACATCAATACAGATATGTATAGATGTGTTATCGTCAGTTGGCCCAAAATCATACGTATGATAAACACTATAGCTCAAAATTTAAACTGCTCAATTGCCTGCATTTTTAATAAATTATTATTATTAAAATCTTACATTCTACGCACAGGGTGCTAAGTTATAATCTTGTTGTTGATTTGGTGTAAATACTGTCATACGACGACACTGTAGACACAGTATTCTGGATTTAAATTGATGATTGAAAAGGTATTTCATTCCTTCAATTGTAATGTGCTGCAGGTTGAGGAACAGTACGACGCAAATACAAATCATCGCGATCTTTATTAACAGCAAGTGCCCGAGGTCAAGAACGGGAGTTGAGATTGAAGACGGAGCTCTCTCTCCTGAAGACTTCAGGGAGGTGATATCAGTAATGAAGGTCAGAAGGGGCAAACAGCTGGAAAATTGGTGTAATTTAGCAGGTAATGTAATTTAGGTGGGGAGCTAAGGGTCTTAAATCACTGAGTCCCTTCTGCTGCGGCACATGGACAATCTGTGTTTATAACACAAATCTTAGAGCCCAAAGCCAAGAGCCAAAGCGTTGATTATACAGCATTACCCTGGGAACTTTTAGGGGGTTTATAGGTCTTTATGAAAGCAACAGAGGTGAGTTAAAATTATTCTCCAACACAACAGTCTAAACTGTCAAAGAAAATCAAGACTGAAGATCTGAGGTTAAAGATTGAAGTGTTAAACGTCAAAACCATCAGACCTGCAGTCAGCTGCATTATGTCCATCTCATTAATAACATAACCTTCAATTTTTTAATTCTCCTCTGCTGCTTTACAACAAAACCACTGTCTTTTTCAACAAAAGTGGAAGCTTTGCTGCAGCAAACACACATGCACGCATGCACGCAATAACAAACTCACGCACGCACGCACACACACACACACAACTGTTGAGGCATGAAAGACAACAAGCCTAAGAGGCCTCAGGCACACCAGCAAGGCAGATCTGCAAGGCTGATCTTAGGCAGGTTGTTGCAAATAATATATTCCTGCTCATCAGAGCAATAAAAGAGGATAATACATATTTAAAGCAGCCATAAAAGTTTATTATATATTATATAAAGCTGTAACATCATGTTAACTTAACATTAACTGTGCTGTGCTTAATTTCACTTGACAAGGTTTATGGATTTGTCCTTCATTAAAAGCAGTGCAATCAACACTGCAGCTGGAGCCGCATCTTCACTATGACCAAAATGATGGATTGCAACTTAATAATTAATAGTAGACAAAAAGTACAGCTAAACCTAATGGGAATGTCATTAGCTCTGCGGGTATTTATTCACAAATGAAATTTTGACCTTATGATGATATTACAACTCATCCCAAGGAAAATTTCACAGCAATCCATCCAATAGTTCTCCAGAGACATTTCACAAAATAACAAAAACACAACTGTTAACCTCATAGTGGAGCTGCAGAAGAAGGCAGCAGACCAGCAGAGTCAGTTCAACAGGTAAACGATGTTTAACGATTGAATCAGTGGTGAAAGCTTGAATCAATGTTAGCATAATGTTAATGTTAACCCAAAGATGGACGAAACAAGATCCAGGAGCATTATGCAGTATGATAAAAACAGTTTTTAAATGTTTTTAAGTATTTTTAAAAGACTCTAGCATGTTTGTATTTCTTAGGTCAAATAAGAAGTAGAAGTGAAGTAAGTCCATATTCTCTGAATTGTTCCCAGTTATTCAGAGAAGAACTATGAACATCAGTCCATTACAAACTAAATGACTCAAATTATTTTTTAGAAAAACCTGCACAGTATTGAAGTCACATGTGAAAATGTGAAATATGTCTACAGCAAAGGTGAACCGAATTATTACTTTCGTTTTGATGAATACCCTGAAATGTAAATAATAATGTGAAAAACCTCATGTCCGGTGATGTTTATCCAAAAGTCCTCATACTGTACAACATTTAATATACGATGATATGTGACAAAAAAAGGAGAAAATTCTCTTATTCTCTTATATTCTAGTGCCACAGAATATTTGACGTTGTTTCAATGTTTTTGCCTGAAAAATGAGTAAATCGATTATAAAATATAGTTAAAATAAAAGAATCAACTCATTATTTCAGTTGCAATCTAAAGGCAAACATAATTAAAGATAGAAAGTATATTGTATAATGAACTGATATTATTTGGGGTTAAAATGTAAATTCCTACTTTTTCCTGTTATAAAAAAAAACATATGACATACCATGATCAAGGAATGCTCCGAGGCTGGTAAGACACTATGAGGACCACGTCTGTGGAATTATAATGGGTCTGCCTCATTTCTGCCAGGCCGAGCCACCACCGAATAATTAATGTGACAACACAAGGTTAGCATAAACAGTGGACAACCACAGGTCCACATATGTTCCCACTAGAAACTCATGCAACAAGCGTTATCACCAGCTGCTCAGAGGATTAACATGCCCCTTCCTTTAGCCGTTCATTTCTTGATTTCTGTGGTTACTTTCAGTTTGAAACTGAGACCAGATCACTGTTTAAACTCAATACAAAATGCAATGAGATCTCACATAGCACGACAGCAACAACAAGCGGGAAAGACTATAAAAAGCGATGATGGGCTAAAGAGGGATGGGCATACAGACCTGAAGGAGAATACATTTGAAAGAATAAGAACGGCCATATACATTTTTGTTTTTGTTTTAATCAACAAAACTAACAATTTATTAGTCAGTCTTTCAAAACTGTCTGATTTCCCCTGATTATTTTTTTTAAATGTAGCTCTAGTGTAAGTTGAGTCAGGAAGACCACTCTCATGCTTGCTCCGGTCGTAGTTTAATTCTCATTCATCCTGCCTTTTCGCCTCTCATGCATGCGCACTTCCAGTTTCATGCTGTCATTTCCCTGGGCCGTCATTTTGTCGATCAGCTGTTCATCAGCTGGTCTTATCTATTCAATAGCATCACTACACACCTGCCTTGTTAGCCCATCATCTTGCTGTTGTATAAAATATGATTTCTCTACCTGCCTTAGTTCTCTCATGCTGCTGTTAGATGCACCCTCCACTTCCCCATCACCGCCCAGTCTTCATCAATTCAATTCAATTCAATTTTATTTGTATAGCGCCATATCACAACATACATTGTCTCAAGGCACTTTACATAGTGAGGTCAATATTACAATATTACAGGGAAAACCCAACAAATCCCACAATGAGCAAAGCACTTGGCGACGGTGGAGAGAAAAAAAACTCCCTTTTAACAGGAAGAAATCTCTGACAGAACCAGACTCAGTAGTCTCTTAGGATTTATGCTGCCGCTACTCAGGGCAGATGTCCTCGACTACAATATCTCCCCATTGAGTCCAAACGCCAAATACTCTATCAAGACTTTGTCATCTCATATTATTCTGTTTAATCTATAATAAATAAATATTCTTCATCCACTTGTCTCTCCCGATTGAATTGCTGTTTTGAAGCCTCAAGTTGGAATTTTGGCAAATGCCATCTTGGTTTTTTTTGGAAACAAGAAGTAACCATATTTGGGTGAGAGGGTGAATCTGGGGAGAAGCGACGGATGGGTCTAACTGAGAGCGCAAGGACACTGTACTCAAAATACTTCTTTGAATAGATTAATGGTCGCCTTTCATAGAAAAATAATGTTATCATCAGGCTGATACTAATGCTGAAAACATCCTTGTTCAAATCATCACAAATATGTAACCATGATAACTTACCATTAACTGTGCAATAATCATCTTGAACTGGTGGCAATGATGGAGAGAGACAGAGAGAAGTTCAAACCCTGTGTTTGTGTTATGACATGCTGTTTTTCTATCAAACTCTCTCTCTCTGTATCACAAATGCATGATGGCAGCTCCCACCATACTGCAGCTGATGTCACAGGTTACCTGGGCAACCCGGCTCTCAGCTGTGACGCTGAACAGGAGGAGGGGTCGAGCAGCAGACGTGTGTGTGTGTGTGTGTGTGTGTGAGTGTGTGTGTGAGAGTGATTTAATGAAACACCGTCCACAGGCATATGGAGCAACATCTGGTCTGCAGACCAACACTGCCCCATGTAAACGTTTAGCTGTGTTCTTCACTGCCCCTATTCAATGACACAATGACACCTTAACCTCCTGAACTCAGCCCCCCTCACAGAACCTGTACTCCATACTCACATTAACATACGACCGGGATTATCCATCTACTCATTAAAATATTCTCTTGGTAATTCACTGACAACCACACTCAAACTGACCTCTTACATTTGAGACAATCCAAACCACTTTTTTTCCCCCTCACAATGTGAGTTGTTTGCTTGCTCAACATAGCAAGCAAACAACTGATTATTGTTGCTTTACAGTCAGAATGCATTTTGCTCTTTATATAATAAATAGGTCTGGTGCAAACTGTGCCATTGGCAGTGAAACCATAATATAAAGAACAGAAATATAGTATGAGATGTTTGATAATGAAGCTAGATCACACTCACCTGGATCATGTAGAGCTGAGCGATGCGGTACTCCTCCACACTCATTGGCATGGGGATACGATACTCCTTGATCAGCATGGTTGTGCTTGTGTGTGGGTGTGTGTGGGTGTGAAGGTGTTTAAGTGGGAAGACGCTCCTCTCAGTCAGCTTCACTACCCAAGCAGCATGTTCAAACAGGGAGTATGGGAGTCATTGTTATTCACACCTGGGGGAGAGAGAGAGAGAGAGAAAAGAAGCCGAGTTTTAGTAAGGAAAAGTACAAGAAATGTAGATTTTGGCTTCTACGGATTTACCATGTTTGTCTCAAGGATCAATCCCCACACACACTCACAACCCCACCCTGTCTCCATACACAGCCCGACTACAGATCTGTTACAAGGTAATCCACTGACCTCGCAATATCCCTGAAATCCCCCTGCAACCTAAATCCCAACCCAATCTACACACCAAAGACGCAGCCTTTAAATCCAGCAAAGCTTCTCTGTTGTGGCAGAAAGTACATTTATACAAGAACTGCATGTACAGTATCGAGGTACGTGTAGTATATGTGAGAGTCCACATAAACTCCACGAAGCTCCACTACATTTATTAAACGCCAGCTTTACAGCTCCAGCTTTATACTAACAAATATGGTCAGTTTATATATATATATTTTTTTCCACTTGAATGCAGAGCACACAAATGGACTACATGCACTAGGCTTCGTGGCATACTGCCACTTCAATATAATGCTGTTCGTCCGTTCTGTTTACCGTTACTGGGTTTACTCACTACTTCATACAGAGATTTGTCACGAGTGAACGCAGGGAAATGTTCCAAAATGGGACATTTTCAAAACAGATGAAGAAGTACTCAGAGCAATACTGTGTCCCAATTTACTTTTGTCGCCGTCAATCGAAATTTAATGGCATACTAAGTTTTCATGGATTTCGGACCCATCCCGACCTGAGAAAACGATGGCTGGTAAACACACAGTGGGATCATTTCTCTGTCACCTCTCAAATGAAGGTCTGCAGCAGACACTTCATTAACGATCAGCCAACGAAACAGCGCCATTGTTGAGCCGGAACGTTCATTTGGAGTCGTTTGTGACCACCTGCTGAATCGAAATCCAACACTCACAGCTTTTAGCTCCATTGTTGGTCTCCACCACCAACAGCTGATTGCTCCACTATGTTCACCAGCTGCTCAATTTACTGCTGGTAGTGCAGAGCTCTTTTGTTAAACAGCAGCAAAAGAGCGATGACAGTGAACCAGAACAGTAAGGCTGTGCTTCAGATAAACTGCATAATAAACCGAAATTCACTCTCAGGCTCTATGAAACAGAATTTTCAGAATGAAAAAATATTTTCAGCATATTAAGCTGAAAATCACCTATTATTTTGACATTGACGTTTGAAACATCCTTATGTAAAGATATTGATAATACCTTCTTTAAAGTCATATTTTCTTTAAAAACACAAAAAGTGGAGCATGAATGTTCCAAAGTTCTTGAGTTTTGTTTCATTCAAATGGAAATATAAAATCTAGTTTTGTCAAATATTCTTATTTATGTTTTTAAACTTAATTTTGTTTATTTTTCACTTTTTTCAAGGAAATGCCTTTAAGTATTCAATTAGCATATAATACATATAAGACCAAACAGTATTCTTTCTGCATAAAACATACTTTATCTAAAGTTAATTTCATTTTGCTTGCAATAATTCCACACTAGTAACATTTGAACATTTAGTTATACAGGAGTATTTTCATAGTTTGGTATTTTTACTCAAGTAAAATTACTTGCTCTGTGTGTTTTCTCTCCATCTGTGTCCATAAAGAAAAACTGTTTTAAAGGTGACAGCTTGTCCACTCCCAAAATAAATAAATAAACACAGTCGTCTTTTCCTCCAACATCAACACTCATCTCTCCAAGTAGTGGTGATCGAACGTAATGTTTGCGATGCTGCTGTGCTGTTGGTCCACCTGCTGCTGGTGAAACAAGAGCCACAAACAAAGCAAACAAGCAGACAGGGATGAGTGTGGGAGGGTCACATGACAATGGCTACTTTATCTTACACAGATTAAGACAGACTGTAAATCTGATGCTGTCTTAACACGGGAGAGGGACGAGGAGGACGATGTGATGTCAAATGAAAAGCGGTGGGTATGTATGCGTGTGTAGTCGTGTCCAACAGTCTATCCATCTGTGCATGATTAGGTTATGCATGTTTGGTCTAACTGCTGTAGCATTTGAAGCACTGAGGTCATGATGTACAGTGTGTTGGTTAAGATAGACTGAAAGCTCCTCCTGCAAACAACACAAGGCTTCATGAACATTAATTTTTCTATTTCTTAACTAAGTCCATGTTTATTACAGAATATCAATCTCTGCTGAACAATATCTCTGTTCATCATTTTCTGACCCAATCTGTTTAACAAAATTAAATCATTCTCTGAATATATTCTGAGTAAGTTAGGAGAGCCAAACAATTAGTTTACTCCCTTTTACTGCCTGCTTCCTAACCTCAACCTAAAGGCTATTTAACTCAGATAAGACATACAGCGGAGACAGAAATTCAATGGATCCAATGACGAGTTCTTTACCAACAGAGGAACAGCCATAAATAGAGATCCAGTAATAATGCCGAATGTAAGACGAAGACGAAGATGAAAACTGGCACATAGACAGGCTTTTTTTTTTGCCTCCATCAGCAAAGTCAGCAATGACTCAGCACATCAGCTTGCGCTCACTGAAAAAAACCACAGAGGACAACTGGTGTACAGTGAGAATGGAAGGATTAGTCCACTAATTGATTACTCGATTAACAAAAAGTGAGCTTTTCATAATATCCATTGTGTATATAACATAAGTGCATGTATATTCCAGTAATGACAGCCAGGGAGACATTAAATAAACCACACGTTTTATTTCAGTACTTTCAATAAGCTGAGCACTTAGACACTTAAACTAGAACATTAAAATCATGGCAGACAACCACATACTTCAAGTAAGTATTTCATTTTTTTACTTTACAGAATAACAGGAAGTGTCCTATCAAGATGCAATGTAATGATTTTCAGCTTCTCAGCATCATTTTTCTCTCTCTCAGGGCATAAAATACGGCTGTTCCCTCCAATTACTTTTGGAAAGTCCACTGCTGACTTCAAACCTAAACTAAGATCCCTTGGGGTTAAGGCCACCAAACCACAGCACGTAGGAAATCAGCATTCTGTCTTCCCTACATACCTCTATCCGCTCTTATCGGTGATGAAACGATTACCGGTTTCAAGGTAAACCACGGTGAAATCCCCGACAGTTAGTTCTACCGTTTAAAATTTTAACTATCATTAAAACCACAGTTGATTACCACGGACGTTTTCCCCAGTAAATACTGTCCAGCTCAGTTAACAACAGTCTCCCAGACGCAGATGCAGGTGCAGCATGCAACGTGGGTTTGTTGTGGATCAGAATCGCGCTTGGGAGCCGTTCTTTTTATTTTGCAGAGAGAATCCGTTAGTCATGAGACCAATATGCTCTCGAGGTTCAGCGCAGAACACACACTTTCAATTTCAGTTTTACTCCTGCACGGTAGAGAGAGAGAGACGGGGGTCAAGCGAGTACAGAGTGATTCAGGGTGGGAGCAGCGTCAGTGAGGACAGATAATTGAATCCGAGCAATAAAACTGTTTTGTTTTGTTTTATTTATTTTCTGATTATTTCATGGTGGTTATGTTGTAAATTGGAATCAAACAGGCACATCTCTGCAAAAGGTAGCATTTTTGGTCTCCTCCTGATGGTTTATTTTAATTTATTTAAGAAAAAAAATGATGAGCCATTCTTTTGAAACGTTTATGTATCTTTTTGAAAATTATCATCATATTTTTAAAATATCGCCATAACACTGATAACCACGATCATTTTGGTCACTATCACTGTGATGTTAAATTGTCATACTGTTACATCTCTAGATGTGAATAACTTTCACAATTACCAACAAATCCAACATACCATTGTCCTCTTGTAGCCACTGGGGAATTTAAATCCCATGGTTTCCTGGTTAAATTTGAAAACTTCCTAATTCACACAGTCAGTGTTTGCACCATCACAGCGAGTCTCATTTGCACTGTTAAGAGGGTGCAGGGCCCTCTATTAAAGTGCCGATGATGGCAGAATGAGGAAGCCTACAGCTAAAACTGCACCAAATTTGCCAAAGAGGGAACCGACTCAGAGGAAAGCAGCTCTGGTCCATTAAACACAGAACTGCCTGCTAGCAGCTTGTTCCCCAGGGCTGACTTTTAGCTCAACTGACACCCCTGAAAAACATGCCCAGCATACCATCCTGAATTACAAGTTAAATATGGTTGAGGACACAACATTGATATTTCAAGGAACAATATCAATTGTCCACCTGAAGAGTCTAAGTTTATTGTCTACGTCCAATTTTAACCTTGTTTTTGGTGTATACCAACTTCTAAATGGAAATATTTGCGGCTAAATGCTCCATTATGTTTGCCAGCAGGTCTCTTACTGTCTGTTAGCTGTTTGCTGCTCAGCAGAAAGCAGTAGAAAGTTTAATACAACTCAATGTTAAAAACACCTGCAACAGGAAACAATTCCATGAGAACATTAGCTTTAAAAGAGTAGCATTAGCATTAGAAAAGTAACATTAGCATTAGAAAAGTAACATGGCAGTAAAAAGTATTATAGTCAGCAATAAGAAAAGTAACGTTATCCTAAAAACAGTAGGAATGTTAGCATTTAAAAAATAACGTTAGCACTACTAAAGGAAGCAATTAGCTTTAAAAGATAACATTGGCATTAGAGAAAGTAAGGTTAATATTTGAAAAGGTATTGTTAGCATGAAGAGAATTAACAATAGCCCAAAAAAGAGCATTGAAAAACAACATTAACGTCATTAACAAATTAACATGTACTCATAATTGAAAAGAGGTTTTATTTTGGAGATGTTACACATTATTTTGCAAAGGATTATTATTTCTACTTGATTTTTGCAGTTTAGGTCATGTTGATCTCCTCATTGGTTGCCCTGAGATCTGTCTATGTGTGATGTTCTATAAATCCTTGTTTAATGTGTGACAGTCATGTTTAATTCTTAAAAAAACAAAAATACTTTAAATTCCTTACAAGGTATTGGCCAAATGCCAATGAATTATCATAATCAAGAGGACACACAGAATATGCAAACAAAGCATATATACTGTATTTGTCATCTAATTTGTATTATATTGTTTTGTCTTGTTTTGTATGAGCGCTTTGGGCATCTGAAAAGCGCTTTATAAATTCAATATATTATTATTATTATTATTATTATTATTATTATTATTATTATTATTATGTCACAAAGTAATCTGATATACACCAGCAAATTTCAGAGTAAGGAGCCAATCTATCATCTCTTTGTACAGTACATTGCAGGTTTGATGCACCACGATAAAAGGATTTGATTTTTGAGCAGTTAACTACTTGAGTCGTGCTGCACCCAATTCCCCTGACGAGATTTCTCTCTGCCTTTGATAATCACAACAGAATCACATTCAAAACACACCACAAATGAATGAAATTAATATGAATACAAAGAAAAGGAATACAAATTAGATGACATCTGCCATGCACATAGGCAGTCTGTAAAGTTTCTACTATGCTAGTGATCATCAGCAGCTGTGGCTAAAAAACAACTTCAAGCAAAAATAGCAATAGATTCAAATGGGATTTTGTGTGCAATATACTGTATAACCTCCTATAATGATTGATTTTCACAGCCTCCTCCCTTCAGTACACACATTTCAACCAGCCAACATGTGTTGCATACAAGGTAGAAGCTTCACTGCAGCAACACATCAACAAAGACTGATCCTGACAAATAAATGGCACACACATCTGTCACATTCATAACGTTCATGCAGAAAATTATACTCCCCAGACAAAAGCCACCAGCAGGTCCTCTACCTAACGTGTTTTCCTTTCTCTCTGCAACTGTTGATAACATTTCGACCTGGTGACTTAGTACAAGTGAAAGAAATTGGATGTTTACCTCGCAGAAGGAACCATCTAAGTACAGCTTCCCAACCCATCAGCTGAGCAGAGGCTTACAAGCCGTTGCAGATCCTGGTCCCACAGAGACTCCCAGCTAAGGCATCCTTCCACCCCCATCTCTGCTCTCCGCTCCTTCCTCTGCCATCTGCGGTCAGCCCATCCACAACGGCTCAACCGCCCCACTCTCCACCTCAGATTGAGAAAGGAGCCTCTCACTGTGAAATAAGAGAAGGCATCGATTCTCTCTATCTCCCACCTCCTCGTTCTCTTCCCCTCTTCTTCCCCAAAGACCTCGCTTCCCTTCTCATTTTCCCTCGCCCCCCGCCCACCTCACTGTCTCCTCCTCCCCGGGACAGAGGAAGCTCTGTTACCACGGAGACGCATGAGGCTGAAGCCTGATTGGTGGGGTTTGTTGTGATGCAGCGAGCGCAGGATGCTGCCCACCAGATTGATTGCCATTTCATTTCAGTGTACATCATTCTCTTAACACTGCTCCAGAATCAGCTTTCCATTTGTCTTATGATTGTGGAGGATTTAGCTCAACAAGTAAGTTTAGAACAGATATACAAGAATTCCTCTAAAATAAGATACAGTGTAACTCAATCTGAATTTAATGTTAACACACTGTTTAATGATAAAAATGCTGTAAAATGAGAACAAAACACAATTCAGAAAACAACCAAATACAAAAAGTAGTGTTGCTGTATTGATTTTGTTTTCTTAGGGTTAGGAGACCATAACATTGACACATATCCATCATCGTTTTCCATCAATCAAGTAATCAAATCAAATTATTGTTAAAGCATTGTCTTATTTTCATCCAATGTCTAGAGAAAGATGTCATCAAAAATAGTTATAAATACCTTTCTAAATCCAAGTGTGCAACAAATGTTTATAAAATTGAGACTCATTCTGGACATTCAACAAGAACTGCAACAAGCAGTTCGGTCTATACCAAACATCAGAGAAAACCCCAGATAGCCATTTTACAATTTTTATATTTCAGAAGCTGGAACCAGGTTTTTTTTTGTCCTTTAAATAAGGACTGAATGTCAATCAAGTACTATCTAAATAGTTGTCATTATAAATCTCTTTCAATGATTAAATGGTAAATTAACACTCAATTTTTTTTATATGGTACTACTGATGTGCACAGAATATGCATGAATTCCTCTTATCTGTGTACTATGGGGAGGATCACCTGCTGTGTTTTTTTCTCACCTGTATTGTCCACAGTTTTTGAATGTGCCAGCTGAGTGAACACTGGTCTTTCTTTCCCTTTTGACCCTCAAATGAGTGAATGAGGAAAACTGTACACTATACAAATGCTATCATTCAAGACTGTAGTTGGGGCGCTGCTCTAGTACGTTGCTGGAGCTACAGTTACTCATGAATACTGCAGAAGTTTTTTAGACTTAACTGCTGTTAACGGAATGGTTGTCAATATAGTAATTCACAATGCAAAACTGAATAACACACGCAAAGAAAAATAAAACAGAGATTTAAGTTAACATGACAAGGTATCATGGTCAGCCAGGATAGAAATCCAAGCTTGTGTCTAAAATGTGTTACCATTAAGACTAAAACCCAGCAATCTAATACCCAGGAGGTCATTTGAGAAAAATTACCTCTGTTTCAAAGGTGTTTGCAGAGTTGGTAAAGAAAAAAATAATAAAAAATAATTATATTATTATATCTGCTGCACAATAAGTTTAGGCCTGTTTTTCCTAATTCAAACAAATGGCATATCTCCAATCTCCCCCAATTTGTACAATAAGCAACAATAACAATATGTTACTTTTAATTATTATAAAAAGTAATCATTATTTTCCTTGTGTTTTATAAGAAGAGCCAGGACATGGATGATTTCATGGCTACCTTGGGCCGGTTTCAAAAAGAGTGCAACATGACAGCTGCAACCTGCCCCATGACATAATTTTCTCTGTGCTGTTAAACCAATTGTAGCATGCATGTGAACTATATGATTTGCTTCAATTGTAGCTGCAGTTTGCGAGTGCCAAACATTTTAGAAAAGGGGATACTGTAAGCTAGTACCTAAAATTTATCTTTATAAATTTTGACTTTTTTTCCCCTAATATGATGTGATGGAAACTATAATTGCATGCTGGATTACCATAAGAGCAAATGTTTTTTTCAATTAATGGAACACATGAAGAGCTGGTAGGCTAGCCGTTTCCCCATTTCCAGTCTTAATGCTCCTTTATGCCAGAGTCTCCTGGCTCATAATGACGGATATGGGATATGAGACGTGGCATCAATCTATCTCTGCAAGAGAGTTTCCCAAAATGTTGAATAGATTCTGGATATGTCCAAAGAGCTTTTTTTAAAAACCTTCTGGTTTCTTTAAAAGATCACTAGGTATTTATTTCTCAGAAATTCTGATGTTTTGCCCTGTGACTCAAAGTAATAGGGATACATGAGATGCACAAAGTGGAGCTTTTACTTTGAATGAGACCTGATGTGCACTGAGTGAGCACTGCAAATATAAGATAAACTATACAACTCACTTGTCTATGCTTCATAAACGTTTCCTTAATTACATCCAGCTAATGCGTCTGAGTGGGTTTGAGGTTAAATATATCCCACTGTCAGCCAGACATGTTCTATAGGGAGGTGTGAAGGAGCTGGTTCATCGTTAAGGACATTTGAAACAGCACAAGCATTGAGAGTTTGCGAGGCTCAGGAGGATGAATCTGAAGACATTTACTACAAGGCGGCACTGAAGATTAACCTACACCACCATTTCAATTTACTGCCATATCAATGAACAGGGAGTGAGGCTCAGAATGAGAATGAGCTTCAAGATGTGTTCCGGCGATCAGCCCAACGGCTCATCGTTCTCCTCCCTAGCAGCCTCTGGCTTTATCTGCGAGCTGCAGGGATGTACAAATGAAATGACTTGTTGTTGGGTACTCCGCCCAGCACACGCGTGCGCGCACGCACACACACACACTTTATCTGAGCATCAGCAGAGCACACGCTAACAGAATCAACCCCTGCTCTCCAAACACCACAGTCCCGCTACACGTGAACATCTGCTAC
The DNA here is from genome assembly GCF_022379125.1 of Scophthalmus maximus. NCBI lineage: Eukaryota > Metazoa > Chordata > Actinopteri > Pleuronectiformes > Scophthalmidae > Scophthalmus > Scophthalmus maximus. The sequence goes on along the minus strand of NC_061515.1, from coordinate 19,089,790 downwards.
AGCTATAGCTGTTAATTTGTGATCTTGTCAAACACCTCTTTCCTCACCAGACACTCTTTATATTAATCCTGCACATCATCAATCAAGGGCCTGGGTAGCAGTACCACGCCTACTGTGTTTTTACTACAGGCATTTGTCAGGATTTCACACAGGCAGCAACAGTATGTGGTGGGGATGGTCGCTTGCTACAGGCTGCAGCCCTCACTGTGTACACGTGGAAAAAGGTTATAGCTGGCTAGAGAAGTTTGATACTCACAATGTTTCTGACGGATAGCATAGTAAACCGCATTTGTTTTATACTTCAGCATTTCCATTGTATGTTATTTCTTACCCATAGTGGATGAAGTATTACATTTAGCTTTACCTGTGTGTGTGTGTGTGTGTGTGTGTGTGTGTGTGTGTGTGTGTGTGTGTGTGTGTGTATGTGTGTGTGTGTGTGTGTGTTTGTAGCTGTGATGCTTCCCAAATTGCTCAGCTTTCCTGCATTCTGGTTAATGACGGCGATGCATCACCGTCCAAGGAGCTTGGCTAATCACTGCTAACACTGCTGATCTGGGCCTGTGGTTTCTTTGCGTATCCATCATGGCATTCACTAAACTTACAAACACAGAAGTAACTTTTCTCTTAGAGCCATGCTGAGCCAACTGGATGTCACTAACAGCAACAGCATATCAAATAAAATTCTGCTGTTAAACAGTTGATTGTGTTTAACACTAATGTTTCAATCAATATTTTACAATGGGCAGATTTTGGGGGGCTACTTGAAGGCAGCAGAAGAAGCTGTAACCACAACAATACATATTGTGGCACACCAGTGCCTTCCCACATCGCAGGCCACTGGGGGAGGTCATTGCAGGGAAATATCCTCAATTACCTGCTTTCAGTCTGGGAGAGCAGTAACAGGTGAGCTGCACCCAAGTTGATTAGAGCTGAGGGAAGCCACATAGGTGTGGTGAATCCCCCCTGATCGATACTGCACCACAGATCTGTTTTTAAGCACAGACAAACTGAGAGGAGGGAAGGAAGGAGAGAGAGCAGAGGACTTCTCATTGGGAGCTGCCGCTAACATTGAGGGTGTGAGTAAAAGACCCTAACCCCTTCATATACAGATCAGGAGGATTGTTGTTGGAACCAAGGAAACCGAAGGCTGAACTCACCTCGACCTAAGGCAGCCATCTCACATACTTTATGGTGGAGAATGTGGACATTTTGAGCCAACGCTATTTAGTTCAACCAACAATTGGAATAGGAGTGACAGTCTAAGTCTAATGGACGGAGCGGTTAAAGCCCTCCTAAAGGGGGAGTTTAGGAGGGCATTACTATATATTTGTATAGTGCCAAATCACAACATACATTGTTGCACTTTACATAGTAAGGTCAATATTACAGGGAAAACTCAACAAATCCTACAATGAGCAAACACTTGGTGACTGTGGATGAGAAAAAACTCAATTTTAACAGGAGGAAATCTCTGGCAGAACCAGACTCAGTTGTGGGTGGCCATCTGTCTCAACCAGTTGGGGTGAGGAGAAAATGGGGGAGAGAGAACAGTAGGACAGAAAGACGTAACGTGCCAAGCAAAATCCGAGGGGGTGGTTGTGTGTGTGTGTGTCTCTCCCCCTCCCCCCTCCTTTCTGTTTTCTCCCCAGGTGCCAACGACCTGATTGGGTTCCACCTGTTAGCAGGCAAATCGGATCCAGTGGGCTCCATTAAAAAGGGACCAATCCGGATCCGATGTCTCTGCCTTTGTTTTCATTATGTTCTGTCCGAGTGACCATGTGTTTTGGGTGCGTTATAGTTTTGAGTTAAACTTTGTTAATGTGTTTCTGTGGTGAGATGTGGACTGGTAGGTGAGTTGGGTACCCTTACATTTAGCATGCAGGTAGGTGATTTATGTTAGACAAACTAGGATTATGGGTTGGTGCCACATGTTTATTTCTTTGTAAATCCTTTGTTAGATAAGTCAGTTAGGTCTTTGTTTTGTTTTCTTAATTTCGATTATTTGGCACCAGCCCCCCGTCCCATTTCCCCCACAATTTTGTTAACCTGTTGCACATTTTTTTATCTGTTAACAATAAAACTAAAGTTATTTACACATTAACTTTGACTCGTGCGTTCTTTTGGTACTTTCGTTGCACTCCTTCTTTCCATTTAAAGAGGGAACGTAACAAATGGGGGCAAATTTTTCCCTGAGCTAGTTAACAACCAAAGTTTGTTGGGTCATTGTGGTTGTAAAATTAAATTTCTGAATAGTTTTAAGTTGCAGGACTTAAGGAACACTCCTACCTTCGAAAAAATGGGATTCATGCTGCAAGGATGATTTATTTTTGTGTGCCATGTTGTTGTGCAGCGGTTTGGGCTAATTTGGTTATCAGCAATAATTAATGATTATTAAAATCAATAGAGCGGGGCACCACCCGGAAACCGGGACCAATAACCAAATAGTCAATTCAGTCTCAAGAATTAAAGGTGATTACTCAAAATGTTAAAATCTGGTAGATATGAGCATTTATGGAGTGAACTGAAGGTGTGAATCCGAACGCTGACTCAACCAGCCTTAATAACAATGTACATGCAAATAACAACTTATTTTTAAATTATAACAGCAATTATTAACTTTAGCAATATCAATGTAAAATCAATACTACCTTTTTATCAACAAATGTCTATTATAAGCTAAGCTACCAATCATATATCATACAAAATGACAACAACCATCAAGTGTGCATGCACGTGAAAAGGGGAGGAACAAGATGGTGTGGGACGTCACGTGGCGCCAGAAAGGTGGGGCGTAAGACCTCAAGTTAAACAGCAGTTACCTTTAAACGTGATGATGAGCCGGCACGTCTCTGGTCTTTAAACAGACAACAGTGTGCTGACTTCAGACACGATGGCAGAGCAACACACAAATCACAGTCAAGCAACACTGATAATAACGCAGTTATTATAGCAGCAATAAACGGGACACGGCGGTCCGGTAAAAACTTCACAACAATACACAGTAAGTTAATTTACTGAAACACACAAAGAGCTTAAGCCCTTACTCTACTTTTTTGCAGGGAACAAGCGTGTGTGGTCCGTCCTTGCTTCCTAGCGACTGACGGCGGTGCACAGTCCTCCGGGTTCGGATGGACGGCGGTCGACTCGGTTGAAAGACTGTGGGTTCAGGTCTTTCCTTCTGCTTTCAATTGACAGAGTGTTCCGTTTCAACGGCTCTTGTCTCGGTACCGGTGCTTTGTGCGTTTCCAAAGCGCACAAGAAAGCGGAAAAAAGGCTGATTTTTTAAACATTCCTTTTTGATAAAGCTTATAGTTAGAACTGCTCAGGTGTTTAATAAACCATTTCTTTATTATGCTGTTATAGGCCTAGACTGCTGGGGGAACTTATATCATGAGCATCTTTCTCCCTCTCCCATTCTCTCCTTCTCCCTCTTTCTCTCTCTTTATATCTCTCTCCTTCTTTCCACTTTTTTTTCAATCTCTCTCTCTCTCTCTCTCTGCCCCCATGTATCTACATTACATGTCACTAACTCTGTTTTCTCTCTCCCCTAGTAGATCTGACCCCAGAGCTGCAGGATCCAAACTTTATTATTATTATTACTATTATTATTATTATTATTAATAACATCATTGTATTATAAGTATCAGTTTTCACTAATTATAAGTATCAGTCTGGTAGAAATTAAAGCAACTGTTATACTACCCCCCCATCCCCCGATATGTTTACAGTACATGTCACTAACCCTGTTTGTGATTTCTATCTCTCCTAGTGTATCTCTGACCCCAGAGCTGCAGGACCCAAACCCGTCATTATTATTGTTATTATTAATATTAATGTTAATATCATCACTAATACTAACAACAACATAATTGTATTTTTTTAATTATAGGTATCAGTCTGGTAGAGATTACAGCGGCAGTTGTACAACTGTCCTCTCTCTCTCTTCTCTCCTACTGTCTCTCCTCCCACCCTCTTTCTGCCCACCTCTCCTCTCTTCCTCCTCTCTCTCCTCACCCCAACCGGTCGAGACAGATGACCGCCCACAACTGAGTCTGGTTCTGTCAGAGATTTCTTCCTGTTAAAAGGGAGTTTCTTCTCTCCAAGTGCTTTGCTCATTGTGGGATTTGTTGGGTTTTCCCTGTAATATTGTAATATTGACCACACTATGTAAAGTGCCTTGAGACAATGTATGTCGTGATATGGCGCTATACAAATAAAATTGAATTGAATTGAATTGACTCCAGTTCGCCCAGCGAAGTCGTAAATCCTGGGTAAATCCTCTGGTAGAGTAATCGTCACGGAGGACGAAGTCTAAGTTAGAAGTGGTTGCCTCCTTTGTAGGACAGAGGAATCCACCTGATCAAAGCCAGTCTGGTACCTGGAGTTCAATGAGCAGTTGGTGTCACATTCTATTTTAGAGTCTGTGACATCACAGGACCCCTCGTGGTTCCGTGCGGGTTTCTGCCAATGAGGATGCAAGTTGGGCTGTGTTCAGATCACGCCCCCAGGTGGGAGATGCGGGGTTGCCCGGGTCGCTGCGCGAGTCCAGGAGTCTTAGCACTCCTTTCTTTGTTCTGCTTGTTTCTTCAGAAGACCATGCGGTCACTCAGGCTTCTGAGATGACATGCAGGCCCCAATTCTTATATACCCATGGTGCTCATGCACAATAATGTATTTCAGCACACTTTGAAATTTCTATAAAGAAAATTGGTGACAAAGAAATCAAGGTCCTTGAAATTAGCCCAGCCTAGCCAAGGCCTGAGGCTTCTGTTGGACCTTGTACTTTTTTGTTGGATAACAAAGAGGAACCGGCAACACAGGCCACCCCTCCAAAGGGTGTTGGTGAAAGCCAGGCTCCTGCTCCAACTCTGCCTTTTTTTTTTGACTTTCTCCCCAGAGTTCAGTGAATCCAGTGAGGTTGCTTAGCCCGCCTTCAGCTAGCCACTCAGGAGGAGGAGTTGGTCCGTAAGGCAGATCCTGACCTCAGATTCTTGCTTAGAAGAGGCATAGCAGAAGAAAATGGCCTACAATCATGATGACGGCCTGCTTATGCCATGGTGGACTAGTGATGACCTGGAGAATGAGGACTGGAGCGCAACTTTCCAGGTTGTTGTTCCAACGTACTACTGCCCTTAGGTACTGTCCTTAGCCCATGACCAACCCTGGGCAAGGCACAGGGGTGTCAAGAAGACCTATAACAAGATTCTTAGGCATTTCTTTTGGCTAGGATTTAAGTCTGATGTTAACATCTTGTGTCTGTTCCGACGAAAGCGTCTCGTGTCTGTTCTGATGATAACACCTTGTGTGTGTTATGACGTTATCGCCTCTGTGTTCTGACGTTATCGACTCGTGTGTTACGACAATAGCGTCTCGTTTGTGTTCCGACGATAGTGTCTTGTGTGTTCTGATGTTAGCGTCTTGTTTGTGTTCTTATGCTTTCTCACGTGCTCTGTAGCGAGTTGTTCTGTAGTTCCAAACGTTATTTGTTTGGACTTATACGGGTGGTGGTCTTAAGTGCCAAGCAAAATCCGAGGGCTGGTTATGTGTGTCTTTTTCAAGAATTTAGAGATAAAGGGGATTGATTCATTGATATGGGTCTATATTTAGCTAAGATATCTGGGTCTAAAGTCATTTTTTTGGGCAGAGGTTTAACTACTGCCACCTTTAACTACTACGGCCTTTGGTACATAGCCTCTTAATAGAGATACATTTATCTGATCAAATATGGAACTATTGATTAAGGTAATACATCCTTAAATAGCCTTGATGGAATAGGATCTAAAAGACAGGTTGATGGCTAAGATAAAGTGACCAGTGAAGTCAGCTCAGCCAGATCTGTAGGGGAAAAGTAATAAAAAAGTATAAATTAGGTGATACTGTTGGTTCTGAGGCTACTGTGCTGGACTGTGTGTCTGTGCTATTAGTGGGAATAAGCTGATAATTTTTTCTCTGATGTTAATAATCTTATTAGTAAAGAAGATCATTGCATTCAGCATTGCAAGATCAGCATTGCACTAAGAGTTGGAGGAATAGACTGTTCAGTAGAGCTTTTTCTGAAGAGGAATCTGGGTTTATCTTTATTTTTATTCTATTAGTTTAGAATAATACATGGTTCTGGCATTTCAGAGGAGTTCTTATATGTAATAAAACTATTTTTCTAGTCTAGGTGAGAATCATCTTGATTATTGGAATGCCACTTCCTTTCTAACCTACGTGACGTCTGTTTTAAAGCACATGTTTGTGCATTAAACCATGGAGCTATCCTCCTCCGTTTGACTGTCTTCTTTTTCAGAGGATCGGCAGTGTCGAGTGTGGAAGGTAGTGAGGCTGCTGCACTATCAACAACATCATCAATTTGTGTGGGGGTAAAACTTTGATAACTATCCTGCACTGTATCGACACATGGCAGTGGAGTCAATAACGATGGAATGTTCTCCTTGAATTTACTTAGAGTTTTCTGATAGACACCTGCTGTAATAGAACTTTTCTCCAAATTCAGTAAAGTTAATAATCGAGAATTCAAATGTAACTAAGTAGTGATCAGACAGAGGGTTTTGAGGAAATGCTATTGGATTGTCAATTTCTATGCCATATGTCAGAACGAGGTTGAGGGTGTGATTAAAACAGTGAGTGGGTTTGTTTACATGTTAAATAAAACCAAATGTGTCTATTAGCGAATTAAAGGCAGAAGTAAGACTGTCGTTGGCAACATCCACATGAATGGTGAAATAACCCACTATAATGACTTTAACTGTGCTAAGCACCAACTCAGATTAAAAGTGTCAGAGTATGGGCCTGGTGGTTGATTTACAACGACTAGGATAACTGTTTTTTGACATTTCCAGCTTGGTTGTATGAGGCTAAATGTTAGGCTTTCAAATGAGTTCAAACTATGTTTAGGTCGAGGGTTGAGCAAATAAGTCTTATTGGAAAATTGCTGCTACCCCTCCTCCTCTGCCTGTGGTACGAGGAATATGAGTATTATTATAAGAGGGAGGTGTTGATTCATTTAAACTAGCATATTCTTCTGGCTGTAGCCAGGTTTCAGTCATATAGAATAAATCAATGTGATAATCAGTAATCAGATCATTCACTAACAAAGATTTAGATGGGAGTGACCTAATATCTAAAAATCCACATTTTAAGGTTCATTTATAGGATTTGTGTTGATCTTTATTAGGTTTGTATGAATCACACTTTTTATACTCACAAACCCCGGAGTTTACCCCGGTGGACAAAAGGGTCATCTCCCTACGCCTTTGGGTGGTGGGTGGGAAAACTCTGACTGTTGTTTGTGCATATGCACCAGGGGACAGCTCCAGGGGTGGAGCTGTCAACTGATCACCATCTGGTGGTGACTTGGATCCGGGGGTGGGGGAAGACTCTGGATAGACCTGGTAAGCCCAAACGTGTAGTGCGGGTGAACTGGGAACGTCTGGAGGAGGCCAACATCCAGGAGATCTTCAACTCACACCTCTGGCTGAGCTTTTCTGGAATCCCTGTAGAGGTTGGGGGCATTGAACCCGAGTGGGAAATATTCAAAGCTTCCATTGCTGAAGCTGCGGCAGTGAGCTGTGGTCTCAAGGTCTTAGGTGCCTCAAGGGGCGGTAACCCTCGGTTACAGAATACCGGTGGTCAGGGAAGCTGCCCGACTGAAGGCGGAGGTCACTGTGGTAGTCAAACAACTTCACAGTGGCAAAGTCCTGGGGGTTGATGAGATCCGCCCAGAAATGTTGAAAGTTTTGGGTGTGGAGGGGCTGTATTGCACTCGCTTTGCCGCACCGTTGTGACAAAAAGGGAGCTGACCCGGAAGGCAAAGCTCTCGAACTACCGGTCAATCTTTGTTCCTACCCTCACCTATGGTCATGAAGGATGGGTCTAGCCAAAGAAACGAGATCGCGGGTACAAGCGGCCGAAATGGGTTTTCTTAGAAATGTGGCTGGTGTCTCCCTAAGAGATAGGGTGAGAAGCTCAGTCATCCGTGAGGAACTCGGAGTAGAGCCGCTGCTCCTTTGCGTAGAAAGGACCCAGTTGAGGTGGTTCGGGCATCTGTTAAGGATGCCTCCTGGGCGCCTCCCCTGGGAGGTGTTCCAGGCACGTCCATCTGGGAAGAGACCTCGGGACTAGATGGAGAGATTATATCTCCACACTGGCCTGCAAACGCCTCGGGATCCCCCAGTCAGAGCTTGTTAATGTGGCCCGGGAAAGGGAAGTTTGGTGTCCCCTACTGAAGCTTCTGCCCCCACGACCCGACCCCGGATAAGCGGTTGAAGATGATGAATAACTTTAATTAATATCAAAGTTCCTCGGGGCACCACCCTTCAAAGATGGGAAATGATAGTCAATCAACTGATTCAGTCTCATTTACAATATACTAACTATCAATTTGGGATTCTGATAATTAAATTAATAATTACCACCAGAATCTACACCTTGGTAGTTTGCAGAGGTGGAGGGATTTGGAGTTCTACCAGTCAGAGGTTGGAAAGTCACACTTATGCAATATTAAATAGACCAGACTGCATATTTAATAAAAAATATTTAAAGACAAGATGAAACAACAATATCTAATCTAACAAACGAAATATATACAAGTCTGAGAGAGTGTGTGTGTTTGTGTTTGACTAGGTGGCCGTAAAGGTCAAAGGTCTAAGAAGTACTGCAAACAAGATGGCGGTGAACAAAGAAACTACAAAATGGTGGCATCAGAGGTGTCAGCTCGGCCACATGCTGTGCTTCTTTGATAAAGCCATTTGTTGCACAAAGAGTATCAGGTTAAAAGAGGATTAGTCACAGGGTACTAAAATCACATTAACCTATGAGCAAATATAACAATAACACTAAGTGAACACATTGACTCAAATCAATACAGTACACTTACAAGGTTAAACATTCATATGCTCAGCCGTGTTGCATTATGCTATGCTGTATGCCCAAGTTATGGTACCAAGTCCATGAAAAGATGAAGAAGAAAGGTCCTTTGGGATGCCTGTGAAAGTTGTAGCAGTCAGCTTTTGCAGGCCTGCATGGAAGTCAGGATCCTCAAAGAGTAGTGGTTTCTCCCAGAGAAAGAGGACTTTACCCCTCAAGGAGGCTTAATTAAAGGAAAAATAAAAAGATGGGTGCGCCTGGGTTTAATGGGCCTGATGACCCCCTGGGGTCTGGGGCACACGGTGATAAATGGCAGCTCGAGCTTGGAGGAGAGTTCACACCCAAGGGGTGATAAGTGAATCATTCTGGGAATCAGAGTTTTCCAGTCTAGTCCTTTTTATCTTTGGAACAAAGAACCAAATGGTCAAGTCCTCCATTTTGTGAAGCAATACAATGCTATAATAGAAGCGCAGAGAAGCGTGTAAGACTGCAGCTCTGTTTCCTGGTCCCAACTCTGAAATGTCATGGGCTTGACCGCCTAGGTAACTGAGTCAGGTTTCTACAAATGAGAGCTGCACTATCCATAGTAGGATGAATATCTCTGCGCATCAGACCAGGAATCCTCCAAAAGGTGAGCCAGTTATCTATGTAGCCCACATTGTCCACATCTGGACACCATCTCGACAACCAGCGGTTTAGTGATAATGTGCGGCTATACATGTCATCAGTCTTCAAGTTGGGCAGGGGTCCAGAGAAAAGTCTGACATTGCTTTTGCATAAGTACACACTGACTCAATATTCATATTCGTGACCTCAGATTGGCTTAATCGGATGTCGTTACTGCCGACATGAATAATAATTTTACCATATCTACGTTTATCCTTAGCCAGCAGTTTTTAATGGGATTCACCGTCGCCTGTTGTTGCCCCAGGGATAGAGACTATGGTCACTGGTTTCGCTAACTTCACGTTCCTCAAAATAGAGTCGCCAATGACCAGAGTTGTTTCATCAGCGAATGTGTCAAGAGGGGAGAATTTTTTAGAAACGTGAAGTGGTGGGTGGTGAACCGTGGGCTTCAGTTTAGGACTATGCTTCTTATTGCAGACAGTCACCCAGCTGGTCAAGAGCACCAGAGCCACTGAAGTAAGAAGCCACCAAAAAGATTTGCTTACCAAGCTAAATGGGAAAGACGATGTAGAGGCCTATCTCAAGGTGTTTCAGAGAATAGCACGGAGAGAGCAATGGCCGCCAAATAAATGGGGGATATCGTAGCATCCTTTCTGACTGCAGAAGCACAGAAGGCCTGCCGGGACCTGTCTGTGGGGCAGCCCGCAGACTACCAATGCCTCAAGGCCGCTTTCCTGGCACAGTATGGTTACAGCTTACAAGCAAAGGCCCAGAAACCATCAGTGGGCATACCACCCAAGCCTTCCTGCCCGGGCCTAAGTAGCCCATCTGTGTCGGTAAACCCGGAGCTGGCTAGCCGAGGGAGATGGCCCACCCCTGTTGGAAAGACTGGTGGTAGACGTGGTGCATGCGAGCCCTCCCCCAGGACTCTTAGAGGTATGTTGCCCAACAAGGACCTATGAGGCTGGAAGGACTTGTGGCCCTACTTGAGAAATTTCAAGTTACCTGTGAAATGATGCGTCCACGGACCGACCCTAAACGATCACCCCAAGGGGGTAGCAAGCATGATAAGGAACACTCACAAAGGATGGCCCTGCCCCAGCCAGCCAGGCCCCAACTGGAACAATTTTGACCCACCAACAACCGGGACTCCCGACAATGTTTTTCCTGTGGTAAGGAGGGCCACTTGTCCTGGAGCTGCCCAGGACAGGAAGACAGCATGCCGACAGAGAAGGCTGGAGAACACCCCATCCGCACATCTCTTTACCCTACCACCTGTTGGGCCCATGAGCAAGTCCAACCACCAAAGTTTCCGATAACAGTGACTGGGAGGGACACAGAGGCGCTGTTGGACTCTGCGAGCACACTCTCACTGATTCGGCGTGAATTTGTGGAAACCCCCTCACAGGTGAGCTTGTGGATGTTTCTTTTGTTCCTGGGGATGTAAGGTGCTACCCCACCACTGACATCTCACAATATCTATAACGTCCATTACACTGATATCATACATATGAGCATACGGTATATAAATAACTGTATATCCTCCTTGAAAACATACTAACATGCATTTAGTTCATTTCTGCATTTTGTTCTGTTTAATTTATTGTATTCTAAGTTAAAATATTTGGCATGTAGTGAAGAGGGTGCTACAACTGCATTTCAATTTATTGCATAATGACAATAAAGTTGAACCATGAATGCATCACTATGTGAATACCAAGTGCCAACTCGTGATGTCACACATTTATCTGTGATTTGACGATTGATAGCTTTGCGTTTAGTATTTTGGCCAGTGCTAGCTTGTTTTTTAAACCTGAGAGCTCATCTACTGCATGTCCTGCACCTGCAACCATGCACCTATTGGAAAGTACTAGCTTACGACCACACGTCACCCATGCCCCAATACCATACAATCCTTTATCGTCTATTTGACTTTAGACTATTTTGACTTTACTTTTTTGAAATTAGATCATAATTTACTAGATGAACATCACGCTGTATTGACGGAGACTTGAAACTAGAGACTGAACCATAAACTCCTCAGGAAACTCCTTGACTTCTATCGAAAATGACTTATTTTTGCAACCAGTGGAGTTGCCCTATGCTGGTCATCTGAGAGAAAACAGGTTTTAGGCACTTGCGCATTGGCTTCACTTTCTGGAACTGATGACTATGTCCATTTTTTTAAAGTAGTCTCTGGTATATAGGCTATACCCTTTACTTACAGTTTTTCTCGATTGCTTACACACTCTTCCTAGACCCAGTAACTAAACAACCCAAACCATAATGCCATCTAACAAAAGACAGACACATTTCCCAAAACTCTAAACACAAATCCCTTAATTTATCATTGGCTACAACATGTGCTCATTCACAAAGCACAGCATTCAATATCATTAACTCATAACTCAAGTCATCACAACTTGAACACAATTAGCACACAATTTCTCAGGTGGAAACACTGGAGTCAAAAATTATTCACACACCAATCAGAACATGAGGATGGATAGATACAAGGGCCATGGGGCAGTTAACTGGTTTTGGAACAATGGATCCACATTTAGGAAGAGGAAGTGCAAGAGGAAGAGACAAATTGTTTCAGATGAAATTCATGCAACTCTTGTTGACCATGTCCTTGTCCATGTGGATGAGGGAAGCTGGGAAAAGATTGCAGCCAAATCTTAGCAGCTAAAACGAACCTTCAGAGAGAATAAGACCTGGTTGACATACTGCTCTCTACTGTAACTTTGGATTCCTGGACTCTGCGCTGTTAGAGCACATACATGTACTGTAGCCATCGTGCTGTATGCTGTCGAAAATGCATTATTACTCTACCATATCACATACAGGTAAAGTAATTTGTAGTAACTGTATGCTCCTAGTTTGTAAATTGGATGGAATAGTACTTTTATTTTTGCAGAACTGAGACGAGCACCGTGCCATAAGACAGAGAAAAACTGTAATTAAGAAATCTCATTGAGATCAGGACCTGCAGACAAAGCTGAGAGAAAGAAGCAAACAAATGCGGCAAATGGCATCGGAGATGATCACAGACATCTGAAGTTTAAAATCTATTAACTCTAAAGATCCATTCCCTGATCGCCCATGTTCATAGTGCCTGAACCGAAAAGGAGTTTCTGCGTAATCTTTGTGATTCCCTGACTAATTCATCTGGCATCATCTGCAAATCCAAGTTTACGAAACCAAAAAAATTTGATGACATTTGGATGGAGGTCCAATAACTTCAGGTAAGATGAAAAAGACTCTTCATGACTTGAATTGATCCCAGTAGTTTTCATCTAGTGCAGGTCATTAGCAGGTCAAAGTTTTAACTTTTTCCAGTGAAGGGTTATTACTGTCTCCGAGAAAGACTGGCACAAAACAATTTGACGTGTGATTTTCACTGAAAAGTCTCTTGCTGGTCCATCAGGGACAAATATCTCTAAGATATTTATCGTGCACCAACACCACTCGTAGTCTGACCACATTCGTGAGGTTACATCTAATTTTCTAAGTTTAACAGATAATGTGAAAATCGGTTGCCTCATGTACCCGATCAGCACTCCATCACTCTTATCAATGCTCACCACAGGTTCACCTCTTTGCTCATCTGGTACTCTTATTAAAAAGGTACCAATCCTCAAACTGCCTGCACATAACAAATGTTGATGGATGACAATGAATATGATTATGTTAGCCTGAATTAGCTAAGCCACATCCCAGGAACAGTGCTTCACAGCATACGATAGCCTGTACGGTATACACCACGGACTGGCCAGGAACAACATGACGTCTGTTTGGTCTCTGAGAAAACAAACACAGAGACAGAACTTTTAACTAAAATTGACGCTCTAAGTATCAAGTGAGCAGGCTGCTCTGCTTCATCCGTTGTCCTGAATATGTGTGTGTGCATCTGAATATTTGATGAGGAAACAACGGATGGCTGCATCTGAATAAAGCCCTAGGATTGTTAATTAGAGTAAGTGCACAAATGAAGCATCGCAAAGATGACCAAACGTGACCCACCCCCTCAACCTTGGTCTCAAATGATCCCCCATACCTACGTCATGTAGGTATGGATCTATATTTAAAGGGCCCGTATGGTCAAAATGTATATTCCCTGGCTTTTTTCATAAAAAAATAAGGTCTAGGGGCTCTGTAAGTACCGTAAAAGTGTCAAAACGGTCATAAACAGACAAATACACAGCCTGCATTCAGCAGCTACTTTTGTTTACGACGCCCCAGGACTTCCACAGAAATGTGATGTCATAGCGACGCAGTCACTGCCTTTAGCCTTGCCCCCAGCACTCACCCTTTCCGTTCCTCAGCTATCAACCACACGGGATAAATCAGGAAGCTTAATCATTACACAGGCTTCCTAAGGATTTAATACAACAGACCAGAACTAACTCAGAATTATTTAACCTTTGCAAAATTCATCGGTAACCGGTGTCGGCCGCGGCCTGCAACGTGGAGCTGCTGCTGGGGCAGAGACGCCCCGGCTGTTCTGGACTGTAAGGGAGCGGGCAGACCGCGACAATGTCCGGTCCGTTGTCACAGGTCGGGCTTGTCATAGGGAGCTGCGGCTGCGTGTCAATTGTGACTCCAGGGGAGAGGGAGACACGGCGCCTATGCTCCTTCCCCGTCTAGAACGACCGGCATCTCTGCCCCAGCAACAGCTCCACATCACATCAGCTTTGTCCAGGTTCCAGTCCCTCAAAAGAAAGCTTTGGCATCTTCCACCTCAGCGGTTATCGATGAATTTTTGCGTAGTCAGGAGCAGATGGGGGGAGGCCAAAGCTGTCTTGGACAAACCCCTTACTTGAACAGACACACGGTGAACAGAGGAGGTGGTTGGCCTAGCCATGCGTCACTCAGGAAACAGTCGGCCAATCAGAAGAGAAGCTTACAACATATTAATTAGACAGGCCAAAAAGACATGTTTCTTTGCAGAGCTCCTGAGAAAAGAGCTATAAAACCATATTGAGATCTTTTTTGGTACTAAAAAAACTCATATCTTCTTAAAGATAGCAAAACTTAAAATAAAACACCAGAAAGGTGTACAATATGGGCCCTGTAAAGAGTTCTGACAATGTAAGTCTGAGTAAGGTGCTTGAAAAACTATTTGATAACTATATCCAAATAAAATATTCTGATAAGTCTCATCAAAATGTATTTAAAGTATCAAAACTGATGGCTTCTTTGATGCTGTTTCCACATAATATATAAAACCAAGCCTTAAATATCTTATTTTCTTAAAACTTAAAAAGTTTCTTAGGAAAAAATCTGGCACAGCTGTACAACAGTGTAAACTAAAACGTAGTGAGCTTCATGGAGTGAGGATTAAATGGCAGTGTTAGTTTCGACTGGGTGATCCAACTGCCAACTGAGTGTATAGGACTTTATTTTACCTATTGTTCTGTTATTATATCTGGTTTTACCTTCACTGTAAAGTAAATGACTCTGTCATGTCCGTAGTAACTGTGTGTTATGAACAGATTCCCTTGTCATATGTATGCTGACATACTGTTCTCATACTTGGCTACATACACTGTCACACCAACAGTACATTTCAATAATTACAAAGAAATGTCCAACACAGACAAATGAAAACCCACGTGTACATGGTTATTTGTCCAGCTTTTTTTGTTTGGTTGTTTTAAAAACCAGGGGCGGGGCTGGACATTAGCTTCAGCTACATGCCCTGCATATGCTACATGTGTTGCACTGCTTATTTATATGTAGCAATGTTCATCTGCGTCATGATTACTGGAGACTTTCCACCACTGGCAGTCTTACTATTCCACATGAGAGACATGGTGCATATGTGCATGCAAGAGAACCAGAGCGAGGAGAAGAAAGAGACAGACAGACTGAGAGCTCGATGGGTTTATTTGTGACTCAGTGTTTCGCCCTGACAGGCGGAGGAGGTGGGAGGGGAGGGGAGTGACAGGGGAGGCGGACAGACTTGGCTTAATACAAGTATCGTTCATTCACATCCAGCGCCACACCATGATCAGTGGGCTGGAATCCCTCTGTTTACGCTGCTAAAAATAGATTTCACACACTGCGATGACGTGGCATCTCATGACAAGACCCCCACCACCACCCATCATCCTCCTCCTCCCTCTCTCATCCAGACTGTAGCACCGAACGAGTCATTCTGTTATTGGTATGCAACGCTCTGCCCAGGCTGCACACCACCTCTCCTCCAATCCTGAATGTCTTTTCTCTGTAGAAGAGGGGGCATCTGGCATGTGAACAAAATATGAATTATAATGGATGAGATAAAGGAAGAGCAAAGGAAAGATGGGGGATTGACAAGATGGGGGGGTAGAAAGAGGGAGCAAGTAAAGGAGGGGGTGGCAATAAATTCTATGACTCATTCTTTCTGCGGTGGCTACTTCCTAACAGCATTCATTAAAGCAAACCTAATCATTTTGGCTCGATAATCAGATCTTGTCAGGCTCCATCTTCTTTCACTCCCCACCACACACATTAAAATCATGCACAATGAACCTGAAATGGGAGGAAACAGGACTGGTACGTTATGCGATGGATCAGATGGTTGTAGTGATACGGATGCTGTGTGATAGATCTGGTGCAGGAGAGGCTTAAAACCTTCGATAAAGAACCAACCAGTCTGAGATATCAACGCAGGACATCCTCTCACGGTTCAATACTTTGGTCCACACTCAAATCTCAACAACTATTGAATGGCTTTTCATGAAATGTAGTGCAGATATTCATGCTCCCCAGAGGGTAAATCCTACTGACTTTGATGTAGCTGATGTTTCCTCTAGCAGCATCATTAGGGTTGACATTTGTGATTTTGATTAAAATATTTCCAGAACTATTGGATTGGATTGCCATGAAATTTGCGTCACACATTCATGTTCCCCTCAGGATGAACTAATAGCTCTGATGGACCCTTAACATTGTAACTAGTGCCAACATTAGGTCAGACACTGGGCTGCAATTCCAAATCGGAGATGGCGAAAGGAACTACAGACAAGTCAAGAAACTATTGGGACAATGGCTTCGAAGGCATCGACGCTGACAGTTATATCAAATTAAAAACCAATGCTAACACAATTCCAACGGCTTCAGACTCTCGGGTGCACATATACTTATTAAAAAACAGCATTTTCAGTTGAAGGAAATATAATAAAATATCTGACGTGTCCACATTTATGGATTTATTTTGCACATCACCCTCATCAGTAAACAGTTTGTACATGTACGATTAAATACATGTACAAACATGCAGTAAGATTAAATACTTCTTTCACACTACTGAACAGAAAGCATGTGGTAAAACTGATTATTTAAAGGACAGAGGTGACAGTCAAGCTGACAAATGCTTTGCAGGTTTCAAGTGTGCTTCCTAGAAAGTTTTGGCTCCAGTGCAACCCTCTAAAATAGTCAGAGGCTTCTGGTGAGGATCAATCCTACCACATCTCCACTAGCGTTTTCACCTTCACCAGCTAAGAATAGACATTGTTATCAGTACGTCCAGAGCATTTGTCAAGCCAGGGTTTTAAACAGCATGTGAGTAAGCAAGTAACATGAATTCATATCGTCCATAGATAGAGGGGAACGGCAACATTGACACAAACAAGCAGAAAATAAGTGATAATTTTAGGAAAATGTAATTGAACACTAGAGCATTTTGGCTCCTTTGAGGCTTTTCAGGGAGGCTGATCCAGAGATGAGGAGCAATAATAGTGGTCTAGGTTTATGTCTGAATATAGTGAATTAGACAATCTACTGTTCTGGAGCGAGTGTCCAATGATGGATTCAGACGAACAGTTGCAAGCGGAACTGGCAAATGAAAGGTTGGTGCAGTTGAGTGCTGAAACAACTGCTGTGTCTAAAATCATGTTCTTCAGTCATGTCATGTGGTACACTGTGTACGCAGTATAGTCAGTGATGTAGTGCATGAGTTACGACAGGGTAGTGTTGTCCCAAATCAAACGGGACAGTTTTGCACTCACCAGAAATGACGATCACGTTGGTTGTAATCTTGCTAATGCAAGATTCACTACAGGTGAATACTGGATTATCAGTCAAATACCCTATTGTCCCTAAAACCCCAAATTCACTGCCTACAATTTGTTTACTTGAAAATTTGTTTGGATATACAACATCAACTACCATGGTCCCTGCATCCCTTTAAAATCGAAGATGAAAACTATAAAGGTGCCCCAAGGAGTTTCTGAGCAGTGGGAGTACTAACAGGGCAATGTTATGCTATGTTGTTTTGTTTATTGCCGCAGCATCGGGATACACTGGTTTCACCCTGTGTTGCTCATTATGTTGGGAGTGAGTGTTTACATGGGAAGAAACGTAATTCAACACCAAATGCCCGGAAGAGATTGAACATAAATGTAGACAATGCATTAATCCATTAAGTTAAAAAATATTTAGGAAATCACCTTTTGAAGAGAAATGAAATGGACAAAAAATGGACTTTGTTAGTCTTTAGAGGTACATAAATTAGTTTTGGTGGGAAACACCAAAACATTACTTTTGTGAGACTGCACAGGCCAACTATTTTTTTTTTTAATCATTGTATATGTATGTTATAATTTACTCCAGGTAGTGTAGATTACAAGGTACATTGGGACCAACAGAAAAAATAAATAAATAAATAAAAAGCCCTGGGTGTCAATAAGTTAATCCAGCCATGCACAATGAAATGCTGGACATATACTGGAAATATACACTGTACATCCATATGCTTGGCTTATATTGTTTTATTCCATATTTATTACAGTATTCTACCTTGTGTATGTATAGTAAGCTGTTTATTATCCATATTTATACCAGCATATTTGCACTAGTGACTTCCTTCCAACTTGATTGCACTCCTTCATATATATATTCTTTTTCTTTATATGTTTATATCTGCACATAGTAGCTAAGTGTTTATGTTCATCTTTTTCAGCTCTTTCGCCCTTGTTTTTGTTTATCATAAGTCTATTCTTTGTAAATACTCTGTGAGAGCACATGAAACCGGAGTCTAATTCCTTGTATGTTTAATCATGCTTCTCCAATAAAGCTGATTCTGAAAATGATGTCACCTGACCACTGCCAACACACAGACACACACGACCCACCACAGAGAAAGGTGGAAATAATTAATATTTGCATCGAGTCGATTAGTCTAATCAATGGCAGAGTTAATTAGCAGTGGCACACACCGTGTCACCGTGTCATCAGCGACCCACCTGCGGCTCTGAGTGTCTGCAGTCCTGTATTTTCCCCCGGTTCTCCAGAAAGGACCCTGTGTGCGCACCAGTCGCTTGTAGGAAGATTCTCTCTCTGCTGAGGTGGCAGCGTTGTTGGTGTTTATGTTCCACGCTGGTGGGTGAGCGCTATGCGTCCCGTTGTCCTCCAAACACAGCGTTCATCCCCCCGGTGTGTGTCCGCTCGTCGGCACCTCCGCATGTGGACGGATGTCACCGCCTCCAGCATCCAGCACACGACTGTATTGACGGGAGATTTAGCCTCAGCGAGTTACTGGCGACTGATGAGGATGATGATGATAAACTCCAGGTTAGCAGTTACATCAGAAGAGAGGACATCGCTTCTGCAGGACAACAACAGGAGAAAGACGCCCACTAGCGGAGCACAGCCGCCTGCAGGGGTTACAAACAAACAGCGACACCTACTGACAGATCACTTCAGTCAGCGGTGAAGGAAGGAGTCAAGTATTCAGACCTTTACTGGGGAACAACAGGCCAGAGATACGTAGTCACTGAGCAGGACTGAACACAGGCCCCTGACACGGGGCAACAACACACAATACAACCAAAGAAAACACAATATGACCACAACATCACACAAAACAATCAAAAAGATACGTAATATGACCACAACAACACACAATACAACCAAAAAGACACATAATATGACCATTAAGACACAAAATACAACCAAATAGACAAACTATATGACCACTGAGATAAACAAAACAACAAAGACACAAGATGACCACAAAGACATACAAAAAAAACCCCAATATGACCACAAAGAATCACAAAACAACAACAAAGACACCAAATGACCACAAAGACACCAAAAACTAACGAAAATACACACAATATAACCACAGAGAGACAGTTTAGGACCAGAAAAAAACACAAAACAACAAAAGATACATAATATGACCCCCAAAGACAGACAAAACAACCAAAAAGACAGACAAAACCAAAAAGACTCACAATATGACCACAAAGACATGTGATGACCAGAAGAAAAGAAAAAACAACAGATGCACAATATGACCACAGAGACACAATATGACCAAAGACACAACCAGCACAGAGTGGTGTTTGAGAACTGGAGAGTTTCCAAAGACCAAGAAATCTTCTTGATGGAAAAACTGACACATACCTTAAGTCAAAAAGAAGCTCAACTAAAATGTCTTGTACATGACAAAATGGCGACACTAGCGTGGAGTTGCCATTTATTCCGTTGTCAGTCTTGTCAGGCAGAGGATAAGACAGGTAAGGGCTGGGTGTTCCTAACAAGATAATGAGTTTGATATTATAGATGAAGCCTTTATTCTACAAATGAAAACACAAAAAGATTTCACTTTGTTTTTTTTCATTTCACACCAGACCAGCTGTTAAATTGAAAAACCACTGTACTTAGACCGGTCAAATCTGGACTAGATGTTCCCAGAGACTTATGTAAACACAGTTTCAAATTTATGAAAAATTTATTCTGTTTGTTTAAATGCAAAAAAAGGGAGATCTGGACCAAATCGGAATCGGAATCAGGTTTATTTGTCACTTCCATACTACACACTCAAGCATACATGGGAGTGAGATACCGTTCTCCATAGACCAGTGTATGTTACATTTAAAAACAGACACATATTTTTTTAAAAGACAGACACTTAGGGAACACATTAAAAACATAGAGCAGCAGTAAATGAAAATTGCTGATTCATAAAAAGTTAATTCCACATTTTAAGAAAGTGCTAATGCATTTGTACATGCTGGGTGGACGGTAAGAGCCAATCCACATTTAAAGTGCTTGTGCATTCGTGTGTGTGCATGTATATGTCATCGAATCAGTGCAGGAATAAAACATTTACTGGTCATAACATTTTTTGTTTCAAAGAAAGCTAAATTTATTCTGCAACTACATCATTGTGGTTCCAGTTCTGTAGCTAATTGAAAACATTAAGCAAAAAAGAAACAAGCCTTCATAGACATTAAATAAAAAGGAAAGGCGACTGGATTCAAGTAAACGAATATTTCTTTCAGGTTTGATAATTTGGTCAAACACAAAAACGCAAAAATTTGAGAAATTTAAACCTATAAAAACCTTAAATAAATACATTTTATGCCATGACAAAAGAGAAACAATGAAACAAAGAATTTTCCCATATATTTTCCAGGTGGATGAAAATCTGTGCAGGAAGGGTCTTTTATAGTCACTCACATTGTGTGACTACACTGAAGCTTAGCCGATTGTTATAAAATTTGGTACAGGGGGGATGAATCTGTAGGATGAATCCTACTGATTTTTTACCTTTAAGTGACGTGCATCGCATCTACTTTACATGTGATGCGTGTATATGCAACACGTTTCGTTAGCTCGGTGAGTTCCCGCAGCACAAAGCACACACACAGTCCGGACTCAGGATAAGCACTTTGTTCTTTAACATAATTAACTCAAATGACAATGTCCTTTGTTGTCATTCATAACCAAAGTCAAAACAAAGCTCAGTTGTCTTCAGTCCAGCCACTAGCCTACTGCATAAAAAGGCAGAGCATGATTAGCCAACTCACCTCAGCTGTGCCAATCATGCCTACCTTGCACTGCTCTCACTGAGCCGATGGTTTTTCTCATTTTTGGAAGTTCTCATCACAATGAGGTATGTTTAAGTGTCTGTCCCATTCCCCCCCCCCCCCCCCCCCCCCCCCCCCCCACCTGAAGTCAGCATCTGACCACCCTACGTTTGAAGGTTTGTTTGAAGTGGTTTGAAGGGGTAGTTAACCGATACCCCTTGATCTTCAAAAGAAATGTGACACCCTAGCCAGGAACCCAGAGGAATTCTGGGAGCTCATTTCGTTTGTTCTTCCAGAATATGGTGTGGATCTCCTCCATTGGAAAGGGATTTCCCTCTGGCAGAAAACTTGCTGGTCCAATCACAACCGATTGTAATGGGAATGGGCGGCATTTATACCACAACACGGAGAGAAGCGACTTTTGTGAACAATCAAGGGTGCCGCTGATGAATGAGCATTTGACTAAAAGTACCGGATATTTTCAAATTTCTCCAACAAAAATTGCAGTACTCGTTCACAGACATTGTGGAATCCCCATCACAACATCTCCTCTCTTTAGTCTGTTGACATTTTTGCTTAGTTAGTGCGTCGGACTCCCACACCTAGGACCAGGGTTCGCAACCCAGCCAGAGCAGTAAAATAACAACAACAAAGAAAGAAACAAGCTTTCCCCAGAATTGCTTACTTTCCCTTTAAGGTGATGTCTTCAATTACCTTTTTTATTTTTTGCAAAACCCAAATATATTCTAATCACACTGATAACACACTGATAAAAACCAAGAAAAGCAGTAAATAATGACATTTTAGGATTTGGAGCAAGCTAAAGTTTTACATCTTAGTTAAATGAGGACTGAAATGATTTATGTGCAAAAAATCATTCCGCTCTAATTCAAAAACAACATTGCGCTAAGTTATATAAACATAATCAATATCTGTAGAGTCACTCTACTGCCTGTTCCAGGTATCTGGCTAAAAGCTGCCTCAATCTGCCCAACACACGCATGCACGCAATTATGCATATTTAAATCATAATTAAATGTAAAATATATATATATATATATATATATATATATATATATATATATATATATATATTTCACCTCGTTATGTTAACATACTTCTGTTTAATTCAGCAATTTGATTCATAATATAATTCTACATTTATTCATATCCTTGTTAACAGTGTTGCACAATGGCCAGGGCAGCGCACATCTTTGGCAGTTGGCATGTTGTGCACAGAGTTGTTGGCTTGACATGTCTGTTGTTTATTGTCACCATGCACACTATTTTCACATCATTTACCTAAAATTCTTAGAATTTAGCTCGTGACATCTCTAGTCAACCCGCAGACGAGACAGGAGCGTTCATACAAGCGTCATATGTGCACTCATGCCTTGGTAAAGCGCACAGTTGGTATTGTGAGGGCAGGTTGAGGAGCCTTAAAACAGCTATTGGTAAACTGCTCTATACTACAGAGAAGAAATGTTAAATAGTTATAGCATGCTGCACATTCTATAATATTGCAATGAACGAAGGTGCACTGATCCAGGACTATCTAAAATATGTGCAACATCACCGAATATGTAGCATATTTTTTCAATCATATCAGTGACGGAGACTTCAGCTAGACCTCCCCGCAGTCATCGATCACCTCGCTGTTGCGAGTGTTATTTTTTAATAAGCCATTTTCATATCGATGCATTTCCTCTTTATTTCAGTGACAGTTCGAGTCACAGGTGACTCGTTTTAATAGCTCTGCTTTAGTCCATCACTTAACTCCTGCTAACACTGCTAAAATATAGACTTTAATTTATGGATCTCTGAAAACAGAACTTCAATCTCTGATCTCGTAAACTTCTTTTAGTTTAAAGTTGCCGTTTAATGCTGTTTAAATGAATGAACTCTTCTGGACACAGGGCAGGAAGCGAAACCTTAGATGGTAGTTTTGGGGCGTTGATTATGCTAATTTGCGAGCCGTGAGCACGCTCGCTCAAATATGCACAGGTGACATTCATCTTGTTTACGCACGTAATTTACACATTTTTCTGAAGATGGAAGCGTTTGATGAAACCGACGTGGCCTGTTTGTACGAACTCATGGTAAGAACAAATGTAAGAGAAATTTAGGATAAGAATACGAACATGTTCTTGCATGAGGCCCAATGTCCATCTCACTGAGTGACCTTAGCATCTCTGCAGTTAGTTCTTTGGGTTAGTGGTTAGAGGATGGCACTCACTGCAGTGATAATAAACTAAATTCTCACTTGGACCAACAGAAATAAACATACAAGGCACTTGTTTTCCTAAAAGCAAATTCATGTTCCTCCTCTTTCACACATCATCACTGTAACCAACATTGACACTCTTCCTATCGTTGCTGTTTATCCCCCCAACTAATCCTACATTTACAAAAACATTTTAACTTGATTTTTAGTGACTGGATCCATAGAGGGGAGGAGGCTTTAAACAGACCATGATGGGTGGAGGTAAAGTGCGAAAATCAATTCAACGCCACACTTCTGAAGAGACGATGTGTGTCTCTCACCTGGTGACCTCTGTTGGTCAATAAAAAACATGCAAGTCGTTGGTCCGGGGTGGCCGTATTGGGAGGAAACTGCCAAACAGGAGCGGGATGGCTGGGAGGAGAACAGTAAAACAATAATTAAAACTTCATTCAACCAATATAAAGTTAATTAGAAACTACACACTCCAGGGTGTTAGTAGTGATCTAATAAAATTAAGTTGTGCATTACTGTGGGAAGGCCTGGTTTCAAACTGCAGCTGCCTCAGTTGTGTCTCCACTTTGCCTTTTTTCTCTGATAGGACACACACACAAGGTCACAAGATTAAGAAGTATAAGCAGACAGGTAACGACTAACCCTAACATGGACTATGTCCTACCTCTGACTGATTGGCCTGTAAGGAGCCTCATGTCACTGCCATTCCATAGGTAATGTGTCTTTTCAGGGTTATGTCTTAGTTTTCTATGCTGTACTTTGACATGTTGAGAGAATTGGAGTTTTATGCAAATGATGAACAATTCTCTTCTTTTTTTGAAAAATCATGGGTGTGGTAAGAGTAATCAAACTAGCCCTAGATTTACAGGCTTCGGGACTGATTAGAAAACAAACCCCTAAAAAGGCCAAAGACAAAACACAAAGGAGGAAATCTCCACAAGACCTGGGCCCTGACAGGGAGCTGTCAGAGAGAAAAGTTTACTTTGTATTAATTTCATCTTTTTATTATTATCATTTTATATTTTATCATTATATTCACTATGTAACCAGCTTCGTCATGAAAGACGGAAAGTGTTAGCATTAAAGGTTGAAGGTTTTAAGTTCCAAAAACCAGGAAATGCTTTATTTAAAACAATGTTACACTGGAACTATACCATGAATGTGTTGAAACTGTCAAACAGAGGGATTGTCTTAAGAAAATGCTGGCTTTGATGTTTACAAATATGTTTTGTTTAAGAAGTTTATATGCCATGATCAATGTTTAGTTTTTGACCTTGTGTTTTTACATTTGCCTTTCAATCCTTTCAATGTGTGGAAACCATGTTGGGACTATATAGGCTAAAACTTTATTTTATACATAATTTACAAGAGTGGAACAGTCTGACTAATAAAGAGAAGACTGCACTTTAACTGCCATTTATTTTGGGAAGAGCACACACTGACTGTAAGTTGCCAAGATATATTACCAGGTGGCTGCACAGGGGGCTGAACAGAGCAATAAACTCCAGTAACCTCTTTGACTCGACTTGAACTCTTGTTGCTGGAAGGGGGAGTGGTTCCATGCTCACTAGATGAAGTCTCCCTAGGGGAGGGGTTGGAATTACAGCTATGGGCGGAGCTGTAATTCCCATTGGAGAACTCCAAGTTGTGAAACTCCCCTTTCAACGGAGGCTGGTACAAGCCAGCTGCGCAGTGGCGCTCATGTGGACTGGGGGGAGGCACTTTAGGAGGACTCTCATTTAGACTTCAACGATGCTTGATTGGCCCATATCAAACTTGCCTCTGCTGTCCTTGGTGAAACTGAAACAGAGACACACTGAGTAGGAATAGATGGTCGGGAAACTTGATAGAAATTGGCAAACGGGTGGATCTTGTATTTTTGAACCCCTTTCCGAGCCAACTCTATCTGGGTGGACCTGGGTCTGTTTCTATAGGTGGAGTGTTGTTCTGTACCATATTGAGTTTTCAGCAGCAACCAAGGTGGTTTCTTATAAGATTGTCGGAGAGCAGCTTGCCAGCAAGCTGCTCTCCAACAATCTTGCTGCTGGAGCTGTTCGGAAATGAAGTAAAGAGACCTTGAAGGTTTAGAAAATTGAACTAGAGGCTTAAATTAATTGAGACAAAAATTTTGAAAACTAACTTAATAAATAACAGAAAAAACAGGGTTTTCCCATTGAATTGGATTGTTTCAAATAAAAAAAATGGGCAGTGAACCTTTTTCCTATGAATAACTTTGTGAAGTTAGATTTTGTTTTAATTTTTACCTTTTAATTTCTACCTTTTAATTCAATGTGATTTTCTTTTCAATTTTGATTTGAGTATACTTTCAAGTTTCAATGTATTTGTAATCATTCTTGGTGATCAAACAAAAATCATGTAAACTCAGAGATGTTAGGCCTGCTGCTCCTAGGTAGTTTCTCTGTCTCGCCTCTCCCCCTCCCCTCTGGCTGTCCTAATTGCAGGAATGGAGTCTGGTGTGCGGGAATCAGGGTTCCAGCTGCATCTCTTCAACCACAATCAACTTCTGCTTCATATACCCGGTCATTCCTCCACTCCACGTCAGATCATAGTCAAGACAACCATGCTACTGTTGGAACCTGACTCTTGATACCGCGTCGCTCCTGCCATACACCGGACCAGACAGCCAACAATGGACCTCACCACCAGCCGATCGCTGTATTGCTCTGACGGAACCACTCGTGCCATCCACCGGACCAGACAACCACCACTAGACCTCACCACCAGGCGTTCGGTGTATTGCTCTGACGGAACCACTCCTGCTCGGAACCCACCGGACTTGTTCGCCCCCCCCCCCCCCCCCCCCCCCCCCGGAAACCTGGACTTGTACTTTGAATAAACTGGTCAATTCACTCTCTGGCTCTGTGTTATGTCTGCATTTGGGTTCTGCTCTTAATTCAAACGTAACAGTATGATGTGACCAAAAATGAACCCAGCAGACATGAACGTAGAGGCCATCCCTGAGATCACTCAGATCCGGACTGCCATAGCAAGCCTGGGCATTTTACTAGGTCAACACGATACACTATTCAAGACTATATCCGATAACAGTCAAATATTGCTCAACCAGGTCCAAATGCTCACTAATCAAGTATCTGCCCTCACCACTCAAGTTAACGCTGCGACCCCCGTTCATGACATGCAAGCCGCCTCTCCCCCCGGTCCGCCTGTTTTGCTCGCTCCGCCAGCACAGACTTTTGTTCCTGCTCCGGAGCGTTAAGGTGGTAACATGGGAACCTGTGGTGATTTTCTTAGTCAGTGTTCTTTACTGTTTGAACAACAGCCACTTTCCTTTGCCACTGAAAGATCCCATATTGCTTACCTGATCAACTCTACCATCGGTTCTGCCCGTTCCTGGGGATCTGGGAGAGTCAGTCGGATGTGTGCGACTCATATGTAGCCTTCACCACAGAGATGAGGAAGGTTTTCGATCACCCCGTACGGGGTAAGGAGGCTGCTAAACGTTTGTTGTGTCTTTGGCAGGGATCATGCAGTGTGGTGGAAATGGCGGTGGAGTTCCGGACTCTGGCAGAGGTGAGTGCCTGGAATGATGAGGCATTGCAAGGAGTGTTTATTAAAGGGCCCATATTATGCTCCAGGCACCTTTTCAGCCTGCCTCCACGTATATTTGGTTATCTGGGTTGTCTGCCAGCCCACGGAGAATGAAAAGAAAACAATGAGTCGTCGATTCGTGGTTTGGGTTGGTCGTGCAGACGGTCTGTAAACGAGCCATTCACAGCACGGGCGTCAAGTGACGTGAGTTGACTCCTGCTACTGGGGCAACCACGCCCCCAACCTGAGCAGCACCTCCCCCCTTGAAGTGCGGAAAAACATATCGCGTCTACGCCCTAATTTTCTCCCCGCAAGCGAACGACGACCGCGGGCATGGCCAAAAGATATAATAATGGTTGCTCTGTTGTTGGATGTACAGACCAACATAATGCCAGACTGGCAACCCATCTCTTTTTGACAGACGGAGCCTTTCCAACTGTCCGAGGCGAAGCCCCGGAGGAGGCAAATGTACGTTTTCAAGATCGCATGTGCTCTAGGGCTGGACGATATGGCTGAAAACTGTATCACGATATAAGTGTTCCGGCCAGCGTAGGTAGCTCGCGGCCGGCCCTAATGTGCTCTGTGTGTAATTATGGAGAACGTGTTTGCTGTGCCTCCCGGGTCTCTACGTCGTGTTTGTGCCTTGTCACGTGCGACTGTTGTCATGGCAGCGCAACGCCGTAGTTGCGCAGCAGACCCGGGGAGGAGCGAGGCAGAGCGAGGCGGGGCTTTGCGGTACACGAAGGGCGGGGGGCGAGATGTGAGCAGGAAAGCGCTGGATCAACCATAGTCTCACAGGGCTGTTTATACAGAAAGAGGAGGGTGCTGTGTGGCTTGATCCTTGAGGTGTTTTGACATGGAATGGCAAAGACATGTAGTGCGCACACCTGAAAACCTGGATGTAACTTGTGTAAAAGGGGGCATAATATGGGCCCTTTAACGTTTTGTCTGAGACTATTGTCACACGATGAATCGGCTACGCTTGATAAACTGATTTCTCTAGCCATCAGGTTGTATAACCGTATTTGGGAGCGCCACCGTGAGAGAACGGTCAGCCCCAGGTTACCTGTCTGTCATCAATCAACTCCTCCCCCCCGCTGCTTCGCTCCGGAGGTGACCGAGACTCCCCCAGTCTTTACGAGGAGCGCCGAACCCAAAGCCATGGAGGTGGGTCGTGCACGATTGTCCTCTGAGGAGCATGCACGCCGCATTCATGTTCGAGCTTGCCTTTATTGTGGAGAGGCTGGACATTTTGTCTCTTCCTGCCCAGCTCGCTCGGGAAAAGGACCGGCTCATCATTAATGGGAGAGGTTTTGGTGAGCCGAGCTACGAGTTCTCCCTCTTCTTCCCGTATTCAGCTCCAGGCCTCCCTCCAGTGGCAGTCCCAGAGTTTCCCTGTTGGTGCGCTTATTGACTCTGGTGCTGATGAGAGTTTTTTGGATTGTGAATTGGCCCAACAAATGGACATTGAGACTGTTCCCCTTGACTATTCACTGCAGGCTAAGGCCCTTAATGGATATCTACTGGCTCAAGTGACTCATCAGACTGTTCCTGTGTTACTCCGGACTTCAGGGAATCATCAGGAGAGGATCAAGTTGCACATAATTGACTGTCCTCAGAACCCCCTGGTTCTTGGTATCCCCTGGTTACGGAGACATAACCCGCACACTGATTGGTCAACTGGTACAATTGTTTCCTGCAGCACTTCCTGTCATATTTACTGTTTGTATTCTGCTCAAACCCCTGCCAGTACAGAACCACTAAAACCACCTGGTACGCATCAGTAAAGGCGACGAATGGAAGACCACCTTTAACACGCCATTGGGACATTTTGAGTACCGGGTTATGCCTTTTGGTTTGTCCAATGCCCCTGCTGTATTCCAGCCTCTGGTTAACGATGTCCTTCGGGATATGTTGAACAGATTTGTCTTTGTATATTTGGATGACATCCTGATCTATTCAAAGTCCCTACATGTGCAACAGGTCTTGAAACGGTTACTGGAAACTTCTCCATCTTTATTGTTTGTAAAGATGGAGAAGTGTGAATGTCAAGTATCTAACAACTCTTTTCTGGGTTACATCATTGCTCAGGGAGAGTTAAGGATGGACCCAGCTAAAGTCTCCGCTGTCACGGACTGGCCAGCCCTTTCGACCCGTAAACAGCTTCAGCGCTTCCTGGGGTTCGCAAACTTCTACAGGAGGTTTATCAAGGACTACAGCTGCATTGCTGCGGCCCTCACGTCTCTCACCTCCATCTCGGTTCCGTTCACGTGGGCCGAGGGGGCCCAATCGGCATTCAGGGAGCTGAAACATCGCTTCACGTCAGCCCCCATTCTGGTACAGCCCGACCCGGACCGCCAGTTTGTTGTGGAAGTGGATGCATCCGACACTGGGGTAGGTGCCGTGCTGTCTCAGCGGGCTACTGTTGATAACAAACTGCATCCTTGTGCCTTCTCTCTCGTAAACTGTCTCAGGCGGAGAGAAATTATGACGTCGGCAATCGGGAACTGCTTGCCGTGAAGCTGGCCCTTGAGGAGTGGCGGCATTGGTTGGAGGGGGCGGAACTACCTTTCATCATTTGGACGGATCATAAGAACCTTGCTTACATCCAGTCGGCCAAGCAGCTGAATAATTTAATTTTTCACTATCTTACCGTCCTAGGTCACGCCACATAAAGCCTGATGCCCTGTCTCGTGTACACTCAGCTCTAGAGACTGGTAGCAACCCCGAGCCCATCTTGCCTCCCACCTGCAGTATTGCAGCCATTACCTGTGACATTGAGGAAATTGTTAGACAGGCCCAAATCCAACAAGCTGACCCAGGGAACGGTCCTCCTAACCGGTTGTTTGTTCCTGAGTCTGTTCGCTCTCAGGTTCTGCAGTGGGCTCACTCATCTCCTCTTACCTGTCACCCCGGAGTCACTCGAACCGTGGACTTTATGCGCCGGCGGTTCTGGTGGCACAAGATGGAGATGGACACTCGTGCCTTCATCGGTGCCTGTTCAGTATGTGCAAGAGTGAGAGAGTAAGAACTCCACCCAGCCCAGCGCTGGACATCTCCAACCCCTGCCGATACCCAGCCGTCCTTGGTCCCATGCACTGGATTTCGTCACTGGTCTTCCCCCCTCCTCTGGAAGGTCAGTCATCCTTACAGTAATTGATCGTTTTTCTAAATTTGCTCACTGTTTGGCCCTACCGAAACTTCCCACTGCCAAGGAAACCGCTGACATTCTGGTCGAACATGTGTTCCGTTCACATGGTTTGCCCACTGACATTGTCTCCGACAGGGGCCCTCAGTTTATCTCTCAGGTCTGGAAAGCCTTCTGTTCGGCGTTGGGCATCACTTCCAGCTTATCTTCTGGATACCACCCCCAGACCAACAGTCAAGCTGAGAGGGCGAATCAAGAGATGGAGACCGCGCTCCGCTGCGTCACGGGGGCCAACCCTGTGTCATGGCGCTCCATGCTTCCCTGGGTAGAATACGCTCATAACACTCTAACCAACGCTTCCTCCGGTTTGTCTCCTTTTCTGTGTGCTCTTGGCTATCAACCTCCCCTGTTCCCTTCACAGGAAAGGGAGCTGGCGGTACCCCCCGTTCAGACTCGCATGCGCCGCTGCTTCAAGGTCTGGAGAAAGGCTAGGATAGCCCTGTATCGAGCATCGTCATACATGCAGAGGCAGGCCAACCGCCACCGCTCTCAGGCTCCCACTTACACTCCCGGGCAAGAGGTATGGCTTAAGTCGCGTGATCTTCTTCTCGAAGTGGAATCTAAGAAAATGGCACCTCGTTTTATCGGACCGTTTAAAATTCTGTCTGTTATCAACCCCTGTGCTGTGCGACTCCAGCTTCCTGCCTCGCTACGGGTTCATCCGACCTTTCATGTATTCCAGATTAAGCCTGTGTCCACCCTCTCATCCCCCTCCTCCGACCAGGATCAAGGGCAAGGGTCCGGTGTACACTGTCCGGCAGCTTGTGGATTTTCGCCGCCGGGGTCGGGGGTTCCAGTACCTCGTGGATTGGGAGGGGTATGGTCCTGAGGAACGCTCCTGGGTTCACTCTCTGGCTCTTTGTTATGTCTGCATTTGGGTTCTGCTCTTAATTCAAAGGTAACAAGAGAGAGTTTCCAACTGAACTTTATTTCTTTATGAATATACACCAAGAATCTAGATAAAAATTTCCAGCCCAGGACGATGCTTCGCTCCTGAGAGGTAAGATTCAGTTGTTTCATACCACGGCCACATGACTGATGACACAGACACATCTCATAAAGGGTAAAGACGCGGTAGGACTCTAATAAAAATCAACCATGGGTAAATTAATGAATAGGGGTATAGGACGATTACTCTTACAAGGGTTACGGGTGAAGGTTTAGCGCAAATAACAGGGTTAAGTGGGTATATCATAAAGCGCCCCATAAAGTTGGAATCATTTTGTTTGTAGACACATTATCTGTTTTGATTCCTATTTATACACATCGGTAATCACCTTTGACCAGGTGCAATGATCACATACTTAGTCCCAGTTACCTAGGTGAAACAAAATCATGCTTAACAATAGTTTGCCGCTATAAAAGGCAAGACATTCACTGTGTTGTCCTTTTCCTGCTTAAAGTCTGTATGCAGGAAGTCCACGTTTTCGGAATTGACTGTAAAATGTTCAACCAAATTTGACACAGAAGTTCCCTAGGCTATGCCTCCTCAGAAGCAACTGGCAATACGCCAAAGAGTGCTTCCACTCCGACAGGATGGACACAAACAAGCCAGCAATGCTGATTTCCTTGGAATATTAACAGTTTGCAAAGGTTAATTGTGGTTTAATTTTCACTGATATGTTTGAAAGAGATTGATCAATAAAGTTTTGAGAACATAGTCACTTTATTTATCAAGAATAAATCACATTGTCACAATCATTTCATGGGAAGAGGTAAAAAAATATTTTATTCCAACTTTATGGGCGACGGTGTAGGAGAAATCCCCCTCTGTTTTATCTCCCCTTCTACACAAGAGCGCAGGGGACCTACGGTGGTAACTCAGGCGAGGACATCAGAGAACTAAACTCAGAAAAATGTAAAACCTTAGCAAGTTAACAGTCACATTTAGTATTGATGTTCGTTGATCATTTTTCCTGTTTTCTAGTTAAGTGCCTGTTAGCATGAAGTTCTCCGACCTGAGAGTGCCAAGGCGGAAGATTAATGAACGTGTCGCCACCAGCAGAGAGCTCTCAGTTTAGACACATCTCAGATCCCTAGGAGTAAAAAAGGGCACTGGTGGTTTTGTCTGTGGTGCTGAAAAGACAGCTACAGTTGCAGCGGAAGCCGGTGAGACAGCCTGGGGCTATCCTAGGTGCTGGAATTGCGGCTGAGGAGAACTCCGGTTCGGATCAGCCTGTGCTCTAGCGCTCATACAAGAAGTGTTGCCAGGTGCACGGCTGTGCTAACCACGCACCCATCCATTAGCTGCACATACTATTCTCTCTTGTTTTTTTTCAACAGAAACAAGAGTATCAATTAAGATGTTCTTCATAAAATGATGTCCTCGCTCAACCTGTCTTCATTTGTTCTCAGGATTCACTGACATCTTTTATGCATACGATACATTGATAAATGTGGAAAATGGCTCAGCCCTGCACAAGGAGCAGAAATCTTTTACACTCGCGGATTACATTCCGTGTGCATGCAGAGTAGAAATGCAGACACGCAATTACTGTATGTTTTACGCTTGTGGTGTTGATCTGCTTTTTTTATATTATAAGTGGCGTGTCTGGTTTGTACTGAGTTTTGACACTAAATAAACGCCATAGAAAGCTCTCATTCATCCTTGTAATCCATATCTAAAGAGTATTAAATCAGGAGCAACTTGAGTTGGTTGTAGATTCTTGATCAATCTTG
Source organism: Scophthalmus maximus (assembly GCF_022379125.1). Lineage (NCBI taxonomy): Eukaryota > Metazoa > Chordata > Actinopteri > Pleuronectiformes > Scophthalmidae > Scophthalmus > Scophthalmus maximus. Next base: position 19,056,789 of record NC_061515.1, on the reverse strand, counting down.
AAGAATCTAGATTCTACAACAAATTCCAGTTGCTCCTGATTCAACAATGCCCTTCGGATGAACTGATAATTGTCAGTTCAACGGGTAAGTTGTATAAACTTCTTTACTAAACTGTTTTCAGACATGAACTCATGACGTGTCGCATTCACATATGACGAATGCAGCAGGTGATTGTCCGAGTCAGAATTGTCACAACTGCAGGATAATATCTGGAGCACTGAGGAAAGCAGTGTTTTCGTTTACAATCATCAACAACCTCACTGTGAATTTTCTGGAGATTTTCCTGCTGTATTCTCACATGAGCTTACTCGGACATTCTCAAGAGATTATACCAAGGTTCTGGCCCCTCCAGAGAAGTTCCGAACAATCTCCAGACTTCAGTGCATGCCTAAAAGCAGCTCTAGTTTCCTATTCTGGACCTCAAGTATTTGTACCCTTGGCTGCCAGATCTGCCTTCCCTCCATGTAAGCTGTTTCACTGCTAAAGCCTTCGTATCACACATATCTATTGATATACTGCAAGCTGTAGCTTGCTATCCGTCCGTGAATTCGTGTTGAAGCGTTGAGGTTCAAAGAAGTGTCGAGAGAGGTCTGAGATGCAGTTACGATGGGGACTTTAATCACAGCAAATCATAGATCAAATCAGAAGCATTCAGCTGAGTGCCACATATTTATACCTTATCAACCATTGGTGCAAACGTGCAACATCACACGCAGCTTGGAACATAACATTGTAATGACGCTTGTTCTGATGCTGTTGTGGAACATTTTGGTTTTCCCCGAAATGTTAGATTCGGTGATCGTTGACCCAAAGTCTTGGCCAAGAGTCTAACTGACTGCCAAGACTTCCCAGAACACTCTACTCTAGGTCAACTTGACCCAGAGTGTAACATCATCATCTCTACATTCTTCTTCAGGAGGGCCTGTACTCTCACATACAGGTCAACATCATATCTTTACATAATAGCAACATAATATCCTTACATTCGCTGAATGTGACGTCACACACTTCATCAATACAGAGTCCTGTTGGTGCCAATTTACAGGCAGAGCTGATTCTGCAAAGGAAAGTTTAATCAGCACAGAAACCATCATTAGACTATTGATGAATTCTCTTCTCTCCATCTCGCGTCTGTCAACGAGCCTCCACTGCAAGTTTTTCCCTACAAAATTGATTGAGCCAGCCAAGGACAATGTGACAGTTATAGGCCTGAAGCCAATAGCCAGACTACAGCTATGAGTTCACATCTTGGCTATGACAAACTTGGAAAGACACAATTGACAATATATAATATCTGGTTCTCTTTTGTCTAATAGCATACGTCTCTGTTCAGTATTACTTAAAAAACTAAAACTCCAGATCTGCTCAAGACATGATATTCTATATTCGAATTTCAACAAATTATTCAGTCAGTAATAATTAACACATCTTTTATCTTACTGACAGACATTTAGATGAGAGGAGGAAATTGTTAGCTTTGGTTACATGTAATTAAAAACAGTCAAAACACGGGTATACAGTTTGCCTGGTTCCATCAAAGGGTAAAAAAACAACTTGTCATTTCTGTGACATTGCCAGGGTGGACCACTCGGCTGGACCACTGACGAGCGGCGCGCCGATCGGCCCACCGACTGGCGAGAAGGAGCAGAGTTCGGCTGGACCACCGACGAGCGCGCGTAGATCGGCCCACCGACTGGGGACGTGGAGCAGGCTTTTGGTCGGACCACCGACGAGGGACGCGTCGATCGGCCCACCAACTGGCGAGGTGGAGCAGAGTTCGGCTGGACCACCGACGAGCGATGCGTCGATCAGCCCACCGTCCGGCGACGTGGAGCAGGCGTTGGTCGGACCACCGACGAGGGACATGTCGATCTGCCAACCAACTGGCAACGTGGAGCAGAGTTCAGCTGAACCACCGACGAGCGACGCGTCGATCGGCCCACCGACTGGAGACGTGGAGCAGGCAATGGTCGGACCACCGACGGGGAACGTGTCGATCGGCCCACCGACTGGAGACGTGGAGCAGGCGCTGGTCGGACCACCGACTGGCGACGTGGAGCAGGCGTCGGCCCACCATCTGACGAGGTGGAGCAGAGTTCGGCTGCACCACCGACAAGCTACGTGTCGATCGGCCCACCGACTGGCGATGTGGAGCAGGCGTTGGTCGGACCACCGACGAGGGACGTGTCGATCGAAGATATGACCACATATGGTTAAGTTATGACAGTGTGATGTTTGATGCAAAAAACAAGTAAAAATGACCGACTTCCGGTTGGGCGGGGCTAACGGCTCCCAGAGGCTCTTTTGTAAGTCGTCACATGATACATGTGCATACCAAATTTACATCAAATTTAAAGGTGGGGGCCTTGACTTTGAAATGTTATAGGGGGCGCTAGCAATCCATTTTGCCACCATTAAACTAAAGAGCCATTTCAGACATGAGAATTCGCCGCTCTTAATCCGTCTGCCAAGTTTGATGAGATTCTAAGCATCCCAAGTCCATCAAACACAGATTCATATTTAATGGTGAACAATGTGTCACCGTGGCAACAGCGTGTAACAGATGGTCAAACTTTTCAGAATATAACATCATCAGCGTCTCACAACTTTACTGACCAAATTTGAGGTGGATCTGGTGAACCTGCAAGGCAGAGGACATGGAAGTACAAAACTTTTAACTCCCTGTTGCCAGTAGCCGGCACTATAACCCTGGTTCAATATTGATATGCAAATATGTTGAGGGTGAGACTGTTATCATGCATGAGAAATTTGGTATAGGTATGACCACATATGGCCGAGTCTGATGTTTCATGGTGGCACATCGAAGTTCGCCGCCATGCCACGTGGAGGGCGTCAGATGGGGGGGTCACAGATTTCTGTACATGACATTATCAAAGTGTTTTAGCTTTTCTGAGCAATTTTGAGGTGGATCTGGTCATCCTGCAAGGCAGAGGACATACAGCGTAAAACATGACACATCCTGTTCCCTGCAGGCGGCGCTATGGCGTTCGGTCAATATTGATATGTAGATGTGTTGAGGGCGGGGCTGTTATCATTCCTGAGAAGTTTGGGTCACATCGGACCATGCAGCCATTGATTGTTTTTCCTATACATATTGGTGGACTTCCTGAAATTAGAAATGAGATAATTCATTATTTCAGTTTTATTAAGAGGCTGATGATTTATCTACTTCTACTGCTACTCTACATGGCATCTGTATTACATTGGACCACTGTTTGTCATTACAGTGATTAAAAGTAGAATCGGAGACAGAGCCTTCAGCCACCAGGCTCCGCTCCTCTGGAATCAGGGAGGCAGATGACACAGACTTAAAACCTTCCTCTTTGGTAAAGCTTATAGTTAGAGCTGCTCAGGTGTTTACTTAACCATTTCTTTGTTATGCTGCTATAGGCCGAGACTGCTGGAGGAACTTATTTCATGAGCACCTCTCTCTCTGTCTCTCTCTTTCTGCCCCCATGTATTTACACTACATGTCACTAACTCTGTTTTTCTCTCTCTCCTAGTGTATCTCTGACTCCAGAGCTGCAGGATCCAAACCCGTCATTATTATTATTAGGGCCCGAGCGCCAACAGCCTGGAATCTGGCGAGGCCCTATTGGAATCACTCTGATTATTATTATTATAAGGGCCCGATCGCAGACAGCCTGGAGGCTGGCGAAGGCCCTAATGGAATCGCTTCTTCTGCTGGTCCAAGTCAAAGACGGGATCTGTTATTTTTAAAATACATGTTATTATTATTTGTCCTTTTTTGACATGAGAAACTCGTCGACTCCAATGACTCTGATGACCCTTGTTACAACGACGGTCATTGAAACGTTCTGGAGCATCAACAGAGGGTTAAATACCTGGGATCCACTACCACCAACTTATTCATCAAACAACTGTGCTCTACAAAAAAGAAATAAACAAAGCAAAACTAACAGCTGGAACCCCCCTCTCATTCATCCTAGAGTAAGACAAAGCCCCAAACCCCCCATGACCAAGCAGCCAAACCCAAAATGGAACACTGTAAATCTCACATCTCACTGTAAATCACACTAAAACTGTAAATCACAAATACAAATACACACATCACTGTTAAAAAGAAAGCACTTCGTTGCCTCTTTTTGCCTGTCCTCCTACAGAGACCAATTATGGATAGAAATGAGCAAAAGCCTGAGCTATCCCTTCAGGCTCATGATCTTCTACGGTCAACTTATTTAGAACTGAAGCCTCTTGGATGAGAGGTGCAATGTCTTCAAAAAACTACAACCAAGTCCAGTTGCTCCTGATTCAACACCCTCATGGATTGAGTAATGCATGCTAATTGTGAGCATGCATTGCTTATTATTTCCACACTCACAAAAATTATGGATATAAAATTTAGATTAGGCCTGCAAGTTGAGAGTCATATTCAGGTTTTTCTTTTCATTATAATATCCCTCCAATATTTCCCAAGAATAAATGTTTCGTTTTGTCTTTTTACTTCTTTACTAAGAAACGACAAATTTTCCTCTGTACTGCTGCTAATGCCAAGGACTAAAGCAAACGCTGATGTGCAAATCAGGGGGGTCCGGCGACACACACCCTCACGCCAGCGTCTTTGTTTGTAGCTGCTACTGTATCCCAAATTCGTTTGATGACTAACACAATTACGTCCTATGCACATCACGTGCAGTGCGGCGGATCCAGCAGATTAAAGTGACAGCTTCGGCCTGGGCGATATGGAAAAAAAATCTTATCTCGATAATATTGATCGATATCGATATATACCAAGATAAAAGTCAAATCACTTTCTGTCAAGCTTGAAGGTTGTGAGATGTATATCATAATATTTTAAACCAAAGCAATTTTTATTTATAGGTACAATCCCACAGGCACGAAAATAACGCGGCTGCGGCTGAAATTTCATTACATGAATATAGTGCAGTTCGGTAAATCACATGGTTTTAATCAGATTCCACATCTTAAACAAAAAAAACATCAGTGGCTTTTCAACTTGTTGTAAAGAAAACTCCCGTTCGAAAAAAATCTAAAGGGCAAAGACTTTGATCTGGTCGGAGCATGTCCGCGATATTATAATGATGGAAATAAAGCCGGAGAATATTGTTGTATGTAATAAATTGTGAGAGAAACTGTAAAGTTCTCCTAAGTAGTTGGCGGGAAATGAAAGCATCGATACAAGGTCTGAACATCCTCTCCCGACATGAGGCTACTGAATTAATTCTGCTTCCATATCGAGCAGGTTCAGGAAAAGGGAGAAGTTAAGGAGAAACTGCGTTTTTGAGAAGAAAACCTGCCAGGGAGCAGGTTAGGTTCCATGGTAACGGACCTCCTTTTTAAATTCACTCGCTTTCTGGAACGGAAAATCCAGAGTTTCCCCTCTTCTCAGCTTACAAAACTCTGAACTTAAACCTGAACTCTGACTTGATCTACTCTCAGATGGGAAACTCAAAGATTTCCGTTCCAGAAACGCAGTTCTGAGTTAGTTATGTCAACTCCGATTATTTTCACATGGAGTTATGCGTGTGCCTATAAAAAGCCATCATCAATAGAGCTCCGATACTACGAGTCACCATGGCAACCGAGGCAAAAACAAGGTTCTCTTACGTCACGCCGTTAGAGTTGGAGATACTACTTTGTGCTTATGGAGAAAATAAGCACATTCTGAGAAAGCGGAACATCACATCTGCAGCTGATAAGAGACAGTTGTGTGGGAGACGATTACTGCCCGTGTCAACATGTGAGACTGAATGAAATAATCAATTGATTAAAAACATTATGATATTTTCCCCGCCAGATTCTTGTATAAGATGATGGTGTAATGGTTAGGGACACACGCCGGAGTTCAATCACGTGGCTACAGCTGAAAAGTGTTAAAAGAATATAGTGCAGATAGGTAAGGCATATTGTTTTAATCAGATTTGACATGTTAAACAAAGAAAACATCTGTGATGTCTGTGTTATGTGTTAATGGTTATAAACACCACTAGGCGACACTGTGCCCACAACATTACCTTGGTTATCTTTATGGACTTGCTTGTTTAATTCCTTCAGTAAAAGAGAGTACTATGTACCATCAAGACCTGTGTCATTATTGTTTATCAGACTGGTTATCTAAAGCTAACCCACGATACAATATTTGGCGATGAGGATTACTTTAGATGACCTGCAGTAGTGAGCGGAAAAATAAAAAAAAATTAACAAGTTTTTGAGGCGGTGTGCAGGGCTAGCGAGTGCTATTGAGCATAGCTTAGCACCAGAGGACAACTGCTTACAGCCAATAATTGCCGGACACGGATACATTGGACATATTGATGCATATCAGGAGTCAGCGGGGCAGTGGCCAACCTACATGGAGAGGTTGGAGAATTTTGTGCTGGCAAATGACATCGCTGCTCACTAGGGTTGCAAACTGTGCTGTATTAGCCGGGGCATCCCTTATATTGGGCCTAATTGATTTGTCCCGCATCAGTATAGTAAAATAAATGTGTGCTCTCTCTCCTGCTGCTGTGTGTATTAGTTCTCTTTCTGGGCGTGGTCTTCCTGAGTTCCTCGCTGCACACCGGTTCCTAATCAAGCTTGTTATCTCCTGCATTAAAGCTGTGACTCTTCGAAGAAGTCCAGGGTGCACCACATGGATGCAAAAACACATCCAGTAGTGAGGATAGTGACACAGATACAGAGCTAACATTTAATATGGTGGCTTAGAAGGGAAATCTGTCACGTGTGTTAAGCCAAAAATCAAAGGGAAGACAATTGAAATGGAATTAGACACAGGCGCTGCTGTTTCTCTAATTTCCAAAGATTTGTATGACATGCAGTTGTGCCAATTACCCTTGTTCAAGACAATTATCACACTAAAGATGTACACTGGCGAGACGATTTCACCTGAAGGGGTCGTCACAGTTCAAATTCCACCATTATCTATATGGTCGGAAGTTCACTCTCCTCACGGATCATCGTCCACTAACCACAATTCTGAGCCCTAGCAAAGCAATACTGTCAATGGCAGCCGCCAGAATGCAGCGCTGGGCTCTACTGGCTGCCCACAATTATACTATCCAGTACAGCGAAGCAGCGCGTCACGGCAATGATGATGGACCGTCACCCTTACCACTGCCCTCATCTCTGAAGGACAAGGGAAATGCTGTGGACACCTTTCAGTGTTTCCGCTCGTAACATTTCACCATGGCACTGCATCAAAAATTTCAATCCAAACAATCAGTCATCTCATCCAATGTTTTGCAACTGTCGAAACATTTAGTGAATGTAAAAGTGAAAGTACACTCTACTTCTGCTGGTCCAAGTCAAACACCGGATCTGTTATTTTTTGAATACATTTTATTTTTATTTGTCTTTTGCTGACGTATATTTAAGCTGCAGTTGGTAGGATTTGCAAAAATAACTTTTTTTCAAATTTGCTGAAACTGTCACTATATCTGGTAGTAAAATACCACCCCCCCTCCAAATGGCCAGAAGTGCACCTCATGAGTTCCACCACGGCTTCCAAGACCACACAGGTGCTTAGAGGGTTATTTAGTCATTATGGCTCCCTGAAGTCGTAGTCAGTGACAATGGCCCCCAGTTTACGTCAAGTGAGTTTGAGACCTTTATGAAGAGCAATGGAGTGAAACACATACACTCTGAACCATTCCACCCTGCCACAAATGGTCTTCTGAACGTTTTGTACAAACATTCAAACATTCACTGAAGCACCGGCTGGATGCTTTCTTGCTGATGTATTGCAACAATCCGCACTCCACCACCAACGAAACACCATCCATGCTTTTCATGCATCGCAACCTGGGGTCTCGCCTGGACCTGCTAAAGCCGATTGTGGCATCTGAAGGGGAGAAGGCGCAGGAAGTGCAGTTTGCTCTAGACAGACACATGCTAAAGTCAGACCGTTCGCGGTGGGTGACAAAGTGCTGGTTGGTGATTATGGGAAAGGAGATAGGTGGACACCTGGGGGTGGTCTCAGCCGTGACTGGTCCTTTGTCATACACAGTCTACATTGGATCGTCAGAACACTGGAGACGCCATGCGGACCAGATGCTTGCCCGGCATGCAGAGTTGGATGCTCCGCACGAGGGAGGTCATGAGGTTTCTCGCATGAAGGTCTGTCTGGGTTGGAGAATATCACACCGGAACCTGCTACTCAACCATCTACTGATCCAGTGAGTGATGTCCCTCACAGAACATCAGAGGTAACCAACACCACCTGAAAAGACTGGTAAACGTTACCCATCCCGTGTTACTAAGCCACCAGTTAGTTTTCGCTAGGGTCGCTAACCCTAAAAAAACACAGTTTTCTCCTTAACTCCTCCCTTTTCCAGAACCTGATCCAAATGTCAAAAAATTACGTGTCCTTCCCTCGTCAACCCCATCGATATGGAAGCAGAATCAATTCAGTAGCCTCACATCGGGAGAGGATTTAGTACCTGTATAGATGCTTTCATTCCCCAACGACTACTTAGTAGAACTTTACCGTTTCTCAATCAGAGTTCACCTAACTAACTCAGAACTGCGTTTCTGGAACCGAAATCCCTGAGTTTCCCATATCAGTGTAGTTCAAGTCAGAGTTCAAGTTTAAGTTCAGAGGTGACACCAAGCAGCAGCTAGCCACCGTGACGTCATATGTCACTCAAGTATCCAAGCTCATAATTATGCGTAATTTTAAACCGCAATATCATTTTAATGGGTGAGTTATTAAATAAATCAAACCCTGTACAGTTGTCACAAAGAGGTGGTGGGGGGGATTAGCCATTGGGACAAAACTGATTTTGTACCAGGCTGTATACATGTTTAATTCTGCTGTAAAGTTGGGCATTTTAACATGGGGGTCTATGGGGATTTATATGGAGCCAGCGTCAAGCGGCCATTTAGTGAACTGCGGTTAATGGCACTTCCGCATTGGCTTCATTTCTCAGCCTCAGAGTTTGAGGCTTGTGATAAACCGATGTTAGCAGTTACATCAGAAGACAAAGAGTTTTTTTTTCCATATCTAAACCACATCAGACCATGTGTTGATGTAAAACCAACATCAGTTAAATCTGGACTAGATGATCCCAGAGAAGCCAGAGACTTTATGAAGCCTTTATTCTGTTTATGTTAATGCAAAAGAGAGATCTTAGTGCTTTTTTAACACCTGGACCACATCAGTGCAGGAATAATAAATTAACCGGTCATTCAAAAGGAATAATAGTCGAGCAACACTCACTTGCAGTTTTTTTTCTTTAAAAAAAAAAAAAAGGTCCATTTATTGTGCACTACAACATTATGGTTCCAGTGAGGTCCATGTCATTTTCGGACAACTGCATGGCAAAAAGAAGTACTGCAAGAAACGCAGTAGTGCAAGAAGCCGGAGGTTTTGACAGTGGGAAAATGTGCGAGTGTGGATACTGAAAATGTGGCGCTTATCCAGTTCTGTAGCAAATTTAAACATTAAGCAAAAAAGGAACAAGCCGTCACAGACAGTGAACAAAAAAGAAAGGCGATTGGATTCAAGTTAACAATATTACGGAGTATTTATCTCAAGTTTCATAATTTCATAAAAAAAATTATTATACATTATACATTTTTATGCCACGACAAAAGTAAAACAAAAAAAATTCAGTGATATTTCCAAAGTGGATGAATATCTGTACAGGAAAGTCTTTTAAATCGCTTACATTTACACTGAGGCTTAGCCGATTTAAAGATCTACACCTAAACATGGCGATTAAAACTGTGTGACTAAAAAAGTAAACAACCTTACAAATCTGTGTATTACTAAAAATATACTGCAATATCTTTCTAACATATAAAAAATATCCCAGAGTAATAATTCATACATATAAAAATGATTCAGAGGAGTTACTGTACAGATGGGGTTATGGCACGGAGAGACTGAAGGACAATCAGTGCTTTGAATAAAAACTACGATACTAAGTGGTAGCATCACAGTTGTGTAAAAAGACAGACATGTCTATATGTTGGCAGAGGAGCGGAGGACATGGAATCTCTTCAGAGTCATGCGGATGGATCCCAGCTCGCGATTCAGTCTCTCCAGACGATTCTCTAAGGCCACCTGAGGAGGACAGTGAAGTCGAAATAATTTGCTCTGATGATCAAGTCATGGTCAAATTCATTTATCGAGGAGAAACAGTCAAATATAAGTTGGATTCAGCTTCTAAAATGTGATGGCCTTCTGCATATTTCAAGGAACGGAAATGTCTGCCTGTTGGTTGCTTCTGTGTCACTTCACAACGTTGGTCCAGACTGAAAACATCTCACACCCCTTAAATTTTACGAAGCTTTGTGGCGATTTATCCATCTGAATCGATGATCATTATAAATAAAGATTTACTGCATTTCAGTGCTGACAATGGAAGCAAAAACATGGCTGCAGTATAGGTCATAACCCCCCCCCCCCCTCATATTAGCAGATGGGACCCAGGTCCCATCGATTTAATTGGTTATTTGATGCTCTAAATATGGGTGAAATGTTATGGTTGACAGCTGAGACTGACTCGTGATTGGTCAAGTCTGTGTATAGATGGGACCTGGATACCACGGCTCCACCAGACTCTGGCTCCAATGACATCAGCAGCACAAGAAGGCAGCAACCTCATTTGAGATATTTTTGCTTCTTTCTTCTTTCTTTTTTTACAGTGTAGCTGCGTTGTCCATGGGGAGGCTGTGACTCTAGAGGTTGAGTGTGGTCGATGGTTCGGTCCCCAGCTCCTTTAGTCTGCATGTTGAAGTGTCCTCTGGCAAGATACTGAATAATCTTCAGTGTCTGACAATCACTGACATTTCACGCAGCCACATTAAATTATAATACTGTAACTATTTAATGAGGATAAAAGTTGCTGAAGACTTTGTCAATCTTCTAATCAAATAATCATTATGGCTGTGGGGTGTATTCCAGAAAGCAGGTTTTGCTAATACTCTGAGTTTGTTAACCCTGAGAAGAGGGAAACTCAAGGTTTTCCGTTCCAAAAAGCGAGTGAACTTTATGCCAGTTGCCGTGGTAACTGACTCTGAACCTAACGTGCTTGCTAGCATGTTTTCTTTTAAAAACCCAGTTTCTCCCGATATCCTCCCTTTTCCTGAACCCGAAATAGGTGATGAACAATGGCTTGTTCTTTTCAACCCAATTGATATGGAAGCACAATTAATTCAGAAGCTTCACGTCGGGAGAGGATGTTGAGACCCCGAATAGATCTGCTTTAATTCCTCGATGAATAATTAGTAGAACTTTACAGTTTTTTTCCCCCCACACTGTATCACATATCTGAACAATATTCTCCGGCCTTATTTCAAACATTTCATATAGCTGAAATGCTCTCTGACCAGAGCAAATCTTTGCATTGCCCTTTTTTGAGTTTGAATTACAGAGTTTTCTGTACAATAAGTTACAATAATAGCCATTCTTATTTCACATATTGAACAATGAAAACATCTTTGTTCAATATGTGAAATAAGAATAAAACCATATGCCCTCACCTCTCTGCACTATATTCATATAATTCATTTTCAGCTGCAGCCATGTTATTGTTGTGCACGTGAGATTGCACCTAAATTAAAACGAATTATATAACATTGCACATTTCTCAGACGTGAGCAACAAGAATCGAATCCCGGCCGTCGCCCACCGGAGAGCATTACTAACAATTAAACCAACGTGTTACATAAGAACTGGGAAAGAAAAATATCGAACAGTTTTAAATCAATTGACTGTTCGTTCAGTCTTACATGTTGACTCAGGCAGTAATTGCCTCCCACGCCAACTGTCTCTCCTTTGCAGTTGCAGCTGTGATGCTCTATTTTCTCAGAATGTGCTTATTTTCTCCATAAACACTAAGTAGTATCTCCAACTCTAACGGCGTGATGATTTGAGATTGCTTTTAGCAATGAAAAGTGCTCTATAAATGAAATGTATTATTATTATTATTATTATTATTATTATTATAGGTTTTCTCCTTGGTTGCCATGGTGACTCGTTGTGTTGGAGCTCCATTGATGATGGCTTTTTATAGTGGGCAGCCACATGCGTAACTCAGAGTGAACAAACTCAGAGTTGACCTAACTAACTCAGAACAACTGTTCTGGAACCCAAAACTCAAGAGTTTCCAATCTCAGTGTTCGTCAACTCAGAGTTCAGGGTTAGGTTCAGAGTTTGTTAAATCAGCTTTCTGGAATACACCCGAGCTACCCTCCCAAGTAATATACCCCACTGAAATTTCACAGAGCTCAAGGTTACGTCTTCAATCACCTTTTTGCCAAAGTTTCTAATTACGCTGATATATAACAAAGAAAAGCAGCAAATCATCATATTTTAGGAGCTGGAACAAGTTAAAGTTTCAAATTTCTGTTTGAAAAACTGAACTGAAATAATTAATGTGCAAAAAAAATCCACTCCAAACAACATGGCGCTAAGTTATATAAAAATAATCAATATCTGAATGGTCTTACCTCATCTAACCTGGTCTGTAGAGTCACTCTACCGCCTGCTCCAGGCATCCGGCTCAAAGCTGCCTCAATCTGCATGCACACACAGGGTGGGGATTCAATTTGTTCTGGTTAGGCCTGTGTGTCTGAGATGCGTGCCTTAAATGTCCTGGTGGACAGGTGGAAGGTGTGCCTGTGTCCTTCAGAGTGATAAGACGCTCACCTGCAGCTTCTCCTGCGTCAGCTCGTCAAACAGTTTCTCGGCCTCAGCCAGCGAGCTGAGTTTATCCAGGAGAAGCAGGGCTGAGTCCTTGCAGGTGTCCGGCAGGTCGGACCCACCGCAGGCCCCTTGCTCCTTCCAGCCTAGCTGGGAGTTTCCATCAGGTGGGTTCACACTGCCGCAGGAATCTGGCTGGCGAAGGTCTGAGGGAGAGGAAGACGTACAGTCTGATTCATTCCTCCTCGCAAGATGACATTTACAATCAGGGGCCACTTTGTTAGCAACACATTTTCTCCCACCCAACTTCCCAACACATAAATAGAATTATTACAGTAGCGGCTTTTTTACCAGCTCCAAGTTACTCAGTCACTTAGTCTGAGTGCTTAGACTGCTCACAAGTCCAGGCAGGTAACAACATGGCAACTTATTCTATTAGTTACATTGCACCCTGGGTCATTACTGACTTGTTATAACTATGTTATTTGACCAAAAACACACAAAAAACCTGGTAACCTGGTCTGAGCATCAGACAGACTTAAATATAAATGCATCTTTGTAATATCTATTAGATGTTGAATGAATTACCATCTTTTCTTTCTGTTGATGTAAACTGGAGTCTCCTCCTGGGACTGCTGCTGTGGAATGAATGACGTCTCTGGTCAACGTGGCCATTAAATCTGTAGAAAACACACTATTATCTGATATTTACTCTAACAAGTATAATGTTTCCCCTCTTCGTCTTTGGGGCTCGTTTGACAGAGATTCTGGATAAAAACAGCAAGCTGACACCATGTAGTGCACTTTCAACAGGCCCTTCAGTATTTTACATAAAGGGATGACTTGGTAAGCACAACAACCTTTAGGCCTCAGCCTCTTTACAGCAACAGCTACGGAGAAAAGGCTCATTTGTCTTAAGACGTGACAGCCTTGAAGAGAGGTGGAAGGACAAGCAGCCATGTTCCTTTCTTCACCTGTATTCCTGGTCTCTGTTGTTACAAACACAATGTCCATCCCACTGAGTGACCTTAGCATCTCTGCAAATAAAGCTGTGGGTTCGTGGTTAGAGGATGACACTCACTGCAATTATAAGAAACTAAATTCTAACTTGGACCAACAGAGATAAACATACAAGGCACATACATACACATTCATGTTCCTCCTCTTTCACACATCATCACTGTAAAAAACATTGACGCTCTTCCTATTGTTGCCATTTATCCCCCCAACTTATGCTACGTTTTCAAAAACACCACACTTGCTATTGTACTTTAAATTTCTAAAGCACCTCCACAATACTGTAACTCTCTAACAAATTTTTACCTCTAGGAGAAAATCTTAATGTGATATTCAGTTGTTGTATCTGGTTGTTTAATTTGTAAGTTATTATTCGTTTAAACTTGATTTTTAGTGACTGGATCCCTAGAATGGAGGAGGCTTTAAACAAACCATGATGTTTGGAGATAAAGTGCAAGAAATACAATTCAAGGCCTCACTTCTGAAAAGAAGGTGTATGTCTCTCACCTGTTGACCAGGAGTTCCTCTCTTGGCAACATGTGACCAAAAGCAGTGGAGTAGTTCTCAGTGGGGCAGCGTTTTGGGCTGGACCTGGCAGACCGGGGCAGGAGTAAGGTTTCTCTCTTTGCTGGAAGGATGGGGAATAGCAAAACATTAATTAAAACTTCAAAAAACCAACATGAAGTTAATTAGAAACTACATGCTGCAGGTAGTTAGAAGTGATCCAATAAAATATAATAAAAATAAAAAAACTTTCTGGCTTTTGTTGTTGATTTATTAAGTACAGTGGCCCTGAGAGCTCACAGCGATGCAACTTAAAGGTGACATATTATGCTAAAACCACTTTTTGTTTTTCACTTTTTGCACATATTTTTGGGTATGTGGGGTGCCTGCCGGCCCACAAAACGTAAAAAAGAAACACAAAGTCGTTATTTAATGGATTGGCTTAACCTTTCAGACGGGCTCTAAACGAGCCAGTCACAACCCAGGCTTCCTATTACGAAACATGAAGCTACTCCTGGGGTAACCATGCCCCCAACCTGAGAATCTCCGCCCTTGAATTGCAAGACACGGGAGCGCATATGACGATGACTGTGTGTGTACATTATTATATGAATTTATTTACTCTTATCCCTCAGTATATTTGGTCCTGAACTAGACCACCAGGGCTCATGCTTCAAGTAAAAATAATATACTTTTTTTTTTTTGTTCCCTGTGTTCTCTTCGTCTGGTTAAATGCATGTGTGTTATGTAGTTTACACAGCACATGTTGTTGTATATATTATATATAAAAAATTTTTTTTATTTTTAATAAAAAATCCTTATCTTTATCTTGTTTTTTATATTGCTGGAGCTGCAAGAGTTACCAACAAAATGTCGTTGTACAATCACAATAAAGCCTATGATGGGGAGATGCAGCTTAGAATATATAGTGATCGTTGTCATTAGATGCAATTTTTGTTTTATTTCCCCTTGATTGGAGTACATCACACCAATCGGCAACACCCATGTTCCACGGTTTAAAGAACCATGTATATTGGAGTACAACCTCTTCAACCTCAGGGCCTGAGAAGGTAGCCAAGTGGACTTCACTGTTTAACAATATTCAAAACATCCATGGGCATGAAGATCCCCTCTTCCCCAAAGACAAAAAAGGATGAAGCCACCACAAAGCCTGTTAAAACAGAACCCACATTCAGTAAGTTGTAAAACACTATTTTATTATTACAAACATGATAACAAATTCAAATGAGTAATAAATAATTCTGAACATTTTAAGTAAACAACAAAGGTGGATTCAGGAAAACACTAGAAAATGAACAATTGAATGAAATGTTTTACAGATTATGTGGGTGACTTGATGAAGATGGTGTTTGAGGACCCAGCACCATTTGTGGAGTAGATGAAAAAATCCCCAACCCCAATATGACAGGCTGTGAAAAGGAGGAAGTGGTTGCTCGCCACATGTCAGGCTTCAGTCAAGGGGCGGTCAGAAGCCAAAATACTGGTCAGCTGGATCAGGAAACTCCTGGCGGATCCGGAGGATGGCGCGATGAGGACCCTGTTGTGGCGTCCAACAGCACCAACTGCAAGAAAAACAATGAGGCGTTATTGCAGTTGCAAATTGCCTTTACTGCTATATTTTTTTATATGTGTTTATTACTGGTTTCCTTACATTTGCAAAAAATCTAGATATTTTGAAGAAATTTATTTTTCTCATTTTTTCATTTGTTCTGTGGATCCTGTCATATATTGAAAACGTGTTTTACTTTATTTTATGCAGTTGTATCTCATAACATCTATTAATTAGAAACTTACTGTTCTTCTGTTCTGCACCTCAGAGGTCCGTAGTCCATTCTGTAGATGTTGTAGATGTTCTGCAGGGTGTATAAATTGAGGCAATTCGGCTCAAGGCCTGCAGCTGAGAGGAATGGGGACCTGAATCATTCCTCTGAGAACTTAATATGGAAAAAAGGATAAGTTTTACAAGATCTAATAGAGCAAATAATGATTGAGGGGGCAGCCCTGCATTAGACAAATATTGATCCAAGAAGTAATGTGTTTCACTGTAAAACGGGTGAATACAAATTTGTTGCTGAATAAAAAATTTAAAAATAAATCTGCTCAACTTTAAGTTCATTTGATTTAGTCACCTGTCAAAACAAAATAGATAACAAGCTATATTTTTTTAGAAGGAAAACTTTTTATTTTCAAAAAACGCTGCAAATAGACCGCAGCGAAACTTAAGGTTATTTGCATAACCCTGTTCTCTGAGTAGCATGAGTGAGTGTCTCACAATGGGGTATGCGTGCCCTCAACAGAAGCCTTTTATAACATTGAGCCAGCCTATTGGCTGGCCCTGATATCGTGTATGACGTAGGCGGCGACAGCCCTCCCCCTATCTACCTCCGCCTGACCATAATTCTCTCAGATCGTCTTCACCACCTCCTGGTGCAACTTCCACTCTGAGTAAAGTGGGCTGCCCCTCGAAAGCAGATCCGCCCCAAAGTTCCTTACTCCTGGTACATGAGTCGCTCTCAGAGACTGTAACTTGGCATGACTCAACAGAGGCAGTCTGTGTGCTAGTGTGTTTGGCTTTGCGGACCCGAGACCGCCCTGCTTGTTGATGTATGCCACCACCGTGGTGTTGTCTGTCCTGACCAACACGACCCACCAAAAAAGGAAGGAAGTGCTGGAGACTCTCAGCCTTCCGTGCCGGTGACGCACCGGATCCAGCCTCTGTGCCGCCACCCAGCGCTGAAGCCCTCTCACAAATGGCTTAGCGGGACAACTACCAGAGCCCAAGCCATCAAACCAAGTTACCTCTGACACATTTTCAGTGAGACCGATTCTCCCCTGCGGAATAGGCTCAAGCATGTACTGAGTGTGAGAGTCGCTTTTGACTGACCCGCATCGAGGGTTAGGCCAATAAATGAGATCCTCTGTGTCGGGGAAACAACACTCTTTTCAACATCTATTTTGAAACCCAGGTGTCTATGTGGTCTGCTAGCACTGCTGTGTGAGCCGCCACAAGAGGCGAGGCTGCCACTATAAGCCAGACGGGACGAAAGGAAGCACCAGATATTCGTAAGAGACTCCCTGGAAAGCAAATCTTAGGTATTTCCTGTGTGTAGGATATATGGGAATATGGGAATATGGAAATATGCGCCTTTTGGGTCGATCGACATGAATCAATCTCCCGGGCGCAGAAAGCGCAGGAGTGACGCATGAGTCAGCATCCTGAATTTGTATTTCCTGAGGTATTTGTTTAGGACCCTGAAGTCTAAAATAGCTCTAATTCCCCGCCCCCTTTTTTTGGAATTACGAAATATCTGGAATAAAAACCTCCCTGGCTCTGACCAGGAGGAACTATTCTTATGGCTCCTTTATCCAACAGTGTTGATCTCTCCTTGTAAAATGTGAGCCAACTCTCCATGAGTATGAGAATACATGATTCCCCTGAACTGAGCCGCCATAGGAGTGCTAGGATGGAGGTGAGAGGCCCCTACTGGCTCCACATGGGGCATCTGACGCAGTCCTTGCACCTCCGTCCCTTCGCAGTCAAGAAGAGAGCCACCGGGGATGGGGTGCTTATCTCTGTATGGCTTGGCTTTCAATGTTAGGCTCATCCAGGAATTCAGGAAAGATGGGAAGGAGCTGCCTTCCCGTCTTGTTGATTTTGGGTTGCTTCTTTCCATCATAGCGGGATCTGGTTATCTCCGCCTGCACCGTGGGCCACGGGATATTGAGTTTTACAGCAGCCCCCTTCATAAACCGACACACCAGCGGGTTTTGACACATTCTTGAAAATAACTATCATATCCATTTTATCTTAAAAAAGAAAATAACTATCTTATCCATATTTTCTTAAAAAAATAACTATCTTATTTACATCGCGGATCATATATACTGCTGCTAGCCACACGATAAGCCTATGACATGTGTTGTTTATGCTCTTTTTACGTGTGTTAGGGTATTATAGATGTGGATGAATCAATTGACCTCTCTTTTACTCTGACATTTCCTCTACACATCACTGATGATTCTGCCCCAAGAGGGAGGTTAGGAGATTGGTGATAGACTGGGGACTGGCGTGAAATGCCCAATCAACACAGAGGAGCATCAGTCACTGATCCCGCCTCCAAAGTCTCAAAACTCATCTTGTCGAGTGTGCATGTTGTGAAGTTGAGCGAGCGAGTTCAGCAGATGCGAGCGGGTAGGGGAGGGGGGGCTCAGCTCCGGGGTTGAAATGCGCCCTCGCGAGTACGTTTTGCACTCACGGTGCTGATCTTGCTCTCTCGTATAGGTTTGTGCGTGTGCAAGTTTTGAAACTAAACTGAGTTCAGCAGATGGGAGCGGGTAGGGGAGGGGGGGCTCAGCTCCGGGGTTGAAATGCGCCCTCGCGAGTACGTTTTGCACTCACGGTGCTGATCTTGCTCTCTCGTATAGGTTTGTGCGTGCGCAAGTTTTGAAACTAAACTAACGCCATAGTATTAGCAATGTGTAACGCTGTCTGAAGATGAAGATGAAGAGAGAGAAATGCAATACTGATGCACGCAGCGGCAACAAGGGCGATAAGACTCAGGAACAGCTGATCACTCATGTGAGTTGAATGTTCGCTACATCAGAACTTTCGGCAAAGTTGTTTCCATCTCGCATTTTGCCCATTAATTGTTTTCGCACACGGCAGAAACACCTTTTCACATTTTGCCATTTCTATCAACTTTTTCTAATGCGATACTTTAAAATGCGCATAAAAATACGTTGATGGAAACAAAGCTAGTATAACAGTGTGTGTGTAGCTGACCACTCACAATTGACTGAAGTTCAGAGGATAACTTTCCGTTGTCTCTGCGATGACACATTTCAAACGTCGATGTGGACAACCATACAGCACAACCATGTCATCAACCTGCATTTGTGCTGATTTTGTCTGATGACGACGCAACCATGAAATGACAAGGGTAGTTTTTGCAGTTTCCTGTGTTGATCTCTACATATGTCCTTTTAATAAGTAGATGACTTCACGTAGATGCAGTCCAAACTACTGTATGAATTTAAAGGGCCATTAAGTGATTCTGGAGAAAAATTGTCCTCCAGTATGTGAGTCCAACGCACTAACTACTAGGCCAAACCCCAACATTGCAGCACAGCATGTCTCTTAATGTGTCGATGAGTGATGTTTACAATCTGTGCTCACAGTGTTGTGTGGTGCGGTCCGCACCATTGTTTTGTTTTCAATTTACGGAGCCTGGACACACAAAAGTGACAGCTAACGACGGTGACGAAATATTCGCAGATTTGAAAAAAAACGTGTATTGCTTTGGAATCGCTTACAGCCCCTTGAATTTCTGTCACTTTTAATAAAGCCTGTGTCCCGAATTAAAAATGGTCTTTACCACATATGCTGTCTTCACATACATTCACAGAGATTCAGAAGTATGGGTGTGAAAGGACTGGGAACACATACTGGGTGTAGCTGTGGGTGTGGTTCGCTGTGCTGGAGGAGGCAGTGAGGAGGATCGGTGGCCGTCTGGAGACAGACTCCTCTGAGCCCTCAGCAGAGCTGCAGCCCTTTTCGCTCCACTTTGACTTTTTGCTGCTCCTCCTTGCTCAGCTCCACCAGGTTTCACCATGTCTCTGTCTGCCTGACGCCCGACTCCCTCCTGAATCAACTCTTTGTGTCGCTGCTCCACAAAACCCACTGTGGCTCTCTGACTGCCGACCCCTGCGGCGAGACAATCCGCACAGGCATAATTCATTAAAAAAACAGTAACACTTTCTAAGAAGCCCATATCTATAGTGCATTATGAAATCATTCGTAGTGCAATACAATGCCTTCATAATGTTTTATATCTGTCCTCATAAACACACATAACTCATTCTGATGCACTATATCAACAGTCACAAGACATTATAGATGTTGCCTATAATGTAATAATAAACCTTGGATGCTTTTGACTAGTTATAAACGAGAGGTTGACTGATGGGTTTATAATACATTATGACTACCTATACACACCAAGCTTTTATCCCAGAGATAAATGAACTTCTCACCTCCTTCTGTATCACACCTTCAAATATTATCATACTCGGAGATTTGAATATTCACGTTGACACCCCCTCCTGCCACCCTGCAGCTGAACTTCTACAATTATTGGACTTGTCTAAACCTCATACAGCATGTCGACGTCCCCACACACAACAGAGGGCACACGCTCGACCTGGTCATTACTGACACTGCCCCCATCAAAAATCTGCTGGTGTACGATCTGGGAGTGTCTGATCACAAAGCCATTTCAATGGAGTTGAAATCAACTCATCTCACCAAGCCAAAACACCAAATTCATTTCAGAAACCTGAAAAACATGACAACCAACATGACTTTGGACCTCCGTCAAATCCCTGCTGCAAATTTCACATCAGCAAATGAATCAGAGAATTTTTACAACAACACCCTGAGCAGAATCCTGGACCTCCACGCCCTGTGAAAACAGTCACCTTCTCACGCTCAGCCCCCTGGTTCAATTCAGATCTACAAAAAAAAGAAAGCAGCTGGGCGTGTACTT
Source organism: Scophthalmus maximus (assembly GCF_022379125.1). Taxonomy (NCBI): domain Eukaryota; kingdom Metazoa; phylum Chordata; class Actinopteri; order Pleuronectiformes; family Scophthalmidae; genus Scophthalmus; species Scophthalmus maximus. The sequence continues at coordinate 19,036,047 of NC_061515.1, read as the reverse complement.
GAGTGGCGTTTTGCACAAACTGGACTCACTGTACACAGAGTGGCCCTATCAAGAACACCAAAAGGCTTACTCAAAGTAGCACAGTCACAGATCTACTCCAACATCATCAATAAAAGTCCTGGAAACCATAAATCATCTCCTCAAGCCACAAACTCTCTCACACACCGATACCACAGAAGAGCATGGCAATAACTTCATCAACTTCTTCAGGGAAAGTCATCACCATCCGCTCTCTTCTCTCCAGCTCCCCTGCTCTGTCTGTCCCAATTGCAGACCCACTTCCTGAGATTTTTCCAGCCTCTCTGCTGTTCTCCCCAAGATCTCTCAGCGAGAGGTTGAGGACAACATTCGCAGGATGAAACCCTCCACCTGTTCCCTGGACCCTTTTCCTAAAGCCCTGGTAGAAATCCAACATCTGCTCTCTAAGTCCCCTAATCACTCAAGTCATCAACCACTCACTCCAGGCTGGATATGTTCCATCTGCTTTCAAAACTGCTGTCATCAGACCCCTCCTCAAAAAACCCACCGTAGACCCAGAAATCCTCCAACAACTACAGGCCCATTTCTATCCTCCCATTTCTGTCGAAAGTGCTGAAAAAAGTAGTCGCCGCCCATCTTCAGGACCACCTAAATTCTCACTCCCTGTTTGAGAAGTTCCAGTCCGGCTTCCGTTCCGCCCACAGCACCGAAACAGCCCTGGCCAGTGTCACAAATGACCCGCTGATGGCAGCTGACCTTCTATCACCTCAGGAACATTGCCAAACTCCGTCCCCCACCCTGTCTGTCAGATGCCGAAAAACTTGTCCACGCCTTTGTCTCCTCAAGGCTGGACTACTGCAATGCCCTCATCATCCGGACTCCTTGCAAGAGCATTCAAAAGCTTCAATACGTCCAAAACAGCGCCGCTAGGATCCTGATGAGGATACAAAAATATGATCACATCACACCCGTCCTTCACTCACTCCACTGGCTTCCTGTCTCATTCAGGATTGAATACAAGATCTCCCTACTCACCCATCAGTGAATCCATGGCAATGCCCCTCCCTACCTCAAAGATCTACTCTCACCACAAACCTCCTCACCCAACCTCCGCTCTGGAAACAAAACCTTTACCCTACCTTTTACTCTGTAGCACTTTGAGATTGCTTTTATCAATGAAAGGTGCGCTATGAATAAAATGTATTATTATCATTATTATTATTATTATTATCTATAATGAATCATGCCTCATTATAATGTTTCATTTGTGGTGCTAAGTAAAGTGTAATGCTTTTGCATACATTCAAAAAAAGCTAAGCTGCATCATAGATGAATATTTTAAAGATGGCAAAATGCAGAGAATTACAAGTAAAATGTATCCACTTAAGGAATGGAACCTCAACATGTAAAAACTACATGATATGTTTAAACCTTTTGTTTATAACTAGTCAAAAGCATCCATAAGGCACTTTATAATTCATCACAATGTCTTGTGACTGTTGATATAGTGCATCAGAATGCATTATGTGTGTTTATGAGGACAGTTATAAAACATCATGAATGCATTATAATGCACTACAAAAGCTGTCATAATACACTAGATATGGGCTTCATAGAAAGTGTGACCAAAAAACGTTGAGTGTGCTGTATACATAATTCACAGTTTCATCTGCCTGTAAAAAATGTACGAAAATATGTAGATGTAGAGTTAATTAAAACAGGGACATTTTTTAGGCAACACTTTTGGCCTTAGGGAAGTGTGATGGGCAAGATTTACATTTTCCTGATGTTTTATAAATATTCTAACATTTGATCAATCTAGAAAGGAACTGGAGCATTAGCCTAAAAAGACCTAGGGAGTCTTGCAGATGAAACATGCAGTAATATATAACATTTTAACAAATAATAGTCACCTATTCTGTTAATGTCCCGTTTCCTCATTGATACAAAGAAACATCTCCAGCTTTGTTGTGATTGACCACACTGAGCACTTTTAATCGTGTCCTGATTCAGTTCTTGCCACTTCACAACAAGGTCTAAGATCCGAGACTAACCAAGTGATTGCAGCCATTGTTCCCTTGCTGGTTTGTGGATGTGAACAGCCCACAGCACTCATTTCCCAGGAACGTGTCTGTTAAGACGTTTAGATTCAGCCTGTCTCGCGCACTCCTGCTTCCTTTTCCATGACACAGTTTATCGAAATTATTGAATTAAGGTTTTCATAGGGTTTTCATAGATTTTCTATGATACCTATTGTGGCACTGTCAACTCCTTTTGTTTAGTTTGTCTTAAAAACCTTGGTATCTCAAATCTTTGGCACATACAACTATATCTTAATAATAAGGATCGGATCACAGACTCTTAATGGCCTGCATTTAACTGCTATTTCAGTGTTTCAACATAATTCAAACTGAGACACAAAATTTACCAGTGGTTTCTGGTAACTTGATCTTTGTGTTCAAGGAGGAAGTAAGAGGAAAGAAAACCAGACATGAGTTTTAAATTGAGTGTTGTGAGTGTGGGAGCTAATCTTACAAGGGGCCCGGCTCTCAGTGGCTCTGGTCTCCTCCAGCTCTATCAGGGCCCTCATCATGGGCGTCAGGGCACAGGAGTTCTGTATCCGACCAGTTTCCCACTGGCTCTGCTCCAGGTGTCTGGTCTGAGGCAGAGGCTGTTCGCACTCTGGGGGAGATGCACACCTGGAGAACAGGATCTCAATGAGTCATTTAAAACTTCACTAAATTTGCCTGAGGACATATCCACAACAACAAAAACTTGCCTCCAGCTCCCATCGGCTAAAGACGTGTCACCAGATCTTCCGGGTCCAGATGATTGACCATTTAATGTATACAACGACCTCTTGTGGACACATGATTGGTTACTTTGAGAGAACGGGGACTTTCTGCCTCTGTTCAGCTGGTCGGATAGAGGACAAGGTGACTTTCTACGGGGGACATCTGGCTCTACGTTGCTTTTAATTGGTGACAGCAGTAGGTCAGGACGGTGGAAGAGACTGTGGACATGTCAAGAGGAAATTCAAGGTTTGGCAGTCCTCATTTGAAATGAACAGGCACAAATATAAATAATTACATCTTAGCCTAATACTGTTATTCTCTGATATGTAAGAAAAGTAAGCTCTCTGCACATTTAACATAAGATAAGACTATCAGTCCCACCGCAGCTGGATGCCACGGGAGTCGGAAACATTATTTTAATAAGCACAAATTTGTTTTTCAGTTTATGCTTTGAGCGCTTACCCAGGCCCAGAGGGTTGTGCATTACTGTGGGAAGCATAACGAGCCCTGGTTTGGTTCTCATACTCCAGCTGCTTCACCTGGGACTCCAGTTTGGATTTTTCTCTGATAGGACAGACACACACACACACACACACACACACACACACAAGGTCAGAAGATTACAAAGTATGAGGAGACAAGTGACGACTACTATTAACAGTAAAAAGTGACATCTTCACAAAAGGTTATGAAGCAAACTTACACACACACACACACACACACTCTAATAACTGTTATATATTAATATATTCTTAATAGCAAAAATGACATTTTTGTGAAAGTTCAAAGAGTTAATCTTGGATAACCAGAGTTTTCAAGTTATGATGCCTGATGTGATGCTCACATACAGTACATAAATCATTGAGCTGGATATTCATTGATCATCCATGCAGATGGCATGATTATGTGAATTATTGTGTTCATATGGACTGTGGTGGTTGTAAACGTCTTTTTATTTTATTTTTCATAGACTTATTTGACATGAGAGGAATCTCATAAATGACTCACTCACTGGATTTCATGTGAAGTATAAAAAACAATTTCATTCATCCAATAATCATACCTAATTGGCAGTTAGTGCTGTGTTCTGTTGTGTTACGTCGACTCACCTCCTCAGTTCAGATATCTGATGGTTGGCATCATCAAGCTTGTTCTGTAACAACAGCAGGTTGTTCTGTGTATAAAAAAAGTAAAAAGAAATGCATGAGGCCGAAGGAAGACATACAAATAACATATTGAGGTGATTTTCTTTTTCCCATATTTCAATGGTAATCAGATAATAAAACTAAATCCTGTATGTGCAGTAAATTCCAGTAAAATAATCTTTACCTTGACTTCCTCATGCTCCTTTAACAGAAAATCATTCTTTCTGCTCAGCTGTGGAAACACAACAACAGAGAGCTTAAATCATGTGTGGTAACATCAGTGTTGACAGACACGCATAGATGGAATAGAGATGCACTAATCCAATCAGTTCCTGCTCCGGAGCAGATGAGAGGTGAAGTATTAGTTACCATGGTGACTTATTGTACCTTGGTTAGAAGTGAACCAACTTTGTAGCACTGAAAACCCAGGGTTAAACCTGAACTCATCTAACTAACCACAAATCTTGCTGCGTAGCACAGACTCCTGCTTTTTCTCTGCTGATACAATACCTATATCTGCATAATGGTTGTTTCTTGCTATCAGGGATCATTCTTTTTTAACTTAACTTGAAGCCGTAACTGTAATACATAACTGCACAACAAATACAACTGCACTGCTGTTAGAAAACAAGGGTCTTATTTGTTCTTTTCCCTCAGAAACCAACCGGTTACACTTACATTACAGAGTTCTGCAGTGTTATTTTTGTTTGTTGTTAATAACATGTGAGATCAAGCCTTGTATTTCCATTATCAAGCTTTGCAACATTTAACAGATTCTAACATTACTTTGTCCAGTGTTTCAAAACGATATATCGCCACGAAAAGTGAAGAAAATGTACAGTTAGAATTTAGATTGAGCCAGTCTTTGGTAATGTCAGCCAAACATGAATTGCATTGTCAACAACTCCAGTTTCACAGTAACTACGAGCCAGTCACATCTGGGTAATACCTGATGTGATCACAAAGATCAGTATCGAAGCAAAACCAAACAGACCAATCAATCCTTAAATGGTAAACGCATCTTTCAAAATAAAATTTAAATCTTCAAGTTTAAGATACAAATACATTTCTTGATCCTCTGAATACATCAGCTGGATGATTCCAGTGTTTAGTACAGCGTAAGTGCAAGTTAAGTTAAAGATTATGGAACAATCACTCTGTAGAGCACATCAACAATATAGCAACAATATAGATTTCATATAAAACACAAAATAGTGATAATTACAAGGTTCTACTCCATAAGAGGATATTAAAGGATATAGATTATATGAATTTTATGTGATTTATTCTCTCCCACACCCCACTCAGACACACCTCCTGCAGCATATTGTACTCCGTTGCCCTCCTGGCCTCCTTCTCGTCTGACTCCCTGTAGGCTTCCTGCACCGCCTTCTTCAGCTGCCTTATGTGGGTCTTCAATCGTGCTGCCAGGGCATCCTTCTCTTTGCCCGAGCGTTTACTTTCTTCTAGTCGCTGCTGCAAAGATTTGACAGTAGCAACCGCAACGGCATACCGCTCTGGCCATTCTGCCTAACAACCAGAAGTCACATCAAAATCAAGCAAAGAACAAATATAAAAACATTTAATTTAAAATATCTAAATGGTGACATTATTCTCTATTAACTCTGAAAATATGTTGAGGTTGAACAGAAGCATTTTGCTATGTTAAGACAAATCACTATTTTGAAAATAAACTGTGAAATGCATACCAGCTTTTTCTCCAGCGAGCCGTTTGTTGCTTCTAGTTCTTGAAAACGACTGGTGGCCTCAGCCAGAGTTTCTGCTAGATGTTTACACCTGTGAACAAACAAACGTCACAATAATACGGGAGTAAAAAAATTAGAAATTAACCCAAAACAGAGGTACCATATCATGCTGGGTGAATGTGGGGGTCCTACGGGATTTTATTTAATTAGTGTCTTGACATTCAACAACTTTGATGTATTAATTGACAAATGATTAATGATGATTTCTCTATTCAGAATCATTTAAATACCTTCGACCTAAAAATTGTATAATGTGAATTTTTTATACCCCGACCGACACTAGACACTTGGGGCTGATCCTGATGCGATTTTATTGAGGAAAAGATCATCATATCTTAATATTGTCATATATATATATATATATATATATATATGTATATATAAATGGTAATAAAGTTATGTCGTGTAAAATAAGAAGAAATATCTAAGAGTCTGCTATATGTTTTGATGGTAAGAAATAACATTTTACTAATGTGTTGCTGCTATAAATGTTCATACAGCAATACATTTGTAAATATACTAAGTTATGGACCTTGAAAGAAGAGTTTGACAAAAGTAGTGACATCAAGGTTTCACAGCCTCTATCATTTTGCTCAGTTGTCAGTTTGTTTAACATTTTGTGAATATTATAAGGGGGAAACAAAACAAAAAATAAAAAAACACCAATACAATATTATAGAAGGGACTACAAATCAATCATATAGGCAGTGAACACAAACCTCTCTGTGAGAGCCTGGTTGATCTTCTCTAAATCCCGGGGCAGATCTCTGAGTTTGAGTTTGTCTCTCAGGATTTGGATCTCAGACTCGTAATAAGCTTTCAGATCAGCCACATGTCGCGCGTGCTTCTCTCTCAGGTTCTGCCGTAGTCTGAGGAGAAAATACAAAGATGAAGAAATTAATGAATCTGTTTAAACTGGAGGATTTATGCGCGCTGTCGTTGAGCCTGATGCGGTACCACACTACAGCAACACATACAAAACAGCATCACTCACACTGAATCCCTGCTGGATGTCATGATTTATTTACTTTATTTTTCCTTTTATTTAATGTCAAAAAAACTGTAAATTTGTGTTTGAATTCAGACATAAATCATATAATAATATATAGAATAAACAGTATGACTGCACTCTATGTGGTCAATATTGAATTTACAATAATAATAATAATACAAACATTAAAAAATTCTAAATGGAGCACTTGAAGATGTTTTTGCCTATTTGATAAATGTTTATGTACTCTCTTGATTCTTGCACTTTTGGGTAATATCTCCATGATTGAAATGTTCTAATTGTATGATGCTTTGGAAAAAAGCGTCTGCTAAATGAATGTAATGTAATGTATGTGTGTGTGCTACACTTACAAAGAAAGGACAACAGGGTCCTCTAGTGATGAAGCTCTCTCCATGTCTGCAGGCCGCAGATTAGCACCAGAGGCTGAACAAGGCTTCAGGGTGCTGGTGTGGGTGTGACTGCCCTCCTCCTCGCTGGCTAAAGGAGCACTGGCCATGCGTTGCTGGTTGGCTACGTGGAAGCAGGGCTGGGTCTTATCCTGGGAGGGAAATAGGACTGCCTGGGAAGTGTTTCCCCACAAGCGTTGCACCTTGGAGGGGGAAGGCCCGGCATATGAAACACTGGAGGCATCGGAGATACAGTCTGTATCTCCAGGGTTGGGACTACACTCCACCATGCTGTCGGGGGTTACAGGGGTCCCGGCTCTGGGGTTGAGGTGAGGCCGAGTGGCAAACGAAGGGCTGCTGAAGTGAGAGGGGGAAGTAAAGCCAGAGGTGCGATCGGACTGCCGCATGTTCAATGCTGGGTCCAAGGTCAACACCTGAAATGCAAAGAGGGAGAGTATGAGAATACACCCATACTTCTATGGATTTCATGTTTTAAAAAATGATTTCCGTCAAGACAAGCGGTCTGGCTCTTTATCAGTTTTAATCCCCATCTATACTAACACCTGAAAACATGTATCACATGATAAATCAAATACAGTACATAACTGGAAGAAGATGGTCTACTCTGCAGTTGGTTACCTAGTTACAGAAAATACCACAAACAAGAAACAACAATGGTGAAAAGTAAGAGCAGGTATTTCTTCACTTAGACTGACCACGAGATGAAACTGTTACCTTAAGTATTTATCATGTTTTGCTAGGGGTGGCAGAAATAAATGATTGTCAGATGCGTCGCGATTCATTAAACAACAACATTAAGACGCAACTTAACATCACCGGGCTTCAGACTGTATGGCACCACTACAAGTCAATGAGGCTATTCGACCGGCACCCACTGCATGAAAAGCTACACGTTCCAGCATCCACCAGCTAAGCACCTTTGGACTGTTGCATTTTTGTTCTTTTTTGTTGATTGTTTTAACACATATTCCACAGAAAGAACTATTTTTGTATGAGAGCTGGTACAAATTTCTATATCATTTTTTTCAATGAAAGCTGTTTTGATTTTCATATAAGCTATAGCTAAATGTAGGTGGTTTTTTTTGTCTCAGGGATTCTATGCTCATTGCCCATAACAGGTTTTTGTTAGAAGAGCAGCTTTTTTTTGTTCTAGTTTAGAAAACGTTGAAACTCTTTTTTTTTTATACAAAGATGCTGTAACAGGCATACCAGTGGACATATATCTTCCACTGATTATTATTATTAATAAAATATAAGAAATGTATCTGTATATTTTCATTATGAATTAAAAAAAGATTTTAAAAAATCATGTATCATCGAGATGCATCGAAAGAAAATTATAATCGAATCGTAGCCCTCTGAATATGAATCGAATCGATGGTGCCTCAACATTCCCACCCCTATGTTTTGCCCTGTAAGTGGAGTCATGACGCGCAAGAGGAAGCAAATCCGGGTGACTAAGTCATCGTTTCCAAATGTCTGTTTTTGCCTGTCCATACTACAATGCAGCCCCGGAGTTTTCAAACTAATGGAGCAAGAAACGTTTCCAAACTTCTCTGTTTTGAGTAGAGTGGATGGCAGGCGTAAACTTAAGGGCAGTGATGCATTTAAAAAGGAATATAAGCTAGTGTGGATTTACTGTAGTCGTTTCAGTGATAACTTAATGCCAAGGACGAAAGCGATCACTGATGTGAAAGTCATGTGAAATACCTGTGGTGATGAAGGACTGGACCTATCAGAGCCTTCCCAGTCTGAACGTTTACAGTCTGTTCTTTGCTTGTGCCTATAGATCTCTCTGAGGGTCAGCCCAGGATCTGGAGGGGGAGTCTACAAGAGACGGAGATATGACATTTAGGAGAAAAGTTAATTAACACTGTTTAACATTTATCATTCTATTTACAGTGAAGGGAAAGTTGAATATTTTGGAACAATAATGATTTAGTGATCATGTCTGCAGTAAATCTTGGGCTAATTCAATTTGCTAAAGATGGATAATGACCTCTTAGATTGCAGACCCTAACGGGCAGTTTAAATTCAAAACTGTGGATTTGTAGATCGTTATACATATCATATGCATTTAACTATGCATATACGATTTGTGCATGCACATTTTCCCTCTTTTCATCTTAAAATTTCACCTTCTGAGCCATAAGGAGTGAGTCTCATTGAGTGTTATTGTCAACGATGTTAATGTTGATGATTATGTGTTAAAATAACTGTTAACAAATAAGAAATAAATAAGTTATACATACATACATACATAAATAAATAAATCCACAAAACTTATTTTCGAACAGTAGAAGTAGGAAGTGAAATCTGTGATCCACAGCTGCATTAAAGGGGCAGTAGGCGATTTTAAAGCAATACACATTTTGTAAAAACCAGAGTATATTACCTCACGGTCTGCTACAGTCGGTTTTGTGTGTGCTGTAAAAACATTTGGGTTTTTGACTCAGCCCTAGCTCTGTAAATTCCCCTGCAAAAATGGCACCGCACCTCACAACACTGTCTGTGCAGTGTCTAATCATGCGTCGACACGTTAAGAGACGTGCTAGCGGGTTGCACTGCGACTCCGCAGTTTTGGCCTACTAGGTAGTGCGTCGATCTTCACGTCTGACCCCTGTAGGCTCGGCCAGAGTAGTAAAATCACAACAACAAAGAGAGAAACAAACTCTCTCCAGAATCGCTTACTGCCCCTTTAAACAGCTTCAGGTTAGTTTCACGTCTTGATAACACTGATGAAGTATAATTAATTGTGGGACGACTTCCTCATCTGACAAGTCATAGAGTCACTGAGAACTGTGGTATTTTACTCACCAGACTGATGGATGCCTCTTGCAGAAGGAGGAAAGCATCGCTGTCGAAGTTGTGGGGTAAGGGGCAATACAGTTCACTCTCATTCAGACGCCAATAGGTGAGACCTGCGACCCAGATAAAACAATGAAGTGTGATTTTATAATTTATCTTTGGCAATAAGTTTAGAAAAGCAACAACTCAGTTACACAGGTGTAAAAATGGCTTTAAATCGGTTTAATTAATAAAAAAAGAATTTCAATTTCCAAACTGCAGTATATTTTTTCTGTTCGTATGCCTGTGACACACTTTCTAAACTTGCATTTAAAAAGTGCTGTCATTAAATTGCTATGAATTAAATAATCTGAGTTTCATTAAAACGGTAGCAAACAAACTATGAAAAATTAAATGTAATAATTCCCTGAAGCAATATCAAGTATCTTTCCATGGACATAAGCTTTTAAAACTGATATGCCATGTGGTGACATGCAATAGAGAAAAGGCAGTTGTGCCAATCTGGGTATCAGACTTCTAATAAAACATAACTAACAAACATCACATTTGAGTACATAAATGAATTGATATTTCCTCATACTAAAAGCCCTTTCTGGTACAACGGTGCCTATCTTCATCTTTCACACAACTACAAAATCCTGTACTGTTTATTATATCACAGTCATATAGCCAGTGATTTCTTTATGCTGACCAAGCCTTGTTGTTCTGTGATGAGTCAGTGAATTATTACCTGATGCCTCAGACATCAGGCTGTCACTCCTCCTCAGGGGAAAAGTGCTTGGCCCAGCCGGTCGATGCTGAAACCCAACAGAGATGAGTGAATTAGAAACAGCAGCAGGAATGTAATCAGGACTACCACAACAGACATATGCATCAAAAATAAAAACACTTGAGATGCAGAGCAATGTTATCTTTTTTTTTTTATCCCTGCCCAATTTGATCTGTTCTTAAAGAGTTACCACTTGCTGAGCTGTACCTGGTCCTGGGAGTCTGCGCTGTCAAGGGGTTTTTGTCTGTGGGGTTCTTTGGGGCCGCGTGCCAGCTCCTGGTACTCAGGTATTTGGGACGAAGCTTGTCCCGCTTTGCTCTTCTTGGGCCTGTGTTTGTGCCTCTGGGCCCAAGAGGTCAAAGGTTGGCTGGTGCTGCCAACAGAACACACACACCCACACAAAATCACACATAATCATAATGCAGTGTATTGTATCGCTACAAAAGTCAAAGGTCGACCTCTTTGCAAGTCTCCATGTTTGTTACGTCGTGTTGAATACGGTTGCACAGAACTGTCCAGAATACGGCGCATTCGTGTTGAATTTTCAGCGCTGCCAGAAACCGGAATGGAATTAGCGGTGGTAAAAAAATTGATTCCATGGGAACCATGATAAATAAATCGTAGATACAATGCATTATACTAGCCAAAGTAAGAAAGATATCCCATCTTAAGGAGTTGTGGTCAGACATACCCAGAGGCTCTCTGCTGGTAGACCAATGGGTCAAGTTCCTCCACTCCAAGAGGCCTCGCATCGGAAAAATTCTGCTGGCACCCAATCACAGTTGTCTCTGTGGCTTCCTGGAAGTTAGACGACCAGTGGTGCTTCTCCCTCGCTTGACTACCATCCTCATCATCCCCTGGAGACCCGGCGTGTTCCAGACACGTTTCCCAGGCAGACAGAGTCCCGTAGCCACTACTGAGCACTGTGGTCGCGCGCTCCTCCCTCTGGTTGGTGGTTTCTGATCTGTGGGGTGGAGGTGAATAGGAGCTAAAAGGGGTATGGGCAGGGGCCACCAGGCTGTCATTGTCACTGGGCACATTTTGGGGGACTGTGCAGTCACTGGATATGAAGGGGAAAATATAATCCTTTGTGTCAGTAGTAGTTTTGGTCACTGAAGTTGGAGAGAACTCTGTGTGTGGATGGACACTGGCCTGGCGGTTCTGGAGCTGAACCAGGGCCTTAATTTCATCCTGAATTAACTGAGAAAAAGAATAGCACATTATTATTTTCTTGCAAGAACAAATGTTTAATATTCATTAATGTGATTGGACATTACCAAAAGAGAGCTCACTTGTATTTGGCACTGGTATTGTTCCTGCTGAGCGAGTATTTGCTCTTGGTATTGCTTCTCAACCAGCTGAAACAGATGCAGCCATCGACCCTGTTGCAGAAAAAAATGTACTGTCATTACTCACAGAATGACAATGTCAATACTGATATTGCATATTTGCCTTCTACAGGTCTTTTCCTCGATATAGTGAAGAGGTTCAGAGGAAACGTGACTTATGATGATCCTAATCTAATGTATGACACAACACACAAAGGCCAACACAGAGAACCTTAACCAGAATGTTTACATGTACACAAGATACCAGGTTGCACAGGTAATCACACATTTACATGCACTATAGTGACCAGGGTAATGGAAATCTGCACATACAAGTACCTGCAGGAGGAAAGTAATTACATTTTCTCCCATGCTACCAACTTTATTTTGGGCCTTACTTATTTTAAAAATTAAAAAAAATCTTTTTATTACTTTACTTGGATGTCTGAGCTTGTTTGACACATTTTATGTTCAGCAGTTAAACTTTTGAAATTAACATTATTTCAGTTACTTATACATTTACATTTCGAGCGGGAGGAGCAGATTTGATATTAAATATTTGCATCACAGTTAATTAAAGCTACAGTGTGTAATTGTTGTACTTTTCTGGCGGCATCTGGTAGTAAAGTTGCAAACTGCAACCAACTGAGCACCCAACAGGACACTTTATTGTTGCGCACCGCTAATTCTATCTCTGGTTTCCGGCAGCGCTGAAAATTCAACACGAATGCACCGTATTCTTGACATTTCTGTGCAACCTTATTCAACACGACGTAGCAAACATGGAGACTTACAAAGCGGTCCACCTTTGACTTTTGTAGCGATGCAATACACTGCATTATGAGTATGTGTGATTTTGTGTGGGTGTGTGTGTGTTGGATCATTTGCAGCACAGTGACAGGACTCTCTGTGAGCAAACAGCCTTATTGCATGTCATACCCCTCACTCTCTCACATGGCCTGTCTTTTCACTGTCAACTGTCCAATAATCTTAAAAAATCGTAAAACATTTGTAATTCCCAAATTGAATTTGCCTGCACCACATGTGTATGATTATGTAGAATTTATGGAAGCAGCTGAGCGTTAAATACAAACTCCAGTGTTACCCATAGGATTTTGAGAGACTATGGGGGGTGGACCTCAGACCGTCAAAGGGTATCAGGGGGCATGCTCCGGGGGCATGCTCTGGTGAACTTTGATAGCAATTTAGGAGGCTAGATCTATGAAGAACTCTTTGCTCTTGCAAACAACTTTGTGCTGTATAGCTTTACAACCTATATTTGTGTTGTATGCAGTACTCCAGACTAAGTTTTTTACTAGGAGCGCCCCTTAATCAAAACTTTAAGGGCACAAGCAGAGAATTCAGGAGCACACCTTAAATCAACCTGCAACGCAATTATCCACATTTTCGCCCATTTTAACTGTATTAATGAGAAATGCTTTGATAATGAATAGTTTCATTTTAAGTTCACAATGTCACAATTTAATTGAATGAGGAAAAAGGGTCAATGGCTATTTTGCCACTGTTAAGTGAGACCTCAGCAGGGATTAATGCAAAAAAAAAGTTTTTGATTGATCACTTATTTCTTTGCCCATCTACCTTTTTAGAGGCCACTTTTTTTCTGCCATGCGGTCGCTTCCCATAGGTTTTAATGTAAAAAGGTGGAGCGTGTGTACACAGGATTGACCCTCAATGCCTTCTAAATAAGTGAAATTATGATATTTAAGCACCACCCTGCTGCTGTTCTGTAAAGCCTCCGCGAGCGCACCGACATCAAGCCCGTTAAGCCCTCAGAACAGGCCCGGCAAGGCCGCAAACAGTGAAAGGAATGAAAGAGCGCGCTGTTAACAGCGGTTAACAGCGCGCTCTTTCATTCCGCTCCCCTACACAAGCGTAATCTAGGGACCTCCCCACCGGCAGCGGAGGTGGATCTACACTGATCTCATGCGTGGCCTCTCTGTAGCGAAGCGACTGACAACTTTAATTCCTGCGTAGACGCGTAGACACAGGAGTGAAGTTGAAGTAATCTGATGATCTATGTGACGACCCCTGTCTATGTTTGTGTGTGCTGTCAGTATTGTCTGTCTGCCCAGGTCACAGGTCAGGAGACAATCAAAGCCAGATCTGGAGCACCTGTGCCAAGTGCTCTGCAGGAATAAAAAGTCCCAGCTTCCTGTTGATCACCCTCTCCTGCTGCTGGCAGTCACAGATGTTTGCTTTGTTTTGCTTTGTTTGGTATTGAGTTATTGACGTTTGCTATAATAAGTAGCTTGATTTTGTCTGAGTTCTGTGTCCTTTCTCCGTTTGTGTCATTGCCCATGAGCCGGGTTATGACAAAATTGACTGGCCCCCAGACGAAATCGTCATTTCATCATAATTTTATCATGCTCCAACTGCATCCAGAGAAGCTCTTTTTGTTGTTCAAAACTTAGTCCCTGCATCTGTGCCAATAAAGTAGCGGTAACTAGAGAAGGTTCTTCTAGCTGCGCTGTCAAGACTCCTATTTCAACCAGTTTTGATTTTACCTCCCCCCTACTACCACAGAATAATGTTCAGCGAGTGGAAGCAACTGTTCCTTTGTATACTTCTCCAAAGCCTCCTCCGACATAGCAGCAATAAATGCCTCACGTCCTGCCATTCCAGGATCCACTTTTTCTTATTTATTTTTTTATTTTTATTTTTTTAATTTCACATAACTGGCCAAAATCACCTCACAGGTCCAGAGAGGCACAGCGAGTTGCCCACAAAGAGGACTTTCCTCATAGGGTTTAGAGTTTCCCGCTAACTAAACACCCAGTCCCCATTACTAAGCTCACAAACGACACAAACGGAGAAAGGACACAGAACTCAGACAAAATTAAGCTATTTATTATAGCAAACATAAATAACTCAATACAAAACAAAACAAACAACTGTGACTGCCAGCAGCAGGAGAGGGTGATCAACAGTAAGCTGGGACTTTTTATTCCTGCAGAGCACTTGGCACAGGTGCTCCAGATCTGGCTTTGATTGTCTCCTGACCTTTGACCTGGGCAGACAGACAATACTGACAGCACTCACAAACATAGACAGGGTCGTCACATCTATGCTGAAAAGTGGCTTCGCCTCAGAGTTGTCTGTTCCCTACAAATCACATCCTGTGTCTGAGAAGATCTGTGTGTGTGTGTGTGTGTGTGTGTGTGTGTGTGTGTGTGTGTGTGTGTGTGTGTGTGTGTGTGTGTGTGTGTGTGTTTGTTGTATCTGTCTTACTGTCAGGTGTGATCTGCACAAAAAAATAGAAGTGCCAAATGCAGCGCACAAAAACAACTGTCACAGCAGCTAACCCCAACTTCACTGTCACCATCATCATAAGGGTGCACTTTTCATTTGCACATTCTGCAATAACTTTTGCATTTCAGGCTCTGCGATATCTCCCCACCTCACAATCCTTCCAGATCTCGGGGTCTGTCTCTCCACTGCTCTGAATCTCCTGGACCAAAGCCCGAAGGGTCTCGAGGGAGCTTGGGTTGATGAAGGGGAGGTTCTTCCCTTGTCCAAATGCTTCCTCTGTCCTCAGACACAGACTCCTGCAATAAAATCAATATTAAATCATACTGTAGTAAAGTAATGTAATATATAGTAAAAAATATATATAAACTACATCAGCCAGGGTTAAATATCAGAATAGGACATAGCTGCAGAGCTTTCTGGATGATTTCAACCTCTATTTATCTAAACTCCCTCATATACTTCAACTTGATTGTGCAGTGACGAGGTCCAAGTAGCATCTCTACCCTTTTAAATACATTTACTGTATATTGACCTGGCAGATTTACTGTATATCTGATCTGGCAGACTTCATAACATATGGCATGTGCCATGATTCCTTAGATTTGACTGGTAGCAATTAATGTAAAATGTTTTTCCACATATGTGTTCTATTAAATTTGAATACATTTCCCGTGAAGTTCAACAAAATTTGTGAAAATGCCAAATATTCAGCCCCTCCCTTTCAAATGAGAAAATGCACTGCTTTTCTTGTCACGTCAGACAAAACATTAATATACCATTTTTGGGGGGCTTTAAACAAAACATTGAGACATCATACTTGGCTCTGCAAAGTTGTGATGAGCATTTTGTGACAATGTCTTTATAATTCAAAGACTAATTGATTCATTTTTAAAAAGGAGATGAATCTATTATTAAAATAATTTTCATATACCATTTTATGTCTAGTGTGTTTACTGTTACTGCACCTGATCTTGTTGCATGCTGGTGTGATGGCCATTGGCCTGCTCTCCACAGTGCCTCCTGCTGTTTGGGAGGCCAAGTGTCTGTCCTCAGGGACGGCCAGGCCCGAGGCTGATGTCCCCTCAGATGACACCAGAGAGGTCTCACTCTCCTTCCCCGCATCCCCCTCAGCACTGACATGGCAGTGGCTCAAAGCTCCTGAGCTGGACACATCCTCAGAGATACTGTCATCTGTGGACATGTTCATGGGCCCATGCAGAGGGGGTCAGTCTGACAGCTAGAAACAAACAGAGGGAAACAACAGCACTCAGCAGAGGTGGAAAGTAATTAAGTACAGTACTTTTCAAAGTGACAAATTGTCTTTTTTCTATTTCATTTCTACACACTATATTTTTCTGACAGCTTCACTTACTAGGAGAACCCGACCGATATGTTTTTTGGGGGGCAGATGCCAATGCTGATATTTGGGAGAACAAGAATCCCAATACCAATATATCGGCCGATATATATATACACATACATATTTTTTTAATATGTCAATGATTCCTAAGATGACGTTATCAAACCTTTGTGACAAAGAAATGTTGGGCTGCAACTAACGATAATTTTCATAATCAAATAATCTGTTGATTATTTTCTTGATTAATCCAATGTTTCCCCTACCATTGAATTGAGGGGGCGCCCCGCCCCTCCAATGGAACCCGCGCCCCCCCCTGAAAAGTGAATTAATTAAAAAAAAAAATATATATATATATATATATATATATATATATATATATATATATATATTATTATTTTTATTTAAAAAGATTGTATTTTACATATAATGCCAAGCAGAAGTCATTTATGGTCACTTTCCATATGTACCTTATTTCTCATTCCTGTATAAAAGATTGTGGATGAAACGTGATTTGTAAAACCTAACCCTAACGAGGTCTAACCCTAACCCTAAACCCCCCAAACCAGTAAACCTTGGGGAAACACTGTAATCCATTAGTTGTTTGGTCCATAAAATGGTGAAAAATATTGATTGTGTTTCCCAAACCTCAACATTATGTTATCAAATATATTTAGTTTGATGTCATAAAGGAGCAAAGAAAGATATTCACATTTAAGAAGCTGACTTTTTTTTCCCCATTATACTACCTGAACCAATTAATCGATTATCAAAATAGTTGCCGATTAATTAGTTGTCAATTACTAACCGATTAATTGATTGACAGTTGCAGCTCTAAAGAAATGTAATTGAGGCTTGATATTTTAGTTTAACCATAAACTTTATCATAAATAACTATAAATTGAAAATACCAATACAACCAAATATATAGAACTTATAATAAACACTTCTTTTACGTAAAATGTAACCACAAACCGTTAATATCAGTCAGTGATATGTGATATGTCTGTGAAAGGAGGATATCGGCCGATATTATCAGCTAGGGCTGAAACGATTCCTCCAGTTATTCAAATAATTTGATTACTAAAAATCTGCAAATTTATTTGCCTGGAAGCTTCGTTTAATCAATTTAACTTAGCATTGTAACGCTTCTGCACGGTTATTATTTCTGCTGTGGAAGCTGCAGTGAAGATTTATTAGCCGGCGCAGATTATAAAATGAATGAAGAGAGGGAAAACAGTGAAACAGGCGGAAGAAAAGGACAGAAAGTGTCCAAAGTTTGGGATAATTTTAAGTTGATAAAAAACGAAAGCTCGGAGCCCTCGGAGCAGGCCGGCGGGAGGTGCAACGCTTTGAGTGGAGGTGACCATGCCTCCTGAGTGGCGTAACTCCTGTTGTGAATGTATGAGGGGCTGCCATATTCCAGAATTACCTCTCACACACACAACTGAAATGCTTTCACACACACAACTGAAACACTCTCAAACACACAACTTAAATTACCTCTCACACACACAACTGAAATTACCTCTCACACACACAACTGAAATCCTCTCACACACACAACTGAAATTACCTCTCACACACACAACTGAAATCCTCTCATACACACAACTGAAATGACCTCTCACACACAACTGAAAAGTTCTCAAAACACAACTGAAACTACTGAATTCAGCTTGAACGTCCTGGCAAACATGCCAGACTTTTATTTTTGGATTTAAAAATGTATTAGTATTAACGATGAAATTGCTTTGTTGATTTACATTTTCTTTCCACTCTGTACTGTCTGCCTTTGCCTGCCCTGTATCCTAAATGTCAAAAAGAAAAAAGAAGTGAAATGATCACTTGAAGCTGTTTTTGCCTATTTAATAAATGTATATGTACTCCATTGATTCTTGCACTTTTGGGTAATATCTTCATGATATAAGTCGCTTTGGACAAAATCGTGTGCCAAATTAATGTAATCTAATAATTTTTGTTTACAGATTTTTTTTTATTGCCAACGTTATCCAACTATGTGGTTAGCTACACTTAATTTATGAATTTATACTCAGTCGAACAAAATTACATCGAAATATTCTTAATAAAACACATGATAACACTTCAAAGTTGTACAATTAAACAGGATTTTAAACCGTCCTCATGGTGTTGCGCAATAGCGTCGGGAGACAAACACGGCGGAGGAGAAGCCAACGTAAGAGCGGCTGCTGCCTGTTCTGCTGGATGATCTGGAGTTTTTATCCGGGTGAAGTTTAACTTCATGTAGCGGTGTCTTTGCCCCTTTTTTATGTTTTCTGCTTCCTTCTCCTCCTCTGACACCAGTGCTCCTGCTGTCTTCCTGATTTCATGCTGGTAACGTTACAGACCGACATTAATGTATGTGAAACCGAAACCAAATCCGTTCACGCAGGGCAGGAAGATGCAGGTGTAAGGAGATGGGAGTTTAGCGGGTAACACAAATGAAAGATATAGCCATTCCAATTTAATTATTTATTTTTATGTATTGTTTATTTGCGTCTGGATGGTCTCCACTTTTGGAGCAATCAAAAAGTTAGTCGCATTGGCGACCGTTTTAGTCACTATCTGGAGCCCTGCCTCGTGGGCTGAATTTCAGTTTTTTTAACACGTAGAATGGCCTTCTGTCAGGGCAACGCTCCTCTTCCACTGGCTTTCCTCAACATTTGGTCCTGTCCCTTTTGCTCTTCATTCTTTACACCAATGACTGTAGAAGCTAGCATGTGTATAGGAACTAGTGTTCGACCGTTTTTTAAATGTATCGGCATCGGCCGATGCGCGGCTGCTACGTTCGCCGATAGTTTTTTTTGGGAGGGCAGATCCGGTCGCCTATCGGGCCCGGCCCCTCTCTCTCCGGAACCATTTACCCAGCGCCGTCGCGGTGCCTCCGCCCTAGGCTGCCGCGCTGCACGCCCGCCGGGTACCAACTCTCCTTCTCCTCCGGAGAGCGGGAGGGGGATTCAATGTCTCCCACCCCGCTCTGCCGCCGCCGCTCCTCCACGACTTCTCGCTGGCTCCGGCCGGCTTAGTCGTGGGTCGCGGTGGACGGAGCGCCCGGTGGGTTTGTGTCTTTCTCCTTTTTCTCCAAACCCTTTGCCTCGTGGAAATTTACTTTTTAATCTCGGGGGGGCCGCCGCCGACAGGCGCGAGGCTGGTGGTTGCTGTTTTACGCATCGTCCGCGTCCTCGCGCTCTCTCTGCTCGTCGGCTGGCTCTTCTCCCCCCGTACCCTCCTTCTCTTCCCCGCCTTTCCCCTCTCTGCTTCGGCAGGCTGGGACTGGCGGTGCCCCCCGTCGGGCCCCGCACAGAGTCGGGCGCGGCTGCCGGTGGACTTTTTGAGTCTCCGCGCTGACCGCGCCGCAGCCTTTGCGCAGGGGATCCCGTTCGCGGGCGGACGAGTCCCGGTGCGGTGGGAACTCCCGAGATGCTCCAGAGCAACGTGAGCCTCGTCTCCCTCTACCCAGGGAGGCGAGCCACGGCCTTGGCCATAACCCCACTTTGACTAAGACCTCAGATCAGACGAGACAACCCGGTGAATTTAATTCTATTTAACTATTAAATTGAGGGAGCAAAAGTAGTATCGGCTCCAAATATCGGCTCAAGAAAATCGGCAGATGAAAAAAAAATCTGTATCGGCATCGGCCCTACAAAATCTGTATCGGTCGATCCCTAATAGGAACATCCTTAAACTTGCTGATGATACAGTTATGGTCAGCCTGCTCGATAGAGATGAACCTGAACTGGGCGCCACAAGGTCAGGGACACGGGAAGTCGGTCAGAGTTAGGGGTGCTGAGAGAAAGTGTATGACATCATAGTGTGGCGTCCTGAGGGGCCTGGCTTATAGAACCCAGACTCACGTTCAGTCATCGCTTTGTATGTTCTAATTTTTGTTCTGTTCTGTTATTAATGACTATGCTTCAAGTGTCTCAGTGTGTAATTCATTGAGCCTATAGCTAGATAACATTTAACATATAATACTCTGCTGAAATTAATTATTTTTCATGAAAGTGATTAAAGGAAATAATTACTGTGTTGTAACATAACATAACATAACATGACATGATCTCTAACGTTGATGAGTCCCCACGTTGAAGAACACAAAACATATTTATGTTTCTGTAACCATAGTATAGACAGAGGTATGGTCTTAAAAATATTAGGAAAACTCATCTGATATATTGCAATATCCTCAAGAAATAATCTGTTCATAATTTCATACAATTTGCTAGTTCATTTAAAATTCCTGCAAGTGTCAAGTTCACATATTTTCAAAAGAAGTTCATTTTCCCCCTTCCTTTGTAATGGTATGTGGGTGGAGGTCGTCAGTGTCTATACAACACATAGGTGGTAAGGATATTAATGGTGGTGATCTGTTTAATTTTTTTGACATTTATGTATTCATGGTATCGATATTGAAACATATTAAACATGGCACATACTGTGCAAAGAATACATTTTGCACACTATGGGATGCAGGGCATACAAAGGCAGACAGTACAGAGGAGAAAGAAAAGGTAAGGGAAACATTTGACATTGTACTCTGACATCAATATATTTTGGCTCCTGAAGGTTTCATTTTGCTCCTAGATTTTTTTTGTGTCTGGAGCCCTGCAACGCTTATGTCAAGATTAAAATCAACAAGCAATTTCATCCCTAAAAAATGTGGCTGGATAGCCACAAAATGTGGCTGGATAGCCACATTTTTTAATCCAAAAATAAAAGTATAGCATGTGTGCCAGGACCTTTTAGCTGAATTCAGTAGTTTCAGTTGTGTGTGTGAGAGCCTTTCGTGTGTGTGAGAGCATTTCAGTTGTGTGTGTGAGAGGTAATTCTGGAATATGTCCCTAACGGCCCCTCATATGAATGGGCCAGTGCATGGAGTATATGCGTACTGTGTTTGTACATGCGTGCAGCGAGAGCGTGACAAGAGAGAGAGAAAAGGAGTGGAGCAGCTAGAAGGACTGCAGATGTGCAGTAAATGTTACATCTGATGTCCAGTAATAAATGCAGCAACGCCTCAGTTCCACACAGAAGTCTCAGTGTGTCTGTTCACCGCGCTGTCAGAGGGAAAATAAGGGGTTGGTCCTGGAACAATGAAACTATCTCCGTGCTCCCCGACTACGGTCCGGACGACAGGCAGGATAAAAGAGCAACACTCCTAAATTAAGCAAAAGTATTTCTTATCTGATTACTTGAGTAATCGATAGAATAATCGGTAAAATACTCGATTACTAAAATAATCGATAGCTGCAGCCATATTATTGGCCAGAACATATGAGGAATTTTTAAATAAGATGCATTACAAAAATTTTACTAACCAACATTATGTAAAATTTGAATTTAAACAGTTATATCGAGGCGGAGTATTAAATAAAAATGAAAAATTCTATTGTTTTGACAGCCGATTAATCATTTGGAATATTTTGATTCAAGTCTCAGATTTGTGAAACCAGACAGAAAATATTATAAAATGTCTTTATTCTTTTGGAAGCTAGACACTGAAGCTAGATGTGTCAAATCTCGACAAGATTGACAAGAAGTGCATTAAGGCTGCATTAAACACTATGCCCGATTTGTGAATCCCTTATTCGATTTGTGAACATGCAATAAATGGAGATGTCACTGCTTTTTGTCACATTAAGACAACCTCAGACCAGATGAAAAACCACTGCACAACACTAGCTATGACTGTTTCATGGAAAATTTGAGAATTGAATAACCTTTACTGTATATAATGTTCACTTGGGTTCTCATTCAGTAACAAAACATAAACACAACCCAAAACAAGTGTTCATGTGCCAATGACTCACATTAACATCCACTTATCTGTCCTCTCTTCCTGTCATGACCTGCTTTTCCTTTGTGAGAGAGCGTGTCTGCAATGCATGTTTTAAATAATATTAAACTGCCCTGGCTTCATTAAATAGCTGAGTAACTTCGCTAACATCATCAGAAACGACACGACACACACATTAGCTTTAGCCCCACAGCTGTTGAGACAATTTAGCCACGGTGTCAGCCGGCGCCAGCAGATGCTTCAGACGTTTTTAGTTTCCTGTAAACTCCCCGGGTGCCTGGGTTAGTTGGTTAGCAAGCTAACCTGACAGCTACAGCCACCATTCACAGGTAATTCAAATGGTTAGCTCGCTAGCTATGTTGAGCTTAGTTGGTTTGTTACAGGTTTGTAAGCATAGCGTATGCAGCGCGGGTGAAATTATGACACACAAAACCGAAGAACAAAATACTGCATGACAGAAAAGAGGGAAGCGGAGACGGTCTACATTGAACATGAATTAACATACCCGTTGACTTGTGCTGTTAAGTTATCCATATTTTTCTCTGAGTGGGTAGGCTAGCTGGTTGCTGGTTGGCCACAGCACTGCAGAAATCGCTGGCCGCTGAACGTTTACTGTCCGCAACGCTATTGGCCAGATGTGATTAAAAATACTGAGCAGTGATTGGCCGTCACTTTCACTCTGTTTTTCTATTAGCTGATCATTGAAAGAGGCGTGCACATCTGTTGGGACAAGAGACAACACTGGGCTACGGTTCATAAGCAAGTTGGATGGAAAAAAATATGAAAAACAAGACATTACTCTCAGTCAATAATACCTGCACACGATGCTTACATTTCTGTTCACAGCATCTGATTCAGCAGCAAGGTAAAGTTCATATGCATTTTCTTACTAAACATTTATGGAAGGGTGTTGTCATTTGAATTAGCCATTAATGTCATTAATCAATGCAGTGAATTGAAAATAACTATTACTTGTAGCATCACAGCAAATTATACTTTTATTATTATTAAAAGTATTTTAATTCATTGAGATAATATATTTTTAATGAATTTCTTATTATTACACCTTTGTTACATATATTCTATCAGGCAGTAATCGTGTGATGAATCCTGACCTTAGATTACCTGACAGTCCAGACTAAATGAAACGAGTAATTGCAGGATCACTTAGTAGACAGTATGTAAGTGTGCGGTTATGGTCATGGTAATAATAATAATGATAATAATAATAATAATAATAAATTTCATTTATAGAGCAATTTTCATTGCTAAAAGCAATGTCAAAATGCCACTTTACAGGTTCCTCTCCTCTGGGGAACATGAATGTAAACAATGATTCCCCATCACTGTCGTCTACCATATTACCGACCTCAACAAGCAGCTTTTATGTAACTGAAAGTCTTTCACCTGATCTATGTCCAAAGGCTCAAGAGAACAATCGCTGCAGTTGTCCTCGCTTGTCGTTTTCACTTATAATAAGATGCAACCACTTTCAGTGTTAAAGTACAGGCATATCAGGAGTGGACATTACAATAGATAGATAGATAAATACTTTATTCATCCCAAGCTGGGAAATTCTGTTGGAGCAGCAGCACGTTTCACACAGCACACATCACACATCAAAAAAAATATATACAATATTTACACAATAAATTTAAAATATACGAATTGCCAAAAAAAAAATATATATATATATATATATATATATATATATATATATATATATATATATATATATATATATATATAGAAAATAAGAATAATAAATTCACAGAATTTGCATGCAGTATTGACAGTGGAACAAGGTCTATCTGTCAGCCAGAGGTGAGGTGTTGTATAGTTTTATGGCTTGTGGCAGGAAAGATTTCCTGTAACGGCCCTTGTGACAGCGAAGCTGAATCAGCCTATTGGAGAAGGAACTCCGCTGTCTGTCCAGTGTGAGGTGGAGAGGATGGTCCGGGTTATCCATGATGGATAACAGTTTGTTCATAGTCCTCCTCTCCACCACAGCTTCAAACGCGTCCATCTTGCAGCCTATTATGGAGCCAGGTTTCTTGATCAGTTTGTTCAATCTGTTGGTGTCGCTGACTCCGATGCTGCTCCCCCAGGAGACCACAGTGAAGAACAGTACACTGTCAACAGCAGACTGATAGAACATCTCCAACATCCTGCTGCACACATTGAAGGATCTCAGCTTCCTCAGGAAGTAGAATCTGCTCATCCCCTTCTTGTACACAGTCAGGCTGTTGGTCTTCCAGTTCAGTCCGTTGTCGATGTTGACTCCCAGGTACTTGTAGTCCTCCACTGTCTCCACCTCCTCCCCCACGACGAAAAGGGGCTGTGAAGCTGATCACCATCTCTCTGGTCTTGTCCACATTCAGCAGGAGGTGGTTTGCTCCCACCCACTCCACAAACCCGTCCACCAGCGCTCTGTACTCTCACTCCTGTCCATCCAGTATACACCCAACCACTGCAGAGTCATCATAGAACTTCTGCAAGTTGCACAACTCAGAGTTGTACTTAAAGTCAGTGGTGTATACGATGAATAGGAAAAGAGACAACACAGTGCCCTGTGGAGCTCCTGTACCACTCACCACCATGTCAGACAGAACACGGCCCAGTCGTACAAACTGTGGCCTGCCTGTCAGGTAGTTGGTGATCCAGGAGACAGTGGACGCGCCGACACCCATCAACCGCAGCTTGTCACCCAGTAGCAGTGGCTGGATGGTGTTGGCGGCACTGTGAGAATCACTTTCTTTGATTTCTCCAGTGCTTTCAATGCGAATGGGCCCGCTGCAGCAGATAGCTGACAGTGTCGTCCACACCCAGAAGAGGCTGATAGGCAAACTGTAGAGGGTCGAGCGACGATCTCACCTGTGGCCTCCGGTGGGCCAAGACCAGCCTCTCCAATGAGTGTGGAATACGCAATGAATCACAATGACAACTATATTGAAAATACAATTTATTACACTGAGTAATAAATACATACAAAGATGCAAGTAACAGCATTTTCCTTTTTTTTAATACCAAAACTGACCTCAACATGAATTAACTAATGCATTTGGCACATCTCTGTCCATCACTCACTCGCTCATGTGTGTTATAGGGGTCTGAAAAACAGACTGAACACTATCAAAAAGAAGTATTCTCCATCTACCCCTGTACAAGCCATGCAGTGTCTACTATTAAACCATGGGCCCTTTCACATGCATAAACCAATTATTTAAATATGGAGTCAAAATTTAGATCCCAAAAGTGGGGAATAAAAAACACATTATATCCTCCATGATATTTGAATTCAAATAACCCACACGTGATTAAAATTATCCTCCAGAAACCTGGAAACATGAATTGTGTGATTTTTTTTTTGCTTGCTTTTCCATCCTTTGTTCATTTACTTCCTCCTCTCAGAGGAAATGCCATGCAAGTTATTTATTGTTTTCATGAGACGCATGTTGTCAGATCTTCTTGCAGGGACGGATGGGCGTTGGTAGCTAGGATCTTGCGTTTCTCTCCGTCTCAGCCAAGCATTCGCGCACCAGCCCTCTAGCATGGATTATTCCTACAAAGAAAAGGCAAAGACACTTCAACGTTGAATCACCCACAGCTGTGCCAAATTTTAACATGCACACATCCAGGTTTACACCCACCTCTCTTCAGTCTCTCCATCGCACTCTTGCTTCCAGCATATGTGGGCCTGATCTCCTTCCCAAGCTCTTCGATGATGGCCAGCAGCTCTGCATATTTGTTCTGAGGCACTTGGCTACCAGTGGAGCCCTGAGGTTGGAGCAAACGGTGCAAGATGAGCCAGGTTTGACACATTTCATCTCATTCTTTTTTTATTGGAAGTGAAAGACACTCTTTTGCGGAGAACATTACAACAAGAAAAAGAAGAAGCAGCTTATATTGTTGTCCAAAATTTATAAGGAACAACTTAAAGCTGGAGTGCATACAATATATTCATATAAATGAAAGCCAGTTGCATATATATATGTGAATATGTTTGTTTTTAAATGCACCTGTGAGAATCCCAGGGATGGAGGTCCGTAGTCACTCAGGAGAGGCCTGTAAGACTGCAACGTGGCCAGGTTCGCTGCTGAGGGAGACTGGAGGTTCCCAACTGTTGACAGATCAAACATTGACAGGTAACAATTAATCTTCTCTTTTCCTTTTTTTGATTTACTTTAGTCTCTATAATAACCCCCAAAAAACCTGCACCATCACAGCTCCAACTCACAATCCAAGATCTTCAAAAACCTCATCTTATATTCTGTCAGCTATGGCTCAGATTGATGACGTCTCATATTATCTTGGGAGTGTTCAGTATTTTTGCAAAATTGTGGACTGAACCATATTATGCATTGATAGCGTACTGTCCGGTGTGGAGAGGAGGAATGATCACAGCAAAGCAAATGCCTCTTTCCTTGCTAATCTGTGCACCTGACTATTGTTTTAAGACAGACGTTTAAAAAAAAAGTGAACTCATCCTTTAATGGACGAAGGCCCAAGGGGCTGAAGGGGTCAGAGGGCCCAGGGAACAGGGACACAAACAACCAAAGAAAACAAGAATCCAAAAATAAAGAGAAAATTACCTAAAAAGACACATCAAGAGAGAAAAAAGGGTGTAAAGAGACTCAAAACAACCAGAAAGGGAGAAAACTACCAGAGACGCAACCCAACACTGAAAAGACACAAAACAGCAGGAAAAAAACAACAATGAGATGTGAAATGACCAAAAGAAGGAAAAGGTTAACAAAGTGAGACCTCAAAGAGAAACATAACCAAAAAAACCTAAAACCAATAGACAAAATCGGCCAAGGTGTATCTCTGGCCCTTGTTGTGATGTTGAAGTGGTCAGTGTGTTCACGTGTCTGTTGTCTCATGATCCATGCACAGCCTAATGTAAACACCTGAACGCACAACCTGTAACTGAGTATTTCTACTTCTGCTTCTCATTTGCAGCACTTCCTCCCCCACCCCTGGGGATGAATAAACTCCCCCATGGTGAGGGTTTTTCTCTGGAGGATTTTGTCCTCCATTATCGATGCTCCCCTGCTGCTTTGTTCACTTGTAATACTCCGCCTCCGACGCCAGGTGTCCTCGAAGAGTCGTAAAAAAATTCAGAGGCAGATCGATCAGCAGCTCCGACCGAGGAGCATCATGGAGGAAACGGAACAAGGCTGGCTTAAGAAGACAGAAGTGATACATTTTTGTCACCGTGTAACGGCAGCCGCCCGGCGGGACCGCAGCCCCGAACGACGGATAAACCCATTTTAGGAACCTCCGCCGTCTCGCCTCTCACCCCGGCCGCCTTTCTCCGCCGCCTGATATCACGGATGGCGCTCTTTTACATTAGTAATAATGGCGGATATGAATTAGCCTAGCTCCCAGGATCTGACCCTATATATATAACTGGACAAAAACTACAGACACTGTCTTTCTCCAGGTATTCTCCGAGACCCCGAATTTAACACACGATTTAACCGACGGATACTATGATTTTTCCCCACGTTTTCTCCTTACCCTGGTTCCCAGAAGTTCCCGGAATTTGCTGATGGACATTGGGTTTATAAGACATTCCCAAAGACATTGTAAATTAAAGAAATAAAAATGACCCGAAATTCAGTGAAGCGTCTGTCTCTCACTTTTTGTTTACAACAGCGGCACCGGCAAATATGGCCGTCACTTTATATTGACACCCACTGTGCTTTCGAACACTACAACTGTACCGCTGCTGCGGGTTATCGGGAAAACTGCTTAAAAAAATTGTATTTGAAAAACGCGTCATTTTTTTCCACGATAAAGCAGGGGAATTTTCACACGGTTTGAACACACATTGAACACGTCGCGTTGACGTTTATCAGAACGCTGACTTCAAACAGCACTTTGTGAACTCTTTAAAAAAAACAACACTTTTTTTTTTACGTGTGAACATGCGAGCTGCTTTTTTAAAGTCACCTCTTAAATGTTTGCACCGCATTAAAGGAAGGAAAACGAGGTTTAAAGTGAGTTTTATATATACACACACACACACACACACACACACATATACACACATACACACACAGAGACAGTTGGCGGTTACACTGTGTGTGAACCCGCCACAGTTAGTGTAGTAAAAGGCTTTTGTTTCGGTTCAGTTCGCCTCCCCCTCCAACGCAGCAGCCGAGCTGGAGGCAGTTTGCAGATACCTGTCTTTGTCTGTGGGGGCGCGTCCATTGCTTCGTCTACTGACTCTCAATGAATCTGTGCAGCTTTTACATCAACAACAAAAGAAAAAAGTTAATCGTGATTCGGGTTTGATAACCACATTAGAGGATCCACTCGCATTGTCTTGGAGGCACGTGCACCGTGGATCCGCTTCTCCTGTCCTCCCGGGTCAGATAGGACGCAGGAGAAGAAGCACCGCTGTTTTCATGTGTCCCCCTCGGACCCCCCCGGGACCACATGGTCGGCCGCACAAGAACAAGGTCTGGCTCCCTAAATCTCTGATGTGGTGAGAAGTGCTGCATATAGTGACGGTGGTGGAAAGTAAACGTAATAAAGAGTATTTCTCTTTCCACTTCACCACTCATCATAGGCAAATATTATTTTCGCCCCCTATACTTCAATTTGATAACTTTCATATTTGCATATTCAAATTAGTACTACAGAAACAATCAACAAATGAGCTAGGATGTGTCATTAGAAGCTAACCAGCAATAATAAATAGTTAAAATAAAACCCCACATGTACCTGGTGTACCCAAAAATAGCCTCTGTAGTTATCATCCACTAATATAATTTCATGTAGTGTATTATAAATTATTCTGGAATGGACCACTCTGCAAAACATGAACTTCTAGTTTTGCGCAGGGAAAAATGAAATGACTTATTTTAAACTGTAGTATTTCTACTTCTATAGAGGTATCCCCACCGCTGGAGAGGTGATTGTCAGGTAAATACAAGTGCATATATACATAATAAGTAAATACAACGATTTGCTACTGCATTGGAATGCTAACTTTAAATAGTCTCAAAGACTATTTGGGGAAATATATGAACTGACACGAAAACAAATCTTTCCTTGTTGGCGCTTTGTAAAGGTGCCTGTGGTTACAAAACCACATCTGACAAACTCCTGGCTGTTATAGGCAAAGAGGAACAACATGATGAAAATGGAAGAAAAGGAACAAAAAGACTTTTTAATTACACAAATATATACAGCAAAACAAACTGTGGTTTTTGACGATGGCGACATTTGGGTCGTTTTTTCTTGTGAGCGAGAAAAATTGAATGATTTTAACTTTAAGGTTTAAGATTGTACAAAGAAGTCAGCTTCACGTCATCTGAAGCAATAGAGAAAATATAACCAACAAATACATTCTGATTTATTATTATAGATTAACAGCTTTGGCCAATTCCTGGATCACACAGTGGTTATTGCTCTGCATCGAGTGCTTTTACTTTCAATATTTTACATACTAGTAAACATTTACAAGATTTTACCCAAGTTACATTTTCATTTATCTAAATGCACGATGAATGTCAAGTTTTGGAAATATATGTACAAAAGAGCCTTGCAGTCTTTTAAATAAAATACAAATATCACAAATATTATAAGTCACAATGGCAGCAGATACATGTGTAACTTTATAACGTGAACTTGGTGGGTTGTCGTCCTGAAGGAGCTGCAGCATCGTGGCAGGATGTTATTGTGTACCATAATAATCAGTATAGATAGTTACTCTATTTATCCCAAGCTGGGAAATTGCAGTGTAACAGCAGCACATTTCACACAGCACACAAAATATATACAAACAAATGTAAAAAGTATACGAATTGCAAGTATCACAAGATAGAAGTAAATCAAGCTTTATTGAGTGTCTCACTCATTCATGTACATCCATCCATCCATCGTCTCTTGCTTTACCCATTTAAGGGTCATGGGGGCGCTGGAGCCAATCACAGCTAACATTGGGCGAGAGGCGGGGTACACCCTGGACAGGTCACTAGCCTATCGCAGGGCCACATACAGAGACGGACAACCATTCACTCTCACATTCACACCTACGGTCAATTTAGAGTCTTCAATGAACCTAACCCCATTCTGCATGTCTTTGGACTGCGGGAGGAAGCTGGAGAACCCGGAGAGAACCCACGCATACACGGTGAGAACATGCAAACTCCACACAGAAAGGCCCTGGTTGTTTTGAACCTGGATTCGAATCCAGAACCTTCTTGCTGTGAGGCGAAAGTGCTAACCACTACACCACCGTGCAGCCATTCATGTACAGGTAATGTAAATTTTTTGTAAAACTCTTTTCTGTAGTGCAACTCGTGCAATGTTCAAAGGAAGGGGGGGGGGGGGGGGGGACACACGACGATTCAAGTGCTTCAACTTCAGAGAAGCTGTTGTTTTGTGACATTTAACGGCATTCAAAAACAATGTTACCCTGTCAGCAGCCCATGTTCAGAACAAAGACAAAATAAAAATGTTGTTGGCTTAGATATATAATGTATATCGTGGACGTTCAAGTTAAAAAATTTGACTTCCTATGAGAGCGCAGATCCATTGAGGTCTCTCCCAATACTGTCTGACAGTTGAGATGTGCAGCATGAAGAAATTCGGTTTGGATCCTTTTACAAATTGTACAAATGCACATTGGTATTATAAAAATACTTTGTCCTTCCTTTTTTCCACTGGTCTTTAAATGGATCACAGAAAAACAAGAGGGAACATGTATTAAGAGTAACTAACCCACAGGTGAAGGATGTGTCTGAGCATACTGTGACAGAAAACACCTGTTTAATCAGCACAGCTCACATATCCAGACTTTGGTCTGTCCCTTCCAGTGCAGATTGAGAAGAATGCAATGTAGGACTGAGGCAGCAAAAAAGGTGCCTTATAGAAAAGAAACGATCATTGGATTTAGAATTACAACCGGGCTCAAGAAAGCAACAGGGATGTGTTTTAGGAACATGTAGTGCAAAGATAACACGTTGTAAATCCAGCTAGACACAGCCACAGTAACATTACTGAGTAGAGGGATCATCTGAGCTATAGTCATGCATTTCAGATACACGGTAAAACCTAAGATTATCTTTGTTTTGCTTTTCAAAGAGGGATTTGTGTGAGTTTAACCCCCAGGTGGATTTCCATCAAAAATTACAAGAATAAATAAAGCAAAGAAGAAGAAAAAACATCTGCGTAGAGCATGAATGCTCTGAAAACTGTCTGGAAATCAAGAAGCGATGGGCCTTTTTGACATGCATTTCAAATTTCTCAGAATCTCTTGCCTGCTTTAAAATATTTGTATTTATTAAATATTAATATGTAATCCCAGCTAGTTCAGCCAAATATCACCAACATCACACCAGACCAGAAACAAGTTTACTGAGGCAAAGACCAAAGGTGATTTTTAAACAATCATGAACGTCAAGTTGAGAAAAAAAAAGGAAAACATTTTTGATAAACTGAGATGAATCTTAACTGCTGAATTGAACAGCAACTCTAAAGTGAGAACTCTTTTGAACAATTATAGGCATTTTAAATAATAATAAATTACTATATTAATGTATTTGTCAACGATGTATGTCCTCGTGCAGACACCCAAAAGTGAATATTTGTGTATGACATTAACACAGCTGTGATAATATAGATGTTATAATGGTTGACTAATAAACATTGTTCTAAAAATCCATATGCTTATAACTAACTTACACTCTGATTTCATTTGAATATTTTTTAAATGTTTGAATACTGCTTATAAATGCTAAACAGACGTCTTTTTGACATTATCGTTTCTAATGACTAGACTGAGCTGCCGTCTGACTTCCTAAACCAATTATCTAATGTCTGCAAAGAAACTGGTGCATTGAGAACTCATCCCTCAGATGTTTCACTGTTTCAACATTATTTTTTGGGGAAATATATGAACTGACACGAAAACAAATCTTTCCTTGTTGGTGCTTTGTAAAGGTGCCTGACTGTTACAAAACCACATCTGACAAACTCCTGGCTGTTATAGGCAAAGAGGAAAATGGATGATGAAAATGGAAGAAAAGGAACAAAAAGACTTTTTAATTACACAAATATATACAGCAAAACAAACTGTGGTTTTTGACATTGGCGACATTTCGATCGTTTTTTCTCGTGAGTGAATACAACGGTTACAGAGCATCCGAACAACGGGACACATCAGGTCTTCAAGCAGTTGACTGGACTAAAGGTCTGCACCACTTCTACTTCAAAGAACCAATTCTTTCTCTACTTTAGAGATGAATGTTTGCAGAGTGATGAACTAACTCACAGTTCTCATCATAGATTACTATGGCAGAGTGGTTTAGCGTTAAATGCCACTTACTATGAATAAAAGAAGGTCTCACACATTGAAAGACAGTGGTTGTTGTCTCGCCCACCTTTGGTCTGGACCAAGAAAGTTAGTCTTTGCTTCATGCCAGGTGATCTGGAATCAAGATCTTAAAGCATGTGTGAGGAGTGACTAACAGCCACAGGCAAATATGCCCTCTAGGTTTTAAACTCTGTCTGGATCTATATAGGACAAATCTTTTCACTTTGAATGTCGGAGGACAAAACATCACCCGTCAAATCTCTCTAGGTGAAAACCAAAGCCCCCGGAGATTAAAAGAAAGAGAAAACAAGAGAAAAAAAACCCTGAAATCTGTTCTCTGTACAACCACTCCTTTATATTAGAGAATCCCCACAGCTTGGTGTGACACAACTGACCCTCAGAGACGATGGGAGAGGAGGGGGCAGTGTGAGGGTGCACAAGGAGCAGCGGTCTTGGAGCCTGCGCTGCAGAGATAGACATTAGCAGAGCCGGATACCCTCAGAGCTGGAGGTGGACTCAAGGAGTGGAGAGAAGATTGATGCCCATGAAGCCGAGTGGTCCAACCTAAACTATGTGTTGGGTGCATGACTCAGACTTTGAGGGTGGAGCTGCTGCCGCTTCTGTTGCTCCTGCACAGCGAGCTGCTGGCATTGGTCCGATGTCGACAGCTTGTTAATTAACGGAGACACACAGTTTGCTGGAATAATGAGTCCTGAGAATGAAATACAGGGTTGTGAATGATTATGAGCTGTGAGACCAATGATGAATGTTTACATTAATAGCAAATATGAAAGGGAGAGTTCAACATTTTCAGAAACACGTTTTTTTCTGGCTCCGAGTTAGATGAGAAGATTATTACCACTCAAGAAGTCTGTGCTGGCAATCCCACAAAGACTCCAACAACATGGTCTGGCTGACAACAACACATTACCAAAATCTGTCATCTTTTCCACTTTGGTTTTTATACATATTAAACACACTAGATGTTACATTAATTATGAGCATTAGGATGTGCAAGAGGTTTTTTACTTTTGGACAGACCAAAAAAAGCCATTTCCTGAAATAAGCTGACCTGCAGGCTGTGGCAAATATTACAACTTACTTACCAAATATTACTGTTGTATCAATCAGCAGTTGTAATAAATTATGAACCGCTTGAGTTTGTGGTAAAATTCACCTATTTATAGAGATGTTTTGATACCGTTTTTCCCTTCCCGATAATGATTATGATACCTGGATTTCTGATACCTGAAAGAACGTATAAAACGTATTATAACAGCTGTTTGCTACTGACCCTGTATGGGCCTGGCTCAGGTTAAACCCTTTGCAAATCAGACTCATACAGAGAATGAATGACTGAACTTTTTTATTATGTAGTTAGTCAGTCATATCTGTAATAGAACACAAATACACAAATCTAGGAATTAATTACACTTACTTTAAATAGCTGTTAAAGTGCAGTCACAGCTTGTAAAAATAAGAGCTTTGTTGTGTCGAACAGAACAGTAACAGTGTAAAAGAGCACAACAGCAAATTCAAACCTAAATAAATAACAATTCCAAAGGTCCAAATAACAAAGGTATTCCAGATACTGTTATTAGAGTTGGAACATCTCTACCTACTTATATGGCCTTATGACTCAGACACAAGCACAATAGCCTAAATGACAAAAGGTCAAACCATGACTGACAGCGGCAAAAAACAAAGCGGATATGCAAAAGACTGAGGATCGCTACATGGTGTCTTCTCATCAAACAAAAAACCATAAGCAACCCTTCCCTGCAGTATACAACATTTCCTATTTAGTTAAGTGACCTGAACTTTGATTCGGAGGAAACAGATTGATGGGTTAACCAATTAAGTTATTTATAAATTTTGGGCAAAAATCTACGCTTGACCTTAAAGAGAAGACACGCATCTTAACCAGCAGTTATAAAAGCAGTTAACTGCAGGTCTGATGAGGTTGTATAGTGTCTAGCAACCTACAACCAATTACATTTAAAGCCCTTTTAATACTTGATATATAAAACTTTACAAGACTTGCAGATACCTGAACACATTGGCCAGGATAGGGAGTAAGGAGGGAGCTCCGACAGGAGACAAAGAAGACTGGGTAGTGATGAACATTCTCATCTTAATGCTCAGTAAAAAAGCAAAGCAGCATCCTTCCTGAAATGTGAACCTGCCGATGTACAGCAGCAGTCCTTCCACTTACCAACTATCCTCTGTCCATCTTCTGTTCGGAGGCGGACTATCTGCACCTTCACGTTGGTTCCACTGACGGGGGTCAGCACTTCCTCAAGCTCGTTCCACACGCTGAGCACCGAGCCGCACAGAACATAGTACGTCCTGCACCGAAGACCAACTTCACACTGTAGCCCCACCGACGCCTTCTTACAGTTCCCCCGCCTGAGGGCAGAATGACACGGACACATTTACAACCACAGGAGATCTAGGTTAACATGATCAATGTCAGTGAGGCTTAAATTTTCGCGGAGGCTTTATAGGTTGGAAGGTCGACGATGTGTTGTAGCTCGGTAAACAAATCCATTGGACAAAATAAAAATCCATCAATCAATCGATCAATGTGTTAGTCTATCTCTCACCAGCTCTGAGCGTACAAGTTGCTACTGACTTAAAGCTGCTGTCGGTAGGATTGAGAGATGTGGGGACATAGTATCAGAATTCAAAATCCAATGACTCCTGCTCCCTTCCCCTGCACCTCGGTTCCTCCTCCACAGCTCCTCCCAGCCCTCCGTGCCCGTGCACGCTACCATGGCAGCCGAAGCCAAGCAAGGTACGTAACATGATGTTCCCACCAGTAAGAAGCTAACCTGAAGCTAACAGAGACTACTGTCCATATTGATAGACTTTAAGACGTTTTTTTAGTTATCGTTGCCTCACGTTATTACCTGTGACTTTTTGTGAAAACATCGTCAGTGTTTTTGAACGTTGGCGACTGAAAATCAGTTTATACTGACACTTATCTATATTTTATAGAGCTTTGAGACTGGTACACTGGACGATGAGAAAGTGAACACGGCTGCTTCGACGAGCAGTCGAGCAAGGAGAAGAGGGAGTTGCATACGAGGCGCACCGGGCAGCGATCGTGGGAGACGGGGCAGAGGTCGGCCCGACACCCGAGGACCTGGGAGCCGAGACAAAGCTGATCTTCATGTGATGAGCCAGTTGGTCCCTGCCGCTTGCACTGATTTCATCCCAAGATGGTTTAGCCTCAGACTGTGCTATGCAATATATTTTTTTTTATTTCATTTATTTATTTATTTTAATATTTATGCAACCTCAGTATTTGCTTTGCAATAAAGTGTATTTTGAAAGTGATTGGTTTCTCATTGCCTAAATATACAACAATGTGAGCATTACTTAATACTATCAATATACCTTTTGAATCGATTCAACGCATTACAATTATATTAATTTGGGGTTATCAGATTCACTAGTTCAGTACTACCGATGCAGCAGCTCAAAGAAAAGCATTAAAAAAAGTACACAATGATGTAATATTGTCAAGCTTTAATTTGCACATGAATAAAATACAGTAGTTGTGTTGAATATTCCTTCCTCAGCTGATCCCCCAGCAAAGTCAGCATCTGTGGAGAAAACCACCATGAATAGCGACACAAAGTTAGCATTTAGCATAGCTAGGGATGCTACGTTGGTGATAAAATAGTGAAGCTAACAACACGTCTTGAAAACTCAAAACAGATTAGACCACTTGGACACAAACATATTTTCAGCTATTATGCTACAAACACCACTAACCAATAGCCGTAGCACTGTTGGCCTAGCAACTAGCAGCCTGATTAGAACTAGCAGCCTGATTAGAACTAGCAGCCTGATTAGAACTAGCAGCCTGATTAGAACTAGCAGCCTGATTAGAACTAGCAGCCTGATTAGAACTAGCAGCCTGATTACAACAGCACAGTAGCATACGGTCACAGAGTGCGACAATAACATGGAAAATAAAAGATAAATGAAACAGAGATAATTACCAGTCAAGCAGAACGCATCGTTTGTGAACCATGTCGGTGTTGTTGCTTCTTTGGAGCCGCTCCGATGTTTACATCTGCTCGATCTGCTTCCTTCTTTTTAGCTCGTTTTGGCTCGTGGTCTTTGTCATATATGCAGTTTCTGGCAAAGGAGCCGGGCAGTTTTTTCGATGCTTGGCGCTTCTCTGCCGCGGTGTTTTTAAACTAACTCTGCTTCTGCTGCGAGCTCTTGTTGTGAAGACGTGAGCTTGGTCGTGACCGAGCGAGTGAGGCTGTGCACAGGTTCTGCAGTGCTGCCCAGCTCGTACCCAGATGACTGACAGAGCGGAGAGACGCCCCCTGGCAGTGATTGGAGATTTTTGATCGGGCACGGTGGATTCTGGCAAATGGCATTAAAGGCAGTAGAGGGAGCTGAATGACCCAGAGTATGTCACAGACGATCTGTATCACATATACCAGCATATAGCGACAGTTTCAGCAAATATGAAAAAAAGTTATTTTTGCAAATTCTACCGACAGCAGCTTTAACAATTGAGTCCAATATATTGCTGCACTTTAAAAGGCGAGAGAAGTTCATGGCTTGAAAGTTTTGTTTTATGGTAAATTTTTCTTCTGATTAATTATAATTACCACATATTTGGTGGTCTAGTGAGTGAGTGGAACTGACTAAGGTTAGTCCCGGTGCTCATGGTCATAAAGGAACATGTCACTGAAACGGTGTGGTTCACTGATGTGTTTTGAATGGGCGCGCAGGCAATCGTCGTTGGTTTTAACTCAAAGTTAAAATATAGACTTCAAATACACATACCAAAATGCATGAGAGCAGATTTGTGCGGACGACTTGTACTGGTCAGTCCAGTGCTGCTTCGCATCTTCTGACAAGACCTAACAGAGTGTGGGGGGGAAGATGATGATTAACCACATAAAAAAAAATGTGTTCTTCTCATAGCCGCCCCAATTAAAAGAATGTTGTGTAACCTTTTTAAACTTCTTCTTGATGTCTGCGTATGCCTCCAGTTTGAGTTGTCTGCCTGTGTTTGGCCTGTACACCAAGAACAGCCTCTTCTTGCTGTTCACCTCTTTGACCAGTATGGCCGTTTTCTTGTTGTTCCTCGTCTGGAAATGAAAAATGAAATGAAGTATTTAAAAGGGGGCCCTCCACTCTGCTCATTGTTGCAGTGAAAACGCGCAACACGACAGAAAAAAGCTCTGCATATAGTCTTGCCTGATGATTTGTTCAGAAACAAGGAAAAGGCCTAGGCAGAGAATATGGGTGAAGTGTGTTGTTGTGCTACAGTTCCTCCTTTGGGTTTCCTGGTCAATAAACTCACGTCACAGCTCAAAAACGGGTAGCGTGAACTCTGCATTACTCGTCGTGGTTAGTACCACTGCATTTGAAGACTTGAACAATGACTACTTTTGTCAAGTCTTAGAAAATATTGAACTCAGCTAGGACTTGGGGACAGTTCTATAACAAACTCTGCTGTGAAAAATGATGAAGTCAAGTTTGAAAGACAGGCGTGTACAAGTCAGGTAGGGTTTAATTAAAGATTCCACGAGTTGCAATGTGAGAAACGTAGGACCCTGAATGTTTTTGAGTTTGACCCACACTAGGGATGAAGTCAGCAGGTCTTGGTCTCTGCTGCATCATATTTGGCCATTCTTTGACTTAAGTTTTGTTCTTACTGTTGCAGCATTTTGCGTTTGTTGACCTTCCTCAGCAACATCTCAGATAACTTGCTTACTCACGGATTCTCTCATTTACAAAATTGCATCAGTGCACAAACCATTGAGTACTGAAATCACTCAATGCCAATGAGACGTCCTCCATCTTCATTAATGGGCTCTGTAACTAGCAGGATGATCTTGGTGCATTTCGTAGAACTCACACAGATCACCATGATTCACATTTTGCTTCCATTCGAGCTGAATAGTTTATTGAATAGTTGAATGACAGAAAAGTACTTAGCAACTATTTTGATAGTCAAATAGTCAATTAGGTAGGTTTCTCTACCAAAAATGCCAAATGTTCAATATAGATTTTTGTTGTTGGTATCTTTACAAACTAAACATTTTGGGTGTTGACCCTTTTTTCATTTGAGGAAAAGCACAAGAGTGACCAAATACAAATAGATTTCAGTTTGCTGCGCCGATTCAAGGGTCTCAGTTTTGTGTATGCAGGCTCACTATCAACTTTAACTATTCGTTAAACAGAATCACTTTTACCAACGCACTAGCAGCTAAGACTGGTCAAATTGTTTGCCGCCAAAGGGGTTTGTTGGATGGTAGGTTGAATGTTTTCTTTTTTTAAATCTTAAAATATCTGGTGCTTTTGGAATTGTTTTCTTAAATATTATAGACCATATGACTGATGAATTTGTTGGAAAA
The DNA here is from genome assembly GCF_022379125.1 of Scophthalmus maximus. NCBI lineage: Eukaryota > Metazoa > Chordata > Actinopteri > Pleuronectiformes > Scophthalmidae > Scophthalmus > Scophthalmus maximus. Next base: position 18,996,865 of record NC_061515.1, on the reverse strand, counting down.
ATAATCACCAGAATAATCGCAAATAGTTGCAGCTAGTAGAAACTATCAAAAAAGGAGATAAAAACTTTTTTATCTCAAATCAATCTCACTTAACAAAATCAGAGTAGGTTTTTGTTTAAAAAAATAAGTATTTTTTATCGTTTTAGCCAACTGTTTGCAGAGCAAAATCTTAATAAACAAACAACCCCAATTTCTTCATACCTGTACATAGAAACCGTCATCTGCTCCACTCTGATCTGCCCAAGCATGTGTGGCTTCTTCCCAAGACATTCCCCTCTCCACACTCACCTGTGGACAGAGACCCACAGATATAAAGTCAGGTAAAGTGCAACCTAACCATAACCCGTAGTGCTGGTAAGTGTATACGTACTGTGAAGAGTTCCACGTGTCCTGATGTGGTGTAGCCTGGTGTTAAGAATTTCCTGCAGTCTACCTTCTTCACCTTCTCATCACCAGAGCCCAAATCTAATACAAGACAAGTGGGGATAGGTTTTCTTTTCCCTTAAATCCACCCTTCAGGGCAGACATAACAACTCTACTGATTTCACAGAAGCAAACACTTTAAATAATTAATGTTTTTGGAAGAGAAAAAAAAGCCATCTGTCCCAGTTTCACTTCTTTATGAAAATAGTTTACTGATAAAATTATAATAACAACAACAACAACAACAACAACAACACTATCTTACCGAGAATGCCCATATCATATCTGCCATTCTTCTTTGCTTCCTGAATGACGGCTGCAAGTGTGTCAGAAAAGTACTGGAACAAGGCGTTCTGCTGCTGGACCTCCATGCCCAAAATACGGTTAAGGAACTTCCCGATGTTGTTGTAGTCTGTCAGTCACAGAGCATATGCATTAGATCATGATCATGATCTATTATCTGGAAGTTTCAGTGTAAGCTGACTAAATAGCTGTAATGTTGTTTCCTTTTCTGATTTTTTACAAAAGAAAAAAGAAAATGACAATCACCTTTGTCCAGTGACATTGTGCCAGATCTGTCCTCCACATTTATGAGACCCACACCTATCAATCCACCTTGAATTTCTACAGAAGAGAAACACATTTATTACAGAGAGGCACAGACAAGAACATTTACTTTATTTATTTGTTTAAATACAAAGAGATCATGGCATTTGCAATAATTGGAGAAAAGGATAAGGTTAACTAGTTGTACAGTAAAAAAAATGGTTTGAGTCTTTGTCAGACAAATGATAAAGTTACTGCCTCATTTGGAATAGCATGAGTCATACCTTTGAAGAAGTCCCCTTTAAAGTTAGAGGGCGGCGACACTAACGGAGAATCGAGCTTCACAATTGACTTCATCACGATTTCCAGAGCATTTCTGCCGTACTGTGGCAAACACAAACACGAGTGAGCCACTGGAAAACAAAAACAACCACAGGAGTTTCTCTCAAACAAATGTTTGATGTTCTTACTTTGTTGTCAAAATTAAACCTGCTGAGATCTCTGGTTTCCGTCGCTCTTCGGTCTCCATGAGTCAGAGCACCCTGTGAAAAAAAGGAATATAAAAAATGGAGTTCATATTATGTATAAATGATGAACAATACGTTTTCACCAGAATTAAATAAGTCCCAGTTAAGAATTCAGTGAACCCTTACCAGGCTTTCAAGTCGTTTGGCAACAATTGATGCAAATCTCTGCTCTCCTGCGAGCTCTGATATGAGGAAGACATATTCTGGAGCTGTGACCTGGTTTGACCTGTGAGTTCTCCCTGTGTCCAAACAAACAGAGCAAAAATGTTTAAACAACGTCATAATTATTTTTTAATTATAATAATAATTTATTACATGAAAGTTGTAGATGCTAATCCCAGGGGTTAGCATCTACTGACCAAACTGCTGTATCGCTCTGTCTGCACTCCACGGCAGCTCAAGTGTCATGTGGACTCTCCGCCGCTGGTTCTTCACTCGGCGATCGGCCTGTAGGGATATACCTGAGCTGGCAGCTTCTGAGATGATGGAAATGTTCTGGTTGGAAAGAAAGACAATTATTATCATTTGTCCCATTAAAAAAGAAGAGAATTTTTTTGTTATTTGCAAAATTCTGTCATGGCTACCACAAGTTTCAGATCCCACAGTATACAGATAGAGGCGAACGCAACTGAAGATTACGAGTCCTGATCAGGACAAAGTAATTATGGCACCAAACCTCTAATGAATTACGAGTGACACATTTATCAAAATCAATTTCCAAATTAACTACTCTTACCTTCTCTCCATCCATGAACCTCTGCTTCTCTGTGAGGTTGAGGATTTCCACTGGAACATCCAGCTCAGAGCGAGATTCGTAGCTTATGCTGCCGTCGTCATTAGTGACCACGCGACCTTTACGGCCAGTCATCTGAAGCACGGGAAAAGAAACGGGTTAGTTATTTACACCAAAAACTGATCCAGCTTTAAAAACTAAAACAAATAATAACACCCTACACACAAAGAGCCAGAAGCCAACCACAGATGTTTATACCTCAGCTACATTGTCGGGTCCACCCAGTTCGTCTATGAGCTCGTCCAGAGTGTTGGGAGGTAGATCCTCTGCAAGGTCCTCTAGTTTTTCCAGGAGATCTCTCTTCATTTTCTGGGCATGTTCCACTGCATCCTCACTCGTTAGGCAGGTATCCTGACTCTCTGCCTTGACTTAGGGACAAGTAAAGACAAAGTATTCGTAAATCTAACAAGGCAATATCAGTAAAGTATTTCTGCTTTGCCATGTGATACCTGTGGCAGGCGCGCTGGGGAGGTTAACAGGGGAAGTGAAAGCAGGCCTGGTGGAGCCCAGACCGGAGGCCAACAAGGCACTTTGAATGGAGTCTGGATCAATACTCTTCTTTCTCTTTTTCTTCTTCTTTTCTTTCCGTTTCTTTGGTTCCTTTCTGATGAGCCAAGGATCTAAACAAATGAAGGCATAAAGCTTTTAGTATTAGCACAGACAGGCCAATAAAAATATCTTGGTTTCAACATTCACAACTAGGGATGGGCACGAGTAGTAACTTCCAAGATCGAGGGATAGCATCAATTCCTCGAGTACCAAATATATTTTTGGAATGCAACGCATCTTTCTGAAGGGATAACGATGCACAGCAATACAGTATACTGACACGTAATGCTTATTCTCAATCAAAACTGTCTGTTATCCTTTAAGGATTTATTTTTCAAAACTTTTTTACATACAAAAACATAATTAAATTCACAGGTCACACTTTACTTGACTAAGCGTACTTGACTAATGCTGTCGGCCTGTAACGGTAAAAAAAAAAAAAAAAAAAGGTTGTGGTTGTAAAAAATTAAATTTTGGAAACACTGTTTTTCTGAAAACTCAAAATGAATTCAATTCTTGCTCAGGAAAACAAGCAGGTCAACATGTTCGGGAGAAAAGCGAGAACGCATTCTGTTTATGATCAGTCCTGTTGAGAAGACGCGCTCCGCTGGCACAGAGGTGGCAGGTATCAGCAGGGCGCCGATAACTGAACGCTCAGTTTTCTCTACCGGTGCCTGTTGGACTTCCACCTCTGCAGTGGGTTTTGCTGAGAACGAATGCATGGCTCACTGAAATAAGCGCCACTTCTCCTCCCCGGGTCTATCTCCCCGCCTGGTCGTGTGCATCCTCGTGCCGCTCCCCCGTTGTACTCCGGTCAATGGTGAAGCGCAGCGCACACTGGTCTCGCTCGCTGCTGCAAAAATCTATGGTGTTTGAGTCTCGGATCAAGTGCAGAAGCAAGGAGTGCTGTGGGCACGCATGCACACCAATTGTTCACCAATCAAGTTTATTTGAAACGAGGACTACTCGAGGAATCGATTACTCACACCCATCCCTATTCACAACCTCTCATAAACTCACCATCTTCCTCGTCGTCATTAGACTCATCTCTGAACGGGTTGAAATCATCGTCTTCGTCTGCCGAGCTGACAGATTTGAAGCTGTCGTCACTGTCTTTACCAGACTCTCTGTCTGAATCCTCAGACTGGCTCTCCTCCGAGCTCGTACCCGACAGCCCTCCGTGCTTGCGAGGCCTCTTCTTCTGCTGCTTTTTGACCTCTGAACCTGGAGAGATTATCAGAGATAATCCAAAAGAAAATTATAAAACATGAAAAATGTTTGATCGGCACACGATTCTGTCAATGAGAATCAGAACAAGGAATTGTGGAGTAACAAATCCAGATTAGTTATAGCTCTGACCGTAGCTTTTAATTTATATTTACCTTTTCTCTTCTTGCCCTTCTGTTCAGGTTCTTTTGCGGTGTCACTGGGAGAGGGGGTCTTCTTAGCGGAGAGGTCGATGCCCAGCAGGCTGTAAAGCTTCTGTCTGTCTGGAGCTGGAAAGTGCTTCTCAATCAGGGACTGCAGCACACCTCTGCAACAAAGAACATGTTATTACAGTTAATACTCAGTATATATCCTGATTAAACTTTTTGAAAATCAATCGTCTGGAGTCAGTCCGTACTTTGCAGTAGACACAAAGTCAGTGAGTTCTCCTCCTCCTTCCTCCAAGGCCTCCAGTGTTCTTGCTTCGCCAGTGGACTGAAGACCGATCACCACACACTGCAGAGGAAACAGCTTGTCAGTATTATACTGGCCAGACTTTCATGAAAACTTTTAAAATCATTTAGGCCAAATTATTCAATTTTTGTTTAATATTATAATACCTTCATACATAGTTTGTTATTTCATTAGCCTATATGAGGGTGAACGACCTGTTAAAAACTGCTAATGATAAGATACTACGGCTTTTGAAACTTTTCAGAAGCAGGAGTGTTCCTCCATGGATGCAACATTTGTGTCAAGACTAATTGAGAGCAGCAGCAGCGGCGAGTATGACATGACTGTTACATCAGAATTAACAGTGCATTTCTAACATTGGATCAGGGATCACAACAAAAAAACAAGATGATCCAGTGGATGGGGACAGAGTAATTTTTTTCTGATCTTAGAGCATCATCGTATTGATCATTATTTCAGGTGGTTGTACACAATGTGTTAGGTTTACTTGCAAAGTAACAGATGCTTTTGACTAAACGTTGTCACACCGCAGACAGCACAATTCTTTTAACGACACAAGCACAGCATTTTTGTCAGAACTGGAGGTAAACAAATTCAAGCGTGGTCTCACCTTTCCATTCTGGACCTCCTCTCTGGCGAGCTGCACTACTCTGCGGACTTTGGATGCAATACAAAGATACTTGAAGAATCGCTGGTGAGCAGACCAGAATTGGCCCCACATGGACTTCTTCATGCGTTGTTCTGCATCCATCAGATTCGCAGCCTGCTGGAACTTCTCACGTGCGCTCACCCACTGAGAGAAGCACAAGGATAACATTTTTTACTATATGCAAGCACAAATCAAGAAGTTAAGTCGTGTGCTGAAAACATATCTCTACGTGCAGATTTATTTGCTTACCAGCCTCACAGATTTGTTGTACATTTTGATGTATTGCTGAGTCAGGGGAACCTCCTCAATCTTGAAAGTCACACCTGTAAAGCTCAACTGCCTGGCGATGTACATCCCCCTCAGTTTCATGTCCATAGCGACTATCTCCATGGCACCTACACCTCTGAAATGCACAAACGTATACACGTTGGCAAAACACCAGTTACCACCTGTCAAACCTGTGGACAATTGTTTTTAAGTGAAAAAAATATTGCTGTCACAAACGAAAAGAGAAATGTACCTGCGCTCAACAGCTTGAATAAAGTTGCTAAATTCTCTGAAGGGGGTTTTGTGCCCCCAGATGCCCAGGCGATTCATGTAGGCCATGTTCCGTGGTTCAGATGCACCTAGACAGAAAAAAACATACACCACTGTCAGTATTTTGTGTTTGAACAGATTCACCAACCTCAACCAAAGTTTACATTTACTAACCTGTAGCACTTGCATACACAACCCGAGCCTTGGGGAGTTTGTTCTGCAGTTCCAACACCGCAAGCCCAGTTTTTGTAGGTTTGGATGATCCGATGGGACACACATTTTTGGCTTTGTGACACTCGTCATAGACTATCTAGAGATATTGAGTTAAGGAAAGTCATTTATATCTCTGAAAAGAAGGCAGTATATAATCATCGCACTTTAATCACTTTGTGTATCATAAAATATAGTGCCGTAACTTATATTTCATAAGAACCATAAAAACTCCCTACAATGAAAGGATACAACTCCATCAAAGTCCTCCCCACACCAGTGGAGAAGCTGTTGAAATCTGGTCTTGTACTTGCCCCCTGATTGGCTCTCTCCTATCAATGAGGAGTATGTAGCAAAGATCACACCTTTCTTCACACTCCCATTGTGTTTTGAGGAGATTTTGCCATATTTGAACTGAAAAAATATAAGTGGAATTGAGTCACAATTTGACATTAACGAGCCAGAAAACACCTGTACTCAAGTACAACATCTCACCTTGTTCAGTGAATGAACCTGAATGTTTTTGGCGCCGATATCCCTCAAATCCCGTTCAGCATCGTACTTCAGGTCATTTGAGACACTGAACCTGAAAAAAGTGGTGAGTAAATATGTAAATTATCATGTTGGCATTGAATTGAACGTAATAGTTTGTAATCTCATGTGTCTGGACATTGAGGGAATTTACCAAAGTGATCTCTTCCGGCCTAGAAGGTAATTCTCATAGATGATCCCTGCAATGGTGCGGCCTTTCCCCACACCAGCTCCGTCACCGATCAAATAGGCAGCTCGATCACCGTTAGGTAGGAATGTCTCATGTTGCTGTGGTACGGAGAAGAAAACACAATTATAAATGCACAACTTCCAAGCAAGTCAAGTGTCAGACAAAACCATGTACAGTGTTAACCTGCTGTGCTAATTTTGACACCGGATTTGGATTTGAACAAAATGGTGACAGATACTTCTCACAGTGCCACAGGTAAAGCAAGTAGATCCACTTCTGTAGAAGAGAATAAGTGTACGGATGAATTGATACAGCGCATGTGTGAGCCAGGTGGATGTGTGATTCTGCAGATGCAGGTTATTGAATAACTGTGTTTCGTCTAGGATCTTTTTCAGCACCGGGGGCAGGCCGGAAAAACTGAATAAGACTTTGCTTTAGAAAAAATGTGCTCATTTATCTGTGATTCACAATCGTTAAGCTTGTCCCTGAAACTAATACATTATTCATGACTTTCAGTTTCAAAAGCTTTTTTTAAACTTTTGCTTTGGTGTGAAAAAAGGATTTTTCGTCATAGTATTTGTTCACAAAAAAACATTGCTTACCTGAGCTGCATACGTAATGGCTTCAAGCTGCAGAGCAGACAGGCAGCCCCGATCAATGACTTCTTCTGAGATGGACAGTCTGTACCACACCTCTGGGGGGCTGACACTGGACAGGGAGCTGGTCTCCACCACAGGATCCGGATGCCGCAGGCCAATTTTTACTACATCGACAAACCGACTGGTCAGTGGATCAGTCCAAAAACAACAACAGGGAGGCATTTTGTAAGATTTAACTGAGCATCGTTAACCAAGGGTGATTGGTTATCACTCGATCCAGTCCACTTTCCACCAGACCGAATTACATAGTGCCTGGTGGAAAACTGCCAATTAAGTTAATGTGACCACAGCTTACCATTAAACACGTGCACCTCCAAGTCTGGCTATGGCTCAGCAAATATTATATTTTCTCCATGTTTGTCATTAGATGGAGATGTGCTTGTTCTGCACTATAAGACTTTTTTTTTTAAACAAAAATTGTATACTCCACTACAGCAACAGTTATACTTACATTTCATTGGCATATACTCGGCATATGTCTCTGCATGCCCCAACTCATCTTCCTCTTCCTCCTCAGGCTCATCCTCTTCCCTCATCCCCGGGGGTTTCTGAACACATTAATGAGGCAATAAGTTCATACAATATGTATATGCTTTTAATAATTTCCAAAATATAACCATAAACACCAGTGCCTTTAAAATACCAACGCATCAGGCAGCACTATGTATCTGCCAAGAGGACTATTAAAAATACAACTCACGTGAGATTGTGAAAAGTTTTGCACTTTAATATCATCACTAATCCAGATCCTGGCAGCATCTTTGCCCATAAATTCCTTCTTGATACCGTTGTTAATGTCACCTGAAACATCAGAGACGAGGGGTGTTACTGATACTGTGGATGTCACTTACCTACTGACAAAATGTCAAAATATTACAATTATGAGGGAGCTGCCAAACATCAGGTTGATAGTTCCATTAGCTTTTATTTGAAATGTACAAACATCATTAGATCCACAATGAGGGTTGAACCCACAGGGAATTCTGTAAACAAAAAATTGCACATTTAAGTAACTCACTTGGACCTGTGGCTGTTGCTACTGGTGGAGCAATGTTAGGTGGAGGCTTTAGCTTCATTAGTTCCATCAGACTGTTGCCCTTCAGGCCAGTGCTCTTCACATGGCCAGTCCTAAGCAGGTCTTTCAATTGAATCTGCTAAAAAAAAAAAAGATATAATAAGAATTAAATATACGATGATAACCAAGAGGCATGCAGGTCACCGTAAAGTTTAACAATATTGACACATGGGTTCCCCAAAAGTACCTGATTTCTGTTGGAAGGCACTAATGTCAACGCTGAAGGAGGAACAGTTGTGGTAGAGGGGGTGGATGAACCTCGGAGGGCTGAGTTAGCGACATGGACCACCTTGGTGACAGTTATCGTATGCTTGATGGGGTTTGTAACCGACTGCTTGTTCACAGCAGATCCTAGCGATGGCAACTGGTTCAGCTGATTTAAGACAAACGTGGTGGTCGATGGCTGAGGTTTATGCTGTTGGAGATATTGGGCGGAGTTGGGTTTGATTTTAATTTACACTGCAATACAATAGCAGCAACATAGCATTGTGTCTTTCATCGTTAATTAAGGGGACATCATGTCCTGTGATCTCACCCTGATAGTTACTATAGGGACTGGAGTTGGAGGCTCTGCTCGAACAATTTCCGTCCCTGTCCCCACCCCAACATCCAGGGTACTGATGGAGATAGACTGCAAGAGGACCAGTGATTAGAATAATACGTTATAAAAGTATTAATATATTGCTTCTATTTCATAATGACTAAAACTAAAGATCATCTTACTTGCTGGGTTGTAGAGGGCTGTGCAACATCCTGAGAATCAACATCAAATAACCCAATATCATTTGGGCAAATGCCACTCTCACTTAGAGCAGCGAGAAGTAAATCCTGTCCAGGATCCATCTGCAAGACAAATGCATATAACTGAATGTATTAGTCTTTCATGTATAGTGCTGACAATATATACATCCTTTGCTGTCCTGGTTCCACAATGGTGAAAAAAACTTCCCATTGACATCAGGACAGCAGAAACCTGACAATCTTTCCGTCGCAGGCCGAAATCTCACCTGTTCAGACTGCGCCTTAGTCCATGAATCATTAAAACAGAGGAACCAAATATGATCTAAAATGTTGCACAGTTTTGCCTGTTTGATGAATTTTTATTTACATCCATGAAACACTGGGCTTTAAGAAAATGTGATCGGCATATTTAAATATTTCATGACACTATATAGACCAAAGATTTGATCAATTAATCCCAATAGTGTTCTGCACATTAATCGGTAAAAACCATTGTTTTTAGCTGCCCAAAAAGTATTGCAACACAGCAAAAAAGGGCTGTAGAAAAAGGAGTAGTTAGTTATGCTGCATAATAAACAACCAGGCAAATAAATGGAATGTGGGAATTTACAATACTATAAGGTCCTGTGCATGTACTAACTTCCCTGTGCATGTACTGATTGACGTCCACACCAAGAGCTTAGGATCTCATGATATTTTCATCAAACTCTACACTTTTCTCAGCATATTTGAAGACTTTGGGTTCAAGGTTCAACTTTATGAATCTATTGCAACATGTATTTTCTCCACATGAAGTTACTTTTTTAATGTTATTTTAAATATTGACAAAAGGGCTCATCTTGACTAGAGCTATTTGATGGACCAGTAGCTCACGCAACCACATCTACAACCACATCATATATATCATAACACGTTCCATATATAAGCAATAGAGCTCCAAGTTAATTAATCGATCATGACAAAATTAATTGGCAACTATTTAAATGTTTTATTCATCATTCGATGAGCGACAGTTTTTCTGTAATTGTAGAAGTCAAACGTTTGTCAAACCAAAAGTGTTAAACATTTGTTCTGTGTTGTAAACTTTGAGAGTCCACTGCTAGGCTTGTGTTGTGAATATAGTAATTTTGGGGGGGGATGTCACCTTGGGCTCTAATAAAATGTGACCGGAATGATTTCATACACCAAATGATTAATCAATGAGCAGAAAATGTTAGTTGCAGCCTAAAACTTAATATATTTACAATGGACATAAGCTTCAAGATGCTATGCTGCATGCTTACAGAGGAAAACATATAATAATAATAATAATAATAATTTTATTCATATAGCACCTTTCAGAAGTAGCTTCACAAAGTGCTTTCACAAAAACATACAAATCACAATTAAAATCAGTATTCCAACAATAATATGTTTTTTAAGGTCACATATCTGTTCAAAAAAATAATATAAAAAGACGATATCACATTACAGTAATTGAAGCAAGTGAAATTGTTAGGGGTGGAACATGAATCAACTGACAGAAATCAGCATCCATTTTAATTACTGTTGTAGTTAACTTTATGCTAGCATTCCCAAATTTAAGTTTTGAATATTGGTTGGTCAAAACAAGACATCTGAAATCATCAACTTCTGCTCTTTTTTTTACCATTCTATGACGTTTTAAAGACAAACAGAAAATAATTAGTCAATTAATCCATACTGACAATAATGTTCGCTGCAGAAACTAGAAATAAGACCCAAACGATCCACATGTTAGGCACACGTGTGGGACACAAACAAGTAAATTCAATCTCCAGTTACAAAATATAATTGTACCAGTAACACGTCTTTTACACACAATATAAAAAAGCTCAAATGCGCGCGTTAAAATTTAAACACGTAGGTTAAATTATTTCGATCTAATGTAAGAAAAACTATCAAGCCTCCAACTTAAATGTTCGCCTCAACGCATCTCCAAAGAGATTGCACAAAGAGTGAAAATGAAACTTTAAACTGTGAACAACGAGCCGGGAAACCAAAACTGACTGAGACTAATGATAGAAGAATGACATTTATCCAGGTATCAATGAAGCGTTTACACACCAGAACTGGTCCGCGTATCAATCCAAAGTGACCCAAAACAAGACACGTGTTTGCAATGCCTTGCTTCTAACTTCCTGGTCCCTCTGACTCAACTTACCCCCCTCCCCCTCTCGGACTCTCCATTAACTCAGCCGGTTAATTATTATAAACAAAACAGGATCCAACTGCAGTGTCACCGTAATGAACGTTTAACCCCCTGAATCGGTTATGGCTCAATTGCAGAAGCTAACAACTAACTGGCACGGTGTCACGCCAGCCTATAACTGGCCTGGTTTAGCCCAGGGTGACACAGCTTAGCAGAATTGTTAGCTCAACGACTCTTTCACTTTGCTCATTGTACAGAGACAATGCAGTAGAGTCAAATATGTACAAGCTCACAAGGACGCAACTTCAGCAGTGTGTAGCTACTAATGTCAGAATGATCCAGCCGAGACTTTAGATGTTACACGTCAGTCCGTCTTTTACCCCCACGGCAGCGCCACACACATGGTGACATTATGCATTCACAACCTGATGTTTCCAACTTTCTAGCACAGTTGGGCGTTAACGAGCATATTCGTTCAAATTTAACAGCCAAAGTTTTGGTTAAGCTAAGTCAAACCGACGCCGCTGCTGGAAACTGAATTGGTGAAGCGCTTACCTCCTGTGACAAGAGCACCACCGTAGGGTGTCCTCCGCAAGTCCGTTTCACGGCAGCTGTCGGTCAACTCACACGGTTGTTGTTGGTCTCGCGCAGTGTCATCGCTTTAGCTAGCTAACGTTAGCAACCAGGAGCATTAGAACAACGCTGCCGTTACTGCCTCAAACCGCAAACAACCAGCGCAAAAAAAACATCCCTCAGGTGTCAATACACGGTGATAGGATTTCGTATTCATCGACGCTGGTATTCAGTCGTTGTTAAACTGTTCCCCCGCAGAGGTGCGGTTACCTGGCGGCCGGTTGGACGGTCTGTCGGTCGGCGGGTTGTTGTCCTATCCGCTCTGCCGCGCTCACGCCATGTTTTTATCAAATGCTTCGCCGCATGCAGGTCACGTGACGTGTGGCTGCACAGCGGCCGCTTTCTCACTCAGACTCCGCTCCCGACGTCGGTGGAAACGGGCCTCAGGGCAGCCGCAGGGCGCCCCTCGACGTCGGTAAACCGAGCAAAGCGAGAAATTTGGCATTTTTAAAACGTTAACGCAAACGACAAACATAGCAGAGTCACCGAGCTAACGCAACGTCACGTGACCCTGGCATGTCTGCGTCGGAAGTGACGATTGCAGACTCTTCTTCTTCGCCGTCGTCTTCCTCTGTTGCTGCTCCTTACAAATAACATGAGCACTGCAACTGTGAGCAAAAATCGGTCTGTTTTAAGTGGGAAAAAAACAAAACAAAAACAAAACCCCCTGCAACAAACACACATAAAAATTGAAATGAGCCTTCCTTCAAATTTTAATGTACTGCCGCTTTTTATTTCATGGACTTTAACTATTAAGCTATAATAACTGCAGCGTGGGCAAAAGTTTTGGTTAAACATAATACATCTGCCATATTTTCGAATTCTCCGAAAAAGAGCTGACCATGAAAAATAAAATAAAAAAAGCTAAGGTCATAGCTGTGTTGTTTTGTGTGTTTGGTAAAGATGGAAATTAGAATAACAAATGGTTCATTTGTATTTGCATGTAAATCCTCCTCAGAAAAATACGTTTCAGGTGTACTCTAATGTTGCATTGCACCAATACACAAGACATTGTAATATTTTCTGCACATTATAAACGGATGGTTCATATTTTCAGTTTTTTTTAATCCTTCATGAATACTTTAGCTGTAACAGACATTCGGTCTGTGCAGCATTAATTATTATTCCCTCACATTAAAGCTAGTTCTGATAAACATCTAGAATTCCTGCCATTTAATTAATTCATAATTGAATGAAAAAAGATATTCTCTTCTTCTCCATATCATTTTCAGAGTGTGGAGTTATTAATTATATTCTTTTGAGCAAAACTGATCTAATGCTGTCAAGTAACTTGGTTTCACGAGTGCATATGAGTTTCCGTTATCTTGTAGACTGCAGCAGATTTTTCATAATTTTTGTATTTTGATGCATTCATGTCACTGTTTGTCTTCATAAGCTAAAACTGCACACTGCTGTGCATCTCCTTTGATTCAGAGTTTACTACATGCCTTTTAGCAAATACTAGTCCAGAAGATTTCTCAAGCAACTTTAAGGTACTTGCAAAAAACTGACCGTGTGCCCATGTGGGTGAGAGTGATAGAGTATGTTTATGTTGGATCACCCCAACCGGTCGAGACAGATGACCACCCACAACTGAATCCGGTTTTGTCAGAGATTTCTTCCTGTTAAAAGGATGTTTTTTCTCTCCACAGTCGCCAAGTCGCCAAGTGCTTGCTCATTGTGGGTTTTCTTTGTAATATTGTATTATTGACCTTACTATGTAAAGTGCCTTGAGACAATGTGTGTTGTGATTTGGCGCTATGCAAATAAAATTGAATTGAATTGAAAAAAAATGTAAGTATTAAATTTGCTAAATGTAACGATTATCTGGAGCACAAATTCTGCTGAACACTGGAAAGAGCACAGTGTTCAAATTGCTCAGTCATTTTGTGTCCTCAGTCCTCGTAGGCTCCCCCAGTAGTGAGTTTGGAAGGGGACCTAACCAGATTTTGATCAAGATAGTTGTAGACGCTAAGATAAAAAAAAACATGAAACTGTAATTTACACGGACAAGGTTCTGTTATTTAATTGTAGTTAACCCTGGACAGGCGACTATCTCTGCATTACTTCGACTTATGTTGCTCTATGGTCTAGTGCCGGGAATAGTATTGAATTGATGTTAAGACAAGTATAACGTTTTTAAATGTTGAAAAAGGGAAACATTATTATATCATTGGAAATGGTTAGAAAATGTAAGCTTTGGTTTACATTTGGTGTACTTTCTCTTAATTTCTTACGCATGTATTGAATGTTAAATCTCAAGAACCATATTGCATCTGTTATTGATTTCAGAATATATCAAATGTTAAATGTCAAATGGGAAGGGAGGTTTAATTCCATAACACCATTCACGCGCTATCCTTGCCGGCCCGCGGGGGGCGACATTCCTACGTCTCTTCTCTATCATTTACATGTAGAAAAAATGGCGGAGCGGAGCTGCGGAGGTTCCATCGGCTGAGCACCTGGCGGTTTACACACAACTCACGGGCACAGTCATCGCGGACGGGGCCGCCGTGTGGGGAGGACACTGCCGTAGGTGCGGGGCGAAGTCTATCTCTGAACTGGCAGAGATTTTCATCTATAGTTTCCCCTCGAAACGAGACGCTGGAGCCGAGTGAGGAGCCACGAAAACAAGTCATGAACGGGGTAAGTTTGCCTGCGAGGGCATCACCGCCGTTTCAAACATCGGTTAAGTAGCTCGAGCGAAAGCCAGTCGAAGTAGATAATTACTTTACATCACAGTGAGACTAACGTGTTTATTTGCAAGTGCAAGTTACAGAAACCAATATGACAATTATCACGCGTTTTTACTGTAAGTTATTTACAGGGACTATATGTGAGCCTGTTTGTTGAGCAGTACTCGGCTAACATTAGCTAGTGATGATCGGTACATGCGCCCTGAGGACATGATAATACCAGTGGTTTCTGACATCAGACGGCGCGAACAGACACATTGATTTGTCTTGTAATGTTAGCTTTACCGTTTACAGGCATCTGTTCATGTGTGATTTAGTTCGGCTAGAAGACGAACAACCAAGAGGCCTGTCAGTGCCTTGCCCCTGGAGTTAAAGGTACTGACGGGAGAGTGGATGTGGGTGTGGAGCCAGCATGGTCCTCCTCAGCGCCCCTCCCACACCACTGGTGGAAATTACTTTAAAGTGCCATAGTGGTTTGAGTATGTGTATCTCTTATTTTACTTTATTGGTTTGGTTTTATGTTCTTGTAATCAACCCACATATAACGTTGAAGCTCATTAAGCAAGGTTGGAAGAGTGAAGCAAACACAATATTACACTATTGCACATTGACACCGCCCCCTACATTTCTGCAAGTTGGTGTAGAATGCATTGAAGCTACAGTGTGTAATATTTGGAAGAATTTATTCACAGAAATTGATTATATTGTCCATAATTGTGTGTTCATATATGTATAATCACCTGCATCAAAGAACCGATGTTTTTTCGTCAACTTTGAATGAGTTAAATATAGTCACATTTAGGGGAACCTTACCTCCGTGTAAATCGCCATGGGTGCTAGGCCGTGTTGTGCTGCGGTCCGGTTCCACTGGGACTCTGGGGGCGGGGAAAAAAATCATCACCCCCCCACTTTCGGGGTCCGAGGTATAATGGAACGCAGCATTTAATATGGTTGCAGAAAACGGTGCAGAATATTTGCACATTTCCGTTGAATTTCCAGCGCTGTTGGAAACTTGGTATCGAATTAGCGGTGCGTCACCATAAAATGTCCCCCGTCGGATGCTCAGTTGGTTGCAGTCTGCAACTTTACTACCAGATTCAGCCACAAAAATAATGAAAATTACACACTGGGGCTTTGACCATTTTTTACGCCAGCACTGTTAAAAATAGTTATATTTATCTCCAAGTCTCCCATCCACACTCTGATCCCCCACCCAGGCAACATATTAGATTACACAGAGCACAACAGTGACCACCCACTTTTAGAACGGCTCCGGTTCCGGAAGGGAATTTCCCATTCATTTACTCCATTGACATTTCATAAAATCTCTATATAAAGAGTTTTAAGCCTGGAACCAAGAAAATAAAGTACAAGATGAATCTTCACCATAAATCACTTTATTCGGCGCCAAAAAAATTGGTAGGCAGGGGGAAAAGGCACATGTACAAGACTGTGTACATAATTATTTTAACAGTGAAGGAACTCCTCGTCCCTAGAACCATTGCGAATGCCTTTCCAACTACTCCCAACCGACAGCTTAGCTTGAATTTAACCTGCCTCATCATCACTATAGTGTTTATATTGTGATTAGTCTTGTAATGTATTGCGGCTTGTGTTTTGTGTGCGTATATAGTGTATAACGATTGTAGAGTTCAGTGTTAGCAGCGGGTACCAGTAACTCATCCTCAACTCTGAGGAACGACAACACTGACGCCCGAATTGCGAGTTCCGAGGTATAATGGAATGCAGCATCACTAGCCGACACGAAGTTCGCGGGTGTAGTAAGTGTTTCCATGGTAACAGCAAGCTCCACCAATCAGAGATGTCAATGTTAAACTCTAGCATTGTGGGTAGTGTAGAATTTCTAGGCCCGTCACGATAACTACATTATCCACTTATCGTAAGATACATGCATATGAACTCAATCATTTTTACTGACCTCAACAACAGCCATTGTGTCTACATGCGTGTTTGTTGACATTAGAATGAGTGTCAACAACAGTCCAGCAAGTCTCACTGCTTCTATCCTGTCATCTGTTCTCGTAGTATGATTAATTAATCACTGGTTTGGGCTATAAAATGTCAGAAAATATGTATTTCTTAGTATTTTTCTAAATGGACCATGTCTTCAACTTGCTGGTTTTGTCTGAGGCTTGAACACAAGTCTAAACTCTGGATAACATTTCTCTTAGCAGCAACACAAATCGTGTAGGACCAATGTACTGCAAGCTCACATGATTCAGTATCAAAAAAATGGTATCAAAAGGATAATAATATTGTTTATAGCAATAATTTCCGGGATACTATGGTGCAACAAAAGGTAGTTATTGTGACAGGCCATAGTATTTCTTAAAGGTACGGTAGGCGTTTTTAATGAGAAGCACTTTCTGTCATATTACTTGAAGCTCTCATAACAAACCGATAGCGATGAGTACATTGAATGATCCGACACTGAAACGAAAACAATCCCTCATCTGTGGCCGCGGCAGGACTGTAAAAAACACGACCAATCAGAAAGTTCAGCCTGAAGAGAGTGATTGGATGAACCAGCTTTCTCTTGCCTGTGCGCACTCCGCTCGTTCACCACACAGTCGGGCGTGTGACCAGTCTCCTACACAGCGTCTTCAAACAAGCTCCAGTAGCTCCGGTAGCTCCGGTAGCTCCAGTAGCCGAGTTGCTGCACTGAACTAAAGAAGAAAAGAGTTGCAGAACGGCATAGAAAGTGTCTACAACAGCTTCCGGTCGCAACAGACAGAACAGTGGAGACGGCTACGGACACAAAGAGGTTGGAGACTACAGGAGGAGTGAACAGAGTAAACATCGTGTGGCTCTTCACCGCTGGCGTCAACTCCGGGAGGAGAAGAGGGTGAAAGGTAATTTTCTGCTTCATTTCGGTGAAAGCGGTTTATGTTCTCCAATTGTGTTACCAACAGAAGTGTTGGGAAGCTTGTGTGTTTATCAGCCAGCGCCACTAGGTAAGTTAGCTAACGCTACGTTAGCTTGTGTCTATCTACAGCTAAAGCTGCCTGTGTGTTCGCCGGGTGTCGTCACTGTAGCTGTGAGCAAATGTCGCTTGATTGTTTATCTATATCCGCTCTGAACGGGACGTAGCGTTACGCGTGGGTGCGTGTCTGTGTGTGCGTGCGTGTGCGCGTTTATGGTGAGAATGCTTGGTGTACGTGGTTAGAGGCTTGTAGTAGCAGTTGATGTGCATGTTGCAGTCTGTGTGCAATAATAAATGCCGCAATGCCGGGCATGAGGGGCAGGTCCCGAGGACGGGCAGGTCCCGGAGCAATGCAGGGCTTCGGCCCTAGAGAAACCGTCTCCCTGCTCCCAGACTACGATCTGGACGACGGGCAGGAAATGAAATGAAAAGTACTGTTCAATGTAAGGTAATGTGAATATTTCACTAAGTTGACCTCCTTTCTCTTATACCAGGTACAGCAAGTTGTACATGAAGAAGTCCAGGACCTGGATGTTTTCTGCCACGGACCAGACCACTGAGACCAGACGATACCCTTCAACAGCTAGAGAAGCAGGTCAGTAGAGGACCAGGTGAATCGGCTTATGATACTGTAGGTTGAGCATGAAGTGGTAAAATACTTGTGTACAAAAGCTACTTTAAAATCCATATGGCAATGTTGTAAAAAATTCCAAAGTGTAAACGTTTATGCCAAGTGGGTTGTTTAATTTTATTTTTTTTACAGATTCTGAACCTCAGAACTACTTGTTATGATCTTCAATATTTATCTAAACAGAGTCATAACACAAATATATATGAAAGAGTGGCTGGTCCACCAACAAATCCCTAAATCAATTATACTTGGCTCGCAAAAAAGGTGACAAAGAAAACTGTTTGTCACTGCAGAAAATGCTGCTGTAATGTTTTCAGTCATCTATTATTGCGATATTCTTTATACAGGACCACTGCCTAAGAGTCGACTACAGTGCAGCCTGACCCGTCAGCCGACAGACCAGCTTTGACACTAGAGCTAGGGAACCCTGTGCAGACAGTTTCTTCATTGTTGTACATATGTTGTTTATGCTAATATTATCATACATATTTGGTATATTGTATGATGTTCCCAAAAAATAAACAGTTGTCATGACACATTGTGTTCTCATTATTTGTACAGCTTGTATAAAGGTAAATGTAATGGTTGGATTGTTTATGCTGTGAGCATAAGGAAAAGGCCTTGAACATTTAAAATATTTTTATTCCAACAATATAGAGCAGGTTATACAGAACATAAATTAACATTGGTATTGCACAAAATACTGTGTGCAAAATGTAAACCTCCATATGTGGCAGCCTGGACACGGGGGTCATGAAGTTGCCCTCGGCACTATCCTTCCATGTCTGTGGGCAGTTCTGGCAGACACAAGTAGGTTGACCTGCAACGGGACGGCCGGTGGAGCAGCATCTGCTGATGTGAGGTGTAGAAAGTGAAGCAGCAGGCTCGTGTCACGTCACTTCTCCAAGCTCAGTCCTCGAGTTCTGGCCTGTACAGTAACACATGATTAGATTAGATACATGATAAATGGTTCGATGTATGATTTGATACATTGAATAGAGTCTGGAGTAAACTCAGTCTGAGCTAACAACACTCAACTCATCGTGGAAGCTCTGACGTGCTAAACAACATGTTATGAGTCTTGTATAACATGCACCTTCATTGTGCCACAGACAGTAACAGAAAAAAAGGGCAGCAAGCTCTGAAGGTGCTGCAGCTGTTTCATCATCACAATATGGCTGAAATGTGCTGAAGTTAAAAAAATGTAAACTCAAAACAAACGTTGCCTGTGTAGAACTGCTAACCGTGTTTATGTTTTAGCTTAGCCTGCGGCAGCCTGTTGCTATCTAGCCAGCAACAAGTTACTGCATCAGGACTCTATTTTCAATGATATTTCCCAACACTAACATGTTAGCTTGACAAATGTGCCCACCAACAATAGCCATGTTCATTGTTTACGTTTATATTAAGATAATGTCCGGTGTTTTCTTACTTGTGAATGAGCCACGAGCAGTCAGTTAGCATGTTGTGGTCCACTCGTGTCTTCCTCCTCCGACGCAGTCAGAGTCAGACTCAGGCAGCTGTGCGCGTTCATGTGTTGAGGGGGGAGGGGCTTGGGACGGAGGTCTGAAGGAAGCGAGTCGGATTTTGCGGCGATTTTCGAAATCACCTTCCCAACCTTTAATGACATAGTGAGTAAAACATGTTTTTTCTCAAAACTAGGTTGATATCATACAGATTTGTGGCTTCTACATATACCATTGTTTCACAACCTAATAGCTTGTGGTAAGTCGACCTTGGATGGTTACGACATTATGACTAATAATAAAAATGTTAATGGATAAAAATGATTGGGATTTTCACTTCCGGAACCTCACTGTTGCGCTCTATTGCATTATTTTGCTGACGCTTTTTGTCCAAAGCACTATCATGTGTTTATCATAATATTTGACACATATCAGAGGTAGGCAGGTGGCATTAGGGGCCTTGCCTGAGGGCCCACACTGGAAATCAAACCCCGACCTACTTTGGCAAGGTCAGCAGTGTTACCCACTAAGCTAACTCAGATGCAGCTAAGCTAACCCCAACTCAATTTAAATTAAAGGCTGCATTTAAATGCTTAAAAGTGTAAATTCAAAGAAAATATGAACGAGTTCATTCTAATCGTGTGGTCGGCCTAAGACATACCTCAAAAATTGTGCTTATCTTTCCGGGTGGTGGTCTCGATAAGGTTTGGTATTTTCATATGTGGTATTGTAGCTCAGTGTCTCTCCTCTGTCTGCTTCAATTCATATGGGACTGAGAGAATTCACTATAATGTATATGCGATCAGATCACAGATCACAGGAGTGTGCGTGCCTTTGATCCTTTGATCATTGCAAGAACGAGGATGACATCACATATGCATCATAATGGCATGTTTTTATTTTTTTTGTATTTTACAACTGCACTAAATTTTTACAACACAAAGACAAACAAACTAAAGCAATTTACAGAAAACCTTTTTAATATTTTGTCATTAACTGACGTATTTATTTTTACAGATCTCTGGCAGTGGTATGTTAAGTGAATGAAATGCAGAAGTACCTGAAGCCTGTATTCTCTGGAATCACCAGCAGAGAGGGACTCCATTGGTTGCAAAATTAAGTCCGTTTCCATTGAAGTTTTTGAGAAAATGACTATTTCATAACATCAGTAAACATTTTCCTGAGGTGTTCATTGTCTCAATTGCTAGTTTGGTAGTCTCAAATACATCAGTTAATTTTGCAGTAAAGCACAATATACATTGGAGCGTGAATACAGCGTGATTTACAGCTGGTTACGTCCAATCATTGCATGATTGCAGGTGTAGGTGGGCGCGCAGTGGACAAGCTTGCAGTCAGACCCCCCGCGCTCCTACTCTGGTTGCAAAAAACCAAAGAAGGCGTAGGTCAAAATGCTAAACTTGAGGCTTCAAAACAACTTCGGCAATGTTCTCATCTAACTCTCAGCAAGATAGTGATTGAGCATATTTCCCGAATGCTTCGCTAAAGTGCCTTGTGCATATCCAAGTTTCACAAATGTTTCAGCATTTGGATTGAGCTAAGTAAGTTTGTTTTTTTTGTCTCTGCATTCACAGGATATAGTATGCAATTCAGTTACTGTCTTAAGCCGCGCCAAATCCACATCCCCAGGTCAGGATGAAATGGCGATCAAGTTGACTCAGGAAGGGAGATGCCCTCCAATAACTTCACAGCAAAATGAGGCTCAGAGGCAGGGAGAGGGTAAGTGTCTCTACTGCAGCTCTGACAGCCCAATCTCCAGCTAAGAAAAGTGTGAGATCATTCAGCAGGAGGGCAAACAGATCACTATTTATTTTACATTTCAGCAGATTATGTACAAGTGGGAAGTCAGAAGAACTATAAAAGCATACTTCTCATTTTCATTCGCCCTTTCCTCATTCGTCCCAGGCTGGAGAACAAACACCATCACTACACCGAAAGAGTCAAAGAGCCAGTGTTCACCCTGCTGGTCAGATGAACAGCTGTCGCCTCCGCAGCTCTACTGCACTCAAACCATCCTCCACTCCCCCACTGAACCCTCCCTGCCGCTCGGTAACAGCCTATGTCACAGTCTCCTCCTCAGCAACAACGGCAGCGCTCTCCACGGCCAACAGAGGAGAGAAGTCCGCCCCAGGGTCGGAGGAAAGAAGCCACCGCGAAGAATGTACGCGTGTTTCTCATCACTGATGCATTTTTATATCCGGCCGTCATGGCATGATGTCGTCATGCTGGCATTTATGACCACGATAACTCAAGAAAGATAAATAATGTAAAATTCATATACCATACACTACAGATACTCCATATGGAGTAGATGATTTGAGTTGATACAGCAATCATTTGCATTTTAGCAAAAGGACAACAGGTTTTTAGAAACTTATTGATTGCAAACTGTTTGTACTTAGAAGATGCGTGTTCTTTAGTCATTGAGATCATGACAGGACACATAACCGCTCAAGTGCCGCTTGTTACATGAATTCTGTAGAGGGCGAAACCCTATCAGTTAACACAATAGTGTGTTAGTTGTTGACGCAATTGTCGTGTTCTCTTTTTCCACTTAAGTGCAGCTGGGAAAAACTCCCAAAACAGAAAGGTCACAGACTACTATCCAATAAGACGAAGCTCAAGAAAAAGTAAGACGGTTTTAAAGGTAAGATGAAATTCTTTTTGTCATACACAACAGAATATCGTATGAATTGGGATAGCTGCCCAAAATAAAGTTGTACCAGATTTTACTGTATTGGCTTGAACAAAAGTTCTGATCCTTGGACATCCACACATGTCATGTATAAAATGTGTCGAGGCCAGAGAGGAGCCAGTTCGAACTTCTCTCTTTTGTTCTTTTCTGGCACGACAATGTCTGACACTTCATGACTACTGTCGAATGCAACCCTATAGATGCTTTCCAGCAGAGTGTCTGAATTGGTGTGCCTTACCTTTATGATTCCCAGTACAAAAAAAGTAAAATGTCTGACCTTTTTTTCATTTTATGAATGAATTAAAATTCCTGACAAGAGGAGAAAAGTGGTTTGTTTCAAAGTATTTTTTTCCCCCTTCCATAGCCTGAATCCCTCATTTGTCTTTAGTGATGAGCCAACCACTTCCTCAACTGGTAGCTTTACCTAAGACCCCCTCAGATCACCATTCCAATGGGAAAAGACAAGGACAAGACAGATGATCTCAAACTGTCAAGAGTTTCTGCTGAATTTTATAGTAAGGAGCTGAGAAATGCCACTTCCAAGAGACCAACAGAAGAATTAAATATTTCCTTTGTCATTCTGGTTATTCTTGTTTCATTTTGTTGGCGAAAAATCCAAAAGGGGGGTGTTTCTTATCTACGTTATCATATATTCAGGCCAATACAGTATTAGGATTTAGCTGATTTTGTGAAATATTTGTGTGTGAGTGTGTGTGTGAGTGCTGCTGTTTTCCAGTAATGCCATTTCCATGTTAACTTTGTTACCAGTGTGAACAAAAGAAGCTCATAGACGATCTCATCGCGAAGGGAATAGAGGAAGGAATGGAGGTACTCAGCTTCCCTCTAACAACTCTTATTGACGCAGGTTTAAATGTCTCCCTTCAGACTAGTCTTGTTTTGGATCAAATTAAATACATACAATGTAAAATTTGATACTTGGAAGTCATGTTGCAGCCTAAATGTATGAATGTAATGACACAGGGAATTATCATTCATGCTTAAACCTATAGTGGTCTCACAAGATTACATGCAGAGCAGTGAAGTGATCATCTCTACTTATGTCACATTCGGTTTCTCTTCGATAATTTTGTCTGGATATTATATGTCTTGCTCTCTATACCTCCTCCTTTGTGAATTGACGTGATCTACACTTCATGTACAGACAACTGCAGCTCTTAAACCGAGCAACAGTAAGTCTGATCACATAAGTTTTGATCCTGATTTATTTAGTTGGGCTCAGTCGGGCCAGGCCTTTACAAATAATTCCTGTTTTTCTGAATCACATTTAGTTGAGACATGAGAAAACCTTTTTTAAACAGCTTTTTCTTCTTGTAAATGTACCACAACAAATGCAGCTTGAATGTCCTCACAGAAAATCTCTCCCACTTATTTTTTTTAAAGGTGCAGCATATAGAAGGAAAAGGGAGAGCAGTGTTTGCCACTCGGTGTTTCCAGAAAGGAGAGTACGTGGTGGAGTACCACGGAGACCTGCTGCAGATCACCGACGCCAATATGAGGGAGGCCGAATACGCTCAGAACCCCGCGACTGGCTGCTACATGTACTACTTCCAGTACCTCTGCAAAACATACTGGTATGCAAATTGAATGCTTTTTTTTCACTTTCTGGACATTTACTGGACTCAACTGACTAAATGTTATTTCATAAGTTACACACGTTAGGTATTTAATAGAACTTTAAATAATATTAAATACATGCAACATTTTGCTCTTAAATGATCACCTGGCTTCTATAATGTGAAATGTTGACAGTTCATATCAAAGTACTCTTTCAGTCTTTTTCACTGGAGACCTTTATTTGTCCAGTTCATGATAAAGACTCCTGTCAACTATTCTCGCCATACTCGTTAGACAGTCAATAAAAACCCTTAAAAAAAGAGGAGAACAAAGTATGCAGGATTCTGTTTTGTCTGTACAGATTATTTGTACTGAGTAATCAAACAAGAAAGCCAACCAAAATTGACATACAACTTTGACATAAGAGAAATAAATATTTCTGCCCTTGTTTCAGTTTGTAACTACTTCTTTAACTTCTTTTAAGTGCTTAACATTTATTTTTTAAAGAGCAGAATAAGAAAAACTCTAACTTCAAAAGATGATTCAGCAGTACGTTGACAAATCTTTTGCAGGTATTGCAAGGCTCCATTTAGAAACGTTGACATGAAGATGCCAGTTAGCGGATCGTGCTGTGGTTGCCTGCCGTTTTTCTAGCGTAGCACATACTGAGGCGAACGTTGTGTTTATTTTGTTTCGACAGTGTGGACGCCACAAAAGAGACTGGTCGAATGGGTAGGTTGATAAATCATAGTAAGAATGGAAACTGCCAAACCAAACTCCACGACATCAACGGTATCCCTCACCTCATCCTCGTCGCCTCTCGAGACATTGACGAGGGCGAGGAGCTGCTGTACGACTATGGCGACCGCAGTAAAGCCTCCATCGCAGCCCATCCGTGGCTCAAGTTCTGACTGAGGGGACCTCGTAAACAGAAAAGAAAAGAAGGGAAAAATACAGTAACACTTGTGTTTCTCTTTTGCTAGTGTACAAAATGCCTTAGAAACAGAACGTGTGCCATCTTTGTTCCAATATTAAGGAAGCTGGATGGGTCACGTGGCTGTTAATGTGGCCGAGGGGTCGATCGATTGAGGTCTGTCTGCCTCGTCAGATTAAATCTGTCGTTTTATTTAAAATATGTGTATATGAGGCATTGTAGTTGTTTTGCAGCACATTTATTTTTTACATTTTGTATTACCTATAGACCAATGCTCTGACAGCATGCACGTGGTGGTTGAGGCACTGCGTTTTTTATACTGCTTTTTTCCTAATTAGTGGTTAGATACTTCCAGCAATACTTCTATTTATGGCCCTGGATCCCCGTTTGAATCGGCGAGAATGATGCGACACACGAACAACCCTTTTTCAAAGACACATTCTGTCAGAGTGGAATTTAATTTCAGCCATTAAAATCTCACAAACTACCGTTGTTTTCAAGGAGTGTAGTAGTTCACCACACTCATGGTTCAGGTGGCATTGTGGGTACTGATTACGAAAAAGATATTTGACACTGGATTCAGGTATTATACTTTTTTAAATGTGAAATAACAGTATTCAACATAGTCTTTCCTCCTGCGATCAAGGGTCTTTTTAGTCTTTATAACATACGTTTTAATGTTTACGGTGCATGTTTGAATTAAGTGTTCAAATAATGCAGATAGGTGTAGACAGTTTCATATTTTATGTATCTTTACAGGTAAATGTGTATGAAAGTTTGTTTTCAATCAATCTATGATTTGTGCGCTGAATTTCTGCGACCTCCACTGGCTTACCAGGTGTTTTCAGCAGTCGGGTCGTCTTTTTAATTTCCTGACATTCTCCATATCACTGCTCTGTAAATATATTTATTTGCTTGCTGTTGCAAAGTCAGGGGTGAATTTAGGAAAAGGTTTGACCTTTTGGGAAATACGTTTTACTTCAAATTTTAATTTAGATCTATGAGAATTTTAAAAACCTGAATATCATTCTTTATCACTGTTTGCTTTGTGAGGCTGGGATGGAGTTTATCCTGTCACAACCTTCCTGTCATGTTAACTGGCTCGTTGAGTTCAGACGAAGGGGAAGAGTAACAATGAAGCTTCCAGTCATGTTTGATGTCCACAAAACGTACGATGAATGTAAAACATCTTTTCTCATATAGGAACTAATGTAAACTTTTATCAAAAAGCTACAACCTAATGATAATTTGCATAGAAAAATTTTGCATAAGAAAATGTATTCAGTGTTTATTAGGTACACCTGTGGTCTACAATGCAGTCCAATACAACAGCTCACCCATAAATGCTACCTTTACAAAGATAATAATGTCCACTTTCTGTTGACTCAATCAGAGAGGGTTTAGTTTTACTGTAATAATGTGTTTATTATTGAGGTTGCAGTTTGCAGCAGAGACTGTAATTATATCGAGAGGTGTGTCCACCTCATTCACAAACATCAGGGGATAGAACACTATTAGAAACATGTGTCAGTACAGTTTGGTCCAGCTAAACAACGCTGCACACTACAACCTTTATAATGAATATACACCCGAATGTATCAAAAGCTATAATCTGTAATCTAAATGTGAAATTAATATTTTAGCAAATTCTTTTGTCTTGTTTTTAGAATTTACAGTCAAAATTGGTACATGTAAGTCTACCCAATGATTAAGTAACCAGGAAGTGTAGTTTCAGCTTAGTGGTAATGAGCTAAAGGGTCTTATTAATGTATATTATTATTTGAGGAGCTGGAGAAGAGGAGTGGCAGATTAATTGTAACACAGCAGTTTTTTTTGTTAGGGGACGCTCCCCAAATGCCTCAAAATAAAAGCATCAAATCTGACATCTCAGCACGTTTCCCAAGATATCAAATGATTCCATTCAAAAATGAATCTGGTAAAGTATCTGCTGGAAAACAACATGTACGCAGTTTTATTTTTTTTTTAAAGCAAAGGCTTGAATGTGTCATATAAATTTCATGCACACAACACACATGCAACCTTGGGTCAGATGAACTATTACACTCCCACTTTCTACATCTGTTTTTGTCGCTCACAAAGCTATCATATATTTCAATAACTAGACATTCATTGTGAAAACTGTATTTATGTATTAATTAGTTTATTTAACAGCTGAACCAACAGGTCTTATTTTTTTTACTTAATTGTTTTAGTAGCTTTTTCAAATGTATTATTGAGGCCAGAAGGTCCAAGAGTTCTGTCACTTACAATCACATACTTAAAATATAATATATACGGTTAATCTTTTTAATTAACTCGATCTATGTTTCAGAGTCCTCCAGAAAACACTTTATCAAATATAACTAATAGTTTCAACCCTAATAATACAATTATTAGCAATACGTGAATCCGTCTGTCAACACTTTGACACTCAAAAATGTCATAAAACAACTGGTCACG
Source organism: Scophthalmus maximus (assembly GCF_022379125.1). Taxonomy (NCBI): domain Eukaryota; kingdom Metazoa; phylum Chordata; class Actinopteri; order Pleuronectiformes; family Scophthalmidae; genus Scophthalmus; species Scophthalmus maximus. Next base: position 18,969,533 of record NC_061515.1, on the reverse strand, counting down.
GTATTGACAGTTGAAATGGGGGCATTTGTTGGGGACTATTTTCCGTGGTGAATTAATCCACGTTTGGCACTGTAGGATGGGGTGTGTGGGACTGAGTCAAAATAAACTAAGTGTGTGTTCATGGTGATGAAGGAACATATCGCAGTGAGACACTGTTTTTGGACAAACAATGGAGGAATAAGATCCATCAGGCTCTGATCACACAAACACAAGCACGCACACAATGCTTGTTAGCAGATCAATTCATTGCTGGTTGTGGTCTTTTTTATGGGATGTGTTTACAGTCAGAAAAAAATGTAATTGGTTCAGCACAAGCACGATGAATTGAAATGAATCTGTTTTGGCACTCGTCTTTTTTTCTGTCTCCCAATGAAGTAGCAAATATTTTACCAGTGTTCACATGAAATGCATCTTCCCTTTTTCTAGCAGGGCAACACATTGTCATTGATTTGTATTATTCCTAGTATGATGTAAATTTTAACAGTTTTTATACTATGAGTTTGGTGTAGTTATTTCTGGTATTCCTGAGGCTCTTGTCTTAAAGAAATAGGTTCACATTTTGGGAGGTTCACTTATTTGCATTCTTGCTGAGAGTACATTTTTTCGCGGACACCTGAATTTCATTATTTGTAGCAGCTATATTTCAAACTTGCACTAATGTGGGACCCAACAAAACGTTATCCATCCTCTCTTCATACGTCTCAATTGCGAATCTCTAATCATGAAAGGACTAAGTTTCCCAAACATTCAGTCTATGATTGAATTCCAGGATTAATTCAAAGAGCCCATGTGAAAAAGAGTTTAGGAAATGCACTGTGTTGAAGACGTAATACATTTCCTCCTTCTGTACACTTCCCCTGTCACCTCTAACAGTAGTAATGTGTCACAAGTGTGAAATGTTTTCATATGAGCCTTTTCAAACATCTATGTTGCCTTTTGGATGATTTGTTTTTTATTTATTTATGTAGAACTAATGCAATAATACCTGAGGGGCAAAACTGACCTGTTGGCCATTTTAGGACATAATAATTTTTTTGCTGTTGTAACGTCGAATAAATCTTAATGCTGGGGTTTAGGCATCAATGAATAAAGATGTATTATGCAAGTAACAGGAGTGGCCATCTGATTAATTCTTCAAAATAAATGATTACAAGTTCAATTTTTTTTTAAATGACTTCAAATACTTGCAAGAAATATTTAAGCAATTCATTTGTCTATATGGTATCTAAAGCCTCTTTTTTTTTTACTCATTAGCACTTTGTTAGGAGCACCTTATCATGCAGATATAATCAGCCAATCATGTGACAGCAGAGCAATGCATCATCCAACCATGCAGATACAGGTCATGAGCTTCAGTTAATGTTCACATGAAATGGGGAGAGTATCTGATATCAGTGACCTAGATAGAGTGGTCAGACTGGTTGGAGCGCACATAAAGATAATCTAAGGATGAACAACATCCAACCGTGAGGTGGATGGTTCCACTCCTGTCTGAATAGAAACTTGAGGCTGCAGTGACACACACTCACCAACACTGGACAGATGTAGATTGAAAAACAAAGCCTGGTCTGATGAATCTTGATTTCTGCTGAGGCTGCACAGGTTATAGTCACCATCTGGAGTCATCAGCATGAATCCATGAAGTCTTCCCAGCTTGTGTCAACAGGTCAGACTGCTGGTGGTGGTGTGATGTGTGATGAAGGTTTTCGTGTCTCACTTAAGTCAATCATTGTTGATACTGACCATGTTCATCTCTTCATGGCCACAGTTCACCATCTTCTAATGGAGACTTCCAGCAGGATAATGATTCATGTCACAAAATGAAAGTCGTGTCCAAAACTGGTTTCAGGAACACAACAGTGAGTTCAGTGACCTTCAGTGCCCTTAGTCACAAGGTGTGAATCCAGTCGAACAATTTTGGGATGTGGTAGAACAGGTGACCTGGCAGCATGAAAGTGCAGCCGACAAATCTGCAGAAATGTTGTGATCCAGTCACATGTCCAACATGGGGTAGAATTTAAGGGGGGGTCTCCAACATTTTGTGGAATTAGTAAGAAATGAGGCTGTTTGTAATCAAAGGGAGGAAGTACCCAGTGTTAATTTGGTGTTCCTAATAAAGAGCTGCATGGGTAAAGTTTGGACACACCTTCTCATTCAATGAGTTTCCTTTCTTTTCATGACTATTGACGTTGTAGATTCACACTGAAGGCATCAAAACTGAATTAACACGTGGAAATATGTACTTAACAAAAAAGTGTAAAACAACTAAAAATACGCCTTATATTCTAGTTTCTTCAAAGTAGCCACCTTTTGCTCTGATTACTGCTTCGCACACTCTGCATTCTCTTGATGAGCTTCAGGAGGTAGTCACCTGAAATGGTTTTCACTTCACAGGTGTGCCATGTCAGGTTCAATAAGTGGGATTTCTTGCCTTATAAATGGGGTTGGGATCATCAGTTGTGTTGTGCAGAAGTCAGGTGGATACACAGCTGATAGTCCCACTGAATAGACTGTTAGCTGCTTTTTTCTTGCCATAATACAAATTCTAAGTAAAGAAAAACGAGTGGCCATCATTACTTTAAGAAATGAAAGTCAGTCTGTCCGAAAAATTGGGAAAACTTTGAAAGTGTCCCCAAGTGCAGTCGCAAAAACCATCAAGCGCTACAAAGAAACTTGCTCACATGAGGACCGCCCCAGGAAAGGAAGACCAAGAGTCATCTCTGCTGCGGAGGATAAGTTCATCCGAGTCACCAGCCTCAGAAATCGCAGGTTAACAGCAGCTCAGATTAGAGACCAGGTCAATGCCACACAGAGTTCTAGCAGCAGACACATCTCTAGAACAACTGTTAAGAGGAGACTGTGTGAATCAGACCTTCATGGTAGAATAGCTGCTAGGAAACCACTGCTAAGGACAGGCAACAAGCAGAAGAGACTTGTTTGGGCTAAAGAACACAAGGAATGGACATTAGACCAGTGGAAATCTTTGCTTTGGTCTGATGAGTCCAAATTTGAGATCTTTGGTTCCAACCACTGTGTCTTTGTGCGACGCAGAAAAGGTGAACGGATGGACTCTACATGCCTGGTTCCCACCGTGAAGCATGGAGGAGGAGGTGTGATGGTTTGGGGGTGCTTTGCTGGTGACACTGTTGGGGATTTATTCAAAATTGAAGGCATACTGAACCAGCATGGCTACCACAGCATCTTGCAGCGGCATGCTATGCCATTCGGTTTGCGTGTAGTTGGAACATCATTTATTTTTCAACAGGACAATGACCCCAAACACACCTCCAGGCTGTGTAAGGGCTATTTGACCAAGAATGAATTCAGTGTGTTTGGATGTGAAACATTCAGGCTCCTGGCCTGACGCGGATCATCAATGAAAAGCAAAACTGTGAGAGCCAGTGCAATTTCTGTTGTACTTTGATTGTTAAGACTCCTTCTGCTCTCTCACTGTTTGCTTAGTAACATTATGTGTCAGTGAAGGCAGATGAGAAATAAAAAAATGAAATATACCTGTATAACTATCATATTGTAATAATGCCATTCCATAATGCCATCACCATGGCATCAGCCATACCATTTGACGATGAATAACTAAATTCATCTGAATAAGCATTAGATCATGTATCTAATCTTACTGGTTGCAGTAAGTGAAGACATTGCTATGCCATATGCTGTCATCTTCTGACTTCATTGTGACATCATGATCCTTCCTACAAGATGGCCATAAATGATTTTTGGATCTATATGAGCTTTAAGTCGTGTCTATGATCCGATAGGAGGCAGAGATATTTTGAATAAAATTCATTTTTGATCGATGCAGGACGGAATTTTCTGACTTCATTGTGACTTCTTCATGACGTCACTTATCACATGACAACATATGCTGGGGAATAATTTTCTGAGCAGCTTTAGATTGTGTCACTATTATTGGCTGATACATCTTAAAAATATTGTTTTTTCAGACCATATCCTCAAAAGTGAATCATCTGGAGATACCCTCCCAAGTAATATTTTGTAAGTTTGGCGAAAATCCGTCCGTTGTTGTGTTGTCGCGCAGGGTAAAAAAGCAGACAAGCACTTCAAACTGTACAGAGTTAATAATTGAGCAGACACATTTGAATAAAATCCCTTTTATTTAATAAAGCACAGATCCATTAATTATGTCTTTTAAATATCCATTTTAATCAGTTCATAGAAGACTAAAGTAAACACATGAGAGATGTGTTAAACACTGACTTCAACAACAACAAGATGAAGAACCGGGGTAAGGTTTTGTTTCTTGAAAACGGTATTTCCCTTTCAATGTTTTTGTTCGGATCCCTTTGACTTCCAGATATAGCCTAGCACATCCATCCATCCATCGTTTACTGCTTAATCCACTTAAGGGTCGCAGAGGTGCTGGAGCCAATCCCAGCTGAAATTGGGCCAGAGGCGGGGTACACCCTGGACAGGTCGCCAGCCTATCACAGGGTCACATACAGAGACGGACAACCATTCGGTCTCACATTCACACCTAGGCTCAATTTAGAGTCTTCAATTTACCTAACCCATTTCTGCATGTCTTTGGACTGTGGGAGGAAGCCGGAGAACATGGAGAGAACCCACGCATACACGGGGAGAACATGAAAACTCCACAAAGAAAGGCCCTGGTTGGTTTGAAAGCCTAGCACATAATACTCATAATTTATTTCAATGTATTGGTAAATATGTAAAATAAGCTGCTTTGACACTCATTGACACTCAGTTTTAGACTCATCGCAGTCCTCATTATGGCATTCTCGTCCTTTTACATCCACTCATTCCACCTCTCTGGGTGAATATAAATGAAGATAAAGTGCCACTGGTATTAAAACAGCAGGTCACACCACAGTTACTCACTGCCTCTCAGGGGTGAGGACCACAGCCAGTGTTAAGTGTGAAGGGAAGCTACAAACAGTGTTTACCATTTTAAAAAAAAAATCAGTTTTACACTCCAGCTTTATTACAGTTGTTGTCGTTTTTTAATCATTTTCAAAATCACTTTTCTGATGCTCTACCTCTCAGCAATCTCCTTAAAATAAATAAGTTAAGAGGTAAAGTCTCATACTGACAATTCTGCTTTTGTTAAATCTAGTTTTACTGAGTCCTGGAGTATATGAACACTAATACAATCTGCACATATTATTGCGGTTCTTATGATAAAGGTAGGTAAGCTGCTGATTATCTTTTTTTTTTTACTGGATTCACTTATTATGACCTGCTTTTGGTTCAGCTGGTGACAGTGAAACTGTTGTTATTGTGGAAAGTGTGAGTTTGCATACATGCACGATGAGCAGTCAAAATTTTTGGTAACATGAGTCATGGATGATATTAGAATTCACACATCGCATCTTTTGCTCTCACGGGATGGACAATTGTGTTCAGGTCTCTCTAGTTGTGGGCTAAGCGATACGCATACGCTTTGCAATTATGGAAGCCCATTAATGCCAGAAAAAGAAAAAAAGAAACATGAAACATGTGCATGGAAAAATAAATAAATCATGATTGCAATTAAGAGTAACTCAGGCAAGATTAATAATTCAAAACTAAAAATGATGTAATAGAAAGTATCTCAAAATTCTGACTTCTGAGATAAGTAAACCTAAAGAAAATAAAATCCAAACTGCAACTTACACTTATATGTATTTCCATTTTTATGTATATCTGTATTATAATTAAATGGAAAAACATAGGACAGTCATTAAGTTTATCTTACATTTTTTTAAAGATCGTTTGCACCTCATCATGAAAACTAATGTTAATGTTGTTCTTGCTTACTGTACCTGCTCCAACACCTGAGCCACAGCCCCTCATGAAAAATAATAATACGCTAAATGTAATATTGCCACTAGAGACAAAACTTCAACAATATTCTAATTCATAATTATTTGATATTTTGTCAAAAGGGATGGTAAATAAGAAGTGATTTTGTCTGGGTAAGTATTACTTACTTATAATATTATTATTGAAATCAATTTTATGACTTAACTTTTCTCTTTTTTCTAAGCAAAATGGGCTCCCATACTTACTGTATGTTGCATGGCATACACTAAATTATAAATCAAATGATCAGTAAGTTATTTTCCTATTCATTTTATTCTGTAGACAGCTTTAACATGCTGTCTGTGCAACACTTTATAAACATGCCCTGTGCGTTTTAAATCCGTTGAGCTGCATAATTCAAAATGTCAGAATGCTGGTGATGGACCTGCATGAACAAGGACAGGAATCTCAAAAAAAAATTAATGGGACACGAAAGTGTTGCTCTCACTTTGAGAATAAATCTCCAGATCAGAAATGTTTTCTTTGCAGATTTGCTTTTTTTTTTATCTCTGTGTGGGATTGTTTTATAAAACCCTCATCATTCATCAAATACCCATTTCAACATGCGGAGTTGTGCAGGTTTAGACATTTGATATTTGACATTTATTGCACACTGTTGTGTCCCAAACCTTCATCTCTGTAGAAATGTTCAACAACAATTTACTCTGGACTTTAAGCAGCACACCATTAACCACTTGAATTGCAACAAATTTCCACTTTCCATCGACAACTTGAATTTACCCTCTCCCCTGTCAATCACGTGAATCGTCTGCATCTGTAAAAACCTTCCGGCGCAAAAATATTGTCTGGCATTTTTAACGTTGAACAGTCTGTATTTGCCATCATCAGATATATAATTCTCATGACTTAAATGCATTTTTAAAGACGATGATCTTTATCCATTTCCCTCCTCTGTTCTGTCGGGCCTCTCACCTCAAGCACATGATAATTCGGCTGCAGTGTGAGTCACGAGTGGCGGTTTGGTGTGCGGTCGATGTTTCACAAGCGATGAACAGTGTTTGTGAGTTTTGGAGTTTGAGTGACCTCGTCGAGTCCTGCGTAGTCCCCATGACTACATGTGCTGTAACGCCTCCTGGGCCTGTTCTGTGTACACGTCATCCTTCCCCGCCCACGAGCCGAAGCTGCCGTCAAACTGCGCACTCCGCTGCGAAGTCCGCTGTTTGTCACGCGAGAAGAAACTAAACCTGCGACGAGACAGTTTAGAGGAGACAGAGGCGATATTTTAAATAGACAGGTCAATGGCAGTGGCTAACAGAAACATGTATCTAGCTTTCGTAGTGACTTTCAGTTATAGGTAAAGCAGTGTTAGAGTTCTGGCGACCTACCACTATGGATAGAACTTTTAACACAGATTCCACAGTTTAGGGGTTTAAAAGCAACTGGACAGATTTATAAGGTCAAATAAAATCATCATTATGTTTTGTGGACAATCATTTGTGATCACTGACTGCCTGAGGTCTTGGACACACGGACATCCTCAGAATCCTTGTATTTTCTCTGGCGACTGCAGCCACTTTCAGCTCTTGTTTGTGTTCTCTCCGTCTTTTGTCTGGTTTTTCCCAAGTGGACAGAGAGCAGCTGACTGACTGACATGGTCTACCGCACAGGTCTGTCAACACTGACATAAACTAACTGAAGTTGAAGCTGAGACTTGGCTCTCATATCCATTAGTTTACTTCAAATTGAATGCTGAAGCTCAGACCCAGAATAACAGAAAATTTGTGTTGTTGGTTGTGTGTCTGTCTCTTGCATCTAAATCCGTATTTCCCATAATCCCTATCAAGTCATCTGTTGCAATGAGGAGGAATCCCTGACTTTTGTCATTATCTTCAGTGGGACCTGAAGATAATGACCTAATGATGCCAAACATCTGTGGCCTTTCCAGGGTTGCACACAAACTTGCAGGAGACACAACCAAGGACAGAAACAGAACACAATTTTTTTCTCAAGTAACAGTTTTGGTCTAAGGTCTATTAATGACTCATAATGACCTGCAGTTCCTAAGTTTTGCTCTCACATCTGTTATATCTGACTGCACTATGAAGACACAGTATTACCCCATAGCTATCTAGCTCTCTTGGTTGGCAGCTCGCTTATTTTGTGACACATGAGCTGTAGCTGAATAAGCTAATTTGGAGAACATGATACCTCCCTGCGACACAGCCAAGGCATTATGGTGCGCTCCATTCAAACTGTGAAGTCAGAATTTCCGAGTTCCCACGAGGAAATTGCAAAATGGACTCCTCCATCTTTTCATATTGTCTTTCTATATCTTTTTTTTTTATACAGATATGTTACCTGAAAACCGCATTTTTGTTGGAATGCTGATTTTAATTGTCTGTGACTGGTATATTTGCTTTCGTGAAAGCACTTTGTTAAGTTACTTCTGAAAGGTGCTATATAAATACAATTTTTATCAAATTCTTATTATAAAGAACTGGGGGTACGGTCGAATTGTCAAATTGATTTGGGAATTTTCCTATATCCTGACCTGACCCGGAAGTATTTGATCAACAGCCATGATAAGAGCTGTTCAGATTCTCTAAATGTTTAGGAAAGGTGATTCAATGCTTCCTTACCTATCTCCTTTAGCATAAGGTACACTGGAATTTCCGAAGCGAAAGAACAGGAGAAATAGACGCCCCCACAATTCATTGCGGCAGCGATATTTAACGTGACGTGACACGCACAAACTTAAATTAAGTAGAAGTAGAAGAAGAAGAAGGGTATAAATATGACCCAGAATTGACGTACATCATCATGTAAGTTACTGTTACATATGAATCATTTACATCTGATGTCACACAGTGGTAATACACACTGAAAAATGATGGATGGAGCCACTGCGTTTTTTGTAGTTCATCTTCGTAAATTTGCAGTTTCACCACGACAGACGCACGACGATAACATCCACCGTCGCATAATGACGTAGTATAGTGAAAGTAGATTTGTATTCTTTGAGCACAGGCAGTCAACTCAGGTGTGACGTCGTCCCCGGGGTAAATGGAGCGCAACTCATTTCTACTTTTTTATTTCCTTTAAAAACTGAACTTGATACAGCCCTGAGGTGAACGTTTATTTATATCACTAGCTCACTTACTTACTATTACAGTAAATGTAGCACATAGTCAAATAAATTTATGTCTTGATTAGTTTTTTCTAAATTTAGAGACAGTTTAAGTGCTGGGATTTAAAAGTTCACCACAGTAAGATTAACTACAATCAAGATTAAAATGCATTAGCTGTTTGGCTAAATCATCAAGAAAACCAACAAAACTTAGTTATCTGTTCTCTATACAGCAAAAGGCGTATTTGCCTCCCATTGTTCACACAAGTTAGATAACATGCATTTTTCCCCCCACTCAAGCTAAAAAGCTGCGGGTCATGGTGCATCAACTTGAGTAACAGACACAACAGGAAACAAAGAGAGACTGGAGAGAAATTTGGAACCAGCTGAAGGTTTTTGTTGTTCTGTATGCAGTCAGACACTGAGCTGAACACAAATATAGGCACGGTCAATGCATCTGGTGCTTGATCAGTGTTTTTCACAAGCAGCCATCTGAATAATGCTGGGTAAAGGTATGCTACACTTTCTGTCTAATTACACCCAAAGAGTGCACAGAGAGGTTGTTATTTGTGCACTTACTGTATGTGGACAATACATGTATTGAGTGCAAAATATAATTATGGTGGCATCTCATACTCACACATTGAGCCACATGGAGTACGTTAAGCTAATGGACCATGGGGTAAGGAATGTTCTCATAAGTTTTTTTTTGTTTTACAATAATTATGATAATGTCTCAAAATGAATGTAATAATAGTTTTTTTCTACACAGAGCACCTTAGTGGTGGCAAAAGTTAAGTCCCGCAATAGTTAACAAAAAGTTTCTGTTTTTTAAATTAAGTGGGTAGTTCAGTGATTTTGAACAGCTGATTTGCAGAGTGATACTCTGCCAGCGAGTGTTGGCAACTTAGGTGCAACTTAAACGGCTTTTCAGTGGTCCCCTCTGCAACAGTGGGACTAAGACTTTTGCTACTACCGCTTCTACTCCAAACTCTGTTAAATGACATCGCTGATCACCATCTCCATAAGGTAACATATTAACTATGCCATACCATATTTACTTACCATAAGTAACTCATACAACCCCACTTCCACACTGAACTATCCCTTTAAAGGCATTAGATAAAAAATGCTACAGATTTTTGAATTGAATTTGAACTCTGACCTTGGCCTGTGTGATTCTTTTGTGGTTCTGTTGTTGCTGTCCAGTACAAGCACTTTAATAACCAATGCAAAAGAGCTAAATAGAACTTTAGTTTGTAAATTCCACGGAATTACTTTGTCAGTTTAAAGCTCAGTCGCATACGTGAACAGGCGGTTACTGGTGTCAGTGAAGGACAAGACAAGACGACTACATGTTAATTCTGACTGGCTGATGTCAATGATCCACAATCATCCTGGTGGACGATGATAATACGACAGCCCCACAATCAGCCAATCAGAATGCTGCAAAAGGTGGAAAGGAGGGCTCAGAAAGCCAGCGAATGCAAAGGGGGCGAGGCTGTTAGCAGAGGAAACGACAGACTCTGAAGCCAACGAAATATAAAGTCATACAAGCGATATGAGACGTCTGATTGGCTGTAAAGTGGGGTCATCTGGGATCAAACCAGCCGCCACCATCGGCATAATGGCTGTGAAGATCCTGTTGCACAGATGTAAAGACACACACACAAACACACAACCAGAAAGAGATACACAGAGAGGAGGGGGGGAGGGGGGGCACAGGGGGAGACAGGGACCACATCAACCTTTGACCTCATGTAAAGTTCCCAACCAAAATCAAACCAAAATTCATTTTAGTGAGGATTAAATGGCAGCAGGCACATGAAAAGAAAAAAAACTCTTTCTTCACAAGCAACATGTTAATTTATATCATGTGTTGTACCTGAGCCATGAGCCAATACACCAAACTCATCACCATGCACAGAGGGTGGAGGCTGTGACTGACAGAGCTGAAAGAAAAAGTCAAGCAAGGTGTCCTTCGCCCACACAGCGGTAAAACTAACTACGTACAGTAACCTGTTGTGAGATACGTGTGCTTAACTTAGTATTTCCATTTTATACTACTTCATACTTTTATTACTCTACATATCAGAGGGAGATGTTGTACTTCCAACTCTACTACATTAGTGGTATTTTTCTCAGCTGCTGTGTTATCTCTGGCTTGTTTTTACAGGTCGGACAAACGCAGGATGGGGCTCTCTGCATGAGCTCTTTCCACTTGAAATGGCTGAAAGTGGCTTTGCAGCTGAAACGTGGTCACACTCTACACTTGGTGCTAACGAGTGATGACATTTAGTTGTGCCGCTTTCACCACTGAACCTTGAATGAAGTTATTCTGTATAACGTTCACCGCAGCAATCTCTCAGAAGGTAGAATTACATGTACTGTCTGAATTAAAATGTTCTCAAAGCTGATGTTAGCAGCCTGAAATAGAGCCAGATGTTTGGTGCAGCTGGTGAAGATTTCCTTTGCATGTTTCTTGAAGAATAACATGTTAATGTTTGGGCACTCACAGACAGAGGCTGTTTTCAGACAAGAACTAAAAGAAATGTCCGGAAAATTGGGTTTGCACATTTTCAGGAGTTTGCCGTTCACATGTGAAGAACGCAGCAGTCAGTAGTTCACAACAGCAGGAACGTTTCTGGAGCATTGAGGCGAGGGGTGGTGCCTGGGTAGAGCACACACTCGCTCGCCGTGAATCCTCCAGATTTTCCTGCTGTGCGCTCACTCTGACATTTTCTGGAAATGTTACTATGTTGATGGCAGGAAAAGTTCTGAAAAAGGATAGAGCAACGTGGGTTCTCACATACAGCCCCTCTGGAAAAGTTCAGGAGAATGTCCCAACTTCAGTGCATGTCAGAAAGCAGCTAAAGTGATCAGCCTCGACTCTGCACATGCAGAGCAATCTTTTGACTTTCATACTCAATTCCTTCCCAAAGTTCAGGTAGGGAGTGTGTGTTTTTAGCAAGTGGGTGTTTTCACGAGCTATGTTCATGTAGCTGAGTGAGTGAGTGAGTGAGTGAGTGAGTGAGTGAGGCTTGTGGGCACAACGTACAGGCGTTTGATTCCGGACTCTGGCTGGGCAGACGATCGGGAGCGAGTCCTCAGTTCAGGCGAGGGAGACGGAGAGGGAGTAACAGTTTCATTCTCCGTCTCATCACTACAAAGACACAGCATCACAATCATCATTAACATGTTTTTTTTGGCATAGAACAATAAAGTTGTGGGCTATGACAATTATAATCGAGAATGCTCCGACGTAGTTATCAAGCAACTTACTTTGGCTTACAAAAGAAACCAGATTTAGTGATATTTTCATTTTGATCAACATCGATAATAATCAATTAATAAAGCAACCAACATGTTCAATAGACCTCAAAGGCACACAGGGTAACATACGTAACTTGTTAATTTACGAGAGAACTCTAATTTATATGTTTCTTAAGTCTAAACTTTCTTAAAGTTTATTTTGAACATTTTCCTTGCTCCACCACCATTAAATGTCTGAAACTGGAAATATTAGAAAACAGGAGTTGGAAAAGACAAAAAAAATATGAATCACACAAACAAGTATCCTATAGGTTGTTTTTTCATGAAGCGCAAAAGGTATCAAGTATTGTAGATAGTGACACTCAAGATAGAAATCATATTATTAAAAAAAATTGGAATTTTTTTAATACAGTATGACATCGTTCAGGATGAAGTTATCAATTAATTAAAATGTAAGATCTTGTTTTGGAGGTAGATTATTCAATTCCATGCAAAATATAACAAAAGATATGAAGACTAATTTCAAAAGACTCCACTGCCGACATTGTGTTACGATGAGAGATTATTTCTCCGGGCTGAAATCCTAGTGCCTGTGAGTACTGTACCTTCTGTAGTAGGTCAGCTCCTCCTGCAGCAGGAAGACTTTGGATTTTAGCTCGTTCCTCTCGTGGAGGACGTCCCTCAGTTCCTGTAGCGTAAACCGGGGCCGGTTGGGGTCCTGTGGGTCCAGCCCCCCCATCTCCTCCTCGCACAACGCTTCCTGTTCAGAGAGAAATGCATCATACAGAGGAAACAAAACCCTAGCAAGTGAAGGGAGGAAGGAGGGCAGGAAGGAAGGAAGCAAGGATACCTTGGTAAAATATTGGAACACAGCAGGCATGTCCTCATCGCACATCGCCTCCTGGTGGCAAACGTTGAACTCTAAGTCAGACATCCAGCCTTGTTCCAAAACATGTCTTTAGTTGGCCCTTTCCCCCAGCCTTTGAACTAAAACCAACTGTTGTTGTTTTTTTAACTCAGTACACCTGAGACATTCACTGTCTATCAAACTAACACCTGAAACATCTTAACACCACATGCAGCTGAAGTCACTCATGCACTAATCGGAAAAAAAAACATACAAAACAACCAGACTATTATTCTTATTAATATGTACTCTGTACACAAAGTCCAACTGAATTCAAAATCAGTCGTCCCTTTTGGAGCCGAAAATCTTGTCAGTGAAGAAGGAAACAAAATGTCTTTGAGGAAATACCAGAAATGCTCCTTTTCCTCTCAGCTGCAGCAGCTTCAGGGGATTGTTGGAGTCTGTGTTGGATTCACAGCAGGCTCGGAGCCCTGAAGGCTTGAAAACCTGTTGGAGGTTTGTGCTAGGCAGAGACTACAACCAGAGCATGTCTGTTTGCACGATCCCTCCCTGCAACAGCCAAAAGCTTGTGTCTGGTCAACTGCAACTTGACACAAGCTTCAATACTATGGCGCAATTATTGTGCCACATAAGTGAACGCGCAGTCAGACTCTTCTGAGCACACAGTGGGACTCTTGAGCAGAAGATATTAATCTGACCAAAGAAAAATTGTCCTGTGCGCTCTGAACGCTACACACTACATGCTCGCTCAATCTCTGATCTTTGTGCTCACAAGCACCCGCAACGCTCGCGCAGTGTCTCTGCGTTCTCGACATCTAGTGTGCGCTCGCAACTCTGCCTGGACGCTCACTCGAGGTGGCACAGCCTCATTAAAAATGCTGGGTGGGGACTGCTTCAAGCCTGGATGTAAACAGCCAATCAGAATTGCTGCCTAGCACCAGTCTGTGCTAGGCAGCAGCTTTTGTTTTGGGTGCATTTGTAATGAGGCTCTGCCACCTCGAGCGAGCGTCCAGGCAGAGTTGCGAGCGCACATGAGATGTCGAGACCGCAGAGACACTGTGCGCAAGCGTGCGGGTGCTTGTGAGCACACAGACCAGAGATTGAGCGAGTGTGTAGGCAGAGTTGAGTGTGCACAGGACAATTTTTTCTTTGGTCAGATTAATATTTTCTGATCGAGAGTCCCACTGTGTGCTCAGAAGAGTCTGACTGCGCGCTCACTAATGTGGCACAATAATTGCGCGATACAATACGGCTGAAAGAGAACTGTAGAGCAGTAAAATAAGGCAGATACCTGAAATTATAGAGAGGAACACCAGAGTCTAACTGAGTGGATCTTTGGATGCTTGTTCAGAAACAAGATGTGTGTTTGTGTCTGTCAGTGAGATAAGGATGTGATTTTAGCTGAACCTGATGTAGGATGTTGTTAAGACTCTGTTGCTCTTGTGTTGTGTAGCAGCTGTTGTCTGGCTCAATGACACAACGCTGACATTACCACTTTAAAAATGTAAACAAGTTCTCTGGTATTTTTTTTCCCCTCAAGGGAGAACACAGGACAAATGATTGAGATCAGATCTGCTGCAGCAGACGAGAGAAAGCTGTTTCTTTTCAGTTGGACTTTAAATCACCATTCTTATTGTCCGTGTTTCAGGCTTAATGCATGAGGGAAAACCTCAAGTGCTGTTAGAGGCCGAGCTGCCTGACTGATCTATATTTAGAAGGGTAATCGGTGCAGGCGTCCAGAGAGACTGACCCAGTTGGCTGAGGAGCAAAAATAAAAAAAGGCCACAGTCACACTCTGTTAGCCCACAAACACCCATGCACTTCTCGTGGGTCAGACACATGTTAGTCTACCAGTTTTTTTCCCCCTCTGTAATCTATAAGGTTGCAGTTTTTTTCAGGGAGCAGTGCAGGTCTTGAGTGACATTCAGGACAATCACATGAGCTCTGGTTTGCTAACTGGCACTACTGCATTACCCAAAGCAACACAGCCTCGTCCTCTGCCTCGTCGCACACGTCCGCGTGTCCCTCTGGGCCGAGGGAACCCGGCAGGGGCCGCGGGGCGGGGTCAACCCCACCAGACATCAGCTCAGAGAGGTCATGTCTGTGTGACCAGCCCCCAGCCACCACCACTGTAGCGTTAGCTTTGCCACGCTGGAGTGAAAGAGTATGGAGTATATTATCTGTTTATTGAGCCTTTCGGTAAGAGTGCGTGTGCTTATCATGATGTTGAGGGAAAAAAGATGTTTAGCGGTTTTGTTCATCCATTCACCTACAAGCTTTAAGTGGGAAATTATTGGTTATCATATTGGTTAACCTCTTTTAAATATACAGCCACACGTGACATTCCCATTAATGTGACTGGCCTATGACACTGCATTTATAATTACATACTTATTTCTTAAAGGATTAGATCTACCTTTTGGGAAAATAACACTCGAGAAGAACTTTTAAAGGGGCAGTTATAGGAGGTAAGTTTGGTGCATAACTAATTTTGTAGTTGTATAAAAGAGTCACACATGTGTATCAGTAAATTTGTAGTTGAAGAAAATAGTCACACGTGTAACAGTAAATTTGTAGTCACAGAGAAAAATGCTTTAGGAGTTGAAAAAAAGATTTTTCCCCAACTCCGACAAACACAAAACTACAGTAACACCTTTTCAAATACTTAATCAAAGGTGCACAAATCCTATTGTATGAGTCACAAATTATGAAAGTCATACGCTGATAATTTTTTTGGAGTAAAAATTGTGCAAAACACAGCAGAACTGATTTGTGCACTTGTAGCATAAGGGGGCGGGCGCTGGGCGCAGCACAGATCCATTTTGACCAATCAAAGGAGCTCGTTTGTGAAGGGTCCAGCGGGCATAACCTCATTGGTTAATTTTGCCGCCTGGCATGCGCACAGAGAAAAAAAAACTCCCTCAAGTCCATGCTCAAGTCGCACGGTCTGATGGTAGAGGAGCTGGCACCCTTGGCATAGGCTGTATAGGCAAATGCTAATGGAATTGTCATCCAGGAGATGCGCTGCAAACATAACGTTTATGTCATGGCTCTGTGTATGTGTGTGTGTGTGTGTGTGTGTGTCAGTGGGCAGGCAGGTGTCAAGCAGGTGTACTTATTGACTTTGAAAAATGTCCAAGAAAAAAAAATATATTTGTGAGAAAAAATTCTACAAGTGTGCAACTCTCATTTTACTGTTTAGCAGATGTGCAAATTTTGTCCGTGACTTCACATAATTTGACACAGGTGTGTGAATGTGTTTTGCACCATATTTACTTTAAAGAATGTAGCAAAAATGTCAGCATATGACTTTCATAATTTGTGACTCATAGAATAGGATTTGATCAAGTATTTGAGAAGGTGCAACTGTAGTTTTGTGTTTGTGGGAGAGGGTAAGTTTGCAACTCCTAAAGCATTTTTCTCTGTGAATATAAATTTACTGATACATGTGTGACTCTTTTATACAACAACAAATTAGTTATGCAACAAATTTACCTCCATACAGTAAGCAATTCTAAAGCAATACAAGTTCTGTAAAAGTCAGCAAATATTTCCTCACCGTCCGTTAGCTGTCGCTTTTGTGTGCTCCCCTCTGAAAATCCAGGGTTTCGGCTCAGCACTGACTCGGTACATCAAAAACTAAAAAATGGTGCGGACCACACCTCACAAAACTGCGAGTGTAGTTTGTAAACTTCACGTGTCAACACCTTGAGAGACATGCTAGCTGGTGGCGCTGCAACTGCATGATTTTGGCTTAGTGGTCAGTGCGTCGGACTCTCATACCAGAGGTCACTGGTTCACGGCCCTAACCACAGCACTAAAATCACCACCACAACAAAGACAGAAACAAGCTCTCTTCAAAATTGCTTACTGCCCCTTTAAGTCCCTTTAAGACAGTTTTTGCACAATGAAAGAATCTTTTGTATCTGATATTTCTTTCCAGGGTTTCTTGCACAGGTCAAAAGTGTGAGCCACTCATTTCAGTGGTTTTCTGTGCTGTGTTACCTCTGCAGGTGAGGGGGGCTGAGGCGCGGCTTCGTCAGGATTCCGGGCAGGCAGCTCTCCTTGGAGTCGCTCTCTTAAGCGCGCGACTTCCTGCCGCAGCGCGCCGACTTCCTGGCCTCGTGCCTGAGCACTGGCCTCCAGCTCCACCTTCTGCTCGATGAGCGCCTTCCCCTGAGACTCCACCACGGAGATTTTGTGACGCAGGTCATGGTTGATCTTCATCAGGCGAGACTGCTGCTGCTGGAGCTGCCGAGACACGCAGGCAGACAAAAACGATGAGGACGAGGCAGCGAGACATGGTGCAAACAAAAACCACCAGGGGGGCCCCCAACAGAGATTGATTTATTATCTAAATGTAATATGTCAATGGCAATCATACAATTCAATCCAATCTTATGTTAATTGGCTGACAAGCTAATTCTGGTTTAATCAATTCCAACTGCCTCTGTCAGAGGTCACGTTTATCCCCATGCATGCGCAATGTAACGATAGGCACGACACAACCACAGTCAGTCAGTCAGTCCATGGTATATGTCGTTGTTTGTCATTTTGAACTTGTTGCAGTTTTTCAAACCAAAGGCAATTAAAATGGTTTACTTGTTTACAATAATTGCATTGTTTGCCACTCAGTACTGTATCACTTTGAATATTGAAGTGCAAATGAATACTAGACCACTATTGTGAGTTGGTTACTTTTAAGATTAAAAACCATAGAAGCATGAAGGCTGACTTTGGTATAATGTAAGCAACAAAGCTACAAATAATAAAGTTGATAAGTGCTGTGTTAGATTTACAAAAGGTGTGCAAATGATCAAGCATTGACAATAGTATTGGTGGAGGTGGAAATGGCCCCCAAATCAAATTCTCCTTATGGCCCCATATAGGCTGGGGCTGGCTCAGAGTCCTGGTACAGCTGTTAGGCCAAATAAAATTCATCTGTTTTTAAAGCTAAAGTCCTTTTTCACAACAGACATTTTGATTTGTGACAGCAGGAGAGTTTAGCCTGGGTCCAGATCTCTGAACTGCCAACCACCTCACAGATTTGTTCAGATTTGAATCGGTCTGCAGCTGTGCCCTTTGACGGCTGTTTCGGTTGGCTGGGAAACATCAGCGCAACCAGAGCAACGGTACAGGCATTAAAAACAATGACACAAAGATGGTGACAAGTGTGGATTAGTGTGATGCAGTCAGAGGTGGAGAGTAACGAGGAACCTTTTCTCAAGTACTGTACTTAAAGTACAGTTTTTGAGTATTTGTACTTTACTTGAGTATTGTTTCTTTTTGGAAACTTTTTACTTTGACTCCACTACATTTGAAAGTTACTCGTTACATTTGCGTTGAAGTCAGCGGAAGATTTTTTTTCTTCACAAAATGCAAAACTGCATAAATTGTGTTCATGCAGTTCTGCATATATCTTGTTTGTTTAGGTGGTGTTACTGTATCTCTATCTTGCGCATGCGCTTCTCAGACTGGGCAGCTGGTCGGTAGAGACATTTTAGCTAGCCAGGGGCAGACTGGCCATCTCTGTGATCTGGAGAATCACAGAACGGGCGGCAGTCAGGAAACCTCGGCCAAGCACGGATGAATGTTTTTTTTTCTTTCTTCAATTTAAAATATAACCTCATCATGTAAGACAGTTGCCAGGGCGACAGAGGGTGACAGCTCAAATGCAAACGTTTGGTGTTTACTCGCAAAGTAAACAAAGAAGAAGAAAAAACAGCATACCAGAGAATAGACAGTGGCAACGAGCACACAAGTGTGTAACAGACAGATTTCTTGCAAGATCAGTAAAATGTCTCCATCAGTGAAGAGTATGTTTACATTATATTACACTCAGTACATTCAGAGTAGACTCTCTGCTGCCCTTATAAATAAAATGTATGTCTGAAAAATATCTTAATTTCTTTGAGGATCAGAAAACATATGTATGATAGGGGTAATTAAATGAAAATCATAATACAGACAGAATTATAGTCTTAGAAAGATGAGGAAAAATCATCTGATACATTGCAATATCCTCAAGAAAAAATCTCTTCCAGGAACTACAGTACACAATTGTTTACAAGAGCATAAAGTTCTTCATAGATCTAGCTTCTTAAATTGCTGTCAAACTTCACAAGTTTGATGGATTTAACTATGAAATGTACAAAATTTTCTTGCGGGGGAGTGTGCCCCGGGCCCTCTAGAGGGTCTGTTATCTACCACCATATAAAGATAGATTAAGCATTGTTATACCACTGTTGTGGGCCCTTGCATTTTCAAGGCCCCTATTGTTGTGTGCTGGTCTGGGTCAGAATCCAGGGTTGTTTTTCAGTCCCAGTCCACCCCTGTAGCTATCTAATGAGACAACGTCATCAGCAGGTGGTCGTAGGTTCGCTATGCCATTATGTAAGTTAAGTTATGGCTACGGCAGCCGTTGCAGACGACACTTTCCCACCAAATTATCCATGGCTGTACCTTAGTTCTATGTTTCAAAGGATGATTCTTACCGTTTTAAATGTAGTTGTGTTAACCACGCACCAACTACATCACGGCCTTTGACTCAGCAACTTTTACTTTTTTTGGAGTAACATTTGACCAGGAGTATCTATACTTTTACTCAAGCAAAGAAGTTGTGTACTTTGTCCACCACTGGATGCAGGAGGTTCTGAAGAAGTTTACAGTACAATATGTACCCTCTCATCTTCTTTTTGCCCATGACGACCACAGCGTCTGTTAACAACTAAAAGTGCTGCTGGCAGGATGAAAGGCTGATGGAAATTATGAATTATGGATGACTTTGCATTATCTGACTAAGTAAAATTACAGGCATAATCAATAATATTCCATGTGGTTACATCAAAATTAGCACTAAAAGAATCAATGTCAGCTCTTTGTTAATGTTTACACCCTTGGTAATGAGCTGCTATCAATGTAAAACAATAAAAGAAGCAAATTTGTCGTCTTACTGCCTCTATGTCCTCGTTTTTCAGCGTGAGCTCGCGGTCCTTGGCTCGAATCTCGTCTCTCTGCTTGTCCACCACTTCTTTAAGCTTCTTCATCACCTGCCTCTCTCGCTCTGTCATACCTGGAAGCCAAAGAGAGGAGATGACAACTTCAAATCAGAAAGTTTCCCTTATTTTTAATTTGTCTTTACTGAAAGAGTAGGTGTGTGTGTGTATGTGCGTGCGTGTGACTAGCAGGTGTACTTGCACACTGAGGCTGTTCTTTCCACAGCGTGTCAGGGTGACTGTGGGCTCTGTGTGAAACCACGAGAGACTGGCTCAAAGTCAGACACGGATAAGGCTTCCTTTGTGTGTGTGTGTGTGTGTGTGTGTGTGTGTGTGTGTGTGTGTGTGTGTGCGTGCGTGTGTGTGTGTGTGTGCTTGCATGCGTGAAATGGATCGGAATGGGAATGTGAGACATAGCCAGTGTCTCTAGTCAGGTTTCCATCAAAATGTAGAAAAATAAAATATGAATGAATGCGTGTTTCCATCCACGGCTGTTCTCGAGTATCAGGAATCATCGATACAAACAGCTGTGTCAATGAGATGATGTGATTAAAAGAGCTCTAAGACCATCAATTGCTTTTGTGAAGTGAATGGACTTGATAGATGATGAAGAGGAGAAGGATAAACTCTTTAGACAGTTTGATGTGTAGTTTAATTCAGTATGTTAAAATAGGAATTACAGATGTATGAAAAGGAGGTTTCCTGACTGAGACGATACTTTCTCTGTGTTTGTGCCATCTGTTAGTTTTGAAGTCTTAAACTGGGCATACACTGTTGTTAAACTCCAACTCACACTCTCAGAGTAAATCGTCTGCGATGTGAAGCCAAAGCTCAGTTGCTCACACTGTACGGTCCGACCATCAGCCACGACCTCACTGCTCACACTGTGCGTGTGAAATGACCGTCGGCTCCTTTGGAAAGCTCCTCTGAGGCAGAGAAGTTTGTGTTTACCATAGAAAAGAACACTGACACGACTAAAACGTGGGTAATCTGTATGCCGAAACCTTAAAAAAGAGGCAAAAAAAGAGCCGCCGCCGTATAAGGATGCACACACTATATGTCCAATAAACATTATAATTTATGATATTACCAACAATAACCATTCAGCAGCGAAGGGATCCTCCACCCGTAGTAATATGCTCCAACACACTGACTATTTATTATATTTAATATATTATGTATTTATTTTACTCAAAGTCAAATTGACCATGTTCGCCACTTCACACAGGCGCAGTCAGGAAAAAAAGCGCTGAGTTTGAGGAATGGACTCGTGGCTCCGCTTCAAACTGTGCAATAGACTGAAGTCGGCCGACCCAAATTTCTGACATGCCCAAAGTATAAAATTGAGTGATATTTAAAACACAAGATTCATGAACTTCACCGTTTATTTTCTGAGTTTCCTTTTCATTTCACTGTACTTTTCCACCTCTGCAAAAGTTTTCATGATACCTGGACTTTTTTTGTTTAAGTTCTCTTTCTTTTTTGATGAATACTTTTCTTTTACTACTTTAAGGTAGAATAATGTAACTTCTGCATTAAAATGTCCAAAACCAACTCGGTCTGCGTTATATGTGTTTTTGAGTTGTGCTCGGACATTATCCCATTTGTTTCCACTCATTTTCAAACCTGGAGAATGTTAATCACGGTGCCGTTCATTCGGTCACCTTTCAGTGGCATCATATACACTGTGCACGTGTCAGTGTTTTGTTTGTCAAAACTGACTTTTTCACATTTTTACGATACACTTTTTAAGATCTTGGTGTAACTATATATTTTAACTGCATGAAGGATTTAAGTCATGGGACGTCTGGATTTGAACAAGCTGAGCAAACATTAGCAGCAAGTAACACACCCACGATTGTGTCGCCTCCCACAAGAACAACATCCTTGTGGGAGTTCGCGGACGACACCGCAGTGATAGGATGCATCACTGGTGGGGACGAAGCGGCCTACAGGAGGGAGGTGGCCAGTCTGGTGTTATGGTGTGAGGACAACAACCTCATCCTCAACACGGACAAGACGAGGAGATGATAGTGGACTTGAGGAACAAGAGGAGACCTCATCGGCCACTTTGAATCCAGGAGCTTGAATTAGCGAGGGTGAGCAGCTTTAAATACCTGGGCGTCCACATCAGTGAGGACCTCACTTGGACACTTAACACCACACAGCTGGTTAAGAGGGCCCAACAGCGGCTGTATTTTCTGACGAGGCTGAGGAAGTTTGGCATGTCACCAAAGATCCTCGGCAACTTCTACAGCTGCATTGTTGAGAGCATCTTGACCAGCTGCATTACCGTCTGGTACTGCAGCACTACTGCTATGGACCGCAAACGCCAGCAGAGAGTGGTGAAGACTGCAGGGAGGATCACCAGGACTCCACTGCCCTCTTTGCAGAGCATCTACCACCGCAGGGTCCACAGGACACCCGCCTCCATTCTCAAAGACCCCACCCATCCCCAGCACGGACTGTTCACACTTATATCCTCAGGCCGGAGGTACAGAAGGGTTAAATGCAGGACCACCAGACTAAAAAACTCTTTCTTTCCTACTACCATCAGACTCCTAAACAGCGGATAGGAGTTTATAATCATGGTCTACCTCATATAATTGTACTTGACTGTTTACATTCGTTCAATTTGCACATCCATAACTTGCACTGTTTATATTTGCACCTTCTATTATTATTATTATTGCTTTATTTTTCACATGCTGTCTTTTATAATTGTTTTATTTTGTATATTTGTAGTTTTATAAGTATATTTGTAGTATATATTGTAGATTTTACATTGTCTGGCATTCTGTGGACAGCAAATGAAGAATTTCATTGTACAGGAAAACATGTTTCCTTACTGTGCATATAACAATAAACTTGAATTGAATTGAATTGAAGTTGGCTCCAAAGTTGGCCCCTCAGAGAAGTCCTGTGTCCGGTGAGAAGCGTCAGAGAAACACTGTGAAGCTACTCTATTCACTGGATTTGATCAGCAGCTCTGATTGTTTTGAATTCAGCTCCTGGACCATGAACACTTAGGGAATCTTAACCAGGAGAAGCTGACCGCGATGAAGACAACAACTCCCATGATGCCACACTGCTTCACTGAGCCCCTTAACTCTGCCTTTTGTTATGGTTTTGACTGTGACACCCCAAGTGACAGAAAATGACATTTTGTTTGTTTTGAGGATGATTTTAATATTTTGTAAAATATGTTCATTTGCTTTACTTCAGTTACATTTTCAGATACATTTGTGTTATAATTCATATAAAGATTTGTAGAAGTCACTGATATTGTCCTGTCTTCTCACCAAATAATGATTTACATTTACCAGTTCTTTACATTTTGAGTGCATGAACTGATCTTTCTGGGTGTCCGTGTGTGTGTGTGCGTGTGTGTATTGTGAACACACGTCCTCACCCTCGTGCCTCTGCAGGTCCTCCTCACTCATGGGGTCTTTGTTGGACATGTTGGTGAGCAGGGACTTGTTCTCCTCCTGCAGCTGAGCGATCTGGGAGAGCAGATCCTGAGCTTCTCCTCTCCACACGTCCTCCACCAGCTCCAGCTCCTGTACACAGACAATAAAGCACACGCACAGAGCTGCATTGAACATTATTGTACATAACTGACCCCACCTATTACACATGGACATTTTAAGATGGCCTCATCTTCACAAAAAAATTATCATAACTGCGTTCAGGATGTCACCATCCTCTGACCGCCTGTACGTCTAAGTGCTTTATCCCTGCTTGTGTGTTCTCAGCTCTTCATAGGTCATGATTATAAACTTAATGTGGTTTTAGCCATGTTAGAAAAATGTTAGCAGCATGATGCTACAGCAACGTGGCTCTATTGACAACACTGTCCGTCAGTTTGGTCCAAGCTGAAATATCTCAACATCTATTTTGTTGGATTTCCATTTAATTTTGGAACAGATATTCGTGTACCCCAGAGGATGAATCACAAATACTTTGGTGATCCTCTAACTATTTCTCGAGTCACACCACCAGATTCAAATGTTGTCCTCCTCCCCCCCAAAAGATATACCTCAACAACTACAGTGAGGTTTACCATTCTTTTTTTTCTTTTTTTTATCATCAAACACCTGCAAGAATTGAAGACATTCCCATCAGCCTCAGCTGTACAGTCATACTTTAAATTGGTGAGAAATTATAGGAAAAAGACAAAGTCATAGTAAGGAGAGCAGTTGTCTGACGTCATTTCTCACCAACATTTATTTACACTATGACACATTGGCATCGTTAAAAATATACTGAATTAGCTGTTATAAGTTCCTGTTTGAAGCGGATCCATGGATATACAGACAAGTGTCAGAGCAATACTTTTCACACTGGAGAGAACTTAAAAATGTGACAAATTTCAGGCAAGTGCTGTTAATATAATGTGCCATCCTCTAAAAGTTGAAAAGGTGACACTTTATGATAGAAAACTGAACATACAATGTTTTTTTGTCCAGCTAGTCAGAAATTATTTTTTTTACCTCAGTCTGAGAGAAATTACAACAGGCATTGACTTTGCACTGTGATATGAAAATGCATAGATAAAACATTCAATTGACTAAAAAAAAGACAGGTTCATTGTTAATGAAAGAGATTTGCTGCAGGGTTGTCTATCGGATGCAGCTTCTTTAAGCCAGAGCATGTGCATCCTCCAATAAAACCTTGAATGTTGACTCAATAAATGCATAAATACACAAGAGAAATAAAAGCATAGGAGGAAACGACAACAACTGATTCGACCCAGATTTTGAAAAAAAAACAAAAACACATGGGAATCATGTTGACTCATACTGCCCTCTCAGCTGTCACGGTCTGAAACGTCCACTTTATCCCAGTCATGAGACACAGTTAATGAGTGAACTGGTGAGTGTGTTCATTGTGGCTCAGTCACCGTCACGAGAAACTGACATGAACTTTTTTTGGGAGCAGCGAGCAGACCGGCTCATATAAAACCACCACATTAAAAAAACTGCTACAATTCTGAACCACTTGACATGAGAATTTTAATTTCCAGCTACTGCACCACATGTCAGGAGGAGAAACTGCACAACATACATCTTACAGATGCAGTCAGGATTATACAAAGGAAACACTACTTTCACCAGGGCTTTTGTAGTTCTACTTCTAAAAAACTACTTTATAATTCAAGACTTTTACTTATGTTTGCATTTTATATATGACGTATAGGTATTTTTTCTTACTAGTAATGGAATATTTTTACTTGAGGTAATGGTTATTGGTTCTTTTTATTTTTACAATGGTATTGGTAACTTTACTTATAAACTTTTCCAATGCAGGATTTGTACCTGTAATGGGAGATAATACAGTGTTGCATTTGGGATTTTACTAGTACTCTAATAGAGTTTTTTAATTGGGGTAGTGGTTATTCTTATTCATAATCAAGTAATTTAAGTGGTATTTTTAATATCGATGGAGTATTTTCACAGTGATATTGGTAGCGTTACATTTTTAAAAAAACATTTCCAATGTAGGACTTTGACAGAATTTTTGGTATTTTTACTATTTTAATGTTGTGTTATTGTACTTTAACTTCAGTCACAATCTGAGTACTTACTCCAGCTCTGGTTAAATCACAGTCAGAGAGGAAACTTTGAGGCCCTGATACAGGCCAACGGCTAATTTAAGATCGATCAACAGCATCGATCCGTGACATGTCAAGTCTCCCACACCTTTCTGTGCCTCTTCTCCTTCTCCAGCCGGTCCGTCCTCTCAAGCCGCAGCTTGTCCAGCTCCAGCCGCAGCTCCTCGGTCTCCGGGCCAATGCTGCTGCGGCTCACCATCACCTCCAGGATTTCCAACACGCGCACCACTTTGGGCATGAGCCTGGACAGAGCCTCGCAGCCGTACTGGTCGATGATCCGCTCGAACTCCTGGCCCACCACCGCGGCGATATCGTACACGTCCATCACGGTGAGGTCAGCCACATTCTTCTCCAGGGCCGACCCGGACTCCTCCATGTCGGGATACTTTGGCCCTCCCCGGTTTCCTATTATGTTTCCTTCACCACCGCAAACTTCCTCCCGCTGGAAGGACACTCCTTCTAAGTTACACGGAACCTCTGTGTTTAACTAACAACCTGTGAACTGGTTCACAATGACGCAGGACGACACGCGGCTACTGTTGCTTGTCCATTACTAACGTCTGAGTCCGGGCTTCTGTTTCATTTATTGGGGATAAATATTGCCTGCGTCCCATTGCTTTCCTCCCTGCGCTGCGCCAAATCGTCAACAATAAAGCCGCGCACTTCCTACTACCCCTTTCACAATAAAAAACACTGTATTGATGAATCTGCTGCAGAGCAATTTCTGGGTGATTCAAGATTATTTCAATAGTGACATGAGTTGTACTTTTGGGGGAGGACCGGATAAGCATATTGCTTCTCCTACTCTTTTTCGGACAGATGTTTATTTAGATTGTGAAAGGCTGTCATGTGTGCATATTTCTAATTCTGTGTGTGTGTGTGTGTGTGTGTGTGTGATTGTATATATATATATATATATATATATATATATATATATATATATATATATATACACACACACACATACTCTCTTTTTTATGCTCAAAATAAAATATTAGGTTACATTTCCTCCGTACATAACTGGATTAATTGCAAATTTGTTCCACTTTTAAGACCATGATCTGTTGGTGAAACCCAGATAACTTGAAGAACAAATAACAGGGTTCCTGGATTATGATTTGAGTGGGGATAAGCTTTTGCAGATTTTTGATCATTGTTGATGAATTATTGGAAATCCACTAACCCGTCGGTTACTGCCAGCGTTCTTTTCTGTGCAGTAGTGTGCTGGGGAAGCAGCATTAAGAAGAGGGATGCCTTGATGGACAGGCTAATGAGGAAAGACAGCTATGTGGCCTGGTGCTGATGCTGGACACACCAACAACAGTACACGAGGAGAAGTCCACTAAACACCCCGTTGTCTTGGACAATCCCTTCCAACCGACTGCACAGAACCTTTACCAGGCAGAGAAGTGTGTTCAGTAGCAGACTGCTGCCTCAGTCCGCGGTTTCCTATTATGTTCCTTCGCCACCGCAAACTTCCTCTCGCTGGAAGGACAATCCTTTTAAGTTACACAGAACTTCTGTGTTTAACTAACAACCTGTGAACTGGAGGAAGTCTTTTCTCCACAAGACTCTTAAACGCCTCAACAATGGCAGGGTGATGGTGACTGAACACACACCTCCACTCTGGTACCAGAGTCAGTTAGTTCCTGGCTCTTCACCCCCTTTTTACACACCTTTACTTTTTAAAAATATATTTGATGTGTATATCTTTAGGTTTCTATATTTTTGTTTCGATTTTTTGTTTATAATATATATATATAAGCTGCTGGTTGCCTAATTTCCCCATGGGATCAATAAAGTATCTATCTATCTATATCTATTTATCTATTATCCCCCATTATTTGTGCCTGAGGGATCAGATGTGAGGTTTAGAGGTTGGACTTTTGTACCATAAAAAGATAAAATACTTTTAGTACTATATCTGAGAACAGTTATGAAATACTTTCACTTTACTTTAATATTTATAGTTTGTGTAACATTATACTTCTACTCCATTAAACTTAACATATTGGTAAAGGTTAAACTAGCGGCTCATTTTAAGATAAATATCTTTTACCAGTCACATTAAGGGGTCTGTATTACGCTTTTATTTCGAAAGAAGCAATATCTAACTGCCGGTGTTTTCCCCCCTGAGCTTAGTTTTGTTAACTTGACGCACCTTTTCCTCGGTCACTGGGAGTCTACAGTGGCTACTTCCATGGTGGTGAGATTGCAGTTTGTTGTGCGCATGACAGAAATAACAGACAGATGAGGTCGCTGTGAGAATTGAGAGAAAGAGAAAGAGAGAGAGAGAGAGAGAGAGAGAGAGAGAGAGAGAGAGAGAGAGACGTTCACTTGTTCTGACTGACTGACACTTCTTCTATTTCTCCACATTTAGGTGATATTTACCATCAATGTATTTGTCAACAACTAATAAGCAGGATACCTGACTGGTGGAACAAATAATAAATATATGTTATTAGTGTCATACTGTAATCTTATTCAATGATATAAGATTACATACTGTAGTTGTGGAGCTTTCAGCTGCTCTCTGTGGCCTTCATCACCGGATTTGTTGAGCTATCACTGACAGTACTATCACTTCAAATAGATTTAATGAATATAAACAATTTGTATTAAGTATTGAATGTTTTTGTATTTTAATATTTTATGATGTACATAAAGATGATTACATTGCAATTGTTCCAGATCCTAGGCTGAAGACTAAGGGGGGCAGAGCTTTTGCAATACATCCTCCCCAAGCAAAAAAACCCGGCAGGCAGTCAGTCAATTCCTTGAAACCAAAGCCATAATTACATTTCTGTCACACGTTTATTCATTTTATTCTTTTATGACTGTGTTTTTATGTTTTTTTTTATGTGTTCTTACTTAAATAATTTATTTAACACCTAATCCAGAAAGAAAAGAAAAATTCAAACTGAAAAACAACTTTTAATCATTTAGATTTTATCATGGAGGTGTCTGATCGGTACCTAAGTCCCTCTGCAGCAGGACAAACACACAGCCAGGGTCATAGAGAACTATGTTGAGAGAAAAGAAGAAGGGAAGGAGTCCTGCAGCAGATGTTGAAACCCCACAGAGAAGCATGCAGTCAGTCTGGGATCACATGAAGCGACAGAAGTAGATCCACAGAACAACTGAGGCAGCCTCTCCACGATACTCTGAAAAACACTGTAGAGAACTGGTGCTACATTAAAGGCCAATATTGATTTGATTTACATTTCTCCTGCCTATTTCACTTTATAGGAAGTTAAGTCATGAGCAATACAGTGTTTGCAACCTGTTAATCAATGTAAAGTGAAACACTGACTTATCTCTCTGTCTTAGATGTGTAGATAATATTACAGCATACATTTTTCTTACTTTTATTTTATTTTTGTTGCTCTTGTGTTGAATCACACCTATTGAGTCACACGCTCAGGAACGCACTTTATCTTGTTGTATTTATGTACTCTTATTCTTGTACCTTTTGGGTAATATCTTCATGGTTGAATGCACTATACTGTAAGTAGCTTTGGACAAAAGCATCTGCTAAATGTAATGTAATGTATTCAGAAATCTCTATCACTGGGATGGTGAGACATCACACTGCACAAGGGAACAAATTAGTCTCTGTCAAACAGAGTGTAGAACAATTAGTGAAAATGAAAACTGCTAAATTCAGCTGATTTTTATGATCTTTAATATTTTTCTTCTGTGTACATTGTCTATAATATTTCCCCTAATAGACGTGCATGCTTCTAAGCAGTTTTGTTTTCCATGAATGAAAATATTGTATTTTTTATTTTTTTTAAACTCAGTGTTGACAGTGTGCAGGAATTCATCTCTTACTTTTATGTGCAATGTCAGAGAATATAAGCATCACTATGATCACAAAGGTGAGCTGGAAAAGGAAGTATAATGTTATGGTTTCATTTGCACATTTAATGGAACGGGTAAGCCAGAGAAATGGGTTAGTTAAATAAAGTCATTGTTTTCTAATATTTAAAACCATTATGCGGAAGTGAAATCATCATGTCTTCTTTTTCAGTCGTACTTCAGGATTCCCCTGTTTCGCCTCGTTTGAACTGTAATTAGAAAAGGAACCGACTAGTGTACATACAACCAATCATCCACTCAGATGAATCATTTATTATTGCTTATTAGATGAATACAAAACGTTGCAGATGAAGGGTCGGAACTTACCGCGTTCTTCAGCAAGTTTCCAGATTTAGTGAAGATATTTGGCTTCTTAAAAGTTGGTTTGGTGTTCTCAGTGTTGTTCTGTGGAGTCGTCTGAGGCTGAGCCGGCGGCGAAGTGTGAGACGAGAGCTGTGACAATGAATGAGGTTTTAAGTAACTTTGGGTTGGGTTTGGTGTGAAAGGCTGAGCTGGGATGTAGGGCTGGGAAGGTGTGTAGGTTTGAAATGGTGTGTAGGTTTGAGACGGTATTTGAGACGCTGTGTAGGTTTGAGACGGTGTTTGAGACGGTGTGTAGGTTTGAGACGGTGTTTGAGACGGTGTGTAGGTTTGAGACGGTGTTTGAGACGGTGTGTAGGTTTGAGACGGTGTTTGAGACGGTGTGTAGGTTTGAGACGGTGTTTGAGACGGTGTTTGAGACGGTGTGTAGGTTTGAGACGGTGTTTGAGACGGTGTGTAGGTTTGAGACGGTGTTTGAGACGGTGTTTGAGACGGTGTGTAGGTTTGAGACGGTGTTTGAGACGGTGTGTAGGTTTGAGACGGTGTTTGAGACGGTGTTTGAGACGGTGTGTAGTTTTGAGACGGTGTTTCATACGGTGTGTAGGTTTGAGACGGTGTTTGAGACGGTGTGTAGGTTTGAGACGGTGTTTGAAACAATGTTTGAGACGGTGTGTGGGCTTGAGACGGTGTGTAAGCTTGGGCCTGTGTGTAGGTGTTTGTTGGTGTGTATGACTGCGGCAGCGGGAAGGGTTGTATTTGAGTCGGGGCGAACGGGTTGCTCGGCGCAAAGCTCTTAGTGTTCAGATAAGGCTTTGTTTGTGAAAAGGATGGAGGCACCGGCGTGGACTCGAGAAGAGTGGGCGGCGGCGGCGGCGGGAAGTGATCGGGTGCATCCTGTGCCTCAGTCCCAGAGTCACCGAGGTCGTAGTGCCTCTTCCTCAGCTCCCCCAGGCGGACCCGCTCCTGCTCCAGCTGGCACTCCAGCTGCAGCACCTTCACCTAACAGATTCAGGGCAGCAGAACATTGTCGTTAGCTTCAGAACTACAATCAAATAGGCGGTGAGCTAAACGAAATGGGACATAAGGGGCCTCACCTGAGCTTCCATCTCTTCTTTTTTCAGCTTGATCAGAGACATGCCAGAGAAGTCCATTGTACCTTTGAAGACATAATTATGAATATTGATGGCGGTGTTGGTCAGTCAGTCAACCATTTTGGTCTAGGGGTCGCCATAACATTTTTGGACAATGAACCCAGCTGATTTATGACTTTTTTTGTCATACATATTTGATATATATATTTGAAGAATTGTCATAGACTTTGGTTCAGATGTTGTTAGCAGATCTGTAAAGGTACTAAAGTATCTACTTCCTTCTCTCACCCTGGTCAGAGAACCGCCGCTGCCCATGTTTGGTGGAGGTGACGACCACAGCGGCCATGTCATTCACGTGTCGCGAGGCCTGTTGGAGTGTGTTCAGCTTCTTATTGTTGCGGTCGGCCTTCACCTGAAATGATAGTGAATCACAGCGGCACTTTTAAGAATTTAGGAATATTTCATGAGGTTTTTGCTATCTTTTTTTATAATTATAGATCCTTACCCTGGTGCAGACTATGTCAATTAGTTTTTTTCCCCCCAGGTTTAAATATATGTCTTCCTCTGAGATTTCTGTCTCTACCACAACACAGTGGATGATAAGAGTTAGATACCAGTGGTAGTGAAATATGCTATTTTGCTTTAATTTGGGTGAACAAAGCTGGTAGAGGTCCACCGTCTCCCAATTACAAATGCCGAAAGTCGATTCCTCAAACTCAGTGCCTTTTTCCTGACTGCGCCAATGCAAAGTGGCAAACAGTTCTGTCTTGTCAGCGTTTTTCTATATTAAACACAATCTTCTCTACCTCGGAGGAGTTTTCCGCAGGGGCCAACGGGCATTTCACCCGCACAGTGTGAGCAGTCAGGTCATGGCTGACAATCGGTCTGTACAGTGTGAGCACATAAATCGAGGGCTTAGGCTTCACGTTGCAGACGATTTACTCGGAAGGTATGAGTTGGAATTTAACAACAGCATTTCTAAAATGTACAGTGTATGCCCAGCTTTAGGTCATCCACGCAACAACGCCATTCAGTTCCTCATTCTGGTCAAAAACTTAAACGGTTGTCTGACCAGGATGTTCTGTTTGAATTTAGCCTGATTCTGTCTTATGATTCTTTTAATGTCTGCCATTATTTGATCTTATTTACTTTTATCTTGTTTTTCTTTTACTGCATCTTTGTCTTGCACAGTTTTTACTTGTGTTGTTTTTCCTTTGCCATGTTTGTAAAGCACTTTGGCTCAACTCTTTGGCTATACAAGTAAATCTGACATGACTTGACTGCTGACACCACCAGGAACTGCTCATAAAAACCTTGTTCCACAGCATCAGTTTGTGGTGGCAATCTCCACCGGGAGCCTTTGAAGCGACAACACTACTTCACAAACCAACTGGAGACACTTCTGACTCAAGACTGTACCTTTGAGGCGGCAACCAGCTGGGCAGTGCTCGCGGCAATCTCATGCGAACAGGCGATGAGCTCCTCGTACGTCCCATTTTCACCCACAACCAGGTCAGCTGAGTCTCTGACAGCAAAGAGGTGAAAACGGCATTCACAATTTCATTGTACAGTTTGACATTCAGCACAAGAATAACTCATAACACGTAGTACGTGTCTGTATTGTGGGTTTTCGGGCACTTACACCAGCTGTGTGGCACCCCAGCCCACTGCCTTGGAAGCAGAGATGAGTCCCTCTGTCCAGCGAGAGTTTTTGGCATAAAAGTCTGTAACAGATGCTGCTCCCTGTCGAAACAACCAGTACAGATGCATGATGGTTATTGTTATTGTTCTTTCCAGAATGACCAGAATGACCAGAATAACCATTCTCATGATCATACCAGTCAAAAACGGATGGAAAACTTGTGTGAAAAATAATGCCTACGATTTGTTTACTATGCAGTTCATTTACTGGCATTTATATCAATATTTAGTTCTATTTAATTATACTGTATCTCTTATTTCAATTACAATAATTTCCCATCATATAATCAATCATTTATTGTGACCTAGACTCAGATAAGCAGAAGAAAATTGATGGATTTTTCTTTCTAATAAAAAATACATTTAAGTTAAATAAAAAAAAATTGCAATGGATGACAGTAGTTACAGTGACTTCCTTTTTTCGCTTTGCTTTTATCAGATCTATCAGCGGAGCAAGGAAAAGAATCAGCTAACATTGAATTTTTTTCCCCTTAAATATTTACTGCGGTACTAAACGTTTTGTCATATATTATATCCCTAATGAACTTTGTCAATCCGCAGCAGAATCCAATTGAATATATACATATGACTGAATTTCAAGACACCATACACTCATATAAGCCAGTATCATAGTGCTGCATATACAGAATATTTTCAAACAAATTTAAAAAAGTAAAAAAAAACAGAGATGTAACTTCATAAATTGACAGTCAGCTCATCAGGTCATTGTTTTCTTCAACAAAATGTATGAATTAATGTGAAAAAAACTGAATATACAATGGAGAAATCAGGTTAGCAAACTTTAAACACATCAGAATTTAACAGCCATTCCAATTTTTTGATCACATCAACATTTCTGGGATTTTTTAATTTCATTGACAATAAACTCTTTAATCAGCAGAAATTCCACAGTGCAAAATAAAATAAATATATGAAATATAAATTAAATATAACAGATTGTTAATTGCTACAAGAGATAGGAGGATGAAGGATTTCCCCAAAATAAAATGTGCTTTTCTAGAATGACTAATTTAGTTTAAGGTTTGGGTTAAATCCTTGTTTCTCATTGGTTATGTCTGCTAGACAAATCATGTGATGACTTGAGAGCGGCTCTTCCTCCTATACTTCGCAGTAAGTAGGAATGAGTTTCTTGATAAATATGACTCATTCACTTTCTTGTCACTTTCTGCAAAGGACTTTTTAGCTTTGGCTTTTCAGAAGGCTGAGGAGAAACTCTGTAACTCACCCTGCCTCCTTCCACGATGTCTTTCTGTAAGTCAGTGGCGGCTGTCACCAGCATATGAACAGCCTGGAGAGGAGAGAGCAGAGCAGAAGAAATGAAAATGAAGTGAAAATTTTGCAGAAAATCATTTGAAACTGGACAGAGTTCTTACCTTCATCAGGTCTGAGCAGGATCCCAGTATACTGTGATGAAACAGAAGGAAAAAAGTATTCAGATTGGAAATTAGACAGTGAAGGAGACTTTTATTAATAACATCATTGTATTTATAAGTGTCAGTTTTCACTAATTATAAGTATCAGTGTGGTAGAAATTAAAGCAACTGTTATACAACCCCTCTATCCCCCGATATGTTTACAGTACATGTCACTAACCCTGTTTGTGTTTTCTATCTCTCCTAGTGTATCTCTGACTCCAGAGCTGCAGGACCCAAACCCGTCATTATTATTGTTATTATTATTATTATTATTATTATTATTACTGTTCGTGTTATTGTTATTGTTATTATTATTATTATTATTATATTATTATTATTATTATTATTATTATTACTACTAATAATAATAATAATGATGATGATAATAATAATAATAATAATATAATAATAATAGCATCACTAATAATAACAACAACATAATTGTATTTTTTTAATTATAAGTATCAGTCTGGTAGAGATTAAAGCGGCGGTTGTACAACTGTCCTCTCTCTCTCTTCTCTCCTACTGTCTCTCCTCCCATCCTCTTTCTGCCTACTTCTCCCTCTCTTCCCCATTTCTCTCCTCACCCCAACCAGTCGAGACAGATGACCGCCCACAACTGAGTCCGGTTCTGTCAGAGATTTCTTCCTGTTAAAAGGGAGTTTTTTCTCTCCACCGTCGCCAAGTGCTTTGGTCATTGTGGGATTTGTTGGGTTTTCCCTGTAATATTGTAATATTGACCTCACTATGTGAAGTGCCTTGAGACAATGTATGTGGTGATATGGCGCTATACAAATAAAATTGAATTGAATTGAATTATATATAGATATAGATATACAGTTTTGGTCTCACCTCTGGTTGACCTCCAGCTTAATACCAGTCATGTCTCTCTTTGCCTGATTCAGTATCTCCTGTCCAGCATAAATGTAAACAGAATTTTCAAGCATCATTAAGGTGTAGATGTGTCCGGGAGTTTGTCACGTTTGTATCCATTACAACATGCGCGTCCTTACGTCCATTCGCAGCACAGCCTCCTCGATGGCAGTAGAGGTGGCGATCATCTCTCTGTCCACCATGCTTCCCAGCTCTTCTTTTAGCACATCCTGCCCTTTCGGATGCAAATCCTATACGAGAAACAAGCAGTTACAGTTAGACATTAGGGCCAGAGCAATGGGTTTTATTCATAGGGCCATTGTGCATGCCCTAACCCTGTCACCCCAAAACTCGACCTACCCTGCCTGAGCCAGTAGCCAGATCTGAGCCTATTTGATTTCTATTCATGCTACGGGTCAGGTTTGTTTCTTTTTCTCATGTTTCTTTATTTCTTTATTTATAATTTTTCTTTTATTACAACCCAAATGCACAAAAAAACTGACAGGTCACCAGGGGTAATATGATACAGCTCATGTGTAATCAGCAGTACTTTCCCAATAGTCCCAGGAAGAAAGAGAGACATACAGAGACTAGACAAGTCCTCAAAGAAAATTCAAATGACTATTGTCTTATGACATTTATCGTGCAATTACACAAACAGATAAAAATATTTCAGCAATTACTGCATTAAATGACATAGGGATTGCTATGACATTTCAATTCTATACAGACATTCATGGTCATCCTATTTACCAGAGTGATCTTCTTACTTTTCCCGTCGTATAACCTTGACAGTCACACTACTGGATTACATTGATTGTAAGCAAGGCAAAAATATACACGTTTTATAAACAAATATCAGTCTTTCCCTACAGAATTTGTCTCAAAGCTCTGCTCACAGAGCCATAGGCATGGCTGTAGTCCTCAGATAAAAGATTTTGACCAACCTGTCCCAAAGAGAGGAGCCGTTGAACAGTGTAGCGAATCACAGAGGGGTCTGCTCTCTGTAAACTGGCCTGAAGCTTCAGATCCTTCAAGTACTGAAGACAGTGGTTTGCACAGTCCCGACAGCTGTCCGTCAAGCCTGCGTGAGACAGAGACGCAGGATGTAGCATTTGTAGCATCTGTGCATAAAGAGTTTACAGCACTGTGTGTTTTCAAACAGCTACAGCGTGAGTGTGTGTGTGTCTCTCACGGTCAGCTATGTCAGTGGGGGCAGAGTGCGATGTCGCCGCTCCGTTGACGATCGTGTCGGCGGCGAGGTGAGAGAACTGTGTGACCGCTCTCAGCAAACCGCTGGCATCTAAAGAGAACAGGGGAAGCATCAAATGCACCCATCGTCCGAGGTGAACACAACGCATCCCATAACCTGAACACACGTGACGCCACCCCTCACATACCATGCCTGTTTCCCAGGTAGACCACGTGGCTCTGCTGCATCTTGTCTATGGAACTCAGAGTGATTTCAGCTCGGTTCACCAAATAATCTAAAAAGCAAGAGGGAGAACCAGTGAGAAAAATGGAATAGAAAGGCAAAATCACAAGTTAAGGACTAGGTTGGTCAAGAAAGTTAACTACTATCTACTTTAGCTAGTTACTCTTATTTTGTGGATGTTCACTGGATTGTTGATCACTTTTTTATCATAATCAGAATCAATGTTTTCCTTACATATTTTGTGTTTTCCAGAATCTATTATTCTCTGTTTTG
Organism: Scophthalmus maximus; assembly: GCF_022379125.1. Lineage (NCBI taxonomy): Eukaryota > Metazoa > Chordata > Actinopteri > Pleuronectiformes > Scophthalmidae > Scophthalmus > Scophthalmus maximus. The sequence goes on along the minus strand of NC_061515.1, from coordinate 18,932,860 downwards.
TTGCTTTCAATTTATTCTGTATATCTCTGTGAGCATTCACCAATTTTATTTGTATTTGTGTCTTTTTTCTGTTCTTGGATATCGAGGTTGTTGATCTTATTTTTTCCTCCACCTATGCCCCAACTCTGATTTTTGATGGTTGTCCTCTTAGTGACTGGTTATTTTGGCAGCTGGCTGTTTATTTTTTTTTTTATATCTGGGCTTATTGTAATTTGTGATATGAATGTTGCTTGATCAAAAGGTATGTTTACATTCGAGTTTTGAGTGCAAGTGCGAATTTTTGCTCCACACACAAAAAAAACTGTCTGAAGACCAGAAGGCTCTGGGAACTTGTGAGAAGCATTTTTTAACCATTTCATGTATTTTATAAAACTATTATTGGCAAAAACATTTGTTAGTTTCCTTGTGTTAAACACAATGTGATGACTGGGAGTATTTGGGAGGAAGGGGTGTACCAGGTGAGCTAATGCAGCGCACGTGGATGGGGTCGTCCACTTTGGCCACAGCGTCCAGTATGATGCCCTCGGCCTCCACCACGGCGCACTGCAGCAGACAGAACTGCTCGTCCTGTAGCTTCTGGGCCAGCTCGCCTTCACGACAGGCCTGTTTTCAAACACACACATGAACTCATCACTGACCAACCACTGAGACATTCACAACACTGCACAGTCATAAACACAGCACAGCACCTGCTGCTGTAACTGGGCATGCAAGCTTCCAAGCTCCATGCTGCTCCGCTGCCTTTCCTGCTCCAGGGAGCTCTGCTGGAGCTGAGCTTGTTGCCTGAGGGAGTTCAGCTCGACCTGCTGCTCTCTCACTGACTGCAACAACCCCTCCCTCTCCGCCTGCAGCCCTGCCAGTGTACTGCTCAGCTGGGTGCCACTCTGCAGAACAAAACGTGTATAGGTGTATTATACTGCCAATATTTCATCTCAAGAGGAGTTGATGTCAGATGTAAGAAAAAAGTTACTCCTACCATTTCTTTGCTCTGCAGGGTGTTGTTGGCACGAGTCAGTTCTGCTCGTGTTGAGTCCAGCTCTCGCCTCAGCCTGTCGATCTCCAGCTTCTGCTCTGCATTGATGGCAAGCTGTGGAAAAAAGGCAGTAGTGATGTATCACGGATATTACTGTGGTACTTTTCAAGCAAACAGTAGCAATTCCAATGCAGCAGAAACAGACATTTAAATGTGAAATTTTCCACAATGTAGAATAATAATAATAGGTGCAGCTGTCAGACAAGAAGGTGAATCCATTGAAATATGTTTTAAGATATTGAAGCCTTGGTGCCAACATAGAAAAAGTAGAGCACCAGCACTAATTCATTATCTTGAGTTTAAAAAAAAAAATTCCCTTTGCTTTCATCTTCTCAGACAGTAAACTGAATATTTTTGTGCTTGGGACTGTTGGGTTGGGCAACACAAGACATTTGAAGACATCTTTGTCTATGATGGGATTTTACCATTTTAATTTAAAGAAAAATCAACAGATGAATCAACAATGAAAATAATTTAAAGCTTTATTAACCGTTGAATTTTGATGTGTATGTGAAACGGTTTCAAGGCTTAACCCACGTCGCCGCATGGGGGGTTCCGTCTTGGTCGTCAGTGTGTACATTACCTGTTGCTGCAGTTGAGCTCTCAGTGCCTCCAGCTCTCTGTTGCTGCGGTCTATCTCCAGGTCCAGCGAGCCCTGCTGCCGCTGTGCCTGCTGTCTCAGCGAGGCCAGCTCTGCGTCCCTCTCTCTGGCAGAACGCAGCAGCACATCCCGCTCTGCCTGCATAGCTGCCAGGCTGCCGCTCACCTGAGATCCCTCCTGCAGAAGATGACATGGCAAATACAGCGTGTAAGTGGATGTCGAGTCTCCGCATAAGACGATTCAACAAACAGAGCAAAAAGCAGCAAATTGCAAGAGGGACTATGTTGGTCCTATTCTGTTTGTGACTGAAAAGTACAGTGGTTATCCTGAGACATTTAAATCTATTCGCCGACTAGTACATGTATGAGACGAGACGTCTATGGAACTGTCCTGCACTGTGATTCATTTTGCTAACTTACAGCTTTCAACTGAATATCCTGGGACAATAAGTCATATACTCTACATAAAAGATTATGAGTGACACAATGGTTCTGATATTTCATAAAAACAGGATGAACTGGATAGACATGAAATATCAATTCAATCCATATCATCTCATTGACTGATCTTCATGAAATGCTACACAGGGCAACATGTCTGTGTGTGTTTGGTTAGAAATGTCATGTTGTTTATGCCAAGTACATTAAGGTAAAGGAATGAACGGCATCTCAAACATATTTTTCTTCTTGTATTGTAGATTAAATAGGGCCGTGTGAATGTTTGAAAATGTTTAACAACAGCAGTGACACAAAACACCAACTCTAACTAAGTAATCACGACCAAAAAATCTGACCTGACATTATAGTCGATAACACTATTTTTTGTTATCGAGTTTTGTTATAGAGTTTACTTTGTGGAAGAAAATAATCTAAAAATACATTTATCAGACTAAATTTGCATGTTAGTCAGTAGATAAAGGGCTCCAACTCTAAACACCTAAAAGTAAAACTTAAACTTGGCATTATGGTGGTGCTAAAGGGTCTGTTGGACATTCGAGCCAAGGAATCTTCAACGCTCAGTCCACGTATGACAGTTTGTGTGGGCGTATTTTACAGTCAGTCTCACCATCTCCTTATTTTCCAGGGTACTGCGAAGGAGGGCCAGTTCTGCTCTTTTCTCCAGTAATTCTTTGTTGAGGCGGTCGGCCTCCTGCTGCTGCTGATTCATCTGAGTGGGAGAGGAGTCACTGAGTCAGTATTAATTCACGAGAATCTTTCCTTGTCTATCAGTGATGATATCAGGAGGTGTGTGAGCGGTGTAGTCGGGGGTCAAATCTGTCTCACTGCGTTTCTTTTCTCCTGCCGTAGATTTTCCAGCTCACTTTCTTGCTGTTTCTTTGCTCTCAGTAAATCGCCTTGGTCTTGTTTTGTACTGGACAGCGCCTTCACTGTTTCTGTGCTCTGCACATGGACACACACACAACAACATTAGCACGACTCCAGACAGAACCTGTTGCTGTCAGGTGGTGCTGATCCTCTCATCTGACTGTCGCCTGGACAGTGAAGAAACATTTTTGGTGTGACAGAAACAACAGCAATGGTGCAATGTACCTTCTTCATTAGGTCGGCGTGACTAGTGATCAGCTCGGCGTGTCTCTCTTTGAGTTGAGTGAAACGAAGCTCCGCTGCCTGAGCTCTACCTGTGCAGACACGGCGGGAGGAAGACGACTACATTTCAGTGACATTCATCAACATTGATGTGGCTCATTCACCTGTACACATAAACTGTTTACTCACCATCTGCCTCTTTGAATCCAATGTGTGCCCCGACATTGGCGACATTAGTGCACCGCAAGGCCTCCACTTCCATCCGCAGGTGTTCATTTTCCACCATTGCCATCTGCTTGTGGGTGCGCTGCTCCTCAACCTCGGCTTCCAGACGATTCACTTGACCCTTTAACTCAGTCACACACCTCTGGGCCTGAGGACAGGAGGAACAAGGGAGTTTATATGTGAAGTAGGCAAAAGAAAACCGAGAAAAGTCCCCCCAAAAACCGCCACACAGCTGCATAAGGAGACATTTTAGATCAGAGATGAGAGTTGCAGGGGGTTGTGGAGGGAGAGGTGTGAGGCAAAGACACTGTGTGTGAGGTGACAGAAACAAGTTCATGGCAGAATTAAAGGGGAATTGTATGAAGGTAAATATGTTGCAAAATGCAAGCGCTTGTAGACTGGATTTGTGAACTTGAATAGAATACAATGTGAGAACTTGTCGAAAAAAATGTCATCATCCAGGTAACGTTCTGATCTGGGTTCACCTAAATCAATTCGTTACCGAACTAAGTGACTAAAAATCAACAGTCAAGCATTTATTTTATGAAATGGCATTAGACAAAAATAAAGTTTATTTATTATTTATAGTTTTACTTCAATCATTTCCACTTATATTTCATCTCTTCCTGTGGATCAGTGTTAGCAATTATTTTGTGTGTTTCGACAGTATTGTCTTGAGTTTAATCGTCATCATGAGAAAAAAAATCTTGATTAATTTGGGTATTTCCTGAGATGAGCTGAGGGTAACCGATTTAGGTGAACCCAGATCAGAACGTTACCTTGATGATGACATAATGTATCAATATGTGACCGACACCGGCACATTTAGTGTAAAAATGAATATGAGTAAATGTTAGATTACAAGTTTGCCGCTGCCATTGTATTCTTGTAAATTTCAATCTACACATGTGAATATTTTTTGTGTGACTTCAAATTCAGAACACAGGTGTGAATATTTTCTGTGAGTGAAAATCTCAACATACAGGTAAAAAAAAATTCTACAAGTTCTCACATTGTATTCTACAAGTTTACAAATCTAGTCTACAAGCGCTTGCATTTTGCAACATATTTACCTTCATAAATTAGTTACAGCAGTTTGACCTGCTCAAGCCCAAATGCTGCAATTTGCATCTGAAATCACAATTTTAATCTTCAAGTCAAATCTGACACTTTCTGAAGGTATCATTATCGCTGATACATGTGTCAAACCTATGTATGTCCATGAGTCTGGTTAGAATTTTTTTTTAAATGGCTCTTATAGCTGCAGAACTTGTCAAACTAGCCATGAGTAAATTGCATACAGGTAGCTTTTTATGGTTTGCCAAGATTTAAACAATTACAACTAAAATACTTATTATTATTATACAACATCAGACTTCGTTTTTTATTGATTTTGTTTGAAGGAAAAGAAACCGAGTCAGAGTCCAAACACTCCAACACCAACTTACCTCAATCCTGATGAGCTGTAGCTCTGGTTTCAGCACCTCTAGCTCCCTTCTCATGCTCTCACTCTCCGTTTCTCTCTGTTCCAGCGATGTATCAGGTGCTGTCATTTGGTTGAGCAAATAGTACTGCCATGAGAAAAAAAAAGCCTCAGTGTTAGCCATACTACCAGACATTCATGTGGAGAACATTGATAGAATTCATCTTTTGACTTGCATGCATGCATTATTACCTGTGGCATCTGTGGTGCTTCCCTAAACTCCGGCTGTGTCTCCACCTCCTCCTCCTCCTCCTCATGCCGCTCCTCGTTGGGCATCACCACCACTGGCTTTTTATACTCAGCCAAGGCAGCAGCACGGAGGAAGTTTGGCGGGGCCTGCGAGGTAAAGACAAACAAAACGCAATTGAATGATTGCAAACCACATGGAACTGATCTATGTGCTCATGGGAAGATAGATGGAAACTCCCAACCGCTTACTTACATCTGGAAGATCTGGGATCTGGATGATACTCTTGAAGAACTCCGTTTCCTTGGCTCTGTCGAAGAACTGTGTGAGGCTGCAAAAGAAAATGCAGAAGATATGACATCAGAAGATTTGAAGGAGTGCTGATGCCAAATAACACTAATATACTGTGTTTGTGTGGAGTAAATTGCAGAAAGGTTTTTTCTTAATTATTGATGTGGTATTGATGTTGATTTTTTGTTACAGACAACGATGGTCTGAAGAATTGATTCTGAAAGATTGCATCTTCTCCATTTTCTTTTACCTTTTATGTTGTTTAGAAATGCATAAGCAGCCATAAATTCTTCATTACCAACCTACCTCATAAACAGATCGCGGAACCGCTCTCGATGTCCAAGAAGAGCATCTGGGGGGATGCCTGTGAAGAAGAGGATGTGACGGGTCGATCTAACACAGTTTGGTCAGAGTGGATAAAAAGGTACGGTTTGTGTGGTTCACTCACGGCTGTGAAGTTTGAACATCAGCCGGACAGAGAAGTGGTAGAGGAAGCTGCAATCCAGTATGAGTGGAATCAGAGGAGTCAGTCTGCACTGTCCAGCTGCAGTTGTAGATTTGGCCCCGTTGGCATCGAGCTGACGCAGAACTTTGGACGAAAAAAACAACAACATCGAAACCACATTGAAGGATAAGCCTGGCAGGATTCTGTATTCTTTTTCATAGTGTCAAAAACCTTAGCCCCTATATTTTAAAGGTGACATATAATGCAAATATCACTTTTTCAGTGTTTGTGCACATAAATGTGGGTATCTGTGGAGCCTGCAGGCCCACAAAAGATGAAACAGGCCACCCTGTGGTTTATTCTGGGCTGTCAAACCCTGCAGTCTAGTTCTGAACAACTGGTTCAGATTTCTCTCCCACTGTGTCACAGTTGGAGCCTTTCGGAAACCCCGCCTGCAATCTGAGAATCTTCATTTCTCTGGTGAAGGGGCGTGACATTTCCTACACATCTTGAAATTGGTTGAATAATCACAACATACAAGGCCAGCTGGCCAATCAGAGCAGGAGTTTATCGGGAGGAGGGGCTAAAAGAAATCCAGGCGTTTTATTCAGAGGGTGAAAAGAGGAGCTGCAAGAATGGGTAGTATGAGAAGACTGATGCTTTTTCTGAACATTAGAGCATGTAAACCTTGTCTAGTGGTAACCCAAATTAATATTTTTAACTTGAATATGAGCATAATATGTCAGCTTTATCTTTGCTATTTCTATAATTTATTCCTGCTTGGTTTTGTTTTTTTAACATTTTATTGTATTGTTGTTCAAACAGTGATTTTTTTTTATCATGTTTTGTTAAGCACTTTGGGCTGCATCATCTTTGCATTAAAGGTCCAATAGAAATAAAGTCTTATTATTAATATCAATATTACTGTTACTACTAAAGCACCAACTGTGTAATAATCCATCACGGAAAATAGTCCCCAGCAAATGCACTATTTGTCACACATATTGTCGCCTATGGGTGACTCAAGCACCATTGCTTGAGGCAAAGAACCATAGACGGGGAGGGATTCAGAATGTCCTAACTCATAGTGCTGCCATGACAAAAAAACCCAAACAAAAAAATATGGCCTTATCCAACTCATTACAAACTGATGACCACTGCTTTTGAGAGGATTACTCTATGAGGTGTCAAGGGTTGATAGACTGACCTGTCTCTGCCATCTTCAGTCCAGCGTCCATATAATCCAACAGCTCCTGGGTCATATCCAACCTACAGTTTAATAAAATCTAAATGTAAGAACCACATATTTATTCAGGAACAGTGTATTCATGTGGCAGCTGGTTAACAACAAGTGCACATGCATATAGCTGAGTGTCAAACTTACACTTTGTTCATGTCAGTTCCTGCTTCCCTCTCCAAAGTGTCATCGCTGGCTTCCAGGTTGCCTGGGATCACCTTGTGCTGTGGAGGAGAATGCTGTGTCATTAAAACCAAGTCCAATATCATTTTGAGTTTGTCGCATATAATTGTATAAATGCATTACCTTTGCATGAAATTCCATTTTGAGGCAGAGGAATTTGGTTGACAAGGCGACGATGTGGCCATATCGATCGTGCAAGTTTCCCTGGAGAGCATAGCGATATTTTAGATCGGATCAGATTTATTAATCCAGAGAGGGGAAATTAATGTGGTTGCTCATACATGGATAATAAAAGAGACACAAGTCAGACAGCTCACAGCAGACAGACAAACTGCCACAATTGTAGTAACACAAATTAGCTCAGGAGCCCGACTAGACTCTAGATTAAAGAAACAATACACTTGATCATTTATTGAATAAGAGGCAGACCACAAGCGATGCACCTGAAGATGGAACCAATAAAATGCATCAACAATCAGTGGTTGAACAAGTATTCAGGTCCTTTACTCTAGTAAAAGTAATAATACTTCATTACAGGTGAAACTCCAGGGTTCAGAGCCTTAGTTAAACAGAGATACAGAAGTATTGTCGGCAAAAATTACTTGTTCTGCAGGAAAAAGACCTTGGTACTAATAAATGATTATATAACACACTATTATACCATCAATACTCATGGATAAATACTTAAGCAGCATTTTACTGTTGTAAATACTCAAAGTGGAGTTTTAACTACTGTACTTGACTTTATAGTTCTGTTAAGTGGTTCCTAACCCAGTGGTCGGGCCTCTACAAAGGGTCACCAGTTAAATCTGAGGGGTCGTGACATGATTAATGGGATGTAAAAGAAATGTGTATTAATTGATCAGAATATTAGAGGGAAAATGTCTCGTGGATCTTGCGGATGATAAGAAACTTGGACTAGAAACTGCTTTTTTTTTAGAGTCACGTGTTGAATTTTTATAAGCTTACTTTGTTTTTGTCAAATGCATTAGTACAACTATTTTCAAACTGTACTTAAGCACAGTGCTTGAGTGAATGTACTTTGTTACTTTCTGCCAATGACAACAATACAATATATGATGCCTTAAAAATATGTCAAAACATGACAAGCAAGTATCACACAACGGTCATTCAACGCAGTTTTTAGACATTGTGTACCTAAATGTGTATGTGTGGACTCAGCTATGAGAATGTGTGGAAGAATCTGTGAATGTGAGGAAGATTCTACATTCTACTTTAAAAGTGGAGTGAATTGTATTTCCAGCTCTTGAAGCCAAATACAATTTTTTTTGAGTGTGTATATTGACAGATTCTTGCACACTTGAACAAATCTTGTTTGCAACACATTTTGATATTATACACTATTGTTATATCACAAATTTGAGCACACACATCCAGATCCACATGTTATAGCTATAAAATGGTGGCCACTCACCCAGAGGACGCCCATATCTTTAACGTTGCGACAGCGCCGGTAAGAATCTGCAACAGCCTATTGGGTCATATGGACACAGATCAACGGTGTGAAAGTGGAAAAGTGGAAAAGTGGAAAAAGTGGCGAGTTAAAGGAAAAAGAGTTTTCAGCGGGAGGATGGAGGAGATGTTGAATTTGAACTTGCATTTCGGTGTCCATCCCTAAGCAGTTTGTGCAGCAGGTAACAGAACTTCCAGCTGATCATGGAGTTGCTTGACAGAGGCAGGTTGAGGATGTAGGACCAGAAGGTGGAAGCTCCACCCTCCTTGTGACTCCCCATGATAATATCTTCATAGTTGTTAAGGAAACTCCAAAGTACCGATGCACAGGGTGAACTGTGGTGGAAACAGCCCATGATATTTCCTACAACAGCCAGTCACCGTCTCAATTCAACATCAGACTAATGTCTTGAGAAATACTTTTTACTTTAAAGTCATGCAAGAATACTGAAACATCTCAACAACTACTAGATGGATGGATGGAGCCATTAAAGGACCAAATGTTAATAATTGAAATTGATAGAAAAACTGACACATCTTGTGACTACTACAATAAGCACAATCACAAGAACATACACAAGAACACGTGTAACATTTGACAGAAATTCATATACCTTCATCTTTTGTTTCCATTATCAGGGAAAATATTTCCTTTATCCAATACTTTAATTAAATATCTGCAAACCTAATGATATTCTCATCTGTACTTAGTGTTTATCTTATCAAAATATCAACATAAACCAAGTGATGAGGTCTTTCATATAGCATCAGCATGTTACCATAGTCATATTGAGCATTTTGCTTTAAGGACAGGTCCACAAAGCCGCTACAGATAAGATACGTTTTAATCCATTGGTCAGTAAACATATTTCTAGTTTTATATTTTCAGAACAAAAACCTGTTGGTAGGTGTCTTTTGAAAGGATACTGCGTACATATTTCTCTTTGGGCGGTGTTTCACCGGAGGTGAGGGTTTTGCTGATGCTGTGGAGCTGAAAGAAATGAATTAAAAGCCATTAAGACACGAATATACATCTCTGCTTCTTCCCGACAAGTCAACATCAGGATGCCGCTTGCGGAAATAGGTGAAAGATAAGAGACAAAGTTTGATTTAGTCCAACCGAGAGGACTAAGCCTTTTCTCAAGTCTGTGACATTAGGCAGATTTTTTTTTGTTGGTTTTAACTTCCAAATAAACGATCTGTTGGTGCGTCAATCTAAATCAAAATAGTTATCACACGTTTCTAGTGGACACATAAAACCATAAATGGAATCTGGATAAACAAAATAATTTGACCAGAGGAAAAAAAATAATATTTTGCCTCATTTAGAGAAAATCAGTTACTAACCTGTTGTTTACCAAACTGCTCCTTCTCCGCAGCCAAAGCCTTCTCCGTCTTATTGTCGCTTTTGTTTTTTGGTTTGCTCATCTTAGTCCCTGTGCCTCAGAAGTCAGATGGCCTCTGTCTGCCCAGGTTTCAGCTCTTCGCCTCCTTTAAACAATTGGTTCGTCACAAGCTCAGCGCGCATGTCACGCATGAACTAACCAGCCTTTTCTGAACAAAGCAGAACCGAGAGCCGATGAAGTCGTTTCTCTTGTGCGTAAAAGCGCTCCAACGTTTTACTAAATCCGTAAAAACGCGCACTGGACATAACAAAAACACACTAAATCAACAATGGGTTTGTTAAAAGTTGCGACTGTCGGCCGGTAAAATACCTCGGGTATGAGGTTTGTAAATAAATATTTTTTATAAAAAAGTAGTGACACGATGGCTAAGTCACAATTAACAACTATCAACATCTCCACTGAGTCACCAAGTAAATATGTAGGCAGTGAAACCGGAAAGACAAAACAAGGTCACACCACTCAACAGCCCTGTAGGACTGGTTTTACATCTCACCCGCTCCACACAACGCCTTTAAAATCCTCACACTGTGTTAGAAAAATATACACAGTATCTGTATGTCAGAAATTACACATATAGAAAATATACTTAGTCGTCCACAATCACCAAATGAATAACAAGATAACAGATATTTAGAAAAATGTTTTACAAAGTCATGATAGAGACAATAGAGATCAACCTGTGGGTATGTACACAAAGTTTCACATAGTAAAACAGATTTTTGAATATGATTCCAGTGCTATTCAGTTTAACACATCTGTATATAGTTTTTATTAACTTTCACTTTTGCGGCTGTAACACCCAAATTTCCCCGTTGTGGGACGGATAAAGGATTATCTTATCTTATCTTATTCTATCTTGTCATACTAGTGTGACTGGTGGAATCTAGTGTTGTCTGCATTATTACTGCTTCATAAATAACATTGTTACACTTGTAAATGGTGAAGTTTCCGCTAAAAATTGTCTTTTCTTCAGCCCTCCACTTGGCTGGCTGGTACCATGCTGAGGGAAGGCTTTGGGTGGGGGTTCACTTGCCTGTGGGAAGAAAAAAATTAAGCTGTAATGTCTTTTTAACACGCCCAAACACAAACAGTTTGAACAGTTGATCCAAACCTTACACCTGTGACTCCACACCCTGTGAATACAAATGGAGAGAGAAGAACAGAGGCTGAGAGGCTCAATGATGATGACGACAATGATGATGAAACTCTTCTACCGTGTGTGCTGGGCTATTAGGGGGGTGGTGGTGGTGGGGTGGCTGGCACTTATGGGAGTGAAGGGGTTCTGTAGCTCATTGCAGGGCCACTGTTTTGTAATGAGCTGCATGACCTCATCTACCAGCTGCTGCAGAGATCAGCTGGCCAGAGGATCATGACCCTGGTAAAAGAAGGCTGTCAGCAATTGACTGTTGAAGCAGCAGATCAAAGTGTGGAGTTAGATGACAAGACTCCTACCGCTATCATGTCTGTCTTGACTGTTGGAGCAACTGTAAAACCAGGAGACAGTAAGCTTAGCTTCACTGTTTAATTGATATATTATTTGTAGTCTGTTTAATCTGTAAAAAAAACAGTCAAGAAATAGTCAGGCACTTAACTGCCAGTAAAACCACAACATGTCATTTTTACGCTTTTGGTGAGATGAAACAACGCCAGAGGTTCTGGCAGAGCCACGTGGGCTGTTTCACAATGTTTACAGTCTTTATTCTAAGCTACTTTGAGGTAAACCTATACAATCTAATGCATTGTGATGTATCCACTCTGTCACACTTTCTTCTTTTCTTCCAATGTTCAGTTTTTGTTAAACACAATGTCAACTTTGGTTAAACTTTATATTTATTACTGAGTGGTGTCATTATGTTAAAATGTGCCTCTAAACTTTTTTTATTCCCTCATGCTGGTAAATGTAGGCAAAACATTAGAAACACCTCTCAACAATGTATTAGTAGTAGTTTAACAGCAGTGCAAACTCAATGATAAACATAGTTGAATTAACACTTCTCTGACAGGCTCAGACTCATCTGACACGTAAATGATGGGCTCACATTTTTCTAAGCCATCTAAAAACAATAGTCAGATGCCCATATTTACATTCAAAGAGTTTTTGCTGAAATTATTCCTCGATTCTGGCAGCAAAGCAAATTCAATGTACAGTAAGTGGCGTCGGACTAAATTACCTCTTGGTGTTGCCCTGGATAACTAACTCACACTGCTGAAGCCTGGACGTTAGCGGAGTTGACTGTGCGTCTTGAAGTGTGTTTCCACCCGAATGTGTATTTTTAATTTGGAAATTTAAAAAAATTAAATGTCACGTCTAATTTTATTTCAATTTGTCTTTAAAAACACTAATTGCCGTGATAAGTGTAATGTAATGATGTTTATTTTCTTGTCAGTTCATTGTGCAGTTTTAACAGGTATTGGACATGACAGTGACCCAGAGCCACACAGGTGAAGAAACGGTAGGAGCACTCTCAGATATGCGGTCAAACCAGAAACATACCTCTGACGCTTACAATGAAAACCGTGTGAGCAGGAGGAATGAGGAAGTTCGGATCTCCTAAGCTGTGACTGTACAACCGAGGAGGAGTTTTGGAACCATTTCCTAGATATCTTAGTTATCATACCTGTTGTAGGCAGCAGAGTTCAGACATGGTGTGTTCTAGTTTGGAGCAAGCAAGTTAGGGTTAGCTTGTCTTCCCAGCTGTCGCCCTCCCCCCGAAAAAAAACAAACTGCACTTATCTCAGTAGGAATGATTTTTCTCAGGCTGCAAGATAACATACACCACCTGCTGAACAGATCAGAATATAGATTAGTTTGCAGAAATAAGAAGGGATCAAACTCACAGCACACACATAATGCTCACCTTAGACATTGTCTCCCAATAGTCATATCTACTGACAGCAATATTAATGCCTGTTTTCACATTATCAAATATGAGAGCTCTATGCTTTTCTCTGTTAAATAGCATTGACTAATTGGTCAGACAAAACAGACATTTTGAAGATGCCATTTTTTGGTGTTTGTGTGAATGTGTATGTGTACGTGTGTATGTGTGTGTGTGTGGTTTCTTACACATGTCAGAAACAAAACTCTTCCAACTAACCAACGCTTGGTCAGAATAAATCCTAAATTCCAAGAGTTATATGTCAACATATTCTGGCGCTATGCTTGTGTCTAGGCCAGTGCTTCACCTGACATTCTCTGCAGAAAAAAACAAAAAACGTTTTTTAGATCTGTAGGAAAAAATATCAGCGGTTCCAGATTTCTAGGATTTACACATAAAGTTGTTTCAATGTTTTGAAGGTTAATTCACAGGGAAATAGGTTGATAAAAGGAATATGTGTGTATTATATAGAGTGTGTACCTGCTCCAAAACAAGCTCTTTTTTTGGAGGGGCTGGGTCTGTAACTGCAAGATGAGTCAGGAACTGCCTCCAAACCTTGGAGCTGTGGGACATGAATGATAAGCCCACAAATAGTACATCAACCATAACATCCTCATCAGAATTATCTCCAATGACTTCGTCCTCGCTAGCTCTTCGCTTGCTATCCAAACCAGCTCAACAGTCCCAAAGAAACTCCATGTTGTAAGGTGAATTCAAGTGTACATTGCCAGTCCACCAGGTAACGCTGTGACCTTGATATCGTTGCCGGTTAGGCACGTAGAAGAAGAAAATAGTTCATACTGTGTAATGTAGCGATGTCGTAACGTCAGTCAAGCTGCAGTGCTGCACAACATTTACCAGAGAAAATAAACCTCCCACTGTTCATAAAGAAGCATCCCGTGAGTAACTACACACCACGACAAAGCTGCTGACTTTTATGAAGCTTACTGAGGGGGGGGGGGGGAAATTGTGAAAACGCGACACGGACCGACTACTTCCGGTAGCATGAGGGAAACGCATGTATGACAACAAAAATAACAATACAAGCGAACGCCACTAGAGGGCACTATCACACTTTAAATAAAATATATGGTAAATGGACTGTATTTATGTAGCGCTTTTCTAGTCATATAGACCACTCAAAGCCCTTTACAGGAAAGTCACATTCACCCATTCATACACATTCATACAGCGCTGCTTTTTACCACGCATTTTTCTGTCACATTCATACACTGTCAGAAGAGCTGTCAGAGGCAAGTTAGGGTTAAGTGTCTTGCCCAAGGACAAACAGAGCCCAAAATATGTGTCCCTATCAACACTGTGCAGAGCATTACTCACAATGATAAGAAAGGAGGATGCACAAGACCCCATGGTTATATAATCAAAGTATGTTTTCTAACAACTGAGGAGATCAATGGAGATATTCTAAACCTTCCTTTATATGGTTTATAAACGATACAAAATTAAGAAAAAGTAAAGTCTAGCAAAATTGCAAGAAAGATGTACAGGAATATATATATATATATATATATATATATATATATATATATATATATATATATATATATATATATATATATATATATATATATGTGTGTGTGTGTGTGTGTTTTTTTCTTTTCTTGTGTAGCCTTTTGCCTTGAGTTTCAATTGATACCCCTTTGTCTATGCGATCATTTCATTTATAACCAACAACATTTGTATTTTGCTGTATTAATATTTTCCCCAAGAGTGTTCTGTATTTATTTTTTTTTTAAGAAAAAACTAACAGAAAAAAAAACTAAAAAACAATGAGGAGATTAGATATGATATGATTTGATGAAGCTTTGATTTCCACCAGGAAGAGGAGATTCTGACCTGACTGAAAGAAGAATCTCATCATTTCTGTCAAACGATATCTTTATAAGCTGATTCTTGTTGAAATTGTTGAATTCATATTTCCTTAGGCAATCTTCCTTCAGCAGCAGATTGTAAAGGGAAATCCAGACCTGGCCATCAAGTTTAGTCATCTTTAGACAGTCCTCCGCAGGAACCTCCTGCCATTTGCTGTTTATGTACTTCTCTACCTCACATTCAGCGGCAGACAGAGGCAAATGGTGAAAACATAATTTTTAGCAGATATAAAAATCAGGACAAACTTTACACGCTTAAAGGTACTTCACCTTCTCTGAAGCGACTCCAAGGGCAGCAGTCAATCAGCTGCCTCTCAGATGTGAAAATATGCTTAATTTATGTTTTATGTCATTGATAAGTGAAAATAACTTTGAGTTTTGGACAGTTGGTTGAATAAAACAATAATAAAACAATTGTTTTATTTATACATACACCTTTTCCTCAAATGTACTAGTTGATGAATTGATAACAGAGCAATAATGAAAATGACAGTTCCTTGGAGACCTTGTCAGCTGCATTCGCAGATTTTTATTTTTTTTTTTAAATTCAAAAGTATGAGTAGTTCATTAAAATATGATGAGCTCAGTAAATGTCTGATCCCTAAACTTCTGATCTCTAAACCTTATTGACATCTTAGACGCGGCCATACAGTACCTGTTGCTGTGATCTGTGATGAAGCGCAGCACCGATACAGCCTTCAGGGAGATCTCAATCTCCAGCGAGCTCCTTTAACAGCTCATTTTACCCATCAATTTAAGGGACAGACTATTCTATATCAAACCTAAAGAGAACCATAAATCTCGCTATTTTACCTCTATAGAGGATATATCTGATTTCACTGTCAGGTTGTGTGGGTCATGAGACTTGGCGTTCTCCCTGGTTGCTTTGCTCGCCAGCAGGGTGAGTTTGCGGTGGCAGTAATCCATCAGGACAAGGAGAGAATCATCAGCTGCCTCACATGAATCCTACATAACACACAAGTCACAAATTATTAATATTTTTAGAGAAATAAGGAGTCTTCTCTGCCTTCTCTGAGTTTGAATGTGTACCTTTTGACCTTATGAAACATTATCATTTTGAGAAGGTTTATTATCATGGCTTCATGGTGGATCTAAGAAGGTGACACAAAAGAACACATGAAATCAGCTGTTTGTACTGCATCGTGATTATAATTATGCAGCTCATTTTGCACTCACCACCATATAAAGATCAAATGTGCTCCCGGGATTGAAGTCTTGCAGCTGACACAAGATGGGGAACGATGTATTCATTTTGTCTGAACCACCTGTCAACAAAGTATAAATAAATAAATAAATACTGAAAACTGAATGTTGATATTCTAATCACACAGATCAGCAATAATTGTGATAATTTTATGACTGTAAACTGAATAACTATGTCATTTCCAATGTCACATTGGAAATGTGATTGACATTTTTTTAAATGTGTTCTGATATTTCATAGACCAAACCATGAAACTATTGATTGAAAGAATAATTGTCAGATGAATCAATGATAGGAAACAAATCTTTGACTTATAGTACAATCCAACAAGCCTACAATTTGTTTTTACCAGCTTAGTGAGGTTGCAGGTGCTTTAAGTTAATCTGTTGACGGAGTTATAATCAGAACAGGACCATAAATGATGCATGGCCAAGAGTTTACTAAAATGTAAAGCTAGTCGAGAGACTTGATTTGAGTCGGACTATAGAGCTGAACACTGACCGGAAAATACAGGCAGGAAAACACAACAGTAGACTACAGAGAACTAACTAGAACTTAACAGGCTTGAAACAGGTACAAACTGGACAGGACGAACTGACACAGACAAAGGGAAGCACAGAGACTAAATAGACACAAGAGGGCACAGGTAATCAGACACAGGTGAGACATAAGGAACAGCTGGGAACAACCATCAAGACACAAGCAAAGATAAGACACCAAACACACAGGGAAACAGGAAGTGCCTACACATGAGGAAATGAACTTCAGAATAAAACAGGAAATAACAAATTCAAGATATTTCTTTCATATTTCATATTCATATTTCCATAAAAGCTATACACCATCAGGGTACAAAGACTGTCTTCGGGTCAAAATAACAGTCACAGAGTCAGTTACACAATACAAAATACACACACACACGAGCAAGTTTATGTGTGCTACTGATTGATCTTAGACAGAACTTAAACCATCTCGCACGGGTATAGCATCACCTTTCCTTGAACCCCATACATGACTCAAGTTCAAACTATTTCAGACACAAAATATATATATTTTTTGACGCAAAAACAATGCTTTCAAAAAAATATTATATACTACATTCAGAGGCTATAAAGATGCTGCAGATGACAGTACCCCGAATTCGCTCTGTGCTGAAGCGATGAGTGCACGTTTCAGTGTCGAACAGGCCATAGATCAAATTTTCTCGGATGTACAGCGAGACAACTTTGATTTAGAAGAGGAGGATGTATCAGAAGAAGAAGATGGGGAGGAATACAACCCAGGGCATGATGCATCATCTTCAGATGTAGAAGAAATACCCCAAGCTGAAAGAGAGACTTTTTTTTATCAAAGAACAGCAAAACAATATGGTCCTCATCACCATATGACAACAAGGGCAGGATGGCAGCACAAAATGTCATAAAGATGACCCCAGGGCCCACAAGATATGTTGTTTGCCATGCAGGACATTGCCTCAACTTTCTACCTGTTCATCATACCAGTCAAATGTTATTTACCACCTATGCAGTAGTTTAAGAAATAATAATATTTATAATAAATCTCCACTAAACAAAACAATTATGACAGCTGTGTTGTAGTTAAAGCAAGTGGTGTCCACTGAAAAAATGCAGTCTTTCTCCACTGTGAAGAGGGAAAACTTAGATATTCACACAGTTTGTGATGAATGACAGGCTGTTACTTCTTTCAAAAATAGTTTTAGCTTTTAAAATTCAATTAAGCTGCTTTAATTTAGGGGTTGAGTGAAGGCAGGTAATTTTTTACCTGCAGGACAAGAGGAGTATACCGAATGTTAAGACAAAACAAGGGTTAATATTCATTGCAAGTTCATGGTCCCTTCCCTGTTTGGTACATTATTGTAAATTTTAAAATTAAACCGTCAATCTCTCTTTTGGAGTGTTAACCAGACAAAAAATGCAATTTCACGACGTGTTCTAGGATGATGTGATGTTTTTTACTATTTAAACGATTTAATTAACAATCCATTAATTGAAAAAAAAATTTTTTTATTACAGATTATATTAAATTACATATTTTCAAACTTGGCATACATGTATTTGAGTGAGACCGGACTAAAAAAACCTTCAAGGATTTGTCTCTGAATTATGGCCATCAGAATGAGGCAGCCTTTTTGTGCCCACACATACTGATACAGCTTTATTGTTTCTCATCATATTTGATAAGTAGTAAAGAGTAAATGTGACATATATAAAAACTGAAGCTTTCAGATTGTGACACAAACAGTTATTGTCATAGAGAAGTAACAGCCATGTCGGCTAATTTATAGTGTTTATGTATCTATATCTACAAATAAAATGTATTATTATTATATTGTATGTTATTAATCTAGCTAAGTAAGGCTAACTAGCAGCTGGGTTAGCTGGTTTTCTTTTCCTCGTAGACGCCACTTCCTTGATAGAGAAAATTTCCAGACTTTGAATGAACTCCTCCGCTTCCACAGGCAGCATTACCGACATGTCCAAAGGAAACTACTCAACAAACTATCGATAAAGAAAACAAACAGACACAAACTAATTGGTGTAAATGGAAGCATTCACAACATATGTTATTCTACCAAAAAAATGTCTCTCTATTTGTGTTCCTTTCATCAGTGCATCAACAGGGATGACATCACATTTGCATCATTATGGAATTTTTTTAATTGTATTTTTTATTTTACTGCTGCACATTTTTATTGTTATAAATCTTGGAATGTAAAAGAAAAAAGAAATGGACTTATGATTCACCTGCGCCACCTGCAGTCTTAAATATTCAATATATGCTCATTATTACAAAATGAAGTATCCAAAGTTTTAACTTTATTGCAGAGGTGGGTTATTGATAATCAAATATATTCAACATATTTATGATCAGTCAACTCAAACTTAGATGAAGCACCAGAAGATGTAGGAGATAATAATTAGAGTGAAAGCTTAAATACTTCCAGTGGGTGAACAGTAGCTGACGCATAACTTTTGCAGATTTTTGCTAACATTCAGTCAGCTTGGTGAATGCTGGCCAATATGGGAGTTGAAAGCTTGACCTCGGTGGGCAGAATGTTTTTTTCTTTCTTCAGGCCTGCAGTTAAAAGCTTGGTGATGCTAAATGTTACATGGAGTGGAAGAATGTTTCTGCCATGTATTATTATTTAGATCATATGAACCCATAACCAGCCCTGTGCTCCATCCATTAGAGCTAACCAGCCATAATTATTAGACTTAAGTTTATTCCATAATTTATCTTGGGCAGGATGAACACCCTTGTGCATATTCAATCAGGTGCAACCCCCTTCCAGGTTGGTGTTGGTGGAAGGGAATTAGCTGCAATAGTGGGATTGCTACCCTTCCTCCCACATATAGATTTATGTTAAGCAATCAGCACTACAACATGCAAACAACAAACATTTTCTCGTTTCACCAGTCTGGGGGGGGGGGCTGTAGTCCCTTTCTTAAAGTTCTACACTCAAAACAATGTCGGACTCTGTAGATTTCTCTGGACCCCTGCCCAACTTGAACAGTGATGACATGTATAGCCGTACATCATCACTAAACTGCTGGTTGTCGAGGTGGTGTCCAGATAACAATGTGGGCTTCAAAGATAATGGGAGCACCTTTTGGAGAATTCCTGGTCTGATGCGGAGAGACGGCATTCATCCAACTTTGGATGGTGCAGCTCTCATTTGTAGAAACCTGACTCAGTTACCTAGACGGTCAAACCCGTGACATTTCAGAGTTGGGACCAGGTAGCAGAGTTGCAGTCTTACACGCTTCTCTGCGCTTCTATTACAGCAGTCGCCCCCACAAAACCCCAAAGAAACTGTTTCTGCCCCACGACCACTTCAACTATCTAAACCAAAGGTAAATAAATGAGGTGTAATTCACACAAATCTCATAAAGATCAACACAAAGCCTATAAATGAACCTAAGAATAGAACAATACAACGTGGATTATTTAATATTAGGTCACTCCCATCTAAATCTTTGTTAGTGAATGATCTGATAACTGATCAGCACGTTGATTTATTCTGTATGACTGAAACCTGGCTACAGCCAGAAGAATATGTTAGTTTAAATGAATCAACACCTCCCTCTTATAATAATACTCATATTCCTCGGACCACAGGCCGAGGTGGAGGAGTAGCAGCAATCTACCCAGCAGACTTATTGCTTAACCCTCGACTTAAACATAGTTTTAACTCATTTGAAAGCCTAACTCTTAGCCTCCTTCACCCAAGCTGGAAATGTCAAAAAACAGTTATTGTAGTCGTTATTTATCGACCACCGGGCCCTTACTCTGAATTTTTATCTAAATTTTCAGACTTTTATCTGAGTTGGTGCTTAGCACAGATAAAGTTATTATAGTGGGTGACTTCAACATTCATGTGGATGTTGCCAACGACAGTCTTAGTTCTGCCTTTAATTTGCTCATAGACTCAATTGGTTTTACTCAACATGTAAACAAACCCACTCACTGTTTTAATCACACCCTTGACCTCGTTCTGACCTATGGCATAGACATTGACAATCTAATAGTATTTCCTCAAAACCCTCTGTCCGATCACTACTTAGTTACATTTGAATTCTCCATTATTAACTTTACTGAATTTGGAGAAAAGTTCTATTACAGCAGGTCTAAATTCAAAGAAACAGTTCCTTTGTTATTTACTCCACTGCCATGTGTCGATACAGTGCAGGATAGTTATCAAAACTTTACTCCCACACAAATTGATGATGTTGTTGATAGTGCAGCAGCCTCACTACGTTCCACACTTGACACTGTCGCCCCTCTGAAAAAGAAGACAGTCAAACAGAGGAGGATAGCTCCATGGTTTAATGCACAGACACGTGCTTTATAACAGACGCCACATAGGTTAGAAAGGAAGTGGCGTTCCAATAGTCTAGATGATTCTCACCTAGACTGGAAAAATAGTTTAATTATATATAAGAAAGCCCTCCGTAATGCCAGAATCAATTATTATTCTTCACTAATAGAGGAAAATAAAAACAACCCCAGGTTCCTCTTCAGCACTGTAGCCAGGCTGACAGAGAGTAAAAGCTCTACTGAACAGTCTATTCCTCCAACTCTAAGTAGCAATGATTTCATGAGCCTCTTTACTAAGAAGATTATTACCATCAGAGAAAAAATTACCAGCTTCTTCCCACTAATAGCACAGACACAATGTCTTCTGAACCAACAGTGTCGCCTAATTTATATTTAGAATGCTT
Source organism: Scophthalmus maximus (assembly GCF_022379125.1). NCBI lineage: Eukaryota > Metazoa > Chordata > Actinopteri > Pleuronectiformes > Scophthalmidae > Scophthalmus > Scophthalmus maximus. The sequence continues at coordinate 18,911,510 of NC_061515.1, read as the reverse complement.
CTCCCCTATAGATCTGGCTGAGCTGACTTCACTTGTCACTTCATCGAAGTCATCAACCTGTCTTTTAGATCCTATTCCATCAAGGCTATTTAAGGATGTATTACCTTTAATCAATAATTCCATATTAGATCAGATCAATTCATCTATATTAACAGGCTATGTACCAAAGGCCTTTAAGGTGGCAGTAGTTATACCTCTGCTCAAAAAAACGACTCTGGACCCAGATATCTTAGCTAACTATAGACCCATATCAAACCTTCCTTTTATCTCTAAAATCCTTGAAAAAAACTGTTGCTAACCAGTTATGTGACTATTTACACAGGAATAGTCTGCTTGAAGACTTTCTGTCAGGTTTTAGAAAACATCATAGTACAGAAACAGCACTACTGAAGGTTACCAACAACCTTCTCATGGCCTCAGACAGTGGACATGTTTCTATTCTCGTCCTTTTAGATCTTAGTGCTGCATTTGATACCATCGATCACAAAATTCTGTTACAGAGACTAGAACACATTGGGATTAAAGGAACAGCACTAGAATGGTTTAAGTCCTACTTATCTGATAGATTTCAGTTTGTTAACGTTAATAACAAATCTTCCATTCATACAAAAGTGAGACATGGAGTACCACAAGGTTCTGTACTGGGACCGATACTTTTCACTTTATATATGCTTCTTTAGGCAATATTATATACACCACATCAATTTCCATTGCCAGCTGATAATACCCAGCTGTATTTATCTATAAAGCCAGATGAAACTAATCAGGTAGACAAACTTCAGGATTGTCTTAAAGACATAAAGGCCTGGATGACTTATAATTTTTTACTTCTAAATTCAGAAAAAACTGAGGTCATTATACTCGGCCCTAAACACCTCAGAGAAACATTATCTGATCATATGGTTACCTTGGATGGCATTACCTTGGCCTCCAGCTCTACTGTGAGAAACCTTGGAGTTACCTTTGACCAGGACATGTCCTTTGACTCACACATAAAACAAGTCTCTAGGACAGCCTTCTTTCACCTGCGCAATATCAAGAACATTAGAAACATCCTATCTCAAAAGGATGCTGAAAAACTAGTCCATGCATTTGTTACTTCTAGACTGGACTACTGTAATTCACTACTGCTAGGATGCCCCACTAAGTCTGTGAAAAGCCTCCAGCTAATCCAAAATGCCGCAGCACGAGTTCTGACAGGAACTAGAAAAAGAGATCATATTTCTCCAGTGTTAGAATCTCTGCATTGGCTTCCTGTAAAATTCAGAATAGACAGAGCTTACAGAGCTCCTAGTTTCATATTATCCCAATAGATCACTTCGCTCTGTAAATGCAGGACCACTTGTGGTTCCCAGAGTCTGTAAAAGTAGAATGGGAGGCAGAGCCTTCAGCCACCAGGCTCCTCTCCTCTGGAACCAGCTCCCAGCTTGTGTCAGGGAGGCAGATACCCTGTCTACATTTAAAGTTAAACTTAAAACCTTCCTCTTTGATAAAGCTTATAGTTAGAACTGCTCAGGTGTTTAATAAACCATTTCTTTATTATGCTGTTATAGGCCTAGACTGCTGGGGGAACTTATATCATGAGCATCTTTCTCCCTCTCCCGTTCTCTCCTTCTCCCTCTCTCTCTCTCTGCCCCCATGTATCTACATTACATGTCACTAACTCTGTTTTCTCTCTCACCTAGTAGATCTGACCCCAGAGCTGCAGGATCCAAACCCGTCATTATTATTATTACTATTATTATTATTATTATTATTAATAACATCATTGTATTTATAAGTATCAGTTTTCACATATTATAAGTATCTGGTAGAAATTAAAGCAACTGTTATACTACCCCCTATCCCCCGATATGTTTACAGTACATGTCACTAACCCTCTTTGTGTTTTCTATCTCTCCTAGTGTATCTCTGACCCCAGAGCTGCAGGACCCAAACCCGTCATTATTATTGTTATTATTATTATTATTAATATTAATATCATCACTAATAATAACAACAACATAATTGTATTTTTGAATTATAAGTATCAGTCTGGTAGAGATTACAGCGGCGGTTGTACAACTGTCCTCTCTCTCTCTTCTCTCCCACTGTCTCTCCTCCCATCCTCTTTCTGCCCACCTCTCCTCTGTTCCTCATTTTTCTCCTCACCCCAACCGGTCGAGACAGATGACCGCCCACAAGTGAGTCTGGTTCTGTCAGAGATTTCTTCCTGTTAAAAGGGAGTTTTTTTCTCTCCACCGTCGCCAAGTGCTTTGGTCATTGTGGGATTTGTTAGGTTTTCCCTGTAATATTGTAATATTGACCTCACTATGTAAAGTGCCTTGAGACAATGTATGTTGTGATATGGCGCTATACAAATAAAATTGAATTGAATTGAATTGAAAGCAGTCAGTTTTGTTTTCTTTTTTCTCACTTAAGTCACCTCCCCTCTGTCTGCACGAGCAATCAGCTACACCCACCTCATCACCTCACCTGGCCCCGCAGCTGCAGCTCATCACCAATCAGGTCTGTATTTAACCTCCTCTCACTCAGTTACTCACCGCCAGATTGTTCTTTGTACTCCATGTCAGACTTTCCAGCATTTACCCACGGACGGATCTCCCGGTTTCGACTCTGGTTCTGCCCCCGACTTCCCCGTATCGTCTCAGCCCTGGTTACGACCCTGCCTTTGTCCCTGGTTTCGCCTGAATCCCGGTAAAGACCTCTGCCTGCTGTCCCCGACCTTCCCATCTCGCCACGATCCCGGAAAAGACGTCTACCTTCTGCCCCTGACTCTGAGCCTTGCTTGTGTTCTCCACAATAAAGTTGATTACCGACTGAGCTACGTGTGTCTCGCGTTTGGGTCTAAACTGGTTCATTACATACAGACATCATTACAATTTAGCTGTGGATCTGTGTAGGAACAAGATTCAAATAGAACCCTCATTGGCTAAAGTTGTTTTAGAAGTAACTTACAAATTAGGGTATTTCTGACAAAATAGAATCAAACAGTAGTTGTACAATAAAGCAAAACAAACAGAAACAAAAATGACAAATAGAAAAATAAAAAATGTGACAATAACGAAAAATATAATATATTAAAAATCAACAAGGTGACATGAGCTTCCTCCCTTAATTGTAGTGCAACATCATGGTCTGATTCCCGTCCTCCTAATTTGTGGTGTCGTTCAGCTTTCCTTTACTCAACCCACTTTTCCCACATTGACTTAAATTTCCCCTCCTGGAGTCTCAGTATGTGTGAGTCTTTCCATGTCAAATATTTATTATATCCCCAGCCATTGTTCCTTTGTAGGTGGATCTGTTTTGTACCATGCTCTAGTTATGCCTTTTGTCTTTGGGGTTATGAAATATCTAATATTTTTCCACCCGAACTCCCTCCATACCCTTGAGCCAGTGGTTGAATGCTGTACCCGTTTTGCTCAGTAGCCTTGTTTATTTTTTATTTTCCTTGTATAATAGTCTCTCACTTGTAGATATCTAAAATAGTCACCTCTTTCCAATCCAAACCTATCTTTCAAATATTGAAACCTCAGCATTACCCCCTTTTCTACCATGTTGTACATTGCTGTGATGCCCCATCGGGCCGATCTCTTAAAACCTTGATCTTCTCTTCCCGGCAGAAATTTATTGTCATTTATTAACCATCTCAAGATCTGTCTCTTTTTCTAATTTGTATCTCCTTACTAGTGTGTTCCATATGTTAAAAGTGAATTTAGTAATTGGGTCTATAAGACTTTGTTGTGTCCAATCTTTAAATAGTTCTATATCTCCTACTAGGTGTTGAATTTGGTGATTACCCCTCCTCATTTCAATGTCTTTCCACTTGGCTACGTAATCCACATTACAACAACATACCACAGCTCTTATCTGTGCTGCATAATAATAATTGTTAAAACTCGGCACTGCCATTCCTCCTCTCTCTTTGGGTAACTGAAGTGTCACAAGCTTAACCCTGGGTCTCCCCCCCCAGATGAACCTTGAGATCCATTTGTCCCACTCCATAAATTGGCTTTGTGGCACAGGTACAGGTAAAGATTGATATAGGTATAATAGCCTTGGCAATATGTTCATTTTAACTATTTTGATCCTCGAACTGAAGTCCAGTGTCTGTATTGACCACCTTCCCAAGTCCCTCTTAATGTTCTGATTAATCTGGGTGTAATTTGCATTATATATTTTGTCTACCTCCTTTGTGATATTCACCCCTAAGTATTTAATCTTGTCCAAGTCCCATCTAAGGTTGTATTTGTCTTTGATCCTTGTTGTCGGTGTGTTGTTTACAGGTAAGATCTGTGTCTTTGTCACGTTAAGTTTATACCCCGAGTAGTGCCCATATTCCTCCAGTAAGTCCATAAGTATTGGAAGGCTCGTGTCTGATTGTCCTATATATGCTATAACGTCGTCCGCAAATAAACCCAGTTTGTGTTCTGAGCCTCCTACCTCCACCCCCTTGATGCCCTGGTTCTGCCTAATTGCTTGACCGAATGGTTCAATAAAAATATCAAAAAGGTGTCGGAAATAGACAACACCCCTGTCTAGTTGACCTCTCTAACTTAATCCGGTTTGTCAGACTCCCATTGACCTTCACTCTTGCTGTTGGTTCAAGATACAATGACTTTATGCATTTGATAGAATTTTAATTAAAACAAAACTTTCCTAAGACATTATATAAAAAGGTCCATCCCACACTATCAAATGCCTTTTCGGCGTCCATACTGACTAAAATTGCACTCTGCCAACTCTTTTGTATCGCGTCCACTACATGAATTGTTTTTCTTGTATTATCTTGTGCCTGCCTTCCTCTAATAAAGCCAGTCTGGTATTCGTCTATAATGTGAGGCATGAATGTCTCAAATCTTTTTGAAATTATTGAGGTATAGATCTTATAATCAACATTAAGAATGGAAAGTGGTCTAAAGCTACTGCAAAGTTCTTTATCCTTTCCTTCTTTAGGGATGATAGTTATGATGGGTTCTTTCCAGGACGGGGGTGTTTTTCCCTCCTTCATTGTGTACCTAAGTGATGCTAACAATAAGGGGCTTAATTCCTGTCTAAATATCTTGTAGAATTCGCCAGGGAACCCGTCACTACCTGGTGATTTGTCATTTTTGTTTTCATATGTAGAATTTGGCACTAAACATATGTATGGCCCCAATGAGTTCTATTTTGAAATGCTTTGCTATTGGAAACTCTTTTGTACAGAAATGATTTGTCAAAGGTCAAAGTTTACAAAAATCTGGTCAGGAAACTTAATTGCCCATCATTATGAAATGCCATAATTACAATATAAAAAACTTGAAATTGACTGATGGGGTTGGGGATGCTTTTCATCACTGGTAATTTCAATTCATATTGTGTGGCTATTTATTTCCGTAGTAATAAATCCAACGAAGTGACTACTAACTCCATAATTTAATGTTATGGTTTTTCTTTTTTCTGTTCCTTATTATTTTTTCCTTCCTGTGATCTCACGTTTTTACCTTCACTCATGTGAGTGTGGTTACTCTCCGGGATCACCAGGGGCGCTGTCGCACATCAGCGCAACTGGTCGACCGCTTCCTAAACTAAAGAAAGACTCTTGACTAGGCGTGCTCAAAGTACGCCAACTAAACCTTAATCAATGACAATGGTTTTCTAATAGTCACTCTAAGGCTAACGATGCGAACGAACTCACTGAACAGACAGCAGTTTTAGAGTATATTTTGCGGGGTATGTAACTCGACGTTTGTTGTGTCTTTATCCTGCGTGGTGGGCAGCAGAGCCTCCCCGGTTAGCGGTGCGTTAGCTCAGCTAGCATGCTAAGCTAATGCCCACCAACGGTGACAGCTGGGTGACTCAGTGTTACTTGATGAATGAAACACCCTGAAATTTGGTGATTTAATGTTTTTCTGCAAGGTGTAGTTTAGTTTTTATAGACGACAGCAAAGCCTGTTATAACGGAAACATTTAGAATAATGTAGATTTAACATTTGAGGCGAAACGATCTGTTTTAAACAGGCGCGTGTGTTAGCCACACTGAAGCTCGTTGTGACTTGATGTTGTCACACCAGCTATTAACGGTTAACTGCCGCTTTGACTTTAATTAAAGCCCACGAAACCGACTTGAGGAGTATTTCAGTTCTGTTTGATGGTGATATGTCGACGGTGTTCATGTATCTGTCAGTAAAAGACACGGGCAGCGTGCGTGCTAGCATGATGAAATAATGCTGGAGTCTCGTGCACACATCTGATAATAACATCAGAAGATACTTTATCACTTTGATGTGAAATGGAGGCTATTTTTTTATATAATCCCACTCGTGTAGTCTCGACAAGTACATTTTCCACAAACTCTTTTCCACTTCAAAATTCAACGATTATTCAATGAATCGAGAAGTCAGTCGACAGAAAATTAATTAGCAGCTATTTTGATGATCCGTTCATTATTTCAGCCAATTAGCAAGCAAGGATGCAAATTATTCACTGGCTTCAGCATCTAAAATGTGCTTATTCTTATATAAGTTTTTCTTTGTCATATTCATGATAAACTGACCGGCATTTTATTTTATACGGTTTATGAGTCTTGGACTGTCAGTTGGGCCTAACAAGCAATGCGAAAATGCTTATTTGGGCTTTAGGAAATTGTGAATTTTCCACTATTTCTAAACATATTTAAAGACAAATATTTGAATTTTTACTGTAGGAGCCAATTGGAATATTACCTGATAGCCAAAGTTGTTGGTTGTGGCTAGTATATATATATATATATATATATATATATATATATATATATATATGCAAAAAATCTGTAGACAGGCACTTAAATATATCCAATTTAAACTTGAAACTCCTTTTTTCAGGGGTGGACCTTTACAAATGATAAGCGATGCATTAACAAATTAAAGCAGTGTTTTCGTGTGGAAAGGGAATCATTTATATAATGACTTAATTGATGACTTTATTATCAAAACAGTTGGTCCCTTGTTGAATCAATAAATTAGTTAGTGGACAAAATACTAGTTACCTTAATATTAATACATTCTACTTGTATCTAATGTTTTCAATTTATCAGTGATAAGTCTTGTGTGGTTGAGTTATTTAGTTGAATGTAGGACAAATGGAACCAGCAAATTAATAGATAATGAAAATAATTATTTGTAGAAAACCTATAGTACCTGAAGTACCTATAAATTAATAAATATGTATATATGATTGAATTATTTGTTACCATGTAGGATTTTAATTATTTGTTTCTATGTTTGATTTGAAGCTGCAAAAAAACTTTTTGTGATTTAAACCACTTTTTATAAAATGTGTGTGCCCTGTGCCTTAAATAGTTCTGTCCATTTCTCTGGCTTGTATTCAGTTAATTTGTGATGGCTGCTATTGAGATGGTATCGAGTTCTTCAGAAAGCAGATCAGAGCACGGGACTGGAGACCCTGATTCAAAGTACCCACTCAAAGTTCTTTATTGTGGAGGTACAGTGTATTGCCTTTTACTAATTTTGGCATCTTAGCAAAATTCTAGGTGTGGCACCTTTTTAAAATGTGACACAACTCTCTCTCCCTCTCTCTGCAGTGTGCTCTCTGCCTACTGAGGTGAGTATAACTATCATACAGTTTGGATATCATGCTTCTGTTAAAAAGCTCACATATATGCTGCTGAATGTACTCTGTCGTATCTGCAGTACTGTGAGTACATGCCTGAGCCAGCCAAATGTAGACAGTGGCTCGAGAAGAACTTTCCTGATATATTTGCCAGGATGACTGTAGGTGAGTGCCACTTATGATTATTTCTTCAATTTCCACAATGTTCACATCGTTTACTTTAAACATCTGGGACCTAAGGATAGAGCTGGGCAGTGTAGATTTATGATTATTTATTCTTAAATTTATAATCATGTTTCACCACAATGACATGGCTTTAAAAACTTAAAAGTATATTTAATGGTACATATTATTTACAATACACTGTTCATGCAAAATCAAACTCACAATACACAAGTGTATTGTGAGTTTGGGTGTATAGGGATATTCACCATATCCCTATACACACAATGACATAGCTTATTTAATTGAAAAATTCCTGGTGGAAGTAAAATGTAATGGAAATGCCTGAGCTTGTTAAGTCATATCAGCTAATGTTTTCCTGTTTTGGAATAATTTTTAGTGCTGACAGCAACTTTTTATTGATATACTCCAATGTGGTAACATGCAGCATTTCTCCTCATCCTACACTTTCTGACTATCATATCCTGTTTATTCTGCCATATTTTCCTGCTGGTCATTGAAACAATACATGATGTAACCACTGAGTGAAATATTCATCCCACCATTTATTTATTTGTACCTTAATTCTGTTAAATAAATAAAAACCTCCTTAAATATTTGAAGAATTCAACCTGGCACATTGGTGTCTTTGGAAACTTTTGAGATTTGCGCACCCGGTTGTAGATTGATCAGTGTTTGGCTGCACACAGCAGTTTGTAATGATCACCTGCAGTTAGGTGACTTTGTTTGCATGAGCTTTCAATTAGTTGCAAGTTGTACTATTGACTTGCCTACAGTGGTTTTAGTTGTACTGTAACAGCCTCAAAGAGTAAAGACGTTCATGTTCAGCACAAATTACAGGTCCCCACGTCTCACTGGAGAGTCCTGAAGGTAAAATTAGATTTTACTTGAAGATGAGGGGAGACGTATATCAGAAATGTTTCTGATTAAAAATCTAAACACACATTTGTGAGTGTACACCTTTGAGAGCTAGGTCCTGGAATCATAATGCCTCTGACAAGGTTCAAAAAATTGTAAACAAGATTCAGAAATTGCGTCAAAATAAGGCTAAAACCATTTAAGTAATAGATTTATCTCTGAAGGTCTTTAATGATGTCAACTGGATTCTCAAAGGATTTTGGTGTGTAAATACATTGTATAAATAATTGAAAATGTAAGTAGTATTTTTGCTGGATTGGTTTTAATATCTCCATTGTACTTCTGTCCTACTGGCCCTGCAGCAAATGCACCCAAGCAGGAAACTGGCCCTGGAGATGCTGCCCCTGCAGGCGAGGAGGAGGAGAAGAAGAAACAGAAGAGAGGTATCTCAAAATCAAATATTAGCAGTCAAAAAACTCAGGATTAAGTGTATGAAGCTTATTGTAGTGTATTATGATGATTAAATATACATTGAAATTTCAGCTTACATCTCTTATTACTGTATCAAACGGCACGTGTGGTTCAGCACTGCAGCAATCTCATTCTAAGCAGCCACTTGACACAGTGCGAGTAGTTTTCCACACAGCCACTGGACACTGTTAAGTTGATTACTAGGCTAGTGAGGTTTGTAACCTGTCGCCTCAAGACTTGCACAAACATGGCCATCTCTTGTGGATTACATGATGCATCATAAGTAGGCCATTTGAATCCAGCATGGAAATGGTGGACACAGAAAGATAATGTAAATTAAACAGATGAATAATGCAGGAATGTTATATCAGACATGGGATTTGTTTTCATGGAACTATCAAAGGATTATAACTGACAAATTACATTTTCCTGCCGTCTGTATTTAAAGGTGACATATAATGCTCATATTCAGGGTTCATACTTTTAATCTATGTTACCACTTGAAAAGGTTTACATGCTCTAATGTTCAGGAAAGGCATCGGTGTTCTCATACTGCCCATTCCTGCAGCTCTGTCTGCTCTGATTGGCCAGCTTGCCCAGTCGGTTGTGATTGATCAACCAATTTCAAGACGTGTAGGAAATGTCACGCCCCTTCCCCAGAAAAATGGAGATTCTCAGCTTGCAGGCAGGGTTAACCCAAAAGAGTTTTACTGTGACATCAAAGGGGGCGAGAAATCTGAACTAGTTGTTCAGAGCCAGGCTGTAGGGTTTAGGCAGCTTACAAGAAAGGATAGGGTTGTCTTTTTCTCAGTTTGTGGGCCGGCAGTCTCCACAGATACCCACATATATCTGCACAAACACTGAAAAGTTGATTTTTGCATAATATGTCACCTTTAAAGTCTGTCTTGTTGAACGATTACAGTAACATTGTGAGTCTTTAATCTGGTTTAATGCTGTTTTTAAGGTGGAAGAGGCCAGATCAAACAGAAAAAGAAGACTGTGCCTCAGAAAGTTTCGATAGCAAAAATCCCAAGAGCCAAGAAGAAATATGTCACACGGGTGTGTGGCCTGGCAACATTTGGTGAGAGTCTTGTTTTATTGCTCTCGAATATTGTTTTATTCTGTTCTGTTTTTATTATTAATGGGAATCCTGTGTTGACTCTTGCAGACATTGACCTTAAAGAGGCTCAGCGTTTCTTTGCCCAGAAATTCTCTTGTGGTGCCTCAGTTACAGCCGAGGATGAAATAATCATTCAGGGAGATTTTACAGATGACATAATCGACGTCATTCAAGAGAAGTGGCCTGAGGTGAGCTGTCTTAACTTGTAGAAAACTTTAGTAAAGCATGTAGTACAAGTTTGAATTAAGCTGCTTTCAGACATGAACTGAAGTCCGGACATTGTCCTGAACTTCTCCGAAGGAACTGTATGTGAGAACGGAATAGTCTGCAGATGTAGCTCTGGACATTCTCTGGATTTATGCCTAGTATTATCTGTCTGAGAATGTCAGAGCCAGCCCATGTGAGAAAACAGCAGGAGAATCTCCAGAGAATTCACAGTGAGCGTGACTGTGAACAAAAACACTGCTTTCACAGCAGAGTTATCAGCGCCTCCTGCTGCTCTACCCAGACACCACAGAATGTTCCAGGGATTGTCCTGCTGTTTTGTCATACAGTGCATCTGCAAAGTATTCACAGTGCTTCACTTTTTTCACATTTTTTTATGTTACAGCCTTATTCCAAAATGGATTAAATTAATTTTTTCCCTCAAAATTCTACACACAATACCCCATGACAGTGAAAAAAGTTTGTTTGAAAGTTTTGCAAATTTGTTAAAAATAAAGAACGAAAATATAACATGTACATAAGTATTCACATCCTTAGCCATGATACTCAATATTGAGCTCAGGTGCATCCTGTTTCCACTGATCATCCTCGAGATGTTTCTACAACTTGATTGGAGTCCACCTGTGGTAAATTCAGTTGATTGGACATGATTTGGAAAGGCACACACCTGTGTCTATTAGTGTTTGACCGATTTATCGGCCGGCCGATAATATTGGCCGATGTTTGCGTTTTTTACGTGTATCGGCATCGGCCAATGCGCGGCTGCTATGTTCGCCGATAGTTTTTTTTTTGGGAGGATAGATCCAGTCTCCTATCGGGCCCACCCCCACTCCCTCCGGAACCATTTACCCAGCGCCGTCGCGGTGCCTCTGCCCTAGGCTGCCACGCTGCACGCCCGCCGGGTACCAACTCTCCTTCTCCTCCGGAGAGCGGGAGGGGGATTCAATGTCCGTCCGTCCGCCCTCGAACGGGATCCTCTGACCGCGCCGCAGGCTTTGCGCAGGGGATCCCGTTCGCTGGCGGACGAGTCCCGGTGTGGTGGGAACTCCCAAGATGCTCCAGAGCGACGTGAGCCTTGTCTCCCTCTACCTATTTAACTATTAAATTGAGGGAGCAAAAGTAGTATCGGATCCAAATATCGGCTCAAGAAATCGGCAGTCCTTATCAGTCATCGGCTAAGGCTGAAAAATCGGTATCGGCATCGGCCGATACCGATGTCTATATAAGGTCCCACAGTTGACACTGTATTTTAGAGCACAAACCAAACCATGAAGTCCAAGGAATTGTCTGTAGACCTCCGAGACAGCATTGTATCGTGGCACAGATCTGGGGAAAAATTTCTGCAGCATTGAAGGTCCCAATGAGCATTCCTCCATCATCCGTAAATGGAAGAAGTTTGGAACCACGAGGACTCTTCCTAGAGCTGGCCGTCCGGTCAAACTGAGCGATCGGGGGAGAAGGGCCTTAGTCAGGGAGGTGACCAAGAACCCGATGGTCATTCTGACAGAGCTCCAGCGTTTCTCTGTGGAGAGAGGAGAACCTTCCAGAAGGACAACAATCTATGCAACACTCCACCAATCAGGCCTGTGTGGTAGAGTGGCCAGACGGAAGCCACTCCTCAGTAAAAGGCCCATGACAGCCCGTCTGGAGTTTGCGAAAAGGCACCTGAAGGACTCTCAAGTCCATGAGAAACTAAATTCTCTGGTCTGATGAAACAAAGATTCAACTCTTTGGCCTGAATGCCAAGTGTCATGTCTGGAGAAAACCAGGCACCGGTCATCACCTGGCCAATACCATCGCTACAGTGAAGCATTTTGGTGGCAACATCATGCTGTGGGAATGTTTTTCAGCGGCAGGAAATGGGAGACTAGTCAGGATCGAGGGACAGATGACTGCAGCAATGTACAGAGACATCCTTGATGAAAACCTACTCCATAGCGCTCTGGACCTCAGACTGGGGCGAAGGTTCATCTTCCAACTGGACAACGACCCTAAGCACACAGCCAAGATAACAAAGGAGTGGCTACGGGACTACTTTGTGAATGTCCTTGAGTGACCCAGCCAGAGCCCAGAATGGAACCAGTTTGAACATCTCTGGAGATTTCTGAAAATGGCTGTGCACCGACGCTCTCCATCCAACCGATAGAGCCTGATAGGTCCTGCAAAGAAGAATTGGGAGAAACTGCCCAAAAATAGGTGGGCCACGCTTTAGCATCATACTCAAAAAGACTTGAGGCTGTAATTGGTGCCAAAGGTGCTTCAACAAAGTATTGAGCAAAGGCTGTGAATACTTACGTACATGTTTTATTTTTAATAATTTTGCTAAAATTTCCAACTAACTTTTTCACTTTGTCATTATGGTTTATTGTGTGTAGAATTTTGAGGAAAATACTGAATATAATCCATTCTGGAATAAGGCTGTAACAAAAAAATGTGAACGGCAAACTCAGGAGAATGTGTGAACGCAATTCTACGTTGTTCGTAGTTCATGTCTAAAAACAGCTTTAGTAATTTGGCTCTGAGTTTGAGCCTCTCTGTACGTCTACTGTGATGTTGTAAGATGTCTGCATGAGGATAGCAGGGGCTTAGCTGGATTGCTGAGACTAATCTTAAATCTATCCTCAACTTTCTTTCTGTAGTGAAAATTGCATTATTTTTAGAGCTCCAACTAACGATTATTTTCATTATCATAGAGGAGCAAAGAAATCTGAAAATATCCACATTTAAGAAGCTGAAATTTTACCTCTACTTTTTGATAAAAATGTACGTGAACCGATTAATCAATTATCAAAATAGTTAATTATTTTTAAAGGGAATAATGAATATTATGAGTAGGTATGCATCGATTGTGAAATTCTGGGCCAATACGATAACAATGTTTACAATAATAATTTGGCCGATACCGATATGAAAAATAACTGAACTGGTTTAAAGTCTATCAGCCCTTCATCACACTATCTTTAAATGAGCACAAATTCAATCATACAAATTTATGAAACGTTCACATTTATGTGTGAAAATTTACTTGAGTGACGGGACTAACATAAAGCCTGTCAAATAGATAAAATAACAACTTATTATGTACAGACAGACTGTTACCTAAAGCTCTTGGACTCTTCTGTTGTAAAGGGTTGTAGGTCATTCACTATGAACTTGGTCACAGTGAGGTGGAACTCATTCACCCTCTCCTCACTCATCCTCCCACTACCTGCACCTGTGAAAGACTTTTGGGTTTAAATTTACTTTCACTTTCACCAAATGTTTTGACAGATCGCTCGTGTTCCGCCTTTACTTGCAAAATATTTGTTACACTTGTGGCAACGAGCGTTGTCTCCAATGATTTTGGTGAATTACAGCCAACTTGAATGCGACGCAACAGATAAACATCGGCCACTGATATCGGTGAATGTTATCTTGTTTGCCGATAAACCGGCCGAAACCGATGTACAGCCGATATATCGGTGCATCCCTTATTATGAGTAGTTGTGGTAAGGTCCAACCAAACAATGGCTGTCCACTCAAACAAATTCAATGAGCTTATTGTCACTATAGCAACATATTTTTCTTGCTCAAACATTGATGTGTGAATGGGAGTAATGTGCCATTACTAAATACTAATACAATAGAAAACTGTTTTCAAATCACATGTTTTAGGTTCAGAAATTTATTTTAAGATATGTATGAAGACATTTAAACATAAACCCAAATATTGGACCATCGACTATTTTAAAAAAAATCGACGTAGACTTTGGATCCAGAAAGTGAAGCCAATGCGTAAGTGCCTGAAAGTTGTATTCTTTCGCATGACCACCAGAGAGCAACTCTACTTGTTGCAAAAGAAGTACGTTTATAGAAATCCATAAGAAAAGGACCGACTTCTCACTTACTAAACTTCTTTCCTGAGGAGTATATTCATCAATACAGCATGATGTTGATTTTTTTTAAATTATGGTGCCATTTAGAGAATTATAGACGATAAAAAAAATTGTATGTAATGGGGCGTAGATACCGTGTGATTGACAGCTAGCACCGTCCAATCGATTTAGGTGTAGGTGGAGGTGCAGTGTCCTCTGTCAGGCCACAGCCCCACTCCTCCAAATATGGTCACTTCTGGTGCCAAAAAAAGAATAGCGCTGACCAAATGCAAAACTTGTGGCTGCAAAATGACATTTCATAAATAAATCGGTGATGATTTATTGGACAAATTAAAAATACTGAACCTGATGGTGGTGCTGTAGAATTTGGGAGGATCTAATCAGAAGAAATGTTATACAATATTCATAATGATGTTTTTATCAGCGTATAATTGCCTGATACTAAGAATCGTTGTATTTTTATTACATTACAATGAGCCCTTTATATCTAGATGAAGAGCTGGTCCTCTTACATGTTGTCCCACCATTTACAGTAACCCTGAACAGAAAAACCAAACCCTGACTCTAGAGATGGCCTTTCACCTTTTCTTTAAGCCACTGTAGGTCTTCCTAAATGCATGGAACTGGAGGGTATTCCGTTTAATCTGCAACTTTTTTTCCCTTAGCATATAAAAAATGTTTCTTCAAATCACAAACACAAATCCTTAAATGCAACCTTTCTGTTTCAGGTGGACGATGACAGCATTGATGATCTGGGTGAAGTCAAAAAGTGAAGACCAAATATGCACTTTGAAACTGATGTGACCTGTAACAGCTACAACCTGGCCAAATGTACACATTAAGTCATTTTATACCTATTTTATTTACTGTACATAAAAAGCTGTGGACTTGGCCACTAACTTGGCATTTTTTTCAGTTGATAGCCACTTTCACTCGTTTGCCAAAGGTGTTGTATGGCCAGATTTCCTCCCCAAATGTTCTTCACTCAAGCAACTGTAGGCTAATAAATTTCAGTCTCCATCGCCTGTACTCAAGTCTTCTTTCCATATTTACTCTATCTTCAGTGCGTCTGTGTCTGACTTTCAAAACTTTTAAAGGGATTTGTTTTTCAGGGTCAGTAACCAGTAGTTCACCTATAGTCACCTTATTTTCTGGTTTGTAGGTTACTTGTTTTTCATACATCATTCATCGATACCCATGGGTGCACCTATTCCACAGCATAATAGTTTTATAATGAAGGCCGACTCCCCAGAGAGATAACATTTACAGTTGCCGCTGTGCTCCTCTGGGTCGTCACCACTTCCCCATAGATAACACAGTGCACAGAGGGTCACTATACTCGAGAATGAAGATGTTTTTGCTTATGCAAATGATTCTCAGACATCATTCCCTTCCAAAATTGTCACCTGGTAAAGCACATCTACGTTGACGCTATAAAGAGCAGCAGGTTGGCGTTGTGCCTCACTGGTGGTTAAAGCCATGAATCTTACACACTCTGTAAACTGCTGCGCCTTCGAGTCTCCCATCCTGGACCAGGTCTTGCCTCCAATACTGATCCTGGAGTTCATGTTTGGACTGATGGGGAACTTAATTGCCCTGTGGATGTTCATCTTTCACATGGACACATGGAAGCCCAACTCGGTGTACCTGACCCACCTGGCTGTCGCCGACTCCATTGTGCTGTTCTGCCTACCTTTCCGAGCAGACTACTACAGACGTGGAAAAAACTGGCTGTATGGTGATGTGCTGTGTCGTATCCTGCTCTTTCTGCTGGCAGCCAACCGTGCAGCGGGGATCTTCTTTCTCACTGCCGTGGCTGTTGATAGATACTTCAAGATCGTACACCCAATGAACTGGATCAATCAAATGGGCCTGGGCTATGCTCTCTGGGTCTCTCTTGCCCTCTGGGCTCTGATTTTTCTTGCGACCGGATACCTTCTAGCCAATAAGCACTTATTCCCCAGTAACAACCGCACACAATGTGAGAGTTTCAACATCTGCATGGGGTTCGGACCCCTATCTACCTGGCACAATGCCTTCTATATCATCCAGTTCTTCCTGCCCACTGTGATCGTCGCCTTCTGCACAATCAGAATCACTTGGCAGCTGAAAAGCAGGACTGTGGACAGAAAGGGGAAAATCAAACGGGCCGTTCAGTTCGTGTTGGCTGTGGCTTTGATCTTTATTACGTGTTTCTTTCCCAGCACTATATCGCGAATCGCGGTCTGGATCCTCAAGGTATGGTATAATGAGTGCAGATACTTTGAGGAGGCCAACCTGGCATTCTATACGTCCGTGTGTTTCACTTACTTCAACAGTGTCCTTAATCCTGTGGTGTATTATTTCTCGAGCCCTGCCTTCAGTGGCGCTTTTGATAAGGTACTGAATAAACTGCTAAGACGGAGTGACGACAAAGATCAGACAGAGTCTACCGACAATGACATTTCCACTGTTGATGGTAGAAGGATGTGAAAACCTGGGGCTTTTTTGTTCCCTTCTTATATCGCACAGAATTTTACCTGGTTAAGTAAAATGATAATGCACATTAAAGGCCTGGCTATTAATACGATTTCTGTTAAACCAGGTTATTATGTTATTTAAATGTTGGAAAGTGGTTTTGCTGTTGTTGTGAACAATAAAAATGACCCTCCCCATATTAATTGCAACTTAGTGCTGTATACCTTAATCTGTATAATATAAACCCTTGTGAGTGTGGTTGCAGTGTGTAATAAAGCTGATTATAATAGATCATTATTAACAGTGAATTTTAAGTGACTTATTTTTTTTAGATATTTACTGGAAAAGCTTGTAATTGATAAATCTGTTAAGAGCTATATATATGCATTTTCCTCAGTTAAGTATAAAACTTTCCTTTGTCAATCACTTTCATTTTAAACAGCAAACACTGATTTGCCAGAAGAAGAAAAAAATATTTACAGTATGAATCAGTTGAAGAGCCGGAGGGATGTTTAGATTACTTCAGTGATAATCAGTAAACTGTCAAAAAACATACAACCCATGGATCGGTTTGTGGATTTAGGATGGCAGAGAGAATATTTTGTAATACCTTATAATTTCCATTTGTCCTTTTGTGAACACATTTCAACTACCTTTTTTGTATCCTGACACATTCTGCTTTATTTTCAATAAATAAGAAAATTAGGACAACTAAAATTTCCTAGTAATTCAGTGCTATTTTCCCATTGGCTCTCTGGCACTCTCTTTTCCAACCAGATAAGACGTGTATCATTTTGCATATTAATATTTTTATTGATTTTCCAATGAAAGGTCTGACACGACGACAGAAACATCTCCACCTCGCTTCAGGGTCACACACACAATACATAATACTAGAAAAAAACAACTAAAGCACACAGTGGTGCGTCATCAATAAAATGAAAAGAAAATATATAAAGGAGCTTTTTGGACTGCTTGAATTGTAAACCAAAAAAGAAGGAGGTCCCATCTTCCAAACATACCATGTAGTACATTAAGCCTACGCTCACACAGGATGCTGTTACTACATTCTATCTGTCTATCTATCTGCCCGGTCTTTCCAATGCCTCAAAGCAATTCTGGATGTAAAGCCTCTGTCAAACCCATTGTATTAATGAAACAGAAAAGGCACTTTTTGACAAATTTGGTATTTGAGATCTGTCCTCTAATAAATATTAAACAAGAGGGAGAGCTAAAGAAACCAATAACGACTCCCATAACTAAATTAGTCAAATGAAGTGAATATCATTGAACGTTACAGCCCTGCTATTTCAA
This sequence comes from Scophthalmus maximus, assembly GCF_022379125.1. Taxonomy (NCBI): domain Eukaryota; kingdom Metazoa; phylum Chordata; class Actinopteri; order Pleuronectiformes; family Scophthalmidae; genus Scophthalmus; species Scophthalmus maximus. Next base: position 18,893,417 of record NC_061515.1, on the reverse strand, counting down.
AATGTCCTCCTTCGGTCACTATTCTTCCTCTGTGGCTCAACAGGGAAATGAACGCAAAGAGATTTGTATATCATAAAAGGTTCTAACTTAGGAAAATACTCACTTTATTTGACCCGACTCGGACTGCTGATACATCACACTGTATAAGCTTTGGATCAAGGTTTTTTATTTTGTACAAAATTCACAAATGCAGTTACATAAATGAGTTTGTGTGTCAAAAAAGTGTTACAACAGAGATCAAATTCTACTGGTGATTTGACAACTCTGGTTTGAACAGTTTCAGACTGAGATCAGATGGTTTTTGTCTCATGGTTCATAATAACAATATCTGGGCTTTTCCAAAACACAAACGAATATGCTAATGAGGCTGGTGTCAGTCCACATCAGTTGCTGTTAGTTGTTTTATTGACAAACCTGAGGATCTTATGTGTAATCGGTTGCCATGCAGTTACCGTTCTGTGATATCCACTCCCAAGTCTTCCTGTCATTGTTTGCGAGGATCAACTGTTTAATGAATTTGTGTCCTGGGAATGGGTGAGGGGCCATTTACAAGTCTGTTCCCAGTGGTCGTCCATGGTGGCTACGATGAACAGGAGGAATAATTACAGCAAAGAAAATCTCAGACTAGAAAAAAAAAAATTTAAGACAGATTTGACGAACCAAATCTCAGATGCAAATCCCAAGGATATAAGTAATACCTAAATAATTCACTGGATGGCGATAATGATTCACGTGGTTGCGACTCGCCAGTGACACAAGAAGAAGAAATCTCAGCTGATGGTGACGATGTACGTGCTCATGTTTTGGTCCATGAAGGCAGCACTAGTTCCCAGGATGACGTCATGCAGTTGGGTTGGGGCTGGGAAAACATGGATCGGGAACTGGTAGAGCGATTCGGTGCACCCACCCACGACATCCCGCACTGAAAACCAGCTCGCAGAAAAAAGACCAAGTAAGCCTGCACGGAAACTTGTGTGTGTTTATTCTGCATAAATGTTGTCTCAACATGTCGTCAGCCTCCACAGCGTTAACCTCAGTTTAATGCCACTTCGCTAATCTGGAGCTAGCTAGCTTTGGTATTCCAGCAGGGACACTAAATGTGACGAGGGGTACAAAGTTAAAGCATCCACAAAGCTCCGGGAGTTAGCCGCCAGGTACCAGGTCTGCTCGCGGTTAACTGACACTGAAATGAAATGCGTAGGGTGCTGAGTGAAAGTTATCAGACCAGCTCCAGGGATGCAGTGTGTACGTGCGAAGAGAAAGAGCCCAGCCCAGACACTAACTCACGGGCCCGGTTTCATCGTCTATCTGCCAGCTGCAGCAGGGGTTTATGGTTGTTCTGTTCATGGTTGAGTGGCTGACTGTGTGAGGACTGGAGACAAAGCACCGGCAGCGCGGGTGATCCCTTAGAAGCCACAGGGTGAGGTTTGACAGCTCCGGGTGTGCTTGTTGTGTTGGTGTGGCAACACCGGTTGGGCGAGAGGAAAATGGTTCTCTTTTTACTTGATCCATTACTTGGGATTAGTAACCAACTGAGAAAAGCGGGCAACTATCTAAGTGACCCAGAAGCCACAGTTCTGCTCCACATCATCAAGATAGTAGGTGTGGTCTTGTAGAGGGCGCTCAGTGACGACATCTAGTTCATTTTTTCGTTAATATTGTCATATAACTGTCTATCATCACGTCTTCCTTTTTTTGACTGTCAGAAATTAAAACACAGAAAAACATCAAGCACATATTATTCCATCATAGATGTACAGTAAGGCTTCAACCAACAATTATTGTCTTTATCTATGCATCTACTATCAAACAATTTTCTCGAGTAATCACTTGATTGTTCAATCAATAAAATGTTAGATGATAGTGAGAAATGCCATAATTATTCCTTGAAGCCCAAGTAAAGCTATTCTGCTTTCTTTCATTGTCTGAAAACACACCAAAATGTTGAGTTTACTATCACATAAAACTGATATTTGAGATTCTGGTACCAGAGTGCAATTATAGTGAAAACACAGCAGATATTACTGAATGGATCATAAAGTTGGCCTTGACCTAGTTGCAGAAAGAGTGAATTACCAGCCTCATGAGAAAAATAGCAACCTGGTCAGGCCACTGTCCACCACCTATACAGACCAGCAGGGGGGAAAAAAATATCTGTCCTAGGTCGTTAAAATATTTTTTTACTTTAAAAATTAGTCACACTTGATTTGACGAGTGCAGTAAATGCCAATGCATGTGTATTCCTGGCTCTTGTGCAGGGACATTTCCAGAGTAACTAACATGTGCATGTGATGCTAGGTCACGTGTATTGAATGGGTGATAATTCATATCTTGGGAATAAACATTGGGATGGAACTTGTGGGAGGTGTTGGGGCCGTCCAGAGAGTTCAGAGGGTGGAGGCTTCGCTGAGCAGGGGAGCAGCTCCCACTGAGATCCTGTTGTATTTATGGACAGACAAGGTAGTCTGCTCCCTGGGAGGTCGTTATGTCTCATTGGTTTACAACATTGATTCAAAGATGATGAGGAATTTTTTTGACACACAAACTACTACTACTACTACTAATACTGACCAGCAGTAGAATAAAATGAGCCTTTAATGTCAAAGTGAAAACATATCTCAACAATCTGATGATCCAAATTTATTACAGATATGAAATACAAAATGCATCAGGACCTTTTAATATGACTCATCTAAGTCATTACTAGTGCAGCCATTTGGTTTTATAAGTCACATCCTTAGCATCAACTAATAAATCTCCTGTGATATTATTTGATTCATCATTTCAGTCACTTTCTTTAGCAATCATTGAATTTAAATTGAATCTCATCTTCTCCATGTAAGGATTTGATGCTCTTCTTTGTCATTTCTGTTAGTAGACTGAATAACTTTGGGTTTTGTAATAATCTGCAGATTAATGGATTATTGATGTAATAGTTAATTGCTGTCCTAAATTGATGAATTGTTTCCGTCATTTTTTTTAAACAAAAATTTGGTCACTTTTATTAGCATCTTAAATCCAAAGATTTGCTGATCTTCTTTGTTTTTTAACGTTGTAAATGTAACATCTTTATTTTTGTTGCATAATTCATTAACATTTATAATATCGAAATAGACTAAGGTGACCTCTTAAAATTTCTTTTTTTTTCTGGCCAGCAGTCCAAACCTGAAAAAGAAAATCACAAAATCCTCATATTCGAGAGGCAGAAACTAGTGATAAATAACTCAAATGGTTAATTGATTATAAAAGTTTTTTTGTTGATCAATTAAACGACTAAACATTTCAGCCAAAGGAGGTTTATACTGTATATGTTAGTCGTTTCTTATCAGTCCCTGCTCATGACTACATTGCCAAGAAAAAAAAAATTCTCAAAAAATGAAGCTGGATAAAAATTGACTGTGATGACTTAGGTAATTTTAAAGGTTTTTTGAGTGGTCGACAGCAATACGTAACTTAAAGTTAAAACAATACCAAATTAAGTGGCTCTTGTGTGGATGTTTTTTTTAATATTTGGATTGTCTGAGTGGACTTTCTTTTAACCTTTCAGCGCTCTTCCATCATATTGGGACAGTGTGTGGTGGTGGGGAATGCCTAGTCCTCCACCTTGATCAGGCTAGAAACCCCACATCTTCCCCCAAACAAGGCACCATGAATACATCAGGCAAGGTCAGCGGACTCAAACCCCCCAGTAAAATAGTCCGTACAACAGGGGTGGCATCAAGGACGTCTCCAGCATCTGGTAAGAACCAAGCAGTTCTTTAAACAATTTACGTTATAATATATGGGTGGCAATATGCCACAATATTTAGGATGTGGTGAGTATTTTTGTTTCAATACTAAAAGAATAAAACTCATACTGCAACAGGTTGAAACAGGAAAGGTAACTGAAAAGAAAATTTAAGAGAATATTTGTGTATATTAAATTAATGTGACTATAAGTGTTATATGTTGTGCTATTTGCGCCAAAGCAGGGCATCAAGTGGTGGCAAAAACAATTTATTTAACCCGGAGAGAACCCACACATACACGAGGTCAACATGCAAACTCCACACAGAAAGGCCCTGGTTAAACCGGGATTCGAACCCAGAACCTTCTTGCTGTGAGGCGAAAGTGCTACGCCACCGTGCAGCCCGTATATCACAACATATACAATATATATATAATATATGGTTGTTTTTTTTACAAACACACTTGATCACTCTTAAGCTAGTTATTATAATTTCTTAGCTCAAACCGGTTAATTAGCAATACTTTTTGAATAACAACCAAACAGTTCCTGTTGCATCAACTATGGAAAACTGTTAAAATGCTGAAAGTTTACATCTTATGTATTGTCACATAATTTAAATTAAATTAATTCTTTCATAATTTATATATTTGATAATTTAAACCGTGTTTTTTATATACATGACTGTGCAGGTTATTTAAGTTGTAAACACACATTGCTGATATAAGTAAATTGTGTATTTGTTTGAGACTGTTTTAAGTAGTGGATGGTATTTAATGTATTTCTGTAGCAGAGTATTGAAAAAATCAAGAATCAAGAGGTGACATTGAACACACATGATTGTAATCTTATCAACCTTTTTGTTGATTTCATTTTTTTAATATAATTATGCAGATTTTAGACATAATTTGATACTGTTCTCTTCCAGCTGTTTTGCATTAAACTACACATTTAAATGCCAATGTGTTTGAGAAATTCGGCATCTTTGTTTAGTATTAAATTGGTTTTGAAAAATCTTCCATTTTGAACTTAAATAATAAACTATCATTTGAGAGGATGCTACGAACTGTCTAATGGTTAAAACTACCAAACTCACAATGTTGCGGAGAATAGGCGAATAAAACAAAATTGTGATTGCAGGTACTCCAATGCCAGTTCCTCCTGAGAAGTCCCCTGGAAGTGTGACCCTCCCAACCCCGGATGGAAGTGCTGACTTTCAGGTTGGGGAGAGGGTCTGGGTCAATGCCAACAAGCCCGGCTGCGTGCAGTTCATTGGGGGCACACAGTTCGCACCTGGGCAGTGGGCAGGTATTGTGCTGGACGAGCCGATTGGGAAGAACGACGGGTCGGTGGCAGGGGTCCGGTACTTCCAGTGTGAGGATGGGAGAGGGATTTTCACGCGGCCTTCTAAGCTATCCAGGACGGACTTGCCAGAGAAGGAGGCAAACGGGGGCCATGCCATCCCAGCACAAGGAGCCACTGCAACAAGAGAGTCACCTGTTGGCTGTACCTCAACCGGTAACATCTCGCAAATTTATTGGTGAAATTACAAAAAACACAGATACTTTTGTTGTTCTTCAGTTAAGTAAAAGCAGTTTACGTCTCTACTTGTTTGATTTGTGCTTAATTAATTATGTCACATCAATGCACTGAAAACTGTTTCCTTTGTTCAGCTCAGGGAACTGGCATAAAGACGAGTGGTTTGCTTAACCGAATGTCCAGCGACTCTGTATCAAACCTGTCAGACACAGAATCCATGAAGAAGAACAGAAGGGAGCTGAGGCTGGGAGACCGCGTGCTGGTAAACCCATCTTAACAGTTAGTTTCTGAGCAAAAAGTCAGTAATCATTCAGAATGAATATTTCTATTGTCTTAAAGTCTTTTAGCTTCTTGCAACGGCAATTTTTTTCTGTAATATTTCCTCATACGAGTGCTCCATGTCAGATACAGCAAATTCTGTTCACTGCACAAATGTGTTGTAAATTGCTTGATTCATCTTGGTGAATGTGATCCTTTCACAAGAGATGCATGTGCAATTTGATCATTAGCATAATGTGAACTTAAAACAAGTTATTAAACCATTTCTGCTCCAATTGCAGGCCAGTTTCTCTCACAGTGTTTAGGAGATTTAAGTTTTATGATGTCAATAGTTCTAATCTGGACCTAAAATGTCCTTACAGCTCAAGGTGGCAAGTCATCAGAGCAGGATCATACTGTGACAGAAGTAAAGTAAATATACATCTACAATACCAGCTGCACCAGGGTATTGATTAGCACACCTGACTTCAATAGTCTAATCAGTCCCCTGGTTAAAACGCCTTGAGAAGCTTCCACAGGGGGAGAGAGACAAAGGAGAGAGACAAAGGAGAACATGTTTGACAGAAACCGACAGAGTCGCACATAGTTTAAGTTGGTTGTATGTTTTGTTTTTCCAGTAATAAAAGAGTTACCGGTGAATATCTGTTGTTCTGGTGTGTCTTGGGTGACCCGAGGTGGCAAGGATGGTTGTCACATATGCACTGGGGGTAAATGTAGATGTCCAATAGGAAGCAGTGTCTTTTTATCAAATCACAATGTAAAGAAAATGTAAAAGAAATAATGAATCGGCATCACCATGGCAACAATGTAAACAGTCCACCACATTTGCAATACGGATTTGAATTTGTTTTTTCTCGGGTTCTCATCCGCTTCTGTTTTGTAAATATAAGGAGTTTGTTCATTGAGATGAGGAGTACCGGTGACATTATACCACTACAGAAGAAGAAGAATTGGAAGCTGAAATGCAGGAAAACCCTGAATGTATTAACGTGATGAAAGCTCAGTGACGGACAGAAGGAGCGTTTCAGTCTCCTCATTGGTCCACAAAAGATTCAGCTTTGCTGTGACATTTAAGTCATTGGGCCTCATGCAAGAAGTGTTCGTACGCACAAATTTGTTCTTAAACTGGATGTACGAGTGATTTAGGAGAACTCCCGCAGTCATCTTTTTTTTTCGTATCTTATAATTTCTTTCAAATACGCACATAATTGACGAGTGGTCAAGACTTGTCGTAGGAGTCATGTGATTTAGTCTGCTGTTGATCTAACCACGTTTTTCTACTTATGAGTTGTTTTTAATAATTTTGAAGCAATTATGCATATTTAAATTAAATTAAATGGAGAAATTTAGGATTAGAATACGAACATGTTCTTCATGAGGCCCATTGGATCTCTGTACGTCATTATTTATTCACCGAATCTGTTTCTAACTACAGTAACCTTTTAACGATACACCAACTTTTCCACTACCCAAAAATAAAAACTTTTTTTTACGATATTTCAACCTGATTGAAATTTTCAGGTTATCCGCTCGTGTTTTTTGAATGCGCAAATTGAAAATGTGCAAGAGAAAATAGAGAATAAATAGAGAAAATGTGAAAGAGAAAATAGCCCAGCGTATCAGCCAATCAGCTCGTCTTACAGGTTTTAAGTAGAACAAAAACAATTATGCTAAGCCAAACATTATTTATTTATTTATTTTTTAATGTGCAGGTGGGTGGTACCAAGGCAGGAGTTGTGCGGTTTCTGGGAGAGACAGACTTTGCCAAGGGAGACTGGTGTGGAGTGGAACTAGACGAACCACTTGGCAAAAACGATGGAGCTGTAGCAGGGACCAGGTAAAGAGCATTGACAGAGGACAAATATATGATATCTGTTTTAACGGAATTATACAATAACCTGTAACGCAAATGTTCCTGCATCAACAGCTGTTATTGTATCTGTCTTCGGCCTCTGACTGTGCCATTGAACCTGTTTGTCCTCAGATATTTTCAGTGCATGCCGAGGTTTGGCCTGTTTGCCCCGGTCCACAAGGTGACGCGCATTGGCTTCCCCTGCACGACACCTTCAAAGGTGAAGAGCTCGCGGAGGAGGTCCACCCTCCTCGGGAGGAGCCCCAGTCCCTCCTCCATCAGCTCGCTCAGCTCCGCCACCTCCTCCATCAGCGGCAAGCCCAGCCGAGCAGGACTGGTAAGACACACTCTGTGTTGTTGGCTTTGTGCTGACTGGTGAAGCAACTCATTCCAAAACTTCACTGAGTCAAAGCTGAAAATTTCTCTCCAAATTTAAAAAAATGTTTGGCTTATTTCTTGAACCAAATTTGAGTTTCCCTTTTTTCCAGAAGTTTACATCTGCTGAATGATTTTACACACACAAATCATACTACTATTATGTAATGGAATATTGGCATGCATAGCTGAAATTATGCCACAATTATCCAAATCATCAACTGAGTTATATTTTATGTCAAACATTTAATGAATAAAAATATCTGGTAACCTTTTACTGAAAACATACACATTTAATTTGTTTCCTCATAATTTCTGCTCATCTAAAAGAAAGCATAATTTGAACATGCATGACATTTTTTATGCACCCACAGCAGTGTTACAGTGAGGGAAAGGCCATAGTGTCTTGGTTAAATGTTGACAAAGTGACTTGAAACACAAGACTGAGAAGAGTTTATTCAGCTGAAACCAAAATCTGTGTTTCAGTAACTTTAACTACAAGTGGGTGGGAATTCTGCTAAAATACAAAAGGACAATATTTTAAATGTTGCCAGTGAACTAAAGACGGATGGATATTCATATTTCCTTCACAATGTTTAAGGCAAAACAAATAAGTAGTAGATTATTGTAGTTTGTTGAACACAGGGCTGCTCACTTGGGGCTTGATTGTGTTTGGTGCTCTGCATTGGTTTATCTAAGCAAAATGGTCTGTTTTGAATGAAGATCATTCTTAATGAATGATTATTGTTTGATGAATACTTATTATTTCAAAGATATGTGTTTTACTCATGTTAAATCTGACTTTGTTGTGTGTGTGGTTACCTTGACCACACTGTCCTATTCCCTATCTCGTCACCTGCAGGGATCTCAGAGACAGTTTATACACTAGCAATATAAAATTCACTGGAAAACATTTGCACATTTAACAGTATGTTGTGTAAGTCTAAGTATACTGTGATTTTGCCAGCTCACGGAGACATCTGCTCGGTATGCTCGGAAGATTTCCGGCACAACTGCGCTGCACGAGGCTCTGAAGGAGAAGCAGCAGCACATTGAACAGCTGCTGGCAGAGAGAGACCTGGAGAGAGGTGAGGTCGCGAAGGCAACCAGCCACGCAGGGGAGGTGCAGCTGGAGCTGTCTCAGCTGAGGAGAGGGCGGGATCAGGTAAGATTCATGTGTGTCCTGTGGTTTTAACCCACACTTATTTATGTTTGTTCCACGCAATTCAATCAGAAGAATTTCTTAAATCTGAATGACTTTGGAGTCAGCAAACATGACTCGGGATGACGATGTTGCTCCTTGTCTCCTGGATGTGTGATGAAGCAGCTGTTGTTAAACATAACCGTAACCATAACTGTACATACTTGTATGTGTGTGTTGTGTGTTTTTGGGTTAGTATGCCGTGGAGATGGAGGCAAAGCTTGATCAGCTGCGTTTGCTGGTGGAAGCAGCAGATCGAGACAAAGTGGAGCTGCTCAACCAGCTGGAGGAGGAGAAAAGGTAAGGTGGTTCAACTTAACCTACAGCCTGCACATGATACTGTATATGGATACTAATGTCAGGGGTGAGAGCAGACACAGCAGACGGTCATGACAGTTTTCAGTTAACTAAGGCTTAAATGTTAAAATGTAATTTTCTCACAAACTTAAAAATCTGTTTTCGTGCATCTTAAAGATCCAGAGGTCTGATCGTAAGAGGTGGAGTGTACAAAGGTAGTGATGATAATACCTTACCTGAATCAATATGCAATTCAGAATTTATTTTTAACACCACTCCTCTTTTTGCTTTCATCATGTTACACATAGCAACAATAATGCTGGTTGATTTTATTTGCAATCACTTCACATACATCTTCATTGGGTTCACTTGCCAATGTTGTTCTACTGTAAGTTATCTCTCTGTTTTTTCTCTGATGTACACCAGCAGCAGAATATCTTTCTTGCTCAATATTTATTAATGGTTAAAAAAAAATTGAATAACAATATATCCGCTAATAGTAATAGTTGTAACAATTGACTCAGCTGATATCCTCAGTGATATATAATATTATATAAATATTATATTAGTAGTACCATTATATGTATCTGCACCAGCGTGTAATATGTACAATAGAGATGCTACTTTAGAGTTTGACTATCGTCCCTGATTGACAGAAAAGTGGAGGATCTGCAGTTTCGTGTGGAAGAGGTTTGCATCACCAAAGGAGACCTTGAGGTATCTGTCTGAATGTCTGTCTGCCTGACTGTCTGTCTGTCTGTCTGCCTCACTGACTGACTGACTGACTGACTAACTGACTGTATGTATGTATGTATGTATGTATGTATGTATGTGTGACTGCCTGTCTGTCTGTCTGTCCTATTTTCTAGTAATTATTTTTACTTTTACACCTATTTACTTCCTCTTTCCTTCTATGTATTGTTAATCATTTTCCCTCAGGGGATCAGAAAAGTTTTGGTTATGATTATCAGGCTGACGCTTTTAAATTAACGTCCTGACAAACAAGGTGACGAGTTGATTAACATATTTTACATTACCTCATCCATTTAGTTAGTATTAAAACAAGCCCTCCTTTGCACTATTTTCATAACTCTTTTGCTTTTAATAACTCTGTTCTCATTTTGCTAAGCACATTAAGTGAATTCAAAATGCTAAAAAAGAGGTCACTGATTTACATTACTGCTCATGTTTCCTCTAAAAAAACAACAAGATCTGACGATTGAATCAATCATCAATCAAGTATTTTCCTTTTCCTGTACTCTTTGACTCATTCATTTGCTTTCTTGTTCTCCTTTTATTTATTCATTCACGCTTTACTCACTTACCCTCCCTCTCAGATTTTCTACCCTCCCTCTCAGATTTTCTACCCATCTGTAGCACTCGCATTACCATCCTCTCATCAACTTTTCATCCGCACGCCTGTTCTTGAAAGCTGTTTTTGCCTCGCCTCGCCTTCCGTCACATTCTTTAATTTCCCTCTCCCTCATCTGCATCTTTGTCACTCTTGGAAGGAAATACTGCCTGAGTTAGTTTCCTTCAGGTGCTGGAAATACAAGCAAATGAGTGCCAGTGGGAGAGAAATAAAACATTTCTCAGGAAGTTAAAAATCAGAATTAGATGATCAAAAGAGTTGATTCCTGATGTTCCTCAGAGAAGATTAAATAAATTATCTTCACTTTTTCAACTGACGAAAATGAAAAGCTGGAAAACCATCAGTGCTTTCTTACCAACTGACTGCTCTTCTCTTTACAGTCGTGTCCTGTTTCTCTTTGTGGCACAAGGCTGGCATGTCAACGTTGCATTGGTTTGTTCTCTTCCTGCTCTCTCTGACTAACAGACGCAGACCAGGCTGGAGCATGCCCACATAAAGGAGCTTGAGCAGAGCCTGCTCTTTGAAAAGACCAAAGCTGAGAAACTCCAGAGGGATTTAGAGGACACTAGGGTAATGCTGGCAGGCCCGGTCACACCACAGGGCTGAGCGATGTGCTTTTGATTTACAGAATATTTTGAAGGAACCACAAACTGCAAACATTATGTAATTGTCCTATTTATCACAAGTTGCTTCCCATGTAGCCGAGTCCGGACTAGCTCTGGCACTCTCTCATCAGCCTCATGCTTTTCTAATAACCCAAGTCCACAATTCTGAACATTATGCATGTGTGCATGAAAGTCCCTTTACAGGACAGATTGTGCAAATGCCTGTGCTTTGAACATTGTTGGTCTGAAAGGAGAAGGCTAGCATTGTGCTGCATTTTCCCTCTTCAGCCAATCCCATGAAAAGACCAACAATGGGTTACTTCTTTCTTTCTAAGTTCCAACTTTGCTGCCTCTTCTGTTCTACTCAGAACCAAACCCATAGGTTCCACCAAAGATGTAAAAACACCTTACAAATATATAGTTTTAATCAGAACAAGTCTTGGTAATTCCCTAAAACAGCCTTTAATGCTTTAGTTTTATTTATTTTTAGAATGTGTCACTCAAACAGGAAGAAATAGTGCATTTATTGGGGACTATTTTCAGCTGTGGATTAATCCACATTCAGTGCTCTCGTGAGTATTTGGTGCAGCAGGACAGTGTTTGTGTGGAGATCAGTCAAGATAACCTATAGTGCGTGTAGGAAGATGTTACCCAGTGAATACATACATAGTTTTCTTCAAATTTAGAAGAAAGCAGGAAACGTTAACCTTTATTGTGTTTACTCACATATCCACTTAACCTATAACTTAATGACTAATTCAAAATGTTGATACACTGTCAGGTTAGGATGGCTTAACCATTGACCTTTTTTGGAATTTGTCTTATTAAATGCATTCCTATGTATTTCTGACTATGACTTCTCCCTGGTAAACCAGGAAAGATGAGTTAATGGTTGTAGATCATTTTTATATTTTATTCAGAAATGTGATAAATATTAAAGCTGAAAATTCCAGTTGATTAGATTTGCCAAATGACCACCAATAATTTTGATATTGGAATAAAATAAATGTGTTTATTAATATTAATAAATGGGGCTGCACGGTGGTGTAGTGGTTAGCACCTCACAGCAAGAAGGTTCTGGGTTCGAATCCCGGTTCAACCAGGGCCTTTCTGTGTGGAGTTTGCATGTTCTCCCAGTGTATGCGTGGGTTCTCCGGCTTCCTCCCACAGTCACAAGACATGCAGAATGGGGTTAGGTTCATTGGAGACTCTAAATTGACCGTAGGTGTGAATGTGAGAGTGAATGGTTGTCCGTCTCCCTAGGCTGGTGACCTGTCCAGGGTGTACCCCGCCTCTCGCCCAATGTTAGCTGGGATTGGCTCCAGCGACCCCCCGCGACCCTTAAATGGATAAAGCGGTAGACGATGAATGAATGAATGAATATTGATAAATGCCAAACTATGGCTTGTTCTCGTTTCTTTTTTTCTTCTTTTCTTTCTTGTAAATTACAACAAAATGATTAAGCCGGGAAAAAATTATAATGAAGATAATATTAGTTGCAGCCCTATAATTTTCACATTTTAAATGATTTTATATTATCCTTTTGTAACTTAACCAATTTGAGGTGAACCAAACACCACTGCTGCTGACAACTATTAATTTAACTGTTATATATTTAAATAAGTACAGAGCACAATAATCAGGTTGAAGCATTTGCTTCACACTATATATCCCAGGTGTCTTCTCCTATGTCAGCTCCTCCTGTTTCGCCCTCATGCCTCCTCTCTGCTTTTGCTGCTGTAGGTGGCCACTGTGTCTGAGCGCTCCAGGATCATGGAGCTTGAGAGGGAGGTGGCAGGTCTCCAGCTCAGGCTCCGGGCGTCCCAGCAGAAGGAGGATGCTGCGTCTCTGTCTCAGCAACAGATTAGCAGCCTCAAGGCCCAGGCACAGTCTCAAGAGAAAAGGGTTTGTGGGAAAACCTCAGAAAATAGGCATATGTCTTTGTAATGTGTACTTTAAGCTAACGTGGCAATGCATTATTTATGGCTCTACTCAGATGTACATGTCTGCATTGTATGTGCTACACTGTGTCCTCAACAGATCAGTGAGCTGAGTGTTGACCTGGAGAGCAAACAGAAAGAGCTTCAGTCTGTGCTGCAAGATAAAAGTTCTCTGGATCAGCAGCTGAACAGCCTGGTAAGAAAGGAAGAAACTAATACAAACAGTATATAATTAATCACCACAGAGGCCGAACAGTCCACTGAAATTCATTCGAGGCGCACCAAATTGCACACACACATAGATATCAGTCCCCTAAATATGCCTAATTATTTTCATGAAGATCCCTGAATTATTCCCTGGAAATGTCAAAAACACCAAATCTCACAATGTTAAAGAAAGTTAAAGAAATCCTTGACCCCCCCCCCAATATTCTTTCTTGTCCCATGTACCATCTTTCCACCAAGTTTCATGGATATCCATTTAGTGATTTTTGCGTAATCCTGCTGAAAAAAACAACTAACAAACAATCGGACAGGGGGGAAAGCATAAACTTCCTTGGTGGAGGTAACAAACAAAGAAAGAAAAAGTAACAAAAAAGAGTTGCAAATATGTATGTATATGTAAAATGTATCTGTATCTACAGTGCCCAAACAGTACATTTAGTATAACATCAAAATAAAAAACATTCACTGCTCAGTTGCATTCGAGTTGATTTGCTTTCTCTGATAATCAATAGAGGACAATGCCCTGTTCACTTTCATGTGAAGAGCTGTCTCCCTTCGTCAAACCTGTGAGGCTGCATTCAGACAGATGCGGTCTCATTCATTAAATATGGTCAGGCTTTTGGAACAACAGGTGATGCCAGTGGGGTTGGGGGGTATATAAAACAACAAGCACATTTCCACAAATAAGTGCATCATGTCTGTTGCTGGAGATCTGCCCAGGCTTTGTTTTTTTGCACTGGGAGGTGTTTTGCTCGTGGGCATCGTGAAGAGTTATTTCCTCCACAGAGTTTGCATTTTTTCTGCACCCGTTCATTATTGCCCGGTTAGCTCAAGGTAAAAGAATGTGACTTTGTAAGTGATTAGCTCGTAGTCAAGCTGATGTTTCTCCATTTCAGAGAGAGAGGCTTGAGGTCGCCGAGGAAGAGAACAGGAGGACAGCGAAGACCATGCAAGGTAAACATATATGATGCATCCCGACTGCCTTTATGCTCATTCGATTTTTAGATAGTTTCATGATGGTTATTACAGTTGACGACCTTCTGCTTTTTATCAGAGTTGGAGCAGAGGGTGGAACAGTCGAAGAAAGGCTATCACACCATGAAAGAGGAGAGCCAGTGCAGAGAGAAGGAGCTGAAAGCCCAGCTGACACAGGTAGGTTCACACACGTCCAGGAAAATCACTTCGTACTGTACTTTGAAATAAAAAATTGTGTAAAATGCATTGTCTAAAATTCAACCAGGGGTTTCCAGCACTTTTGGCCTGTGACCACTTACAAGAAAGCAGCCAATGTCAATGTTTCAGAGCTCATGTGTTGTTAGCAGTCCCAGCAAAGACACACTCCCCTGTAGACTTTGAAGATGGTTTCATTTAAATAACTGATTCAGGCCCAAAGAGAGAAAATTACCCAATATATCATGGAGAAGATGAAAGAAAATAACTCAATTAATATATAGATTTTTTTCTTATTCCTTGTCCTAATAATCATCTCACAATCCCTCAGATTTATCTCGTGAAACCACGGAACAAAACTTCATAACTGTATAATAAGTAGTTAAAACCAGCTCCACCTCGAGCAGCTACCACAATGAATTGCTGCAGAAGCACTAACGGGTCCTTATCAATAATCCAAAACCGTTTTTATAATAATATTTTATTGCAGAATGACTACCTCTGCTTTACTATTTAAATACATTTTGCTGATGATACATACTTCATGTACATCTACATCTTAGGTAAATGCATAGTGTACCTGAGATGTACATTTTACATTTACCGAAGTCAAATTTTGAATGCTGGACTTTTGGAATATTTTTTTTAATTGTTGGTCTTCCACCGCTGCATGTTGTGAGTTTTTAGTGCTTTACTGAATCAGTTGTTACATCAATTCAGTAGATGATACTGGTTCAACTCCTTCACCTCATGTGACCAGTCTCCTTATTATTGTACGTAAACTGCACACAGCAGAGCCTGGGACCTAATCTTGCTTTTGCCTCCTCTGTCCTGGCCTCCGACTGCAGCTTGAGTAATGCTGTACGTAGATGATGAATCAGTGCGTAAGCATTTTCAGACTCCCACCGCAGTAGCTCAGTGTGCTTCTGGCTTTCAACAGCAAATCATTGTTCGTATTCTGTATAAGGAAATGGAAAAGTGATCGTTCTGATTGTGCTAAATTCAAACATTTTTCCGGACCTTTAATGATCCCTCTTAAAGTAATCCTCCCTCTCCAGTGTGCTTTCATTCAGACTTAAAGAAGCTCTACTGCTTCAGAGCCTACACTCTACTCAGGCTAATTTAACATCGTTAAAAAAATTACTAACACATGCACACATTACACTCCTATTTGGTTTAAATAATACACAGACGACGACCACTCACTTTTTTGATTAAAGCTTGACAGTTTTCAAACTGGATGCTTATCAACACAGTTTCAGTGGAGTGATGTTTTAAATGTTTTATATTGTAATATTGGAGATTATCATGATGACATATTTTTTAAATGGCAGTGGTGCAATATTGATTGTTTGTCAATAATTGTAGAGGAGATAAAGACGGCAACCTGATCCGACCACATGCAGCCTTAAGGAATTACTAGGTATTGGAAATTCCTTCACTATTTTTTTTTTTACTTTAAAACCCCTGAAGACTCTGTTTTGAAAGCTTTGAAAAACCATTTGGATGTGGTTTTGTGATTCATAGTCACACGCCAACAACCCCACAGCTGTCATCACATTATGATCGATATAGATAGATAGAAACGAAAACTCGAGAACGAAACTCAGTTGGAGCAATCCACTTTGCAGCATAAAAAAATAAAAATAATATATAAAATATATACACATACACAAGCCCAAGCACATCTCTCACATGCCCGTGACCACATACCTAAAAAGCTTTAAAAAATAAAATGTAATAGATCAGTGTTTGGAGGGGGGGGGGGCACTGGAAGCAATACTTTGGAAAGAGGGGCGTTTGTTTTAAGGCGAGTTTACACCAAAGATTCGTTGTCCAGGGCGACTGCGTATACGCCCACCAACCCCACACCGCAGAAACCAAAGAAAAACATTTCATTAGGGGAGCGGCCTGTGCAGAGCCAGAAAAAACATTTGACAGCGTAGTCCCGAAGATAAGCCGCAATTCGGTGATACGGGAGTGTTTCGGGTGGTAAGGGACCTGGAAAATGGATAGGGGGACGGTGGCCCAAGAAAAGGTTGAGAACTACTGTAATAGATAAATAATGAATAAAGGGCAATGAAACACGTAAATTATTCCGGGGTCTGGGGGTTATGACAGTTATGATGCAAATGTTTCTAAACTGAGATGATTCACAGAGGAGCTTGACATTGCCTATTTAAAAAAGCAAAGAGGAAAACACAAACAGAGAAATCCCTCATTTGTAATATGCAAAACTTATTTGAAAAAGAAAGTTTTGTGTTCTTGTACGAACTCATCACCCAATGAATAAAATACAGGAACACTCTGCTTCAACTTATTTAGTATTAATGCTCTTACATTTCTAGTCATCTGTGATTTTGCACGTCAGACGTCTGTAGAAGAGCTGTAGAAAAGAGACTCCGTGCATTCACTGAGGGTCAATACAGCCTAAAAACGAACTATTGAATTGGAGGAGTAGTGCATACTGTACATGGCGTCCGCTTGTTCTACTGATCCTCTGCTTTTTGATGTCAAAATATAAATTACAGTCTGCTGTGTGACTCGGGAGAGCACCGCCAGCTGCACCAGGGGAGTGATTAGCACACCTGACTTCAATTGTCTAATCACTCCCCAGGTTAAAAAAAATCCTGTGAAGAAGCTTCCACGGAGCAGAGAGACAGAGAGACAAAGACGAGCGGTGTGACAGAAGCCAGGCAGTGTCACACTGCATTTCAGTTGATTGATGTTTTGTGTTTGTTTTTAATAAAAGAGTTACTGGTGAGCGGCTGTTGTTCTGGTGTGTGATGGGTAACCCAGTGTCGCAAGGATGTTTGCCACAGTGGCGCCCAACGTGGGACCCAACACCACCACACATGGAATGCAGCCGCAGCAGCTGTCAGTGACCATGCTGGCTAAATTTGCGAGGGAGTTTGCGCCGATGCAATGGCAGCAGGCGACATAGAACAGACGGCAGCTGGAGGCTCTTCAGGCACAGGCGCAGAGGCAGCTCCTGGAATGTCTCCTGGCCCGATCAGGGATCAGCACCTCACATTGGCTTGTGCCGTCAACTCTCTCTCCCTCGCTGGGTCACAAGTTACCTGCTCTCTCTCTCTCTCACATCGCTCCAACGTATTTACAGTCATTGCCTTTCCACCATGTGGATCACCACAGATGTATTTTACAGAAAAACCACAATGCTCCTATTCACAAGACTCCGATCTCAATGCGTCCTGAGTGTTTTCACCTGTACTTAGAGCTGTCCACTTGTGATCGGATCACTCAGGACGGATGTTACTGCCAGGTGAAAACGGGGTGTGCGGGGAGAGCTGAAGGTGAAATTACAACTTCTAAACCAGGTTCTGTTTTAGAAGTAAGAAAACCTCATTCAAATTCTTACTGGCATTTTTAACTATGCTAATAACTAAAAACCCGGGATAGGAACAGCCTTTCTCAACAGGATCAGTAATATCATTGTTGATTGAAATGTCGTTATTTTTTAGGTCAGGGTTTTTTAAGTGGCTTGTATCAAAAATAGATAAACATAGAAAGACAACTATCCAAGAAAAATTGGCTTAATTTTGTCAATTTTCTTAGAAGCTGTGGCTTAACTGTGCTCACAAAGTAATTTAATTTTCTGAAAGCTACAAAGTTTTCACCAAGACGGAAAGAAAGAAACGCTGAATGTGTAATGCCAGCAGCTAGTAACGTGTCATTCTAACATAACTCCATTTGGCTGCTCCGCTCGACGTACATACTCAGACAAGTCAGATGTTACGTTGTGCTTTCCATTTTTTAATGCTGCAAGAGAAGAGGCTTTTCGGATGAGGACTGGCTGATGCTTACACTTGTGCTGTTGTATTGCGTGGAAACTCTTTTAATAAGTTAGTAACGCTCACTACATCCCCATGTAAAACGTGCGCATGTGTTACTTTGTGTATCCACGGCCCCATGAAAGGATTTGCACGTGCACATAGAACAAGTTTAGCATCTGTAGCCTGCAGGTTTTTTTTCAGTGCATTCACATCAGAATTCCCACACTGACTGCATGTGACTGTGTCCCAGTCATCGGATTAATCAGTCACGCATGGACTACTGTAGTCTGCCTCTTCATCTCTCTTCCTGCTCTGATGGCCAGTACATAACTTCATATTTTCATAATTTCACAAATATTCAATGCCATTGCTTCAAACTGTGGTCCACCTACAGACGCTCAGTCAGTCTGTGGCTCTCTGCTGCCCTCTCTCTTGTCCGCTGTACACTCACCTCTGACTCCAGCTGCCTGTGTGCTCCAGATGGTCGGCCTCACCACAGCCAGAGAAATGCATAGGAGATTAGAGCGGGAGCTCGGGAGTGAACATAAACATGCTTCCTGTTTGGTTGTTTTTATATACGTCATTGTGTTGCTTTTTTTCCTAGATGTTTCTGCACTGCAGCTGTCCTCTACTGCTGTTTGTGGATATAAATATTTTACCTTTTTAGAAATTGACTAAAAGTGAAAACAGCTGTGAGAATGCTGTTTAACTATATCTCGATTTTCTACAGTAAGATTTTGAAATAAATGAAATTAACGTTCTCTCATCGTCTTCATCAGTTGATGGAATTTTCTCAGCTGTCATGGAAAGTGAAGGGTTTCTAGATAAATAAATCAATAATTTCTTTATACATCAAATAAACACATTTAGACTAATACAATAAGTAAATGTTCGAATTTTCATTTTATTATTTGAGGACATGATAGTATGTCTTTTATTTTTAATCGTTCATTGACTGTATGCCAGTTATGGATAATTCAGGAGATTTAGTTGTTGATTTATTTATTAACAATTAAAATGTCCTTATATTGACATCCAATCATTATTTTGTTATAAATCATTAATTGTACAGCTTTTATAAGCTTATACGTGCTTTATTCAGTTGTCAGGATGAACAGAAAATAAATGTCTCTTTCTCCAGGGAATAGTTGCACATCCAGTCAGTATAATTTCAGATAGGATAGTAAAGAAGAGTTATTATAAACGGTAATATTCAAAGCCTCTCAACAGGAGCACATGTGGAAAAAAACAAACATTTGCAGTATTAACAGTGTGAACGAATAACCAACTGGTTAAAGGGCCCATATTATGCTCCAGGCACCTTTTCAGCCTGCCTCCACGTATATTTCGTTATCTGGGGTGTCTGCCAGCCCACGGAAAATGAAAAGAAAACAATGAGTCGTTGATTCGTGGTTTGGGTGTTGTCCGTGCAGACGGTCTGTAAACGAGCCATTCACAGCCCGGGCGTCAAGTGACTAAGTTGACTCCTCCTACTGGGGCAACCACGCCCCCAACCTGAGCAGCACCTCCCCCTTGAAGTGCGAAAAACAGATCACATCTACGCCATAATTTTCTCCCCGCAAGCGAACGACGACCGCGGGCATGGCCAAGCTAGACTCACGGCCGGCCGGCGTAGCTAGACTCGTGGCTACCGGCCGGCCGCGAGCTACGCAGGCCGGCCGGGATATCGTTAACGTTCTATCGCCCAGCCCCTTGTGCTCTGTGTGTAATTATGGAGAACGTGTTCGCTGTGCCTCCCGGGCCTCTACGTCGTGTTTGTGCCTTGTCACGTGCAACTGTTGTCATGGCAGCGCAACGGCGTAGTTGCGCAGCAGACCCGGGGAGGAGCGAGGCGGAGCTTTGCGGAACACGAAGGGAGGGGGGCGAGGAGTGAGCAGGAAAGCGCTGGAATCGACCATAGTCTCACAGGGCTGTTTATACAGAAAGAGGAGGGTGCTGTGTGGCTTGATCCTTGAGGTGTTTTGACATGGAATGGCAAAGACATGTAGTTCACACACCTGAAAACCAATGTAACTTGTGTAAAAGGGGGCATAATATGGGCCCTTTAATGTATTTTAAATGCACACACATCTAGAAAGTAGAAAAAGAGAAACGTGATTGTCATCAAAAAATGCCCAAAAATTGTAGAGCAATTATTCAGCAGGACGCTCTTGCATCTGCCTCTTCTCTCCACTTACCCATGACACTGTAGCCTGTGATGTAATACTGCGTGTGTGATGCTGGACAGAACATTGCTTTAGTTACTGGATGGTTGACTTGATATCGGCTTCTTTTGTCTGTGTGCTGTTCAGACATCTGTAGTATTAAGATCTGGAATGATAATTCGGTTAATCTATGAGTTGGTTTTATGACGTTTTAGCCCCTAAACCGTGGTGATGATTGTGACTTTTTTTTTTTAAACAAAAATGCCAAACAATTCTCTGGTTGCAGCTTCTCAATTGTGAATGATTGCTCGTTTTTAGATCGATTAGATTGACAGTAAATGAATGGCCGACTATTTTTTATCGGTTGATGGTTTAAGATCCTCTGTTTTCGACTAATTCGATGCCTCAGATGTTATTTTTTTATGTGTTTGTAAACTGGATATCTTTGGGTTTTCAACTATTTGTGGGCCAAAACAAACCTTGGCCTTCGCACTGTCTGACCAAAGGATTAATCAAGAAATTAATCGGTGGATTAATTAAAAATGATAATGTTGTTTTCTTACTGAACATCTCTAGACATCTCTCTGCTTGGCTTTTCAGTTGTGGATATTTTTGCTTGTAATGTCTCTCTTCTGTAACATTAAGTGAATATTATTGGGGTTTGAAGTAATGGTCAACCAAAAGAAACCATTAAAAGTTTATATCATTTTCTGGAATTTTATGGTTTGTAAAAATTATCAGTAGTTGCAGTTTGTGTACAACTGC
This sequence comes from Scophthalmus maximus, assembly GCF_022379125.1. Lineage (NCBI taxonomy): Eukaryota > Metazoa > Chordata > Actinopteri > Pleuronectiformes > Scophthalmidae > Scophthalmus > Scophthalmus maximus. The sequence continues at coordinate 18,872,111 of NC_061515.1, read as the reverse complement.
TCAGTATCACAGAGTATAGTATGAATGGCTGGTTGTTTATATCTGACCTTGTAATGTGAGAGCAAAGCAGTCGCCTTGCAGCTGATTCTCCGATGAGATTCTGTGGATTCACCATGAATGAATGGCGCTGAGGAGTGTGTGCACATACAATGTTGGGGAGTGAGGAAACAAGATTGTGAGCTGCAGAATGGTGGTGGGTGAGTCTGGGAGGGGCTTGTTCAGGCTTACATAATGGAAGTGCTCAGCTTCTTTAACCCGACAGTGAGAGGGAGCAGGAGAGAGGCAGGCTGCTCAGGCGACACATGCTCTCCGTTTGCCTCTTGTGGTTGTGCATGGCGGGGGGATGAGAGCTGATGATTTATTGATGCCCAGCTTATGTTAGTGTGTGCATGTCACAGTGCAGAGAGAGGGAGAGTGTTTAGCAGATGGACGTCAGGTTGAAGTCCGGCTGTGGTGAGCTGTGCGTAGGTATGGACATAGCTGCTCTGCATCAGGGTTACTCCAGTAACATCTAACCGCCTCACTATCAGGTAGGACTGTCTGTTGCTGAGCACGGGACTCAAACTGAACTGTCGGCCAATGAAAGAGCAGGTTATTGGCATTGTAAGCAGAAATAGGTGGAACATAGTTATAGAGGTTATCTATGTTTATTCTCACCGAGCAATCTGCATGTTTGTCTTCATTTGCGTATGTTTATCAGGTCTATTTCAGCATGCACCAGGTAACCTGTGTATGCGTTTCTGTGTGTTTATGTACAGTGTGCTCATGTATGTATTTTAGCATCCCGTTGTGTAGATTTCACTTTGGAGGTTTGGATGAACCTTCATTGATCCACCATAGGGGAAATTCAGGATCAACACAGCACCACTAAGTGTAGCAGCACAGGGGAAAGTGTGATGATATAATAAAGTAGAATAGAAAGAGTCTGAGGTAAATAACAAAATAGAAACACTATGCCTGAAAATATAACAATAACAACACTATTTACAACAATAAAAATATGTACAATAATGTGCAAAGTTGTTGCGCAATATAAAATAAAATTTAAATAAAATAAAAGTTAGGTGGATGTGCAGTTGAGATTTGGACTGTATAGAGTAAATACTGTATAGTGATAAACACTGAGGTTGTCACGAAGTCAGAAACTCACGTGCGAGGCATCCAAAACACAGCTGATGGCTCTGAACAGTGTTTTGACAGAAACATACTGCAGGCGGCGGCTCACAGTGTGACTCATTACGAGTATTTGATGCCAGTTGCAGCAAAAGCATAGATTTTTAAAGTCGTACTTGTTAATTAATTATTGACTGTTTGCAATGTCAAAACTGCTGGTGTCACAGGGCTGCACGTGTCTGAGAAGCGGTTTTTAGTCAGATTATGATTTTTCTCGATGCTCTCGGAAACCCCAGACGTCTTACTCAGACAAGAAACAGAAGATTGTCTCGAGTGATCTGATGTCCGTGGGTTTTTTTTTATTTTTAGCTCCATGTGGATTTAACCCCATACTGCTGTCTGCTGACTCATCCGGAATACTGAAAGATGGTGCATTTTAGGTACTACATGTCATTAGGTGTTAGTGGGCCACAATTTATCTTGTCTATCTTGTCTTTTTTTTCCTTGAATATTTGTGGAATACATTGTTTGTGGAATACATGTACGTTTTTTTACTGGAATATTTGTGGAACACATGTATAACCAATCACGTTGATCCCTAACCAGACTCAAACTGGGCACTGAGTTCATGGGTGGTGTCTTATTCCCTAAGCTGTGGGAGTGGCCCACACAGCAAATGTTTTGATAATTGATTAATCCCTTAAAAAGACCAAGCCAAAAGAGAGTTAATGGGGAGGCAAAGATAGTGTGAGGGGAATTTGAGTCAAAAATCACTCCTCCACGGACATGACACATGTTGATGTCATTCAGTTGATCACAGTACACTTCTTAAGGAGATATATATATGTATATACAATGAACAAAATTATAAACGCAACACTTGTGTTTTTGCCCCCCATTTTTCATGAGCTGAACTCAAAGATCTAAAACTTTTTCTTTGTACACAAAAGGCTTATTTCTCTCAAATATTGTTCACAAATCTGTGTTAGCACTTCTCCTTTGCCGAGACAATCCATCCACCTCACAGGTGTGGCATATCAAGATACTGATTAGACAGCATGATTATTGCACAGGTGTGCCTTAGGCTGGCCACAATAAAAGGCCACTCTGAAATGTGCAAAAAAAAAAAAAAGGTGTTGCGTTTATAATTTTGTTCAGTGTATATATATATATATCAGAACTTGCTTGAGTTGCCACATATTTAAGTTTAATTCAGTATCACAGTAATCAGTAAGTGATTGATGGGTGAATTGCAAAAGGGAACTGATAGATCTGTAACCTGGCCAATTTTCCAAAATCAACATAAAACATATATGGGTAAAAAAAGACGGGGCCAAGGGGACAGCAGCACCAATTGTATATTACAACAGCACATTTGAGGAGGTTTTAAGGGTCTTGCTCTTCTAATGCCCACAATTTGGCGTGAGCATGTTTCCATCTGCAACATTTGAGCAAAACTTTTTTTACATCTTCCAATTTCGCACACAAGTCAAATTTCACACAGAACTGATTAAAAAATAAAAATAGAGGGACAAGCAACACTTCCCATAGAGAGCCACCTTAAAATACAAAATGTCACTACAGATGGTATTTTTTTAACTTACAGGAGGTCTGTGGAGTTCACTGAAAAACAGTAGGCCATTATGCTTGTAATCATTAATAAGGCGGGGGGTAAAATAATACCCACATGTGGCTCTAGGCAGGATTAACATCACTGACGAAAACTAGTAACGTTAAAATCACCCAGTTTCTGGGAATGAGGCCAATGTCTAACAACGTGTTAGCTGGGAATATAATGTTAAATTGAGCAAAAGAGAAAATCTAAATTTGGTGGGATGTCCTTTGTTGTGTTAACCTGGTGTGTAAGGATTATTTCACGTCCTCTTACATTTCCTCCATCTGTGTCTGTTCCTCCGCTGCAGCTTGAGGCTTTGAAACAGCAGAACTCCAAGTACCAGGAGGAGCTCAGTCTGTTGAAGGAGCTGAGCAGTTCAGAAAACCAGAGATTTGGAGTCCTCTGCAAGGAATTGTAAGTAGTCAGGGGATGTACTGCCTTTTTCCCCCCCTTCCCCTGGCTCGTGTCTCCAATAAAAGGTGGCTCCAGCCAGTCAGTTCATTAGACTGGTGTGGTAAATTTGGCAGTTAAAAATCCAGTCTGCATTTTCAAGCTCTTCTGTAAAAAGAACTAACTGTGCGAATTTGGCTCGATTTAATTACATGTCGTCAATGCACACATGTAAACAACCTCTTTAATGGTCTACTGCTGAAATGTCAAATGTGTAATTAAGGTAGATCCATCTCTAACTCTTCAGAGAGACGCCCTCATTGGTAAATTGTTGCGTAAAGCCCATAATGAGCTACAGGGTGCTATTATGTAATTAGGGATATGATGTTGAAGTGGATAACAATTCTCAGAAACGCCCCCCTTGGGTATTATGGGTTTCTATTAAACATTGCTGAACCATGAGTCCTCACTCAAAATGCGTGCATCCATAAAATACTAAGTTTAAGATCCTGTCCACTGGACTTGGTTTCCATCCCTCTCCCTATGAACTGAACATCAATTAGCATATTTGTGAAACCAGCAAACACCAAGTCTGCAGTAACACAATTAATCTGTTAAGTCTTTTGTGTGATACCTCATAATGATAATGGAACTGAGATGAATCCTGACTAGATTCTCAATGCAATGAATGCAAGACAAAACACTTATTACTATTAATTGATATGATGATGATTCATACATTTTCTCTGTATCAGAGGTACACGGACACCAAAAAAAAAGATTTTTCATTTCAGTGTGACTAATCCTCTCAAGGATATCATTATCTTTGAATAATGAATAAACATCCAGAATCCCATATAGAGATCATTATGAAGAGGAGGCTCTTATAGCTGCAACACTTGCCATGAGAATCATCAGGTTTTGAAGTTTTCCTCAGTATCAAAGTAGTTCAGGGAGAGTTGCCTTACATCCATGGACACATCACCATTAAACCGCTAACAGCCAGTTCAGAATGCAGCAGACTCCAGACAAACTGATCCTGGTCAGAGAACTAGTGACAAGTAAAATCCAAATAAATGCCACAACTAGCAGAACGACGTGGTGTCGAGCACACGTCCAGCCTCAGCTTTTAAGCAGCCACTGATGAGCAGATTACGAACAGGTGCGCGAAACAGCCAGGTGCCCAAAGAGAAAGCCATGCCCACTATTGCACCTACAGCCACACACACCTGCACACAAAATCAAACCATGGGGAGGAGAGAACTCAAAAGGGAACTACAGAAGAGACACAGCATGAGCCGTGAGAACTTTGCTGAAATGTAAACAAATGCAGGCAAAAAGAAATGACCAAAGTTGTGGCCCAAAGATAACTGATCCCATTGCAATATCATACTAAATGCCCCACAGTGTCAGACTTTAAACGGCTTGGGGCTAAAGCATGAAAAACTCTTCCAACAGTAAATAATATACAAAGCAAGACAGATTACCAACTGCTTTTGTCTTTCTCACAGCTTTTGCATAGAAATATATATTTTTTTCATTTTCAAAACATTAATTAGCAGCAGATATGTGACTGATCGCTCAGCTTTTTTTTGTACCAGCATGATTTTACATTGCTTTGTTGTGTTTGTGATTTCCAGCCTGATGTCAAGGTCTATTTTTAGACCATGTGTATGTGTGTTTGTGTGTTAACGTCATCCTGCCCTAGCCCCCCCCCCACACCCACCCACGAGCTGTGACATCATAGCTCTAGCTGGATCTAACAGGCTGAATTATAGTCATATAGAGCATCCTGAAGGAGGAGCAGCGGAGGGAGAGCGACATGTCAACAACTGTCCTTAGTTACAGTGAAACAGAATACAGCTTCATCCACCTTAAGGAGCAGAACTTTATCTGCTCTTCTATGTATGTCCTTGGAGGAGTCATTTGAACCACCTCGGTTACATTTTCACTCCCTTTACGTCCGCCCTGTCCCGCACCAACAGTGTGTTCCTCCATTCTGTCTGAGGCACGTCCTTCCTCAGTCTGCTGCTGTTATGTAATCGCTGTGTCTCCTCCTAGGACCGCCTGGCTCCAACAACATGGCCATTTCTCTCGCAATGACATCAGAGTTTGTCTTTCTGTGTGCGTGCGTAAAGCTAATTGTGTTTGTTTGTGTGTAATCAATGTGTCTTTTGTGGCATCTGAGAGAACGGCTGTAAACATTGCAGCAGTGTCAGTCTCTCACACACACACACACACACACACACACACACACACACACACACACACACACGGCTACACCTATTGTCGGCTCATAGAAAAAACTCTCTAGATGTGGATTAATCCGCCATTGAAAATAGTTCCCCAACAAATGCACTGTTTACTCCCGTTTGTTAAATTGAAAAGACAGTGTCCAGCTGTCGTTGTTTTGCCATTTCATTAAATGGCATCTTAAACTGGAAAAGCTGAATCCTACCTGGTTCCTTCTCTGTTTGAATCTGTTTCACCTGTTAGAAGTACTTGTCCGTGTCTGTATGTTTCAGTGAACAAACAATACAACTGATGGACATATAGATCAATGGAGTCTGTAGAATTTTCATGATACAGAATATGAAAAAAATAATTAATTATATATATATCCTCCTCTAACAACCTTCTCCTGCTTGTGTTAGAGTGCAGGATGTTTAAGTGGCATGGTGAATGTAATTATACTTCAGGCAGCTGAATATTTCACCCAGATGGGGATCAGAGTCAGAGTGGGCTATTTGTCACGCTGAGCTTCAGAGTTCCTCATTGGACACAAATCCCGAAAATGACCCACATGGAGCTAAACTCAATTTCTCCAGCAAATCATTCCATCATCCAAAAATATCCAGATTCATAAAGTCCCAGACAAAATTGTCTAACTTTTGACAAAACAGATGGGAGTAATCTGCTTTAAAATATGCCGTTTGACTTTTACAGCGTGTAGTCGTCAACATAAGCTGCAGAGATACACCAACAGATGGCTTTTTGAGAGATGAGAAGAATCTAGAGTCTGTAGATTTTATAATTATGAATATGAGTGTGGTTCCTGCAGTAGATTTGCTTTTAATGGTTGAATCTACTCAAGATGCTTTTAGTCCAAACTGACTTTGCCTTTGACTGTGGCTCAGGGTTAAGAATATAAAAAAATTGTCATGGATAAATCAGAAAATGTTAAACCTGCACATTTTGATACACTTGTTTGCGTTATAGCTGCTATAATCACATTTTTTTATATCAACAAACATAGAACAACTGTGTGTGAGCTTTGATTGTAGTGATGCACCCACAGAGAGTTATCACCTGATTCGGCAGCTGCCCTCAGATATACAGAGCTTTTTAGCCTCTTTCAGCTTAACGTGTTGGTTTTTGGTATTTTTGTAAGCCACAAAATATCGTGATGTTAGAAATATTCATATATAGATACATAATAAAATAACAATCATAAAAATATGTTAATTCTTTGGTTTTCTCAGTTTTTTTCACAAGTTATGTTACTATAAATAAAATGTACCTATTTAGTGTATGTTAGGATAAATCGCTTTATTGATTAGTTGTACTCAAGGCAAACTGAATGAAGCCTGTAATATGATATTGTGTGCTACTTCAAGGCAAACTGAATGAAGCCTGTAATATGATATCGTGTGCTACTCAAGGTCAGGGAAGAAACAGCACATGAGGCGGAACGGCACACCACGGCCTGCACTCCTTTTTCTTTGATTGTGCGAGTAGTAAAAATGTTATGCAACCCCGAAAGGCGGGGACTGTTCGTCTGCTCAATAAAGAGTCATGCAGGGGGAAGTGCTCTTTGGAAGACGGCTCGGTGATGATCGAGTGGCAGTGCTTCCCCTTTGCAAAGTTTTTAACAAAATGCGACTTGTCCGTGTCTCTCTTTGTTGCTCTAGATTGGTTGACTCGAGGAAATAATCCAACAGTGTATGACAAGAAAGACCCCAAAATACGTATAAATATCAAAATATTATTTTTCTGATGACTGGCTAATTGATTGTTGCAGCTCTTAGAGAAAAGTGAAAGGCTTTGGAACATTTAGAAAAAGAGAGGCATTGTATGTGTGACTCACTGACACTGAGTCACACATTTGAGAATAATGAGAGATTGTCTAACATGCAACAGCACTTTACTGCTCATAATCAAATGTGAAATAGAAATTTAATTTCAGATTTGCAACTTTCCACTGACGTACTTAATGCAGAATATATTTGGATCATACTACAGTAACTGTACAAAATCAAGTTTTTTTTGTGTGCATGTTAAACAGATGTGAGCCCAGCAAACATCTTGCACCAGACTTAAGATTTAAGCATACACTGTAGCCGTGATTGTGACACAGATATTACAGAATTGTGCAGCACTAAGAGATGCTACTTTCTCTCTCTCCCCTCTCAGTGAGGAGCTGAAGCTGGCCTCCCACAAGTCTCAGCATCTTGACGAGGTAATGCCCCTTTCTATTTTCTCATTATGTGAACTATTTCCTTCATCCTGTTATAGTAGATGAGGGTTTGTTAAACCAGCCACAGTGATTTGATTAATAGGTTTTGGCATTGTGAGCCTGAACTTCCTGCTGTGACTGGACTCTTAAAGCTCAGACGGGCTAAGCTTCTATTTTAATGCCTCTATATTTGTGTGTTTCTGCCTCTCAGCACAACGACGATCGCAACAATCAACAACCAGACATGAAGACCAGGTAAGAAACTAGATCATATGATCTTTACGTGTGTCTTACTTTTATTTCACTTTCTAATGTGCACTGATGAACTCGGACTTTCACGCAGTCGTTTTCTAGAAATTGAAATCCCTACTAACTGAGGGTCATTGTCCCATTTATTAAACATATAAATGTGTGTGTGTGTGTGTGTGTGTGTTTTTATTACTTCTTTGATAAAGCATTTATAACTCGTATAAAGACATCCTCCATTTAGACCTACAGCTGATTGTTATTGGTGTTATTATTTCTTTTTTTTGTTTTACTAGTCATCGAGAGCCAGGTTCGCTGATTCCCTTTGTTAACAGTGTTTCTGCCAAGCTATGCTAACTTCCTGCTGGCTGTAGTTTCACTGCCAATGAACAGATATGAGAGTGGTGACAATCTTTTAATTTGACTCTTATGAAGAAAGTGGCTAAGCATATTTCCCAAAATATATATATTTTTAAAGGCACTATTTCTGTTTTTTTGTTGTTGTTGTTGGTGGTGGTGGTGGGGTTTTTTGGTATTTTTTTGTTCAGATTTTAATCAAAACGTAAAAAGAAAAAGACCATTATAGACCACAAATGTAACGTGCTGCGATCAGCTGATCGTTTCTTCACTCTGTTGAACTACAAAAACACAGTTCACTAGTGGTCATAGAGATACAGTATATTTCAGAGTGATGTGTCTCTTTCCTCACAAACAATCTTTGACAGAATCCAGATAAACCAACAGACTAACATTTCGGTGGAGCTGTTATGGTATTAACATTAATTAGCTGCTGGCTGTAAATGAGAAGCTGCTGAGGTTACCTCCGTGTTTTCAACATTGTTTTTTGTTAATAGAAAATCAGGAGGGGAGATAAGAGCAAGTTGTTAGTGTTAGAGCTTCACAAATCCAGGTATTGTCCCAACTGGTAGCTGGATTAAAAATGGAACCATTTATCAATTTCCATGTTTTACAAGCTTAGATTATGGGGTTTTCTTCGTCGGAACGATATCAGGGTTTATCACATCAGGTATTTTGAGGTATACAATGAGGTATAACATGTGGTTTTAGTTTCTGCATATTTTCATTGTGGCCTTATTTTGAGCTCTTTTTAAGTCTGGAGAAAAAGAAGCTCCTAATATCACTTTGTGGACTCAGTTTTAATAAAACATCTCACCACTTCCACAGAGCAGCAGCTGAACACGTGAGAGTGAGCGTGAAATAGAGTGAAGGTTGATGGACGGCTGAGAGCAGATGACAGTAATGGAACAAGGACATAATTGTTGTAAGATGGAAGCGACAGGCATGTGAAGAGAAGCCGACAGCTCTGTGGTTTTGGGCGGAGGAAAATTAAGGTGTTGTGAAATGAAAGGAGAAAGAATGGATGTGGAGGGATATTGTGTGTTTTCAGGTGAACATTAAAAAAAGGAGACGTGATGCAGTGAAACGACGAGCTGCACATCCAGTTTCATTTACGTTTCGCAGGCTGTAATGAAGGAGTGGTCGAGGCGTCAGCTGGGTGTCACTGTTGTGCTGTAACTGATTCTGGAGGGAGCTGAATTGACCAACTAAGACACAGCAAAGAGGATTCTGGGATGTGAATTTGTATGAAATCCTGAGTTTGTTGCCACTTGTTTTTATACATATATTTTAAGTGTTTTTTTGTTTTTGTTTTCTCTGGAAAAGAAACAAGATAAAAAAGTTTAATATAAATGTTAAAATCTGAGGAAGTACATAGGCTTTTTCAGCAAAGTAAAACTGTGATGACCCATTTCATTCATCCTATGAATCAGTTCCACTTCACTGTATGTAAATGTAACAATCCCAAATGTGAAAACAGGTATTCTATATGCCTGAGATGTTGCATGCAGACTGCTTATGTTATTATCATATTATTCAGAAGTATTCAAAATAAAAAACAGGATTTAGTTGTGATTAGCTTAAAATTAAAACAAAATCCAGGCAGGAGCAGCTGTAATACTTCTGTAATATTCCTATAATGTCCACGGTGGTAGGTTGTAGTGATTCTACTTTGAGCCTGACATACATATTATTTAATTTCTAACATCCATATAATATTTATTTTTGTATTCTCAAAGCAACTTATAATATTTTTCTCCATGTTATCAATATTTTTGTTCTAATGATTTTATCCAACTCTGTGTTGTTGCTGACTTTATATCTCTTTTACGAATCTCATTTGGATATCTCATGATATCAGCATAACATTATGTAACAGGGACTTGTCTGTTTGTATGACATTTGCATGCCATTCGTCTGTCATGGTGCCACTGCAGTGGTAAGAGCGGATTGAACAGGGGGTCACAGTTAAAATGGCCGAGACTTTCTCTCCTGCGTTTTGGCAGAACTCGTCTGATAATTTCATTTCTTCACAGCTCTTTTTTAACAAAGATTTCCTTGCGTTTGAGTTTTCTGCAGTTTCAGAGTAGTCAACATTCAGTATTTTCTCTAAATCGCCAACTTTTCCACAGAGAAAACATCTCTAATCAGGAGGGGGAGGTGAAATTCCAGAAGTCCACTGCAGCCTTAATCTCGGACAAAGATCAGGAACTGGAAACTCTAAGGAACGAGGTCCTCACAAATGACTTTTTCAGCCTGTCTTCTCATTTCTTGGAAAGTGTTCCCTGAGCTGCATGAAGGATTTATCTGTTTGCTTTATCGATACAGATCGCAGTTCTGCGAGGAGAAAACGCCATGGCCAAGTCCCTGCTGTCGGCCATGGAGACGTTGGAGAGAGACAAAGGTCAGCTGCAGATTCGTGTTAGCAGTCTAGAGCAAAGGCTCATGGGAAGGCAGGCCTCGGAGGGAGAGGACAGGGAAGCTCCGCCGCCGGGTGAGGAGACGACAATTGGATCATTCACACTACTCTGTCAAGGAGAAATTTCTTCTTTTAGACGCTTTTTCACATTCACATTCATTGTGTTCTTGCAGGCGATGCAGTTCTGGAGCAGCTGAAGGAAGAGAAGGAATTCGCTGAGGGACAGGTGAGACTGTCAGGAGGCCTCCCAACATATCTCATGCTGCTATAAAATCTGTTCAAGTTCCGTTTCTCAGTTCTCCTCTGTACCACTTGAAGGTGACCTGTGTACTTTAATTGTTTCCATCAGATCATCTTCCTGAACAGTGTGATTGTGGACCTGCAGCGGAAGAATGAGGAGCTGAAGATCAAACTTAAGAAGCTCGCTCTGACTGAGTTCAATGGCAACGACGGGACCGATGGGTAAGGAAGACAAATGTAAAGATATACAGACAAAGCATTGAATAAAGGCAGTAACTACTACAGTTAGACGATGATAAAAAAGAAAAGGTGCAGCCGAACTCTAAACCTATTTTCTCCCCCATTTCGGACCTGGCATTAACATTCGTCTGATCACAAGTAGACAGTTCACTTCCCTGCTCTATATGCAAATACTTTTATACATGGTTTCTGTTAACATGTAGTTTTTATCCTGTGTGTGTGTGTGTGTGTGTGTGTGTGTGTGTGTGTGTCTGTGTGTGTGTGTGTGTGTGTTCAATAAACTGAACTTAATGTGCAGAATTGGTAAAAATAGTGTTTCTGTTCTGTAAATGTCATAGCCCTGGTGTCCGTTGAGAGGTTAAGATTTATATTTTACAACCAAAAAGTCACAATGAGTCTAGGAAATCGGATACAGTTGGGTTTTTTTAGGTTGGTGGCAGTGGCCATTGCCACAGGCGTCCAGTACAGACCCCAAAACACCTAAAGTAGCTCTTCCCACAGATCAAAACTTAGATTTGTTTTGTAAAATCTAAAATATGTCTCCTCTTCATCGCTTCAGTTTCGATGAAGGTGTGTCAAAGCGGGACAAGAAGGTGACCCCCCGTCTCTTCTGCGACATCTGCGACTGCTTTGACCTCCACGACACCGAGGACTGTCCCACTCAGGCCCAGAGCCCCGACTCCGTACCTCACACCACCTATCACGGCAACCCGGCCAACCAGAGGCCCTACTGCGACATCTGTGAGGCGTTCGGACACGCCACGGAGTCCTGCAACGACGACCAGACCTTCTAGAGGCTCCAAAAACTCTCTCTCCCTGTATTCTGATTCCTTTCCTCTCTCGTCTCACCCTTATGCACTTCTCACCTTTTGCTCTCCTGCCATGTTTCCCACCGTCCAGCCCGACATGCCTGCAGATTTTTCCTTAACGTATTTTTATACTATATTTATGCGTATCACTGGTAACCACTGTTCTGATCCGCGGCTCTCTTCTCTGGGGAGAAACAGCTCTGTAATGCAAAATGCTCATCCAAATATGCTGCTTCGGTGCAATATTGATATTTATAACAAAAGGAGTCGGTCTTCTGCACTTGTTGTTTTTCACGTGTTGTTTCGGATTCTAGCATAAGTGATGTTTCACATTCAATGTGTTTGGGGCTTTATTTGAAAAAAGAGAAAAGCACAGATAAAACTGAAGGGAAAAAATTAAGCTCCTCTCAAACTTTACATTCCTGTCCTCTGTAAACCCACCAGAGAGATAAACTGCCACGTTAAATGTATCACTAATGTGTTTTGGGAGTATTTGGGCCACTTTCAAAACAAAAAAATCAATTTAACATTTTGAGTCATCAATTTATTAGAAAAAGTAAATAATCTGACCAAAATACCAAAAATTATATCTCAACCAAAAAGTTGGAACATATTAAAGACAATAGATTTTACTATGATAGTTTTATAAACCTATGTTATTATCTAAACAATATGACTATTTTACCGCTTTATGTTTACTTTATTCTGAAAATATTGCAACCTAATTAGCAATATATTCTGTTACAGAATATTATATATATTCTATTACAGCACAATTGTCAAAATATTCCATCGTTTCTATGATTTTTTCAATGTTACTGTCAAGATATTATTTTCATAACAGCAGTATTCCTTAAATTTTACAATTGTATTCTCAAAACATTATGACTTAATTCTGTAAATATTCAGACTTTTTTAGTGGCCCTAATACTCCCTCTACGACCTAAATGTTAGACCTTAGAAATCGTAATCTCCATGGTAACTAGTTTACATTTGTCGATGAAGACGACAGAAGAGGCAAATGAAGGTTTGAGAAAAAGTTAGTACGTGGACGTTAGGTAGATTTTACATATGAAGGTCAATTATCCGTTTACTTGCTTACTTCACTTGGATCGTGTGGCTCTACAACAATTCTTTGTTTGACAAAATAATTTCCACAAGGTTCCTTTTACTGGAGTCCTGTAGCTTTCAGTCATATCACACAATCTTCCTCAGCGGATGAAGTTTGCACATTTTTCCTGGAATTGTACGGATTCAAAATCGTCTCTTGTTTACTATTCCATGACATCTGGGAAACTGGATTGAAAGCTCCAGAAGAGCTACTAAATGGACCTCATGGTGAGATTATTTTGTCAGATACTGTTTCTGAGGTCACGAGTGAACTTTCCATTATAACATCGTTATGTATTTAGCTTTCCATAGCTCAGCGTATGCGTTAATATCCTTTAGTAATGACACGTAAAGTTACTGCGGATTTGTTGTAGTTATTAATGAAGTTGATGCATTTGTTATTTATTGTCTGTTCTTTCACTAACCACTGATATTCCTTCAGGGAAATAAGCTAGCACTGATTGAAGGTGTATAGTCTGTACTCGGACTACTGTAGTACAAGTGGGCATCTGCCTTGTGTTACAGGAACTCACCCAGATGAAACTATAGAAGACTCGACTCACAGATTTGCACTGTCCACTTTAAAGATTCAGCAGAGACATACAACGCTTTAATGTTTAATGTTCTGACTAACGCTATTTAAAAGTTATCTTATCTAAAAGTTAGTACTGACCTCTTTAAAGCTAAAGTTTGACATTTTAGGAAATACGCTTATTTGCTTTTACATGGGAGGATTTTACAAGTTGCATGAAACGATCAATACCGCTTTCATATCTGTGTGGTAAATTGGAAGCTAATGCAGGTTAGCTCATCTTAGCTTAGCACAAAGTCTGGGAACAGGGGAAACAGCTAGCCTTGCAATTGTTGTTACACATGGGGGCTCGGAGCTGCTGTTACCATAACCTAACTGTCTGTCAAGTTGCGTTGTTGGCAATGTTGGCACCAGGTTCTGACAAGAAAGAAGAATGTGTGGATATATCTGGTTCTGCTGCAACAATTTTGATCATACTTATTCTTGACTGACCATCTTCGGTCCAACAATGTTCTAAATTTAAATCAGAGGACACACTCTTTTTAACAAACAGACAATTTTCCCATGCGGCGGAAAGCAAATAGTCATATTTCCCACCGTTTTGAGCTATTCCTTTATATGAACCCCATATGGAAACGTGTATTTTGACGTATCTTGTTCCTAAGCACAATTTTGGATCATATTGAATCTTCCAGGGTAACAGTGTATAATACATGACTTACCATTGACACCTGTCCTTGTAAATACTCCTCAGAAGCACCCTTCTGATAAATGTGTACACAGTGCCATGAAACAAAAAGAAAGCTTTTATGTGTACTACATTTAATTTTTCTGCCCTGTTGAAAAGACTGACGCTGTATAAGGAGGTTTCATCTCCAGGGGAACAACAAAGCCTGCTTGTATAGACTTTAAAAATATTGTGTACTTTATAAATGATACGTCTAATGAGTAGTTTAATGTTTTATACATGTAACAATTTCAGGTACCATCTATAAATGGTTTCCAAAAGCCTTTTACAGTTGTTGACGTGGTGTAAAATGTCACTGTTTTCTATGTACTGTATACTCTGGAGCAGTCCAATAGAAATACTAAGAACTAAAAGCTTCTGTGTTGGTGTTTGTTTACTCCAGCAGGAACAGTTCCACTCCCTCAAACAGGACGACATGCTGCTCATTGCAGTTTCATTCCCGGACCCATTTACTCCTGAGAGGCTCAGGCGGCACAAAGAGCCTGTCTATTTTTCATGAGCTCCAGAGAGCATGTTATGTTTATATAACAGCGGCTGACGAGAGCCCGGCTTGTTCTCAATGAGCCGAGCAAACTAAGACCAGCACTAATGTCTTTGATAAAGATGACATTGAAATCATAGAACCTGAGACACCAAGACGGCGCTTCAGTCTAATTTTGATTCAGCAGTTAAGGGAAAATTTAACTGACGGTGCTGAGCAACTGATTTTCCATGTCATGCACCTCTCACTGTTGTGAAAGTGTGGTACACATTGTAGGTAAAGCCTTAACACTGTCTGAAAAACACTTTCAAAATGTTTTTTATTTTATTTGAAACAGACAAGGTTGATTCCACGGCAAGACCACCAGACAGGCAGCTCCACTCCGGTGTCTTGTACTAGCCATTGGTCCTTGTGAAGGCTTTTTTTACTGGCTAATCACAGCATTTTTATCAGATTTTTGTCTCTAACTTTGCTAAGAGAAATGAACGAGAAAAGTACCAAACATCAACTCATAATCAGTTGGGTTTTTTTTAAACATAAGGGAGTAATAAATATCAGATTATCGACACTTTCTCCAACCTTTCTGATGTGTAATGCTTCACTTTCCTCCCTCGAACATGTTTTCACGTAGGACTTTTTAGGGAGGATGATGGCTTTCATCCAATAACCATTAAATCAACAACAAATGAAAAGGATGACGCCACTGTATGATTTTCTAATAGTCAAGAAAACACCAATAAGTTTTGTGAATTTTATTAAGAAAACAAAACCATTGGACATGATAAAAACCAAGCACTACTGATGGAATAAATAAGTCAAACCAAACCATAAATCTGTACAAGATCTAAAGTGAAACAAAATGGTCCCATAGGAAATGACATACAAGATTTTATATCTCACAGCTTCTTTTTTTTCCTTACGCAGTTATGAGCAAACTATAAGCAATCGGCTCGGTTAGGTGAGAGCTACAACATAAGTGAGAGGTTGTTTTTTTTTAAACTGAGTGAACATAATGCTGTTTATAACTGTTAATGTCAATACAATAGCATTTTAAGTTCCAGCGCTGCTGGACTGGGAATGAGGTATATGCTAATCCATCCTCTAAGCCGAGCAATTGTCCTGTTTTCTTTTCTCTCCATCCATGTGAATGAAATTTGACATGGTCCTTCTGTGTCACGACCCTACTCCTATAACCGCTGTTATGTTGACTTGAATCCATATTCACGGGTAAATATTGATTAATCCAAGTGCATCTTACACGTGTGAGGTTGTACATGAGAGGTCGTGGGTCTGAATCCATACTATAAAGTTCAAGTCTGCACAAAACCAAGCGCTCGATGCCGCACGTGTGGATTCAGCCGACAGACAGCACCTTGAGGGAGGAGAGGAACCAACGTTTGAGCCAAAAAACTGGAGCCTTTGTGTCGTGAGCTACAGGAACATTTGTGGGTCGTAGATAAGCAGTGACACAGAACATGTACAGAGAATGTGACGTGAGTAAAATGCAAATCGGGATGGTGGAGTGGACGTGAAAACCAGCATCAGACACTGGTCCGTTTCTACCTTTGAGGAGGAAAAAACAATGACGACGGCAACCGTGTCACCTGAAGTAAACGCAGACCAGGGACCAGGTTTTGTTCAAATGTCCCAAAGACAAAACTAAATTACCTCCTGGGTAGTGTTCAAGCTCCAGGTTCCAGCTGTTGTAAAGGACCTGTTTTGACATTTTAGGGAATATGACAGAAATAAAACTCACCGCTGGAGTCTGTAAACTTGAGTTAGCATAAAGACTGGAAAAGGGGAAATAGCTAGCTTGTCCAAAGGTACCAAATTAAGACAATATTTTTCCACAGGAAGTCACAACGTACAAAATCTATTTCTTGGAAGAAAACTTAATTTCTTTTCGCTTCATCTGTTTATTTGAGTGTTGACTCTAGAATTGGAGGTGTTGATGGACTGATTGCTTAATCTGTTTGAGTCAAGCTAGCTATGTACGCCTGTTTCCAGTATTTATGCTAAGCTAAGATAGCCGGCTCCGGCCACAGCTTTAGCATCAGTGTTGTTTTCCTCTCGGGAAGAGAACAACCATTTCCCAGAATGCTGAACTTTTCCTTTAAATTAAATCAAAACTTTGTAGTTGAATATAAATATTGGATTAAATTGATTAGGGATGATAAAAAAAACATGGCACCAATATTGTAATTCAAAACCTGTTTGACCTAAAACATTTAACAGTACCGACTCAAGGCACACCTTCAGGACCTACGCTATCTATGCATTTCTTCACTACTTATCCAAGAGTTTGTATCTTGACCAGTACTGTCGTCTTCCTACTCTACAAACCACAAATTAACTCTTTTTCTTTTTTGAAACACATGAATGGAGAACTTTTCATGGATAGAGAAAAAAGACTTCCACGACAGCAGCAAATGTATCTGTGATCGATTGTGACATACCATAACAGTGCATTGACCCTCCTGAGAAAAAACCCCTAAACATTTCCTAAACAAATATAGAACAATAGTCTAACAGGAGGCGAATCAGGAGGACTGATGTGACGTGGTCGCCCCCCAGCCACTGATCTGAGACCTGGTTAGCTTTTTGGGTTATCCTGAGCTAAACCATTTAGCAGTGAAACGTGTAAAAAGCGGTCTCAGAGCAGAGTGCGGGATCAACCTTGTCCTGATCTCAGATCCCCAGTGTTAACTCTTTTAGTCACAGATGCAGGTCAGGGTTTGTGGTCTGGCCTGGCACTGGGTGGACTGGGCTGACAGCGCTGCCCCTGGTCACATGGGGGATTGCAGCCTGGGTTCAGAGCTTCTCTTGGCATTAGTGAAAAGGTGTGGAGAACTGGAAGGACGCATGGAGGGGACCGGTGAATAGAGGTAATATCCATTCTCCCTCAGTGGCAGAGGAGTGTTAGGGCGAAGGTGGCAAATTGGACGAGGGGGAAGGGCAGCCGTCAGGGTGGAAGGGAGAGGGGGAGGAAGAGGGATGTCCTTTCTCCCTTTGGTATTGAAGAGTTTGGATAGAGAAGGGGAGATGTTAAAGAGAAAGAGGAGTGGGAGGAGAGCCGGAGTGTCCATTAGCACTAAATGATATAGAGTTAATGGAGGGAAGTACAGGGGAGGTACAGGGGGAGGGAGTGAGGTGACCGGGGAAAATACTTTAACTCTCCTCAAAGTCCTGAGATGAGGACTCCTGTTTACTCTTCTTGTTGGGTGGGGACTCCACCTCATTGTCCTGCAACAAAAACATACAAATAATGTTCAGACATTGGAATAATACACGCATGTGGTACACATTAAGTCCAGACATAAAGTCATAAATACAGAATAATTCTGTGCTCTGCTTATTTGATGCTTTCACAGTAAGTGACACCGACTTCCAAGCAGATCACTTAGCTGTGAGTCTGGTTTTAAAGACATTTGTACCTGAGTGGCTTTGCTGTCTGAAGAGTCCTTCTCCCCCGAGGACAGGCTGTCTCTCTTGGCACTTTGTGCTCTCTCTGAGGTCTCTGATGAAGGGACGGTCTTACCTGAAGAGTGTAACACAGCGACAAGTCAGAACAACAGCGCGTCGCATTGGTTCACAGCAAATACATGTGGAGTACTAAACACTAAACACTGGGTGGTTTGCTGTAGTTTTTTCACTCTTTTGATGACACTGTGTGGTAGTGCAGCGTAACTGCAACGTTTGATGAGTCTAACTGGATTAACCCAGTTGAGACACACTACTGTTGTCGACTGAGACCAATTAATGATCAAACTGAAAACAGTAAAAAGTCTAATTCAGTCTTTGCTGGCTCATCTGTGATGACTTTGTGAACACTTTAACACTTACTGGCTCCTTTCAGACGGGACAGGACTGTTGTGCAAAGAGCCACAATGCGAGACGAAGTTGAAACGGTTCAGAACGGTGCATCACTGAATTGACCAACATGAATGCAAGGCGCACTCACCCTGCTTCACAGTCAATCAACAAATTCTGCTGTACGTCTAATAAAGTTCCACAGAACTCAAAAATGGAATGCCAGGACGTCACGTTGGAGCTCTCAATTACAGAAGACCCTGTGCAGTATGTACAGCTGGATATCCATCCATCAGGTCGCAACGACAACATTGTCTCAACTTGCATGGAATTTCTGACAATAACTCCAACGCTTAATTATGCAAATATAACAGAAAGGTGTTCTCCGGGGCGGACGAACAAGTGTGACTGAATATAAGTCCTCAAGGAAAACCACACATTCATTTTCGGCAGATCCAAAGTGAACCGACACTGCTGAGGATAGAGATGATCAGCCTCGCTTAAATTTGTGTGTGTGTGTGTGTGTGTGTGTCTGTGTGTGTTGTATTGGTGTCAGTTGACGAGTCTGACAGGCAGTTGATGAGAAGAGGTGCACGTTTGTGTGGTAAAGCTGTTATGTATTGGAAGCAGGCATTAGATTTGTATCGTCTGATGTCGTTTTCTTGATGTTACATGACAGAGGTAAGATTTGTGACTCATCATCCATCTGATCAGCCATTGCAATATTACTGCCACCAGCTAGCTGTCCACTGGGTTAGAGAGGAGGATGGTGAAGAGACCTTAAGACACACACTGTGTGTGTGTGTGTGTGTGTGTGTGTGTGTGTGTGTGTGTGTGTGTGTGTGTGTGTGTGTGTGTGTGTGTGTTTGTGTGTCACTGTCTGACCTCTCTTGCTTTCAGGGCTCTGTTCCGTCTTGGCCTCGCTGCCCTCACGGTGAGACAAGGAGGCGGGCTCCGGGGCGGGGCTGGTGCTACAACTATTTTCCTGTTTCACTGGGGATGAGTCAGCGATCGAGCTCTGGTTGCTGTTGTCGTCTAGCAAAGACAGAAAGATTCAGTCATTTTAGTTTCAATTGTGTCACTTTTGAAATTGTCGTCTTGATTGATCTTAGACACAAAACACATGCATCTATGAAAAATATGCGCTAATGTCAAGTAATTCTAACGATGGAGCACAAAACTATTACTTGACATTAGCGCATATTTTTCATAGATGCATGAGTACAAATGACTCCAACACAAACTGAGCAGTAATTACAGTCTATACAGATGTGCTGGCAAATAATTTTTAATTCTACATAAAGTTTCTCCATCTGTAAATAAGTCAGACAAGAAAGAATCAGATTTGGGGTTAGAATAACATACGACAAAAGAAAGAAGAGGTTAAACATATTTTGCAAAACCAATTCAAATACTATTAATCTAAGAGAATAGAACATGGAGTGTGCTGGGTGTTTTAGAAAAGAAGTCTGGTATTATTCCGCATGTCTAAAACCAGCAATGGGCTGTAGTTGGAGAGCCACAGGCATCACAGAGAACTATACAATCACAAAAAAGTATAGAGAGACAGATCATATATCACCAGCCTGATCCTTTAAGGTTTTCAGTACTCACCATGCATGTCCATCATGCCTGGAGAGGAGCTGTTCTCTGGAGTCGTCAACTCTGAGCCGTATTTTTCATCTTTGCCCTTCTTTTTATTCTTGTTCTTCTGCAAACGAGACACAGGGCAGATTGTTCAAACGCACCATTGCTCTATTAAAATTCCGTTAACATGCATTAATGTGATATGAAGACAAACAAAAATTGAAAATGATGGAGCTTGGAGAAAGTGGTAAAAACATTCTGACCTAACCCTTTCAGTTCAGATAACAGAAGATAAGAAAATCCTTTATTAGTCCCAATATGGGGAAATTGGACATGTTATAGCAGCAAAGGGGAAAGTGAAAACAGAAACATAAGTCATCAATTAATATTAATTACTCAATTGTACAACATGACATGTACATATTGTCAAATGTTAGTTTATGCAGTCTGTATATATAGTTTGACCTGTATATAGAGTGTCGTTTTTAATTTAATTTACAATTTACTCCCACTTTCTTACCAACAAGTAATAACCATTATGTTTATCTTTGATTTTAGGCCAGCAATGATTAATGTCATTGTAAATAAAATTGATTAATCGGTTGGTCTATTAAATTTCAGAAAACAGGGGAAGAACTCTGAATGCACTTTCCATTTCTGGAATTGCATCAGTATTCAATGTAGAAGCAGTGTTTCAGCCTGAACAATATTCTTCAACAATTGATCAGATATAAAAATAGTTAAAGGGCCCAGGCACTATGCTCCAGGCACCTTTTCAGCCTGCCTCCACATATATTTGGTTATCTGGGGGGTCTGCCAGCCCACGGAGAATGAAAAGAAAACAATGAGTCGTTGATTCGTGGTTTGGGTTGGCCGTGCAGACGGTCTGTAAACGAGCCATTCACAGCCCGGGCGTCTACGCCATAATTTTCTCCCCGCAAGCGAACGACGACCGCGGGCATGGCCAAAAGATATAATAATGTTTGCTCTGTTGTTGGATGTACAGACCAACATAACGCCGGACTGGCAACCCATCTCTTTTTGACAGACGGAGCCTTTCCAACTGTCCGAGGCGAAGCCCCGGAGCGGCCAAATGTACGTATTCAAGATCGTATGTGCTCTAGGGCTGGGCGATATGGCTGAAAACTGTATCACGATAAAAGTTTCCCGGCCGGCGTAGCTAGACTCGCGGCCGGCAGGCGTAGGTAGCTCGCGGCCGGCCGGCGTAGGTAACTCGCGGCCGCCCAGGGTAGTTCGCGGCGGGCCGGCGTAGGTAGCTCGCGCCCAGCCCTAATGTGCTCTGTGTGTAATTATGGAGAACGTGTTCGCTGTGCCTCCCGGGTCTCTACGTCCCCGGATCTCTACGTCGTGTTTGTGCCTTGTCACATGCCACTGTTGTCATGGCAGCGCAACGCCGTAGTTGCGCAGCAGACCCGGGGAGGAGTGAGGCGGAGCGAGGCGGGGCGAGGCGGGGCTTTGCAGTACACGAAGGGAGGGGGTCGAGATGAGAGCAGGAAAGCGCTGGATCGACCATAAACAGGGCTGTTTATACAGAAAGAGGAGGGTGCTGTGTGGCTTGATCCTTGAGGTGTTTTGACATGGAATGGCAAAGACATGTAGTGCACACACCTGAAAACCAATGTAACTTGTGTAAAAGGGGGCATAATATAGGCCCTTTAAAGATGAATTCTCTGCCAATGATTTTTATTTAATAATTGTTTCAGCTATACTTGGTTTGGCTTTGCTGTCTTGGTTTATCTGTATGTCAATATGTAACATCTGGAGATAATTGTCAATGGAAACCTGTAGGTGCATTGAAGGCTACTGGGAATGGGAGTCGCATTAATTGTGAGCAGACTCATACAACAAAAACAGCCGATTGTGGTGATGGGTGGTTTGAGATGTATTGATTTATTATGTCACAGAGGCTGGACTCACATCATCTGATTTGGGCTCCGTCACTGGAACCCACTTGTAGATGCGAAGGGACGTGTCTCCAACGGTCACCCATTTCTTCTCCCTATATGAGATAAAAAAAAATAAAAAAGCAAACAAGATGACTCGAAGAATCCAAGTACAATCAACCTGTTACTTTTAAGTCAAGAAGCTTTTGAAATATTGTTAATGCAACCCTGGATGCAGTTCCCTGCCACTAAGCACTACAGTCAGTCTATGAAACATTCCTTTTCTTTATCAGTTCATCTCAAATATTTTTTTTTTAAACAACAGTCATCAACTTCCAAGTGCCAAATATCATGTCGAAATATTTGTTTTGTCTGACAAAACCCAATATTCAATTTAAAATGCAATAAAACCGAAAGAATAAAATTGTCAAACTGCTTGATAACTTGAGCTGTGAATTGAAAATATTTTGTTGAAATAACTACCACCACGGAATCGCCTCTACAATAAGAGGCTTTAATAGGCATCACACTGAGCTTTAGAAAATTCTGATGGCTACTGTTCCTTGACATTTTAAACACCAACACAGGTAGGTGAAAGAATTATTTGTTATCAATAATGAAAATGAAATAGTCATTAGCTGCAGCCCTGACAAAAAAGTGTTGATCATAATTTCACTTGGGATTTGACATATTCAAATATTCTATTTTGAATAATCAACACCCGAAAGCCCATAGAAAACAATGATAATCAAATATTCATGTCAGAAAAGGACTGACATCATCATTTTGACTGATAATTTCTGTTCCAAAGCTGTAAGAACACTTGATAATAGGACACTGCTCACATGGTAACATAAAATCAACATAGGAATTATGGTTTTGGAAATATTTACCCTAATTATTAATCTGCAAATTATTTTCTTGTTTAATCAAAGGATTAGTTGGTCTATAAAATGCCAGAAAATAGAAACAAACCTAAGATATTATAAAAAATACTATAAAATAATCAGTGTACTGTTTAATAAAACTGCAAATATTAACATTTGTGAAGCTGATACATTTGCTTTAAAAAGCACTTTTATTGATTATTAATCAATTAGTAAAGCAGCCGAATAACTGTCGGTGTCGACTAATGGATCAAAGTCACTGTGACGAAACTTTTTAACTGGAGGCAAAAAATGTTACAGCCGCAGAAAACAAATCATTATCAAGAAATGTAAAGGTCAGAACAAACAAATCACCCCCACGCATATTTAAGTTTCATCAGGTTGAATCCACATGAGTTTGACACATTTACAATAAAAAAATTCAGTGTACTATTACAAAATTGGACAGTTGTGGAGCTTTTGTCTGTGAATTCTGTCATTTCAGCTTAAAAAATATATTAATAAACAATTAGATTAAAATGAATTAAAGTGAAATAATTAGTAAAATGGCTGCTGAATAGTTGCCCGTAGGTTGACTAACCGATTAATCGTGAAATAATTAGTAAAATGGCTGCTGAATAGTTGCCCGTAGGTTGACTAACCGATTAGTCGTGAAATAATTAGTAAAATGGCTGCTGAATAGTTGCCCGTAGGTTGACTAACCGATTAGTCGACTATCTTGAAATCACTGTAAAGTATTACTTTAGCTGGAAGCAAACATTTGTGTTGTTATTTCCATTTACAGCAACGGAAAACAAATTGTTGTGACACACGTATTATATGTCAGAAAACGAATTAATCACCCCAACATAATAATTTCCATGTGGTCAACATTCACCCAAAAGCATATCTAAGATTCATTATTTATTTAACTTGATAAAACTTTTTCAGTCAAACGCCAACTTCTACTGACTTTGATGCGAGGACGTTTGATTAAACCACCTGGTTTAAAAAACAACAACAACCCAACAACACATGGATCATGCCGCCGGGCGGGGTTTCGTGTGTAACTTCATGAAGAACACACTGTCTGATGAGCTGTGTGTATATAAGAGCAGTTAAATGTGGATGTAAATGTCTTTGTTCTTGTGTTAAACGTTGGGACTGAGTCACTGTGCGTGTTCAGCCATGCACCACAGCAGCAGCAGCAGTCCTACTTCCCTTTCCCAACCCCCACCGAGCCTCCTCCTCTGTGTCAGACCAAAAGAGCGCCTCAAAGCGCTTAATTTAAAACTCCACACGGACTAAACTGCTCCGGCTCCGGTGCGCCGTCGTCGAATTGTTCGCCGGTCGAGAGTTATCGGACGTTTCGGCGCTAAATTTGGCGCCGCCGCCCGCGCGACCAGCTCTACGGCGGGCAGCAATGGCTTCATGTGACTGCATCGAAATGGCTTCTGGGTTCAACCCTTGCCGTTAAAATCGGCGAGAGCGAAAAAAAAACACCGGGTACATGTCTGACACCGCCGCCAGACGACGGACGGGCGGCTGCACCGTACGAGTGCGCCCCGGTGCACCTGAGCTGCAAGTACATCTGCCGCGATCCCGAGCACAAATCGTCCTTAAATTTCTTTCACTTTCATCCCTGTTCCGTCTCGCTCCTTCCCTCTCCTCCCCCAACAAGCGGAGCCCTTTTCGCGTTAGACAACCGAGCCTGCTTCTTTCCCGCTGTCCTCTTACCATTTTCGTACTTTCTCAATAGCGGCCATAACCCGCTTGATGTCATCCTTCGCCCTGCTCCGGGTCTCCGCTCGGACCGACCTGCCCGACATTGCCGCGGTGGTTATAATATTTTTTTAAAGCTCGCCGGCAATTCAGACACAATGCAAACAGTAGAGCGCACAGGGGAACCACTGCGCATGGGCGGACTGATAGAGCACAGGGAGGGAGGAGGAGAGGGGGTGCACGGCTGCAGCTGCACTATGAAGAGGGAGAGATGTGTCTCCCGCTGGGTGTATGGGAGAACAAAGAGCCCGAGAAGAGCCTGATACCCTCAGCGGAGGCAAATTACCCAGTAACGAAGCTGGATTACCATCCAGCCGGGCAAACTTCCACACACCGTACAACGACGTTAGCACCACTCACTAGACTAAAAGTCAGAATCTGCTCTATTGGTTAAGGATGTGTACACATACAAGAAATTTGTACGGTGGCCCTGAGAGCTCATAGCATTGCAACTTAAGAAAACACATGCAAATAGACACAACACAAGCAAATTAAGAAAACATCTTCATCAATTTGACAACACATGCGCAGCATTTAGAAAACGCGCTGCAAAGACTGCAACACATTAAGAAAAAGCGATGCAAATAGACTGCAACACAATGGAAGTGTTTCCAGGGGACACTTTTTTTCAAGTCTGGTTATGAATCAAAAACACTTACTTTTTGTCTCATTTTCCCACTGACGGAAAGAGAACCTTAATAGCGCTGTGAGTCAAAATCTGCCTCAACAACAAGCGTGTCCAGACGTGTGCATCACTTTTAAGTGTCCTCTGGAAACAAAAAACAACAACAACAACAACAGAAGTGCCAAGGCCCAACAGTAACCTTAAATGAAATCAAGCCACACCAAATTGCACAAACTCATAGTTATCAGTCCCCTAAATATGCCTGATTATTGTATTTTTTTCATCAACAGCCATGACGGCTTCCCTGAAAAAAATCTTTGAAATGATGAAAAACGACTTACCTGTCATGTTAAAGGAAGTGATAAGAAACTAAGAAAACACATTCAGTAGTTTGTATAATCCTGCTAACATACAAAAAATCAAATAAACAAAAAACAGGGAGAAAACATAACCTCCTTGTGGGTGGTGGTAGAGACAAAGACGAAGCAGAACAACTATTGGGCAGATAACACAAAGTTAATGACATGCAGTAGTGTGATATAAATGTGCTCAGATGCATGATGGGAGTTCCTCCAGCAGTCTAGACCTATAGCAGCATAACTAAGAGATGGCTCAGGACCAACAGGTCCTCCAACTCACGCGAGCACCTAGAGGTCAGCCGTCTTTAAAATTATCATATAGGTCATAATAAGCTGCTTGTACAAACGACCTACGTGGTTATTTTTCGGGGGAGGGCAGTGAGTCTCTTCTGGACTCACTTGAGCAGCTCTAGCTATAAGCTTTTTAAAGAGGAAGGTTTTAAGTATAGTGGAGATGGCCATCTGCATCCCTGACACAAACTGGGAGCTGGTTCCAGAGGACAGGCTCTGCCTCCCAAAGTAGTCCTGAGTTTAGAGAGAAGTGATCTTTTGGGATAATATGGAATGATTCATAAACCCTCAGCTGTCAGTTTATGAGGTACACCCAGCTACATTAAATCCCACAATCATGATAATGTTCAGTTTCTGTTGAAATTTGTTGAATCACATTTCAACACAGACACAGTTTATGTTAAACTTACTTTTTCAACTATTGTGTGATGTGCTATAGGCTTAACAATTAATGGCACATTAGTATATTTTCCTGTTCATTGCACACATGCACACTTGGAAATAAATAAATAAATGATTAAGTGTTTCCCTAATCTAAACTAAAATCTCAATTTGTTTTATAAAGTTTACATCTGTTCATCAAATCACCTCAAAGCTCAAACTGATTTCGACTTTTCCGGCAGCACGTGAAGGGACCACGACGCCTTTCGTCATCTCTTCGCGACACGTTAACGCCGCACGACTGTAGAAGCTAATGGTTTGGAGCTCCGCAGATACTGACAAAAACAAAACTGTCCTGAGATAATTCAGCCTGTTCCCGTTTGCGGCAGTTCAATAAATTGTTACCAAAATAGTCAGTTGAAACGAGACTTATGACGGGAAGTGTTATATACACCGTGGACTGACTGAAACTATCGGAAATCTAACGAGTGTGATTCACCGCGGTTAGCTTTTAGCCCAAAACTACACCTGTTAGACTCAGCGTGGTTTTTCACGATGGATGAAGAAGGTAAGTTATGTTTTGCAAACTTCCCATTTAGCATCACACTCAAAGGTTAAGCGCATCTGTAACCAGATGTGTAGTAGTGAGGGAACAGTGAAAATATATGTTACCAGTGTGACATTAGACGTTTTCCAGCGGCCGTTGAAGATATTCCGTTATTTCAAAATAGGTCAAGTCAGGCCCGAAAGGAGCGAAGAAGAAAACAGTCAGAGGAAGATGAGCTGTGCTCTGGATGGTTACCTGTTACAATATTATTACAATAGCTGTAAATGAATGCAGGACACAGAGTTTATCAGCTCACTGATGTGAATATACATCTACAGCAGTTGCACAAGTCAGACTGGATTGTTAATACCGAAGTCAAAGACTGGGTTGCACATGATGGACACTAAATCATCTGAATACTGCAAAACAAATAAGTAATGTATTATTTGATCATGAATTATAGTAATCCATTACCAGTGAAGGGCCTATACTTTTATGGTTTATGGGGTTCGATGTGTTAAGTTTTTGGTTTAGTTATTTGTACATATGTGATGGTGAATGTCTTAAAAGACAGAGGCTGCATATAGTATAGACCATAATATTGTTTTTAGTCAGACTCAGATCCTAAAAAATTAAATTGGTATATTTGAAAAACATGATTGTTACAGTAGTTACATTATAATGAAAGGTCCATGTTTAAGAAACAACCCTTCATTAGAGATTCTTTTCTTTTTTAACATTTTGTATGTCCATCTTTATTTTGGAAGACAGAGTCGACCGTCCTGTTCAGTCGATCAGTGGAGAGCTATCCTGCTGTGCTCTTTTCTGGAGGGGATTTGTTGCTCAAAGATGTGTTAATTTGTTGACCGAGGTATTCAGACAGTCGTACACAGGTGTAACAATGGATGCATTTAAAATTGAGGTCAGAGCTCAGATTTTTTGTCCCGCTTTTCTGACTGTGTCTCACTGTTCCCCCCTGGTCAGAGCTGGTGGAGTATTTCAAGGCTCAGATGAGGAAAAACCCGGACATGGCCTCAGCCGTGGCCGCTATCCGCACTCTGCTGGAGTTCCTTAAGCGAGACAAAGGTACATTTACTACCAGCACCAGTAACCCACTCAGCTACTGTACTGTAGTTTTTTAGATTCCAGCTGCATAGTGGTCTCAGGCCCAAGCTCTTGTTGCCCCTTCAGGTGAAACTATCCTGGGCCTGAGGGAGAACCTGACATGGGCCACAGACTGCCTGACTGGAGTGGACTCTTCTGTGGCCGTGTCCTCAGGAGGGGAGCTTTTCCTGCGCTTCATAAGCCTCACATCCCTGGAGCACCAGGTGTGTTGCCTATTGCCTTGGGAAGGGGTGTGCGATCTGACGCTTGCATACTGTGGACCATCGTAATTCGGCATATGATCTGCTTTTCCGAGGGATCGTACAGTTCGCCGGGAAGTTACTCTTGTTACAGAAAACTGCGTGCATTCATTGCAACCAACAGATAATCATTTTTTATTATATATTATCATATTCAGTGCTGCTAATGGTATTGAAGAAATCAAAAAAATTGTCTATGATGAAAAAAAGGTGCGCAAAAAACCCAAGTGAATTTCTTATGTCAGAAAAAGACAAATAACAATAATATGTATTTAAAAAATAACAGATCCTGTCTTTGACTTGGACCAGCAGAAGTAGCGGGTACTTTCAATTTCTGTAAATGCTTCAACAGATTGCTCATGTCACCGGCTTTACTTGCAAAACATTTGTTACACTTGTGGCAATGAGCATTGTCTCTTTCGACTGGTTCATTCTGCTATCCCCACACAGAGCAGCCGGTCTGTCTCTGTGTCTTTCCATGCTGCGTGTCGGGTCGGCAGAGGGCAAGCTCCGAGACACAGGCACAGAGCGCTCAGGATTGGGGAAGATTCATCGTAGACGAATGCATTTTTCTTCAATGCTGTTAGCAGGGCCAAATATGATAATATATATATATATATATATATATATATATATATAATAAAAAACAAATATCTGTTGGTTGCAATGAATGCACGTGCAGTTTTCTGTAACAAGTGCAACTTCCCAGCGATCTGTATGATTCCAGAAAGCAGATTATATGGGAAATAATGATCGTCCACAATATAAAATCGTCAGATCGCACACCTCTACTCCAAAGAACGTTTTTTCATGTTAACACACGGGAGAAGTGACACAGGGAAATATTTGATACACACGTGAAATCGAATGTTTGTCACTTTCACAACGAACGTCAAAAATAAACTTTTCAATATATTGCAGGATACTCGTATGTTGAAAGAAACAGGAAGTAATTTTAGCTGACGTTCTCTGTGCTGTGCGGACGGAGAGAAAACTTGATGCGTTAATATGTGGTTCCACATTGAATCCAGCTCGAGGTTACGCTCATCATCTGTTGCAGTGAAAACGCACATGACAGAAACAAGCCTGTCATATAGTATTTTTTTTTTCAGAAACACGAAAAAGGAAAAGGCAGAGAATATGGGTGAAGAGTGTTGTTGTGCTACAGTTCCTCCCCCGGGTTTCTAGGTTGACGCACTCACTGCCTGTCACGTCACAGCTCACACTACAGGTGATGGGTTCCCTGACTTGTCCAGATATTTAGCCTGCTTGATATCTGAAAAAAGGTTGGCGAGGCCTTGTGAGTAACTTTGATCGCGCCCTGGTAGTTAACACATAGCGATCGAGTGCTGATTTGCGAGACCCAATTTCACACTGATTTTCCTCCAATTTGCTGCAACTCAGGATTTGTTGGCGAGCTGAAAATCGGGCTCAAAACCACGAAATAAATATAACGAATAAAATGGGTCAATTATTTATGGGCAGTGTTGAGATTCAAGCAATATGTTCACAATGTAGGGACATGAAATTGACAGGAAGTGGAATTGAACAGTTAAATTAATAATAAAAAGGAAATCCCTTTTGTTTGTTTGGCAGTTTGTTGTTCAGTCATCGAAAAGTCTCTTGGTGAGATGGGATCATGCTGATAAATGTTGATTCATAAACTCAAAACTTCTCATTGCTGGCTCACGGAGGAGTATGTTTGGGGACCTGTTTGCAGTAATAACAGAAATCCTGTCCTGTGTCTCAGTCGGCTGTATTCATTGCTCCTAAATGACACCAAGCAATAAACCAGAATCCTGTCTGGATTATCTTAATCAACAAGAAAGAGTTAATTAGCCTCTTTATACAAAATATGTACAAAAATGTTAATAATTTACAAGGCAATTGCTAACTTGTGTTTCTCTGTCTTTCAGGATTTGTCACGCTGCAAGAAGGTGATGGAAGAGAGAGGAGAACTATTTCTAGAGAAGATCTCCATGTCCAGGACCAAGGTTGCCAAGCTCTGTCACACCTTCATCAAGGATGGTACTGTAAGTTCAGTATTCTGTTATTGCAGAAGAAACAAGCTTGTTTTTTGTTGGACAGCTGTCTAAAGAAATGCGTAAGAATTTATGATACTGTATTGGATGGATTGTATTACCATTATGAGTTTACTGTATGAGTAGGAACTTCGAAACAATAAAACATAAATAAATACATAGAACATAAGAACTGATAAAGTTTAGTGAATAATAAACACATGAATAAAAGCTATTAGAGGGAGATAAACAATAGGATTACTATAAAGAAAAGAAGTCTTCCTGTACGCATATATTTTGAGGAGTGATTTAAAAGAAGAAACAGATTTTGCTTTCGAGTTTCCTCAGGTTGAGTTCCACAGTTGCAGGACTCTAGCAGAAACTCTCAGATCCACCTCTGCCGGTCTCCTCTCCACCCCCAAAACAAAACTTCGCAGCTTTGGAGACAGAGCTTTCTCCAGGGCTGCTCCCAGGCTGTGGAACTCCCTCCCCCAAGAGATCCGGGATTCCGACTCCCTCACCACCTTTCAGTCATGCCTAAAAACCCACCTCTTTTCCTCTGCATATCCCTAGCTCCCCACATTCCACTTTTTTTCTTCTGTTTGTTTTCTTGTTTTGTTTTGTTTTGTACCAGCGCTTTGGGTTCATGAAAAGCGCTTTAAAAATTAAATATATTATTATTATTATTAAAATGCCAAGATTCCCTGTTAACAATTAACAGGTTACCAATTAGTTTGGGCTCATAAGGTGCAAATAAATCTATAATGCAAATAGGCTGTAACAGTAGTTGGTAAAAGTTTAAAATCAATTCTATATTGGTGCATCAAGGAGGGGAATGATGTGGTCTTGTCTCTGAAGTTGTATTTCAACAAGCTGAAGGTGGCAGCTCAGGGACCTCGAATACAGGGAATTACAATAATCCAGATGTGACAACAAGATAAAGCATGGATGACTTTTTCAAGGTCTGCTTTTAACTGTTGCAATGTTGCTAAGATGGAAAATTGTACGACCATCGCAATTTGTATGTCTAAACAAAGCTCAGAGTCAAAGACCTAATCGTACAGGTTCTGTCTAAATTGCAGGGGACCTAACCTTTATCCTTGTGGGACACTTTATTAGCCATTTGAGGAGATTTGATTTGATGCTACAACCGTCTGAGCTCCACCAAACAAAAAGCTGTAGACCAAATCATTAAAACTGTCAAAAGCAACTTATTAAATAAAATATTGTCCTCAAGAGTAACAAAAGCCTTGTAAAAATCCCAAAAGACTGCAGCACAAAATCAATTTTTATTAAGCAGGTTAACAATGTCATTCACATCAGCAGTTATTGTACTGTGAGCAGGTCTGAAGCCTAACGGCTGTGACTGAATGTTAACCTCCTTCAGAGAGATATGTTGTAATTTTCAAATGATTCTAGGATTTAAGCAGACGGACAGAACACATACAGTATCTAGGCAATACACCAATTTCCCCCCTTCTCTTTCAAATATTTCTCCCCCAGAAAATCCTGACTCACTCCTACTCCAGAGTCGTCCTCAGGGTGCTGGAAAAAGCTGCAGCTGAGAAGAAACGCTTCTCTGTCTATGTGACTGAATCGCAGCCTGACTCAGCTGGGTGAGTGAATAGTGTCAGTAAACTGAGTCCCAGTTTTATCACGATGGGGCACACGCTCATTGAATCTGCTTTTTTTCTCCTCCTCTCTGTTCAGGCGACAGATGGCTGAAGCCCTGAGAAAACTCAATGTTCCAGTAACAGTAGTCCTGGATGCAGCTGTGGGGTGAATAGATTTACAATCAGTGTCATGTGTCGTCAACATGGACTTTTTTGCATTCATTTAGTAAATTTCTGTCATTTTTTCACAGGTATGTCCTGGAGAAGGTGGATCTAGTTATTATTGGGGCAGAGGGAGTTGTGGAGAGCGGTGGAATCATCAACAAGGTGAGTTTCAGGAAACAGTCTGGAGGCCTGTATCACAAAGCGAGAACATCTTAGTCGGGCTGACCGAGTTAACTGGCTTCACTGAGCCCAACACCGGTGATACCTTTGTGAGCAACTCCAGTCAAAAGTGAGCCAACTGCTAAAGAAGACAGTAAACGATAAGCTGACCTAACCGCTTCACTTTTGTTCCCGCAGATCGGCACTTATCAGATGGCTGTGTGCTCCAAAGCTCACAACAAGCCCTTTTATGTTGTGGCCGAGAGTTTCAAATTTGTCCGGCTGTATCCACTCAACCAACAGGATGTGCCTGACAAATTTAAGGTATCACGTCATGATGACAGACTTGCTTTGTGTTGTATAGGTGTGTGTAAAAAGGTCAGGCGCAACCGAGGAAATGTTTGGCCAAGGTAAAACAAGTAAATCCCATCCCTGCAAACAGACATTAAAAAATATTATTCAACTGTTAATGAATCTGGCTCTTGTGAATACTAGTTTTGCGATTTTTGACCGATTTTCAGCTGATCATCCTGCAGCTCACCTCATGTTCCTAATGTTGAAGATTTACCCACAGATTTTCAGAGTTCAGTTACAAGGGGCGTTCAGAGGCTTCAGCTTGTCTGGTCTGGAAGTAGTAACTGGTAAATTCTGCTTTGGGTCATTGCCAGCCTCCTTTTTTGGGCTCTCACTGTCCTGCACTCTACCGAGTGCCATTCTAGTTGCCATTTAGTTTTCTTCAAACATGCCTTTGGTGATTGTTCATAAAATAAAGAGGAAGAGTGCCTTAACATTAGAAGAAAGGCCCGTTGCTGCAGGGGTTGTTTTGCATTTTCACTTCAACGTAATTGTCCTAACCCTTACAATCACATCGTCTTCTCATTTTCTCCACAGTACAAAGCAGATACCTTGAAGACGGTGCAGAACCTGTCAGAGGAGCATCCGATGATTGACTACACACCTCCCTCCCTCATCACCCTCCTCTTCACGGATCTGGGTGTTCTCACTCCGTCTGCTGTCAGCGACGAACTCATTAAGCTTTATTTATGACCATGCCTCAGAATTCTCAAATAAAAACCCTTATCAAAAGGTTATTAAAAAAAAAGTCGGAGGCATTGCTCTGGATTTATTTGAATTCAGCTTCTTACGTGGGCCAAGTTGACGACAGCAGTTTGGTCAAACATCCTCTGAGTCGTCGTGTGATGGTCCCTTTGCTTTTTGTTTTGACTTTGGTTTGCTTGTTATCTGTTTCTCAAAGTCCTCCTCACTGATTTGCCCTTTCTTCAATTTCTTGAGGAGGCGAGAGTCATTTAAAAGCTCCTTCATGTCTTCATCGTCCACGTCAGAGTCCTGCAGACATGGAATAGATAAAAGAAGGGAAATGCATAAATATAGTTCATTAATGCACTTGGTTTTATCAATTAATTAAAGGGTCGCTGAATGGAAATACCTCATCGTGCTTCCTCTTGGCCGACCTCTTTTTCTTGCGATCCTTCTTGTTGTTCTGTTTGGACCAGGCCTTATTCTTGACGAAAATCCTTTTAGTAGGATTCTCTTCTTTCTCTTTCAGCATCTTCTGCCTCTGCTTCTGCCTGTTCTTGTCCTTGTAGCGGATGGTCTCTGTGTCGACTGTTGTTTCGGTGAAATCGGGGAACATTCTCCCTCTCAGTTCAGGCATCTTCGGCAGGCGAAGGAGGGCAAAGCCGCGAGCTAAGGAGGCAAAGTCCAGATCTAGACAAAAGAAGAAAAAAAAACCTTTTTACTTTTGATTCACGCATATTATATTAAATCTTAAGATGTCAAGTGGCTTTTTCACCTTTGATTCTAAAGATGAGACTACATTCGTGTTTGGCGTAGGCCTGGACGCATGAGACGAAGGCCCTCATGCCTCTATCGAACATGGCGCGGTCTGCCAGGGACATGGCCTTCACTTTGGGCAGCACATCCACAACATCCTTTACAGGGGGCATCTTCTGGAGTGGACACTGCGGAAGTGACAGAGATGTCATTTTTGTTTGCCGTAAGATGACGTTTCTTGATTTAACTATTATTTAACTCATGAAACCGATGTCTGAGCGATTTGAGTCTGCATATTTATATGTGTGATAAAAACACAAATCTAACGGTCGCAGAACAGAATGATCATCAGATTTTTAGCTGAAGGCACATTGGCACAGACACGGGACGCCGCTGCAGCAGAGTTGACAGTCACTAGCAGCTCAACATGGAAAGTCATGACGAAAGCCTGCTCTCTGCTGTTGAGGATTTCTCACCCACGCCTGCGGATCTAACTGATGAATGGGACAGCATAGGTTCCTGTGTGCTGGTTGCTAGCTGGCAGAAATAAGTAGTCATGCAGGAAGTAAAAAAAAATTCTGCACAGCACTCCTTGCTTCAACACTTGACCCAAGACACAAACACCTTTGATTTTTGGAAGCAGCACTTCGCCTCACAAGGCAAAGCCCAGACAACATGGAGGCGAGGGCCTGTTCTGGGTATAGGCGACTTAGGTGTGCAGCAGCACAAAAATGCGCACAACTGGGCGGGGACAGAGATCCGGGGGGAGAAGTGATGCTTATTTCAGTGAGCCATGCATTCGTCCTCAGCAAAACCCACTGAAGTGCTGGAAGTCCAACAGGCACCGGTACAGAAAACTGAGCGTTCAGGTATCAGCCACCTCTGTGCCAGCGGAGCGCATCTTCTCCGCAGAGGGACTGATCATAAACAGAATGCGTTCTCGCCTTTCTCCTCAACACTTTGACATTTTATTAATTTTAGGTTTTCAGAAAAACAGTGTTTCCAAATTTTATTTTCTGTGCCCATGGTTTCTTCTCTTTTAAAACTTTTTTTTTTACTGTTACAGGCCGACAGCATTTGTTCGACGTTAAGTCAAGTAAAGTGTGACCCGTGAATTTAATAACTTTTTTGTAAGGAAAAATGTTTTGAAGTTGGGAAAAATAAATCTTTACAGGGTGACTGTGACAGTTTTGATTGAGAATAAACATTACATGTTAGGTAGACTGTATTGTTGTGCATCGTTATTCCTGCAGAAAGATGCTTTGCGTTCTTAAAATAGATTTAGAAAAACGAGTACTCCATTGGTCCTCGAGGAATTGATGCAATCCCTCGATCTTGGAATTTACTACTTGTGCCCATCCCTACTGGAAATCAGTCTGAACAAACTGGCGGCTAAAACTGAGGTTGTAGTAATGTTTCAAGAATATGCATCTGGCATTCAGAATAAAATAAAAGCTCGAAATTATAATTAAAAAGATACATTCAAATAGCCGATATTATATATTTATTATGCACTGATTATCAAGTATGACTTGCAGTGTCTAATTAATGCACCGTGGCAAGACTAATTTAATTTATATAGCTCAATATCTCTCTCTCTCTCACTAATTTGCCTCAAGGAACTTTACAATCTGTACAACATGTCACCCTCAGTCCTCGGACCCTCAAACGCGATTAAAAGCCCCCCAGGGCCACTCCAAGTGTCGGATGTGCAGTTTACAAAAGAGGACGTTGTTATAGTATTCAAACTAACTGTTTATCACCCCCTCCCCCATCAACAAAAATCAAGCAATCGCTCCAATTATTTTATCTCCTCATTATATCTGTTTACTGATCTATTCCTCATATGCAAGAATGGTTGTAGTAGGAGACCAAAAAACAGGTGGCAACAGTCAAGTCAAAAGCATTTTTATAATGTTTGAAATTACTTCAGAACAGATGGAGCAGAAATGGATTCCTCTGGTTTCAGGACGTGTTGACCGTTGTAAGAGAATAAACTTAAGTGGCAATGAGAAGAACTCACTTTCTGGTTGATGGACAAGAAGGTGACGTAGGTTTCCTCCATCGGCAGCAGAAAGACGAGGGCACTGCCCTGATTTCCGATACGTGCTGTTCGCCCACACCGATGGACAAAGGCGCTGAGACATGGACAAGGAGAAATATATGAATAAATAAAGGGAAAAAAAAACACAATAAAGGAGGTAGCTTATTTTATCAGTCATTCACAAAGTTTAAGTTCAGTGTCTGTTTTGACAAGTTTGAACCATCAAATGAATTATCTGTAAATCGCATGACATTATTAAACAATAAGGCTGGTGGGAAGGGTAACAGTTATGTATTATCCCACTGTCACTTTCGTTTTTATTGAACATAACTTACACAGGAGGAAAATGTGCCTATATTTTCTGCAGTGGATGAATCGTAAAAATAAGGAACATGTGATACAGAGGAATAAGATGCATCAGGCTTTAGATTAATAGTGGTTTTGGTCTTTTTTGGTGAGATCGGTTAATAATAAAACTCTAGAATCAATAAGATAAATACTGTCAACCACATCCTGTAGAATGAAAGATGAAAATAAACAACTTTTTTTAACAATACACTGAAACTTCATTCACCTGGCACTGCTTGGAGGATCATACTGCAGCACCCAGTTCACCTCAGGGATATCGATGCCTCTGGCCATGACGTCTGTACACACCAAGATCCCACTGCAGCATGATACAGGGACACAAATGTGAAATAACAGACGACCAGAATCACTGTACAAGTTCATGCGCAAACTCGCTCTCACCTTTTCAGGGCCCGAAAGTCTGCAAAAATCTTGTTGCGTTTGTTTTTCATCTTGCCATGGATGCAGCAGACGGCGACCTTCTTCACCAGCGCCTCCAGAATTCGGCCGTAGTACTCCACACACGCACACGTGCTGGTGGCGAGACAGCAACACAACACGTCAGGTGAGAACCTGAACCACACATAACTAAAATAAGAATCAACAAGTCCAGAGGATTGGTTGAACATCTGGTCGACTCTCAAGTTTGAGAAGCTCCATCGCCAGATTTTCTCTCATGGCTGCCGTCACATTATCCGTTTAAAATTGTGGTGAGCTTGTTTTAATTTTACCGGAGTAATATTTTTTAGCGATGTGACAATTAATTGATTTGTTAATTGAAGGAAAGTAAACACCCCTGTTCTGTAGCTTTTCCACTGTGATGATTTTCTACTCATCTTGAAAAGTTTTGGTCATTTCACAAACCGATAGATTGAGCGAATAATCTGCAGATGAATTGATAAAGAAATAAACTATTAGTTGCAGTCCTAGTACGAGACCATCATCTCGTCTCATCATCAGCGGCGGCCTTATGCATCTAGGGGCCCGTTTCAATGATTAATATGAGGGCCTTAACCACATAAAACATAAACATAAAAGAGCAGAATAAAGCAAGGATTGGCCACGAACCGGTGCCTCGGAATGGGAGTTTGCCGCACTAACCAATAGGCCAAAACCGCGGCGTTGCAGTGCCACCCGCCAGCACATCTCTTAAGCTTGACGAGTGATGTTTACAAACTGCACTTTCATTGTTGTGTGGTGCGACCCGAGCCATTTGTTTTTTTGGGGATTTACGGAGCCAGGGCTGAGCCGAAAACAGATTTTATTTCGCCGCGCACAAACAGAACCAACAGCTAGTGGA
The DNA here is from genome assembly GCF_022379125.1 of Scophthalmus maximus. Lineage (NCBI taxonomy): Eukaryota > Metazoa > Chordata > Actinopteri > Pleuronectiformes > Scophthalmidae > Scophthalmus > Scophthalmus maximus. Next base: position 18,834,395 of record NC_061515.1, on the reverse strand, counting down.
CAGTGAGGAAATATTCGCAGATTTTGACAAAACGTGTGTTTGCTTTAGAATTGCTTACTGCCCCTTTAAGCGTGCGAAACTCCTCTCGCTACAGGCACTGTCACCATGAGTCAGAGAGCAATGCTGAGGTTTGGATACAGTTCAACTAAGTTCTGTAAAGGTAGCTCAGAATCTAGGTTTATTTTGAAAACAGACATTTGACACAAGATTAACGCAAATCTGCCTGGGGGAACATACCTGAAGAAGACCAGATTCTTCTCGTGCTTGTGTTGCCTCAGAAACGCCACCAGGTTGTTGAACTTCTCATCTGATCTACAGATCTGAAACGAAAGCCATCGCGTGAGTTTTTGTGTCGTTACCTCTGGTTGAATTTTGGGCTGATCCACGCGCCAGACTCACGGTGTAGTAGTTGGAGAGCCTGGAGGGTGTCTTCTGAACGGGGGCAGCGGCGGCGGCGGCAGCCACGCCTTTCTCTTTGACGGTGATGCGCACAGGATTCCTGAGGCCAGCCCTCACCAGCTTCTCCAGCTCCTGTGTCTGAGTGGCTGAAAACAAGCCTGTACGGCGCTGTTTGGGCAGGAGGCTGAGGATGCTGTTCAGACTGGATGCACAGGCACAGAGTGTTAGTGGAAACAAAGGAAAACAAATACAGCACCGTGGAAACGTTTTAGAGCGGTGGATTTAATGGAGAATTAACACAAAGGAAGTATTTAAATTCAAATATTATTGTTTAATAGCATCTTTTTAACTTTGAGGACAGATTAACTCCTGTGAACTACAGATTTCCAATAAAACCATCAAGACCAAAATGGACTCAGCGAGGGCTCGCCGACGTGTCCAGATATTTATCAGCTAAATATCTTGACGTGTCGGGGAACCATCTCCTGTGTGATGTGACAGGCAGTGAGTGTGTCAGCCTGGAAACCACAACAACACTCTTCACTCATATTCTCTGCCTCTTCCGTGTTTTTGAAAAAAATCATGGCGCAGACTTTATGCGGGGCTTGTTTCTGTCATGTTGCAACAGATGACAAGCGTAACCTCGAGCTGACTTTAATGCGGAACCACAATAACGCTTCAAGTTATTTCTCTCTCTCCGCATAACACAGAGTGTCTGCTCAAACTACTTCCTGTTTCCTTCAACATAAGAGTATCTTGCGATATGAGTGATATATTGATATTCTTTTTGACGTCCATCGTGAAATTGACAAACAGTTCCTGTTTCCTGTAACTATTCCAAGACAATGACCCCAAACACAGAATTTTTGATAGAGCCCCATTGATATGGATTTTGGGGGATTCAATAGGCAACAGCAAGTGACACCACTGACTTAGATACAGAAGACAGGGGGCTCGATTCCTGGACAGGATTTGGCAAAAAAAAAAATCCGGTGTGGGCCCTAAGGAAAGAGCCTTAATGCTACCTGCCAACCTCTGATACTGTATGTAACTGATTATTGTAAGTCGCTTTGGTCAAAAGTGTCAGGCAAAAAATTACTGATATGGATTTGTAATGATTCCTAAGATGTCTCTTATGTCAAAGAAATGTAATTGAGGGTTGATATTTTAAGGTTTAACCATAAAACTTGTATTCTTCTATTATTATAGAACTTCTTTTATACATAACTATAAATAAAACACAAAACAATGAAATATATAGAATTTTAATTAAGGAAAAAATCTTTTTTTATATGTAAAATGTAAACATAAATTCAAATAAAGGTTTCAATTTCGGCCAGCAAATATTCACTGTTATCCCATACCTGGCCTCAAAGCCCATGTCCAGCAGCCTGTCGGCCTCATCCAGAACCAGCACCTCCAGACTCCGGACTGAGCTGGCCAAGTCCAGACCATCTGGCTTCCTCCTGAACATGTCCTCCAGACGACCGGGGGTCGCAATCAAGATGTTCGCCCTGAAACACACGCATTGTCATGTTGTCGTGCGTGACTCTGTTGACACATTATTGTGAACCCGGCACCTCGACACAGAGTAGGCCATCTGATTACAGATATTTGTGTAGTAATAAAAACGATTCTTTTAGATCATCGTGGGACAATTGTTACAGCATCTCACTACATGGCGTTTCAAGTGGTCATAAATCGCAGTGTTTCACATTTGAGTCTTGGGACCTTTACTGCATGTCGCTCCAGGTGTCACTTACCCTTGATCCTTGAACTTCTCAACGTCCTCTATTGGGTTAGAGCCACCAATCAGTAAAATCTGCCTGAAAAACAAACATACCTGAAACATTTGAATTATTTAAAAGGAAACACAAAAAAGGCAATGAGAACGGTCTAAATAAGATTAGGGTGCTTTTGTGTCCATCAGTGAATAACGTTGTTGGAGTTGATGTTCAACAACAACCGAGATCTCAGAGATTCAGAAGAAGCCAGTTAGTGGATCTTGGTAATTAGTTTATTGTGAGTTAATTGTCACCCAGATTTGGTTTTCGTGAAAGAGTGATCACTCTCCTTTGAAGAGTGATAGTGAATACTGAAATACACCCTCAGTAGTGGTTACATTTTTAGTAGGGTTTGTCTCACATCTGATTATTCATCTCAATAGTGAAAGTGAAATACCCTTTAACTAATTTTCCTTCAAAAATTACTTTCATGATCAATTGATACTCAAAATAGTTGCATATTCACAGACTAATTGTTTCATCACTAATTCAGTCACATCCTCACCCTGTGGTGACTTTGTACTCACGTAAACTGTGGGAACTTCTGAATAAACTGCTCCATCACTTCACTGATCTGAAGGGCCAGTTCTCTTGTGGGCGTGATCACCAGGGCACCGACCTGCCGAAAACACAAAGCCTCAGCATCTTCCCCCGAAATGTCCAACCCCACCCCTCCACCAGTCAACAGGGAAATGTCCACTTGGTTGGGGAGCAACACTCTCAGCATCAGGGAATATGAAACTACACAGTGAATGCGACCATGTGGCCACTATCAGGCCCTATGAATAATGCAGTATATATCATTGTTACTTTCTGTGGATATTCTCATTCATCCAGGTCAAGGTAATCAAAAGATGATGAATCAGGAGCAACTGCACTTGATTGTACACGACTACAGCATCTTCATCACCAGTTGTCATATGCAACCACCCACCTTTGTAGTCTTTCTTTGTTTTGTTTTTTATGCTTTGTTACAACACTTTTTGCACTTTGGCCCGTCACAGACGACACAAAACTAGAAAAGTAAAGATACCAGGGTGAAAATCAATATCAACAGTCGTTACCTGCATCTTCTTCAGCTTCTCTTCTCTCTTCAGGAGAAGTTCTATGATGGGGATGACGAAAGCAAGTGTCTTTCCGCTCCCAGTCACCTGCCAATGACACGACAATGGTTAGTAAACGCTGCACAAACCCTGAAATTGAGTTGAGACCAGGGCTGAACACGTATTCTACATACGAATGAAATTGTAATCCAACCATGGTAGTTTAAAGAGTATGGTCTACACCTGCTCTATATGAAAGTGTTGTGTGATAACTTGTTGTGATTTAACTCTAAATAGTTAAAATGGACTGTGGCCAACTGCAAGATCCAAACTGCAGGAGCTGATAATAACAAAATATTCTTAAAAACAGTGAGTCCTTTAAAACCCATAATGACACACGATCATTGGTTTATTGGTTATAGGTTGTAGGGCTGCAACTAACTATTATTGTCATTATCGATTAATCTGTTGATTATTTTCTTGATTAGTTGTTTGTTCCATAAAATGTCATAAAATTATGAAAATGTTGATCGTGTTTCCGAAACCACCAAAATGATGTTATTGTTTTGTCCACATACCAAAGATATTTAGTTTACTGTCATAGAGAAGCAAAGAAACCAGAAAATATTCACTTTTTTCCCATAAAAACTACTTGAACCGATTAACCGATTAAAAGCGATTGATTTAGTAGTCGATTTTTAATCCATTAACTGTTGCAGCTCTAATATATCGTGTTATTAATCTGTATATGCTAAATATTTTAGAGGTTTCAAATGCATGTAGTGGAGTAAAAAAGTAGAATATGAGCTAACGAACTGTAGTGTGGGACACACAGTAGATAAGTAAAGTTCAAGTGGCTCGTTGCAGGTGGAGTTAGAGTCGCACTTACCGCCTCAGCAGCCACGTCCTTGTTGCTCATGAACAGCGGGATACACGCGGACTAGAAAGAAACAACGGAGATGAGTAAAGCTGTAGTCGAGCTTGTTGTTAGGAGACTCGGGTGTGAAGTGTTGGTGTTACCTGTACAGGTGTCATGTGAGTGAACTTCAGCTCATCGAGTGTTTGTAAAACTCCGTCGTTCAGTCGAACAGGTAACGTGTCCCACGTCCCGTCCGTCGTGTTGTCCATCCTGGAAACAAACCTGCGGCGATCCCTGTTAGTTTTAAATGTTTTTTTAATGTTGTTTTACTGTGGATAAGTCCATGTGCCGCTGCTGCAGGAAACGAGCTCCACGCTGCTTCTTGTTCCGGGCGCGCCGATGTTAACAAGCCGGGTGGAAACTGAAGCGCAGCCACGAGCATCGTTCCGCGCAGCCGTGTATTTTTTTTATTTATTTAATCCTTTATTCAGCTAAAAGTAGCAGTAAGAAATCAGTCGCGAGTAAAAATCACGTGTAAATAAAACGACATAACTACCAGTGGTGGAAAAAATATAATAGTTGTATTCAAGTAGAATCTTGTACTTTACTTGATATTTGTTATATCAATTTATAAGTTGTTATAACAAGATACCCCTCAGTGCATGACCTGAATTAGCTCCACCCTCACCAACTGCAACATCAAAGTGACTTTCACATAAATACATCACTAATCAAAATATCCTTAATATAATGTGCATTATTCTGAAATGGACCAGTACTTTCATTCACTTAATAATGCATTCACTACAATCACTATAGCTGACAAATAATTGTAGTGGAGTGAAAAATGTGTAATATTTGCTCTGGAAAGGTAGTGGAGTACATGAAGTATGAGAAAGCGGATATGCTTGAGTAAAATACAAGGAACTCTAAATTGTACGAATGTAGTGACATATTTGATGTCCAAGCCTCTTAACCTGTTTCCTTATGAAGCTCCTCTGCCCCCAACTCGTCCACCAGCCAATGCTGCCCTGTGTGCCCTCTTGACAAAAATGAAACAGGTTTCCTTGTCAGGATGTGGCACACTGAACTAGTCCTAAAGCCTCTCAGATTAATGGCTCATGAAGTTCGACTGCCTCCTCGTCCTCTACCTGCTGACACTTGAGCCCCTCTCACACTGGCCAAAAAACCCGTTTAAACCTGCCAACACCCAGCGTTTTCTGCAGTGTGAAAACGTTTAATCGGCATTCAGCCCCGGTTCAAATTTGGTCAGACATGGGAGACACTATAGAGATCTGAAGAACATAATATTTCCTTCTCTGGATGATGACACAGATCACATCCTCTCTGGATGATGAAGTGGACAGTGAGGTGGCCTACTTCATTACCCAGCGTGTCAGTTTGATGGCATGTGAGGTCTCACTGCCTAAGAGCCCCTCCACCTGCTAATGCTGCACATGGTTGGCCTGGTTTGATGCCTCTCAGTTGGCTGGCAGACAATCCGCTGCCAAAATCCTCCACTGACTGAGACACTCCCAGATTCATCATATGATAACATAAAGCTTTTCTTTGGTTGTGTAATGTCTTTGCAAATATATTTGTGGATAAAATGTTTGAAATAAAAAATATCTCATATATTGTCAATAATTTTAATAGTAAGGCAAATTATAACTCTTCTCGAGGGGTTAAAATAAGGAAAGTACAGCTATGAATCAAGCAACCATTAAAAGAGCTACTATAATGATATATAGAGGCCAGTGTGAACTGTGACAGGCTAATGATGTCATCATGACATCATTTGAACCACAATTGCTTGAGCTAAATAAGCTGTAGATCATGCATCTAATGTTACCAGTTGTAAAAGTTTATACATTCTTACCATATGGTCACAAATTATTTCTCGATCTATATATAGGTCATGGATAGTTCTTTGATGCAGATACCCAGAAAAATGAATTGACTTGACATTAATAATTAATACATTTCAGATCAATATAAGCTTTAGATTGTCTGTATTTGTGGAGATATCTTGAATAATATTTTCCCCAACAATATTTTTGTTGACTTTAATCTTTGACCAATCAGCTTCAAAGGTGAATCATCTAGAGATATACTCTCTAGAGAAACTTATGTTGCTGTGGTATCATTCACATTTGAGCACAACTTTTTTTTTTTTTCTTTTTTGATCAGCAGGCATTGACTTTCACATAAAAATAAGCAACTAATTACATAAATAGCTCAGTTCCAGGTATTATGTCAATGTAATGGATCATATTTACACTTGTTGAGTCAACTGGCTGAAACAGCTCTGAAAATGGTGTATTCAAATGTAGCTTTACTCTACTGAATTAGATGATTTGTAGTCAAAACCTCCCCCCATTTTCCACTTGTTTATGAACACATCTGGGTAATTGTACAGAATATTGGCTTTATTATGAAACCTGGGGCGTTTTCCACGGACAACCAGTCTACATTTGTACAGATCCACCGATCAGATTTTGTTAAAATCACAAAAAGGCATACCTACCCGGGCTCACCAAAGATGTTTTTTAAAAAGAAAACTGGAGCACATTCAGGAACATGCAACACCTTCTGATGCTGTAGCTGTGTGCTAGATGTGAAGTGCCTTGGACAGAAGCTTTTTTACCTTGTATGAGGAAAACAAAACGGGTTTATCATTTGAAAGGCATCATCAAATCAGTTGCATGTCACTGGATGTGCTCCATAAAAAGAAAAGAAAAAAGTATACAATCTTATAATTTAAAATCCCCAAACAAACTATAGAAGCAACTTAAGCACACAGCATCCAATAGATGACCCACCCCCCCTCCCCGACCCAGCCAGCCTCAATCAACATGTAACATGTATTTCAGAATTCCTCTACACTTTTTGTAGTTCAGTTAAAATCCCACCCAGTCTCAGCTCTTGCTGTTTGAAAATTAAATCAATTCGTGACCTTTCAGGCCAGTTGCCTTTTTTCTGAACTAAAAAGGGAGTCAAGCCGTTTACCCCACAAAAGACGTCCACTGAAGCCCCCTGTGGCCCACTATGAATCAACAGACAGCAACAACCTGTAGTTTCTCTCAAAGATCAGCTGAAATATAAATCCTTATCGAGGTTGTCGAGACACATTCTTCAGGAGTGCAATTTGTTGTTTGTGAGCAGTAACGCCAAGTACGGAACACCGTCCGATTTGGCTTAGACATTGGAAACAAAGCCCCCTGCATCTCAGACAGAGAGCTACTGGAATTGGAACTAATGGTTTTCATTTTTGTCATTTTTAGCATTTGAAAAGCATCCCATTTAAATCTAAATTAGGGCTACATTCTCCTGTGTTTAACTCCACACATGCACACACTTTTGTGCATTTCTAAGCCATTTGCATCTGAGTGCTGTAAAAAATGATGGGCCCCACACTACTTCATACAGGCCAAACTGTACTGACCTGTGATTGGTATCTAAGTTTAATTAGCAAACAATGTTGGACAAATAAAAGCCTGGTAAACAAAATAAACAAATGAACCTTTTGACCATTCATTCCAAAATCAATTACATTTATACAGAAGGAAGTGAATGGGTAACATGACGACAAAAACATCTGAGATCCGATCATATGTGGGCTTTACTCAAACTGCCAGTCTCATTTGCAGAGTGTGAATAACTGTCTTGGTGTTGGAGAAAACAGTGGTGGACACAGAGGGATAATTTAAGCGCACTACACCACTCGTCGCACTTCGAAAAACCTCTTCAGGTAGTAAATCTGTCCAAGCGTCATCGCCACCAGAACCAGAGCCTCGAAGAATGACCACAGCACCACTCTGCTGTTTGTGTTGTCATTGACTAGAGGGAGACAAAAAATAACGTTTGTGAAGTTACGCACTTAAAATAAATAAAAACTGGCTTCCCATGCATGTTCTCCCTCTTCTCTTACTTGCTCTGTGTATCCTCTCTCGGACCTCCATGTACTCCTGCTCATGCTTTACAGCCGTCATAGCGACTGCCAGTTCGTTGATCATCTCCTCCAGTTTGTTTTGGTGGGCTGAACCAGGAAAAAGTTAATCAATCAGCAATAAGTCACACCACAATACATTCACAGAAAACAATGCACAGGGTCTGCAACATGTGCGTAATCATTTGGGATATGTGACAGGTGATGCTGTCCCGCCAATGAAACTCACAGTTCAACTTATTTCCTCACTGTGCAAATAGGCAAACCATTCACAAACACCACAGATTCACAACTACAAATAGTCATACTGCACAATATTAGTTTATGCTACAGACACAACACTGGTTAGAGAAAACTCTGCAGTGCATCACAAACTCAAAGCCTGCCCTGTGCCCTACCATCCCAGCCATCACCACCTACAGTGGGAAAAAAGAGTCCAAATACAGTCACAAAGAAGGATATTACAAAAACAGATTATACAAGGTTAACAGAGGTAGACTATAAAAAGAAAGCCGTCTGATTTCTACATTAGCCACCAAAAGAAAGGCTGTAGGACAATGATGCACTTTCTTGGGTTCTTTTGCATAGACACATTCAGTAACTTTCATATACACTTGTACTTGTACCTTCCGTCTCCATGTCTTGGCCTTTAGGCGCCTCTCCAATATCAATGGTGAACATGACAATCTTGGGTGTCATGGTTGACATCTTGTTGCTAAAGCAGAACTTGTAGGTCCCGTCCATGTGGGCGGCCACTGAGTACTTGCCACTGGACTCCCTGTCGCCTTTGTAAATCTGCTTACCATCAGGGCCTGTTATCTGGAAACAGGACATGAGCGAAAAACACCCAGTGCTGCATTAGGGCAAATCATTAACAACATGTGCAGGACTGTTGGCGACATATGGCAGAGAAATTTGGGTGCACAGTGTCTCTGTGGTGCAGCAATGTTTCCAGAAGCGACAAATCAAAATAGGAGATGAGCTTTGTATATTCTCAGTGGATAACCTGGTCAAACACCTTTGATTGGCTATGTAGATGTGCTAGCACGACTTAGCCAGAGACATGCTAACACTGCACTTCCTGTATCGTTATGAATAATTTAGTGGTGCGTGTCAAACACTCCGTAACACAAAACTTTTATATATTACCCCTAAACTATAATATCCACATATTAATATGTCAACAATGAGTTAAAAGCCATAAACCCGGGCAGCAATGGACTAGTTCCACTTGACGTTACGCAGGCAGCTAACATTAGCACAGGCCTTGTGTATCGCCAGACGAGTTATGCATATAAATAAACGTTTATTTCACTCTGTTAGAGGGCTGGTTTTGTTTCTCAGCAACATGTCTCACCTCAACATCAATGTCCAGGAAGCCTCCTTCGGCAACCTCAAACATGAGGCCCATCTTGGTGCCGGAGTTGACCCGCTCGTAGAAGCACTCCTCGGCATGGGCGTCTATGCTAACGAAGTAGCCGGACGCGGTGGCAGAAAGGACGGCCAGCAAGACAACGAGCTCCGACACGGTAAACATGTTTCGAATGCACCGGCGCGACCGTCACAATGAGTTTGACGATATGAAGAGTACCCTCGTCACAATGTATCCTGCAGGAGTGCAGGAAGTCGGGTTGTACGTGAGAATTGTTGCGGGAGAGGAGCCGCTCCGGCTTCGGCTACGCTGTATCGTTCTGTGACTGCCACGTACGGGCTTTAAACAGCAACCGGCGAGGGACAAACTTCAGAGGGCGCAGTATGGAAGCGCACACATTTAGTTTAGAGTTAGATGTTAAATAGTGAATATATGTCAATAATGAGATGCACTCACATTTTCAATGCTTCAAATGTGTTCCATTTTAGTATAGTATTAGTTTAATGCTAAACATAATACTATAGCTTGTTTAAGTTGAAGTGGAGGGTATTTTATCTTATTAAAAACAAACATGGTCTGCTAATCTACATTGAAAATACTGTCCCTTTAAGTGAAGCCTTAATACAACAAACGTAGGTTCACCTGTGATCACTGCAACAAAGTTGTTACTCCTGTGATTTTCAATCAAAGTTAACTGTGTAAACAGTAAACACTCCAGCATCCTGAGTTTTGGTCTGAGCTGTTACAAACTGTAACTCTAATGACTCTATAAATATGGAAAGAATACAAAAAGCATCAGTAGACGACTACAAAACAGTTGCAGAATTGGTCTGGAGGCACAGGAAGAGCCATAGGTCCTTTTCAAGCATTCAATTTTGATATGTCATGGTAGGAAACGCACAGGCGTTACTGATAACACTTACAATGGCTCTGGTCAGTGTCCCAGTGAGACATGACAGTGTGACAGTGAGCAAGCATGAAAAATACCAGGACCTTAAAACTGAAGAAGCTGAATGGAAATCAGTCATCTTTCATTTTCAGGTCAGAACGTGTGCTGTGAAAAGGGTCCATTAATAACAGAAAATGCTCGATTAAACTTTGCCAAAAAGACCTGATGAAGAGACCGAATGTATGTTAGCAGCACACTCTTTGATTTGATGAAACCAAAATAAATTAGTTTGGGGTATTTTAATTGTCCATTTTGATATCTTTATTTGACATCAGTTACCTCACTTTACAGATGTCTATTCCATGGCATGAGAGCATGTCATTTTCAGCCTCGGGCAAAAAGACATGAGATGTGTCACTGTTATTTTACATTGGGGGTATAAACCAATAGAAACAAAACACAAAGGTTACAATACCCAAAATGTTCCTTAAGATTACAAACATAGCCTGGTTGATGAAATGTCCATCCATCCATCCAGCCATCGTCTACCGCTTTGTTATTATTATTAATAAGATGAGTAAAGTTTCTGTTATATGTCCCCCTACTTTCAGAGAAAATGATTGTGTGATAACATGTAATTGTGCGTCAAGATATCGGTTTTGACGCTAGCGCGGCGGGACAGTTCGGTAAGCGTCGACGCTCCGTACCGCTTTCTGCCGCCCTAATCATTAAAATAAGCTTTTTAATGAGCATGCGCAAATAGAAAGTGATGGGGCTCTTTGGTTTATATTACGCTGCTTGGCGGAGGCGGCCGAGCTCTGCGGCTACAAAGGAGATGGGCGACTCAGCAGCAGTGAACGGCCGCGCGGGGTGAGGAAATCCGAGCACCCTCTATTCTGTCGCATATTTGGTGACGTCCAATAATCGACTTACTGTGGAGTGTCCAGGGCCGAGGCCTTAAGACTTTTTTTGTTTTTGTAAACGCTCGCTCGTTAAAACTGTGTGTGGATGCCTAGACTTCGGTGCCCGTTTTGACCGGGTGTGAACCGATGAAGCACTCCACCCCCTGAAGCAGAAACGGATTGGAAACGTTAGCCATCTATTTAAAGCTACTGCTAACTGCCAGCGAGGAAGTGAGGAGCGAAAAAAAATGACATCTCGGAGGTAAGTCTGGAAAACGACGTCTCCTGTAAATGTTGGCTGAGCGAGCTTTAACTCATACCGGCTGCATGTATGTGTAGACGTCGGCGAGCGGGGTCTTAGTAGGCTGCCTTTTCTGGAAAGAAAAGTGGTGGCAGAGGAATAGCTAGCTCAGGAGCGCTTCATTTAGCACTCACCGGCAACTTGGAGCCAAGTCTGAAGATGTTTTGTGATCGCTGTTAACGCATTGACACTAATGCCAAACCTTACACGTCTGCTTTGGTTATTCGTCCTTAGGTTTTAGTTATTAGTGGGCAAATGAATCCTAGCTAGGATTCGGCCAATGAAAACCGAGCACAACTGTCAACTCAATAAACACAGGGTTGATGTGTTATGAGCTCCTGTTCCTACCCTCACAATAATTATATTACCTCCCAGTAAAATATCTTTTATTCACAAAGCGTACAATCCCAGATGGATCTAAAGACAAGCCTTTGTTCAGACCCTTGATTTGAAAAGGAAAATAACTAACTTTTAATGGGAAAAGGGGGTTAATCTCAAGAAGAGCAACAGAAGTGGAATCCCTCCTTCAGGCCAGTCAGACGTGAAAAATATGTGATACAGAAATGGCAGCAAGTCGAACAGTAAGAAAAGGGTGACACTGCAAGCACCAACGTGTTGTATCTTTTTAAATGTCATAATCCCCAGCAGGCATGTTTTAGGACATGCCAAAATAGTCTACTGTGAATAATTCATAGTAAAAGAATCATTAATCTGGGAAGACATTCTTGAATTGACATCCATTCCCTCTCCATTATTGTATAATTCATAATCTATCAAGTTTATCAGTTGGAACAACATCATGTCCCTTTCTTCACTGAAAAGTCCGTTCTCAGTCCCTGTGACCTGGTGGCTTTGGGATTCAATGTCACACTTTAGTAAGTTGTGTGTTTGACCAGGTTTCAAAGTGAATATTGTGCAAGATAAAGTGATATTGGTGGCTGCCCACTGAGGCTGATCGTTGTTGTCCTCCTCAGGTGGTTTCACCCCAACATCACAGGTGTGGAGGCTGAAAACCTCCTCCTGACTCGTGGTGTAGATGGGAGTTTTTTAGCCAGACCCAGCAAGAGCAACCCAGGAGACTTCACCCTCTCAGTACGGTACGTGATGGCATTAACACAGAGCAGCGAAACCACAGTATACAATATGATACTGAAGAAATTCAACAATTTGAAGTCGCCAAATAAACTTTCTTGTGCTCTCTACTGTGTACGAGATTTATATTGGAATGAAAGAACCATCAAATTAGCCCCAACTTTTCTGTGCCTCAGTTAACACAGTTGGCTTCATGTTTTTACATTAGTGTTCTCTTACTTTTAGTATTAAAATATTCTTGTTTCCTCGAGTGTAGTAGCTGTACATTTAAGAGCGTCTTTGGATAGTTGCTGGTATTTAGTGTTTTTATACTTCATTTAATAGTCAAAATTGAGATTAATAAGCTAAAATCTTGTTAAGGTTACAAAATATACAGGTTATTAAAGGTGTGATTCCTGGTCCAAATGTAAACACGGGGGCAAACCTGCGAAACAGAGGTCAAATCATGGGATCACACAGTGCAGTCAGTTCCAAACTGGTCAGTGGGTCTTTTTACCAGATGACACTCATTTTAAAATTATTTATAGATTATTACCTGCATTAGGGCATTAAATTATATACTATTCAAACATCGTGCAACAGTATACTAACAGCTTAACAGAATGTTCAATTACCATATTTTCCGGACTATAAGGCGCACCGGAGTTTAAGCCGCAGCAGCTAAATTTAATGATTTGTACATCTATAAGCCGCACTGGACTATAAGCCGCAGGTGTTTTAATGGTTAAATACCATATGTAAGAGTTCGTGCACAGAGGGGATTGTCGGGAAAGAGATGGCTGCTTGAGGAAGCTCCCATTTATTAACATTTCAACAAACAAGTTGCATATTTGCATAACGTACTAAAACCACCAAAGTCCTCATCTTCAGTGTCGGAAACGAACAGGCTCAGGGTGGCTTCGTCAGCCACTCTCCTCTCTCCTTCGTTGTCGCTCTCAAAACCAACGAACTCCTCTTCGTCACTGTCGGAATCGAACAGCCTCTGAAGGGTTGAGCCTGTGGCGGCGTCCTCCTCTTCATCACGCAGCAGTCCAGCCTTTCGGAACCCGTTGGTGATCGTGGATGTTTTGACACTCCTCCACGCTATCAGGATCCACTCGCAAACTTGAGCCAAAGTTGCTTTTCGCTGCTTTAACCGTGGACCGCGGACCGGTCATAGAGCCCGTAGACTTAAAGTTGGTGGACTGTAACCTGTTAGATTTAGGAGGTCCCCTAGTGGCCGTTAGCTGTAAAAATCCATAGATTAGCCGCACCGTTATATAAGGCGCATGGTCGAAAAATGGGGGGAAAAGGCGCGGCTTATAGTCCGAAAATTACGGTTTACATACTGTACTTTGCTTTTAGGACAACAGACTTGATTGCTGCTTACAAGCTTGCAAATCAATATTTTTGATATGAACAGTGGGTCAAGAGATAATGTATAATATGGAAGGGATCGTTTCAGCTCATTCGTTTTGATTGTCTCAATAGCAACTCTGCCCCCATCAAATCTTTCCCAGTAGCGGTAGGCAGCTGTAAAAACACTGTGCACTCCCTGCCCAGATCCATGAATGAAGTAAAATGTGGTTACAGCGACACACTAAACTGATATTCAAAAAGGGGAAATGTAAACGATATGTTTACATTATTAGAATAAGGATATATTGTAAATAACTACAGGATTTTTACTAAGTTTCTCACGCAGTATTTTTGCATTTTTGTCTGATGAACAAACTAAGACAGAGTTGGCCAGGATTTATTAATGTTAGGTTACAGGCACCAAATGATGAACGTTAGATATTCCAGGAAGAAGTTGGATAGAGATCAAATCAGAGATAAAAGGAGAATAAATATTATATTTGCATTTATCAGGTGGGCACCAATTTCAATGTCCATTTGGGTGTGTATAGAGGCGACCGTTTGCTTACACATTTGATGTAACTTAATAAGATGATATTATGTGCCAGTGTTGAAAAATCAACGAATGCAGGTTTAAATATGTTGTGTTATTCACAGCATTAAAGGTGCAGTAAGGGATTCTAAAGCAATACACGTTTTGTACGAATATTTCCTTTACGGCCGGCTAGCTGTCGCTTTTGTGTGCGCCGATAAAAAATCTGGGTTTTCGGCTCAGCCCAGGCTCTGTAAATCGTGCTAGCGGCTTCGCTGCCCAGCCTGGGCAGTATTATCACAACAACAACAAAATTGCTTACTGCCCCTTTAAGTAATGCTGGTATAATTATTTTAAAAGTCTTTATTATGAACTTTGTGAAATGATCGTGGGAAACCAGCATTATCCAACAATCCTCAGAAAAAAAGTTTGTGGTTTTATCTCGGGGCCTGTCGAGTCATACCTATTTAAGACAAAGTATCATCAACTCAGTTTAGCTGATGTAGCCAAAGTTATTTTTGTAGCAGTCTCATACTTTAGCAGTACGGTCTCTCTCATCTCGTGCGGTATTTACTTCCTATGGAAACAAAACAAGTCACGCTGGAAATGTCAGAGTGACGAGTCTCTGCTGGTTCAAACCCGCACATCTGTATGTGCACATTCTACAAGACTTCATCAAAAGGCGTTCAAGGTTACGTGCTATTGAGCCTCAGATCTGCCACAAGTTCCCCTTTTCTGTTTCCCAAAAGCAGTGGTGGTCACCTGCAGTCACTCAGCACAGTATACAGTGTGGTGTCTGTCTGGTTTGTGTTAAAAAAATAAGGCAGCGTTTTTTAGTTTCTTATCTCTCACGTTGTGCAAACAACACAGGTGTTACCCATGTTGTTACTGGTACATGTAACTTTTTAGCTTTAATCTGATCTGTAATGTGTCAGAAACGTCCAAGGTGAAGTTCTTAATATTCAGTTTAGGGCTGCAACTAATGATTAATCAATCTACAAATATTTTTTTCAATTTTTTGTCTGATTAAATCTCATCTCTTGTTTTGTCTGAGCAATGGTCCAAATATGTTCAGTTTACATTGATTAAAAAACCCACACTGGAGATTCGTTGCCACACTTTCTTAAAAAAGACTTAAATGTTTTTTTGATTTGTTTTTTGGTGATTGACAAATTGTTGCAGTTCTAAATCAGCAAATCCTCACAACTGATAATCTGCAACAAGGCAACGTTTGAATCTATTATTAAATTTGTTCTAAAAATGCAACATTCTATCAACTAATCAATGATTTGCCTAATAATTCATCCTAAATTGTACCCAAATAATATGTTGGTGATCTTCACTTATTTGTGGGAGTTGTTGGGAGCAACATTGACTTGTTTGTGTCGTGATGATGATGTTCTTGACCCGATGGTAACGTTTCTCTGAATGACTGATCTATCACAGGCGGAATGGAGCCGTCACCCATATTAAGATCCAAAACACAGGGGACTACTATGACCTGTATGGCGGGGAGAAGTTTGCCACTCTTGCGGAGCTGGTGCAGTATTATATGGAGCATCATGGACAACTGAAAGAGAAAAATGGAGACGTCATTGAGCTCAAGTATCCCCTCAACTGTGCTGATCCCACCTCAGAGAGGTGAGTGGTAATGCTGGATGTTTTAGTTTAGTTGTTGAGTTTTTCTTACTGATATAAATGGGATGGGCAAATTATAAGGGGCCCGAGCGCGACCAGCAAGAGGCTGGCAAAGGCCCTGTTGTATTTCCTCCTTTTCTTCTTATTTTTCTCCTTTGCGCGTTGTCCTCACTGGACTGCCTAAACGTGAATGAAAATTCCCCAAAATTTGCACACTTGCCAAATATATGATGTTATTCACGTAAAATTAAGCTTTAGTCTGGGTGTGGCAAAATGCGTCTATAGCGCCCCCAATTAGATTTAGAAAATCGAGCCCCTCGTTCAGGTTTCACCTACATGCACACAATTTTGTACACATATGTATCATGTCCAGACTCACTAAAAAGTCCCTTGGAGGCATGTCGTAATCTCAACAGGAAGTCAACCATTTTGATTTGAAAGTGACATTTTGGCACTGTTTTCCCATTTTCACACGTTAAATCTTAACGAACTCCTCCTACAGATTTCACATGGCCTACTTCAAATTTGGTGTGTGTCATCTAAAGACCTATTGGATGAAAAGTTATCAAAATCCTGACTTTCCGCCAGAGCGGGTGGCCTTGACGGTGTGGCGAATTTCGATCACTCGCCATGAAACAGGAAGTTGTTTGTGATAAAAGCAGCACATCCTCATGTCAGAAATGGCTCTTTAGTGTAATGGTGGCAAAATGGCTCGCTAGCGCCCCCTATAACTTCTCAAAGTCAAGGCCCCCACCTTTAAATTTGATGTAGATGAACAAAATTTGGTATGCACATGTATCATGTGACGACCTACAAAAAAGCCTCCGGGAGCCCAACCTTTTTTTTGCATCAAATATCACACTATCATAACTTAACCATATGTTGTCATATCGTCACAAAACTTCTCAGAAATGATAACTGTCCCACCCTCAACACATTTACATCTCAATATTGAGCCATGGTCATAGCGCCACCTACTGAAAACAGAAAGTATGACTCGTGACAAACATCATCCGATTTACATGGTGCACTCAGCGCATCGTGTACACGGACACGGGACGTGAAATCCGCAACACATCCTGACTTGCGACACGTGAGCCAGGGCCCGCTTGACACTGCGCACAGTTTGAAAAACTGCAAGGAGGTGACTTGCTCTAGTTAGAAATACTTTTCAGTATACACCAACACACAAAAGCTTCCAAAACTAGCAACAAGCCTTTAAATCCAAATTTTGAAGAAAAACTGAGCATTGCAACCTTAATGAAGGTAGGGTTTTTCTGCAGGGATGTTGCATTACTCTGCAATAGTTTAGGATCGGTACACCAAAAAAACTGGTGTGGTACATTGTTAATAACTGAGGAGGCCTGTAACCCATCAAAACACACTTTCCAGTTTCTCTTGACAATGAAGCAGTTTAATATGCAGGGAATAAGCTGAAATGTAACAAAGGTCAGCGATAAACACCCCAAGGTTTTAAAACTTAAAAGTTTAGGTCACCATGCAAATTTTTATAGATAACAGGCCCTTTTGATTAATTACACTTTTACTGCAGTAATGGAAGTAAATGAAAACCTTGAAACCTTGAAATGTGTCCCAACTTTTGTCGATGACTAATATACTAAATAGCATCACGCAGAATTGGTGTGAAAATCGATTTTTCTTTCATGCCGAGAAAAAGGAACAGATTGTGTAGTGGTTATACACTGTGGCAGATGGTTACCATTACATTCATCCACTTTGTCTTTCCCATCATAAAATATGTGCAGTTTTAAATCCAGTTGCTTTGTATTATAAAAAGATGTGCCCATAAAAAAACAAAAACACTACCACATTTTACATTCCCCAGAGATTAAAATAGGGTTTCTGTCAGTATGTTATAGTGGGGGTACCATAGATGGTGTTCAGGGACGTGAAGATTTCCCTGAATTAGGGCTGCAACTAATGATTATATTTATTATGGATTAATCTGTTGATTATTTTCTTGATAAATTGATTAGTTGTTTGGTCCATTAAATGGTGAAAAATGTTGATCGTGTTACTCAAACCCCAAATTTAAGTTTTGTTTTGTCCAAACACCAAAGATTGATTATTTACTGTCATATTGGAGCAAAGAGACCTGAATATATTCCCATTTAAGAAGCTGAAATCAGAGAATTTTGATTTTTTCATAAAAAAGTACAGATTAATCAATTATCAAAATAGTTGGCGATTAATTTGGTAGTCAATTAAATGTTGCAGCGCTACCCATAATAATCATGTTCAGTGTTTCCTTTAGGAGTTTTTTCAGCAGCGGGGGCAGGCCAAGGGGCAAATATAATAACTAAAGTGCCTCAGTGCAACACATCTAACTGCATGTTAAAGATAACGTAATTACCGCACTTTCCCTTGTTGTCGCTTTAAGTACAGTCAGACTATTGACCGTTTAACTCGGTCCATGTTTCACTTGGACGTTAGCATGCTACGTGCTAGGTCCTATCAAAACACAGGCACAGTTACATTGACGCGTGATGTATATTAAAATATATATATCTTCTAGGAACCGATAAGCGGAAGCAAAGTTTAACTTTTTCTCACAGGTAACTGGTAAGACATCTCTGACTCCTCTCTCCCTCCCTCTCCTCGGGGGCGTGTCGCCTGCAGTGTTCCATCGTTGTGTCTTGTTGTGTCAAAATAAAAGCCCACGCAGGGTCTTGAAATTGCGGGCCGCCGCCGCAAAATGAACATAGCGGAAACCCTGATGTTTTTGTGAATGACTCATTTCTCTCTGGGCCACACTGTGTTATGTAAGTCATGTATAACTCGGTCCATTGGTCGACTTTTTGCTGCAGAGCTCCGTCTGAAAATAATCAGAGTTCATCTAACTCAGAACTGCTTTTCTGGAAATGAAATTCTGAGAGTGGATCAAGTCAGAGTTCAGGTTTAAGTTCTAAAAAGTAAGTTTTTTAATCCTGCTTCCTGGAATAGGTCCCAGGTCGACACACTCACTGCCTATCACAGCTCACGCTACAGGAGATGAGTTCCCCGCTGGTTCCCCGACGCATCCAGATATTTAGCATGCTAGATATTTTTGAAAACGTCGGCGAGGCCTCGGTGATTCACTTTGATCGCGTCGTTGGTAGTTCACACATAACGATAGACTGCCGATTTGTGAGCCTCGATTTCATGCTGATTTTCCTCCAACTTGCTGCACCTCCAGGATTTGTCGGCGAGCTCAAAATCTGGCTTAATATTGTTTAGTGTGAACTCGGCATTAGTTAACCTGCAGACTCCACTTCAGCTCTTTAATGCTGTGCATCCTGAAGCTTCTTTTTACATTACATTCATTTAGCAAATGCTTTTGTCCAAAGCGTGTTTTATTCATGTAATGCATTACTAGGCCTGTCACGATAATTACGTTATCAACTTATCGTACAAGATATAAATATGAACTCAATCCTTTTTATAGACCTCAATAATAGCAATTGTGTCTATATGCGTGTTTGTTGACAGAAGAATGAATGTCAACAAGTCTTGCTGCTTCTTCCTCTAATCTGTTCTTATCATATGATATATCAATTACTGGTTTGGTCTATAAAATATCAGAAAATAGGGATTTCTTAGTAAGAACCATTTTTTGTAATTGTTTGTTTTGTCTAGGCCTAAACGCAAGTCTAAACATTGGATAACATTTCTCTCAGCAGCAATACAAATCATGTAGGACTTGCATGTTCAACGACCAACAGGCTTATACTATAAGCTCACATCATTCACTATCAAAAAATATTCTTATAATGACGATAATATTGTTTATCAAAGTAATTTCTGGGACAATATATCGTGTATAAAAAGTTTGTTAGTTATTGTGACAGGCCTATGTGTCACAATACGGATTCTGTCACATCACATTTTGAGATATGCTGTGACAATTGACAATATACTGTATGAAATAATTTTTTCAACACAACATTGCCTATATGATCAGACAATTAATTGTATATAAACATATGTGACCCAAAAACACTCAACACACATCATGAGATCTGATCATGCTGGAATGATTGCAGACTCCAGAGGCTTAATTTTAAAATAAAATATAGCATCATTATGTCTGATGATGTGGCTCCGACCATGGGGGTTTCCATACTTCATCTAAAAAAACAAAAGGTTCAGGGAAAACGTAATGTATGATGTAATGTGGCATTACGTCACACAGAAAAGGGAAAATATTTGAATGTTTAAACTTTTGAATGAAAGTCATATTTTCATAGCTCATTAATTTGATCATTATTTTCAAGCGCAACTGATTAGATGCTTATCATTTATTATATGTATCAAAAAACATCTTTATCATCGAGATAAATGTGACAAATTTAACAAACTTTTTTGTCAAACAAAAAATGTGAAATCCAATCATTCGGTTTATTATCATGGAGGACTAAGTGAAAAACAGTGGGGGGGGTTTTTAGCATAGCACATGTCTTAAAAAGGTAAACAGTTATCAGACTTGTTGCTTGTTAAGTTTGTTAAATGTATATTTTTCTCTTTTTTCAAACTGTCATGCCAAAGTTATTAGATGTTTGTGCCTTTAGCTGCACTTTTGTTGCTGCAGCTCTGATCTGAGGATGAGATTTATTTTCGTGTGAAAGAGAAAACAAAACAAAATCTTAAATATTAAACCTAGCTGCTGATTTTCACCCAAAATGGGACCTCAAAGTTTGGAACTTGATGCTTGTACACAATGAACGTTTTCTTTTTTCATGAGTGATGACATTAAAGTAATAAAGTACGATTTTACCCTCGTCATCAGTGTACGCAGATGCTTATTTTTGTCATGTGAGGTGCTCTTCAGTGATTTGAGTCTTAAATCACTGAAGAGCTTAAACATGATTTTTTCCAGATGGTTCCACGGACACTTGTCGGGCAGGGAGGCTGAGAAACTGCTGACAGAGAAAGGAAAGAACGGCAGCTTCCTCGTGAGAGAGAGCCAGAGCCATCCTGGCGATTTTGTCCTGTCAGTTCGTACAGGAGATGACAAGACAGACAGCAGCGACAGTAAACCCAAAGTCACTCATGTCATGATCCGCTGCCAGGTAAGTCTGTATGTCCCTGCCTACCCTAATCTTCTGTCACATTAGAATATTTCAAATTGACGGTTAATGTTACTGTAATGCATGCAGTTGCCAGAAGTGTCGAGCTAAGTAGAAACGTTAAAACTTTCTATAAAGCCGGATACAGATGTTAAAATGTGTGTAAAGAAGTTTTTATTGTTGTATTTATATTTAGGAAGGCATACTGTTTTTTGTGGGGGGTTTTACCACTAAGCCTTCACCCATAACTACTTTTTGTGGACAATATATTGTCTCAAAAATTATGCGCTAAATGACATTACTATAAATTTTCAGACCACGTTTTTCTACTGAATAATTTGATCTTATTTGTCTTGCATGCGAGAGTCACAGCACTCTTCTCCTCTTCTTGACAGGTCAATTTACAACTGCCAGAACCTCTGTGTTGACATGCAGTTAGGTAACCAGGATACAGTTGGGAGTAATCTGGTTTCTTAAATATCATGTAAACAAAAAAAGGTTTCTGTAATCGGGTTTGAGGATAAGAATTCTGGGGCCTGTACCACAAAGCAAGATTAGTGGGTTTTCCAGCTGCTGTTTCTTTGGACTCATATCTTGTTTTCCTTTCCTTATCATCAAGCTGGCTCACTTTAAACCAGGTCACTTTTAACAGCCCAAACAGTGAACAATCGGAACACTAGAAAAAATTGTCTAGGGCTGCAACTTTCGATTATTTTTATTATCGATTAATCTGTTGATTATTTTCTCGATTAGTTGTTTGGTCCATAAAATGTCATTAAATGGTGAGAAATTTTGATCGTGTTTCCCCAAACTCCAAGATGACCTTTTGTTTTGTCCACACACCAAAGATATTTAGTGTAATGTCGTAGAGGAGCAAAGAAACCAGAAAATATATTCACATTTAGGAAGCTGAAATTAGAAAATTTTGACTTTAATATTTTTTTAAAGAAATATCTAAACATCTATCAACCCCTTATTACTCGTATAAGAAGCCGACATGACAGTTACAGGGTGTTGCAGGTGAACAAAAGGGAAGTAGCGCAGGCATAGCAGCTGATGTTACTTCCACTTTTCCCGAAATCCTCCTGGTTTAGTTCAAAACTCTCACTGAAGCCATGTACAGGGACCTGCAGCGCTACAGCATAAAATAACCCCCAAAAAACTATATATCAGATACTGATCGAGGCTGAATCTATATCAGATCAGCTTTGAATCGCAGTATATTGTATCATTACACATTTGTCTTTATTGTTTCCTCGTCGTCTTAGACGGAGACATTCTCACTTCAAATGTAAATGTTTTTTTTTCTTTGAGTAACCAATTTTTGTTGTGCATCTGAATATCTTGATTACCTTATGTTGACTTTTCTGTTGTGTCTATGGCTTGTTACGCAGCATGACCTCAAGTACGACGTGGGTGGAGGCGAGAAGTTTGACTCTCTCACCGACTTGGTAGAGCACTACAAAAAGAACCCCATGGTGGAAACTCTGGGCACCGTGCTTCAGTTAAAACAGGTACGTCCCGTCTCTATCTATCTATCTATCTATCTATCTATCTATCTATCTATTCATTCATTCATTGCAGATATTCATGTCTGTAAAGGTGAATCAAAGTCTGTCCCAGGCCTTTCCTGATTTGTAATTTCTTCCTTGTATTCTCCTCTTCAGCCCCTAAACACTACTCGCATTAACGCGGCAGAGATTGAAAGTCGAGTGAAGGAGCTGAGCAAACTAGCGGATCCCACAGACAAGGTCAAACACGGCTTCTGGGAAGAATTCGAGGTGAGTGGCTCATCTATGAGTATTAAGATTACAAGTACTCTTTATGGACCAAAAAATATAGATATAGAAAGTCATAATAAAGGCCCCTTTCAGATATTCAGCTCGTTACATAAATGTGATGATAAACATGTCTGTTTCAACATCTGAATAAGCTCCTGAGTCACTTTTATGTAGAAGTCAACAGGGTCAAACCTTTCTGCAAATCATTCGGAATGGCACGAATTTGTATTGAATGCACAAAGCTGAGAAAGGCTTAACTTGGTGCCAGTGATGATTGGACGGCTCGGGATTGTTTTTCCTATCGTCTTTTCCTATTTACTATTCCTTGACCTCAGTGGAAAACGTCATAAGGTCAAGAAAAGGTGTAAAGGAGGATGCATAGGACTTAGGAAAAGCAGACAGAGCTACTTGGAGAATCCGTCTCCACTTACACTATACTTCGTCATGACGCAACGGCAGATGTTATTAACCTGCATGTGCCGTGGTGAAACTACAAATTTTTGTGACTCTGAATGTCATCACTGATAACAGATACTGTAGATTAGGCCAACTGCGTGTTCTAAATGAAGATCAAGCTGTGTAATTAAAGAAGAATTGGTTGCACACCGCACGTTGAAATGTGACCGTCTCTCCTCTTTTCTTCACCCAGACCTTGCAACAACAAGAGTGCAAGCTGCTCTACAGTCGCAAAGAGGGCCAGAGAGCAGAGAACAAAAACAAGAACCGATACAAGAACATTCTGCCATGTGAGAAACAGTCAGTGCTCTTTCACTTGAAAACACCTCACCTGAGGCACTGACTGTTGACTGTTGTTGTTTCCGTTTTCAGTCGACCACACGCGCGTTGTGCTGAATGATGGGGACCTAAATGAGCCAGGCTCTGACTACATCAACGCCAATATCATCATGGTAGTATCCGCTGTCATGGTAAGACTCACTTCATCCTCAGGGGACTCACACACAATTTTTTCTGTAAATGATAATATGAAGATGATTTAGATGTAAAATTGTATTAGTCAGATTCATCCGTGTGTGTGTGTGTGTGTGTGTGTGTGTGTGTGTGTGTGTGTGTGTGTGTGTGTGTGTGTGTGTGTGTGTGTGTGTGTGTGTGTGTGTGTGTGTGTGTGTGTGTGTGTGTGTGTGTGTGTGTGTGTGTGTGTGTGTGTGTGTGTGTGTGTGTGTGTGTGTGTGTGTGTGTGTGTGTGTGTGTGTGTGTGTGTGTGTGTGCGCGTGCGTGCGCGCAGCCGGAACTGGACCCAAAGTGTAACAGTACCAAGGTGAAGAAGAGCTACATCGCCACTCAGGGCTGTCTGCAGAACACCATCAGTGACTTCTGGAGGATGGTGTTTCAGGAGAACTCTCGAGTCATTGTCATGACCACCAAAGAGGTGGAGAGGGGAAAGGTGAGCAAAATTATTAAGAGGTTAAACTGTAATTTAATGTGGGTCCACCCTGAAAGCTTATATATACACAAGATTTTAAACATCATATATGATATATGTAAAGATTTTGTGGATTAACGACATCCTGAGCAGAGAATCAAGTTATACTCCGTCTGTGTGTGTTGTGACCTGAACTTCTCTGGGGGGTTTTTTTGGTAGCTGGTCCAGGCACAGTTGGCTCTCATTGTTTATAAGGGAAATTGACTGATATTGGGTGGCTGTGGCTCAGGAAAGGGGTCTTCCACATGCCAAATTGTCCTTGGGCAAGACTCTGAACACTAAATTGCCCGGCGGGTGTGCCGGCAGTGTAAGAATGATGTGTGATCATGTTGCAACCCACCGTGACGTCACCCGTTGTTTTTGAAACCTCGAATTTAGCATTTTACCAGCGCCATCTTTATTTGGAAATAGATGTAGAATTGGGGGTGGGTCTGACTGAGAGCTAGTCCACTGTGCACCCAACTACACCTGCAACCATGCAATGATTGGATGGTACTAGCTGTCAATCGCACTGTATGCATTGGAGCGTGGATACAGCGTGGTTAGCATTTTACCAGCGCCATCTTTATTTGGAAATAGATGTAGAATTGGGGGTGGGTCTGACTGAGAGCTAGTCCACTGTGCACCCAACTACACCTGCAACCATGCAATGATTGGATGGTACTAGCTGTCAATCACGCTGTATCCACGCTCCAATGCATACAGTGCTTTATAGTCTATTTTACTCAATGCTTGCGTCATTGGTTCAGATGTCTGTCACTTATGTTAAAACCTTGTCAACTGCCAAGCACTGATTTAATGTCTTTATATTTGAGGCCAATCTTAAAATAAAACTCTCCCACAGGTGTGTGCGCGCTCCGCTGTTGTGGAGGTTCTCAGTCATCCCTGTCATAGTTTTCCGCGAGGGTGTTGAATCTGGAGCAACTGTACTTGGTTGTAATTTCTTGAAGACGTTTCACCTTCATCCAAGAAGCTTATTCGGTTCTCGGATAAGAGGTGAAACGTCTATTAAGAAATTACAACCAAATCCGGTTACTCCGCTGTTTTGTTTGGGTTCCGTGCTGTGCTGTAACTACCCTGAAGCACATTGAAAGTTTTACGATATCTCGCAAAAGTACATCTTGTGTTTTGTTTTTTTATCCTCTCTGCGGATCTGTACCAACTTACGATTAAGACCATACACTCCTCAGGAAAACATTTACTGATGTTATTAAATCAACTGAGAAATAGAGTAATTTTATCATAGACTTCTATAGAAGCTGACTTCTTTTTGCAACCAGGGAGTCGCCCTCTGCTGGTGATTCGAGAGAATATCTTCAGACGCAAAAGCTTGATTTATGCTTGACGCATCGGTCTGTCCGAAAGGCCGCTGTAACGTCATTTTCATGTCACTTTCCGTGACGCACAGTGCGCATCTTGGCCGTTTTGCGAGGTCATGCACCTCTCAATTTTTGTAACTTGGCCCTTGAGGCACATTGGCAATATGGACGAGCTGGAGGCAAAACTCGAACCGCTCCATCTGTACAGACTCATATGATCCGTCAATGAGGCAGATATTCACAAATGGTAAAAACAGAGAATAATTCATGGACCGGATGAGATCTCTCCTACACCGCAAAGTTTAAAAGTAAAAGCTCGAGCCAGACAGTGTTGTTCAGGGAGAATGAGGGGAGGTTTTCACTAGGACGCCCCCGACGTTTCTGTCGTCGTTCAAAAGGCGAACAGACCACCTTCTTCTTTTACGTTAAGTTAAGTTTGAAACCAAAATTTCTTCCTCATCTACCGATCCCAACACCAGCTCTGTCGCCGTTATCATGGTGCGTGACGCCTCCTTCTTCTTCTTGTGGCGATTCCAGTGGTGTAGATAGTGTTTTTTCAGCAGCGACACCCTTTTTTTAGGAGAAGACTGCACTTTGTTAGACGTGCCTGAAGCGCGAGTATAAACTAGTTTGGTGCTGCGGTGACGTCACAGCCGCCGTCGCACGGACCGATGCGTCCAGCATAAATCCAGCTTTAGGTTAACCCTGGTAACTACGCCGTTTGTCATATACAGTCTGTGTGATAGAAAAAGCGCTGCGCATAGAAGCGATCTATGTGAATGTGATTTGTACTGTGAATCGAATAATTTTTGCCTCTTTTCTGCACTGTAAGGTCTTTCAGATAAAAACACTATAAAAATTGTCAAATGCCCACCACGGGCTGTTTAACCAGAAACATTGTGGCTGCAACTATTTTTATATAGTCAATGGGCTCCACACATCTATCACAGCTATGATAAAGATGCTAGCTTTGCTTACTGCCATGCAGGCCCGCTGAGAGTGTGCTGCACTCAGGGCAACAAGAGTGAGTGGGCCTTTTTAAAAATTACATTGACAATTGATAAACAAACGAAATTGTGATAGATTGATTCTCTGTCGATTGACTATTAATTTATCTGTCCAATACTTAAGAAGGAAACTCATGTTTATGTACTCAATTGATTCTTGCACTTTTGGGTAATATCTTCATGGTTGAATGCACTTATTGTAAGACGCTTTGGACAAAAGCGTCTGCTAAATGAACGTAATGTAATGAAACGTGACGAAGTGAATGTTACTGTGTCTCAACAGAGTAAATGTGTGAAGTACTGGCCAGACGTGTCGGCTCTTAAGGAGTACGGCGCCATGCGCGTTCGCAATGTCAGAGAGACAGCTGCACATGACTACATCTTAAGAGAGCTCAAACTGTCCAAAGTAGGACAGGTAAGTTGGTGTGGGTGTATATACGGATAAACAGAGTGGAAACTTTAAGTTATCAGTGTAATATTAATTATAATACAAATTTTATTTTTTATAGCACCTGTCATATAAGAAATTGAATTTTACGTTTTTCTAATATGAATTTAGTGACTGAATTCAAAATATTTAGTTTATCTAATCAGGCAGGGAAAATATTTTTCCCTATTGGTGTTGTAATACATATTTATTAGTTCCTGTTAGGGCTGGGTAATATGGCTGAAATCTGTATCACGATATAAGTGTTTCATATCGGTCGATATCGATAATTATTGATATTTTTTATGACCGAAGAAACACAAACACGAGCCAACGAGATGGCGCAACCAAACATGATACTGTTACATGATTGGCTATTAGGCGTGTCACTCCATACGTTGCTAGGTACCAGAGGACGAGTGCCGGCGTATCTAGCGGCTGGCGTAGCTAGGGTCTTTGCTCCGGTTTCTTCCAACGGGGAAAAGAAATTTATCGAAACGTTCTATTGAACGCATTTTCTATTGATATTGATAACGTGTCTATCGCGATACATTTCGTTATCGTTCTATCGCCCAGCCCTAGTTCCTGTCTCTAAAAAAACAAACAGGTTGAGGCTTTGAAATGTACAAATTAATTTGCCCATTAGTTTTATTCATGCTGTTGATCATAGATGTAGAGGGTCATAGATACAGGCTGTGTGAGTCGAAATAATCTACAGTGTGTGTGTGGTGATGAAGTAATATGAGCAACTGTGTGACTCACTGATGTGTTCTTAATTTTTTTTGGAAATAATGAAGCTCTATGGCACAGAGGAATCAGGCTTCTTTTAAGGATCAAGTTTTTGTTGGTTTTGTCTCTACTTGTGATATGATAAGAATAAGAAAACTTCAGAATACCACCAGACAAAAATGATTCAATGATAATGTCATATCAAAGTCTGTTCAGTGACGACGACGGATTGTAATCAAGCTTTGCTGAAGCTTCGTGTCAACTTGCTGCAAGATTATATCCTCCCGTGTGTGTGTCTGTGTTCAGGGGAACACAGAACGTACAGTTTGGCAGTACCACTTCAGGGCTTGGCCGGACCACGGCGTCCCCACTGACCCAGGTGGCGTACTCGACTTCTTGGAGGAAGTCAACCTGAAACAGGAGAGCATATTGGACGCTGGGCCTATAGCGGTACACTGCAGGTACAGCCACAAGTCAAACACTTAAACGAGCCTTGAAGCCTCTCTAATGGACACTGTTAGTTGGAACATGTTAAAGCAAAGACTTCCTCTTACGTTCTGCAGTGCTGGGATCGGGCGAACGGGAACGTTCATAGTGATTGACATCCTGATAGATGTGATCAGAGAAAAAGGTTAGTGAACGGTGAACACCACACACACACACACACACACACACACACACACACACACACACACACACACACACACACACACACACACACACACACACACACACACACACACACACACACACACACACACACACACACACACACACACACAGACCCCATTGACATCTGCCATGTCGTGTCTTTTATCCGAATGAAATCCAGATGCTATTCAATACGGTTTAGTTTACACTTAGGCACATACACTCAGTGGCCACTTTATCAAGTTAATCTATACAGTGTAGTGTGATCCTACACAACAGTTCTTTGTTTTGAACTCTGTCATTGAGGTATTGATTTAATGAGGTCATAATAAGTTATGGTCTTGTACTGGACTGCATTATTCTCAGTGGTGTTTTTAGTAGAGCAATACACCCTGGTAAATGTTGATATTATAGCAGAGATGTTACATTAAATTGAAATAGATTGTGCAGGTGTAGCTAATTATGCAGCAGCTAAGTTTAAATGCACCATCGCATTTCTTCAACAACCATATCTTCTTCTTCATTAAAAATCGTATTGCGATCTTGCTGTAATTCAGTGGTTGAACCATAAACTGCAAATAAAGATGGACCACACATCTCCACTTGCTCTCATTATACAAAAAAAGGAAAATTGCCCTGATACTGGTGCTGCCATCTTGCGCTTTTGATGTAATTTGGAGCCAGAGCCTGCGCAGTAGTGAGGGTGGAGTAGACCAACATACATCAGTGTGATAAAAATTCAACCATCTTTGGGGAAAGTCTATTAAGCATCTTTTTAGGTTGGTCCATGTCCCATCCACTAACATTGAAGAAGTAGTGTTTATGACCTGTACTGCAGTCAGCCACCAGGGGACAATCAAGAGGATTGGGCTTAACTTTTGGGGAGGTATATCTGAGGCCGCCAATAGATAAGAATGAGGTCGTTCATTGGTTCACCGCTTGCATATGCCTGTTATCACATGTATTTTCTTTGTTTTTACACTCAGGTAAGGGTCCGTTGTCATTGCAGACTAAAGTGATTATCGAACGACAACTCTTTTAGAACCTATCAAATTGAAGAATATATTGGTTTTAAAAACAACTAACTACTACATTTTTATAACGTCAATGTAGTTACCTCTCGTCTTTTGCTTTTCTGCCACACTTTATATCTGCTACTGTCAGAGGAAAAGGTAAAACTCTGGAACAGAAGGTGCCGATAATGTACCTATTACACTGGTTGCCAACCGTCATTAAAAACGAGGAGGAAAAATGTACAACCATTCACGTTGCTATCTGTTATTGTGTTGTGGCCATTCAACACGCCCGCAACCAGAGCTCCTTTTGGAGAGCTGTCAGGTTGTCCATTTTCATATACAGTCTGTGGGTTGAACTGATCAGGAATCAGAAACTTTACAGCAGCTCAGATCACCTTTTGTGTGATTCTTTGTGTTCAAACTGCTGAAGCAATTTTTTTTTTCCTGGTGTTTTAATTATACAGGAAGACTGAGAGGTAATTTCTGTGTAATTTACCAGACCTTGTAGAAGAGCCTTTTTACATAGAGCACTTACTGACATAGTTACACTTGGCAGGAATGAAGCTTACGTATTGGGCAGTTGCATTTACATTTTTTCAATATGACTTGGATTTGTCTCAAACCATCTTCCTCGGATTCAGCAGTCTGATTTCAGTCCAGCTCTGATGCTTCTCAGATGTATTTTATTGAGCTATTTTGATACAAATGGGTTGAACACTATTCACCTCAAATCAAAATCACAATAGTGTTTTACATTTTCCTCCAACGATTAATGAAACAATATCGTCTAACAACAGACCTCATACACAAGCTTCTCCAACCTCACAGTGGAGTTTTAATGAATCCTTTCTACTGAACATTGAATTTTGTCATAAAACAACTTACACAGCACGATTTTCCAAATGAAATCTAGGAAAACAGGAAAAGTGATTTGATTCAAACCATTGTCAATCATGGACTTGCAGAAATACGAAACAAAAAATATATAACGATCCAATAAAAAGGAAACCCTGAATTATGAGAGAGTAATACTTAACATCAATTTTTAATTTAAGAACACTTTTAGGTATTTATTTGCTAAAACAGGAAAATCTAAGTAAAACCAGTCTGCTCATAGTCATGGACTGTATTTATATTGCGCTTTTCTAGTCATATAGACCACTCAAAGCACTTTACAGGAAAGTCACATTCACCCATTCAATCACATTCATACAGCGCTGCTATTTACCGCACTTTTTTCTGTCACATTCATACACATTCATACACTGTCGAAAGAGCCGTCAGAAGCGTCAAGTCAGGGTTAAGTGTCTTGCTCAAAGACATAACGGCATGTGGACTGGCGGAAGCTGGGATCGAACCGGGTTGGTGAACGACTCTACGTCCTGAGCCACAGCCGCCTGCTCATGTTGCCAGTGCTCAGGATGTGTCAGTGTAGAATGTTGTTTTCATGCTGCAGGGGTGGACTGCGACATCGATGTGCCAAAAAGCATCCAGATGGTTCGTTCTCAGCGCTCTGGGATGGTACAGACTGAGGCGCAGTACAGATTCATCTACATGGCTGTACAGCATTACATAGAGACATTGCAGAGACGCATCGAGGAAGAACAGGTGTGTGACGGGCGGACGACCCTTAACGTTTTTATTTTGGATTTATTTGATCTGCTCCTGTATCCTGTGTCTAACCATCCCCTTTTCTCCCCTGTACAGAAAAGTAAGATTAAAGGGCGTGAGTACACCAACATTAAGTACTCTATGTCTGACCTGACTGGAGGAGAGCAGAGCCCTTTGCCTCCTTGCACTCCTATTCCTACTCCCACCTGCACAGAGTAAGTAAAGAGCTGCTGCTGAAGACTGTTTCATCACTTTTTCAGACATTGTTAAGAGACCCTTGTGGGTAGTTTCTCACCTAAGTGTGTGTGTGTTGCCAGGATGAGGGAGGACAGCTCCAGAGTGTATGAAAACGTGGGCCTGATGCAGCAGCAGAAGAGCTACAGATGAGATTCACCTTTGACACCAGTTCTCTATCAGTTCCAAGTAAACACAACAACATCTTAGAAAATAATGACATGCTGTCAATTTTAAGTAAAAACTGCTAAAACAAGCAAACAGAGGCTGTGTAAAAACATTGTAGGTGTGGAGCTGCCTCCAATCTATACATGATAGATTCAGCATAGTCGAGTATTAGAGATTTTGACAGTAATTCATATTGCATTTCTGATTTATTTTTTCTGTCAACTGCAGGATCTTGATACCTGACAATTTATTCGCCAGCCACACCTTGACGCCTGAGACTTGACCGCAATGAACAAGGAACAGTGGACACACACACACACACACACACACACACACACACACACACACACACACACACACACACACACACAACAGAAATGTGAGAGAGATCAGACTCCAGGGTCCCCCTGTTCTCACTCATCTTCCATGAACATTCACCCTCTAGTTGAATTCTGAACCACTGTGATCATCAGAAGAGCCTTTGAGAAGCCTAACACACTAACTCCCTCACTTAAACCACCGTCTGAGTTAAGCTTCTGTAACTCACACTCGACAAGGGCTGCACACAGTGAGCACTCGCCTCAGACGGAAAGACCTAGCTAACCTTTGCTCATCTCACATTTTTCTGTTGTTGTTTTTTTTTTTTTTTATTAACCAAAGGAAAGTTTAGATTGGGTCATGTCGATGGAAGTGAGGAGTGACCCTTATATGGCCTGTATCAAAAACCACAAAAGACTTGATCCATATTTCTGGGCCAATTGAAAGTCTCTTACTTGGCCTGATGAGCATTTAACACGGCAGGAGACGAGACATAACTGGGGCAGAATTTCCAGTGACTATTTTCAAGTTTTCACTGTTTATACAGAGAGCGATGTTTCTGAATGAAGAAGCGTTGCAATCATTGTAGTGTAATATCATATTTACAGTTGATCTGTTTGTTCATAATCCGCTGACTTCTAAACATGATTTTCTTTTCTTTGTGCCAGATCCACCTTGAAGAGAAATGTAAATTCAGGCTGTTCAGAGTATGAATTATCTTTTATTTCTACTTCACATGGGTTTAATATGCTTTTGTTTGGATACACAATGTCTGTTAGTTAACCATTCCTGAGCTCAAGCCTAATGTCCTTAATGCTGCACTTTTATTTAGCAGCATAACAGTTACAGTCGAGCCTTGATTCACCGGGTGGATTTATAAATAATCTAATCTGGAGTTACTGCAGGAGAATCGGGAGGGGAGGGGCCGAACATGTTTTGATAATTGCCCTCCTCTTTCACGCCTGCACGTCGGTGTCAAAGTGTGATGACATGACCTGACCCGACTCAGGGGGAGTCTGTTGTACATCTCATTTGCAGGCATCGCCACAGATGCACGACTGCCAAAAAGACAACAACTTTGTTTTTAAGGTTTTTTTGTTTTGATTTTTGTGTATATTACTTTATTTTCTCATTCTTTCTTATTCTTTTTAAAGAAAATGCCTTTTGTGTACCATTGCCTATTTTGAGCACTACATGTACTTAAGTTTAAGAGTCACTGTTATAAAAAGCAGTCACACCTCTCAGCCTTGGCTCTTAAGACAGCCATTCTATGGTTATAGATTGTTGGGCCTGTGATTGTTGCCTGGATTCAGTAGTTACCCAATACACACACACATGCACACACAACTATACAGTTTTGTTGTTTTCTGTTAACATTAATTGAAGAAAACTATTTAAATTTTACATTTTGGGAATTTTGCTCATCCCGCTTTCTTCTGTCAGATAAGAAGCTGTACTCCACTCTTATGACCATGCACTAAATATGAAGCTAGCCAGGAGCCTGGTATCCTAATATTAAAACAAAAGAAAAGGGGGAAACAGCTGGACTTGCTTAGGCCAAAGGAGACGGCAAGACTCCAGAAACTCTTTGTTTAACACAAATGTTTTTTTTAAGGGTTAAACAAACAAGATATTATGTTTTGATTATAATTTTTTTTTTTTAAATGGCCTCAAAAAGATAAAATCGATACCACTATCATGTCTGTATGCTAAAAATGAAGCCACATACAATGGCTGATTAGCTTAGCTTAGCATAATTAAGCACAACGTTTGGAAACTGGTGGAAGGGGCTAGCCTGACAAAAACCACCAGCATCTCCAAAGCTCAGTAATTAACTAATCACGTCCTGTTTGTTTAATCTTTAAAAAAAAAAAAATTTAAATTAAAAATGTAAAAAGGACTAGTTGCAGTTCACAAGGTGTTTTTAATCAAGATGAAGCTAAGCTAACTATTTCCTAGCTAAGACAAGCTAATTGCCCGCCAGCTCTGGTGTCATATGTAGTGTAGAAATATGAGAGTTGTGTCAAGCTGCTCATCTAACTCTGTACAAGGAAGCGAATAAGCTAATTACCAAGGATGTTGACTATACTTTTAACGCGATCTTCTCAATCAGTTGCAGTATTTAGGGACATTGAATATTTTCTATTCTAGTGAAAAACCCACTCGCACTCGTAACTCATTTCAAACATGTGGCTTAAGTATTTTCATTTGTCAAGCCTTCCCTGCTTCTGCAAATTCGCTCACCATCACTCGCCTTGAGAAACTGCAGTCTTGTGATTGAACTTACCGTAACAGTGCTGACTCCCGACTATCGATTAAGAAAAGGAAAGACGCAGCACTTCTCTTTGCCTTTTGAGGGACAGTTCTGAACCACCACTGATCCAGGATTGAACAGCTTCTTCGTGTGACATTAAAAAAAATCATGAAATGAGTGTTGTTTTTCTTCCGGGGCTGCTTCCTCCCACCGGAAGACTCAACAATATCACTCGGCTGCTGCTTCACAGCAAGTGTTCTTTAAAACTTCTCTGAACGCCATCCACTGACTGAGCTAACGTGATCTGCAGTGTGGTGTTTTGTATGCAGTTTTATCGTGGAATGGATGAGTTTGTACTTGTCTCATGTTTAGTGCAGTGCTTGTTTGTGGTGTTTTGTGTCCTGTGGTATGTGTGTGCAGGGATGTGTGGATGAGCTGTGAGAGTGGCTTCCTTATTAGCCATAATTTCTTGGATACATTTTTTATTCTTTGCAGATGATAAAACTGCTTTCCATATATCATGTAAGCAATTTAGATGCATAGATGTGCCTTCTATGCATATGCCTATGTGTATGTGATAGGTATTACACAAAACAGTGCTCTTTAGTTTCCACCGCCATTCAAGAACCTGTAACACTTAAATGTGAATTCTGTCATCTTGAACAAAAAAAAGGAGAAACGGTGATCGCGATGCAAACACACTATATTTTTTAACATGTATACTGTACATGAGTACCAGGTAGAGGAGAATGTACTTACCAAAATATATCTACTTGCCAATAAGATATACTGTATGTATATTCCTACAGCTTTCTCTCTGTGACACAGGGAGGGACCTCTCACAGCGCTTAAGAGGTTTATTGTATGACTTTCCATGCAGTTAACCATGTTAACTTCCTCTAACAATAAATGGCTAGCTCATGCCTCATTAAGTTGGTCTCTTTATCGTTATTGTGTGTGCGCGAATGGCACATTGGTAGAGCGCCATTGACCACTGTGCTCAAATGCTTTCACAAGATGGAAATGTTTAATTTGATGTTATACTTTTGAAATGGCCCCAGACAATAAGTATCGGTGTGTAATTTGCATGTTTAAATGAGAACTATGTTTTTTGGAGATTGAT
Source organism: Scophthalmus maximus (assembly GCF_022379125.1). Taxonomy (NCBI): domain Eukaryota; kingdom Metazoa; phylum Chordata; class Actinopteri; order Pleuronectiformes; family Scophthalmidae; genus Scophthalmus; species Scophthalmus maximus. The sequence goes on along the minus strand of NC_061515.1, from coordinate 18,799,152 downwards.
TTGTTTCTGGATGCGTTGCTGCTGTAAAAGTAAATGTGAACCTAATCAAAGAATACCTCTTTGGTTCAGTAATTTAAGATGAAGTACTCTGATGTGTCAGTTAGCACTAACTTACAAAAGAACCTAAAAATATTGCAAAATCTTTTTAGAAAAAATCGACTTTGCAAATTTTGCAAATGAAAGGTGAAGTGGTCGAAATACTGTGGGAAATTGAAGTAGTATAATCAAAAATATAGGTTAAATTAGTTAGTCAGATTTCAACTTCAAGCACAGGGAGTAGTTTTAAGTGAGAAACTGAAGGCAGCGATGAACTGAATTGATTAATTAGTTGAAATGTCAAAAGAAATCATGAGATACAACTCAAATTGAAATATTGGTTTATAATCTCAGTGTTTGCTGACATGCAATGTCTAAGAGGAACAAATAAAACCAAAACTGTGCTTTCCGTAACTGGAAACTACTTACATGAATTTGGGTGAAACATGGTAAAAGAAAAGCTTTTATGGGACCTACATACAACTTAAAATCACCATTTAAGCCCCTTCTTTTCTTCTTGGTTTTGTAATTTGATTCTGTACCTTTTTTTGTTGTAATTGCATTACACCTCATCTGGAGACTTTTTAAGCCTTGAACAGGGATTGCAGTTTAAATCTAATCCGGTTTGCCTCAAAGTACAATGAAGCTGACATAATGATGACATTTGGCTTGAATAAATCACGAGACCTGGGAAACAATGGAATAAAAATTGACAATTGACAATAATAAAGAACAATTTCTCTCCTGTTGCTGAAGCCCACAGACTGTATTTCCCACCAGGTCCAGGGATTCTTCCATTATTTGATTGGACAAATGTTTAACTGCAGTATCGTTTACTTTCATGTCTGTAATCTAATTATCTGTAACATAATATAGTTTCTCATTATCTAGACTTTATCTGCAATGTTAGTTTCTGGGCAGGAGGCGGTGAAGGAGATGAGTTAGTGGACTACCACAAGACACGGTGATCAATCTTGTGACTGAGGCTAAAGGTAGGTAACAGTTTCAGTGTGCCCTTTGAGTACAAACCTGGATGCCCAGGGGCAGGTGCTTGTTCCACATAATCTGGTTAGTTAAATTCTGCACCACTGAAGCCTAATATCAGCTCTGTCTGGTTCTCCGCCCTCCGTCTTGAGGCCCTGGTCTGTTTGAGTTTAAATGAAACACTAAAATTCGCTTTTTAAAATTGCTTAATTTTTTTCTGAGAAATGAAAGTGATTAATATCACTATCAATACATCTGACAGCAAATTTATTTAATAATAGAAAAATTCAATGAATTAAAAAAAGGAGGTTGTCAAAAATGCCATGTTATTCCCTGTTTTGTCTGACCAACTGTCAAAAATACTGTCCTGAAAAACTATTACAGCAAACAACATTCTACCACTGAACAATTGATCAGGTTACAAAGTTGTCGGGAATTAATTTTCTATTATATTAATCAACCCATAATACTGAGCCACAGCCACATGCCTCTTTTGTCTGTCAGCTGTAGCCATAAAATGTAGCTGCTGAGAAAATAAACTAAACACTATGTGTAATAACTTAAATTTAATTTGGATACTTCATCATTCTGTATCACTTTGTTATGGTAACACGTTAACTCCCACAATTTACACTATAAAGCTGCTTTCAGACATGCAATGAAGTCCGGACATTTTCCTGAACTTTCGCGGAGGGGCTGTTTGTGAAAATGCAAATGTCCGCAAATGTTGCTCTGGACCATAGCCTGTATATAAAAATGAACACTGACACTGGGTCCGCAACATGAGGCCAATGCGGAAGTGCCTGTAGTCTCTGGAATGACCAGCAGAGGGCGACTCACTGTTTGAAAAAAAAGTCAGTTTATTTAGAAGTCTTTGAGAAAATGATTCTATTTTTCAAGAACATATCCCTGAGAAGTTATGGTTCCATCTGTAGTTTCAAATTTTCTTCAATACAGCATGATGGTAAATTATAGTCAAATTTGCTAGAAAAATAGACTATAAAGCACCGTATGCATTGGAGTGTGCATACAGCGTGATTGACAGCTAGTATTGAATTGAGTAGTACCATCCAATCGGTGCATGGCTGCAGATGTAGGTGGGCGCCCAGTGGAAGAGCTCTCAGTCAGACCCACCCCCAATTCTACTTACACAGGGGCCCCCCAGACCCCTCTGTTCTTACAATGTAAAGGCCCCCGGAAGAGGTGAGCTGACCTATAGGTCCTCTCAGACCCCTCAGCACTTACTGTGTTAGTGCCTCTTGGCATTTAAGGACCAAGCAGACCACTAGGGCCCCAAGGACCTGCAGAGCAGCATGTGCCAAACATATACAGTATAAGCTCATTGTCACTTCTGTCAATAGAGTCAGACCTTATGAGACAGCTAGATTTTGACAATGTAGTGGATGATCTTGCCAGGAGGAAGTCAGGAAAGACACCAATATAAGAAAGCTGCTTTTTTCCCCCTCAAAAGCCATGCCCCCTTGGCCTCACAGGACTATGATCCGGCCCTGTGTGAATGGCAAATTCCATTTGTACTGACGCAAAACAGCTAATGTTGCTGGAAGCAGACAAGTGCATATTCATTTATTGTGAGGCCTTCTGTGGACACCCATTAGTGGAGGATGGTGCATAAACAGAAAATGAACAACAATATCTTCATATATATCATACGTCTTCATGAGGGAATTTACAAACACTGCACATTAATAAACACTTCAAATATAATTTTATCTGCCTACAACTACATTACAATGTGTCATTAAAGCTGCAGTAGGATTGAGAGAAGTGTGGACAGAATTCAAAATCCAACAACTCCTGCTCCCTCCCCTTCCACAGCTCCTCCCAGCCTGCCGTGCCCGTGCAGGCTACCATGGCAAAAGCCATGCATGACGTTCCCACCGGTAAGAAGCTAATGCGGACTACTGTCGACATTGCTGGACTATAACAGGTTTTTTAATTACCGTTGCCTCACTTTACCTGTGACTTTTGGTGAAAATAACATCATCAGTGTTTTTGAACATAGGTTACTGTAAATCAGTTTTTATTAGCTTGTTTATGTGCTTAGCATTAGCTAGCACATTAGCTACTACAGTGTGTTACATGGTAGGCCTGTAAATTAACAGCTTTATCTTCACATACATAATTTGTTGCTTTGCATGATGACTGACGCTTTTCATCTATATTTTATAACATTACTAGAACTTTGAGACTGGTACACTGGACACCAATGAGGATGTAAACACGGCTGTAAACACAAGCAGTCGAGCGAGGAGAAGAGAGAGTCGCCCACAAGGCGCACCGGGCAGCGGCCGTGGGAGATGGGGCAGAGGTCGGCATGTTGGCCAGACACCCGAGGACCTGGGAGCCGAGGACATAGCTGATCTTCATGTGATGAGACAGTTGGTACCTGCTGCTTGCACTGGTTTCATCCAAAGGAGGGTATAGCTTCAGTTGCCTTTTCTAGATTTAAATACTGTGCTGTGCAGTACTTTTTTCATGTCATTTATTTATTTCAAAGTTATATTTTAATATTCATGCAACATCAGTATTTGCCTTGCAATAGAGTGTATTTTTGTAAGTGATTGGTTTCTAATTGCATTAATATACCACAATGTGAAGATTACTTAATTTTTTATCAATATACTTTTTGAATCAATTCAAGGCATTACAAATATCTTAATTTGGGGTAATCAGATTCACTGGTTCAGTACTACCGATGCAATAGCTCAAAGAAAAGCATAACAAATTTATCAAATGATGTAATATTGTGAAGTTTTATTTTGCACATGAATAAAATACAAAGTAGGTGTGTTGAATATTCCTTCCTCAGCTGTTCCCGCAGCAGAGTCAGCATCTGTGTAGAAAAGCAACATGAGTACGTGAAACTATGATCCAGGAAAATATATTCCTCCTTACAAATGTATCACAATTCGAAATACTATGATGGGAATAAATCATTTCAGTACATAATCTGTAGTCATGATTATCTTTGACTAAAATTGTGTAATTACGTGCTGTTCACCTTTCACTGGATAAAGATTCAACTTCGAGAAAGTGCCAAATACACACAAACACACACACACTTAGCTGCAACCTCAGCAGCGCTCCTCAACATTAGTGAATATCTTGGATAGTAAATGACTCATACAGAGACAGCCATGCGGCACATGGTAAAACCAGTGATGCATTTTATTTGTCAGATCAGTCTCACTGCATTTATATGGTGGCAATAACAGTTATACTCCAATTACATGCACAATGCACAGACAGTACTTGCAATGGAAAAACATCTCATCTCAGGAAGTCATTTCTTCTTATACTTGCTTTTTTGGACGTCACAGCTTCACCACACAATCCTTAAACCTAACACCAACTATATCACTGAATTATTTTAGATTTTACATCCAGGCTTTTTTTTACACGATTGCAAAGAGCTATATGTAACTTCCAACAAGTCTCCTTTTGTAGACTCCTTTGATGGGTTCAGTGTTTCCCATAGGATTTTGTGATACTATGGTGGTGGACGTAAGACACTGTAGGGGGGTCTGGGGTCATGCTCCCCCGGAAAGAAAATTTTGTACATTTCATAGTTAAATCCATCAATCTGTTGAAGTTTGATAGCAATTTAGGAGGATAGATGAAGAAGGCTATGCTCTTGTAAACAATTATGTGCTGCTATCTCCTGAGGATATTGTAATGTATTAGATGATTATTCCTTAAATTTCTAAGACCACAATTCTGGCTATGTTATTATTTTCATTTATTCACCACTATCATACATATGTTTTGTAATCCTCAAAGAAATTAAGATAATTTTCAGACATACATTTTATATATAAGGGCAGCATAATGTAATGAAATGTAAATGTACTTGTTGTATACTAAGTAGCGATGATGTGAAGATGTATTGAAGAGAAGTTAGCGACACCGTCTTGATTGTATATAAAGGTTTATTACAAAAAGACCAGCATCAATTCAAGCACTGCACAGCTTGGAGAGCATCCAGCCAAAGGAAAACTCTGTTCATACTGCGTAAAATGTAGACTTATATAGGACCGTTGTGTACTTCAGAAGGAACCTCGGGTTTCACATTTGTTTATACAATGCAAGAAGTAGACCAAATAGGGCTTGCAAGGAACGCTCAGGGGGTCGTCAGAAGGCCCCTAACATAACATTACAGAGCAAGAAACACGTGGACCACACGTGCTACTCACATTACATATATTGACAAAAAGACACTACATACTCTCCACTGCTGGAGACATTTTACTGATCTTGCAAGAAGTCTGTCTGTTGCTTAAAGGGGCCATATTATGCTCCAGGCACCTTTTCAGCCTGCCTCCACGTATATTTGGTTATCTGGGGTGTCTGCCAGCCCACGGAGAATGAAAAGAAAACAATGAGTCGTTGATTCGTGGTTTGGGTTGATCGTGCAGACGGTCTGTAAACGAACCATTCACAGCCCGGGCGTCAAGTGACGTAAGTTGACTCCTGCTACTGGGGCGACCACGCCCCCAACCTGAGCAGCACCTCCCCCCTTGAAGTGCGGAAAAACTGATCTCGTCTACGCCATAATTTTCTCGCGGCTGACGGCTTGCTGCCGGCGGACCTCGCGGCTGCCGGCGTTCGGTCGCGGCTCCCGGCGTTCGGTCGCGGCTGCCGGCGGTCGGTCGCGGCTCCCGGCTTGCGGCGGAGCTCGCGGCTACCGACGTAGCTAGACTCGCGGCCGGGATGTCGTTAACGTTCTATCGCCCAGCCCCTTGTGCTCTGTGTGTAATTATGGAGAACGTGTTCGCTGTGCCTCCCAGGCCTCTACGTCGTGTATGTGCCTTGTTACGCGCGACTGTTGTCATGGCAGCAGACCCGGGGAGGAGCGAGGCGGAGCTTTGCGGAACACGAAGGGAGGTGGGCGAGGAGTGAGCTGGAAAACGCTGGAATCGCCCGTAGTCTCACAGGGCTGTTTATACAGAAAGAGGAGGGTGCTGTGTGGCTTGATTCTTGAGGTGTTTTGACATGGAATGGCAAAGACATGTAATTCACACACCTGAAAACCAATGTAACTTGTGTAAAAGGGGGCATAATATGGGCCCTTTAAGGGCCAAGAAAGTGCAGTGTTGAATTTGGATATGACCATGATACATTTTTAATAAAACAGTTGATCAGTGCTGTGGAGCAGCTGTAGCTGGGACTCATCAACGAGACACGTTGTCAATCACGGCAAGGCGTGTTGCTCTTTGGTTCACGGTTCTGTCTCATTCGGACTCTGAATAATCAGGTGAACTGCTTTTTGTGGCGGCTTCATAACTCTGAGGACTGAGTCCTGCACAGGGCGCGCTCCCCCGTTGACCGGAGTACACCGCGGCGCACACTGGTCTCGCTCTCGCCCGCTGCTGAGCACTTATGAAAGAAAAGAGTCATCCTTGCAGCGCCCACTAACATTCTGCGCCCTAGGCGACGGCCTATGTCGCCTATGCCAAACACTGGCCCCGTCTGAACCCAAACCTTTGCAGCTTCTGAGCAGAGCTACAGCGATTCTACTCACAAGCCGGTGGGATTCATGACTTCACCTTTAATTTACCTTTCAAGCTAAAGTTTCACTTAAAACTGCAAAAACGTGTTTAGATTTTTAAGATAGATATCTGTTCAATGTAATTCTACTGTTCAAAAAAGTGTGTTTGAAAGTATTACTTATTTGAGCTGTAATGGTTACCGGCAATGGATTTCATTATGTACCATTACCATTCTGCATACATCAATTGATAAATTCAGTTAAATGAGAAATGAGGATGCACCTTTCAGCTGCGGACATTCCCTCTTGAGACTCAGCACTTAGCCAAAACCTTTCCACTGTGGGTTGTTTCATGCCACCACCAGGGACACAAGGGACACAAACACACACACACACACACACACACACACACACACACACACACACACACACACACACGTCATTGACATAAAGCTCTCAGCATGTTTGGTCATGTACTTGGCATTCACTTGAAAAAGTGAGGGCTGGCCAAAATGTCCCCACTTTGCCAAAATATCCTCACTCTGAATGAATTTCATTTTTGGGTCTTGCTTTTAAGTAAGACAAGGCCCCATCATATGGTTGTGCAAACAGATTTAGGGCCTCACAACAAGTGTAACACCTCAAACACACACGTGCGCACTGTAGTGGAAAATCTTTTGTGTGTCCTGTGGAGAGCTGGAATAAAGATTCTTTGAACAAAATTAATTTCGTCTCAGTATTTTATTCTGTCCTGAGCAGAAGGCAAACAGGTTTCACAGAGTACACAGGGCAGTCTGAAAAACTGTGCGCTGAGGTTTGTTCTCAGCGGAGTTTTATAATGATAAGAGAGAAGAGGAGTTTCCACATTGATGGAGGCCTGCCCACAAGCAGTGTAGTGCTGCAAAAAGATATATGGCACAATGGGAAAGATATATGTGATACTGGGAGCAGGGGATGGGAGTGAGAAGAATGCCAGGGGTGGGAGCAGGAGGTCAAGGTAAGCAGAGGATGGTAGAGGAGGAATGTGAAGGGAGACATAAGCAATCAGGTCACACAGTATATTGAATATTTTCTATTACAGCACATATACAAACTTGAGGGCATTTATATAAAGCAAACAAGCAGCATCTGGATAATTACTCTGAAGGACTTCAGACCCAGGGTTATTAATGACATTACTAAACAGAGACCTGTGTATGTATGCAGGCAGGGTAGACAGACAGTCACTCACATGCACACGCACACGCACACACACACACACACACACACACACACATACACACACAGACACACACGTCGTTGACCTAAAGCTCTCAGCATGTTTGGTCATGTACTTGGCATTTACCCACCATTTGTCATTAACTGAGCTTCGCCATCTCTTTCCTTCTCTCTATTATTTTCACACTGAATATTTTCTTATTTTTCTCTCTCCTTGTCTGAATTTTTTTTCAAAATGTGGTGGTTGATCTGAAGGACACTTTGTGTTCCTGTAGGTTTCGGAGGTTAGCATTTCGTCGTGGTTTTTAATCATGTTATCCAGCAACAAGGTTGTGGGGTTATTAGTGACTGTGTCGGTCCAACACTTTGGTCCAGACTGAAAAGTCCGAACAAGTATTTGATGGCGTGTCAGGAAATTTTAAATTTTACCTAGTGCCATCAGCATGTGATACTTTTTTATTTCTAATGGCTTGCCTTTCTCTCTACCTTCACATGTGGCCTTACAGAACAAAAATAGACAACTATAATATTAACTACTGCTGATTGAGTATAGTGCGGCCCTAGTCTTGTTACAGGACAGTGTAAGATTTGTCTTTTCCTTTAAAAAACCCAGAGCCAATTACTTCTACTGTGGCCAGTTCCAAGGTTTATTAAGCTGAAAGCCTGAAGTCTTCTGTTGTGAAGACATTTGTTAAAGGTCCAGTGCTCAGGATTTAGGATAATTCATGGCACAAATTGAATATTCATAATCATGATGTCATTATTGTGTAATCACTAGAAACAAGGAATTGTTGTGTTTTTCTTAACTTAGAATGATCCCTTTATATCTATCAGGAGCGGGTATGCTTCCACTGCCATGAGTGTAATGTAATGTTTCTTCGGTAGCCCAGAACAGACAAACCAAACACTGGCTCTAGACCTTTCACATTTTTATATTACCGGCTATTAATGGCCACTGCAGGTTTCCTACACACTTGAAAGGGGAAGGTGACGTAAAGAATATCCAATACAATAGGTTCCAATATGCAACTTCGCCACTGGATATCAGTTAATCCCACATCGTGAAGCTTAAAGCCTAAGCCCCCACTTGGATAGAACCAAAACTTGCTCTGCTCTGTTCATCTCTATACTTAAAAACACTCATATCTCGTTACTGTTGTTGCTGTGCAGTGTTTGGGATTACTCACCCATGGGCAGCCCTGTGGCCACCCTCTTCCCTGACCACTATGCAAACACGGCTCTATCAGTTTTTATCCCTGAAGCTCTTCTGCATCATTTGCAAATCTGATTCCATCGCGTCACTTGTCCATCAGTAGTACAGGCTCTTCTTAGATTGCAGGATATCAAGTTTATATGAGGGGCCGTTAGGGACATATTCCAGAATTACCTCTCGCACTCACAACTGAAATGCTTTCACACACACAACTTAAATGCTTTCACACACAACTGAAACACTCTCACGCACACAACTGAAATCCCCTCACACACACAACTGAAATTACCTCTCACACACACAACTGAAATCCTCTCACACACACAATTGAAATTACCTCTCACACACACAACTGAAAAGTTCTCACACACACAACTGAAACTACTGAATTCAGCTTGAAGGTCCTGGGACACATGCCAAACTTTTATTTTTGGATTTAAAAATGTATTAGTATTTAACAATGAAATTGCTTTGTTGATTTTAATCTTGACATAAGCCTTGCAGTGCTCCAGACACAAAACAATATGTCTCCCTTACCTTTTCTTTCCCCTCTGTACTGTCTGCCTTTGTCTGCCCTGTATCCTAAATGTCAAAAAGAAAAAAGAACTAAAACAATCACTTGAAGCTGTTTTTGCCTATTTGATAAATGTATATGTACTCCATTGATTCTTGCACTTTTGGGTAATATCTTCATGGTTGAAAGCACTTCTAGTAAGTCGCTTTGGACAAAAGCGTCTGCTAAATTAATGTAATCTAATATTTTTTTGTTTACGGATTTTGAGAGGAAATTTCAGTTGTGTGTGTGAGAGGATATCAGTTGTGTGAGAGGTAATTTCAGTTATGTGTGTGAGAGGGTTTCAGTTGTGTGTGAGAGAGGTAATTTCAGTTGTGTGTGTGAGAGGTAATTTCAGTTGTGTGTGTGAGAGTGTTTCAGTTAAACAGGAAGGCATTTCAGTTGAACAGGAAGGCGTTTCAGTTGTATGAGAGGTAATTTCAGTTGTGTGTGAGAGCCTTTCAGTTGTGTGTGAGAGCATTTCAGTTGTGTGTGCGAGAGGTAATTCTGGAATATGTCCCTAACGGCCCCTCATACACTGCTGAGCTACTCGCTGATCTGCAGGTCTATTCTGTGGCTTACATAAGCATGTTGTGTTTGCATGACCAGCGCTTCATCATGTAAAATATGTGAGGAAAGAGTCAGAAGTTAAACACCCACATTAAAATAAAACTGGCTCACTTGTGGCCAAAACATCAAACACACTGTGTATGATGCAGTGGAGCCCCGTGCTGAGTCAACAGGTCGTAGCAGAAGGTGAACGTGCATAACTAGGACACATACACACATTTTTTGCACTTTTACCCAACAAAATTTTAATATTACAACAGACCCGTAACAGATTATTTTTACTTAGCCTGCAAGAGGAACTTTGGAGCTTGTTTTTTTGCAAAAAATGATATTGATTATACAGTATGTATGTATGTATGTAAGGTGTTTTTTTTACTGCGACACAAAACAATGTTTGGTCATGAAAAGCTTTTGTTTGTGTATTTTATTTTACTTCACTTTATTGTGTTACAGTATCTTGCATTACGACCTGTTTGTTGGGCCTGAGGGTCACACCTGTGTTAATCACTTAAACCTCACTAAAACCAACTCTTATACTGAAAAAGCCACGCTGAAACTTGATTCAAATTTTTTTAAACCCTTCATTCTCTAATTAAAGAAACCAAAACCCAGGTGTCTGCTCTGTTGCATGAACTGATGCCTGCTTCACATCCTGTGGCTGAACCAAGAGCTTGTTTTTGGCACTTTTCGAAGTTGAATCAACACAGTTTCGTGCAAATCTGTGAGCCGGCGAGATGTTTGGCCCAATTAAACATGCGATGCAGCGCGATGACACAGCAGGCGCAGACGGAGAAGCCAGTGGATTAGACGTTACAGTGAAGGAGCCATGAGAAGGTAACAGCAGGCCGGCCACTGCTGCACATTTTGGATGACTGGCAGTTGTTTAATTGTAGTTGCACCATTAGAGGGCAGCAAGTGGTCCCCTGGGAAACACGAACCACAATCCAATAAATCAAAGTGGCTCCACAGACGCTGAGCAGGCTTATTTCAGCACCGCGACATGAAAATGCATTTCACATGGCAGTGTAATTTCTCACATGTGACAGTAGCAGTGTTTGGCTTTTGTTGCTCAGCCAACTGTTCTTGAAAATGGCTTCAGGTTAACTCTTGACTGTGTTCACTGAATAATGGAATTACATAATCATCATGGTCTTTAATTGCACAGTGTAGCGGACCTATTGGATTCGTATTGTACATAATAAGTGAGCTGCTTTGCTTGAGGGGAAATAAAGGACCAAAAATAGATCTATTAGAAAGAGTTCCCATATGGTGCATGAATGAAAGCCATTTCACAGCACGTGTATGCAGTCGCAAAGGCAGACAGTTAAATGGATGGGAGATGATTTATTCTATTGAACAAAAGCAAACAAATCAAACAATATAAAACAAAATTTTCACTTACTCACATGCAACTGCCTTCTGTAGCTGCTAAAATGCTCTATATTTTTTGTATTAATTTCCCTCCATAATGTTAATACTGTTCATATATTGTTCACACAGTATATACAGAGTGTATATATATATATATATATATATATATATATATATATATATATATAGCGTTTGGTATTTTAATCCAGTGGTTCCTAACCCAGGCCTACCAATGTCATGGGTGAGCAGGAAGCAGCACCCAAATGCAGGTGTCGAAAAAGGATATTTAATATTAAAAAAAAAATCAAACCAAGGGTGTCCACAACATGTAGCAAAAAGGTAGTCAAAACTAAAACACTGGAGCCAGGGGGAAAAGCACAGAAACAGACCGGGGGAAATAGCAGGAACAGACGTCTCAGGAACAGACTGGGGGAAAATAACAGAAGACCCGACAAAGACAAAGGGAAGCACAGAGACTAAATACACACAAGGAGGGCAGGGCAAATAGAACACAGGTGAGACACATTAGGAACAGTTGCAGACAATCACAGGGGCAGGAGACACAGGAAAAACAAGACACCAGAAACTAGACACAGGACAGGAAGTGAAGCATCACTAGGAAAGGGACTTCAAAATAAAACAGGAAAACAAACAAAACATGAACTACGAGCAGGAACTGGATAGATTTTTTGTTGTGATATTTTCTTGAAGGTTTTTGTCATCAGAAAGGTTTTACATTTTTATCTCTTTGGGCATTGAACAGTTCAATGAATCTAAAACCCGTTTTACATGATTTCACAAAATTCTACTAATCTGCAACCGTAAATATGTTTTGTAGGAATTGGGAAAATAAATTAGTAGTTTCAAGGAGACATGGTTTTTGTAACGGGCACCACCAGTAAAGGTTGAAAGGTAACAAGTAACTACAGCCGTCACATAAATGTAGTTTATTTATTTGTTACAAACCTTTACATCAACATTGTTCTAACACTGGGTCAAGTAACCTTATTTTAGTTAAATAGAAATACAGAGAAATAGATACAATTTATAGATAACATTTGTGTCCCACCTATAGTGACCCAGTCTCAAGCCAACCACTGGTTTAATTTGTTACAATTGTTTTTTTGTTTCTTAATCTGTAAAGTAACTAGTAAAATATTATTGTCAGATAAATGTTTTGATAAATGGAAATACTCAAGTAATATACATCAAAACTGTACTGAATTACAGTACATGATTAAATGTACTTGCAGAATTGAGCTCAGTGAATGGGACTTAAATTAAACTGTGGCATCACCATCTTGTCTTTTTCTGAAGAGATAAGAGAGGATGGATTTAGTTAAAGAGGGAGGGAGGATGAGAGGGAGAGAGGGAGGGAGGCGGAGCAAGGGTTTTACTACAGTGTGTGTGCTGAAGAGGCTGACAGTGAGGAGGACAGTAGCAGAGAGGATGGTGGATGCTGAGACGGAGCTGCTGGCGAAACATCCTCTGTCACACTGAAGCAGCTCTCGTCCTGACAGAGAAACACCCAAAATCAGCACTACGTCTGTTTGAACGCCTCAGGTGAGACAACACTGTCTGTTTTTATTCATTTTTACTGATTGAGTCATAAATTCTGTCACCGGGACTTTCAGCGGATGTTGTTTTTTATGACGAAAAACGACCTATGTTGGCTACAAGTTTATTCCAGGGTGGTTGACAGCAGTAGAAGTTAGTCTGTGGTTTATTAAAAATGATTTCCATTAACCAATTATTATCCATTGATTGCCAACATACTGTATTTGATAAAAAAAATCTTAAATTTAAAGCATATCCTATATTTCTCATTTTAGACTCTAATGTTTTACTTAACAACAAAACACAAAAAATTATTGAACTACTGTTCAATATAATTGCTCTTTGAAAAAAGCTGAATTCACTAAACTAAACTAAAACATTCATTACAAATAGTAATTTGTGTTATTTTGTATAAATACCTTTGACATTTGGTTAAGGATGACACAAATTGAAGTTTGAAGGTAGTCAATCTACCTGTTTTGATTTATGATATTTATTCATCTTAAAAAAAACATTGGTGTAATATCAAGTAAACCTTATTATTAGATAGAACCTGACTGACAGTGGAGTTTTAAGGCAAATATTAAATTTAAATCAAATACATTTTACAGACAATAAGACACAAATGTACCAGAACAGAGTATATAGGCAAATATTCAAGCTATATATTATACATTAATTCCTACTGTTCTTATTGAGCATGGCTGGTGTTAAACTGAGGTCTACTGTACCTGCTGAGAACGGTGTGCTCGTTGTGTGAGTGCTCACAGAGAAGGGTGTCATAATATTAATTAAAAATTGGCTGAACACATTGACTTCGTCTGACTTTTTCTTCCCTCAAAGTAAAGTCTGGGTCTCAGAAGAGAGGAAAAACAAACCATGTGAAAACAACTGTTAATTAATTTCTTTCAAAATAAAGATGAGCTCAGAGCTTTCAAAAGAAAGGTGGCTAGCTATTAGCAAACTCCTACTACGACAGCTAGCTAGCAGCTACCTAGCTGTGATCGACACAACTGCTATTGCTAGCTAGCTAGCTAACTGTAACTTTTACAGGTTAGCTAGCTAGTTACTATTAGAACACACAGTATCATAAATTAATAAGCATCATAGCTGCGGGGGGGGGGGGGGGCACAGTGAGTACTTATGTACAGGGCCTAGAATTTGATGCTACACCCCTGAGGCCAAAACTCCTGAGTCGTAGCGTTTTCTCGCTGGCACGTCTCTTAAGGTGTTGGGGGTGATGTTTACAACCTGCACTCGCAGTGTTGTGAGGTGTGGCCTGCATCATTTTTTGGTTTTCAAATTACAGAGCCAGGGCAGGGCTGAGAAAACTGAATTTTTTTCCGCATACACAGAACTGACAGCTAGCAGACTGTGAGGAATTATTCGCTGATTTTTACAAAACGTGTAGTGGTTTAGAATTTGCTTACTGCCTCTTTAATGAATGATTTAAATGCTAAGTTAGTGATCTTTTGTGTTGTATAAATTTTTTTTATTAAACTGTGGGGGGGACAACATGCACACGGTATTGATCACCCCTCTGATGCATGTAATTTGTTTGTGTTAACATGTGCTCACTATTCACTATGATTCTGATTTGATTTGGTTGGAGAGCATAAGCTTCCTATTGCTTCCATTGCTAATAGATCCCTATATTTGTTTCATCCATACTGAAAATTCATAATTTATAAAGAACACACACACACACACACACACACACACACACACACTTTTTTTTATAAGAATCCCTTCAGTTCAGAGATGGTGGACAAACTTTGTAACTTTCTTGTTACTTTCATCAGCCAAAATTCTGTTTATACTGACACTGATACATAGCTATATACAGTTTATATTTGAGGACTAACTAACTGTTTCATCCTCCACTACACCCCTGGCCTTGTTAGCTGTCATGTAATCTAAATGACAACTCATCACCCAGGGGCTTGTTCACATCCAACACTCAAGTGTTTGTGATTTTGTGATGTGTGCAGCAGCAGCTTCATTCTTCCATCTTGGCTACACAGATGCGTCCAGTCAGTGTTGCGTGTATAAGTCACATATTTTTTGACATGCAATAAAACAGCAATTTGGAATTCCCAAAGTGGAGAGCCTAAAGAGTGTGTGCAGCAGAGGTGAGGAGGCGTTGTTCTGTCGTCTCCTCTATCTCCCTGTTATTTTTCCATCGTTGGGTCCAGAGAAACCATCAGTGAAGAGAGTGAAGGAGCATGCGGCTTACGTGTAGTGGCAGCAGTGAATTCAGAGGAAGGGATGAGGAAATAAGAGGAGGAGAAGAAAAGAGGGATACTTTTGCTACGTGTGTGTTTGTGTGCGCGCGCCGAATCGATTTGCAATACCACAACACTCACTTTCCTATTTTGTCTGTCATCTGCAGCCATAGTCACATTTATTGAGCCTGCTCTTCTTTCCCATGCTCCCTGTAATCTCCGCTGAATGCTCCTATTGACCCCCGATCAGCTGTATTGACTGTGGTGGGTGGTGGTGGATTATACAGACTGCTGAGCTCTCAGGTGGAGCCTGATGTGGCTAATTTGCTTGAGCATAAATGCTTCACGCCAACTCGACACCCCCTGACTGCAGGGGAAATACTTCTTACTGTAGCTTTTTTTTCTTCTTGAGTCGAGAGGTTGGCATTCAGTACTTAATTGTCTCAAATGAGCACTGCTCTTAGGAGCAAAACATCTTAATGAGGAAATATCTGCTGTAAGTATGGAATTAGTGGAATTAGTGGCAGTGGAAACAATCTGTGAACACAACACTGACGTGAATTTAAATAGTTGCTTATTCACACATCCAGCAGTAACGGAGCAACATGATCCTTCTGTGGGTGTCAAGTAATGAATCTACATCCAATATCACCTCTCTTTTAACTCTGGCTTTGGTCTCAACCAACCAAATAGGTTAACCATTTTCACCAGCTGCTCTCCAACTGTCTGCCTGCGGTTTGCTGCTGAGCAGTGGCTTTTTAGCAGATGTTTCCCAGCAAGCACCTGTTTGCTGCGACCAATCACGGAGCAATCACATGTACGCGTTGCTTTAACACTTGGCGTGCTTGATACTTGGTGCTGCCGGAATCACAGTTACTCCGCTTGGGAAACACAACATAGCCCGCGATTTGGCCATGGCCAGAGTTGTTGCAAAATTAGATTGGTTGCCTCTGCCACCTCTTTCCAGGCTGGGTCTTCTCCAGTTTGTAGCCCGGTGAGTAAATGATGTCTGATCATAGAAAACAGGGTGATCCCGCAGGCAGCAATCAATCTCTCCACCACTTTGACCTTTGATGTCAGACAGGATCTGTATTAGCAGGGACACAAGTTGATTGGCTGGTGCCTGCGCTGCCGCTAGAAAAGTTCAGCATTTCTGAACTTCTGCTGCATGCAATGCGAGTGAAGTGAAGCAACAGAACCCCAATGCAGTTCGATGACGCATGGCGTAACCCCATCCAAAGTGAAGCACCCTTGATTTCATTGTATTTTGTACAACACAATGACATTGAAGGTTTTTGCTTTTAATTCTAAGCTGCTGAAGTTTCATCAAGGTGAGTGACCCCTTTCACCATTGGCAGTATGTTTTCATAATGTTCCTATAAGGCGTGCTTGATGCTTGGTGCTTCAAGCACGCCTTTCATACACTATTGATTATAACAACTTCCAAATTACAAAAAACATACTGACTGTTGAATAGAAATTATGTATATACCAGATAATAAAATAATAAAATATTACAGATTTTCACTACAATGCAGAGTACTTTACCTGTACTCTATATGATTAAACGTGACTAAGGGTGTGTCATACAGAGGAAGACATATGAGATGAATATACATGTTCTATTAATCAACCAGCAGATACATTTTATTACCAGCATTATCGCTTAAAAACAAGACAGTTATTATCTGTATAACTAAAATAATATTATCTGTGCCTAGTTGCACAAAGCAGAGCAGAGGAGCAAATAGTGCACTTGTGAAGAAGAGTGCTCATGCACCTAGGCTGTGGTCCAACTTCAATTTTATTTGGCCCTGATTCTGTTGAGGCTAGCATCCCAACATAAAACAAGATTTAGTGACAATGGCATTGATACTTCAGGTACAAATCTGCTCAAGCATATTGACATGTTTATCTACTTTTACTACCATCTTTCCCCAAACTCGCCATAGCTGCTGATATGCAGGTATTGTGGAAATTGACTGTCATACATAGATCAGGTTTTTCCAAAATCAACAAGATCACAAAGCACTTTAAACTGAATGACAAAATTATCAACCAAACCATATTATTATCTACACTATATGATATGATTCAGGTTTAAGCACTAAAACAACTTGGGTTTGTATAACATAAGTTCTTTGAGATGCTGTATCCATCTCCAAGATTTCTGCCTTCCCTCCAGTACAATGAAGATGAAGTGGAACAATTTCCTAAATAAAAAACAATTTACAGTGAATTTAAAAAATTAAACTATTACCAACTATGGGTAGATATCACTAAGACAGATAAATTAAACAATTTGTGTTTTGTTGTTTTGAGTGAACTAAGCCTTGAGAGGTGATACATTATATGTTTCCAGATTAAATGAGGTGAGGTATGTCAATAGATAACATCTTCTTGGTTGATATTATATCATATTATATTATATAGGTTTGGACTTTTTAATGGTCTTTATTCCCCCACTTAGTTACTTAAAAAAATACTTTAACATATCAAATGCAACCTGTTAAGGTTAATATTTATGGTAATAATAAAAAAACTGCGGCTTTATATTGTTGACAGATTTTTATATGGGCACCTGTCCAGTTTAAGTGAGTAAAATTGCCTCTGTGATCATAGAAGGTTGTCAGGTTTGAGGTCAAGTCCATTGTGACCCATCCATTTCAGCAATCAATTGAAATTCATGAACTTCCCATTTCCCATTACTTCACGTGAGGACTGTTCCACATGAGCTCATTCATTGGAACGTTTCAGCTATTTGGACAGTTTAGCTATAAGGTAATTGACTTCCCTGCTCCTCAGATCTGCAGCTGGGGCATTATAGTCCTCAGAGACTGTGGACTTCTCCTCTCAGTGCAGCAGGAGCAGCAGATGTGCTGCACAAATGCAAGTGTCTGATTTGCCGTACATTGTGTGGGCCCACTTGAACTGTTCATAGCCAGGAAGGAAACACAGCTCTACACAGAAAACCACTATGACACTTTTATATACTGCTGTGTGTGGATCTTTCTCCTGCGTGACCCAAATGTTCTGTCAGGGGCCTCAGGGCAAAAATGTCTCCAACACACAGTACGACCAGCAATCTGTCATTTGGATCCTTTTTTGTTTCCAGAAATAGGTACTTACATGGGGCCCACAGATGTCCCATTTGAACCCATTTAAAAGGGCAGTAAGAGATTCTAAAGCAATACACGCTTTGTAAAAATCAGCAAATATTTCCTTCACCCTCCATCAAATGTTGCTTTAGTGAGTGTCGGAAAAAAATCCAGGTTTTCGGCTCAGCCCAGGCTCTGTAAATCGAAAAACAAAAAAATGGTCGACACACCAAGGGACGTGCTGGCGGATGGCAATGCAAGTCTGTGGTTTTGGCCGTTTGGTGATTGCATCAGACTCCCATAGTGGAGATCCTGACCCAAGCAGTAAAATCACAACAACAAAGACAGGAACAAGCTTTCTCCAAAATCGCTTTCTGCCCCTTTAAAGAGATAATGACATTAATGATATTAGGACCCTGATAATATAATGTCTGTCCAGAATATGTGTATGTTTTGTGTTTTGTATCTGTGTAAAGCTGCCTCAGTGCTGTAATTTTAGTGTGGCAAACCAATAATTCAGATTACCTTTAAGCTCATTCAATCAGTATAGCATAAACACAATACTCGGTTAACTTTACTTTAAAATGCGTTTTTTAAATTTATTTTTAGATCAAATTCAACTTGTGATTCTGTACATGCAGTTTTTATTTTTCGGTGCAGTTTTTGCTGGAGCCTCTTGCGTCGTATTGCCAAGATGGCAGCCAAGTGGCAAGGCGTGCCTTCACGGACTTTACCCTGGACCGATGTGTTGTCTGAGCCAGTATTAGTTTTGGGTTAACTGATTCAAAAAATGTCTTGTTCTGGGTGAATTTTAAATCATGGATAAAGTTAAAATAAAAAGTTGAGAGTTGAAAGTTGGGTTAAACGGACCTCATTGGGAGATCATCTTTGTTAAAAAGATATCTCAACCCAATTGGAAGATTTTGGGGCTACACAAACTTGAAAAGGAGCACTGAATCTGTTCTGGGGGCTCATTGTTGAGCAACATCTTACAAAGACACAGTATGTTGTTTATTTGGAGCAGTGAAATGCCAGTCTCTGACAGTGACATGGACAGATGATGACAGAAGATGGTGTTGGCAGATTCGGTTTAGATGCAAGAGTGATGGTTGAGTAATGAGTGAATAGTATCTTATTTCTCATTTTTATATCTCTGTCGCAACGTCATACTGTCTGTCAATGTAGAAACCTCCTCACTCTGCCCCTTACACAAACAGAGGAATGAGAGAGACAGATATGGGAAGCAGAAAGAGACAGAGAAAGACAGAGATGGCCTGAGGTTTGCATTTTGTTGTGCTCAGTTTAGTGGCTTCAGCGCTGCCCCTGGTGTATACATAAACGCACAGTACACTCATCCCTCACCATATGGGTGTTTGCTCTCGTGTTTGACTTGCCATGCACAATAATCACACATTCTTTTTCTTTAAAAGGTCGTGAAGATGATGAGTGGAATCTTGAAATATTTTTTTCCAAAGTTAAGGGTATTTTGTCTTGATTACAGTATAACTGAAAGTTGAGAGATGAGAAGGGCAAGAGAGAGAGAGAGAGAGAGAGAGAGAGAGAGAGAGAGAGAGAGAGACAGAGAGACAGAGATGACTGGTTAAATGCAGCAAAACTCCATCGTTTGATTTCAGTTCATGGTGGTCAGTCCGCCAAGAGTTTACAGCCATGCTGGCCACTGTTTACTCAGGCACAGCAGCGCTTTGAGCTAAATGCTAATAACAGCATGCTAACATGCTCACAATGACAGTGTCAACATTCTTAAGTTACTGATGTTAACAGTGTCCCTGGCAGTGTTTACATTATCCTGTGGTAAATGTTTACTCATTTTAGCATACTAGCATGCTAATATTTGCTAATTAGCACCAAAAAAAATTTGCAGTTGTGGCTGAATGTCATTAGTTTTGCAGATTATTTGGTCATAAACAAAACTACTGGACACATTTGAATAAAGCTTTGAGCTCACCAAAGTTATTGCAAAATTTCTGAAGGGAACATGGCCACCTCAACCAACTTTTGGGAACACCACTGGACTGTGTGTTTGCATGGACGGACAGAAACAGAAAGTTTTGGGAAACAATGATTCACCCAGTATCATTCTCTGCTGATTGGGTCTTATAAGTGACAAACAAACGGCATCAGCCGCAGCTACCAGTGGCGAGTGCAACATTAATAACATTAATTCTAACCCTTACTGTCCGTAACAGATCCTCCTTATCGTTGGTCCAAGCAAAGAAATCCTTGGTTTTTCTTTTTGCCATTGCTGTTTTTCACTCAAAGTATTTTCTGCAACTGCATGCCAAGTGTATGTGGATGGTCATGTGATATGCACTACTGTTTTTCGGTTTATCAGCATAGATGGAGATTATATCTGATACAGAGCTCAAATGCTCATCTGGATGGAGATCATTTTAATCTGACAGTGTGGACGGAGCCTGAAAGCCATCGGGTCTTTCTCACTCAAATGTTATAATGTCCTATCACTTCCTCCACTACGTAGAGTAGGTACATTCATTTCTAGGCAATTTTGTGACATCAAAGCTCTCAGCCACCCATGTTGGGATTTGAAGACCAGATTACTCTCATATCTAGGCTTGACTTTACACAGAAGTCATCAAAAAGGGGGCTTCTGTGTGTGTGTGTGTGTGTGTGTGTGTGTGTGTGTGTGTGTGTGTGTGTATGTATGTGTGTGTGTGTGTGTGTGTGCGCGCGCAAGAGTTAACAATCAAACCAGAGAGTCAACAGACAGGGGATAAAGTAGGTGGTGAAGCTTCTTTGCAGAACTAAGCTCCATAAGCTGCTTCCTCACCCATAGGAAAAGCCTTGTTGGAGAAGTGAGATGGCAGAGTGCATGAATGTATGGTGATGAATGAGTGAAAGGATGAACAGATGGGGGTGGGGTGGGGGGGGTTGGATGAGCATGTTGAATAGATGACGGTGTGCGTGTGTGGCGGGCTGCTGAAATGTTCCAGTCTAATTCAGAAGGGAGCGTTTGGACTCCTTGGGGAATGTTCTGTGTACCGTAAATAACTGGAGTTTTGCTGTAGATGAGGTTGCCTGACCTGTATTTCATGTGATGACTAACCTCATTTAAGGTCAGGGGACTGATCCAGAACACTCAAGCTCATGATTAGGGATTCTATAGTTTAAAACAATGTGATCAACCTAAAAATTCAAAGTGCCACATTATCTTAAGCTATGGGGATTATAATGAATTGGGTCTGATTTTACACATTAAAATCTTGTTTCCCAAAAGCAACTAAGATGATGCTTAAATCCGTCTTGGAAACCCTCTTAAGCTTCCCAAAAACATCTTCAATGACAATACGTAGAAATCAAAGTTTTTATTGTCTTTGTTCATTTTTAATACTTTTTTCACATTCA
Organism: Scophthalmus maximus; assembly: GCF_022379125.1. Lineage (NCBI taxonomy): Eukaryota > Metazoa > Chordata > Actinopteri > Pleuronectiformes > Scophthalmidae > Scophthalmus > Scophthalmus maximus. Next base: position 18,777,434 of record NC_061515.1, on the reverse strand, counting down.
CTGATATTCTTTTGAAAATGACGTTTGATGTAAAATAAGCGAAAATGTTTAAATTAGAAAATGAGGAAATAAAACTAGATACTTCAGATATGTTAATCTCTACTGGCACAAAAAAACCCTTCACTTTCTTACCCTTTCTTGTTTATTCATGGCCTGATTGACGTTTGACACATGCTTATATACAGGTAATGTAACAGATATAATGACAGGATGACTTTGTCTTCGACGTCAATCTGACTTCAATCCAGGGAGTATGAGTTAAAACTATGGACTGTTTGAGCTTTATTTTCACATGTTTATCAGTTTTCATGTTGGACATGATCACGTTTAATGTCCCTGACAACGTCTCTAGTTTAATTTAGTCATTTATAACAGTAGCAACCACCTTTTTTAAACACACATGAATGTTTAGAGAGTATGAGTGGGGTATGTACTCATGTGTTTCATTAATTTTGAGCTGGTTTTTACAGCAGACTTTTTTCCAGGCACCTAACAAAAAAACCCATTAATTTAAACCTTAGTCGATCGGGATCAGGGGACCTGAAAAACTCCTGCCTGCAGCACCCTATGAAATATTTAGATAAATTATTTAATGTAGCATAGATAATATGTGAATATATAGTTTTATTGAGAGTAAGCATATTTTCTTGTCTCCTAAAACATGAATATAAAATATCAAAAAAAGAAAAGAAGAGGGGAAGCCTCTTGGCGTCACAGGAAACATGAGGATGACACAACCTGCCAGTTATCCTCCCTGCAGCGCTCGCACTGTCTCTCACACAGTGTGCGTTTGCTTGTGTGTGCTGACATTAATAACTTGTGTTTGTGTGTGTGCATGTGTGTGCGGCTCTGAGTCAGCCCACATAGTCTCATGGAGCAAAAATGCCTTGGTTTTCTCCTACTTGCCTTGGTTTTCTCCTACACGTCAATTTGCAATTTTTTTCTCTGTGCCACTGACCGAGTGTGACAGGTCCTCACAGTCCCTGTGTGCGTTTGTGTGTATGTGTATGTGCACTCTTTTTTTTTTTACATCAATTTGTATTAATGTTAATAACAGGCTGGTGATAACAAAAGACCTGCTTAACTGCAATCACCAGCAGCTTGGAGACAGACAGGCTGAATTGGTAAGAGAGATGGGCAGACAAACTGTTAAAAGCTGAACGATGACAGGATAGCAAACATTACAGAACAGCACCTTTCACTTGGAATGCTCCTAATCTGACCTCAAAGAGAAATAAATGTTTTTTTGTAAGACTGAGTTAGTTGAAAGAGAACAAGGCTACAAATCTACAGCCATGTTAGGGGTGGCTGTGGCTCAGGAGGTAGAGTCGTTCGTCCACCAACCGCTTCCGCCAGTCCGCATGCCGTTGTAGCAAGACACATAACCCTAAATTGCCTCTGGCTCTTTGGACAGTGTATGAATGTGTATGAATCTGACAGAATAATGCACGGTACATAGCATAGTGTCATGTTAACCACTCAAAGTGTGGTCTATATGAAACACACATTCATAGAAAAGCGCTATGTAAAGTCAGTTTACCATTACCATGTTAGCAGCTCTGTGAAGCCGCACCTACAGTAGATACAGCAGTGCTTGGAGCTCAAGGCTAACTTCATCCTGCTAATATGCTCACAGTAACATTACTAACATGATTTTTGGCACATTGACCATTTTCAGTTGACCATTTTCACCATCTTAGGTTAGCGTGTTGCATGCCGATTAGCACAGAACACATCATTTATTTTTTGCAGGTATTCGTTCATAAACCAAGGTTTAAGGAATAAAAGAATCTAGCCTAATGAATATCAAAAGAAATACTTAAGTATTTTTGAATTTCATCCTGCGATGGAACATGAGTATATCTACAAAATTTGATGTGGTCCATTTCATTTAATGTCAAGACTTTTCCCTCAAGACCACGGATGTGTTGCAAGAGGAAATGTCAGGGGGTATCCAAATTCACAAGAGATTTATCCTTTTGGAATTATCAACGTCTGTACAAAATGTAAAGACAATCCATCCACTTGCTCCTATTGTGGTCAAAGACAGCCTAACCACTTTTCCAGAGATCTACATCTCAGATGTGCATGTTCCAATGTTAATCATAATATTATCTGCCTCAAATGTAATTCCTTCCCAGAATTGATGTTTGATGGTAGCAGCAGGGCTCTAATGCGTTTAATCCTTCCTTAAACCTATTTAGAAAACTATAAGTGGGTGTGTGCAAATTGCTCTGTTACTACTCCTCTCCATCATCGAAGAGCAATTAACACCGGGTTCACCTGACAATCTATAATCTCAAAGTGACATGACACATGCACACACACGCACACACACAGACACTTGCATACATACATTGAAGTACCACTGCTCCCTGGAGGTCGTTCTACTCTTCAGTCAAATCCCACTATAAAGCAGGTGTAAATCAAGCCAGGCTTTCATGAGGTGACGTGTCCTTGGTGTAGGTCAGGGAGGAGCAGTTCAGACACTTGGCCATTTTTCATGTGGTGCTTGTAGAAAACCATATCATCTCTCATATCATGAACAGATTTAGGACAAGATATACTGCCCTTGTATTCAAAATAGAGCAATAGCCCTATTAAAGTATTTGACTGTCATGTAGGTCTGGGAATAAGCAAAAAGAAAAACTGTACTTCTTTGTTTGATAGGAAAGCTCAAAATTCAAATCTACGTTAAACTGGAATAGTCATGTACAGCACAGTGAGAGCAAGGTCCATAGAAATAGATTTACAAGTAACAAATTGATCAGGCTGAATTGCCATTTTGTTTCTCTTCATTTATTAAGCCCCACAGTGTTTATGTTCGTACATTTCATGTTGGGAGAGTATTTCTATCTATTGACTGAGTGAAAGATAGTAAAAGTTGCCCCTCTTCCTAGTTTATTTGTGTTACATTGACCTCTTTTTCACAATTTGCTGTCTTCTAGCATAGAGGGGAGAGGACTAACCAATGAGCAGAGTCAACGTTCTCTTTGTTTATGAGTTTGTCTGAGTTGCTGGAGTGTAAAGGTCCCCAAATCCAATTAAGAGCAGGCCAGAGCTGCTAATGTTAGCTTATATGCTGTTATTTTATGTTACGGACTATAAAGAGTAGGTCAGAGCTGCTAACGTTAGCTTAAATGCTGATATTGTATGTTCAAAACTATTAGGAGCAGGCAATAGCTGCTAACGTTAGCATAAATGCTGATATTGTTCAAGACTATTAAGAGCAGGCCAGAGCTGCTAACGTTAGCATAAATGTTGATATTGTACGTTCAAGACCATAAAGAGCAGAACATAGCTGCCAACATTAACATGAGTTAATGATATGCTACTTCTTGCAGGTAACACTGTAGCCTACTGGGTTGTAAGCTAGTGAATATTTTCAGTTTACAGTTGATGAACATATTGTTTTAATTATTACTTTTCTGCTTCTGCAACCCTGACACTCTCACTGTTTGGGAAAGGGTTTAGTGAAGCATCAGTTGTCTGTTGGATTAAACTGTTTCCTGTTTACAGAACTGTGAGATATAATCCCTCAAGTGTGATCTTTGATCTGCCCTGATATTTTCTCTCAGATGGCATCATATAGGAGCCCTTCTAGAAAACGATGATTGTGAGGTAAATGTTAGCAATACAGTGTTCATGTTACGAAGCAATAAGTGTGTATTTACATGTGTGTGGTTGGCCAGCACTGCCCCTCCCTGATTGACGTCATGTTGCGTCATGTTATGCTCGATCTGTGCAGTTCTTAAGAGGTGTCTGCAATCGAGAACACGGTACAGAGAACACGATAAGGATGAGCTTGTTCATTGGTTCACTGCTTTCGCATACATACTGTCACTTCTCCTGGAAATCCAAAGATGGCGGGCAACGACGTAACATATCACATATTTTCTTTGATTTTACACTTTTAAAACTTTTAAATGTTGCGTTTAATTTGGTTATGGTTAGGGTTGTGGTTAGGGTTAGGGTTAGGGTAAGGGTTCGTCGTCATTGTACAGTATTCAAAATCAAATGATAACTTTCATCAAAACGTACAATATATTGGTTTTAGAAACAAATAAGCACTACAATAAAAAACAATTCACTATATCTACCGCTCTTCTTTCATTTTAACCAGCCTAGCAGGACGAAAAAGAGTGTACAACCAATCACATTGCGATCTCTGAGCTGGTTGTGGCCCAAGAACACGGCCTCAATCATAGCTCGTTGCTGACCGCAGCCATTATAGAGATTGGGAGAGAATTGCAAACAGTTCTGGAGAATCATATTGGCCTGCTGACCCACCTTGGCTGGCCCCTTATGGTACGGCTGAGCAATATGTTGTCATTGTAGTCCTTCCAACTCACTTAGCTCTTTTGATTTAGACTGTGACCCATCCTCTTTTAGTGGGAAGTGATCTCAGCTGCATGTATACTTTCAGTCTCAGCTCTTAGCTTAGCTCACTGGTCACCATTGTAGTTCCACTAAATGCCTGCATAACTACAGTTGATGCCCCTAATCATCATCATTTACATGTAATTTCCTAAACAAAAAGACCCCAAGATACTCACCAGATCAGGCTTCATCACCCCTCAGTGATTGGACCTACCCAGCTCTGTAACTGACCTACTACAAGTCCTTTGACACACAAGTGCTGCACGTGAGACACACTGAGAGTTCATGGAGTGAAAACAGCTACTATTGATAGGCTGTCATTTGTAAGCAGTTTCTGTCCTCTTCAGTGGATGACATTGAGAATCAGATAGGAGTGTCATGGCGTGCTGCAGAGCTCCAGTGCACATTGATCTACTGTAAGGCACTGACTGCTCCTGTCTATAATCAATTCAAACTGTGTGTGTGAGTGTGTGTGTGTGTGTGTGTGTGTGTGTGTGTGTGTTTGTGCGTGTGTGTGTGCGTGTGTGTTTGAGGGAGAGAAAGGAAGATAAACAATTCAAGTGTGTAGACATTGAATTTATGTATTTTTGTGTGTGTAGAATTTAAAATGTCATCGTTCCATCCAGTGGAATGCAATAACGTACTTACTGGTTCCTGTTGAGATTGCTGTATTTATTTTGTTGTTTTTTTAAGATCAACTCCACTTCATTTCAGTGGTGGTACTGACATATTTTACTGAAGTAAAAGTTGCAATACCACACAATAAAAACACCTGCATTCAAAATTTGAAGGGCAAAGTATCATATACTTTTGAGCAGCATTTTAATTTTGCATTGAAATTATCTATGTGAATTGTTTGCCTCTGGATTCAACACTTACATTTTTTTATGTTTTTCAAAGTTGAAAAAAATTCAGTTTTTTTGTCCTACAGACAGTTATCTAAATTTTGAATGTTGAATTCAGAAGCCAAAAATAAAAATAGAATTCAGTGCCTTTTAAATTTCAAAGTCTGGTGAGACACAGTCGGTTCCAGAGGGATGTCCTTCCAGTAAGACTGGCATGTATGATTTTTTTCATTAACCTTTCATGACTTGTCTGGTGGGCTGCATGGTGGTGGAGGTTGGCGCTATTGCCCCACAGCAAGAAGGTTCTGGGTTCAAAAACTCGAGAACCCCGTGGGTTCTCTCCGGGTACTCCGGCTTCCTCCCACAGTCCAAAGACATGCAGATTGGGGTTAGGTTAATTGGAGACTCTAAACTGATCGTAGGTGTGAATGTGAGAGTGAATGGTTGTTCGTCACTGTACGTTGCCCTGCGTGAGGCTGGCGACTTGAAGCCTGCATCTCATCCAATGTCAGCTTGGTCCGCGACCCTTAAATGGATAAAGCGGTGGATGGATGGACTTGTCTTGTCACCCCTGTGTCGTTGAATAATTACAGCACAGCTGACAGTGCTCTGCCAGAAGAGATGAAGTCGTGCACAAATGTAAACATGGCAAAACCAAAGAGGAATGATGTTGTTGGTGTCTCATGGTGGAATTGTGAAACAGAGGAACGTTTTTTGCACTTCTCTGAACACAAAACAGCCAGTGTCATACACATTGCTTCAGACGCCATGTCCCCAGAAGTCAGCTGGGTGACACATGCCATAACAGACGGCGAATGGTAATTGGTCAGGGAGCATCATGTAATCTGTCATGTCTCTCAGTCACGACACAACAAGAGTTTATGACACTATAATCACCTTATCTGACATGGTGGCCATCGTAACGGACAAAAATATCTTGTAGTCTGACCGCAACAATAAGTTAATGATCTGCATGATCTACAAATGAGCCCAAATGGGGTTTTTTTAACATTCGACCAATTGCCATTCGCACGTTGTCCAGGCTGTAACTGCTGTGATTTTATTCCTAATGACAGTGCGTCCGCCTCGAAGCATACGCAGTGGGAGAGAAAGGTGGGGGTCAGTACGAAAGGAAGAGACACTTTCAGCCCTTGAGTGAGTCACCCTCAAACACACACACATGCACGCACGCACGCATCAATCTGTCACGTTTACACACAGTCTGCTATGACAGCAACCCCTGACATTTACATGCATTGAGGACACATTTTTTAGGGAACACAACAGGGAGCGAAAGGAGGGGAAATGGATGAGACAGATGAAGGGAACTGAACCTTTATGTATGTGAGGCATTTGATTGCTCCTACTCAGCAGCCACTGCCGAATCTCACATGACATTCAATGCTTGGACACAGTCTTACAACTAGCCTTCTCTTATAGTACTTGACAATATTCCGACTTAGATGTTTAGAGGGCTGATGAAAATGAATACAACACTCAGTTCCTTTTTACATGCAGCTGTGAAAAGTCTGATTAATGTAAAACCTATGCTTGCGCCTTTTATAACTTTGTTATATTGTTATAAATGATAACCTGTGGTGGACTTGTTTGACCGTTTGGACCATCCTTCACTACCAAGTTATTGAAAAGGGTAGTGTTGCGATATTTGCACATATCCAAAAACTTGCCGACTATTTCATAAACTAGGTGTGTTTCTCCTTCTGTCCAGAAATGTATGGTTTTCTTGTCTTTCATCTCTACCTGAGCCTTGCCAACTGTTGTGTTGTTGGTTTTTGTGTAACGCACGGAGCTAGATGTGAACAGGCAAGAGGCTGTGTGTCGCAAACTGCAGTATAAGCCCAAATTGAAATGCATAATTTGAATGTGCTGTATACATGTCCAAATAATGCTCCTAAAACGTAAAGTCTGATTGGGAAAATGTTAAATTGTAAATAAGGCCGAATTCGAAAACAGAATGTTCTGTTTACATGACCCATATCAAATTCCTAATGTCAGGTTTTGAATGATTGTGGGATATTAGTGTGCATATTAATGCACACTAATAATTAACTGCCTTCAAACCCCAAACCATAAATATTTGGCATTGTTTATTGTTAATAATATGTATTTAGTACGAAGAGAAAATTAAATCAAAATTAATATTGGCACAATTTTCTCTCTGTGCTTACTGACTTAATTGTCAGCGAACATATCAGTCGTTCAGGGAGGTGTCGTCTGTTTCCGCAGCCTGGTTGGACCAGAGGCGAGAAGTTGAGGTCATGCTTTACACTTAACAATGTTCTTGTCAAATGATAATGAGCGCAAAAATGTCTTCAGGCTGCAAACCAGACTTCAATAACACATCACAGCTAGCAGTGCGCTTTCTACAGTCGACCTCAATTCACAGCCTGTTTTCAAGCACAAGTCGTTGCACACGAACACGGTGCCTGTGCACTCAGACATGACCAGCAGATGTTTGGGAATTTAACGACCAGATACACCCGTAAATAAAGTAATGACATTGATTTTATTCTCTAGTCCATTTTTCTTCACATGAATTGACCATCGTTATCGTTTCATTATTTATTTTGAGAATCACTTTAATGAACAAAAAATAGGTTTTACACAGAATATAAAATGTAATGTTGAACAGAGTAATCCACATCTCATCTTGAAAAGGAGCAGCATTAAGCTACCTTAATGCCTCTTCACTGAGATCTACATTATGTATATATATATATATATATATATATATATATATATATATATATATATATATATATATATATATATATATATATATATATATATATATATATTATCTATCTATTAATCTATCTAACTATCTAGCTATCTAGCTATCTATCTATTTACCCATGCAGCTCTTTAAGTTCCATCTGTAGCCTTAAGGCCTTAACTCACACAACAAATATAGCCACTTTGATTTAATCTTGGAGAATTTAAATCACTTAAAAAATAGTTACACAGGCGTCCATACTGTGTTTCTGAATACATCAAATACATGACTGGAGCTTGGTACACAAGGCATAAATTTATTTTCTACACAGCACTTATCATTTGAGGGCTGCGGCGATACTGGAGCAAATCAGCTATATATGATTAGATTCTAATCCCCAACTTTTAATCAAAACTTTTCCAGCAACAGTCCCTGATCATGCAGGTCCCCACCCATTTTGTAAGCAATATCATTGGAAGCCGCAAAATTATCAAAAACACAGACACATTTAGGGGAAAGCTCAACTCATGCTCTCAGTTCATAAGCTGACTGCATTTGATTTAACTGGCAGGACTAACTGCTGTTTTCCAAGCAAATGTGATTTATGTTGACAAATTGCACAGTTAGGTGCACCTTTTAAATTTGAAATAATATGGTGGTGACTACTGTAAAACAAAGTTCTCTCAGGTTAAGCAGCAGCAGCTAAGCTTTTCCAGACCTCCTTCTACCATGGCGCTCCCAGGCCAGTTGGATATGTAGTCCCTCCAGCATCCTCTGGATCCACCCCTATAGGTCTCCTCCTAGTTGGGTGTGTCAGGAGGCACATCCTGACGAGATGCCCAAGCCACCTTAACTGACCCCTTTCGACGTGAAGGAGCAGTGGCTCCACTCCGAGCTCCCTCCGGATGTCTGAACTCCTTACCTCATCTCTAAAGCTGAGCCCAGCACACTACAGAGAAAGCTCACTTTTATACCCAATCTCATTCTTTCAGTCACTACCCAAAGTTCATAACCATAGGTGAAGGTCAGAACATAGATCGACTGGTAAATCGAAAGCTTTGCCTTACCTTCACCAAAACAACGCCTGGTACAAATGGAGCACTGTAAAAATGTATTTGTCAATAGTAATTTGAAGTTGTTTGGACCTATAAAGTCCTGACTTTAAATCTTAATCTGTGATTCTTTACAAAGTCAGAAAGTTCTGTCACCTTGTGGTCTTTATTTCAATAATCCATGTTTGTGTTGTAAAAACTCACCACCTGGCCCTCAGGCTGTTAGTTTGAGACTGATGAACATCTGCATATCATTTGCCTTCAGAGGATCACTTGGTCAGTGTGTGTGTGTATGTATTCTTCATTTCCACAGTACTGGTTTAAATCCAAGTTGTTTTCCAGCTGCTTGTTTAAATCCTTAGATTTTGGTGTCTAGTTCTCTCCAGTTATGGCCTTTTGCCTATTTACTTTGCATGACACTTATACTCTGTGTGTCTTTTTCAGGATTGGGTGGATGATGAACAGGTCTGGCGGCCCCCCAGGGGAGGAGCTCACGGATGAGGAGAAAGAGATCATCAACAATGTACTGGCTCGCGCAGCCATGATGGAGGCCATGGAGCAAGAGAGGATTGAGTGAGAGAGAAAACCCTTGTCTCTGTTGCACAGAATCAGTGGGCCGTGGCTGCAGATGCACACTGAGCCGAATAATCTTGGGTGTGAAACCTGTGTCATATTTGTGTCTGTGCAAACATTAACTGTGTGTGTGTATGTTCTCAGGCGTCTCTCCAGTCGCCTGGACAATATCAAAAAAACAGTGTGTGGTGATGGACAGTCGCACTGTCTGCTGTGTGGGGCGTCATTTGGACCACAGGGGGTCACAGCTGTCCTCTGCGTGCAGTGCAAAAAGGTAGCTGGATATCTGCATTGTGTCCCATTTTCCCAGATGATGTAAGGAGTACTGGACTGGACCACCGTTTACTATAATTTCCATAATGTTGTGTAGATCCTAAAAGGTTTACTATGGCGATAAGGTGCCAGTGAGCCATACACTAACTTGTCCTGACACACACTGTTTCATGGTTGGTCTTACGCATCACATTCTGTTTCGTGTTGCTCTCAGTAACTAAGAAAATGTGAATGCGATATGAACTGTTTAAAAATATAAATGCTCTGTGCACCTGCTACCAAGGACTACATGTGTCTTACTGTATGTATGTATGTATTTCCCTCTTTGCAGCACATGTGTAGTGAATGCGGGATCTGGAGCAACAGCAGGACGTGTCCTATGTGGCTGTGCAGAATCTGCAGTGAACACCAAGAGGTGAGGGGAGAGAGTATATGAACAAACAGAGGAGGTTTGATAAAATCATGAGGCCTAATTATACCATTATGTCACTCTTTTGCCACCCAGGAGCGGAGTTTTCCTATGACATGAACCATTTTCAAGCTTTTAGACTCACCTTTTAGCACATAATTGCCTTTCAAAGTCCAGTGGCCTGGAAAATTACTTTCAACTGATACCCCCTCTATATCCAAAATGAGTAATGGGTGGTGATTTATTCCACCCCTTATTTAATCAAAAGAAAAATACAAATTGTATTTTGATTAATATGAAACAGAAATAGAAAAGGTCTGCTTTTCGGGTTTTTCATACTAATGCAGTTACACAATGCTGGTTTGATGATGGTGCTGTGTTGGCAGAGGTCTCTGCCTCAGGGAGGCCAAACTCTTTAAATAAATGCTCTCTACTGTCAGTCACACAGAAAATGACTACTCTGTAAAGCCACAAATACAAAATGGTCATTTGTCTATTCCATAACATAAAGGAATGGATAAAGAACTGACAAACAATCAATCAATTATTCAATTTGAAACATGAACAATCACACGAATCATGAACACAACAAAACACATTCCTCCATTTAGAAGGTTGAACACCTTAAGTTTATCTCCAAGTCAACACATGTTGGTCATTAGTAAACATGTACAAGAGCAACAGCTCATGTCACTTTCTCTCATAAAATTATTCGAAATGTTTTCTGTCTGGATATTTGTTAAACCATGTTTGTGAAACAAACTGTCAACACAACATTGACATATCATCATCTTTTAACTTGATATGTTGTATGTTGTTGGGAAACAGTTGCTTGTTTACTCATCCAGCACTTACAGAGCAACTATATCATTCATTTGGAGTCAAATTTGTGTCCAACTGATGGATCTATGCATTATATTCCCCCTCTTTTAGCTCTGTTTATGTCCTCCACCACCTCCTGGGTGAAATTTCTGGCTCTTTAGCAGCATAATGCTCCACCCCTCTCATCAGCATCACCCCCAGCATTTTTCTTTTGTGTAAAGATTGGGCATCTAGGGCCGTATTCAAGTCATCAAGTGTGATTAAAATGTTTAACATTGCATATAAAGTAAGTAGTATCCATTTTAAGCATTCAGCAAAGTATTGTTGTTGTATAAGGATTCTCTGTGTGTGCCTGCAGGTGCACAAGCGTTCAGGAGCTTGGTTCTTCAAGGGACGAGACCAGCAGAGTCTGCCTTCCCCCTTCCCCCTGTCCAGCCCTCGACAGTCCAGCACTGAGAGCAGCTCTGCTACAGCAGAGCACGATGGACCACAGGAAACTACAGCGCATCATCATCCTAAATGTGGTAGGCTTTACAAAGAGATTTACTCTTGCATGGATTTTCTTATATACCTAGATAATCCTAGCTATAAAAGTTATAATAATCTTTAAATATTCTCGTATAGTACATCATCGTGCATTTATGTATATATGCTGGAGTTTTTTATTTTTGTTGCTAATTTGGAGTGCCAGAAAGTTCTATTTAAATATACTGTTCTTCAAGTAGTACTTATTTACTGTCATTCATCCCATCTTAGACTTTATCCTGAGACTTAAATTGGTTATTGTAAATAAGATGTAGATCAGGTCCCTAATGTTATTGGTTGCATAAGTGACATAATTTTCGGACTAAATAGTGACTTCACTCCTACCACATGATCATTAATTATTTTGCGATCTATATAAGCTTTAGGTTGTGTCTATAGTCCAATGAGATACTTGAAAAAGGCTTTTTTTTTAACTATGCATGACACAGAATATACAAGACAATTCAACTTTATTAATCATAAAGGCAATTTGGTTTAGGGCAAGTGAAAAACAAAAACAAGATGCAGACATGCACTGACAAACATTGACAAACGACAACAGAACACAAACAGATACAATTCGGCTTTACATTGTCTCTCCAGCCCTATTATTTGTAGAGATGTATTGGAAATGTGTTTTTCGGACCATATTTTGGATTATAGACCCTTGACCAATCAGCTCCAAAGGTTAACAATCTGGAGATACAGAACACTTCCAAGTCCCACCAAGTTTGATTAGAATCTGTCCATACACACACACATGCATGGAAGCACACACACACACACACACACACACAAAGGGCTGAAAACAAGACTTCTCACAAATGCATCTTTGTCCAGCCTTTAAACATCGTTCAATGAGAGGAATGGAGGTCAGGATATAGAGATTTCATGATGAAGCGTGGGTAATTGAATCTGATAGATTGTTGTATGGAATTACAGCAGCGAAAACAGAGACGTGTGCAACAAGGGCGAGAAAACAACCACGAGAACCTAAAGAATTAAATATTTCCTGCATGTTGAGAGAGACAGCAGTGAGAAGGAAATCCTGATGGGCCCTCAAAATGTAATCTTTAATGAGAGTGTAGTGATAGTAGCATAAAGAGGATCTGCTGCAGTAGTATTAGTACTAACAGTATATAGTGGTGGAGGTGATATCTTTATTTTGTCTCCTCAGACCTCAGCACAGAGCCACGTCAGCAGCAGGCCTGTGGATCAGAACAATGGCAGACAGCAAGAACAACAGCTGACAGCTGTAATGAGAGTGTGTCCTGTCCAGCAGCTGTAATGAAGACGGAGGGACATGTGTTAGCCTCCAAACCACCTCGGCCTAACGCACAGCAGGCCATCCCCACCTCAGGTAAAGAAGTGGTGCTCCTTCCAAGAACAAGGCCAATGCTACAGGGCTGTTCTCAAAAACATTTAACATCAACATCATAATAGAAAAAGATGTTTCAGTCAGTAACTCTTGCAGATTTTATGTCTTTTTGCTTGTAGCTCCCGGTGCAGAGAGGGAAGAGACGGTATCCATTCCAGCTGTGGAGGAAAAACGACAACCTCTTGTCTCCAGTTCGGTTTCATCTCATCTTCCTGCAGCCAGAAATATTCCACCGGTTAATCCCCCTGCCAACAATCTCACTCCCCCAAGACCAACACCAGATCGAACAGAGGATGAGGATGAGGACAACGACTACGACTCGGATGATGCCAGTATGACTGGTTTCCTCTCCTGAGCCAACCCCCTGATTTATATATAGAAAGACAAAGTGTCCCAGATGTTTACTTTTCAACAAATTTTCATCACAATAGTGTGCCCAAGGCTGTTAAAGACATTCCCATTGGAGCAATGAAGAGTGACAAATTAATGTTTATCTGGTTTAGAGGGATATTGGTTTCTCTAAGAGGAGCCACAAAAACAATTCTACTTATCTTTTTCAGAGTCTGATGTCTTGCTGTGTTTTTTGTTCTGGCAGCAACCCTGGGATCTCTGGAGTTCAGTCTTCTTTACAAACAGGAGAACCATGCCCTCCACTGTTGTATAATCAAAGCTAAGGTAAACACGTGCACACATAAGACAAGAAGAGACTCGACGGGACAAAATTAGACAAGAGTTGAAAGAACTAGTTGAGATGAGACAAGAGAAAGCCAGGCTAAGACAAGATGAGACATGACAAGGAAAGACATGACAAGAAGAGACTAGAGAGGCAACATGATGAGACAAGACAAGATAAATTAAAATGGGACAAGAAAAGACGAGAAACAAGATAAGACTAGATGGGACCAGACTATACAGAACGAGTCAGGTTGGGACAAAATTACTAAACTAGAAAAGACAAAGCAATATGAGACAAGTCAAGAAAAGATGGGATAAGAAAACACAACACAAGACAAGGCTTATTAGACTTGTAGTACAGTAACAGTAATACTCCAACTCTGAAACAGATTAACATTACATGTATACAGTATCCCTGCTGAATCAAATCTTCATTTTTCTCACGGGTCTCAGGGTTTGAAGCCAATGGACTCAAATGGACTTGCTGACCCGTATGTTAAGCTGCACCTGTTACCTGGAGCCAGTAAGGTACAATCACTGTCATTATGGGATCAATGTGTTGATTTTGACAACTGCACAACTTGTTTTAATCACCATTTTATAGCTCTATTGTTTTCTTTAATATTTTCTAATGGGTGGTAAAACAATTATATTATTAGTCACCTTAAGGCCAATAGATCCTTTCACAGCTGATATACATGTGCATGCATTTGGCAAACAAAAGGTAGGCACCAACTATCTAGCTGAGTTAGCAAGCTTTTAACATTTAATTAAAACTATTACAAAATGTCTGGTTTGTTTGCTTGTTTGGTTCTACGTTTGGTTGCTACAAGTTCTACAGAACTCCAACAGGATCACCCTACCAAAGTTCCATACATTGTGGTCTTTCAATTTAATTCAATTCAATTCAATTTTCAAATACATTATATCAAGGCACTTTACATATCACGATATTACGGAGAAAACCCAACAGTTCCCACAATGAGCAGCACTTGGCGACCGTGGATAAAAAACCCCTAAATTTTATCAAGAAAAAAAAAACATTAAATCAACTTTGAAGCTTACGACTACTTATGACTTATTACAATGTAATTTCTCTCTGGTGTACACGTTAGGTTTCTCCAGCAAATATGTGTATATCTGGCCACTGAATATTTGACCACTGGCTGTGTCTTATACCCACTCATTAGTAGCAGTCAGGTCTGGAAGTAGGTCAGATCTGTTAAAGTCAATTTCTAGCATTCAAGATCTTTGGAGGTTAAAGGGATAGTTCAGTGATTTTTAAGTGGGGTTGTATGAGTGACTTATGCATAGTTAATATGTTACCTTATGGAGATGGTGATCAGCAATGTCATTAAATGGAGTTTGGAGCGGAAATGGAAGTAGCGTAAGTCTCAGTCCCACTGTTGCAGAGGGGACTGCCACGAAACGTCTTTTTCGACACATTTTAAAAAGTTACCTAAAAAAAACAACGTTCAATTGTATGCTGGAGACCGTATTTTTTCACTGCTTTCGTTTTCCGCCAGACAGCCGTTTAAGTTTGCACTTTTTTTTCAAGCAGACTTCGGCCATGTATTACTGCAGCTTTGAGTCGAACAGCTGATTTGTGGAGTGATACTGCACCGGCACGAGTTGGCGCAATCACTGAACTATCCCTTTAATGCCCTTTTATAGCTTTATTAGCTATTGCACTTTGCCATTCTTCCATTGCCAAACTGCACATGCACGCTTACACGTCATCAATATTTACAAACTGTAAATGGGTCTAGATGTAAGATTTGGTGGCGTCTAGAAGTGAAGTTGCTGTAAAGACATGATGTATGCAGTGTTTTTGTAACAACGCAAAGCTTTTTGGAAGGCATTTGGGTGTGCTTATTCAATTTGAAACACTCTCAGATTATGTAATGTTCATGGCATTAAGCATAAGTGTGCAAACCGAGGGTAGGGGATTTATGCCATGAAGAATTGTCATCATTGTGGTTTTCTCTTGAGTGGACATATTTTTGCTGTGAAGCCAAGCAGTTTTGACATTTTGATGACAAAAACCCATTCCACAGTAATTTCCCAATAAAATCTATCATGTTTCTCTTCTCACTGTCTTGTCTTGTGATATTGACCCTCAGTCCAACAAGCTTCGTACCAAGACACTGAAGAACACTCTGAATCCTGTGTGGAACGAGACACTAATCTACCACGGCGTCAACAACGATGAAATGTCACGCAAAACTCTCCGGTAAGAACAATCACATTTAATCCCTTTTTTAATTTTTCTTGTAGCAATTACATCAAAATATTCAACAGAGTGCACTATCCGTCTTCAGGCTTTCAGTGAGTGATGAGGACAAGTTCGGACACAACGAATTCATAGGAGAGACACGATTAGCGCTGAAGAAACTGACGTTTAACCAGCAGAAGAAATTCAATGTTTGTTTGGAGAGAGTGATCCCGGTAAGCACACATGTCCTTTTAAAGGAACAGTTTTTTTATTTCAGGAATTATGATTATTGATTTTCTTACCAGGAGTTTGATAAGATCGGAATCCTTTCACATGAATGCTAAATATAAAGCTAAAGACAGTTTGGTCAACAGGCACGGCAAGGAACAGCTATTTACAGTACATTGTGTGCATTGGCTTAATTAAATATAAAGCTAAAGATAGTTTGGTCAACATGCACGGCAAGGAAAAGCTATTTACAGTAAATTGTGTGTGCATTGGTTAAGCTTTTTTGATTTCTTTCATGTTTAATTTCCCATTTGGCGTTTGTGTAACTAATGATGATGATGGTGTTGGTGGTGATGGTGGGTATTACTGTTTTACTTTATTTACAGGTGAAGAAACCTGTAGGAGGCTCAGCTAGAGGCATGGCTCTCTATGAGGATGATGTAAGACCCTCACAAATACTAGATCTCACACATCTGTTGAAATATTTCTCACCACTTGAGAAGAACCCAAACTGACATGTATGATGAATGTATCTGACTAATAGGTATTGTGTCTGTATCCAATGCTTGATATATCTTATTCCTCTGCCCCATAGATGTACGGATGTATTGATTTGATAGTGACCTTATTAAGCAGATCCGGTATCAGCCCGATGTGATCGACCCAGATGAAATGTCTCTATATATCTATATCAATATAGAATTCATTGTTTCTGCTCTCAGTTACAAGCATTTTGTAGTAGCACAGCAATGCTCTCATGGTACCTCAGCTAAAATTGTCCCAGTGAGTTCCACACACACGCAGCGTGGTATACAGATTTTAAATTTGGTCAAAAGAGAGCACTGCTTTTGGATCAGTACTCTGTATCAGCAGACTCGCAGTGTTGAGAAAAAATCCAATCGGTGCATCCCTCCACAGACCTCCACTGTTGTCCACGTTAAATGGGTGCCATGTTCCTTCATCACCACGAACGCTGTGGTTTATTTTGAATCAATCCTACATTCACAGTCTTGCTTCCCCAAATACTCAATAGCACACCAAATGTGGACTGTTGAAAATAGTTTTGGGACATAACTTCTTTGAAACATTGATAGTTTTGGTCTTTTCATTGGATTTGCTGACAATATCAACCCCTATGTAATAGCACCAGCCTGAACCTGTTAGTAACTTAAAAGGAATAATTTGGAAATTGCAAAAACGTGTCCACAGTTACATTCATAAAAATTTGATGAAATGGAGTAAAATCCTACTGCATAATAACATACTTAAGCATGCACATTATCTTCCATTAATACAGTATAATCCCACTGGATATGTGCACGTGACAAAGGAGCATTAGGATAGTGATAGTGATTGATGTGATATTACTTGATCTGAATGTGTGTGTATGCATGCATTTTTAAATGTGTATGTGTGCAGCTGAGTGAAGGTGAGGACTCAGAGGAAAGAGGTCGAATCCTGGTATCACTGATGTACAACAGTCAGCAAGGTCGTCTCATGGTGGGCGTGGTCCGCTGTGCTCACCTGGCTGCCATGGACTCCAATGGATATTCTGACCCGTTCGTCAAAGTGTATGTTCTCCCTTTGGTAGCATCCTCCTAAACCTGACTATACAGATCAGCTCTTATGAAGACAGAAATGTTGTTTGTGTAATCCGTACGCTGGCCACAGTTATACAGTAACTTTGTAGACGTGATAGTAGTAACTCTTTGCTAGACAGCAAATTAGCGTTCTGCCTACACTGTTGAACTGTTCCTTTAAGTATTCATAGGTTTCCTTCTTGGTCTTTTGTGCTGTAGATGTCTGAAGCCAGATATGGGAAAGAAAGCTAAAAACAAGACGCAGATAAAAAAGAAGACCCTCAATCCAGAGTTTAATGAGGTCAGTTCTTGTTGTCTGTTGTTACTGTTTTTTGTGTTATTTAGTTTTTTTCATTTGCACATACTGGACTTTGTTGACTTTGTAATTAACTCATCACTGTGTTTTCAGGAGTTCAGCTATGAAATAAAGCACGGTGAACTCGCCAAGAAAACCTTGGACATCTCAGTATGGGACTATGACATGGGCAAATCCAATGATTTCATTGGTAAGTGTAGATATTGGCTTGCAATCACACTTCGCCATCCACCTTGTCATCATTAGCCTGAAAAATGAATGGAGATGGAAATGTCTTTTGGTTAATTAGTTGATCAGTCCACCACAGAAATATCTAGACAGCGGTTGAATTACCATCAAATTCACTACAGACATCTGTGATCCCCAGAGGAAGAATCCTAATGTCTCTGGTGATTCCTTGACTTTCCATCTGGCACAGTTACAATGTAAACATTTTTATTTGTCTAGTTTATGACCAACTACCTGCAAAAGTAATTACAAATCCAATCAAACTCATCTGTTTATTGCTAGTCAGCAAATGTTATCAGCATGTCAGCATCATAATTGTGAGCAAGCTGACATTAACATTGCTGTGACAAGAACAGCTTAACACTGCTAATATGAATGCACACTCTTGAATGGCCATCTGCCGTTGATTTGGTCGTCTCTGGCAGACTGACAGTAGAACCGTACTGGGCCAAAATAAAAATCTGAATTCACATGTTGATTAATTCACTATATTGATTCTCCCTGTCTGCGGCAGAGCCCACAGTGAAACCAGAGAACTCATGGTGACACTCGGAGCCTTGCTCAATCATTACAGATACAATAAAGATCATATAAACAGCAGGAGACGTGTTATTTCAAGAGCTGCCCCCCCCCTTACAAATGTGCCAGAGCAAAAACGGTAGAAAAGACTTGAAGCCTTAAAGAAAGTGGCAGGTGCTATGGTGACACACGTGTCTCAGAGTTAGCAGGGATGATGCGTTTGGTAGAATTAAAGCGTCAACTAATGACATTTCCATCAGCCTGTGCTAATGTTAGCTAAAAGCTAAATTCTAAAAAATAATGCCAAATGTAGATAGTTAACCTGACAACAGTCAAAGGTTCAAAACATTCATGTCAGCTGTGATCACAACCGGTGCCAGGGGCGGACTGGCCATCTGGACGTTTTGGAGAAGTCGGCCCAGCTGGTATTTGTAAGGGTAATTTAAATCTTGCATGTTTGGGAGTCGGAGTCCAGGGCCGCATTTGAGTCCCAATAAGGTAACAGGAACACAGGGGATCCTAAACGACAGAGGCAGAGCTTATGCAACTCAGTGATTTTACTTACAAATGGCTTACGGGATGGTGAGACAGGCAAGGTTCAACACCAGAGAAGGCAGTCCAAATTTGGTTATGCACCGACTGGGACCCAAAGTCCAATAATCAGGCAAATTGCTGTAAAGCACGCAGAAACAAAAACCTGAAGACACAGAGCATAGAGCAAAGGAGTTAAACTGGTGTGTGTAGTGATTTGGGAATGAGGTGGAGATGGGGAGATCTCAGGTGACTGCAGGGACCATGAGAAGTGGGAACAGTGTGTGTGGATGGTACCGGCAGTGAGGTGAGGTGAAATGTAGGAAAACACAGAGAACACCTGGTGGACAGAAAGAGGAAGGTAGGTTTGCGGCGAAACGCTAAATGCTAAAAAAATAATGCCAAATGTAGATGGTTAACATGGTGATCACCATGTCCGCCAAACATCACCATATTAGCATTGACATGGTGAGCATGTTAGCATGTCAATAAGCTTTTACTTTAGAGCAGTGCTGTGCCTAACACTGTAAACATGTACTTCGACTTCATGTGGGTTTAAATAGTGATGTTAACTATTCTCTCTGCCTTCAGGAGGATGTCAGTTGGGCATCCAGGCTAAAGGAGATAGTCTGAAGCACTGGTACGACTGCCTCAAGAACAAAGACAAGAAGATTGAGTGCTGGCATCTTCTGCTGAACAACAACGCTGTTCACTTTGAGGATTAAAATGTCATCTCTGCTCTGTATATTCTTTCTCTCGCTTGCTCTCCCCGTGTAATATAAAGTCTTCCTGTGAGCACGGTAGTCAGATGTTATTCTCTCGGTTTTAATGTAGATTGTCCAAAAGTGCAAAGTACAAGCTACATTTCCAGCAGTTTCAGGCGACCAACATGTATGTTGACCCTGAGGGCTCTTTGGAGTAAGGGGTCGCAACTAAACAAAACCAGGAAGCTGTATTTTTGTCATTTGCATCACATCATAAACTCTGCCACATAATATGCAGCAATGATGAAGAGAGATTATCATATTTTATGGAGAAGATAAAACTCTTGTTATCATTGTCTTTGAGATAAAGTGTACCTCCAAGTTCAGACCCGGGGAATTCCCAGAGGGAATTTCCGGTTTTCTCTTTGACCTTTCCCCCCCCCATTTCTATCATACGAGATCATGTACAGTGTCATCAGCTGATGTATGTGACCACGTTGTTTCAAGTGCTTGCGTCACCTAAACATTGCATTTCACTTAAAGTTATCATGCATCGTGCATATATTAATATCAAATGGGACTCAGATTTTGGGTTGATAAGACAATGTGGTCAGACTCTCTTGTTGTTGATGTGTTATGCTTTTGATACAGATCAAATGTTGGTCTCATTATCACCACTGTCACTATGCAATCCTCTCCTGTGCATCTGTGAGCGTTTTGTCATTCATGCTGCAGAAATCAAAAAGGCCCAAATGCTTCTGCATGGCATCTTATGAAGAAGAATGAAATTTAATCATGCAACAAATGCGCTGTTCCAGGAATCAAATGAAATATTCCTCAGATGATATATTTGATGGATATATTCTATTTCCAAGTTTACTACATATTCACTTTCCCCTCTGTGTTTATGTTGATGCATGTCTGAACTCATATCGTAGCATACACGTGGCAAATAAATAAAAAACACTGCGGCACTCCCTTTGCTCCTCTGCTTGTTTGATACGTGTTGTGTGACATGGAAGAAAACTTTGTCTGAATCAGGTGAGGTTTGAACCAGTCAGCTCATACGGACACGCAGCTGACAGTTTTGTGAACTTTGACTTCTCCTGATAATACAGAACTTCTGTCCAAGTGGGTAAAAGTTTATGGACCAGTTGCTCTCTGAAAAGTGTGTCCTTGAATTTAATCAAGGACCTGATCTTTCTCTTCCCTCTCATTTAAGATAAATCAAAAGACAGGCAGGTCAGACAGGAAACCCAAACATTTACATTTGGCAAAAGACAGATTAATACAGGTAATCTGACCAAAACCCCAACCTCCGGACAGCAGAACAGAAAGCAAAACAGGCACCTTGTAAATGTGTAGAATAATGTAATGTGTTGTAGCTTCTGGAATTTGGCTGTGAAGCTAATGTGTTCACCCCCATCTGGTCAGAGAATGTTTAGAGTATGACCATCTTTTAAAAGAAAAACTGTTTGTGAAGAATGTGAAAGTGGGGGGAAAAAATCAATAAAGATACAGTATGCTCAATTATGTTAAATTTTTTCTGATTTCTTGTGAAATTGTGGACAAAGTCCCCTCTTCAGAGGAAAACAATCACTCTATGGTTGACCAGCTCGTCCACACAAAAGCCACTATTTGTGATCAGGGATTAGGGTGGCGTTTGTGTCAAGTATGTGACAACATTTTGATGCTGCGTAGTTCTGGTTCATTTCCAGTTTTAGCAGAATCACAATTTCTGAAGGCCTGTTTCACTATCTGTTTCACTTGTTTACCTTAACTGTTGACCTTTTTTGGGAAAGAAAAAAAATTATCACTTTCTTTAACATTGCAAGATTGGGCGGTTTTTGAAATTTTCACCAATTTCCCAAGGTTTTGATTGAATCTAATGGGACTGTTGGGTCTTGGCAGATGCTGCTTTTTGTCTTTAAAGAAAAGACAGAAAGCCCCCTGATATTATGGTGTGACACCAGCCCAAAAGTAGTCAGGTGGTCTACATTGACACAAATTGTAATTTATGCACTTTGTTTTGTAGGGTTTTAGATTTGCTGTGAAGTGATTTTGCTACGTTTGGACAGAGCCAGGCTGTTTCTGTTTCCAGTGTTTGTGCAAAGCTAAGTTAGCGGATGTACACAGTAATTTCACACTAAAACAGTTCAACTATACTTGTTCTGTCTCTTATCTGTGGCCTCGTTATAGGAACAAATTCTTATGAAAAACAAATGTAAATGGGCAAGAAAGTAGTTGGCTGTCTGACCCAATTGTGATTTTATCAATCAATATTAATTTATTACTGTGTCACATTGTAATTGAAGTGTCTATTCAGTGTGTGTGTATGTGTGTGTGTATGTGTGTGTGTGTGTGTGTGTGCGTGTGTGTGTATGGGTGTGTGTGTGTGTGTGTGTGTGAGTGTGTTGTGTTGGGGGCATGCCAGTTGATTGTCAATAGTCACATTTTCAGACTGATAAACCATCTGGCTTGTCTCTCTCTCTCTCTCTCTGTGTGTGTGAGTGTGTTTAAATCAATATGTCAGTGTCACTTTAAGGTAGAGTTAGAGAGAGAGAGAGAGAGAGATTTGATTTTTTAAAAACAACTTTTATCAAAATTTACCAGAAAACATCACGGTCCTCTACAAATTTACAAAAAAATAAAAAACAGAAAATAAATAAATGAATGTATTGAATAAATCAAGTCATAAAAAACAAAGTGAAACACCACTGGTTTAAAAAAGAGAGAGAGAGAGAGAGAGAGAGAGAGAGAGATAGAGAGAGAGAGATTTGATTTTTTTGATTTTTAAAAAAACACATTTATTAAGATTTACCAGAGAGAGAGGAAGAGAGAGAGACGTTTGACTATTCTGACAGGTCACATGATTCAGACTGATTTAGTTTACTTCACATCCACCAGAACACCCCCGCACGCCTCCTCCCCTTTTCATTTATAACCGACCTGGAGTCTGTAAATCTTGCATAAGGTCCTCAGTGAGTGAAGCAATAACTATAGTTTTAGATCTGGGGGTGACACGGCCTCTCAGCATCACTCAGTCAGCCGCTGTTGCCTCGACGTGCCGGTGCCACCATGACGCACATAGCTCCTCTTGTCATTTTAACATCATTCCTGGTGTGGACTGCTGCAGACGCCTCGGTCCTGTGTGTCTGGACTAAAGTTTTGCCCAACGACGATGTGCACTACAGCTTTCTCCAGCAGGGCTCTCCATCTCTGCGTCTCTACCACAGCGCCTGGTCCGGGGGGCGCACTCTGCTCAGCTGCGCCTGGAGCGACGACGCATCGGTGATCCAGAAATATTTCTCTCTGTGTCAGGAGCGCACGCAGGACTTCACGGATCACCCGGACCAAAATTTGGATTTAAACTCCGTTCTCGGGGCTGAGGATCAGTGCGTCTCTCTGGACTCTCCAGGAGTGGAGGAGCTCGGGTGGCACGAAGTGAGAAGGCTGGCGAGGAGCGCTGGTGGTCAGAGTAGTCAGGGTCAAGATGAGAGGTCAGAGGTCAGGACCCATCTTCGTGTAAAGCGCGGTTTCATTGTACCCGGGACTCTCTGGTGCGGCTCTGGCAACAAAGCGCTATCATATGCAGATTTAGGTATGTTGGCTTATATATACTTATACATATTTATATATAAGTAATGAAATATATATATAAGTAATACGTTTATATGCATTATATTCTCTTATCGGGTTCACAAATATAGGTTTAATAAAAAAAAATGTTGGGAACCATTAAAGTCAGCTAAACAATATTTGGAGGCAATGTTATGTCAAAAGTCAAAGGACGTAAACAACAGTGGTCCCTCTGTAGTGTGCATTTAATGGCAAAAAACGTTGTGCTTCCATAAAGTTGTGGGACATATTTTAAAAAGAACTGTAAAACAGAATTGCAGCAGAAGCTGAGATAGCCTAAGTGTTGAGCACAGGAAAATAATGGATCCTACATTTCCCATAATACAACTTAGTATCCTCTAGGGCTGCAACTAACGATTATTTTCAGTATCAATTATTCTGTCGATTATTTTCTTGATTAATCGATTACTTGTTTGGTTCATAAAATATCATTAAATGGTGAAAAATGTCGATCGTGTTTCCCCAAACTACAAGATTAGGTTTTGTTTTGTTTTGTCCACACACCCAATATATTTAGTTTATTGTCATAGATGAGCAAATAAATCAGAAAATATTCCTATTTAAGAAGATGAAATCAGAGACTTTTGACTACTACTTCAATCGATGAATCCATTATCAAAATAGTTGCCGATTGATTTTTAGTAGTGGATTACTCTCTGCTCTAGTATCCGCTTTATCAGAGGCTATTATACTTTCTCTGCCAGGCAAATGTACATGCCTCCAGTTGAAGGCTTTTTGTTTAAAACTGGGGCAATGGAGGGAAGAACCTGGCCTGGGAGAAGTGAGCATAGGCTGGAGACGTGGGCTGATAGGAAGCTGAGGAGCAGATTGTGGCATTTCAATGCAAATCAATGGAATTCCGTGAAAACCATTTAAGCATCATTTATGTCAAAAACAGGAAGGCACTGATCGAAAGCTTTGCTAGTGGTCAATTTGCAAACTACACAAGATACCTTTCAAGTAATGTTTCCAGATTTGACAAAGGTCATCCAGAACCACAGGAGAAATGATAAAAGACTCGTAAATCGACTGATATCTAAACTCAGCTTCCCGCACGGATCAAAAGTTTATTTGCTCCAGTTGTTCCCAAAGTTTATTTGCTCCAGTTGTTCCCAAAGGTTCAGTTTATGTAAACACACTTTGACATTTTGCTGGCAAATAACTCAAGATGCAAAGGTTTTTCTTAGAATCATTTTACCAGACTGGAATAATCTTTTTTTATCAAACTGAAAAAAATATTATAATAAGGTTGTGGTAATACTTGTGTTTCATCGATGCTCTGTTGCCCTCACCTCATCTTTTGCAGGGATTTTTGCAGACACAGACAGCTGCTGCCGGGAACACGACCACTGCAAACACACCATCCTGTCCTTTCACTCACAGTTTGGTGTTTTTAACCGCAACATTTTTACCATGTCTCACTGTGACTGTGACAACACGTAGGTTTTTACACTCGCACCCACACTAGTCTGCTTTTTGGTGTCTGTGGTTTAATTTTTGACGTTGTTTCTGATTATGAACCCAAAATGATCGGTGTTACAGGTTTCGCAGTTGTCTGAGGGGGGCGAATGACAGCATATCTGATGTGGTGGGATACACCTTCTTTAACCTGCTGAAGATGCACTGCTTCGAGTTCTCCCACCAACTCCAGTGTACACAGAGAAACTGGTTTGGAATGTAAGTACTGGTCTAAGTTATTCAGTAACATTGTGGTGTGTATACTGTATATCGGTTTGCATTTTGAGTACAATAGATAAATCTGTTTTGTGATTTATCAGTGATTAAGATGACTGTATAATTCAACCTCTGTACAATAAAATAATATTTTCTTATACCTCTTGTGGTATCTAGTCATGCAGTTAGATTTGGTTTTGTTCATCCAGGATTTTGGATATCTGTCTCTCAGATTTGTCCAGCCACTCTTGAATTTTTAGCCATGCAAGCTGCACAAAGGTTGGTCCTGATTGAAGTATCATAAGAACGATTCTATGAATTTCCATCAAATTTTGTACAGGCATTTATGTCAGTCATTGTGCTAGGCTGAGGAAACAAATCGCTTGATGTAGATTGAACATACACACAAATGTGGTATTGATCTTGTCATCCCGCTCACAAGAAAGCAAATAAATGTATTTCCCAAAATGTCATACTAGATCTTTAAATGACTTAAACCTCTGTTGAAATTTACAGGTGTAAAGAGACTAAAATGGCTCTGTATGCCGAGGTTTATCCACCCACACTGTACGAGTCCACCAATCCAACAGAGTCTGACGTGAACAGCACAAGCTCCATCATCAACACCACCACACATTCAGAAATTCCGAATAGCAGCACAACAGACCCACAGCTTTTCTCCATCACCGATGCTGCGTCTACAGTCCCTACACCTTCAACGAGCTCACCCTCCGCCTCCATCTCTCCTTTAACCAATGTTACCACCTCCACAGTCACAAACAAATCAGAGACACCCAGAGGATCTGTACCTGAGAGTAGAGACGATCTGGAGCGGACGCCACCCATCTTAAACCCAGCTGTGACTGACCTGGACGCTGATATCACAGGTATCCAATGTCACACACATCTCTCCAGCATTTCAGCTTAAATTTCTGCACAACAATTAAGGAACCCAACGTTTCCGTTGATGCTTCCCCTCCACAGGGTTGCAACTGTCATGTGGAATCTATAAGGATCTTGATGAGTGCAGGCAAAAGATCCATCCCCAGCAGATGAGATATGGCCTCCACAACCTAGAGCCCAGGTCACTGTACCACTGCAACTGCACCAGCAGGTAAATCAATGATTCTTATTTTGTA
The DNA here is from genome assembly GCF_022379125.1 of Scophthalmus maximus. Classification (NCBI taxonomy): domain Eukaryota; kingdom Metazoa; phylum Chordata; class Actinopteri; order Pleuronectiformes; family Scophthalmidae; genus Scophthalmus; species Scophthalmus maximus. The sequence continues at coordinate 18,750,992 of NC_061515.1, read as the reverse complement.
CATAAAACTCCTATACACTTGTGTCACACCATGTCTAAACTACGCAAATTTACTTAACCCCCAGACTAAACAATTCTAGTACTATTTGCAGAGCCTGTATAAACCGTGTGATAATGGTGCAATCACTTTCATTTCTGTGTGAACTAAGTCATCTACACAGACTTAGATTTATTTTATGTACTTGGATATCATCATAATCTCATGTTTGCACTTAAGGTGTCTCGTTCTCTTTTTTCTTTGGCAGTTTGTTCTTCTGCTGTATTTGTTGTTGGTTCTCTCGGCAGGTCTCCTGTTCTCTGACATGTTTTTTTGTCTTGCTGTCCTTTCAGATTATTCCAGACTTTGGTTAAACAGAGAAAACTGACTGAAGTACATGGTCTTCTGCTTGGACACGTGTCTCAATCTTGCTTCCTACCACAGGACTGCACAACAGGCAAAATGTCAGTATATACAGTACACCGATATACAGTACTGTATATTTATCCACACGACCTGGCTTTAACAAAAACACTGAACCATTGTGTGATTTATCATCTTTATATGCAATATATTTTGATCATTTGGATGAACAGAGATGGAGTAAGTTAAATTACCAATACAATCAGGTCCTGTAATAAAAATTTAATTTAGGGAAAAGCACAAAAGTATTATCACTTAAATGTACCTTAAACATCCAAAAAGAAAAATATGGGCATGCAGCCCGTTGTCAGACAAACCTAATGGAGTAAAACGTATAATATTTCCATGTGAAATGTTCTGGATTAGAAGTTTAAAGTATCTCAAATGGAAATACAATACAAGTATTTTTTTAAATAAACTGTGTACTTAAGCACAGTACCAGTGGCTCTCATCCTGGAGGCCGAGTGCCTTTAAAGGGTCAAAGGATAAATCTGAAATTAATGGTTAAGAGAATAAGAAAAAACAAAGTTTTGCTTCACAAATGTGTATCTATACTTTTGACTTTTTTATTATCTTTGCTTTTTTTAAAAAAAAATGATATTGGATAATGAGATTAAATTATCCACTCTTAAGTGCATCTTCTAACAGTTCTTGTCAACAGTTCAGCTGACAAGGGGCCCCAACTACTTTTTTGCTCTTCTGGAGAGGTTGACAAGTCAAAAAGGTTGAGAACCACTGGTTTAATCTGTAACAATACATTGCATTTTATAAGCTTATCAAATTTTGTCAAATAAATCAACGTCAAATAAAGTAATTACTATCTGTTATACTGTATGAATTGAGTAACGAGTACAATATTTGCCATTGAAATGTCATGGAAATCAAGTGTAAAGCAGAATAAAAATAAAAATAATGTACTTCAGTAATCATACAGCATCAAAAAAACATCATTGCTTCTTTGTTTAACAGCTGTACAGCAGTTCTGGTGAGGGCAGATCTTCCTCAGCTGGACCAGACCAGCACAGCAGAGGTGGAAGAGAAGCGCCATCTACTGGCAGTAAGACTGAAGATCAGGAGGCCAAACACCAGGAGAGCTAAAAGAAAAGACCAAGCTGTCAAGCTCCACAAACTGTGTCTGCGGATGACTCGGCCCAAACAAATGAACAAGACCAGAAAACATGGTCAACGTGCTCAATGGCCAGCTGCAAGAGGAGAACAGCTTGTCTGAAAGTGACTATTATGGAGACCCAAAACATAAGACATCTAATCATAAATAACCATATAAATGAATACGGACAAAATATACCTATAACCATGAAACTTTATTGCAGGTCATTTTATTTTGTTACAGCACACATTTCAACATTTATCTCCCCCAAAGTCTGTTTTATCTCACAAGAACCTCTTCTTCATCCAAGTTTTACTTTATGATGTCACTTCTGTCAATGAAAAACAAATGGGGCTGAGCCAGTTATGCGATTGGCTGTTGTTATGGTCTGAACGACTGGCTAGATATTGTTGATTTCATTTGATATGATTCAATCAACAAAACACAGCATTTCAATGGGTAATAAGTTAAAATGTGGGCATTTATTTTCCAACTTGCTCCCAAGATTTTAATACAAAACACATGAACAGACTTTGGAAGAGGTTATAAATCAAGTAAAGAAAGACTGTTGGATAGAACATTTCTTCTTACTAACTCTATTGCAGTGAAAAGCAGGTGGATGAAATATTTCTTCATAATGATGAGCTGAGTTATAATGATGATTTCACAATTTCATGGTTATAGGACATGTTTGATCTAAACATGTGATTATTTATTTTATAATCCATAGATCCATTTACTGTACCGCTTATCCTTAAGGGGCACATGTGGATTCTGGAGCTATTCCCAGCTGTCACTGCGCGAGACACCTGGTACATCCTGGACAGATTGAGTGCCGACATAACGAGACAAACCACCATTCACACACATTCACACCAAAGGCTAATCAACCTACGTGTCTTTGTACCTGGAGGAAACCCACACGGGCAGAGGGAGAACATACCAACTCCACACAGGAATGGCCTCGTTAACGTCTCATTCATTTATCGATGAACAATTTGGGTCCCCTTTAAATCAAACCTACCGACTTCTACAATAAAAGATACAACTTTTCCTAAAGTATTATAAAACCTTTTGGCACAGGTGTAACCGATCACATTAATCATAACAGAATTTGAGGCAATTCAGGAGTCCTGCTATTCTGCATGCTGGCTCTGGCTGAGTTCCATTTACCCTCGGAAGTGGGATCCCCGAGCCCGGGAGTCAGGGTGATGATTTTTTTTTCGACCTCCCAATTTGGAATTCTGACTTGGAGGGGCGTTCCAATTGCAATTTCTGACTCAGAGATCGGAATTCCGAGATTATACTGGAACGATAAACCCAACTTCCGAGGTATGATGGATCGCAGGGTTAGTTTGGTGACTTATGCTGCATTCCATTGTTCTTGGAAGGCCATTCAAGTCGGGATTACAAATCGGAAACTCATCCAAGATACATGTAGACCAAGTCGGACTTTGGTGTCGGTATATAACTAGCTTGGCTAGTTTTGAGCTGTGTGGTTATGTTATTTGAAAGACATAGACGTTTCTCTTCACTGATGGTGCTGTGGTAGCTCATGTAGGTCATCAGTACATGCTTGTGATGTTCAGAGGCTAGACAAAAAAAAACATGAATTTCCTTCGGGCATCCATGTTTTCCAAGCAGATGCACTGTAACGCATTTAGATCGGAAGTCGGAAAAACTGACACGGAATTATCGACTTCCAACTTGCAATGGAACGCAGCATTACTGATGCATGGGATCCATCTAATCCATCCATAAAGTAATTAGTTACACCTGTACTTTTCCAGCCAGGAAACATCTGCCACATCATGGTTAACTCACATTTATGCAGCACTGCATACATGACTGCTCTAATTCCACCATAGCAACCATTAAGGACACTGAGGTAATCTCATAATTTCTGGGGATGCTTGATGGTTTTAACATTTACAGATATTTTTTTTTATTTTTGGCTTTATTTTATTTTTTGATGTAAAGACAAATTCAGTTTAAATCAAATACCATCACCTGGTATGTATGTCTGATATCTTAGCTACAGTCCTGCTCAGTTTTTAAGTTTCAGCACTCGTTATTTTTTGTACTGTATTGTATGAGTTGTAGACAAATGCAAATTATGTTGTTAAATAAGTATTTGAAAAGGAAAGTGTTTGGTGGAATTGGAGTGTAAATATCTGTACATAAAAAACATACTGTGAAATATTAGTTTTTTGATGTGAAAAGAAAAATGAAGGAATAGTTTGCCATTTTTTAAATTGTGTGCAATGCTTTCTTACAAGACTACTTTGTACAACTAGCGTCAACAGTGGTAAGCTAAGTGACAAGACACCAGTGGAAACAGCTAATCTTGCTGTCTTGCTAAGTTTTCTCTGCTAGCGAACATGGTTTATTGCCAGGGTAGATAATGGTCACTAGCTGGTTAGCATGCTTACTTCAGTTGAAGCCAATAAGTGATAGAAATAGGAGCCAAACAACAATGGAGACACCACTTGGCTAATAAAGGATTGAAGTTTGATACTGAATTTCCAGGTATCTACTAGATCAAGTAAACAACCGTTGGCTATTAGCTATATCAAAAGCTTACATATAGCACCTTTAATGGGTAGATGCTATCAATTTTTCCAACTATAAAAGTGACAATTAAAGCACATGGAAAAGTTTAAAAAACCCCACTGAATTACGTTTTCGTCTTGCCATTTAAATAAAAAATGTTACATGTTTTTTTATCATTATTGTTCTGTTGGTTGGTTTTTGGTACGGCATAGGAAAAAATGGTAAACTGAAAAACATTTCCACGAGCAATTTACCAACCCCCCCACCATTTCTAATCTCCTCCTCGCACACACAGTGCCACAGTGCCCTTGAGCACAGGCCCGCTGTAATGAGTATCTGTCAGGTAACTCAACTCCTCTCTGATGTCATGAACATGTAATTGAAACCTTGCTGAAGGCTGCAGCCATGGAGCCGACCGGATCCCCGCCTCTCACCGGACAAAAATTCCGCTAAGGGGAGAAGATCGGCTGTGGGAACATGGCGCATTTACTCTGGATTAACTTCCCCCAAGAAAGAAGGTCTTGGAGGCTCGCCACATAGCGCCGATGTTTCACCATCTTAACTTTAGCGATATCTGAAAGCGCAGCGGACCGCGGGCACAACACAGGGTGGACTCGGGGGCTCGTGTTGTTTTGGATGGTGGCTGAGTGTTTTCCTGTCCTGCTTCACTAGCGGCTGTGGGATTAAAGTTTGGAGCCGCGGTCGCCGGATTTAGCAGAGATGGAAAGGCAAAGAGCAAGGAAAGACAAGGTAAGGATGGTGGAACCCGAAGGGATTTCTTGGAGCTAACGCTCTCACACATGTCGCGATCTGTCGTGTGGGTCTGGGTGCCAGAGGCAGAAAGGCTGCTCACATCACATGATAAGTTACCATCCTGCAGGGTTTATGTTGAAACTACTGGTAGGAGTTCACACAGAGCTCCCATCTGATTGCAGAGGAGGCTGCATGGGTTCACTGCAATTCAACTACGCCACTTCTATCTGATTTGAAACCCCTTCTTATACCTCCATTTATTCCTGTGGATGTCACCCTGCTGAGTGGATTTGTGACTGACTTATAGACTTAGAGTCAAGGAAGCGCTAGTAAAAAAAAAGCAGGTATCATTAGAGCTGAAGAGCAACAGGCATCACACATGTGTATAACTGTCCTTATTAGATAAAGAGTTAAAGAAAGGCAAGGCAGGCCTAATTCATTTGTATTGTATCGTTTAACAACAAGGCAAACTACTGTACAAATGACTTTTAAAGGCCTCAACACAAAATCTAGAAGAAAAACAAGTGTTGTGTTAAAAGACAAAAAAATAGGATTAAGAAGACTGAAATGGTAGAAATGAAAGATAAACTGAGTAGAGTAAAACTGAATAAACAGGGAGACAAAAATGAATTACTGTCACAGCAGAGTGCAAGACTAAATGGGTTTTAGAAATACAACTTCATTTAAAAATCCGTGACTAACAGGATCATTTAAAATCTGGATTCAAAAGAACTGAGTAATCAAAAACAAGTAATCACAACGAAACAAAGGTGCAGAACAAGTCAACGTGTGAGTAGAAAATACAAAAGCAACAAGTTAAAAGGGACAGTGAAGGGAGGAAGTGTGAAACAGGGAGTTTTAGCACTTGGTTTCCAAGACGACAGTGATTCTTTTTAGACATAGAGTGATAATTCAGTAGTAGATATATGCGCATTGGTCTAACTGTATGCTGATAAGTAATTTCAGTCCATTTTTGTTTTAAACAACACAAAGACGTCGCCTTGGCCTGTGGGTCATTACAATGGGTACTTCCCCCCTTTTTTAAACACTTGTAAGACAAATGGATTGATCAATTTATGGAGGGAAATAATCAGACGCTAAATTGATATTTTTTTAAATAATTAGTAGTTGTGGCCTTAAGTGTCACGATTGCAAAGTTTCTCCACCAGAGGTCACTGACAGGTTCATCATCCATTAATCAGCCATCATGTTCTCGATTAGTTTTTGTTTTTGTATTTATGAAATGGCAGAAAATACTGAAAAACGTCTATCATAATCTTACTGAGACTGAGGTGATGATTTCAAAGTGCTTGCTTTATGTATTCACATCTGAGGAGCTGGGACCAGAGTAGGCTGGGTATTTGTACTTGAGAATTGCAGTATAACAAATAATTAGTTATGGGAACAGTTTTCAGATTAATTTTCTGTCTATCAGCTAAACAATGATTAGTTTATTGTTTTGGCTCTAATCCACTGTATATCAGTCCGGCTATAATTATTTTATCCAGCTAATTAGAGTCATAACATCACAATGTACATTACATTACATTATAACATTATTAATGATAAAAAACACATTCACTTTGGTTTTAAGCACTGGCGTCATACATTATACACATTGGAAATGTAACATCAGGTGTCATTGCTTCATATACTGTGATTGCAGATAATGGCAACTTGCTTTGGGTTCATCACATGCAACATGACTTATTACAGAAGACCAGAGGTCATGTTCAGGGACACAATTTCCTCTTGCTCAGGTATTACATCTGTGTCTCTGTGTTTTAGTTCTCCAGGAATGTACTCCCTTTGACCTGGACTGAAACCTGGGGTGGTAATAGTAAAACAGGAGACAGAAGCGTGTGTGTGTGTGTGTGTGTGTGTAATCTTGGAAAAGCTTGGAGAGGATATTCATGTTGTTCCCGTCTTTTTTTTGTCCTTTTTGCCTGTCTGTGTGAGAATGGTGTTGTTCCTCCAACTTGAACTCTTTTCCTGTGTGTGTGTGTGTGTGTGTGTGTGTGTGTGTGTGTGTGTGTGTGTGTGTGTGTGTGTGTGTATATTCTTTAACTCTAATTTGTGTGTATGTTTGTTTCTAATGTGTGTGTATATTTATATATATTCTAATATATTCTTATTTGTGTGTATGTTTGCTGTGGTACAGTAGTTTTCAGGCTAGCAATTAGTTATTGTTTCAGTAATGACACTTAGAACAACAAACTTTAGGTGCAAATGTCCTGCTGAGTGACTTAGTGCTACTTGTCAACTGTTTCTGTGCATGCGTGCGCGTGTGTCTGTGTGTGTGTGTTAACAAACTGCTACAGATATATCAAGCAACGTAAAAGAGTTACAGAAGTCCATGTGGCATGGACAATCAATGTAAGGGCATTTCAAGGGCTGAAATTGACAATTGGCAGTTGTTTTAAATGAAATATTTAATGTTTTTGTTCCTTGCAGAAACCAATGTAGTACTTTCAACGATGTTTAATAGAGCCCGACCAATATATGGATATTGGCCTTTTCACACAATTATCGCAGTGTTTCCCCTAGGTTTACTGGTTTGGGGAGGGGGGAATTATATGTAAATTAAAATGACGTTGACCTTTCATGAAAGTGGTTTCCAGTGGTAGTGGAAACACTTTATCAGTATTAGCGCTTTTGTTCATCCATATGAAATCTTCCCTTGTACAGAATAAACAATGCAGATTAAAATGTGCATTTATGTTTACATTTTACATAAAATAAATTGTTTATTTTCTTAATTCAAGTTCTATATATTTGGTTGTATTTGTGTTTCGTTTTTATTTAGAGTTATTTATGATAAATTTGATGGTTAAACTAAAATATCAAGCCTCAATTACATTTCTTTGTCATACAGGTTTAAAAATACATCTTAGGAATCATTGACAGATTAAAAAATATATAGAGATATTGACCGATGTATCAGTATCGGAAATCTTGTACTCCTCCCTCATATCGATATCGACACTGGCCCCCAATAAATCCAAATCGGTCGGGCTCTAATGTGTAATGCATCTGTAAACCTTTCTGATACAATCTTAAGCGTGTAAAAGCGAACATGAGACTGTAACTAGATTCTTTAACTATATGTGGGAATTTTCATACGCCATCTTTTTCTGTCTTTTTAATGTCTGCACCAATTTTAATTTTAGTCTTGAGTTTAATAGTTTATTCATCCACCTCATAACAGCAGACACACCAAAACATACAGCTTTCAGATTGATATGCTGGAGCAGAAAAAGTGCAATATTTGCTTCCAAAATGTACAAGTAGAAAGTTGCAGGAAGTGAAAAGGTGCTGTGGTGCTTGAGGAAAGTAAATGAACAGCTTTCTACCACTGTGCTTATTGAGAGACATGATGCACTGCAGTGGTGAAAATCCTCCTGTCTGGAACCTTTAAACTGAGCGATTGGTCCAAACATGGAACAGATCACTCAATACATCAAACTCCTCTCCACTGCAGCTCCAATTTTCCAGGTTGAACTCTGACTCACTAATACATCCTCAGCATGTGAACAGATTGCAGACAGACGAGAAGTTTCAGCGTTTAAAGAACGTTACCACTTGACACTCTGCTCAGGTGCTTGCTCCATTGACTGTATTCTAGTTTAACAGTAATAGGCTTAGAGATTTACCTCTTACGGTATGTTGCCGTGTTTACATCTCATATGTATGTTGCCGTGGTCACATTTGTCATATTGGACATAAGTGTTTCATAACAACATTTACATTAACATTCATTAAAGGGGCAGTAAGCGATTTTGGAAAAAGCTTGTTTCTCTCTTTGTTGTTTTTGTTGTGATTTTACTGCTCTGGCCGGTCCGCGAACCCGCGACCTCGGGCATGTGAGACCGATGTGCTCAAAATTAGGCCAAAACCCCTGAGTTGCAGTGCCAACCGCTAGCACGTTTCTTGACGTGTCGACGCGTGATGTTCACAAACTGCACTTGCAGTGTTGTGTTGTTTTCAATTTACAAAGCCAGGGCTGAGCGGAAAACCTGTTTTTTTTTCGGCGCACACACAGAACCCACAGCTAACGGACCGTGAGGAAATATTTGAAGATTTTTTACAAAACGTGTATTGCTTTGGAATCGCTTACTGCCCCTTTAATGGTGATGGCATGTTAGAGAGAACAGCTGTAAAATAGGCACTTTCAGACGACTGTGAATTGTGTAAATTTGCTTTGTGGATTAAGCGTTACGATGTCATAGTTCCCCTTGGCGCTGCAGCTAACATTGAGGACACTGAGGTCACAATGTTCTTGTCATTTGTAATTTTACAGATTAGAAAGGACATTTAGGGGAGTGTACAAATATTTCCACAATTTTCACAATACATATTATTTTCAACTATTATTATTCAATATATTTAAATGTGACAACTTTTAAGGCAAATATAGAAACTAGCACATGGAGAAATCTGTGTTTCTCAATCAGAATGTATATCTCACAGTGAAAAGGCTTTGAATCATTATTTATATTGAGGAATTAATGTGTCTGTAACTTGCTTATATATTTCTTCTGGAGAGAACTGAGACAAGTCTGCGATACTAACTTTAACAAGAGTTTAATTATTGGCAAGTTAAACTTGCGGGTAATGCAATGGGAAGACCAACTGAATAAGTAAAATATGTATGTTCTTTATTTACTGTTATTATTGACTCCATTCACAGACTGTGCCAAGATTGGAGACAAACTTCAGACCCAAATCTCGCAATTAACAGTTGTCAACTTGATTGTAGGCTGCACGGTGGTGTAGTGGTTAGCACCTTCGCCTCACAGCAAGAAGGTTCTGGGTTCGAATCCCCTTTCTGTGTGGAGTTTGCATGTTCTCCCCGTGTATGCGTGGGTTCTCTCCGGGTTCTCCGGCTTCCTCCCACAGTCCAAAGACATGCAGAATGGGGTTAGGTTCATTGGAGACTCTAAATTGACCGTAGGTGTGAATGTGAGAGTGAATGGTTGTCCGTCTCTGTGTGTGGCCCTGTGATAGGCTGGCGACCTGTCCAGGGTGTACCCCGCCTCTCGCCCAATGTTAGCTGGGATTGGCTCCAGCGACCCCCTGCGACCCTTAAATGGATAAAGCGGTAGACGATGAATGAAAAAACTTGATTGTTTCCAAATGGATCACGCTGCCATCCGTCAGAGGCATACTTAACTGTCCTTAGTTTACTCACTGTGCACCAGTACTCACTTGATGAGCCAAGGTGGAAAAGCTTAAATAAAAAAAACAACAGTAATAAAGATCTGCAGTGTTGGAAGAGATTTCCCCTGCACTCTGTCCCACAAGTTGTTCTGGACTAAAAGCTCTTATCACATACTGACTAGCTGGGGCGCTACTGCAGCACGGCTGATCATGTTTTGCAGCGAAATAACTAACTTGCTTTGATTTATGGTATTTACCTGCATGCACCTGTTTCTTTCACCCCACTAAGCATCTTTACCTCACGTCTCCCTCCTCATCTGCTTTGTTTGAAAACCTCTAGAATAGTGTAACTTTTTCTAGGTGGCAACTGCACTAATGGAGCAAAAAAAAGCAGCTGTCCTATGTTAATTTGAAATTGCCCGAACCTACACAGAGTAGCCATAGTAGTAGTACTGTTGTGTATACATGTATTATCATTGCATTTCCAAACAAGTTGTGTGCAATTTATTGCCTCTCACTCAAAACTGTTGGGTGACGTATTTGGGTGAAGTTAAAAGAATCTCTCCAGTCTGCATATTTGAAGTGTCTATCTGAACATTTCAGTGTGTGTTTGTGTGTGTGTGTGTGTGTGTGTGTGTGTGTGTGTGTGTGTGTGTGTGTGTGTGTGTGTATGTGTGAGCGAAAGAGAGAGAGAGGAATAGAGCAACATAATGAAGGCCTTGGTGTAAGCTCTGGTAAAAGGACAAATTTGGAAACACCAGATCAGGGAGGGAGGCAGCATTTCAATGTTAAAGCTACAGAGCGCTAACCTCAGCGTGCACATTTTACACAAGGTTTCAACGGGTGTGACAGAAACGCACGAGAAGAACCGAACGCTCCTCTGACTGTGTGAGTCGCTGTCTGACTCCTTGTTTCTCCCTCCCATCTCCCTGAGGAATTCGAGCTGTTTCCACCACACAGAAGAGAAGAGTGCACGGCTGCAGTTTGCTGTCCTGCTTGCTGTGTTTGAGTGTGTCCAGAGCAGAATTCTGTTGGCAATACGTTTTTTTATGACTTTTATGAAAAAAGGGTTTTTTTTGTTTGTGGGTTGTCCATCCATCTGTCCATTCATCATATCTTCATGAACATGATATCTCGCCTGGAGAGAGTTCCTTCAAATTAAGCATTAATCTTCAAGGATGAACTGATTAGATTTACGACCAAAGTTCAAAGGTCAAGGTCCCTGCGACCTCACAAATGACTTGTTTTTGTCGTAGTTTCTATTTTCACAGGTTCTCACTGTGTCATCTCCACGTTTCTAACATGGCTGAAAAGTGTTAGAGAAGCACCAAAACAAAAGCATTAAAAAACAAAAAGAAAACTCTTTAGACAGGTCATGTTTCTTAATTTAATCCACTCAGTGGTTAAATGATGACATCATTAAATTATGACATTTTTTAATACCCATATTACTTTCCTAGTGAAAATGATAATTTTGCTTTCTGGTTGACTCTTTCATATACATTAGCACCTACAGAAAGTAGGGCTACGTATTGGCAAGATCCGTATCATGATACAAGGGTTAAGATTCATTGTATTATGAAATATACAGTATTGTGATACTGTAAGTGAGGCAATATATTACCATTTTTAATTTAACTTTAGGAAAACTGCCATAGTATAAATAACATGCCAACATATGCATAAAATACTTTGTTTTGTAGGAGTGGAAGAGTCAAATTCCTGAAGATAGATAACGTCAATGTCCGCCATGAATATTTGAACTACGACATAGTAAACATTAATACAGTGTTTTTGAGAATCAAGACAGCATCACAAAACCTAATATTGCCATATTCACATGTATTTTACTGTATTGATAATAATCTGAGTAATCATTACATCATTTATTTCCATGTTGGCCTTTTTGGTGTTAATGAAATTGTGACGGCTTATGAAAATTATTTCCCATATTAAAACATTTCAAAAATAATTATTTCCATTAATAAATAGGTTGTTTGGTCAATGATAGTGATATCATATAGTGAAAACATTAAACTGAAGCCATAAGATAACACCTTTTTTGTCTGAACAATAATCCAAGAACCGAAGATAATCAGTTTACCGTGATGTAGGCTTACATCACGGAAAACTGATTATCTAAATCTAGATTTGCTGTTTTTTTTTTTAGAGAAAAACAGCAAATCTAGACCTAGAAGTTATAATAAAAAGTTGCTGATAAATTTTCGATCCATTAAGGGATCATTTCAGCTTTAGTTACAGTACAAGATATTTAACCCATGTCTCCCTCTCTCTCCCCTTGTGCTCCTCTCCTCTCTACTCCTCAGTTCTCCCTGTTTGGTTCTCGCTCCACCAGCAGGTCCGCCAACCCTTCTTCTTCAACCTCCTCCTCTTCATCCCCTGTGATCCCGTCGACGGCTACAATGAAGAGGGTGGAGAGACCGCCCGGCTGCGACCCCCCAGGGCTGAGCAAAGCCGAATTTCTGGAGCACGTGCGTCGCAGTAACCAGGCCTGCCAGCAGGGGGACTACGCTCTGGCTGTGCATCTGTACAGCGAGGCCCTGACTGCTGACCCGCAAAACTGTATCCTGTACAGTAACCGCTCGGCTGCCTATCTCAGACTGGGTCAGTACAGCACTGCCCTAGACGACGCGATCAAAGCACGTCTCATCAACCCCAAGTGGCCCAAGGTAAGAGGCTGCAGCTAAATCACACATTTCACGCTCGAGTGGGAAATGGATTTTATGCATTAGAAGAGTGGCTGTACCCTTTGAGCGGATGGTTAGATGGATATATGGATGGTTTCTCCACTTGCTTGCCTCTCAAAAATCATCTCAGTGATGTTGTACTCATGCTTAACAGAGCAGCGGAAATACAACTAAATATAAACCGTCATGATCAATATGTTCCCCTCTCTGATGACTTCTTCATGCCTGTCAGGTGTTCATGAGAAGGTCAGCCTTGTGAAGTATCTAAGATCACCTGTTGCTGGAAATTATCTGACCATGTTAGTGGTGACAATCTTTAATGCGCTTTTGTGGTGTAATGTTGATGATTGTGCAGTATAAAGTCTTTCCTTGTTCGGCGAGTGTTTTTTGAAAAGGACAACACGCAAAAATAACTCTGCATAATGAGAATATCCGTGTGAATGTGCCTGGATCATGATACAGTGTGACGACAGTGATAGAGAGCTGATTTATCAGTGCTTCCTCTGGCCGTACATCATGAAAGAAAGGCAAATTATGAAGTTCATATGTATGGTTGGACAATATGAAGATATATATACCGTGAGACAATTTCTCCGCTGTCAGAGAATTTGCCACACTGTGGTTTCACTACAATGACGGAAAACTGCAAGAAAACATCTGCCATGTCTTGCATTTGCACATTGGATTATGACTGTTGTATTTGATCAGTTTATCTCAAGCTACGTGTTCCTAATAAACCATCTGAGTGTGTATATCTACATTCAACTGTATTATATAGTGGTAGACAATTACATCTTTATTGAAAATGAGGTTACATGACCACATGGTTTTGATTTCTATTGGCAAAAGGCAGGTCCAGCGATGAGTTAAAGAGGAGTCGGATTAAAATGTGCAGTGATTCACTTTTGCACCACTTTTACCAGATAATTCATTATACCTGAAGGGGACTTTTTACATCTACTGAGTAAGCAGTGAGGCAAGTGAAGGATGGCGAGGTTGCTCAGAGAGTCTTTTAAAGGCGTCCAGAGTGGGAAGTCGACAGGAGGCACTAGGCAGGCCCTGAGACAGGGTTTTGCCAGGCTACCTCTGTCTGGACAACTGGTGCCTGGCCAGCTCTACTCTGCTTCCTTTCTCTGTGTGAGAGAATGGACGGAAGTGGTGTTTGGGTGTGTGTGTGTGTGTGTGTGTGTGTGTGTGTGTGTGTGTGTGTGTGTGTGTGTGTGTGTGTGTGTGTGTGTGTGTGTGTGTGTGTGAGAGAGGAGAGCTTTGCACGGCTGTTATTTTGTTTTCCAAACCTTGGCTAGGCCTTGGCCTGAGTTTGGCACTTAAAGACAATAACAGAAGCAGCATTCCATGTGTGTGTGTGTGTGTGTGTGTGTGTGTGTGTGTGTGTGTGTGTGTCTGTGTGTGTCTGTGTGTGTCTGTGTGTGTGTGTGTGTGTGTGCGTGTGTGTGTGCGTGTGTGTGTATGTATGTGTGCGTGCCGGGCTGTATAGTGGCTGTGTCATAGCAGTGGGCTTGCTCCAGCATTTGCCGTGGGTCAAAGACAAGGTCGAGACTAATGAACTACCAATAAGAGAGAGTCTATCTGAGAGAGATGTTTACTTCTGCCTGAGCTCTCTCTTTCTGCACCTCACCCTGTCGCCTTTGCTCTCTCCTCCTTTCTTTTCTTCTTCTCTGTTTTGCCTTCCACAGTTTGTCCTATTGCAGCTCCTGTTAGCTTTTCTGTTGGCACAACAGGCTCAAACACACACACACACACGCACACAGACACACACACACTCACACACACACACACACACACACACACACACACACACACACACACACACACACACACACACACACACAGAGCGACTCAGTCATTGGAACATAGGGGTGTAACTGGTCATATCTGGAGAACAACACTTTACAGAACAACACAACTTCTTTGCATTTTGATGTTGTTTTCTTGTTGTTTTTTTTTCCCTTGCAGCTCTATTGTTTTGTTGTCTCATTCACTGCACAGCTTTGAGAAAGCCTTTTGTTTCTTTGTGATTCAAATTAAGTCACAAGCTGCTGCAGGAGCAAAAGCCTTCCCCTCCACTCTTTTTTAGTGTTTTCCTCGGACAGACCCGACTGTTTTGTGTATGAATGTTTGCTGTCATCCGCACACTCGCGTTGTGTTCCCGTGTACTTTTTGGGTACTTTCAAAGATGCTTTTTTAAAATTCAGATTCTCAGCCTGTAGCAGGCTGTTTCTCCACATGAACATGAACTGCTGAGGTTTCTCCACATGAACTGCTTTGCTTCTTTATCCTGTGGATGAAGACGTCTGTTTGTCCCGTTTATGTCCTATAAAGGAGGCACAGCAGCAGTTTTGTGGCTGCAATGTATCTGTTTCAGGTGGAGTTTACTCAGTTTATGGATTATTCACTCTTGGTTAGAAATTATAGGTGGGGCTAACTAAAAGTTTGAAATTGATAAAACCTTCTCACCACAAGGTCCATCACCAAATATACTTGATATGACAAACCTACTAGTATCAAACAGCTGCTTATTTACACATTGTGAAGATACAGAGCAACATTATCATTATTTTGTCTTCATGTTTATGCTTAGATGAGGCATTTAAGTCCAATATTCATTCTCCGCTCCGACTCAACAGAAAAGTGAAGCTGCACACCAGGTTGACGAGATGCTGAAAGTTGTTAAAAAGCTCAGGAGAGCAGAGGACTTAGATTTGAGTGATGTTCCTTTGTGCGTTCATCACTGCGAGATGATGAGGAAGCTCAAAAGCTCCAGAACAGCTCCAAAATGGTTCTTTGTCCTTTTGTTGTCAACTGCTGGTCCCACAGTCCAGAGCAATTCATAAGATGCAGACACCACAGAAATTAGAAAAACTGCACAGTTCTCTAAGTTCTGTTGTTTTGTATCTCTGTCCAGGTTTTAAGACACTCAAGCTTTCTAGAGCTGAAACAATTTCTAGATTAACTGATTAATCAATAAACAGGAAATCACAATCAATCAGTTGTTTATAGTCATTTTTCAACATGTGACAGTTCTGGTGTCTCAAATCTGGTGATTATTTTTCATTGTTGTTTGAACAACATAAGAAATTTGATGTCACCTAGGGTTCTGTGAAACTGACATTTTTCTACAATATTCCTTTTTCTCTTTAGATTTGTAGAGCAAATAATTAATAGATCCATAAAGGACATAGTAGTCAGATTAATCAAGGTCATGAATAATGTTTTAATTTTTAATTGGTACTGATTTCTACAGAATAAATCGTCCCTATGGAAACTGTTGACAGTCTGTTCTTTGGATTATGCTGAGAAACAAGGACACTTTTTTTGGGAAAGAGATAATAATATTGAATTTCTTCAACGTTGTTAAAATTCTCTGGCACATTCATGACTATGGTATAGGCAGAAATTTCAAAGTCAAAATCTAACTATATGTATGGCTAGACACCTCATAAAAGGAAGTGAGAAAATATGTTGGGTTTTTTGTACGTTGGGTGAACTGAGGCTTTAATCCTGTGGCTGTATGTTGGACGCTGCCATCCGAAGCTGCTCCTAAATATCCTGCTGTGGGAGTCGTAGCAGGAATCAGTGCAGCTCATCACGAGCGTTCAACGGGGCTCGGTGCTCTGAAGTGGAAGCCAACCAGATGGCAGCCAGCTACGCCTTTTACGCAGGAGGCCCGTGGAGCTGGTCCTGCTCCGCTCAGGCTTCCCCTGTCATTAAGGAAACTACTCTGTGGCCACACACTGCAAAGATATTACTGACATACGTGCGGAGAAGGCACGGAGTCTTTGAGCGGGACTCTGGACCCAAAATGGCCTGTTTGGGAAGGTTCCCCACATGACAGAGTTTATATTATAATGAGAAAAGATTAAGTTTTCTCATGTTTGGGTCCTTCCCAGGTCGGACGAATGTAAGATCTCATGATTTGAACCGGGACTGTGTTGATGTGATGGTAATGTTCCCTGTGGAGTTTGTGCTATATCCGAAATTGTGTCAGGGAGAACGCAGTCTGGGTCAGTAGGGTAATCCATGACTTACTGCAGACCATGTGAGGATAGTGAGTCTCTATGTTCACTTGTGTACTCCACTTGTGTTTCTTACTGTCCAGTTACCCCACTGGATCTTGTGTTCCTTTGTATTCTTCAACTCAGTAAAACTTCTCTGCTAAGAATCAGAGCTGCAATGATAATATTCTTACTAATTGGTTGAGTGACATACCAATCTAAAATGTTAGATTATTATTATTATTGTGTGATTATCGTGTGCATCAGTTTATATCATTGTGGCCTGACGAAACAAGTAATTTGAAGGCGTCACCTCAGGCTCTGGGATACAACAATTAACGGTCTCAGTGATTATTCAAACCACAGAAACAGTAAACTAAAATCAAATAATAATTTTTAGTTGTTTGATAAAGAAAACGCTTTTCAAATGTGAAGGTCTGCATTTTTTCTGTGTTTTATATTTATATATTTAAAATTTAATATTTTTTTTTTGTTTTGGACGCAATGAAGCATCTGAAAATGTCATCGGAAGTTGTGATAGTTATTTTGTAACATCTCATAGACTGGAAATTAATTGATTAATTAAAAATGAACTAACCAATATTCTACAACTAAACTAATTGTTAGTTGCCGCTCTGCTTGGAGAATTTATGGCCCACAAACACTAATTAATTGATTAATGGCAGACGACAAGCTTAAATTTTACTCATTAACTTAATACCACTCAATTATTTAAGTAATTCCCCATAGAATAGTGAAATCTACAGATCTGCTTATTTGCAAAGTAAAAATAAATATGAATAAATTCAGTTTGGAATTTAAATACCTGCTTATTATCATCATCAGTGCTCAATGCTCACACAAACACCCTTTGCAAATCTGAGACAATAATCTGTTTGTGGCTCTTTCTGCGGAGGCAGGTACAGTAGGATCCATATCCTGTGTTTCTCTTGTTGCTATTAGAAAATATATGCATTATTTCATAGGTCTGTAATCTTCCACAGAAAGCGTACTGTCAATGTGATTTAGTATTATTTACAGCAAAGGATCCATAAGTGTGTTGAATCAGGAGCAACTGGACCCAAAGTTCAAAGACACTCATTTAGGCAGAGTCCAGTTAGTTGTGTAGTTTCGTTTTTGACTTGCTTGAAGGAAATGGTCGAGAAAATGTCCGTGTATAATTATATAATAGATTATATGCCTGTGTGCAGACTAATTTCAGATGACCTGCTGTTCACTGACTAAAAGATTCTCTTTGGTTACGCAGCAGTTAGTTGGAATTACAGGTTTTTGGTTTGGCTTCAGTCGGGCCAGGCACATAATTAGTTATCAGTATTTCTAAATTAAAAGTTGGTACTAAAACGTTTTATTGTATTAGATTTAAATGCACTCATTTATGAGATGCTTTGATCAAGAGCGACTCACAACTGAGGGCCGAAACAAAAAGGCTTCAGTACAGCAGGAGACGAGGAAGTCTTTCCTAAATGCTAAATCTTTTCAATAGGACAAAGTGCTGGAGATCAGGTAAAGAAGTTCATTGAAGCTACACACGTTAGGGACATTGGTAGATTGATACATAAACACCACTGAAAAGTTTTCCTTGCCTGATATTTTGTGATGGATGAATATGGTATTTGTATTTTTTTCTAAACTGCATTATCCTTGACTTCAATACGGTCTTTGCCAATTTTCAGTGTTGTACTGTGTGTAGGTCTTCCCCTTAGGCAGCACCTGTAACCTCCATCAATCAATTACTGTACCTTGTAAAGCAAAATTGCTGAACGCACAAAATACTCTCTAGCGACCTATAATAACACATCATAACTTTATATCAGCTCCTCTCTCTCTGGATTGTAGCAGCTGGACTGAGATTTTTTTTAAGTAAATGAAACTGGAACTTTGAAAGTAAGGGAGGAGACGCCCCCCCCATCCTCAGTGAAAATGTTCTTGGCTGAATTAGATTAATATATATCTGCGTTATATTGAAAACACGAAGCTCCGACCACTTTCCCTGCTTTACATCCTATCATTGGATCCAAAGTACGCATTTCTTTCCAGAAAACCTATTAGGAGTCTGAGGATCTGCAAAATGAAGAATTACATTACATACTAGACATGCTGTAATGTGTCTTATTGAAAGTTAAAGGATGTGGTGAAACACTGATTTTCAATGCTGCCACTAGAGAGCAGCACTGACACACTGAGAAACCGCCTGGTCACGACCACAGGGAGCTCAGGCACAACTTTTACTTTGTTGCAGTTCTCATGACCCACGTCACATGAGACTTTACAGCTCACAAACACAAGCAGTCCGTGTGACCCGACCAAGGCTAAAAAGGCATCAACCTACAGTACTGCATGCTGCAAAGACAGGACAGAATGTTAATAATCACACTTCTTTCTTCTCGTCTTTCCCTATACTGTATTGCTGCCATCAGCTGCAGCAGCAGGGCCAGACGACGAAGCTACTGTACCTCACGGCTTCCCATCTGTAAATGAATTTGATAACATGTTTGGAGAACAGTGCACATCAGCAAATAACCTGCTGCCAGCTCTGTCTCTCTCTCTCTCTCTGTCACACACGCACGCACGCACGCACACACGCACGCACGCACTCACACACACGCACACAAACACACACACACACAGACTCAACATTAACACTCTCACTTGCCGAGTGTTTTGATTTTGCCCAGTAGTGGGCCTAATTGCCTGGTATTAATCGTGACATATGCTCCTACAAACATCTGCTCGAACACACAACCCGACCCGACCAAACTCTGCTGTCTCAGCATCCATCCTGAGCTACTGGAAATCTCTCTCTTATTTTTTATACCCGTTCTTTTTCCTCCCTCTGCCTATGTCTCTCTTGCTCACAGTTTGGTGCCTCAGCTGCCCGTGCAAAGAGAATTGCAGAAGAAGGAGAAAGATAACAGCAGTGGGATATAATGAAAGAGTTACTTGAACACGGTGTGGTGACACTGCTATCAGAGAGTAAGTGAGTGAAAATTAATGTCACAGGATAAGGATTTGCGTCGCAGCTTCAGGCACCTAATGAGCACAAGCAGCTCACATATATGAATGTAAATCTGGATAAACTGTCGGTCTCACGCGACATGATTGTTGCCCTGTTGAAGCGATTTCACCACATTCCCAGCTGTTGGTTTGAACAGAACATGATGTTGGGCATCGGTCAGGTTTTTTTCGATACCTGTGCGAAATTCAACTTGTCAAGCGAGCGACTGTCCGGTGGTGTTGAACAATTGCAAGCTCTTTTGTGTGCTTGCAAAGAAGAAATGCTGCCTCGCGAGAATGGTTTTGTTCTATGCATGTTTTGGGGTTTGAGCTTTTTTTGTTATGTGATGGGAGTGTGTGAAATACAATCACCCTAACTTTTAGTCTCCTTTTTTATGAGGGACACTTACAATTATAAAATAGCAGTATTATAAATCAGATATATCAATCAATCTGGTCATTTATTACCTAGACTCATCAACCCAATTATGGAACTGTTTCCACCAGGAGAACAATACATGAACATGGTGATCATTCAGCTGATTAAGAAGTCAGTGGCAGTAATTAACAAGAAGGGTACAAGTTCTGCAAACTGCTCTTTTTAGAAAGTAGTGTAGTAGAGCAGGTATTAGGTTTGAGCATCAATGCAGATCAGTAGCTGCAGGAATGCTGGCTGCTCTGTTAAGCAGGATTTATGCTTGACACATCGGTCCGTGCGCACGGCGGCTCTGGCGTCAGTGCAGTGCTAGACTCGTTTATACTCGCTCTTCAGGCGCGTCTGACACAGTGCAGTCTTCTCCTAAACACTAAATCTACACCGCTGGAATCACAACAAGAAAAAAAAGAGGCATCATGCACCATCGCAACAGTGACAGAGATGTTGTTGGGATCAGTAGATGATGAAGAAATTGTGGTTTTAAACTTGCTTTCAGAAAAGCGACGTAAAAGAAGGAGGTGGTCTGTTCGTCCTTTGAACAACTAACAGACACGTCAGGGGCAGATTCAGTGTCCTGTTAAAACCCTTCCGTCATTCTCCCTGAACAACACTGTCTGGCTATGGCTTTCTTCTTTTAATCATATTAAAAGGAATACACACGTCTCTCTTGAGCACTGATTGCAAAACATTATCACCTTTCCCTGGACAATGCAACACCAATACCCTAGTTCATTCCAGAGCATTCAGAATCTGGTACCACACAGAACAGGTGACATTAGCAGTCATTTACTATTCAATAGCATTGTTAAGCTAAAGAATAGGGCCCATAGACATATATGTAAATATGCCATTTAAAGCCACGAACAGAGTTTCTGGGGAAGCTGATGAAATTGCAACTGTGGGCCTTATATCCTGCTTCACTTTTAAACTTCACGGTGTTAAAGGAGAGATCTCAACAGGGTCATGAATTATATACATGAATTATTCTCTGTTTTTACCGTGAATATCTGCCTAATGGATCATATGTGCCTGTACAGGCGGACCTGTTCAAGTTTTGCCTTCAGGTCGTCCATATCGCCAATGCGCTGGACGCGCCCCGAGCGACAAGTTACAAGAAATGAGAGGTGCAGGACCTCGCGAAACAGCACCTATGCGGCGAAACAGGAAGTGACATCAATTTGGCGTCATCGCAGACGGCCGAGCATTAATCCAGCTTTAGCTGCACCCAGGCTGCTCTATGTTAAAAGTTGGAGGATGATTTATTCTGAGGGGGACATTGATGTACCAAATTTCACACCATTTACACCATGCTAGTGGTGATTTCCACTTTGCTCTGCTGTCTTAAAGGGGCAGTTAGTGATTCAAATCCATTACACTATTTGTAAAATTCAGCGAATATTTCCCCACGGCCCATTAGCTACACCTAACCTACCTAACTAGCTAGCTAGGTTCTGTTTGTGCGCTGAAAAAAAAGCAGATGTTTCTACAAAGCCCGGCTCTGTAAATTGAAAACCCAAAAAATGGCACAACACAACACTGTGCGTGCAGTTTGTAAACATCACTTATCCGCACGTTAAGCGACCTGCTAGTGTCAGGTGCTACGACTCAGGGCTTTTCACCTCGTGGTTAGCGCATCTGTTTCCCATACTTGAGGCTGCAGGTTCAAGCCCTGATCATAGGAATGGTAAAATCAACAACAATCAATCTTTCTCCAAAATCGTTTACTGCCCCTTTCATACTTATACTTGCTATTTTGAGTGCATATGTGTTCACACTGACAAGTACCTCTCACCCTCGACAATCGTCATCTTTGCTAGATAGCGGCTACATTCACTTACTTAATTTATGCTTCACCCAACATGCTCATATCTACAATTAAAGCACCGTCCGGATTTCAGTTTGCTTCCAGATCTGTGTGAATAACCCTTTGTGTTGCTTTGACCTAAACCTACTTGTTGCAGTCGTCCATGTTGCTGAGCAGTGCGACTTGTAACCATGGCAACAGTGGTTCAAATCAAGGATTATCTTTTTCTTTTGTGAAATTGTTCTCAGGATTAACTGTATAACCTTAGTTGTGTGTGTGTGTGTGTGTGTGTGTGTGTGTGTGTGTGTGTGTGTGAGTGAGTGATTTCTTTTAATACAGTGCATTATGGAGCATATAATCACTTGAAACATGAAAATTAGATCTGTAGATTGTGGGCCTGATGGGCGTTGGTGTCTTACCAAGGGGAGATGATGCTTATTTCATTTGTGCAGTAGTTCTAGTTGGCTTTTACAGAATTGTCAAGTAGGAGGGTACACATGGTTTTGTGTTCTGTGTTGCCGTGTCAATTTTTCAAAATGTAATAATCATATAGGTTTATTATATGGTCACTCACAGATTTTATTCATTTTAATGTTGATTCCGAGTAACTACACTTTTAGCTGCAACTATCCCGAACAATTGTTAGTCATTTTTAAGCAGAGAATGCATCAAACTGCATCAAACTTGAATTTGTTCCAGTGCAAGTTTGATGCCTTTCATTCTCTTACACTAAAGTGAAGTTAAAGAAATAAAAAGAAATAAAAGAAATCTGATGACATCACTTTGGTGTCTGGAAAATTGTAGAGGTGATTTTCAATTTTGTCTGATGCTTTGTAGACCAAAAAATACCAAGCAGATCATTTGATTATGAAAATAATAATTAAAAAATACTTTTAGAATAATCTTTTTTTACTCAAATAGGATTTGATTTTATATATAACAGATCATTTCACTTATTGTGGTGTGTAAGGAAAATATCTCAGTATTGCTTCTCTGGTGTCATAACATTGTATATAGAGAAAATGAATGAGACTTTTTCTCTAAGAAACAGGAATGGCAAATATCATAACACGTAAAGAGAGAGAAGACTCTCCACTATAAAAGTCAATCAATGTGTAAAGCCCTGTGCAAGCTCTCCTCACCATTGAACCAAACACAATTACAGGCTCATCTGTTCGGCAGGGTGCCAGTGACTCTGTGCCAGGCTGCCAGGCACGCCTGCTCCTGCTCCACCAGGCATATGTGCCACCAACTGTCTGTCTGAGCGCCGGGGCCAGCTTCTACAAAGAGTATCAATAATAACTAACCCACAAGAGCCTGTTTATTCTTCATCTGGGTAAGATATACTTATATGGCAGAATATTTTGTGCATTGGCTTATATTTTCCAATCTACTGCAGCTGTCTTTGACATATTTCATTTCTATCTCTGTCATAGATTGCAACTAACAATTGTTTTCATTGATCAATTTGCTGATTTCTTTTTATTACAATTATTTGATCAGAAAATAGTAAAAGTTCCATTTGAAGTGTCCTGAGGCCCAAAGTTATGTCCAGTCCAAATGATTCAATTTGCTATCAAAGCAGCAGATCCCCACTACTGAGAATCTGGAACTAGTTTTTTGTTTTTTTTATCAATCAAAGTTGTTGTTGGTAAATTTTCTGTCAGTCGACCACTCGATTCATAAAAATAACGATAATTTCAGCTCTAAATTGCCTTAATTCCAGTAAAATGTACATTGAAGGATTCTCTTCTGTGCGACTACAAGGTTTATTGGTTCAACTCCAATTAACGTGACATGTTCTGCAGTCAAGAAGCCGCTGTAAAGGTTTCATCAGCCAAATTAATTAAACCCGTTGTTTGATATTTTGCAAGATTAGCTGAGTTCTGTATGTCTAGAGCACAGGCTGGACCACTCCTCTATTTTCATAATGCACTATATGACAGTATCTTTAGAGAACAATCTTCATATTTACGCGTTTTACTTTTTAGATGGTGCACTTGACTTTATCTGCACAGGACTCACCGAAATCATAATCAAAAGAATCTCTGTATTCAACACTATAACTGGAAATAATATACAGTAGTAATATATTGAAATCATTATATTATCCTTTCAGTGGAGAAGCTGACTGTCCTTGTCCCAGCTGCACTGGCCGCACATTGCCATCTCTCAGGTAGAGCTGAAATCATCAGTCGGTATGATTTTTTATAGACTTATAATGAATCAACAGTCAAGGAATTTTTCAAATATCAAATGTTCCAGGTCATGCATTGTGAGGATTTGAAACTGTTTTTGTTTGAGCACTGAGCATCATGTCTGTTGGTCAGACAGTGTAAGTTGATATTTGAAGATGTGAAGGGCTTTTTCTCTTCTTTCTGACATTTCATATTGGCGCTTTTTTTTTCCATGGAAGATGGATGAAGACCCAGAAAGGACATATTAATGATCCCAAACAAAATGTTATTTTTTGATGCGTTACATTTTGGGCAGTAGCAACTTCCATCAGTCATTCAAGGGACACGAGTATTTCCATAATACTGTATTTCTTTTAACTGGCAATAATAGAATTATTATTGTCATTCATTATGCATTACTTGCATTACTCCAATGCAAGAATTTATCTTGGAAATTGAATATCTTTAGGTTTTGAAAAAAAAAAAAAATTACATTTCATTTAAAACATAATCTATAGATTAATAATACACATAGTAGTTATTTGCAGCCCTACAGTGTTGAAAATGAGAGAATGCTTTGTACCCTCTGTATTTCGCTGTTAATTGCCAAATGACAAGCTTGTGCCAAAGGTGTGAATTTCTCCAACATGTTATCAGCACCTTCTCCTCTGACGCTCTGCTCCTGCTTCATCCAGAGGAAGCAGAGGAACGTTATGTCAGCTGGCTAAATATGATCTTCACACGTGTCCTGAGGGAGCAGAGCTGCACTCTGCTCCACTAACACTCCTGTCAGGCACACCTTAGTAATGTAGTCGGATATCAGTAAGCTGAGGCTACCAGGTGTGTATGTGTGTGTGTGTGTGTCATTATGCATGCCGGCTGTTGTATTTATGTTTCCATGGTAGTCTTTCTCAAATAACTAATAGCTAGTCTGATATGTTTGTTCCTTATGGCAAGGTTATATTAAATTGTGCATATTATGACACACACACACACACACACACACACACACACACACACAAACACTGACCTTATCTGTTACATTGACTACGTGCTTTAATTTATTTTCTGATGGACACGCGGGTCTGGACAATGTTAGTTTGTTATTCTAAAATGATTGTCACCCCCTCATAGCAGTGTAATTATTCCTGTGTGTGTGTGTGCGTGTGTGCGCGCGCATTCTGTTGCACAGGATCAATATTATCTGTGTGGGATGACACCACCAGTGTTGTTGACTGCAGGGTAACCCTTGTATGGTGAAGCTATAATATTTAAAAGGACAATTACCTCCTGACATTCACATCATCACTACACACACACACACCCACACACGCAAGCACACAAACACACGCACACAAACACACGCACACAAATTGTACACCTGGAAAGTATCTCAGCTGCATCTACAGTATGTTGAAGCTGCTGCTGTCGACCTTATCTACAACATGTCTGCGTAGAATAAACAAAAGGAGAAGATCAAAATTAAAATGGCCTCAGAGGAGGAAAGACTTACATTTCCCAAACTGAAAACTGTCAGAGGAGAATGCATTAAACCTGCGCAAGACTCCATGAACACCAACAGTTTCTTTTTTTCTGTAAAACTCTTTGTACTGCGACAAAGCTGAATGAATTAAATAAATGAAAGTACTGTATTATATTTTCAATTACTTATTTTACGGGTCTTTGAAATGTTTAAAAACAGAGACATAAATAAAACACCTTCCATCTCCTCAGTGCTACACCTCTGTCCCACTGGTGGATGGTACTGACTTCCACCCCCCAAAATCCACTGCCTTATTTTCAGCTGCAGCTGTTTTCAGAGTAAAAGCTCTAAAAAGCCACTGCACATCTACAATCTCTGCAACAAAGAGCAGCACAGAAGATTAGCAATAGCTGGTGAACATAGAAGAGAAGTTTGTAGCCTTCTTCCCACACATAAATTGGTGGAGACCAAACCAGTGCTAAGAGGGAAGTTAGTGTTTTGACAATAACGACAACCATTTCGGCTGGAAGGCTAAATTAGTTTAGTTAGTTAGTTAGGCCTTTGTATTCCTTTCGGAACATAGGCCATTGATAAATCGCTTCCACCCTCGCCTGTCTTGGGCCATCTTCTCCAGCTGTTGCCACGTCAGCCCTTCCTTCTTGAACTCTTGCTCTGTGCTTCTTCTCCAGGTTTTCTTGGGACGACCTCTCCCCCGTTTGCCCTGTGGGTTCCATGTCAATGTCTGTTTGTTTATTGCTGTGTTGTTTCTTCTCAGTGTGTGACCTATCCAGATCCACTTTCTCCTTTTAATTTGTATTTCTATTGGTTACTGGTTGGTGCGTTCCCACAGGGTGATGTTGTTGATTGTGTTTGGCCAGAAGATCCCCAGGATGCGTCTTAGGCAGTGGTTCATGAACGTCTGAAGTTTGCTTATGATGCTAGTGGTGTTCTTCCATGTTTCGGATCCGTACAGGACTACGGATTTGACGTTGGAGTTGTAGATTTTGAGCTTGGTCTTGAGAGAGATGTTTTTTGTTTTCCAGATCTTGGTTAGGCTGTTGAATGCTGCTCTAGCTTTACCAATTCTTGCCTTTACGTCCTCCTCTGACCCTCCGTTCACAGCTATTACACTTCCCAGGTAGGTAAATTTGTTGACCTCTGGCCCTCGAGTGTTATTGAATTCATGCTTTTGTTGTTAATCCGCATGGTTTTGGTTTTTGGCCCATTTACTTTGAGTCCAAGCTCAGCTGCAGTTGTTTCTAGCTGTGTTGTCTTGTCCTCCATCTGTTGGTGTGTATGTGAGAGCAGTGCGATGTCATCTGCGAAGTCAAGATCGTCTAGGTGTTGCTTATTGTTTGTTTCATGATCCAGTCGATACATAGGAGGAAGAGGAACGGAGAGAGAAGGCAGCCCTGTCTCACACCAGTGAGCACTTGGATCTTTTCATGTGCAGATTCCTGGTGGAGCAGATGCATTGCATACCCTGGTATGCAGAAAAGATGGACGGAGCACTTCAGGGAGCTCCTCAACAGACAGCTCCCTGACCAGACGGTAGAGATCCTAAAAGCTGCCGACATGGTGGAGGTAAGCTGCGAACCCCCAACAAGGACTGAAGTAAAGAAGGCTATAAGGGGATTGTGCCGTGGCAAGGCAGAAGGGCCAGACGAGATACCTGCAGAGGCCTTACAAGCTGCTCTTGAAACCTCAACTACCATGCTACACCAGCTGATCAAACAGATATGGGAGGAAGAGATCATACCATCGGACTGGAAGGACGGTCTCATTGCAATAGTACCCAAGAAAGGAGACCTCAGGGAATGTAACAACTATAGAGGGATCATGCTGCAATCAACACCTGGCAAAGTGTTCAATCGCATTATCTTGGAGAGGCTGCGGAAGGGGGCTGATGAAAGACTGAGAGAAAACCAGGCTGGTTTCCGGAACGGAAGATCGTCCAGTGACCAAATTGCCACCCTCAGGATCATCTTCGAGCAGTCCATAGAATGGAACGCCTCTGTCTATGTCAATTTCATTGACTTTGAAAAGGCATTTGACAGCATAGACCACGTATTGCTGTGGAAGCTCATGGCTCACTATGGTATCCCTCCGAAATATATAAACATCATGAAGAACACATACCGGAAGGCTAAATAGGCACCTAATAACTACAAGTTCATGATAAAGATTTTGAAGTGATAATAAGTATGTGGAAAAAAAGAT
The DNA here is from genome assembly GCF_022379125.1 of Scophthalmus maximus. Taxonomy (NCBI): domain Eukaryota; kingdom Metazoa; phylum Chordata; class Actinopteri; order Pleuronectiformes; family Scophthalmidae; genus Scophthalmus; species Scophthalmus maximus. The sequence goes on along the minus strand of NC_061515.1, from coordinate 18,723,163 downwards.
TGACATTCACCTAACATTTTATTGTATTTCTATATTTCATTATATATTTATAACTTATAGGACTTTTTGCAATTTAAAGATGCAAAATAAAGGGTGGTTTTTATGTTTTTCTCCTTTACTATTTAATAATCTGCATGTAAATTATCTCCATCATTGAGGTGAATCCTTGAGCTTGATCCTTAATTGAAAAATAAGGTAATTATTAGGTACAAATTAAGGGTACTCAATATATTATGATCTATGAATTTTGCCCAATTTTAGCTGTCATTGTCTGAGTATGGTTTGGAATACACCTCCCTTAAACTATTACCATTTTAATGGGGTTTTTGACCTATAAAACTGTACATCAAGGCCAAAGATTCCTCAACATATAATAATTTGAACTCAAATGTGTGATGTAAACACCTTAATACTGTTTGAAACGCATATTCCTTCTAATATCATGTTTTTAGAAGGGGTCTTTTCTTCTGAGTAGCAGTCAGAGATGATGTGCACATTAGATGTTGGACTTAGAACCTGAGGGGGCTTTATCATTCCGTCGACCAATCACTGTTCAATACTGCCAGCGGTGCAGAGGTGTTGCCCTCTTACTCCGCGTCGATTCTTCCTGCTCTCACATAGTTCTCCAGGGGAAGAGATCAATGTCAAAAGCTCGCTGATCTGTTACTAAATCAATATTTTTTTTTCCAAACAGCACGTACATGTGAACATAGATAAGAACAACACACAAACACACACACACACACACACACACACATACACACCCGCACAGCTGGGCAGATCTGATAACCAAACAGCCCCTTGGTCTCATTTGATTAGCCTCCACTATGACCCCGATGTGACCGTTTTCTCAAACAGCAACGCCGTGCCATTTGACCTCTGCACTCTTGACCTGCACTTGTGTGATTCACTGCCAAGGATGGGTGCGTCTGTGTAGGTCTGACGTGTGTCCTCAGTGTTGTGGTAACGTTGATTTATCTTGTGTGTGATGTACAGAGGGAGGGAGACTAGAGGAGGTGCTGAAGGTAAGACGAGACAGGGTATGAAACAGCTGCGTTAAGGTCGGATGACCCCTTAGATCAGCACCAGTCTTTACGTCAATTCTCATTCAATCCTCTATTCATGTTTATTTTATGGAGATGGAGATGCAGGATAGACCAGTGACAAGTGAAAATCTCTAGCCTGGGACCAAGACGAATTCTGGGAGCTCATTTCATTTGCTCTGCCAGAATACAGTGTGGATCCCCTCCATTGGGAAGTGATTTCCCTCCAGCAGAAATCTTGCCAGTCCAATCACAAACGATTATCTGATAATGGGCGGGGTTTATACCACGACGCGGAGAGAAGCGACTTTTGTAAACAACCAAAGCTGCCGCTGATGAACGAGCATTTGACTAAAAGAACCCTATATTTTCAAATTTCTCCCACAAAAACGTCAACACTCATTCACAGACATTGTGGAATCATCATCACAGCATCTCCTCTCTGCTCTAGTCTGTTGACATTTTTGCGTCACTCATCAGACGTCACATGATTTGTTGCTCTCAGTGGTTGTAGGTCTATCCAATTGGAGGCATGGTCTGCAACAGTTTGGAACAAATCTTGGAGATCGAAAATGAACCAAGAGGCTAGAAAATCTCACAATTATGGTTAAGAATCATTTAAAATATACTGTATACATAGTGCCGATACCAAAATTCAAACATAATAAGCTATTGTCAAAGGCTTCAGGGTTTGATTTTATAGTATGCTATAATTTGGGCATAATAGCTGCAGTACATTATAGTTTATATTTCCCTATAGGAAAAAAAGAACAACAGCACACTTTGGTGTGTTACTTTATTGCAGCAACATACCATCTTCATGTGGGCTGTGGCTCAGGAGGTAGAGAGGGTTGGCCACTAATTAGTAGATCAATTGTTTGATCCCTGCTTCCTCCAATCCATGTGCTTTGTCTCTTTTACTTGTACTAACTCAGATCCCCACTCCTTTCCAAACAGTAATTTGTATACAGTCCCTTTCCACAACCTCCTTAAGAAACCCAGCAGTCCAAACACAGCCTCCTTCCATCAACTGCACCTCCCCCATCCGGCTGAATGAGCAGCGTTTCTGATTAAAAGGAGCTCTCTATCAAGAATTGCCTCTCAGAGAGCTTTCACTGTTGGCAAGAGATATATAATTTATCAAAGATCTTTAACTAAAGCTTCCTAATTTAGTCCCGAAACTAAAATTGGATGAGACACTTTTACATTTGCCGTGATTTGTGAGGTTCCCGCTCCACCTGCACTTGATAACACACACAGGCCAAAGGATCATTAAGCTGCTCTGTGACTCGAGGTAAACTTCAGTGCTGTTTGCGGATCTACATGAGAATTTTGCCCAAATTATTCAAGTCTCTTTTTTGGCAGGTATCCATTAAGTGACAGTGAATACTGTACACCACCATCAAACTAATGGAGGAGAAATGGAAAGGATGACTGCTTGACAAAGACCAAAACAAAGACAATGGCAGTACTCTCTTACATTAATACTTTATATGCACCAATGTAACAACTATACATTTTGAAAGGTATGTAAAGCTGTCCAGATGATGTATCTGCAAAAAAGTGCAATAGAACGATAAAATCTGAAATGGACCACCCACTGTCAGAGCTCACGTTCGTGAGACAATAGATGACATGGCGGCCAATTTACTTAATGATCCATTAGCCTTGATCAATGCACGACTTTTCAGAATGTCACCAAGCATGAATATTTAGAAGGGGGGATTTCATTCTTTCATGTTTTGTTTTGTTGTGCATAGTGGTCAGCCGGTCCAGTATTGTGCTGTGCAGTGTGTGTATACCTCCCTCACACATTAAGAGACTTGTTAGCGACACTCGGTAGCGCCTATGGGTTTAACCTTCTTGCGGGGGCACTCTCATGAGTTTGAGGCGGCCCTGAGAGGGGTTGTGGTCTTTTATGAGAATTACTTAGACTCAAAATGTGATATTTTTCTCAAACTTAACTGGTTGTTTTTGCTGTCTAAACCCAACCAAAATATTAATCGACCAACGCAAATACTGAAGATTTGTTTTGTTGCCGTTTTGGAAGGCTCAGAGAAATATTGTTGGCTTGCTGACAGTGATAAGTGTTGCTATTGAGGGCGTGGACCAATTGAGTATTAGTTTAATTTCATCTGGAGGCATTGTTGTTGTAGACAGAGTTGCCATTGTCGAAAAACCAGGACAGATAAGAAGAGGTGGCTCTGAGATGGGAGAGGATGCTTGTATAACAGCAGGTGAAATAACTGATGTGGCTGCAGGGAAAAACCAACCCATCAGACGGCAGTGTGTGTGTGTGTGTGTGTGTGTGTGTGTGTGTGTGTGTGTGTGTGTGTGTGTGTGTGTGTGTGTGTGTGTGTGTGTGTGTGTATTTGTGTGTGTGTGTGTGTGTGTGTGTGTGTTTGTGTGTGTGTGTCTGTGTGTGTGTGTGTCTGTGTGTGTGAGAGAGACAGAAAGAAAGTGTTAGTGCTCGCCATGTATGGAAGCTAAGATGAATGGTTTCATTTGTGGTGGGCGCCTGGAAGCCACACAGACTGATATAGCCACACTAGTGCAGACTTTATCTCACACTGAGACCATGTCCACACTAAATGCTGACAAATCTGAAAACACCTTTTGTGTGCTAAAAAGGCCTCTGTCTGTACTATTATGTTAAGATTTTGTTGTCTTTGCTGAAATGCCACAAAGGGAAATATATATATATATACTTTTAACTTGGGTTACCACTTGAAAAGGTTTACATGCTCTCTTTTCAACCTCTGTCTAAAATGCCTGGATTTCGTTTGGACCCCGCCTCCCAATAAACCCCAGTCTGCTCTGATTGGCCAGCTATCCCAGTCTGTTGTAATTGGTCAACCTATTTCAAAATGTGCAGGAAAAATGTCACGCCCCTTCACCAGAGAAGTGGAGATTCTCAGATTGCATGCAGGATTATAGCCCAAAAGAGTGCAACTGTGACATCAGAGTGGGAGAGAAATCCGAACCAGTCGTTCAGAAACAGGCTGTGGGGTTTAGCCAGCTCAAAAAAAAACGACAGGGTGGTGATTTTTTTACGGTTTGTAGAAGGGGCAGGCTCCACAGTTACACACATTGATGTTCACAAACACTGAAAAAGGGATTTTTGCATAATATGTCACCTTTAAAGCTTTAGCTTCAGTGCTGCTGAAAGCTACAAACACAGTAGGATCTGCCATTTCATTCTCCTCTATGCCCCTTTGAGCTGGGACCCAAACAAACCACACTCATGTTTCTGTATTATGTGGTTTGCATAAAGTTTCATATATTTCCTCTAGTATATGTGGTCTGCTTTGGCACGACATGGATTGCAATGATAACAATACTGACAGGGAATCTGAGGGCACAATGACCCTTTAAAGATTGTTCTGTTCTAACCACAGTAGTGCCATTACAATGGCAACATTTTAACTGTGTATATTGCCACATGATCTGATGTTCTTCATATGTTAATATTAAAATCTGGGACAACAAAAGCAAATGTAGTACTTCCATCCTCCAGCTTTTTTGAAACATCTGTATAAATTGGAATAAACCCTCCACTCACAGTTCTTAGTCTTTCATCAACTATTTTGCCATAATTCCCTTTTCCCTGATCTCTTCTTATTTCCTCTTGAGTATAAAAACCTAAGGACACAGGAGGGAAATACCCACGTGGGATTAAGGAAGTGTGGCACTCCATCCTTTCGCATTAAATCTTTCTTCTAGTGCCAATTTACTCAGTGCCCAAGCATTACATTCTCACTTAGCTTTCCAACTTTCATAGCACGGTCTACGGGCCTTCACAGTTGGATGATCTTTCTTCTGTCCTTATAGACCTTCCCAACAAGTCAACATAAATCAGTGGCATTTCCCCCATCTCCACTTGGACTGCTATAGCTGGATACCTGACTTTGTAGCACCTTCAGTTTATTTAATAAAGTTTTTGCTGCCGACCCATATACCATGCTTCCATAATCATTTATCGCCCTTATTAATGCAATATAAATACTCAAAGAATTTCTACTTGCTACTTGTTAGATTTCTTGTCAGAAATCTAACTTATTTTTTCTCCATCTTGTTTATATGATGTCTCCAGTCAGCTTCTTATCACCAGCCCCCCTTATCTTCTTCCTACTAAATACCATTACTTTTGTCTTCTCCAAACCTAAATCCCTATGCATATGACTATTTCTCAACCACCCCAAAAGCTTCTTGCATCTTGCCGTGGACTAGTGTTAAATTCCTACCCCTTTTCCATAGTGCCCCATCATCAGCGAACAATGATTTCTCCATATCACCTCTTAAACCTGAGAACACTTCATTAATTATAATGGAGAAAAGTACTGGGCTGATCACACTGCCCCAAGGAAATTTTAACCTAAATGTATATCTCCCAAAAAAAATCTTTAATCCTATTAAAAATTCTTCCTGTTGTTCCCATTTTATGTGATTTATTCCTTAATCCCTGCTTCCATACCAAATCATACTGTCACCATTATGCAGGAAGCAGGACCCAAATGCAGATGGCAATTTAAAGTAATGTTAATAAATAGAAAACAAAACAAACTTACAAATTTCCAAAGTAAAGTGAAACCAAAATCCAACTAAGGGTGTCCTCAGATGTAGAAAATGAATAAAGGAACGGAACAGAACAATAGCCACATAGGGAACAAACAGGAATCCAAAAACACTAACTGACTGGGGGGGGAAAAGTCACAGGAACCACATCACATGTACAGACTGGGGGAAACAAATGGAAAAATTAATAAAAGTCCACTAGAACAAATGTTCCTGGGGGCAGAATCATGACACATACACCTTTCTCGCATCAAAAACCCTAGCATTAAACATTGTCTCCTATTTGGGGCTTTTCTTATTTCTGTCTCCAAACAAATTAATGGATCCGTTGTCCCACTCCCTTTTCTAATTCCACTACAGAAAACAATCCGCTACTTTCTATAAAGTATGTCAGTCTCATTGTAGTCATCCTTAGCATTAATACCCCCACATGTGAAGTCAGTGCAGTTGGTCTGAAGCTTGTTAAGACTTGTTGGGTCCTTTCCTGGTTTAATTACAGGTACAATGCTGGCCTTTTTCCAGCTGGTCAGGAACCTCCCTTCTCCCCATACTTTATTATACATCCCTATAAATTAAGATTTTGTCTGCAAATGTTTTAACATTATATAACAGATTTCATCTGTCTCCGGAGATGTTAACCTAGATTTTGAAATAGCTCTCCTCATCTCCTGTAAAGTAAAAGGTGTCTCCGTTGCATCACTGGTACACTCTCGTCTCTTTAAAACCCCAGGACACGGATCTTTGGTTTCTTCTCTCCCTCGTCTCTCCTCCTCTGTTAGATTACTACAACTACTTTATGTGATATTGCTACTTCCTCTTCATTTTGTAGTATTGGGTACTGCTGTTCTCTTCGTATTCCCCTCATCTTCCTTATCATTCCCCATACATTTCTTATAGGAGTTGTTCTGCTGATTTTATTACAGAATTCCCTCCAACTTCTTTTCTTTGATTTTCTCACAGCTGCCCTTACTTGATCCTGTGCCCTTTTATATTCAAATTAGCATTTAAAAGTTTAGGTTTCTCCTTATTGCTTTGAAAGCTATATCCCTGTCTTTAATGGCTTTGCGACATTCCTCTGTCCACCATGGGACTGCTTTCCCATTTAGTTTCCCCTCACTTTTGGGTATCAACACATTTCCTTTCAACACAACTTCTGTAAACTTTTTCTTTAACTTTCTCTCTATCTTGTATCATGTCTATTTTCCCATTTCCTAGTTCACACAAATGCTACATTATTCAGTTTTATTAAGTTTCCACTAGTGATCATTACCAACTGTTGAGTCCTCCCAGATTTCCCACTCACATACTGTAACACTGCCAGCTCTCTTGATACCAAAAGCAGAGCTGCTCTCTGTGTGTAAAACTGCTTGTGTCCCTCTCCCATCATTAATACACACACCATTAACTCCACCAGGCGTTTGTCTATTTCTTCCCCATGCATTACCCCCTCCCCATGAAGTGCTATATGAACTCAAATCCCCACACCAAAAAATATAATTGCTTGTCTCACCTTAAATCTACTTCAATTTATTGGTGTCTAGCATTCTGCATGCGTTGTAATAATTAAAGATGGTGAACTGTCCTTCAAATCAGTCCACACTTTGTCCTCTCTAGATTTCTCCTGCTGCCTGTATGTTGCCCTTCGTGTGTTTCCTGTATCTGTTCACCTTTCCATAGCATCTTAAAGGTTTCGTTCATACTCCTTTACTGTGCAGGATATGTATCCAAGGACAACTGTCTTTGGGAGACTTTCTTCCTCAAATTCCAGCAATACACCTCATCCATCGAGACCTCAACTGGTTTTCCCCAAATTACTCCTTTGTTCCACCTGCTTCCCTTTACCACCATTCATTTCGCTCCTATTCTCCTGGCTAACCTCAAAACTGTCCACACTCTCCGTTCCCTCTGAGTCTCCCCACTCTGACCCAGTCACAGCAGGGTTGTGCCTACCTGCCAAGGTTTTCCCCCTGACCGTTGGATCTCCCCATGCCTTCCAGAGAGATCCCTCTATCCCTTTCAGGATTTCCTTTCCGTTCAGTGGAATCCTTTTCTTCTTCCTTGATGAATTGTTTGTTGGATACTTTGTTTGAAACTCACTGTAATTGTTGAGCAGACAAAAGAAGGAACCACAAAAACAACAGCCACAACTCAAGTTGGAATTTTTTTTTCTGGATCAGGACACCTCAATTAGAAACCATTTTCCAAGACAGTGGCTACTTGAAAGTATTTAAAGGTGAGGGTCACAACATATTAAGATATGGCAAAAAAAGATATTATTAACTTTCCTCAGAGGTGTTAATTGTTATACAACCTCTCTATACCCCGATATGTTTACAGTACATGTCACTAACCCTGTTTGTGTTCTCTATCTCTCCTAGTGTATCTCTGACCCCAGAGCTGCAGGACCCAAACCCGACATTATTATTGTTATTATCATCATCATCATTATTAGTATTATTATTATTATTATTATTATTATTATTATTATTATTATTATTATTATTATTATTATCAATAATATCATCACTAATAATAACAACAACATAATTTTCTTTTAAATTATAAGTATCAGTCTGGTAGAGATTAAAGCAGCGGTTGTACCACTGTCCTCTCTCTCTCTTCTCTCCTACTGTCTCTCCTCCCACCCTCTTTCTGCCCACTTCTCCTCTCTTCCCCATTTCTCTCCTCACCCCAACCGGTCGAGACAGATGACCGCCCACAACTGAGTCCGGTTCTATCAGAGATTTCTTCCTGTTAAAGGGGCCATGTTATGCTCCAGGCACCTTTTCAGCCTGCCTCCACGTGTATTTGGTTATCTGGGGTGTCTGCCAGCCCACGGAGAATGAAAAGAAAACAATGAGTCGTTGATTCGTGGTTTGGGTTGATCGTGCAGACGGTCTGTAAACGAGCCATTCACAGCCCGGGCGTCAAGTGACGTAAGTTGACTCCTGCTACTGGGGCGACCATGCCCCCAACCTGAGCAGCACCTCCCCCTTGAAGTGCGGAAAAACTGATCGCGTCTACGCCATAATTTTCTCGCGGCTGACGGCTTGCTGCTGGCGGACCTCGCGGCTGCCGGCGTTCGGTCGCGGCTCCCGGCTTGCGGCGTTCGGTCGTGGCTCCCGGCGTTCGGTCGCGGCTGCCGGCGGTCGGTCGCGGCTCCCGGCGGTCGGTCGCGGCTCCCGGCGGTCGGTCGCGGCAGTCGGGCGGTCGTGGCTGCCGGCGGTCGGTCGCGGCTCCTGGCGTTCGGTCCAACTGCCGGCGTTCGGTCGCGACTGCCGGTCACGGCTGCCGGCGTTCGGTCGCGGCTCCCGGCTTCCTGCGGTCGGTCGCGTCTCCCGGCTTGCAGCGAAGGTCGCGGCTCCCGGCGTTCGGTCGCGGCTGCCGGCGGTCGGTCGCGGCTCCCGGCTTGCGGTGGAGCTCGCGGCTACCGGCTACCGGCGTAGCTGGACTCGCGGCCGGGATGTCGTTAACGTTCTATCGCCCAGCCCCTTGTGCTCTGTGTGTAATTATGGAGAACGTGTTCGCTGTGCCTCCCGGGCCTCTACGTCGTGTATGTGTCTTGTTACATGCGACTGTTGTCATGGCAGCAGACCCGGGGAGGAGCGAGGCGGAGCTTTGCGGAACACGAAGGGAGGGGGGCGAGAAGTGAGCTGGAAAACGATGGAATCGACCGTAGTCTCACAGGGCTGTTTATACAGAAAGAGGAGGGTGCTGTGTGGCTTGATCCTTGAGGTGTTTTGATATGGAATGGCAAAGACATGTAGTTCACACACGTGAAAACCAATGTAACTTGTGTAAAAGGGGGCATAATATGGGCCCTTTAAAAGGGAGTTTTTTTCTCTCCACCGTCGCCAAGTGCTTTGCTCATTGTGGGATTTGTTGGGTTTTCCCTGTAATATTGTAATATTGACCTCACTATGTAAAGTGCCTTGAGACAATGTATGTTGTGATATGGCGCTATGCAAATAAAATTGAATTGAATTGAATTGAATTAATCCACACATACAAATAGTACAATTTTCATTGATAAATGTAAAAAAAAGCACAAGGGTTATGAGAGGTTTATTTCATCCTGAAGATTTTGCATCTTTTATTGCTTTGACAAGCAACACATTACAGATTTTATATTGTTGTTTCTACTTGTATACACTGTAGTTTGTTTTTTGTTTTTATCTGTGAGGTACAAATTCTAAAGTAGCAGCAATAAATGTGTCAAAATGCAGCTGAACAGCATGAACACACTAGAACGGAGATTACGATCACACACACAGTAAATCTGGGTCACACACACACACACATACACACATTCATCACTGCCAAGTTGTGTGTTTAGTGGCCATGTTGGTTGTGGAAAGTGCTTCATCACATTGACTTTCCTGACATATGGTGTGTCTATCTATGTGTTGTGTTTATCACTAAAGTGTGTGTGTGTGTGTGTGTGTGTGCCTGTGTATGTGTGCGTGTGTGCGTGTGTGCGTGTGTGTGTGTGTGTGTGTGTGTGTGTATGTGTTTGGAGGCAGAGTGATGATGCCAGTCGGAGAGATGAATAAGACTGATATTTGATTAGGGTATGTATATGCAGCTCTCAGCCCCTGTGACGAACATGTCATCCAGACAGAAGAAAAGGTGAAGGTTCAAAGGTCAAGGCTGACTTCATTATGTCATCACAGAATCAATGTCATGCAGGCAGTCTGGATTTTAGCTTTATATAATGTTAGTGTGCTGGTTCTGCTGAATAGAATCAAAGAGATATATGAGATACAAAGAATGTCATTACATGTTCGTTACAGTAATATGGAGTTGAAGTGTATATTAATGATTCCAGCTTCCAACTGTGCCTCTATTTGCATAACTTTGGTGTCTGCATGCCTGTGTGTTTCCTTTGTCTGCGCCTTGTAACAGGTTGTAAATATGCAGTTTACAGTTTTCATGAAAAACAATGAGGCTGGCACCAGCCATGAGCATAAACAAATCACACTCAGCCTCAGAAAAGCAGATGCTGCATTATTGATAGCAACTGAGGATTAAAGATCAACTGTGGGTCTGACAACAGTAGCAGAGTTTCATATGAACGGTCACATACCTATAGAACATGCCCTAATGTATCACGTACATATGAAGGTCATGTACAGATATCATGCAAAGGTGTGTGCTTTCTAACACAGTGGTTGCCAAAATGTTTAATTACAAGTATAACAACGTTAGAAAGAACGAAAAGTTAGATTGGTACAGTCCTGCTTTGTTGGCAGTATGCGTCTTGCACAAGTTGTCAGAGGTTTTGCTGCCAGGTACTGTATTCAGTGTGGATTTGTTTGCCAGAACAGTGGTCTCCAATCCATGTGCAGCTCAAGACCTTCAGTGAGTGTAGACGGTGAAGTTGCCTTCAGACGAGGTCCTGCAATGGTGTGGTTATGTCTGCTGTGAAGTACTGCATTGAAGGGTGGAAGCAGTGTACCACACATAACAATGACTGTTTCCTTTGTACTGTAGTAAGATGATGAAAAAGATTCCCAGTGTGTGTCTCCTATAGACAAAAGTGGGTTGTTATCAGGATTATACAATGAGTGTCAAATTGACTCGCAGGCATCCATTAAAATGGATGATAATTCAACCATCTTTTTTTCTTGCGGTAGTAGACGCACAACACTACTGTTCACTCCAAGGTGTCTTGATCCAGAAAAGTAATAGATTCAATTTTGAGTGATTGTAATTTGTGTAAAGAGTAAGCCCAATTTAGAGAAGACTATGTCAGTAGTGTATTAGTTACACTTAACTACACTTCTTAATCGCTTCTGATGCGCATCATTCAGCAGCTGCAAGAAAACTTTTTTCCTAGCGGAAGAATGACCCGCTTAACTCTTGCTCTGATTGGCTAGTACTCAAAGTAACTATAGGAATATCAGAGTCCACCAATCATAGGCAGGGTTTCGGGTCATGCCTTCATTTACCTTCTTGGGGGGAAAAAAATCGCCAGACTTCTTGTGACTTGATAATACCCTTATGCAGCTTAATACGGTGAACTACACAAACAAAGATCTCTTTTAGCAGAAGCGACCATGTGTTGCTATAGCTCAGGTAGTAATGAAAGGTGTGCTGCCGCGCCGGTGTGCGCTCCGTCCCCCAGGCCCCCCCCTAGTCAGCACAGAGATGCTGCCTCCTCGACTACAACGACTTCAGGTGAAGACATCAACAACAGTGAGCACTTTTAACAGTAAATGCAATGACTGACACTCTGGTCACATGATTAGCATCCAGTCAGTCTCACCTCCAATTAGAGTCAATGGTGTATAGTAAACTCAATATTAGACCTGTAGAAACACAGTGTCATTTTTTAACATTTTTATTTTTATTTTGACATTGCAGTAATGAGATGGCTCCATAATAGTTTGGGAAAAGGCTTTTCTAAGTGACAGTTTATAAAATAAACTACGGGCCAAAAGACTACTTGCAAGATGAGATAATAATTGTCCAGGCAGCGATGCGTGCTGTCTGCTCCTCCCCTCCCTGTTGTGACTCAATGTCTATTAATAATACCAGGCACACGCAGGTTCTTTCGGGGGCTTCTGCTAGCCCAAGCTCTTCACAATCTACATCCGGTTCCGATATGTCAAAATAAAAGTCCTGCATGCAGCAGTAGCATTAAACATTACATTTCCCTTCAACAAAACAAATATCCCTGTAAGGCAACAAACAACATATATGCAAAGACACAGGAATTAACGATCTTATGTCATATAACCCTGTATTGTCCCAAAGTAGTTCTACATGTGCAAATGTCCGTCAAGTGCAAAGTAAACCATTTTTTGCATTTTAGTACAACTATGATACAATACTACATATAAGAAGATAACCACTATATATTAATGCTTCAACCTTTTTCTTCACAGTATTAACAACAGTGCATTTAGTAAACACTAACAACAGAGTGATTATAACGCTGTAACATGGCACAACGGGTAAGTCTTTTTTTTATTTACATTTTTTTTTCTTTTCTTAGGGCAGTGTTCTTCGTACACCATTTACAATCAGTTATAAGTCAAGGACTTGCCTTGGCTTAATGGTACGACCATATCTTGTGCGGGAACAGGGCTCGGTGGGATCTGGCTCACACACTGAAACATGGTGAGGTTGTTGTTCCACTGTCTCTCTTTGTCCAGAGGTCAAATCTTATGGCTGCTGTGTGACAGGTGTGTGCTTATTGTTGAGATGTCGTCGGTTGCGTCTGAAGGTCTGTCCGTCGCTGGTTTCGATGTGGTACCTTCATGGTGTTTCTGTGGGTTGGATGGTTGTTGCAGACGTCCACTGTCCATCTCCCTCCTGGAAGCGGATGGGTGCTCTGGTGTGCAGTACTGACATTGGTCTAGCAAACTTGTTGTAGTGCTACTTCTGGCGGCGCTGGCATTCCTCTCTTCTTGCTCGCAAAGTGTTCTGAGGGTTTACCTGAGGTCCCAGTTGTTGTGCTGTTGTGGGTAAGATAGAGCGCAGTCTGCGGCTCCTGAGGATTTGGGCTGGAGATTTCAGGCCGTTGACAGGAGTATTACTGTACTCTAGTAGGCTCAGGTATGGGTCTTCCTTGTCTTCTTTGGCCTTTGTGAGAATCCGCTTTGGGACTTGGACAGTCTTTTCGGCCAGCCCATTGCTCTGGCGATAGTGGGGGCTTGGGGTGGCGTACTGCTGGAATTCACGTGGGCTATAGCATGGCCCATTGTCACTGATGACTTTTTCTGGTATGCCATGTCTAGCGAACACTGCTTTCATTTTGTGTATAACAGCAGCTGTGGTGATGTTATGCAGGCATTCGATTTCGAAGTACCTACGTAGGTAATCACATATGACGATGTAATTCTCAGAGTTCCAGGAGAAAAGATCTGTTGCCATAGTCTGCCATGAGTTTTCTGGAATTGCGTGTGAGAGCATGGGCTCCTTTGTGTTGGCACGGTGGTGTGTTTGACAGGGTTAGGGTTGTCACATTTCATTAACGTTTCTTCTATTTGGTGTCCCATGCCTGGCCAAAACATTATGTCCCTGGCCCTGAGTTTGCTTTTCTCCACTCCAAAGTGGCCCGTGTGTATGCATTTGAGCATGTCTGTTCTGAGCTTGTGTGGAATGATAAGTTCCTCATATTTCAGAAGGATTCCATCAGCCTCAGTGATCTCATCACGGTGGTTCCAATATTCACTGATGAGTGGGGAGCCTTTTTTTCTTGTTTCCGGCAACCTGACTGAATGACTGGCCTGAGGGTGGACACTTGGTTGTCTTGAGCTGTGGCTGTCGATGTCATGTAACCTATCTGCACTCACCGGTGCTGTTCTGATGATGGTGTGCACCAGGGTTTCCATAGCCTCAGCTAATGAGCTGTCTTCATCATCCATGATGACGCATCAGGCAGGCTTGATGATTCTGGTCCATCCGTGGGGTAGGGACTCCAAAAGCCTCCATTTTCGTCTTTCTTTCTTTATTTCAAGTGGGTTCGTGGTCTAACTACTTACTCTGACACCATGTTGTGACTCGCTGTCTATTAATAATACCAGGTACACGCAGTTCTTTTGAGAGCTTCTGCTAGCTTATCCTTCATTCTCCACTCATTCACAATCTGCATCCGGTTCCGGTATGTCAAAATAAAAGTCCTGCATGCAGCAGTAGCATTAAACATTACACTCCCCAAAGCAAAACATATTGCTCTCCAGTAAGGCACGCTAAGCTAATCTAGCTTGTCGCAATATGGCTAGTAATGCCATTAAAACATTTGTATGTCATATCTGCTACACAAGAGGCTACATCAGTGCGACTAGTTCAGACAAGTAAACTCATTTACGCCGACATCACCCCGCGTGTCAATATGTGGAACTAGACTGAAACACGGAGCAACACGCAAGCTACAAACCTTCCCCACAGCATTTAGGAGCTATTCAACTGATTCAAATAGGGAAAACCAAATAACGGCGGCGATTGGTGCATTTATAGCCTGCTTTGTATAATAAAACAAAAGCCCAAACAGAGAGCCAACTCTCCAAAGCACCGCAAAGCCGTCTGCTCTGACCGCTGACGGCTGCACGTCAAGGACTACACAAAGCTACAAAGCTAACGACACAGTACCTCACCGCACAGCGGTACTTGTCTGTGAATGCCTGTCCCAAGTGAGAGGGTCTTTTCCACTGCAGGTGACATTGTCACATCAAGCAGATCAGTGCTGAGACATTCTCATCTTTCTTCTGAAAAAACTTGAAACTTGAGAACACAGTGAGTTCCACAAATAAACAGATGTGTTTTTTTTGTACTTTTCTTTTGTTTGTATTTGTTCATAACTACTACAATACTACACATTTTTTTAATCAAAAGATCTGCTTTTGCTCTGTATGCTGCGAAGAAGACACCCCAGGAGACGGGTCATTGTTCAAAGTCAAGAAACATTTAACATTTTTATGTTATTTAAAAATAAAGGACATTTCTCTGGCATTTCTAAGGAATAGGTAACTCAAAATGCATAATCTTGTGGTTGTATCACCCTATACTCTGTGGGCCTGTACTGATGCGATATCTGCAGCTGCAAAAGAAATTAAGTGACAATGTGCAAATATTACTAGCCATTCTTGGTGACCTAAAAAAGAGTCCTCTTACAGGTCAATGTTTGAAATAGCATGTTTATCCTTTATCCTATCCTTTATGCTGGACGGGATTTTATGCTTTAAAAAACAGGGCATAAATTAAAAGTATACATACCTCTCCAGGCACGACTACACCACTGACTATGAGCCAACATCCATGCTAGCAGCTCTATGAGGCTGTATTGTACCTAAGCAACATGCTGATGTTAAGCAGCTCACCATGTCGGTTTGCTAATTAGCTCAACATTCATTGTCCTTGTCTTTTCCCATTATAGTGGCAAACTTGGTTAGGATGTGTTTCTTCTGTTACAAACGTTTGATGATGTTTTCACCACATGGAGAGTGCAGAGCAGATCGTTAAGGACATATTCCAGAATTACCTTTCACACACACAACTGAAATGCTCTCACACACATAACTGAAATTACCTCTCTCACACACAACTGAAACGCCTTCCTGTTCGATTGAAATGCCGTCCTGTTCAACTGAAACGCCGTCCTGTTCAACTGAAACGCCTTCCTGTTTAACTGAAACACTCTCACACACAACTGAAATTACCTCTCACACACACAACTGAAATCCTCTCACACACACAACTGAAATCACCTCACACACACAACTGAAATCCTCCCACACAAACAACTGAAATTACCTCTCACACACAACTGAAGCAAAATGGAGCCAAATAAAATTTTCAGGAGCCAGAATATATTGATGTCAGAGTACAATGTCTAATGTCTGCCTTTGTATGCCCTGCAACCCATAGTGTGCAAATGTATTATTTTGCACAGTATGTGCCATGTCTAATATGTTTCAATCTCGTTACCATAAATACATAAATGTACAAAAAAATTCTGAAAAATCTGGTGAACAGCTGTTTGTGCAGCAGCGGGGCTTCAGACCTCTGAGGACTGAATCCTACACATCCTGTGTTATCAGCTAAACTCTCATCTCCTTACACCTGCATCTACCTGCCCTGCGTGAACGGGTTTGGTTTCCGTTTCACATACATTAATGTCGGTCTGTAATGTTACCAGCATGAAATCAGGAAGACAGCAGGAGCGCTGGTGTCAGAGGAGGAGATGGAAGCAGAAAACATTTTTTTTTAAAAACGGGGGAAAGACACCGCCACATGAAGTTAAACTTCACCCGGATAAAACTCCAGATCATCCAGCAGAACAGGCAGCAGCCGCTCTTACGTTGGCTTCTCCTCCGCCGTGTTTGTCTCCCGACGCTATTGCGCAACACCGGGAGGACGGTTTAAAATCCTGTTTCATTGTACAACTTTGAAGTGTTATCATGTGTTTTATTTAGGGTATTTCAATGTAATTTTGTTCGACTGAGTTCTAATTTATAAATTAAATGTAGCCAAGCACATAGTTGGATGACGTTGGCAATACAAAAAAATCTGTAAACAAAAAATATTAGATTACAATTTAGCAGACGCTTTTGTCCAAAGCGACTTACTATAAGTGCTTTCAACTATGAAGATATTACCCAAAAGTGCAAGAATCAATAGAGTACATATACATTTATCAAATAGGCAAAAACAGCTTCAGGTGATCATTTTTGGGGTTTTTTTCTTTTTGACATTTAGGATGCAGGGCAGACAAAGGCAGACAGTACAGAGGGGAAATAAAAGGTAAGGGAGACATTAGACATTGTACTCTGACATCAATATATTTTGGCTCCTGAAAATTTAATTTGGCTCCTAGATTCTTTTTTTTGGTGTCTGGAGCACTGCAAGGCTTCTGTCAAGATTAAAATCAACAAAACAATTTCATTGTTAAATACCAATACATTTTTAAATCCAAAAATAAAAGTCTGGCATGTGTGCCAGGACCTTCTAGCTGAATTCAGTAGATTCAGTTGTGTGTGTGAGAACTTTTCAGTTGTGTGTGTGAGAGGATTTCAGTTGTGTGTGTGAGAGCATTTCAGTTGTGTGTGTGAGGTAATTCTGGAATATGTCCCTAAAGGCCCCTCATAGTGTCGCACGCACTGTCTTCTTCCCAAAAAACTGTTTGTCATTGTATAAATGAACAAAATACAAAACAAAATATGTTGGCTTGAAGTCTTTTGAGTTTTAACTGCAGATCCCATTAATTTGCTGATGCTGAATCTGAGAGTGAGACTAAGGTCACTGACTATCTTGTTTACTGTTCACCTGGGCGTTATCTTAGATCAGGGATTTCTACCGACCACAGTTCAACCGGATCCCCAACGTTAGAGGGCGCTCCCTCGAATTGCGAGAGGCTCCTTGCCAAGCAAAAGCTGTCTCGTCTGGTCTTGCCTGCCATGCCGACGACACAAGACTAAGAGAGACATGAGTGGACAAAAAAGATAACTGGACCAGAGAATCGTTAGAGTTGATCCCTTAACTCTTGCATGTTTTGTTTTACTGTGCACGTGTAACAGTGGTCAGCTTATCGAGTGCAGACTAGTGCCTGTGAGTTTAGCCTCCTTGCTAGTATGTCTGTCTCACATACCAGAGGTCATTAGTTTTAAACCACCCTGTTACTATCGAGTCATTCTACCTCCTGCTTTTACCCACAAATCTGAATATGAAAAAATGAGATGTTGTGTTGTGTCTCGTCAAGTATGTTAATTTTATTAATATTCATGTTTAGTGTTTCATGTTTAGTCCTTTTTTGTCATGAGCACTTTATTTTAAGTTAAAGTCACTCATGTCTAGTCTCGTTTTGCACTTCCTGTTTTATTTTGTACTCACCTTTTCCCTCTCGTTTTAGACCCTGACTTCCTCTCTTTGTGTGAATTTCCCGACATTGTGATTGTCTACCCCACCTCTGATTGGTTTCACCTGTTTTCCCCTACCTCATGTATAAATAGTCCTTGTCTCCCTTTGTCTAGTGCCAGTTCTTCTTGTTCTGTCAGGAGGATAGTTTCGTCAAGCGTACCAGCCAGTCTGTCGTGATATCAGATTTTGATTGGAGTTTTGTTTTATTGTTAGATCCTCCAAGTGAGCGCTTTTCGTTGTTGTACTTGAATCCTCATCGTGAGTGATGTTTTGTTTTGTTTGAACTTTGCCTAGTAAAAATTTTTTGTTGAGTTACTCCTGCTTTTGAGTCCACCAGTTTCGTGTCCAAGTCGTTACATGTTGGTAAAATAAACTTTGATTACCGGTATATATTTTGTTGGTTTCATTTATTTTGTAGCTATGATGGGCTAATTGAACGATGGGGTTACAGTATCCTACTGGTGGAAGTCCCAATCTGGCCCTCTGGTAGTGAGGATAACATTTTTGTGGCCGTTTTCTATCATCAAAGTTGCCCATCCCTGTCTTAGATCAATAAAGGCAATACCACTAACTGTACCATCTGTCTTGACAAAATAGTATGGATAAGTATGGCCTTGTCATCAGTATCCTATAGTAAATTTCTTTTAATGCTTACGTTTAAAATCTGTTTAAAAAAACATGTTTTTTATTTCACATTTAACTGTATATTCTTTGTTCCTTTTTCATTTCCTTTCAAGTGCTTTAGTTGTTTGTTTTCATGAAAAAGTAGTACCTGTCGTTAGTACTATGAGTGAAGTACTGCCGTCAATAATGGCAGTGTAGAGGCAGTGTTGTTTGGTGCGATATGAAACCGAGTCTCTTTCATGGAGATGGTACAGAGGTTTTCAGCTTTCTGTAGCAGACAGTTTGTCTTTGATGTTCATAAGAACACAGCAGGAATTGGTGCTCCCCTTCAGGCTCTCACATCACACATGGGAGCAAAGTCTAACAAGTCCTGCATGTCACAGTACATGTTATTGACATAGTCAACACATTTGTATATTGAATATTGGTGTAACTAAAATCTGTGACACTATTTTATTCAGTCATACATTAACATAATTTCATACATTTGATACGTGTCTGTGTGTGTGTGTGTGTGTGTGGTTGTGTGTGTGTGTGTGTGCGTGTGTGTGCGTGTGCATATGCCAGCTGTGTATCCGTCAGTCACATTGTCTGACAAGGACAAGGAATGCAGGAGCATAATAAAATAAAATCATTTTTCAGCCCTCTCACCTCCTTCAATAATCTGTCTCACTCACACACACCCACACACACATACACACATACACACACACACACACACGCAGACACACATAACTTGATCACTAGATGTTAGTGTGATGTACCTGGTTGCTTACCACAGACAGTGGACAAAGTAATATTTTCTCCTCCTGTGTCCCGATGTACAAATATATTGTCTGCTTCTGTTGTAATAGTGTCAAGTACACACAGATGCTGTAAGTGAGCGACATTTACAATATTGCAAAGCTGCAATTGTTGATAAAAAAAACATTTTTATTGAACACTTATGTAAGAAGTATGTAATAAAAACATTTTCATCAAGCTAAGATGAAATGCAATTTACTTGACAGCTTATATGATTTAGGCTGTATGCTAACGTGCACATATCCTGGATACATTTAACATACTATGAAGTGCATAGGGAGAGATTTCAAATACAGCCTAGGAGTCTACAGCGATGCGATCAGCTCTTTGGGGCTGTGCCTTCAGCCTAATGCTAACACTGGCATGCTAACATGCTCATAATGAATATTTCAACAACAAGAGACATTCTTAATTAACTGTCAATTTCGACCGATTAGTACTATCTGTTAAAACAGTTTACAAAAAAAAACACTAAACACATTTATGTAGAGTTTGATCCAGAAATGTGAATTATCGCCGGAATTTGAACAAAAAATGTAAAGCAAAAAACAAAATAACAGTAGAAAGCATTTATGTATTCTTTGTAGAAATGGCATCAACACTATTGTGTCACAGCTAATTAAGGTGGTGAACTGAACTAGCAACACAGTTTATTTTCATTCAGTGCTAGTTGAAGCAGGTGTGGCAACGTCTCGACAAATCTCTTCTGCACTTCAGCGTCACTCGCCTCACAGTGAGAAGAGTTTGTGGCCAGTATGCAGCTTTCATGGAGAGCAGTCTTGTCTCTCACTTCCAGCCAAACACTTACACCTGCGTTACATCACCACCACCACCCGCCTTGATCTTCTTGGCTTGTTCCTCAGCTCCTCAACCAAGTCACATAATACCGCAGACATCTTGTTTATTCTCAAACATATGCACAGTCGACCTCACGTCAACAGGAGGAACTGAGGTGATCAGGGAGAACTGGTGCTGTTTTGTTCCTGGTCACAGTTACCTGCTCTAATATGAAATCTAAATACCTGGCTAACTAACTATACATACACTGGTAACCTGTCATTACTACACTACAACTAAAAGCCCTGCTGATCACTCACTCTTGATTTTTTGTAATAAGCCATATAGATTTGGCATAAGACATTGATATCTATGTTCATGCTGTCATTTTATTCAATTTCGTGCAAGGAAAGGCACATGTTCACATGCAGATTCATGATCATACCGTAAGTAACAGTAAGTGAGACCATGAGCTTTGCTTCTTTTCATTCTACATTAAATTAAGCCTTGATCACTCGGGTATTGGAGACCTTATTCGACTCAGACTCTGCTCAGACTTTTCTTTAGTGACTGGGACTTGGACTCGAGGCCTTGAGACTCAACTTAGAAACTAGTTTAGTGACTCGACTACATCACTGCATTCAACTGCCATCTTTGGTGTAACAGCCTTTTCTACTCATGATTCTTCAAGTAATTTTTATCGCCGTCTTGTAAAATTTTACTCAAATGTGTATTAGTCTGGGACCCTTCAGTTCATTTTCAATTTCCAAGAGGTGTTACCAACGGACACAGACAAATCATGTGACGTCTGTTGAGCTACGGCTGTGATGATTATTCTGCAATGTCTGTGAACGAGTGTTTTTGTGGGAGAAATTTGAATCTATCGGGTACTTTTAGTCAAATGCTCTTTCAACAGCGGCAGCCTTGATTGTTTACAAAAGTCGCTTCCCTCCACATCGTGGTATAAACCCCGCCCATTATCAGATAATCAGTTGTGATTGGACTTGCAAGTTTTCTGCCCGAGGGAAATCACTTTCCAATAGAAGGGATCTAGACCGTATTCTGGCAGGGCAAATTTATATGAGCTCCCAGAATTCGTCTGGGTCCCAGTCTAGTAAAATCTCTCAACTGACCAGCAATACAAAAACAATGATGCTTCTGTATGTTTAGTATCTCCTACACAAATAATGGTGAATTTTTCTTTTGGACATGTTTAGGCTAAACTTGAGGGCAACAATCACTATTTGAATGGACAAAATCAATGGTCGTCAGCAAGAAACGAGAAGCCTGCTTTTTTTTCTCCTGTCTTAAATCAAAGATCAATATTGTTACAAAATCTTTGGGAATTTCAACAGTAAATCTGCCAATGGTATAACATTGAACTGCATATGTGTCATACTAGATTGGAAAGCTTGGATCCATCAGAGGTTGCAATGGAAACTAAGTGGTTGCGGCTTAGTTAGCGGTAAGTTGTCGAGCTGAAAATCACAAATTAAAATATTTCAATTCGCCCCAATCACAACTCATGTGTTCATATTTACAGACCACGTGCTTTATTCTCATTGAGATGGTGAACCATAGTTGCAGCTGATGTCAGTGCAGATGGCTTGCGGTGATTGAGTCGGGGTTATCACTCAGCTGATGAGCAAATTAAAGCCACAATGAGGCCTCACACAGAGCTGCAAGTAACAATTCTCCTCTAAATTTAATTTCCCCTCTGTCTTTTATTTCGGGAGATCAGGCTGTTCTTAAAGAGACTGACAGTCACACACGAGTGGATGTCTCACTGTGTGTGTGTATGTGTGTGTGTGTGTGTGTATGTGTGTGTGTGTGTGTGTGTATTCCTATGATTGGAAATGAGGTTAGTGATCATCCTTCACGACAATTTTCCTTCACTGTCACACTGTGGAGTTAATTTCTGATATTGATTCGAGGAACCCATTATGATCATGCACAAACACATTTCTGCCCAGATTCAGATCCAACATTAATGACGATGAAGAAGTTGGTAATGAAGACACATGAAAATCAACTTTGTTCACAAGAACAGTTTGACTGTAGGGGGGGTCCAAGCAACTTTAGATAGCAGGACCCTTTTTGTGCCGTTTTGTGCTTTCACAGCAGCTACAGTTCTTTTACCCCAAAAGATGTGGGAACAAATTCTTTGAAATTCTTCTCCATGTTTAACATGAGACTGCATCACAACATTTCTGCAGATTTGTCAGGTGCACATTCATGCTGCCAGTCTCTTCTTCTCCAATCCACCGCGTGCTTCAGCCCAGCTTGAAATCGCAAATAAGTGTGTAGTAACAAAGATTTATAACACTGCTCAGGGTTTTTCCATCAAGAAAAGAACTTCCAGACACAAATAGTGAGAATGACACAGAAGGTGAAATCACCAACAGGGTTAAATGTCACAACAAAAATCATAGCCTGGGAGCCAGACGAATTCTGGGAGCTCATTTAATTTGCTCCGTCCGAATAAAAATAATAATAATACATTTTATTTATGGGCACCTTTCAGGACACTTAAGGACACCTGAAATGTACAAATAATAAAAGATAAAAACAGATGCACAAATGTAAAAACAGACCAGACATAAATACAGAACAATAAACAACAACAGACTAAAAGAAGCACAGTAAATACTAAAACATTTCTTAAAATTTCTAAAAAGTTACACAGAGTAAGCCAATCGGAAGAGGTGGGTTTTGAGACAGGATTTAAAAGTGGTGACAAAGTCAGTGTCACGGATGAATTGTGGGACAGAGTTCCAGAGACAGGGGGCTTCACGACTGAACGCTCTTGACCCAATGGACAACAACCGAGCAGGAGGTGTGGTGAGGAGCATGGAGGCGGAAGAGCAGAGAGTGCGGGTAGGTGTGTAGTTGTGGAGGAATTCAGTGTGGTAAGGAGTTGCCATGTTGTGGAGAGCCTTGAAGGGTGAAGAGGAGAATCTTGAAGTCAATGCGGGATTTGATAGGGAGCTAGTTCAGTCTGGATCTCCTCCATTGGAAAGAGATTTCCCTCCGGCAGGAATTTTGCCGGTCCA
Organism: Scophthalmus maximus; assembly: GCF_022379125.1. NCBI lineage: Eukaryota > Metazoa > Chordata > Actinopteri > Pleuronectiformes > Scophthalmidae > Scophthalmus > Scophthalmus maximus. The sequence goes on along the minus strand of NC_061515.1, from coordinate 18,699,924 downwards.
ATGTCACAACCGATTATCTGATAATGGGCGGGGGTTATATCATGACACGATGAGAAGCGACTTTTGTAAACAACCAAGATTCCTGCCACTGATGAACGAGCATTTGACTAAATGTACCCGATATCTTCAAATTTCTCCCACAAAAACACTTAATCAAGTTCACAGACATTGTGGAATCATCATCACAGACATCTCCTTTCTGCTCTAGTCTGTTGACATTTTGCTTCACTCAACAGACGTTACATGATTCGTTGCTCTCACTGGTTGTAGGTCTATCCAGAAACTATTTCCCTTGTAACGAACCAGTTTAGACCCAAGCGCGAGACACACGTAGCTCAGTCGGTAATCAACTTTATTGTGGAGAACACAAGCAAGGCTCAGAGTCAGGGGCAGAAGGTAGACGTCTTTTCCGGGATCGTGGCAAGACGGGAAGGTCGGGGACAGCAGGCAGAGGTCTTTAACGGGATTCAGGCGAAACGGGGAAACCAGGGACAAAGGCAGGGTCGTAACCAGGGCTGAGACGATACGGGGAAGTCGGGGGCAGAACCAGAGTCGAAACCGGGAGATCCGTCCGTGGGTAAATGCTGGAAAGTCTGACATGGAGTACAAAGAACAATCTGGCGGTGAGTAACTGAGTGAGAGGAGGTTAAATACAGACCTGATTGGTGATGAGCTGCAGCTGCGGGGCCAGGTGAGGTGATGAGGTGGGTGTAGCTGATTGCTCATGCGGGACAGAGGGGAGGTGACGTGGGAACCTACTGGGCATGACGGTGGCTGACTGTGACAGAACCCCCCCCTCAAGGGACGTCTCCTGACGTCCTCAAAAACAAATAAGCGGAAACAGACAGATGGGTGGAAGGGGGAGGGTTGGAAAAAAGTGGGCCTAATATTCGTCAGAAGCTGACCAATCCATTCTTTCAGCTGGGCGGGTGGAGGGGGTTCGGTGGAGGGATCCTTGGTCCTCCCTAGCTGTCTCCTCCCCGTCTGACGATGATTCCCCCTAGTCAGGAAGATCAAGGGGAGGAGCCGAGGACAACTTGTCCCCAGGATCCCTCGGATCCCCTGAGGACCGAGATGGTTGCTGGGGATGCTGCTGTTGGAACTCCAGGATAAACTGAGGGTCTAGGATGTGGCGAGCAGGAACCCAGGATCTTTCCTCCGGACCATACCCCTCCCAGTCAACCAGGTATTGAATTCCCCTCCCTCGCTTTTGGGACCTGATGAGGCGACGGACCGAATACGTGAGGCCTCCACCGATGAGTCGAGGGAGAGGAGGAGGAGGGGCAGCCGGGACCAGAGGACTTTCTTGTACTGGTTTGATTTTGGACACGTGAAAGCTGGGGTGACATCGCATAGACTGGGGAAGCTGTAGTCTTACTGCTGCCGGGTTGATGATACTCCTTATGGGGAATGGCCCGATGAATCGGGGTGCCAATTTCTGAGACTCCACTCGTAGGGGAAGATCTCTAGTGGACAAGCACACTTTCTGTCCAACCTGGTAGTGGGTGCCTGGGAGCGACGACGGTTAGCAGCCGTGGCGTACCGTTCGGCGGAACGGAGGAGCGACGTTCGGGCTTGAGACCAGGTGCGGTGGCAGCGGCGGATGAACGCCTCCACGGATGGGCAGGAAACCTCCTTCTCTAGGGCTGGGAAGAGAGGAGGTTGGTAGCCGTATGCACTCTGAAAGGGGGAAAGCCCCGTGGCAGAGCTGGTTAGTGTGTTGTGCGCATACTCAACCCACGGTAGCAACTGGGACCAGGATGAGGGGTTTCTGGATGTCATGCACCGGAGAGCCGTCTCCATCTCCTGATTCTTCCTCTCCGTCTGGCCGTTGGACTGAGGGTGGAACCCGGAGGAGAGGCTGACCGAGGCCCCCAGCTGCTCACAGAATTCCCTCCAAAATACAGATGTAAACTGTGGTCCTCGGTCAGACACCACGTCGACCGGAAGACCATGGAGTCGGAAGACGTGGTGGATGATCAGCTGAGTGGTCTCTTTGGCCGAAGGAAGCTTGACCAGGGGAACGAAATGAGCCATCTTGCTGAATCGATCCACCACGGTGAGGATGGCCGTGTAGCCTTCCGATGGGGGTAGACCAGTGACGAAGTCCAGGGAGATGTGGGACCAGGGACGATGTGGAACCGGCAGAGTTCGGAGGAGCCCCGCTGGCGCCTGATGAGAAGGTTTGTGTTGGTTGCATATTGGACAGGCATTAACAAACTCCTTGGTGTCCTCCTGCAGAGTTGACCACCAAAACTGCTGGAGGATGACATCACGAGTCCTTTGGATACCTGGGTGGCAGGTGAGTGGACGCATGGGCCCACTGGATGACGTCGGACCTTAGGCTAGGAGGAACATATAGCCGGTTAGGAGGACAAGCACTGGGCCCGGGCTGGCCCTCGGTGGCCAATCGCACCTGCTCCTCTATCCCCCATGTAAGGACCGCCAACCGGCAGGGGACCGGAAGGATGGATTCAGGCTCGGTGGGTGTACTCTCCTCCTCTTGGAACTGCCGGGATAAGGCATTAGGCTTCGTATTCCGGGACCCCGGCCGGTAGGAGAGGGTGAAATTGAATCGCGTAAAGAACAGGGACCACCGGGCCTGGCGTGAATTGAGTCTCTTGGCGGTTCAGATGTATTCCAGGTTCTTATGGTCAGTCCATACCAGGAAAGGGTCCCTCGTTCCCTCCAGCCAGTGACGCCACTCCTCCAGCGCCAGTTTGACGGCAAGCAGCTCCCGGTTGCCGATATCATAATTCCTCTCTGCCGGGGATAGACGTCTGGAGAAGAAGGCGCACGGATGCAGCTTCTGGTCGTTCGGCGACCTCTGAGAGAGAATCCCCCCTACTCCTACGTCCGAGGCATCCACCTCCACCACAAACTGGAGGTCCGGATCCGGAACTTGGAGGATAGGAGCAGAGGTGAATTGTTTCTTGAGAGTTTGGAAAGCCTCCCAGGCGGCTGGGGTCCAGGTAAAGGAGACCTTGGAGGAGGTAAGGGCTGTGAGGGGAGCGGCGATGGTGCTGTAATTCCGGATGAAGCGGCGGTAAAAGTTCGCGAATCCCAAGAACCTCTGTCGCTGCTTCCTTGAGTCCGGAACCGCCCAGGAGGAGACCGCAGAGACCTTTTCTGGGTCCATCTCTACCGTCCCCTGAGCCACGATGTATCCTGGGAAGGAGACGGTTGGGGCGTGGAACATGCATTTCTCCGCCTTTACAAACAGTGAATTCTCCAGGAGTCTCTTGAGAACTGCTTGGACATGGTGGACATGCTGTTCTTGTGATTCAGAGTAAATTAGGATATCGTCCAGATAAACAAAAACATAGCGGTTGAGCATGTCCCGGAGAATGTCATTCACCAGGGCCTGGAAAACTCCTGGAGCGTTACTAAGTCCGAAAGGGATAACGAGATATTCGTAGTGTCCTGACGGGGTGTTGAAGGCCGTCTTCCACTCATCCCCTTCCCTGATCCGTACCAGGTGATAGGCGTTGCGGAGGTCGAGTTTGGTGAAAATGGTGGCTCCTTGCAGCAACTCGAAGGCGGAAGAGATGAGGGGAAGGGGATAGCGGTTCTTTATGGTTATATCGTTGAGACCCCGGTAATCAATGCATGGCCGCAGTGTCTTGTCCTTCTTCCCAACAAAGAAAAATCCTGCCCCTGCTGATGAAGAGGAGGGACGAATGATGCCTGCAGCCAGAGAGTCATTTATGTATGTGTCCATGGCCCCCCTCTCTGGAGCCGACAAGGAAAACAGGCGTCCCCTGGGTGTAGACGTGCCAGGTAGCAGGTTGATAGCGCAGTCATACGGCCGATGGGGAGGTAAGGCGAGAGCCCTCGCCTTGCTGAACACCTCCCAGAAGTCGTGATACACCGACGGGACCCCCACCACCTCTGGAGTCGATTTGGTAGCAGTGGTGCGCCGAGAAACGTCTGCTCCCTGGAGACACACCTGATGGCAGGAAGGGTTCCATCCCAAAATGGCACCCGTGGCCCAGTCCAGATGCGGGTTGTGTCGGCGTAACCATGGATACCCCAAAATCACCGGGATGCGTGGAGACGACAAAATATGAAACTGCACCGTTTCGTGGTGGTTGCCGGACAGGAGCATATGGATAGGAGCAGTCTGGTGAGTAACTGTCCCCAGCAGGTGACCATCCAGCGCGTGTACTGCCACTGGTCGAGGAAGCGGGACGCGATCGATCCCCAATTGCTGTACGAGGCCCTCGTCCATAATGCTAGCGTCAGCCCCAGAGTCAATGAAGGTTGACAGTGCGTGAGAGCCCTCCGGGAGGAACAGCTTGATGTGAAACAGGGGTCTCTTCTCCTGGAAGGTTTTAATGGAGGTATGGCTCACCAGCACCTTCCTACTTACTGATGAGCCCTGGCTTTTACCGGACAACGGGACACGAAATGTCCAGGCCGACCACAGTACATGCACAACTTGGACTGCATGTGATGCTCCCGTTCCTCCACTCCTGCGGGTGAGGCTTGATCGGCCGAGCTGCATCGGCTCCGCCTCCTCGACCCGCGCTCCTGCCGGTGAAGAAGAGCCACTGGCGGGAGTAAAAGCCCGACTCTGAGGAGGACGCGTTGCCATGCTCAGCTTCCTCTCCCGTCTTCCCGGTTTGCCAACCCGATCAGTTCATCCAGCGTCGGTGGGATCTCGTGTGACACCAGGCCGTCCTTGATATAATCCGCGAGACCGTGTAGAAAAACATCGCGGAGGGGCGGGGAGTTCCAGTCGCTCTGGCGAGCCATGGTGCGAAAATCAATGGAGAAGTCCGCCACAGACCGGTCTCCTTGACGCAGGCTCATCAAACCCTGTGCCGCCTCCGAGCTGGCATCTCCCACGCCGAACACCTTACGGAGCTCCTCGGAGAATGCCCGGAACGAGGAGCATGCGGGGGTCTGGCGGTCCCACTCGGCGGTCCCCCAGAGCCGAGCTCTTCCCGTCAGGTGGGTAATTGCGAACGCCACCTTAGCATCCTCTGAAGCGAAGGTGTCGGGTTGTAGGTGCAACAGAAGCGTACAGTTCGTTAGAAACGCCCCACATGTGTTGGGATCGCCGTCGTAGCGCTCCGGAGTGCCGACACGAACCTCCGGAACCTCTCTGGCCGGAGCTGGAACCGGAGCTGGAACCGGAGCTGGAGCCGCCGCTGGTGTCGGCAAAGTCAGCTGCGTTAGCACCGCTGCTACCTGCTGCATCTGCGTAGCTAACCTGTCCAGCGCCTGTGCCTGGTGGCAGGCTGCCTCCTTGTGTCGCTGAAGAACGCCTTCAATCCGCTCGAACCGATTGGCAGGTGTCTCCATGCGTCCGCTGGGTCCATGTCTGGCCAGATTGTACTGTTACGAACCAGTTTAGAACCAAGCGCGAGACACACGTAGCTCAGTCGGTAATCAACTTTATTGTGGAGAACACAAGCAAGGCTCAGAGTCAGGGGCAGAAGGTAGACGTCTTTTCCGGGATCGTGGCGAGACGGGAAGGTCGGGGACAGCAGGCAGAGGTCTTTACCGGGATTCAGGCGAAACGGGGAAACCAAGGACAAAGGCAGGGTCGTAACCAGGGCTGAGACGATACGGGGAAGTCGGGGGCAGAACCAGAGTCGAAACCGGGAGATCCGTCCGTGGGTAAATGCTGGAAAGTCTGACATGGAGTACAAAGAACAATCTGGCGGTGAGTAACTGAGTGAGAGGAGGTTAAATACAGACCTGATTGGTGATGAGCTGCAGCTGCGGGGCCAGGTGAGGTGATGAGGTGGGTGTAGCTGATTGCTCGTGCGGGACAGAGGGGAGGTGACGTGGGAACCTACTGGGCATGACGGTGGCTGACTGTGACATCCCTGCTCCCTGACTACACAAATTCATCGGTAACAGGTGTCGGCAGAGGCAGAAGACGCCAGAGCAAATCTTCTGAGGGACTGTAAGCTGGACAAAGCTGACGTGACGTGGAGCTGCTGCTTGGGCAGAGACGCTGGCGGAGCGGCAGCTATGACCGCGCAATCACAACGGCCGGTGAAGGAGCGGGCGGATCGGCCGAGAAGCGGCCGATCCGCCCGCGTGTGTGTGTGTGTGTGTGGTGTGTGTGTGTGTGTGTGTGTGTGTGTGTGTGTGTGTGCGCGTGTACTGCATGTCAGTTAGGCCTTAGTACAGATAGAGTCTCTGTGGAGCAGAGACATGTGGAGGCACATTAATTATCAGGAGCTCTCACTACATCCTATAGGTGCCTATTAGTCTGTCAGCTGTCATGTAACAGTGAATTTCCTCTCTCTTATTCCCTACTTTTTCATTCTATCCTGGCCCCTACACACACATGCGCGCACACACATACACACACATGGATACTGTATTTACATGCATCCTCAGATATGCTCTAACGAACTGTTTCTCCGTCTAGGTCCCAGATGATAAACTCTTCATGTGTCTAAGTGCCCGTGTGTGTGTGAGGAAAGCCTTTTATGGACAAACCACCCATTATGTAACACCTGTTTCATCCTCTATTGATTTCCCTCAGTCTCTCTGCTGGCACCTTCCTTTGGCCTGCAGGATTCTGGGTGTTAGGTCTCACTGCGGTCTGTCTTTGTTTGTGCAGGGTAAAGGATCCTGAAGGCTTTTCTCTGAGACCCAGTGTCCCTGCCCTCTCAACTTCCCTGATCCACAATAATATTACCCTCAGCTCCGATTTCAAACAGCTCTCCCTGCCACCCTCAGCGCAGAGATGCACAGAGCGGTGTAGGGTTCTTCTTGTGCCTCCACTTGGTCTCTCACAGTGTCTGTCTTTCTTAGGACATTATCAGTCCTTTCAGGAGAATGCCCCAAAATAACCAACATATGTTTATGTTCAAGTGACAACGCCCCCTGTCCTTGAACCATAACTGTACCTCACATAGTCTTACCTAGGGCTGCGATTGAGGCTTATTGTAATTTTTTGTTATTTTAGATCATCATTTGTTCTGTGAAACATAAAAAAAAACAGTCTAAGGTGGATTCTATCTTGCTGGATTCAACGTCCAGCAAGATTTTCAAATTATACAAAGTAAGATTAAAAAGCAGCAAATCCTCACATTTGAGAAGCTGGAACTCTCAAATATTTAAAATTTTTGCTTGGAAATCAACTGTTGAACCACCAGTGTTATGTGAGTTGACGAATCGTTTTACTCACAATTTTAACTATATCAATTGTCGGATCAGAAAAAAATATTGTTATGGTGATTTGTCATGGTTTTAGAAGTCGCTGATTAGGGTTGCAACTTAATGCTGTACTGTGTGTGGAATTCAGAGGGGTTTTGACATTTAATGTGGATTGTGCTCTTTGTAGTGTTGTGTATGTAGCACTGTGTATGTATCTATAGGATGTGGGCTTGTGGACTGCTGTGACTAAAGCTTGAAAACCAGAATGTCACAACTACCTGAAGTTGCTTGAAAGGACCAAAATGTTTCTCCAATAGAAAAGGGCCCACAAAGTATGACATGAGATCTATGTGCATGAACATTTGAAAATAGGGCTTACTTATTAAAAGTCGATGTGTTGTCACAAGCATAGTTCTTATAAGGCATGCCATATGTTTGATTACACTTTAATTGCCTTTTATGGTTTGTTTGTTACTTGTGACATACAGTACAGTAGATCATATATGTTTTGCATTGCAGTGTCTTTCAGCATTACTGGAAAGTCCGGGATATTTGAAACTGGGCCTTATTTTCCCATGTTTTAGTGAAAATGATTTATAGAGACAAAAAAATCTTTGCAATCAGCCCATGGTTATCCTGGCAACCACACATCAGCTGCTGTGGTGTAATGAAAGTGCTTGTTTTTGCCCCTGACCCATTCAGATTATTATCATTAAGTGCCTGACAACATTATGAGTAGGATTCCTACAGCTATAGATGGTTTGTTAAAGAGAAAATCTGTTATATCACTTGTTCAAAGCCACCAGACTAACCCTAACCCTTCCTTTTGAAGGAGTTGCTGGTCTACCTTTACCTCAATCAGTTACTTTGTTGGTGTGACTGTCAGTGCTGCACGAAATGTTCACACCCTTTACTTAGGTACACACCTTTATATATTTGTATGTATTTAAAGGAGACAGGGTTTATACACTGCAATTTGGTTATATCGGCTAAATATATATTTATGCTAAAATGCTCACAAAGAGAATGCTAACATACTCATGTTAAGCAGGTATACTGTTTACTAGGGGTGGGCGATCTGGCTTAATATCAGGATCTTTTGTGATAGAATCACAATCCACGATCTGAATCACGATTTGAAAAAATAGATAAGTAAGTGAGTTTCTTATGTCAAAAAACGACAAATAACAATAACATGTATTTTAAAAATAACAGATTTGGTCTTTGACTTGGACCAGCAGAGGGTACTTTCACTTTCACTTTAACTCAATGATTCGACAGACTGCTCGTGTTACCGACTTTATTTTCAAAACATTTGCTACACTTGTGGCAATGAGCTTTGTCTCTTTCGACTGGTTCACTCTGCTCTCGCCTCACGGAGCAGCCAGTCTGTCTCTGTGTCTCTCTGTGCTGTGTCTCGGGTCGGGCAGTGAGAGCTGGACACGCCCCTTGAAGCGGGCAAGCTCCGAGACACAGAAACACAGCGCTCAGGATTGGGGAAGATTCATCATAGTCGAATGCGTGAATTTCTTCAATACCATTAGCAGTGCAGAATTTGATAGTATATAGTAAAAATATACATATATGTTGGTTGCAATGAATGCATGCGCAGTTTTCTGAAACAAGAGCAACTTCCCCACGATCTTAACGATTCCTCTGAAAAGCAGATCATATGCCAAATTATGATCGTCCACGGTATAAAATCGTCAGATCGCACACCCCTACTGTTTACTATGTTCATCATCTTATTTTAGTGTGCAACACTTTGTAGTCAAACACGGAGCACAACAGAGGCCAATTGGGATGCCATTAATTTGAAGGTATTTGGTCATAAACCAAAGTAATGGAAGTCAAATGGATCATCAGAGTCAGAGGATCTCCAAAGTAGGAACCATAAATGTCTGAGACAAATTCCTAGACTGTCAATGGTTGTTGAGATATTTCTGTGTGGACCAAAGTAACATGAACCTTACTGCTGGAATTAACTGCAACAAAGATTGCAGTTAAAGATTATAAAACATATATATATATATATATATATTGTTTAGAATGCATGAATCTTTACCCATTTGTACGTTTTTTAAAGGTGCATTTTGTATTTTTACTGTTGTGTAACTTAAGGAGACCATTGAGGCATTTTCGGTTATCTGTGGCAGAGAGAGAGAGAGAGATTTTTTTTTTTCTAAACAATGTTTATTAAGATTTACCAGAGAACATCACGGTCCTCTACAAATGAAATGAAAAAAAACACACACAACAACAAAATAACTGAAAAAACAGAGTGAAAGCTGAGCTCTCCCTCCTTCACTGAACACACACCCATGGTGAAACACCACTGGTTTAAAAACTCTTGTATGTCGTTCATCAGAGAGTGGAACCTGAAATCCACTCTCACCCTGGCTCTCACCACAGACACGTACATTTTTGTCAGCTCGTGTCCGGACACATTTCCTATCTTGTCTTTCCTGCTTCTATAAATCGACAGCTTGGCCTGACCAACCATAAAATTCAGAGAGAGAGGGAGGGAGGGAGGGAGAGAGTTCCGCTCTCGGTGCTCGGCTCAGTTGAGTCCTCGGAGCCGCTGGAGCAGCCGCAGAGCGGACAGGTGATGCGCTGCCTGCACAAACCGGGGGTTGGATGACAGGACTCCACACTCGCGCGGTGTCACCCGGGGGCTTCCACTGTCATTATAACGGGATTATAACAAACTCCTGCACCGGGCGCGTTCGCACACCGCTCCCCCTCGGGTCCACGGCAGGCTACGAGCCGGCGGGGGCAGCCCTGACGTCGGGTCTGGCATGCCTCTGCTGCCGCGTGCGCATCGCTCCGCACTGGCTGTTGTGACACTTTGACGCTGCGCACATCTGCTTTACAAATATGATGAAATGGCAGCCCCGGAAGAAGGTGAGTGAACTGTGGCTTTTCATTGTGCTCGGCTCCAAAAGTTGGAGCGGAATGTGTTTGGTTTGAAGAATGAATGACTGGCACCGTTTGGGATCAACAGGGCTATTTAAACGCGCGCGCACACAACGCAGGCACGGACACCTTATTAAGGATAATCCCTTAATAGCCTGCATTTCAGAAAGACACTGGGGGATTATGTACAGTATTAAAGACTGCATGCGGGAGATGAAAAGACAAAACAAATTCCACACACCAGAATTAAAGTCGTTGTAAGTCACTGTGAGAATAGTGATGCCATGACACAAAGGTCACTGTGTGAGTTATTATTAGTCTGTATGAATATAAAAAAGTCAGTGTATTAATTGACCAGACATCAACAAATACCCATAGGACAAACATGTTAAGAATGAAAAGGACCATGCACTTCTGTGCTCTGTCGATCCTCTGTACTGCATTTTGCATTCATCCTCTGTTTAAGTGCAATAGGGCTGAATCTTTTAGTCAATTAATTGATTAGTTGCTTGACTCGAAAATGTATTGTTTGTGCATTGGCTGTTTTACATAGAATTTTTTTTTTGACTCAGAAATGTTAGTTTCCGGGTTACATTATATGAAATTTAATATCTTTGGATTGTGGACAGTTGGTCAGGAAAAATAAGTGATTTGAACATCATTACCATCTGATGCTCTAATTTCTGACATTTTGTCAGTTGCAGCCCTGATGGAGAATAACATGCAAACATATTTTAGAGAATGTAGATTAAAGTTTTTGTCAGATCTGTGCTGCAGAAAAGTAGCACAGAGTGCTGGAGTTGTACACATGACATCAGTGGCTTTCTGTGGTGATTAGTTTGGGCCAGGCTGAAATATCCATCTACTCTCATGAAACTCTGTTCAGACATTTGTGGTTCCTGAAGAATGAATCCTACAATGACTGGTGATCCTTGGACTTTTTTTCCTCATGTGCCACCATGAGGTTGGCAGTTGTGGTTTTGAGTGACAGCTATTGGAGCAACTGACATAACATAACATTTGGTACAGAAATTCATGCCCTCCAGTGGATTAATTAAAAGAATTAAATCTTTTTTTACCTAGTGCTATCATCCAGACAAATCTTAAATAGTCATTTATGACCAAATACCTGCAAAACTAATGCTATTTCATCATCCGCTGTACTACAGTATGTATTACTTACAGTGGTACTTACAGCATGTTTACTCTGCTATTATGAGCATTTTGAGCTTGTTAAATCGTTTATCGTTTGAATTTTATCGATTCCGATTCTGCTTATCAATACCGGTTCCTATAGGAAAAATTTCCTGCCACAAGCCGTTAGACTGTACAACACCTCACTTCTGTCTGACAGAGACACTCTGGACTCTGTTGAACACAAATCCCAATTTTCACCTGAATGTCATCTTAGCACATTACTGGTAACTAATTACACACTTGCACTAATATTATGTACATTTTTTATATTTATATTCCTCATACTTGTATAGTTTTGCAGTTCTTATATTTTTACATTTGTATTTCTCTCTTTTATTTAAAATATATTTTTTTGGTATGTTGTGTGACAGATACCTGCTGCTGCAACACCAGTATTTACCAGTTTGGGATCAATAAAGTCCAGACTTTTGACTGTTTAACTTGGCCCATGTTTCACTAAGACGTTAGCATGCATGCTACGTGCTAGCTCCTATCAAAACACAGGCACAGTTATGTTGACCCGTGACTGATTTAAAATATATAATGTATCTTTTAGGAACCAATGAGCAGAAGCGAAATGTAACTTTTCTCACAGGTAACCGGTAAGACTGCTCTGACTCCTCTCTCCCTCTCCTCGGGGGCGTGTTGCTGACATCGCTCTGTCGTTGTGTCTTGTCATTTCAAAATAAAAGTGCCTGCAGGGTCATGAAATTGCGACTTCGTGACATTTCATACAATTCTGAAGAGCGGCGGGCCAACGCCCCAAATTGAACGTAGCGAAAAAACCCTGAGGTATCAAATTCATCTGTTTTCTTACCCCCACAAAATCTGCTCAACTAAAGTATGGTTAGCTTTATTTGGGTATATTTAGGCACTCATAACCTTTAGTCAAGGTTTGGGAAAGATTGGGGTGTTTGGTAATTACAGAAATGTCAAAAGTGAGTCCAAGTGCAAGAGTGGAGGCGTTTAATATGTCAAAATTTAACCGCAGTCACTATTTTCTCTACACAAGCCATGGTGTCTGGTGTCAAAATGGCCTAGTCACCGCCTCACAACTTGTCTGTGCTATAAAAACCTAACACTCAAAACAACAATGATCATTGTAGATAATCCTGACAGTGATTACTAAACTTATTTGACTAAATGAATTAGTAACATATAAACAATACCTAGGAGATGCGGTTGGGTGTGGACTACTGCTGTTACTGTATATGTGGGCTGAGTTTTAAGAGAGCTGGCTGACTGATCAGAGCTGAACAGAGTTGAATAATGTATGAGGCACAGTACTGTATATGATACAGCTTGAGTGTTTTGACATATGTATGACTTGTATTTGTGTGTATGTGTGTGTTTACACTTTGAGTGGATCCAAAAGTGTGTTAAATATTAGTTTCACAGGTGTTCACTGTTTCAGGGGAGTTAAGCATGTTGCTTTCAGGAGTTCAGGAGCAGTTCTGCACTGTAAAATCTAACATGTTGTTTCAACTTAAAAATATGAGTGAATGGGCTGTGAAAAAACATTACTTATTTTTCTAACATTACCTAATGTTATCTTGATTTAATAGCTCTTGCTGTGTAAACCTCTGTGTCGGTTTGGTTGGTTTGGATTTCACAATAGATTTAACTCATTCGGGTCTATTTCAGCTTAATTAAAATAGTTAGTTGTGTCAACCTTTTGTTTCAGTTAAGTTGATTTGTTAACTAATTTGAGTGAAACCACACCTGAGGCTTTTTATAAATGAAAAGAAATAACACAGAGAACACGTAGAATAAAATAGAAGAATTAGAACATAAGGATGAATGAACTTAAAACTACATAAATGTACATAAACTCCCGGTTTAGTCCCGGCTTCCGTTAGCCACGCCCCATGTGACAGCATAATATTTGAACTCAATAGAAAAACGTAAGAAAACTCCCAAAAAAAACCATCTTGGCTCATCTTTCCACTGCTCCATCAATCCTCAATTGTGGTTTAGGCGAGCAAGCTGGCGTGGACGTAGTCAATTAGTGTCCGGGAGCCGAAAGAGGGATGAGAGAGACGGAGCACAAGATATCAAACAGCTATTGCACCTGATATTTCGACAGCAGTAACAGAAAAGTAACAATTCAAACATTCATTTTGTAGTCAAGTTTTTTTTTAACTAGTAATGTTATGTTATTACAACAACCTCAGTAATCGTTTGTCATACCAACACTATGCCAAAATAACAAACAGGCAAAATCACATTTTACAGTGTGGAGGTTCACCCCCGGGTTTTATTTTTTCAGTATATCAAAGTTTTTTTGTGTGCCCATCCCAACGCCCCCTCTCACTCTCTCTCTGGCTCTCGCTCTCTTTCCAAAGTACTGCTGTTTACCTGGCAGGAGTTCATGAAACATTAATTATTCTATTCCACTTGTTCGGATTGGCAGTGCACTGGGTGTAATGTGTTTACTCACAATGCAGCTAGGCCACTTAAAGCTTCTCCCCTGCCTCTGATTCAAGACTAGGCCCTTCATCTAAAGCCTTTCTCTGCACGGGGGCTCAGTTAGTCATATTTTTTGAATGCCTCCACAAAATAATCACTACATTCCTCATGTAATCCAGAGCCAAGATGTCCTGCAGGCTGCAGGTTGGGAGCCACTGTTCGAGTGTTATTATGTTGTCACGTACGTGGATGAAGACCCAGAAGAAATGTTCCTTTTTCATGACCCTTCTTAATAAATCCAGTAGCTTGCCATTCTTCAAAACATGGCTTGGATCCCATTTAACACTTTGGACCCGATTATTGCACACATTTCAGACAGGAAATCAGCACAACAAACTCTTTCCAGTGATCGTCCTTCCATTCACAAGCGACACAAAAGCACATGTCATGTCATTGATACTGTCAGTCATGCATGTACGTTATGTTACCTCCTGTATGTCAGGTCAGCTCTTTTGGCAACTAACCAAGAAAAAAAATGTACACAAAAGCTTTATCTCAGAACTATTAATCATTATGAAAACCAAAGTGGTATTTGAAATATTGCTTCTTAAGAGAATCACTTCTTTACAGCAAATTTGTAGAGATAAACTTCTGGTTGTACAAAATCACCTTCCACGAGTGTGCAGACAACTAAACATATACAGCACAAATCCATTATACTTAAAGACTCCGAAGAAGTCCATAAACACTTTTAGAAACCATGTCAAAAGGACAGATCTTATCTCATAATGATTAAAGTCAGACGTTCTCTGTAGTATCATTATTTGTCCACTGACAAATACAAAATGCATTATGACAATTGTGTTCTGCTGCCTCAAGATAGCGATGCATCAACATTGCACCTGGACACACCTCATTTTACGACCAACATGTCCATGGGCGCTCAGATACACAAAATACACCATTTATTTTGCACTTGTGTGCAAAATTGTGCTGGATGCTGGACGGGAAAATGACACCTGTGTCCTTCATAAACTAGAGAAGTAACTCGCACCAGGTGAAAGATTTGACCCATGGTGTTGTCGTTGCTTGTAGTTTAGTTTCACTCCTGTCTTCATGTTTGTACTTTTAAACGCCGGCCCTTATTTTACTGTTTACTGATCCACTCTCAGCCAAATTGGAGCAGTGTTTTGTAGTCGTGCCACTGATGCAAAGCAAACATCTCCTGCTGCTGTTTAACATTGAAAGCATTCCACAGGTAAACCAGCAGAAGGCTTCTATTGTACAGCAGCCCCATGAAATGCAATGGATTTGTCATAGCTGGACTTTCTTATCAGTACTGTACAATACATCAGTATTGTACAGTATCAGTCTTCACAATTGGATCTTTGATCAGTGGATAACATGTAAGTATTGTAGTGTGAATCAGTACAAGTAGGAACAGTGAGAGTGAGAAAGGCTCAGCATACAAACCAACCAAGAGTGGCTAAAGCATGAAAATTAATTTTAAGTTCTTGCTTTTATTAGTATCAGTATTTTTTCCCATTACTAAGGTTCAGAGTAACCCAGCAACCTGCTATTATAAGTATCCAGATATTCGTAGTGTGTTGAAATCTTGGGGACATTAGCAAAAACCAAGCAAAAATAAGCATATAGTTCAGGGGTTTATGTCTTTTTTATTATTATCTGAGAATATGGTTTGAAAGGATGACAGAGATATGACTGGTGCATAAATATTGATTGATTTCATGTTTCCAGTATCATTGTGCAGCATGCTGTTAAAGCTTCAGAATTGACTGGTCCTTATTGATAAAGTAAAATAAATACTTAGTCATTAGTAATGGGCTCAGGTCCTTAACATTTGCAGCACGTCTAATGTACTGTACACACTGGGTGAGGGAGTTATAATGGAGCATGCCTCTTGAGGCCCAGGAGTGGAACTTAAATGTGAAGTTTTTGTTCAGTGAAGAATAGAACGATGTGTAAAGATTGTCCTTGTGTCTCCTGCTTCTCTTCACCCTTTGAATTTCAGAAGCAGAAAATGCTTATGCATAAAGGAATTCCCTCAGTACTGACCAAAGCTAGACTTTCTCTCTCTTAGCCTCCCTCAGAAATGCAGTGCATCTCCATTCTAATGGGACAACGCTCCGTCAGGAGCTCGTCTTGTTGATAGAGCTGCATAGCTCCAATATCCTTTCTCTATCTTTCTTCTTGATATACCTCCTCCGTTTATTTCACACCTATCACCATGTCTGTTCGTAGAGATAACGTCTCTTGCTGAACCCAAGGATGATGTTTGCCCTTTTCTCTCCTCCTGTTTCAGATGCTCCTCCTTTTCCTTTTACTGCTCTCTGGAGATGGGGAGGATGGGGAATAAAGCAGTTTTTTTTAAATTTTATCTAAGCAGAATAAGGACAAGAGGATGCATAGCCTCCACATTTACAACTCCTCCTCTTCCTCCTTTGCCCTGTGTTGCTTTTCTGCCCTTTGTCTTCAAGTTGGTCCGTAACCCCGCTTGAATGAGATATTGCCGCCACACATCACCACAAAGCCTCTCTGTCGCTCTGCCACTGTTCTTTACACCCAGTGAACCAGAGCAGATGTGCAGTAACATCAGCCCAGTCTCACTTCATCTGTCTGTAATGACTCACTTTGTCTGCGGATATGTTTAAAACGTGTGTCCATGGGGCTTTTTTCCTCAAGCAGTAGATCAACTCTCTTCCACTGTGCCAAAGTGGGTGCCTGCTTTCATTTTAAGAAAAAAAAACTAAACGCCCTTTCTGATTTTTCTATGCTACAGTTCCGACTGCTTCAAGTAGAAAATAGAAATAGAAAAAATTAATCTGAAAAAAGAGCTGAAAGAGGATTGTGATATTCCAATCTAAGAAACCTTAAAGTTTGAGATAAAAACTCAGATATTCACAGTTCTTACAATGAAAAATGCTGTTTTCTATTGTCAAGGAAACACATCGCTTCATTTTGCAAGTATCATCACATCTCACTCGGGCGAAAATCACAAGTATTTCCTTACTGTTTATTAGATTACAATACAAATTATAATTTGATTATGTCGTGCACAAAAATAAAATTGAGCATAGCGTTAGTTCAGGCAGGTCATCAGGTCAAGCGCCGCCACTATGCATCACATGACAGTAGAGATCTCTGTGCCAGCCCTCATAAGCTGACTGCTCAGCTGATCCTCTTCTACGCATTCAATTGGCAGAGCTCATATTGTGCACTCTATTTAAGCTGCTTTAACCTGCCTACTCTTCTTTTTTTGCTGCACACCACTTCACAACCTGCCTCGACTCCAGCACCTCCTTTTCATACGTTTCTGATTTAACCAATGTCATATGTTGTCATTGATGCCTGCTCTGTTCTGCACTGGGGGGCAGGGAGTTTAGCTGCTGCAATCCCTGCCTCACATTCCATGAAAGTAAATGGAATGGTAGGGAGATGTGCTTTCCCTGTCTCACACTTTCCACATAGGCACGTGGGGGGGGGGGACTGACTATTTCTTCAAAAATGTATTATGTTTTATGTATCACGTAAATCTATATTTCGAATAATCAGATTATTTTCTCAAAATATTAATAAATATTACTCATCATAAATGTGCCCATTTGGTGAGAAGTACTTGTGTGCCTGTATTTGTGTGCATAGCATTGTGTGTACTCTTGTGCGTGCTTTGTAGCAAACAAATGGGATTTCACCAGTTTCGGGCAGAGAGAAGAGTGAGTGCTTTTAAAGTTTTGGAGATGTGGACATGTTAATTGCTGCATCAACCAATTTGGCGCATCAGGCTCCTACAACTTTCCAAAAAACATTCATAGCAGAAATCCAACAGTTGGCTTTGAGCCATTTCTTTATAAACACAAAAATCCCTGAAAGTTGCAGCAAACTTCTTTACAAACTGACTGAACAGGCACTTAGACCAGAAATGTATCAGCTGAATGAACCCTAACCCTAGTGGGCTGTGTTGATAGGGTGATAGGGAAAGTTTGCTCACTTTTGATTGATATAGTGTTTGACCACTATAACTATAGGTTAAGTTCAACTTATTTTGCAGGACGGCCTGAACTCCTGGGGTCAAATGAAAGAGGTTGCAGAGGGGGTTTTTTCTTCACGCCATGCTAGTCCATGCTAGTATCGGTCCAAAAACAAGGCTACCCAAGCCTTACCTGATGTACTCATGCACTCATCCATCCAGGTTAATTTCCATCACCATGAGGACATAGTCTCATAAATGAAATTACTATGCACTAGGGCTGGGTGATAAAACGATAGATAATTATCGCAAAATAACTTTTCCTCAATAGAAATATAAGACACGGTCAATACAACGTCGATAGAACTCATTTCATCCATGTTTTTACAGACAACACTAACAGCCAATGATTATGAGAATAGCGCTGTGCCGAACCAATCTGTTTGTAGTCACTCAAGTCTCATCATAAACTTTTCAGATGTGGCGAGTTAAATGATATCAAAATCATATTATACACAATAATTACAATTTTACAATATTTAAAGACAAGATGCAAAGTAGTAGCGTTCACTGCAAACTGTGTCGAAAGCATTTGTAGCAGTTGCAGCAGTTGTATTTATAAAACTGCATTATACAGCAGCACTTGTATAATGTCCTTCAGTACATTTGTCATGTTCAACTTCTGACATAAAATAAATAATATTTAAACCAAAATGAACTTTGGTTGATTTTGGTTTCAATCGATCAATATTGGTTTAATCGATCAATATGAAAAATTATTGTGATAAGGTTTTTTTTCCATATCGCTCAGGCCCACTATGTACAGTACAGTTTTCTTTAACTGCTGTTCTATGATAAGGGCAGACTCCTGTTGTGGCAAAACACCCTTTAGCTTCTGTGTTGTTTGCCACAGAAGCTACAAGGAATGAAAAGGAAACCACTCAATGAGTTTCAATTGATTTCTGTTCAATCCTGTTGAAGCTGTGATCTGTGTTCACACACAAAACAAACACCTTTTATTTGGTCAATTATTGTGCTGCTTGTACAGATGTTAGCTGGGGCTAGTTGGCACAGAATGTGTGGAGTTTGTCTGTGTGTAAGTTATCCTCCTCCAGTCTCTCTAATTTTCCTCTTGTCTCTGAAAGTTTAGAAAGTGGAGCCATGGGATAAACTTTTTTTTTCACTCAAATGTAAATATTTTTAACTATTGCAGATGTCATTTTTGCCTCGGTTGATGCCACCTCAGGCATCTGTTTGTAGCCACTCAAGTCTCATCGTCAACTTTTCTAAAATCATTATAACAGATGTGGCAAGTTAAAAGATATAAAAATCATATTGTAGACAATAATTACAATTGAAAAAATATGACAATAACTCTCATGTTGACAAATAATTCCCTTTAACCATTGCCTACTGAGAGGAATCATCTTCCTCCTCTCTTCCATCCTCTTCTCTCTTTCTGTCTGTGCTTGACATTATCAGTCCTTCACATTTCCTTTGTATTGTTTGCAATGTACTGTCTTAATGCCAAACTGAATACAGAGAATGCAGTTGATTAACTAAGTTTACTCATCTCAAGATGTATGTGCACATTCAAAGACTGAACTTCTGATCACAAAACAGTCACGGTCTCTGTTGCCTAATGGAGTGAGAGGGGGGAGAGTCACTGTGCTGAAAGGGGGGTGGGGATGACTATCAGAGGAGAAGGTGAGAGAGAAAGACCTGATGGGAGAAACAAAAAGTACAGGCAATGTGTGTGTGTGTGTGTGTGTGTGTGCTTGCGTATTTAGGAGTTGATTCTATTTATATGTGAGCCGATCATACCTGGTTCAAGTCTCAGTGGAGCTGATCCAACAGTACTTTGACACCACTATTTCACTCTGGGTGTGTGTGTGTGTGTGTGTGTATGCGTGTCTTTCTATAGTTTAGAGAACCAATTTTGGCTCAAAACCATCATTGTGAGGACGCACAATGACCCTTACTGTGCATCGGTTGGATTTTCCATGGATTACTCAGGCTACGATGTGCGGCGTTCCTTGATACACAGTTATTGGTGGCTCTGGTCGTCGACTAGCCCTGACTCTGTGCGTCCGCTTCCTTGTCGTCGACCTGGGAGGACCTGCTGGCATGGTTGCGTGGTTGCTTTGAGCTACAACTGTTTGTGGCTGACCTTGCCTGTCCTGTACTGTGTGCAGTAATCTACCGCCCTCCAAAGCCTAATAAGGTTTTTATTCAGGAGTTTTCTGAATTTTTGGAAGATATTATTCCAAAATATGATAAACTCCTGCTCTGTGGAGATTTTAATATTCATGTTTCTAGTCCCTCCAATCAATTGGCTAATGATTTCAAAAGCCTTTTGGACTCCTTTGGTCCAACTAAATCTGTGAATAGACCAACACATAATCTTGGACACACTTTGGATTTGATCATCCCCAATGGGCTCTCTGTCTCCCTCAGAGAAATAACGGACGCTGGTATCTCAGACCATTTCCCCATCAGGTTTGATTTCTGTGTTCCCCTGCCTGCCACTAAACCTTTTTGAATACAGCTTGCAGTCGCCGCACCTTCACCTCCTCGTCGACTGGAGAGTTTGCTGCTACGTTCATGGTCTCTCAGTTTTTCACTGTGAATGGACTGGTCTCTTCACTTTCCCCAGATAATATTCTCTCCTCATTCCACTCCACATGCTCTGCGATCCTGATGCAAAATTTAAGGCAGACCCCAGGCTAAATCACACCATCAGGGCCTTTAGGCAACCCTGCAGGCAGGCCAAATGAAGATGGAAGACAGACAATCTACATGTCTCATTGGGTTTATTAAGGGACAGTCTAGTGAATTACCAGAAGGCTGTGAAGGATGCAAAGTCACAATATCTATTTTACATCATCTCTAGCAGCTGCCATTGTTGTGCCCTTAAAAAGGGGGAATAGTAACGGGATGAGGAAAACACACACGCAGCTCTCTCCTTCACTTGTCTGTATTCAATCTATTATTTTAAACAATGCATACAAACACCAAACCCATGTATACATATGCACACTCAGTTTCAGGACCACAGATATTGCAAGTGTCTTTTTTAACATATTTTCAATTATCTAAATTATTGTTTCAACTAAATAAACACCACATGACATGTAAATGATACTTTAAACAAAGTATCTCATGACAGCTTTCTTAAAGCTAAGTTATCATGTGACACTTGAATGATGAAATGTATTTTTACCTTGGGGACTTATAAAGGTTCATCGTTATGACATGAACTAGGCACAAATATATTATTACATATGAAACAGTAACAAGCTTAAACATCAATGTGAACATTCAGGCTCTACGGCGTAGCTACAAGGTATCCTACTGCTAGCTTACACGCTAACACGACTTAGCAAAAAATAACATAAGTCCATAAAAAACGTCTTTTCCATTCATTTAAAACCAAAATAACATAAGGGAAAGTACTATCAATATGTGTTCATAAGTTTACAGTGCTTTGCAACCGGTAATTACCTTAAAAAGGGGGAATAGTAACGGGAGAAGGATGAGGAAAACACACACAGCTCTCTCCTTCACTCGTCTGTATTCAATGAGGAAGAGGTGTGCGATCCCCCTGTTGTGCCTGGACATTGGTGAAAGTACCATTTGTCTAAGCAATATAATTGATCAGTAATGGCTATCAAAATAATAAAATATTAATATTAAAAATGTTAATATTAAATAATAACTTTGATTAATATCAAAGTTCCTCGGGGCAACACCCTTCAAAGGAAGGGAAATGATAGCCAATCAATTGATTTATTCTCATTTACAATATGCTAACTATCAATTTGGAATTCTGATTGATAAATAAATTAATAATTACCACCAGAATCACCACCTTGGTAGTTAGCAGAGTTTGAAGGATTTGGAGTTCTACCGGTCAGAGGTTGGCAATACTCACACTTATGCAACATTAAATAGACCAGACTGCATATTTAATAAATGTTATTAAATATGCAGTAAATTGTAAATGAGACTAAATCAATGGATTGGCTATCATTTCCCTTCCTTTGAAGGGTGGTGCCCCGAGGAACTTTGATATTAATCAAAGTTTTTATTTAATATTAACATTTTTAATATTAATATTTATGTTGATAGCCATAACTGATCAATTATATTGCTTAGACAAATGGTACTTTCACCAATGTCCAGGCACAACACCCCCTATTGGAGCCCCGAGGCATTACCAACAGATCGACGATCCATTAAACCCCACAGATAAGGATCTGCCACATACTCCCCATCACAATAGATGTTGTCCCCAACATCCCAACCTTTGACTTTTAGTGCAAACAAGGGGTTAAACTGTACAACATTACTGCAATATTACAGGCTGGAACTCTTTTCAAACATTCTTTTATACTCGGATAAACACCCAGTGTCCTTCAGTGTCCTTGTTCTCTGTTTCAGGTACTTGTTCTGACCTACAGTGTCCACTTAGTTACACAGAGTTCATTACTGCCTTGTTACCAGTCCGTAAAGTATGTCCAAGTTGATTGCACTTGCCTTTAATAAAGGTCCATGAATGTGATTTGACTGACTGCAACAATGTCATATAAATGTGTATGTTGAGTGTTTCCACAGTCCATCTCATGTGCAACAGTCCATTTATATGTATATGTACTAACTCAGTTCAGTGGCGTGCCATGTTTCTGTCTTCAGAAACATTATTAGAAGTGCCGAAAGTGGTATGGCTGCATAGTGTATGTCCATTGCACCATACAGTCTTGCCGCTGTAGTGTCCTAAGGTTGTAACAGGCCGGTGAACCAAGCCAGTCATATGTGAAGTACTTGGGCTGTCTGTGTTGACGTCTAGGCCGCTGACGGTCTACACCACTGGGATCACTCGGCACAGGCGAAGGAGCAGCGTCCTCCAATTGCAGGTCCTCAACATAACTGTCCTTTCTCTCCTGTGAAGTTTGATCTGCCGCTTGTTCTTTCTCAGGCTCAGGTGGCATGCTTTCTTCAGATCGTATGCGTTCAAGCTTGGGAGATGTACTAGTACACATAGGATTCATTGCCTCAGACAGGCACGGTTCAGATTGGTACTGAAGTGGAACTGGATAATACTCATCATCATCCTGTCCCTCTGACTGCTCTGCTTCCTTGGTTTCCACCACATTTCTCTGCCTTGCTCGTGGCTGCACTGAGGTTTCCAGTGGCAGGTGGTCACATGGGAGGAGAAGATTCCGATGCAAGATCCTTGATCTCCCTTCTCCTTTCTCAGGCCTGAGTTCATAAACAGGGATGTCTTTACTCACTTGGCGCACAACTGTGTGGATATTATCCTCCCAGTGGCTTCTCAGTTTTCCTGGACCACCATGAGGTGTCATGCTCCTAATTAAGACACGATCACCAGGCTGTAATACTGAGCTTTTCACTTTACTGTCATAATGTCTCTTACTTCTTACAGCAGCTTTATGAGCATTTTCTCTTGTGATCTCATAGGCTTCTTCCATGCCTTGCTACCACTTTCCACGGTGATTACCGTTTCCTTGTTCCGAGGACAAGTTGAACAACATGTCAGTTGGCAGCTGTGGGGAACGCCCGTACAACAGGTAAAATGGCGAGAACCCAGTCACTTCACTGCGAGTACAATTGTACGCGTACATCAATTTGTTGAGTGAGTCTTTCCAGTTAGTTTTTTGTCTCTCTGTGAGGGTCTTCAACATCTGGAGTAGTGTTCGGTTAAACTGCTCTACCTGTCCGTTCCCTTGAGGGTGGTAGGGAGTAGTTCTTGACCCAGCAACTCCACAGTACTTTTCCAGTTGTGTGAACAGTTGATTTTCAAATTCACCACTTTGATCGTGGTGTATCCTTGTTGGGAAGCCAAATTCCAACGTATAGTCATTAAATATTTTGTCTGCCGCTGTTTTGCCTGATTTGGAAGTTGTGGCGTTAGCTTTTGCAAAACGTGTAAAATGGTCAATTATTACAAGAATATATTCATAACCACCTTTACATTTATCAAGGTGCAAGAAATCCACTGAGATAAGCTCAAACGGTTGAGTGGTGACAATGCTCGTCAGCGGTGCTCGTCTCATGACTTGGCTTCTTGTGTTTGAGGAACACACATCTTCTTGCGACATAATCCTCTATCTCTCGCTGCATGTAGGGCCAGTAAAATCGGTCTCGTATCAGTGATGTTGTCCTGTCTACACCTTGGTGGCCCATTTCATCGTGAAGTTCCTTTAACACTGTACTTAACACTGTATATTTTTCCGGAAGCACCAACTGTTTTCTGTTTGCAGTTTTCCTGTACAACACATTCATTAATTTCCAGTTTGTCCCATAAGTGGATTATTGTCACTGTAGACAGTGAAGAATGGTGCATAGTATAGATAATCACAAAATGTCTCTGTGATTGCCCACTTGAGAGCTAAAAACTCTCACTTGCCTGAATGTAGATGGTAATTCTTCTCTGCTGCAGTTAAAGTACGGGAGCCATAAGAAATTACACGGAGCTTCCCATTCTGCCTTTGGTACGAAACTGCACCTAGTCCTTGGTTGGAAGCGTCAGTATGGAGGATAAAGGGCTGTGAAAACTCTGGGAAGCCTAGAACAGGAGGCTGAATGAGACAGTCTATCAACTGTTCCATTATTGACTGGTGTGCATCAGTCCACTCAATGGGTGTGTTAGATGGTGTTCCTTTGCTGTTTCGTTTTGTTTGCAACTTCCTCTTTTTGTTTTGCAGGGTCTCAGTCTCTAAAGGTTTTTAAGCAGGTCATACAAGGGGCAGGCAATACATGAAAAATCCTTGGTGTCTACTGTCCTTTGACATGAACCCCTGGTGATATGCCTTACCCTGGTGCAGCAGTGAAAACAGGGTGTTTCCTCCCAGAGTGTCCATAATGTTCTGTACTCTGGGGAAGGGGTGGCGGTCTGGGTGAGTTTTCCTATTGAGCTCCCTGTAGTCAATACATAAGCGCAGAGTACCGTCTTTTTTTCTTAGACAGACAACTGGGGATGAGTAGGAAGAGGTAGACTTTTCAACCCACCCTTGCGCTATCAAGTCCTGTACGCAGTCTTTCATCTCCTTGTACAAAGGCTTTGGGACAGAAAGATATGCTTTTGACACTGGCTCAACATCTTTTAGTGAGATGTCCATTTGCAGGTTTTCCACACAGCCTATGTCATCATCAGTCCTGGAAAATGACTCTGATTCTTCTCTTAACATCTGACTGACTATTTTTCTCTGATGTTCTTCAAGCTGAGTCAAATCAACAGGAGGATCCCACGGTTCCTGTGCAGGGATGCTTTCACTGGAGCTCTGAGCCTGGACATGGTGAATGGATGCAGTTGGTAGATGATCTGTTTTAAATATGTTGGCAGGATAAACTGACCTCACTGACAGTCCTTCCTTGCAGTGTAATGTCATGACCCGTAGGGTTTTGCACACTAACACTGATTTTTGGGGTCATGCCTGTCTTTACTGACACACAAGGGTATCACAAAGTCCAGTCCTTCAGGCCACTGTGGATTCTCATGAGGTTCGAAAATCAGAGTCTTGTCCTCTTTGAAAGGTGGGGCCTGCACTCGACACTGAATTTGAATGGAGCTCTGTTTAGGCACACTGATTCTCTCATTTGCTGTCCTTACATTATGATCACATGCTTGCCCTACACTCACTGCATTAATAAAGCTTTTCGCTTTGTTCTTCATGAGATGAGGAAAAGCCAATTTTACAGCCTTCACAAGTCTCCTTGCTTTGTCTGATCTTGCAGGCTATCTAGTACAAGGCGTTCAATGACATTAAAGCCAATAATGGGACACTGTTGTTGGTTGCCTTTTAGCAGTAGCATGGGTATTTGCAAATCCTGATCACTAGCGGTGAGCTTAAAGGACATTTCAAGCCAGCCGATATGTGGTATTTCTGTCCCATTGGCTGCTTCAATTTGTAACGGGTCGAGTGGGTCGACTAGCTCTGCTACATCTCTGAGTGGCACATCAGGTAAATGGCTTCTTTTCCATTTTTCATCTATAGCACAAACCTGTGAACCTGTGTCCCAAAGTGCCTGTATTATTTGTTGCAGGAAACATCTGATTAAACACTTCTTCCGTACTAGCTCTCTTACAGTAGATGTTTTCTCTGGAGCACAATTTTTTTGCATTTAACTTTCCCGCATGACTGTGTTGCCTGTTTCTGCAACATGCATAAGGCTTACAGTGTCTTTTGTGTGCCGGCCAATGGGTTCCCTGGCACTCTTTTGAACAGTACAGTGTGGTTTTACAGACTGAACAACATTTTAGTTCTTCACGTCCTTTTTCTTCTTCACAACATGTGCAAACTTGGGACTTATCTATGTTACTGGTTGCTTCATGTCCCGTGGGAGCAACCCCTTTTAGTTTAAAGGACTCCTCCTAGCTGGCTCTACTTGTCTCTGTGCTTTACAACCTGCTCTGAAGTGCTCACTGCTTCCACACCTAAAGCAATGCTGACAGTACTCTTCACCCGCTTGGATACAAGAGAAACACTTTGGGTGGGGGCGTGGTGCTGGTTAGAACCGCTGAGGTGCAAACCTTTGCTGGAACTGAGTTGTCTCCCTCATTAGTCCAGGACCGACTGCTGGTCGGTACTCCTGCACTGCTGTTGGTGACTGCTGTTGGTAAAAGGGCATAGGATCTGATTCATTGTTACAATGTGGGGACTGTGGGGGCAAGAACACTGGATATGGGGCAGACATATTTGCTGGTTCTCTGTTTGGCTGGAGATATTGTGGGGGCGCAGGTGTGGATTTTTGGATGGTTTCTCTGATCTGAGAGACCTCAGCTCTCAAGTCCGTCAACAGTGCCATGTCAGAGCGCATTTCTTTGATCTCAGAAAGCAGATCTGGAGGAAGTGTAGCTGTGTGTTGTGGGATGGTTCTTTTCTTTTCCACTGGAGGTTCACTTGACTGAACTGTATTCACATTAGTTACACATGATGGAGCAGCATGTTTCTTTTTGTCCTGCCTCTCTTTTTCGTTGCCGCATGCCATGTTCAGTTTCTCCAGCAGCAGTTCATCTGAAGTGTTTGTTTGGACATGGGGGTCACTCTTAATATTGTTGCTCTGAATGCCACTTAGGACAGTGTGCATGAATAGACTCTGGACTAGTGCTGGGTTGTACTTTAGACTTGAATCAGCTTCCTGCGAAGCAAACAGGATCTTCTGTCTCAGGTCCATTGCTCTTATCAGGAAGATCTCTGGTAATGAGATCTGAGAATCCTGCGAAGGGCAGGCAGGGTAAGTTTGTCTTTCCCTTCAAGGTAACTTCGCGACGGCAGACCTGGTGCGATGGCACGGATTACAGCATCAACAATCTCTGACTCTGGATAGTCTTTGCTGAGCCCACTTTCAATCTGTCTGGCTAAACTAGAAAAGGTTAGCCTATCTTTTTGCCCGAGCTCACCTATCTGGCCAGATATCTTAAAATCTTTGTGCCACATGGAACCATTAGAGGGTGCTGGGGCCATATTCTTTGCTGTTTTGCTGAGACTGACAGGGGGGTTCATACTTGATTTCATTAGACCATGCATTACATCCTCTTTTTCGTTCAGTGTCAGCCTTAGCGCCTCTACCTCTCTCTGGAGGTTTTCCTGTTCATCTGTTTGGCTTAGGATCTCACGTTCACTTAGGTTTGTCTATTATGTCCCGAATATTAAGGATGTCTGCCATGACCTCATCCTCCTGATCAGCCAGTTCTTCCTGTTCAAGATACTTATTTACATAAGAAATTAATTGACTGCGAGTTTTATCAGCCATGTGTTCTATTCCTGGTCCCAAAATCTGAAGTGCGTTACATACTTTAATCAGCTGTTTCACAGTCAGTTGGTACAATGTTCCTTTAATCTCCAGTTGCAGCTTCTCCAATTCAGACTGCTCCCTAGTGGTCACTTTTGCTCACTTCAGGATACAAGTTGCCAGTTATGTCTGAAGACCACCTTGACCGCCTTGTCGGACTCTTCTCTCTGATGCCTGGATTGTTTTAAGAGATGATGGATGCGAGGATTCCACTTAGAGCTCAGGGATGGTCCTCAAGCCAAACATACCAGCGGTGCCTCCAAATGTTGTGCCCTTAAAAAGGGGGAATATTAACAGGAGAAGGATGAGGATCAGTTTCAGGACCACAGATATTGCGAGTGTCTTTTTAACATATTTTCAATTATCCAAATTATTGTTTCAACTAAATAAACACCACATGACATGTAAATGATACTTTTAACAAACTATCTCATGACATTTTAATTATCTTTCTTTTAGCTAAGTTATCGTAAGTTAATGTTCATCGTTATGACATGAACTAGTCACAAATATATTATTACATATGAAACAGTAACAAGCTTAAACACCAATGTGAACATTCAGACTCTACGGCGTAGCTACAAGGTATCCTACTGCTTGCTTACACGCTAACACGACTTAGCAAAGAACAAAACAACATATAAGTCCATAAAGAATGTCTTTTCCATTCATTTAAAACAAGAATAACATAAGGAAAAGTACTATCAACATTTGTTCATAAGTTTACAGTGCTTTGCAACCGGTAATTATCTTAAAAAGCGGGAATAGTAACGGGAGAAGGATGAGGAAAACACACATGCAGAACTCTGCTGTGTTTGTGGAGTTTGAGCCAGTCTCTCAGCCGTTGCACACTGAGTTGGTGCAACACATGAAACCCACCAACTGTCCCTTGGACATTGTTCCCGCCAAGGTATTGAAAGAGGTTTTTAATACCATTGGGTCTTGTTTCCTTGTTTTTATTAACTCATGTCTAATTTTGGGATCTGTCCCAGCTGCCTTTAACATGTTGTGGTCAGGCTCCTTCTTAAGAAACCTCTGTTCAATTTTAGACCTGTCTCTCACCTGCCTTTTCTCTCTAAGGTTTTGGAAAAGGTTCTTTTTATACAACTTCAGGCATTCCTGGAAGAAAATTCAGTCCTTGAAAAATTCCAATCTGGGTGAAGATCCCGACACAGCACTAAACCAGCACTGTTAAAAGTCCACAATGATATTGTCGTATCTGTGGATGCTGGGAATCCTGCTGTGCTGGTGCTGTTGGACCTCACAGTGGCCTTTGACACGGTGGACAATGCAGTTCTTATCTCTCGCCTTAATCACTTTGTGGGCGTCCGTGGCACTGCACTTAAGTGGTTCAGCTCTTATTTGGCCAACAGGAGCTTTTTTGTATTGATCAACGTCCTCTCCTCATCACACACAGGGTGCCACAGGGTTCTATCCTCGGCCCCATCCTTATTTCTTTATACTTGTTGCCTTTAGGGGCAATTATAGCCAAGCATAATTTTGTCATTTTATTGTTATGCAGATGATTTGCAAATGTATCTGCCAGTAAACTTTAACTGTATTGATGACATTACGCAGTGGCTTTCAAAATGTAAAACTGAATGCATTATTTTTGATTCTTCACCAACATCCAATGTTGCTGTCTCTAGCTTTGGCACTCTGGCTTCATACGTTAAGCCAGCTGTATAGAACCTGGGGGTGACCTTTGACAGCAGCATGACATTTGACAATCAGATTAACAGTGTTGTTAGAATGAGCTTCTTCCAGCTTCGCCTTCTGGCCAAAGTTGAGCCCTTCCTTAGTAGGCCTGATTTGGAGAAGGCAATTCACATCTTCATTAGTTCAAGGTTAGACTACTAATGCACTTTATGTTGGTGTAAGTCAGTCTTCAATGTCGCGCATCCAACTTGTCCAAAATGCTGCTGCTCGGATTTAACCAACACCCCCAGGCGAGAACACATTACACCCATTTTATACTCTCTCCAATCTCAGACTTGGCAGATTTTAAACGTTTTAGAAAGTAAAAATTGATACTCAGGATGGGAGGAGAAGGAAGAAATTTTAATATGATTTTTGTTTCTTTGGATTGGGGCCTTTGATACCTTAGTTTTCTTATCCCATTTTTAACCCAGCGCTCCTGTCACGCTTGTAAAAACTATCTGGAAATCCCATTCTGTGAGCGTATGAATAACCATCTGCAGCGTTACACTGGATCTCCTCCGCTGTGTCAGAACGACGGCCCTTTCCCCCGTAATTTCATTCTGGATATGAAAAAGAAGTTGACGAATCAGACTCCTTGCAACGGTGAACTCAGTTTGTTGACCGTCTGACCCTACACGAGAAATTCAGGGTGAACAATCCTGCGATTGCAGAAGAAAACCTGACCTGACGCACCTTCTTCTGTGGGCTGTTCCAATGTGAAGTCTGCTGTTTAGCCTGCATGTCAAAGCCATAGATCCTACTCTTGTCACCAGTGATGCTCCGTCATCCTAGGCCTGTGGACAGAGATCCTCACAAAATTCATAATAATAAATCCATAATGTGCAAGTTTGCCACGGAGCCCGGCCGGGCACAGCCCGAAAAAGCTACGTGGCACCTACCTCCTCTCCATCCTGTGGGCCCACCACTCATAGGATGAACCGCTGGGGTCGGGTGCGCTGCCACACGGGTGGCAGTGGAGGTCGGGGACCTCGACGAACCGGACCTGGGCTGCAGAAGCTGGCTCTGGGGACGTGGAACGTCACATCTCTGTGGGGGAAGGAGCCGGAGTTTGTGCGGGAGGTGGAGCGCTACCAGTTGGATCTGGTGGGGCTTACCTCTACGCACAGTTTCGGTTCTGGAACTGTACTCCTGGATAGGGGTTGGACTCTTTTTTTCTCTGGAGTTGCCCAGGGGGAGAGGCGACGGGCGGGTGTGGGGATACTCACAAACCCCCGGCTGAGCGCCGCTGTGTTGGAGTTTACCCCGGTGGACAAAAGGGTCGCCTCCCTACGCCTTCGGGTGGTGGGGGGGAAAACTCTGACTGTTGTTTGTGCATATGCACCAAACAGGAGTTCAGAGTATTCGACCTTTTTGGAGACCCTGAATGGAGTCCTGCAAAGGACCCCAGTAGGGGACTCCGTTGTTCTGCTGGGAGACTTCAACGCCCACGTGGGCAATGATGGAGACACCTGGAGAGGCGTGATTGGGAAGAACGGCCTCCCTGATCGGAACCCAAGTGGTTGTTTGTTATTAGACTTCTGTGCTAGCCATGGCTTGTCTATAATGAACACCATGTTCGAACATAAGGATGCTCATAAGTGTACATGGTACCAGAGCACCCTAGGCCAAAGGTCGATGATCGATTTTGTGATCGTTTCATCTGATCTGAGGCCGCATGTTTTGGACACTCGGGTGAAGAGAGGGGCAGAGCTGTCAACTGATCATCATCTGGTGGTGAGTTGGATCCGGGGGTGGGGGAAGACTCTGGATAGACCTGGTAAGCCCAAACGTGTAGTGCGGGTGAACTGGGAACGTCTGGAGGAGGCCCCCATCCAGGAGATTTTCAACTCACACCTCCGGCGGAGCTTTTCTGGCATTCCTGTGGAGGTTGGGGGCATTGAACGTGTGATGAGATGTTCAAAGCTTCCATTGCTGAAGCTGCGGCGGTGAGCTGTGGTCTCAAGGTCTTAGGTACCTCAAGGGGCGGTAACCCTCGAACTCTGTGGTGGACACCGGTGGTCAGGGAAGCTGTCCAACTGAAGAAGGAGTCCTTTAGGGATATGTTATCCCAGAGGACTCCGGAAGCAGTTGCAAGGTACTGACAGGCCCGAAGGGCTGCAGCCTCTGCCGTGTCAGAGGCAAAACAGCGGATGTGGGAGAAGTTCGGAGAAGTCATGGAGAAGGACTTCAGGTCGGCACCAAGATGCTTCTGGAAAACCATTCGACATCTCAGGAGGGGGAAACAGGGAACCATCCACGCTGTGTACAGTAAGGATGGGACACTGTTGACCTCAACTGAGGAGGTAATCGGGCGGTGGAAGGAGCATTTTGAGGAACTCCTGAATCCGACTAACACGCCCTCTATGGTAGAGGCAGAACTGGAGGCTGATGGAGGATCATTGTCAATTTCCCTGGCGGAGGTCACTGTGGTAGTCAAACAACTTCACAGTGGCAAAGCCCCGGGGGTTGATGAGATCCGCCCAGAAATGTTGAAAGCTTTGGGTGTGGAGGGGCTGTACTCCAAGGTGCTGGAAAGGAGGGTTCGGCCAATAGTCGAACCTCAGATTGAAGAGGAACAATGTGGATTCTGTCCTGGACGTGGAACAACAGACCAGCTCTTTACCCTTGCAAGGATCCTGGAGGGGGCCTGGGAGTATGCCTATCCAGTCTACATGTGCTTTGTGGATTTGGAGAAGGCGTATGACCGGGTCCCCCGGGAGATACTGTGGGAGGTGCTGAGGGAGTATGGGGTGAGGGGGTCACTTCTTGGGGCCATCCAATCCCTGTATACTCAAAGCAATAGCTGTGTCTGGGTTCTCGGCAGTAAGTCGGATTCGTTCCCGGAGGGGGTTGGTCTCCGCCAGGGGTGCGCTTTGTCACCAATCCTGTTTGTGATATTCATGGACAGGATATCGAGGTGTAGTCGTGGTGGGGTGGGGTTGCAGCTCGGTGGCCTGGGGATCTCATCACAGCTTTTTGCAGATGATGTGGTCCTGATGGCACAGGATTATATCTCAACACTGGCCTGGGAACGCCTCGGGATCCCCCAGTCAGACCTGGTTAATGTGGCCCGGGAAAGGGAAGTTTGGGGCCCCCTACTGAAGCTGCTGCCCCCGCGACCCGACCACGGATAAGCGGTTGAAGATGAGATGATGAGATGATAATGTGCAAGTGTGTAACACAGTTGCCGACACTGACCACATCACGTACAGTGGAATACTAACATACTGACATTTATTGCTCGCCCCTGCTTCATTCGAATTAATGTGCTGTGCTTTGATACAAGTTGGGATCAAAGGGCGTTCAGACCAAATATGGTCAATTTGGCTTTGAGTATAAGAAATAAATAGTATTTAAATATAATAAAAAGTCAGTGTGTTGGAGCGTAGCCCTACTGGTGGGGGGGGGGGGGGGGGGGGGGTTCCCTTCGCTGCTGAAAGGTTATCGTTGGTAATCTCATAAATTATATGTTGATTTTACATTGTGAGCAGTCAAGTCGTGGCTAATGGTCGGACCGTACAGTGTGCACATAAATTCTGAGCTTTGGCTTCTGTTCGGCAGGATTCTTGTCCTAGACCTCGGCCATGTCCTCGCCGTGTGTTCGTTTCTTCAGAGGGAGAAAACAGTCATGAGTTCAATGCATTCAATCAAATCATGTTTATTTGCTCCAAGCAATAACAATACTTACAGAGTCTCTGGGTTTCTGTCTCACGAGTCACCAACCAGGGCTGGATCGCGCAGAGGACAGGAACATGGTACAATAGTTAATTTCTATTTATCCCACATGGTGGGTGCGGTCTGTACGTGGGTGAAACGCATGACTATGTGTCTGGACTTATCGTAATCGTTATTGTGTAATTATTTTGCTGTCCTAGGCTAAATTTGTTCTGAGTGGAACAATTTGTTCTGAGCAGCACATCTTGTGACATCTACTGTCTGTATGTTAATTAGCCTTATGCACATAGTGCAGGCACTGCAAGATTTGTTATGAAAACTTAAGTATAACGTATGTCAAGCTATATAGGTGTCAGTATTTATTTAGCTATATGTTATTCCAGTATTTAATGTCATTAATTAGTTATATGTTAGTTCAGTGCAAAGTGTTATTTCAGTACAACAGTACAAAATGTTATTTCAGTACACTTCACATCGTAGACAATTTACTCGGACAGTAGGTTTTGGAGTTTAACAACAGCATTTTTGAAATCGCACAGTGTACGCCCAGCAAAAGGTCAGTCAAGCCTCACAAACTTATAGATATCAGTCACTATGCCAGATTTTTTTCATCTGTGAAAATGTCAAATGCTAAAGAAAGTGATTAAAAAAAATCCCATCCTTCCACCAAATTTCTTGAAAATTCAATCCCACTGACAGACAAACAAATAGGGCAGAAAACACTAGGAGGAGGTAACTATGACATGTTCACATAAAACACAGGCAGGTTTCCAAAATCAGATTCCTCTTTTAGTCTTGCAGCTACCGTAGAATGTGCTACACGACAGTGTGTGTGCGTGTGTGTGTGTGTGGGTGGGTGTTGCTGCCTGGCTTATTCATTGCTTCGGCTCAGCAAGGCAATGGGGAGGAGCAAATGTCACGCTGTCTGAAAAAGCTAAAGCAACTGACTGTTGAAAGTCTCAGGAGAACTGGGAGGAGGAGGGATGGCGAACTGGAAGCCCTGTGAAAATGAAAGTGCTGAGTGAAAGGTGGAAAACATCACAAATCTCTTCATACAATGAGCACTCGCTACGACTTTCTGCACGCACATGCACGCACGCACACACACACACACACACACTATATTGCCTATAATCACATTCCAGAGTGTCTCTTCTGCTAAATTGAATTGTAATTGGCAGACAATGGGCGTAACATCACAATTCATTGGCTGGCTCATATAGAGCCTGGCTCATATAGAGGCAGCTCGTCTAAATTGAGACTAAAGTGGGCCATGCTTACTGATGAGCCCAGAGCGTTAATGAAAGAATAAAAGGAGGGAGCAGAGCACATAGAGGAAACATGCAGGCACAGAGAAGAAAGGGGTGTGTAGTAACTCTGTTAAATTAATTGCCCCATGGGCACGGTGTCATTAATAATTATTGTGTGTGTGTGTGTGTGTGTGTGTGACAACAGCAGCAGAATGTCTACCTCCTCACCATATGAATGCACAGCCATACTTGAGTGATCTCCTGTGCTATAATGGAGCTTTTATTAGAAGAACAGAATGTAAATAAAGTCCCTCTCTTCTCTTTCAGTGTATATTTCTCCACTTGTGATTGCTAGTTGAACCTGTATTTTTACGATGACACAGGAGGAGCGCGCACCATGCTCATGAACAAGGCCTCTGTTTCCTACAAAGTTAATTAAGCTGGTATTTGTCAATTTGCTCAAAAGCTCCGAGATTTTCGGATCAAACCTAGCTCCTTCTGTCGTTAGACAAATTTTGTGGGCAAAGATTATTGTAGAGAACATATTTCCAAGTGCTTCACTTTTTAATCTTTTGCCATTTAAAATAAAAACATCAATCAGCGGCAGATAAAATCCGATCTAGCTGATTAGCGTCATTTCCTGGAACGACGGAGATGAAGCGTTTGGTTTATATCCTGTTAATTTGCTCACTGTCTGTCATGGATACCAATGTTGTCATTATATACATTTCATTAGTATGATAAGCCTCTTGAGATGAACCATCTCATTTTCAAGGGTCCTTAAAATCAAATCAGAACGAATACTCTCACACGTACACTAATAATAATAATAATATATTTTTTTGATAATGCACTTTTCAATATGTAAAAGATCGCAAAGTGCTACATAGTAAAAGCAGGATCATAAAATAAAACAAGCAAAAGAACAGTTGCTTAAAATTAAGTTAGTTAAAAGTTTTTTTTAAAAGAAAAGTTTTTAGGCCTTTTTTGAAGGCTTCTTCTGTCTGTGGGGCCCTCAGGTGGTCTGGAAGTGAGTTCCGCAGATGAGGGGCAGCAGAACAGAAGGCGCTGTCTCCCATGGTCCAGAGTTTGGTTCTGGGGGGATGAAGGCGGTTGCCATTTTGTGAATGGAGGTTTCGGGTTGAAGTTTGCTGGGTGAGGAGTTCGTTGAGGTAGAGTGGAGCATTGCAATGGATGCACTGGTCGGTGAAGAGAGTGATTTTGTACTGGATCCTGGAAGAGACGGGGAGACGGGGAGCCAGTGAAGGGCGTGAAGGATGGGGGTTAGGTGTTCATATTTACACACTCTCATCAGGATCCTAGCAGCCCTGTTTTGTATATGCTTGAGTTTTTGCAGAATTTCTTTGGTTTATCTGATGGTAGATACATATAGTAAATATACAAATACTTCATATATACTTCATATAGTATATATGAAGTATTGACACTGTTCTGGGACCACCCTGCCCTCCCACGTGCCTATGTGGACACTGAGGGCTCTATTTTTATCTAAGCACATTGTCTAAAGCACATGGGACAGGTGGAAAATGAAACTAGCAGGGACATTTTCCATCTGACTTGGTTGAAAGAATTTCAAATTATTGTAACTAAGGGTTTAATGATTAAAAAAAACATCCAGCATCAAATCTGGCAACACCGATGATGACTATATGAATATTCAGGGGATCACCAAAGGGATCTTGAATATCTTGACCATCTTCAAGGCAATCCCTTAAATAGTTGGTGAGATATTTCAGTCGGAGCCAAGTAGTGGACCATCTCAAGCGTTTGTGTATAAATGGATGCAAGTCATGATGGAGGGGCTTATCGCTGTGAAACTTTACAGTTAATAATGGAACCTTCTGCTGTTTCACCATCAAACGCTATTGATAGGACACGTTTTCAGGTTTCTTCCGATTCAGAATGAGGTTTTGTTGCCTCATCACAGACTCAAGTGTATTTCTCAGAGAGGTTACAGAAAGGTTTTGAGAGAGATGGAGGAAGAAAGACAAATGTGAGAAAAGGAGGGAAGGAATCAAATGTCAAAAGGAGAGATAAAGTGCCTACAATCGAATGCTTCAAATCTCCGACTCATATGAAAAACTGCAACCTGACAGGTCTGTAAAAGTTTTGTTCCAGTTTCCAGCTGGAAGAACACTGGACTGCACCACGTACACGAGGTTAACAAGACAATCAGGCACTAGACCAAGGGAATGTGTCGACTATTTATAGGGATTTTCCTGGCGGGAAATGCTAGGACAGGAAACATATCAGATGACAGGTGTGCAGTTATAAATTGACCAAGAACCACAAACTGAAAAGTCAGGAAGAGTTAGAAGTGACAAAATAAAACAGGAAATTGAAAATGATGCAGAAAAAATATCAAATACTTGATACTTGAGTACCAAAAGCTAACAGGACTCAGGCTAAAAGTCTTCACAGAGAAGACACGGCATTGGACTGTACTGCAGTGTAGAACTAGATAAGGAAAAATGTCAGATAAAAACCCCTGTTAACCTGGCTGCTTAGCTTATGTAATCAAACTAACACTAACACCTCCAGTCTGGTTAAGAAGGCCCACTAACGCCTCTTTTTCCTGAGGACACTGAAGAGACACCACCTGTCTTCAGCTGTACTGACTAACTTCTACCGCTGTGTGATCGAGAGCATCCTGACCAGCTGTGTCACAGTCTGGTACGGAAACTGCTCTGTCGCAGACCGTAAGGCGATACAGCGGGTGGTAAAAACTGCCCAGCGCATCACAAGGTGTCCACTTCCCGCCACTGAGGACGTCCAGAGGAAACGCTGTCTGCGTCGAGCCCGCAGCATCCTTAAAGACCCCTCCCACCCTGCCCACAGACTGTTTGTCCTCTTGCCCTCCGGTAGGCGCTACAGAAGCCTTCGGACCAGAACCAGCAGACTGAAGAACAGCTTTTTCCCCAGAGCTGTCTCTCTATTGAACTCTGCCCCCCGAACTCTGAACTCTGTCTCCCTTCCGAACTCTGCCCCCCGCTGACCCCCCTGCCCCTGCATATCTCCTCACACCCATCATCCCCCCACCACTCCTCCTGGTCACACACACACACATCTCTCATCCACCTGTATTATTGTCCACTGCAACTAAATCTGTATAGTATGTTCATATCACCTCAATAAGTTATCGACCTGTACATTTGTCCATATTCTGTATATTCTGTATATTATCTGTTACCTAGCATAGCATGTTCACTGCACCTTAATCTGTATATTATAATCTGTAGAATACACTTATACTTATATTTATAGTATTTATTTATATTTATAGCATCCCATTAATCCATCCATCCATATATACCCAATAATTCACATTTTTGTCTATCTGTAAATTCTGTAATTACTTTTGTACATAGCACAGACTCTTGCACTATCTGCTTATTGCACTTCTGGTGAGATGCCAAACCTCATTTCGTTACTCTATACTTGTATATGTGTAATGACAATAAAGTTGAATCTCATCTCATCTCCTCATATTAGGTTTTTCAGTTTAATCTTAAAAGAGAAATTCCAGGAGGAGAACTAAACAATCTGTTTTGTTAATGTTAATGTAACCAGAAATCCCACTAACTAATTTAATTGGTTTGGTTTCACACAAAAAAAAAAGAAAAGTATCCGGTTTAATAATCCTCTGCTTCAACATGTGGAGAAGTCCCACCTTGACAATCCTGCTGTGCACAGTCATCACTAAGCTATGATTTGACAATCACTGAGGTCAGTTATATCTGCATTAATTTCCTTCCACTAACATCTGCGTTATTCTGAATGGATTGTCCCGAGGTGGAATAAAAGAGCTGTCAATGAATCATTTACACTGGAGAAAAATGCACATATGTACACACACAGCAAAATAAAAGCTGTTTATCTGTATACTTAAGGTAAGCAACTGCAAAGAGGAATGAAGATAGAATGATGACTAAATGCTCTGTGCGAGGTGGCTGCTGCTTCTCTACGAATGATCACAACCTGTGAAGCCTCGTCAGGCTGGATTTGAAACCGAGAGAGGGTCTAATTAGCTTTTAGGGAATCATTGGAGTGTGCTCTCCCCTTGCCCTGATTCGCCGAGAGCGGGAAACTGCATGCCCGGCATCCTCCCCTGTGTAATCACTGGTCTCTTCTCGACTGTCCTCCACGTCTGCACGGCTCTCCCGGAAGGATTTGGGCTCTAATTAAGACGATTCACCACCGAGACAAGGAAGGAGGGGGCGGTGACCCCGCTCACACAGTTAGAGGTTCAAAGGCAAAGAAAGAGAAGCACCAGAGTTGTAAAAGCACAGGAAAGAAAACAAATGGAGCACCCAGGCTGTGTGAAAAATTATCAGGATTAAATTTTTTTTACACAGGTACAGCTATGTTTTAATGAAAGAAGAAAAACAAACACAATCCATTTCAGCATCATAATAACTAATACATAAAAAGTTTCAATCAAAAATATTTTGTGTCGGGGATTTGGTTAGCTCATTTAGTAGCGCCCCCAAATATGGAGGCTTGAGTCCTCCTGCAGCATCCAAGGTGTACTTGCTGCCTTGTGGTCAAAGGTCAGATAGGCAATCAGGCGATCACTCGCCCCGCTGCACGAGCACATGGACACACAAGCGAAGCAGCGGCCGGCTGAGTGACAGCCTAATTACCCAGTGTAAGGGAACGAAACCCCTCGGCTGTGCAGCAGTTAACAGGATCAGAAAGCCACTTGTCCTCTTCTTCTCCCCACTTCGCCTTTATGCAAATTTATTTTTCTGTAAGTGCTGTAGCTCAAGTGCGTTATATATGTGTGTGTGTGTGTGTGTGTGTAATATAGAGAGGGTGGATTGTTCCAAAGATAGGGCAAAGATAAGTGTATTCTCACACACATGAAAGGGCCGATGGAATGACTCAGGGCCTGGGTCCGCAGATAAAGTAAAGCAAGAGAGAAGAAGAAAAAGGGAATTGCTTTTGGTCACCCGGGGAATAAACCTTGTATGGTGAGGTTAACCAGGATTACTTGTGTGTGTGTGTGTGTGTGTGTGTGTGTGTGTGTGTGTGCCACGGAAAAAAAAGCTTTCTCTATTTTAGAGCTCTTGGTTCAGAGTCAGTCAGTCTATATGCCAAGGTTAAATGTCGGACCTAACGACCTGACCTATTCACACAGACTCTCAGTGTGAGCAGAACAACACTCGTGCTATGTTTGTGTTTTCAAGACGGTGTTTGTGTTTACTAGAAGCCGGCAGAGAGTGAAGGTTTGAAGCAGAGGATCGGGTGTTAGAACAGCTGCAGTGAAGTGAGGCTCTCTGGATAAAAAGAGGAGGATGTGTCCGATGGCCCTTTACATTGACCTCCAGGAATCACGTTTCAAAGGGAGATTGAAAAATGATCTTTACTGTACGTGACTTATACTTAAAGAGTGACACTTGCATCAACATCCCATTTTAGTTTGTGTAATTTGACTAACTTTCTCGCCTCCACACGCTCAACCAAAGTCGCAGAAACCTTTGGTTGGTCCTCAACAATTCTCGTGTTGGGGGAGGGGTTTTTCAAACGCTGTCAGATGATCCAACAAGCACTTTATTTGAACCCAGCATCAGAGATTGTATTAACATGCAAACATTGGTGAGCGAACTCTCAAAGTCTCATTTTAAACACAAAGCTGCCTGTAGTAAGCTTAGCTTAGCATGAGGACTGGAAACGGGGGTAAGCAGTCTAGCCCTGCTTTTATTAGTATACAGGTTCAGATCATAATCTGCAGCTGACTTTGGTACAGAAAGTTGGGGTTTGATTCCAGGTCATCCCAATGTGGGCCCTTAATGGTACCTGCCTCTATGATTGTAAGTCGCTTTGGACAAAAGCGTCAGCAAAATTAATGTAATGTTATAACCTTGCATTGCATCGGGGAACCAATCCTTTACAGATCAGCATCCTTTTATTTTTACATCACTAAAAACATAGTTAAGTGAACAGCTCCCACAGGCAGGAGTCAGTATTCGCCATCGTATAACTTTTTAAAATTAGGTTATAACCTGTGTTTCGCTCAGGAGAGCAAGGGAAATAAAACCCTAATTATCATTTTTGTTAAAATGACACTCTGACAGCTGTTTCATATTATCACAGAAATGGACCAGCATGTGATAACGCTCATAACACCACTGTAGAGCAGTACCACCCTGCCAGGGTGTGTCCTGTGAATGCAGTTTAATGGCCTGTGTTGTTCGTCAATGCAGGCAGAGCCGCTGCTGTTGCGTGGTTACTGCAACCAGACGGCAACGTCTGATCTGTTGGCTCCAGATCCGTTCTGCACTCCCTCAACATGAGATGCCAGGGGCATCACTGATGACCCTGCATATGGTACATGCACTTAGACATGCCACACACACAGAAGAGATGTACGCGCTCAACTCTGTCGCTCAAAGAAAAATGCTTTTGGTACAATGTAAGGCTTTGTACACACCTCTGCCCCTGCAGTGTTTACATTTTTCCTTCGTTTCACACACACTATTATCACGCAGACTTGTGAAGCTATTACACTAGCTCGGCAGGACTGTGTGAAAGAGAGAGCCCACAGCTGGTCGTGTAACGTCTTTATGGGTCCCTGTGGAAACAGTGGTTATGGCCCCTCCAACTCAATTATTGCATCTTTGCTAGTGTCCCAGTGACACAATGATAAATATTCATGCAGATTAAGCAGTGAACAGTTGGTGTGTGTGTGTGTGTGTGTGTGTGTGTGTGTGTGTGTGTGTGTGTGTGTCAGTGAATAGTGAATGGTTACTGAAAAAGTGTGGGGTCAATGATATCTTCCCCCTGAACTGTCGTCCTGGCCCCCCCTTGCCGTAGCATCTTTGTTGTACTTCAGGTACAACAGGTACAGTCAGGTACATTATAGTCAAAATAATATGGCTCTGTTCTGGGACCACCCTGCCCTCCCACGTGCCTATGTGGAAAGCCTGAGATAGGCAGAGCACATCTCCCTACCATTCCATGAGCCTTCATGGAATGTGAGTCAGGGATAAAAGCAGCCAATTAAACCCAGTGCAGAACAGAGCAGGCATCAATGACAACACATGACATTGATTAAGTCAAATTCATATGAAAAAGAGGTGCTGGGGTGGAGGGGGGTTATAAAGTGTCGTTCAGCAAAGCAAGAAGAGTAGGCAGGTTAAAGCAGCTTAAATAAAGCACACGATATGAGCCTTGCCAATTGAATGCAAAGAAGATGATCAGCAGAGCAGTCTCTACTGTCAGCTGATGTACTGTATAGTGGCGGCGCTTGACCTCATGGCCTGCCTGAACTAACGCTATGCTCAATTTGTGATAGCAGTTTGTGATTGCGAACATTGGAACACTGAGCTATTAGTTGTTTCTCTGTGAGGTTAGATGTTGGGTTACGAAGTATCCATTGGTCCCAGATCCTATACAAATATCCCCTCTCACTGGAATCTCTTGTATAGTAGCATTCCAACAATTCCCTTGTCTCCGTCCTAGTCCACTAATGTCTTGTTCCAGTAGCTCACTTCTCATCAGGTTGCCCTGGTTCCCCGACACCTGACGCACATGTTGTTGACCAGGGTTTCAACCGAGCCGGTGTGACGCTGTCATTAGCACTTTCACTCATGTCAGAGGTAGGCAGATATCATTAATGGCCTTGCCTAAGGGCCCACACTGGATTATGCCACACCCTGGCCTCGAATTGATCTAATTTGGGCCCCTTGTTATGATTTTCCCCTCTCAACCATTAAGATGTTTTTTATTTAAATAACTGACCCAAAGTGGTACAATTATATAGCATTTTACAAATAAGCAAAGTTTAGGGAAAAGGTCAACAAAAATGAAAGCAAATTTGTACAGAACTTTATCTTTTGCTTCTTTGCGCTCCCATTACTGTTACACAACAGTATATGTTTAAGTTAAAACCAGCTCCACCTCCAGAAGCTACAACAGCAAAATGCTCTTCACAAATTGATGCATCAGTATCAACAATTTATGTCATATCTTATAATATACCAGTCAGAGGGAACAATTTTTCTGTGTATTAAATAATTTTACTTTTGATACCTCAAGGACATTTTGCTGATAATATTGAAGAAGAATTGAGAATGTATGACTTTTGATTGAAATGTAATATTTTTACATTATTCGATTAGTACTTACTTAAGTAAAGCCTTTCTAAGTATCCCCCTCCACGATATGCCTTCCTGCAGATGTGGATGTACGGAGTTAGTTACTTTCCAGTTTGTCAGGTTTTGTGAGGTTTTTTACCAAATGGCCTCTCCTGTTTTTCTTATTTGTGTTAGATGATGTGTTTCCAGCTTTCTGTGAAGATGCTTGCTCAGCAGCATTATTTCTCAGCCACAGTGCTTCACAGGCTGACTAGTCTATTATCAGAACCTGTTTGAATCAAGTCGCCCTGCGAGATGTGAGGGCCATTCATTTACAGTCTGCCGGTTTGAACTCACCGGCTATGACCATACTTTACGCTGATTAAAAAAAAAGAAAAAAGCATTCAGTTCTGCAAAGAGGCATCCTCACAATGCCGATTACTGTTTTTAATGACCCTCTCAGACTCGTAAATAATGATCTCGCTCTCCGTGGTTTACGGTGAACAGCTCACAACTCACACAGCATGTCGTTATATCACCAACTGTGGGATAAGTGGGGTATTGACTTGGCTAAATGAACCCTCCATTTCTCAGTGATGGCCATGTGACTTCCTCTTCATCCCTGATGTTCCACAAAGACAATAATTCCTCCCCGAGTTTCTTTGACAGTAAATCTTGAAGGAAAATTCCAGTTTATTACAAAGTAGGTGTCATGTTTGTAGTTATGTGAATCATT
The DNA here is from genome assembly GCF_022379125.1 of Scophthalmus maximus. Classification (NCBI taxonomy): domain Eukaryota; kingdom Metazoa; phylum Chordata; class Actinopteri; order Pleuronectiformes; family Scophthalmidae; genus Scophthalmus; species Scophthalmus maximus. The sequence continues at coordinate 18,657,009 of NC_061515.1, read as the reverse complement.
TCCATTGGTTTTTCTACTTTGTATTTACCAAAGTAATTGACCCTTCACAAACGCTTGCTTGATTTCCAATCATGTATTGCACATATGCAGATGACAGTGATATCGGAGGCAGTCATCACTTAAATTCACTTTTAGAAACAATTGGACTTTAACCATATGGAAAATCTTGGTCGACTGGAATCGTACCTTATCAATCCATTGGATGCAAGAAGAAAAAGAAAAAAACAGCATTTTGTATCTAGATTAACTACATACAGACATGTTGTCCTTCTTCATATACAGTCATTGATTCCTACCGAATCTTGCTCTCCCCCAACAACAAAGAAGGAGCTGCATGATGCTCCACTCTGAACATGTTAATGTTCCATTATTTACTGCAGGAATCTCAAGATGGTTAACTGTTTATTGTTTGCCGCAAGGAAAATTAGAGCTGGCTCTTGGCTGCCAGGTCTGTCAACGAACTCCTCTCTTTATCCTCAGCCCTCCTCCACCTCTTATAAATCACTCAAGGCCACATCTCCCTCTTCCACATCCTCCCAAACTGTGGTCAAACTGTTTAGTTAGAAGCAACCTGGCTCAAATGGGGTCCAATCTCCTTTGTGTCTAGATAAAATAAGAGTGAAGGTATCGTCTGAGCATTTGAGGCAGATTCTCTGATTTGCTAAGACATCAATCTCCATCACGTCTGCTGAATGTGATCCACTCTCGCTCTCGCTCAGCCCCTCGCTCACTCACTCCCGCCACCTTTGTCGCCATCTGCTCTCGATTAATGTGAGTTACGAGCAGTAATTGAAGCATCTGTTCATCTGGTGTGCATCCTTTCTCTTTGACACACCAACACCTCTCTATATGTTTCACTCTCTCCTTCATTTTGTCTCTCTCAAACACTGAACTCATTTTGGTCAGTTGTTTGTCCACCAAAGAGGGAAACATCTCAACAGCATTTGAAACTATTGAAGTTTTGTACAGACATTCATGTTCCTCAGAGAAAAAATGGTAATCACTTGTTGATCTCCCGAATTTTACCTCTTGTGCCACTAGAAGTTCAAAGTTTTTTCTCACATTAGAGAACTATGCTCTATGCTCCACACTTCACCATTTGATAGTTTGCTATGAAAATGGGATCGGGCATTCCCGTTCCTTTCAGGACAAATTTGTAGTCTGCAGCTTCCTTTATGTCTTGAAAGTAATATTTTGGCCTATTCTCATTTTCTACTAATTTATGTTGGTTATAAGTAGACTGACCGGCCACAGTTGTATCCAGTTTTTTTAAGCTGCAATGTACAGTTCAGCACAGTTGTGACAAAGCCACGAAACTGCACTTTTGAGCAACGAAAACTTGGTCTGAGGTCAGTATAGTCAGCAGTATTTCACTGTTATTCTAAGAACAAAATGTTTAAAGCAAGTGCCTGGTGCTGAAACCCTTTTTCTTCCATTAAAATAGCTAAATTAAATACACATACATATATAATTAAAATCATTTTTGATAAGAATAAGAAGCAATAGAATTTCCAGAGAGAAGAGGCTTAGACATGCTGCTGCTGCTAAACTAGCAAGTCAAATCAAGACCTTGTCAAATTAGAAGTGAAAAGATGTTTATATTTACACATATATACATACATATATCATCTGAATTCTGTCAGACTGTTATGGTCAGACTACAGCCCCCCGGGGAAACTTGGACAAGGCGCCCGAGCACAATGCATGGTGGTATATATTGCTCGGCTTGTGACCATTGGTTGTAAACTACTTTTCACGATGCATTGTGGGATACAATGAGTGCAATATATAGGGTATAAAAAATTGCCCTAAAACATTTGGACAGCACTACAAAATGGCGAACTCCCTATATGGTGCACTATATATTGAGAAGAGGGTGATTTCGGACCCAGCCCATGAGTTTACATTCTTAAAATTGAGCCCCTAGTTTCCATAGTTTCTCCATAAGCACATGCTCAAGAGCTCCCAGGGTTTTTGTAGGAGACTCGCAGGTATAAAGAATAAATGAACACACATACTTAAGGTACAAACACACATGATCAAGATTAGTCTTGTCGCTTTTATTGATCACCTCAGTTTACCTGACAACAAGCTGTCAGCTAAAGCTGAAAGGCGCTTGATTGGGAATCAGTGTGAAATATGTGCAGACCAGACTAGAGAATCCAGACAGGAACCACAGCAGTCGGTGGAGAGTCTCTCCAGCCTGACAAGGATTTTCTGAGATGCTCAAGAACACTGCTGAGAGACAGACTGGAGAAAAAAAGAAAAGAAGATATCTAAGCATGTTCAAGGTGTGTCTGTGTATGTACAGTATGCATGTGTCTGTGAGAGACTGTCTGGACGGTACCCCCCGTATGAGCTTAGCAGGAAGCTTGGCCAGACTGAGCTAATAGGCAGGATGTGTGAGCGGCAGGCAGGAGGATGCAGACTCATCCGGCTGTCACATTCTGTTTGGCTATGGCATGTTTACACCCATGGTGGGGCTAAACAGCTCTGACACACACACACACACACACACACACACACACACACACACACACACACACACACACACACTAAGCCTTACCTATTGTGCTGTACATTCACACACAGTCTTGCAGAGATAATGGCCACTATGCTATGATTATAATGTTTCCTCCTCTCATATAATCATCATCCTCGTCTTTTTCCCAGAAGCCTCTCTAATCAAGGTAAAGGTAAATAAAAATGAAATGCCTAAATGAGTAACACTGCGTCCTCAGAACAGCAGCCAGATCAGTGTGACAGTGACAGATTTCAGGGGCAAAGCTAAGCAGAGGTAGACAGACAGGTGGGGCGTCCATATGTCACTCCAGCTACCAGCTCAGCTCTTCATCCCAGCCCCGGCCTGCCGCTCTCCTCTCCAGCCTGGACGAGGGTCAGAGGGCAGGCTGCCTTCTCTCTCTCCTCAACATGGACACTTGGCGTCAGCGTCAATGGAATCACAGGCCCTGTCTGTCAGCTTACAAAGTGCTTGCAAAAAATAGCAATAGATCCAGTCCCCACCCGAGAAATCAAATCCCAAAACAGTATGGAAACATTTAGTTCTTTCTGACACAAAACTCAATTAATCCCAATCTATGTATTTATTTTACTTTCTTATAGGAACGTGAAAGCAAAAGTAATGGCACATATTTACATTTGAGAAGCTGGAACTTATGAAATTAAAATAGTAGCCTATAAATGGCTAAAAGGATTAGTGGACTTTCAACATAGTTGCTAACTGATTTTTTTGTTGATTGACTAACCAATAGTTATGTGCGATACCACACATTTCCTTTCCGATCAAATACCAAGTAAAACCCAGATTGGTATCATCAATACCAATACAATATAGACACTTTGCACAAAAGGTATAAAAGCTTCTGTTCAGAAAAAGGGAAATTAAAAAATTGACATTATATCTACATATCTACAATAATAAGACATCAGACTACTCACGTTTGGGACTGAGTCACAGTCCCGTTGTTCTCTTCTCCTTTAGATCGCCACTGCATGACCGCTTCATATTCAGTGTTGAGATTAAATCTCAGATGCCTAATAAGATTTGTGGTGTTGTCACAGGACCTAACTGTCCTCCCGCACACATCACATACAGCGCGTCATGACAGCACTACTGGTCATCCATCTTCAGTGTCAACACTGTTTAGTGGCTTACGCACTAATAGAGTTTGACAATGTCAGGTGAAAACGAGAAGAAGTTCCTATCGACCTGGTAGTATTCAGACGAGATCCTGGTCATGGCATAGTTACTTTAAAGTGTGTCCCTGTTGTTAATCAGAGACACTTTTAGATATTGGTCGATCCTACAACAGAAAGCCAGAATTATAGATATTACAGTACAAACTTGATCACATGCTGGTTTGTTTTTGCAAGTTTAACTAAAATAAAAAAAATCCCCCCTTGCATCTTGTCAACTAATTTCGAGATGTTATCACTTTTACTCATTGTTGTATTTCTGAACTATAGCCTAAAACTGCTTAAAAATACCTCTACACACACACACACGCACACACTTGGAGAGCTTATCCTGATTTTATGTTTTTCTTTTTTCTATTTCTTTTATTTTACATCTCTGAAATTGTTTCAGTCTATTAGATCAAATAAACGACTTCATGACATTGATTTTTATAATTTGTTGATTTCAATGTGTAGCCTTGCATGAAGCACTTTGTAATTTTGGTTTTCAAAATGTTCTAGATTATTAAAGTATCATCGTAGCTTTGACCAATTTGAGTGTTTAGCAGTGTTAAGGGATATGACTCCAGTTGTAATTTCCAACCATCTATCCCACTTTGTGTTAATCATCAGTGAAATGACACTGTGCCCTGTTCACATCATGCACTGACACCAACAAGACCAAAGGCCTAATGCATCAGTTGAGTCGTGAAACCGGCTCCATTCGTTTCAATAAAGCTGTCTGAGGACGAGGGCGGGACAAAGCCAGTGCGGGTCCACAAAGTGGCAGGATTGGCCATGTAATCTAATTCCTCTTGTCTTTGTCTTCATCCATAAACTGTCATGACAAATTATGTTTAAATGGGGGGAGGGAGGGTAGATGATAAATGGGAGAGGAAAAGGGGAGGAATGGAGGGGAAGAGAGAGGTAGACGAGACAATTAGGTTACAGTCTGGTTGGCAGTGGGATACAGTGTGTGTGTGGGGTGTGTGTGTGTGTGCGTGTCTTTTGCTCAATCCTCTTATGAATTTAATGTCATGACTCATTGTCTCTAATCTTGCTGTGTAATACACAAGGTGTCTGAATGAAGTGTGCAGTGTGTGTGTGTGTGTGTGTGTCTGTATGCATGTGTGTACATTTAATTATGGTTTGGGAATAGCTACAAAGTCCATGACATTCTTATTAGCATGAGCAGTATTTTTTGTGTTACCGCAAGATGGAGATGACCAAGATGGAGGGCATGGTTAAGGGTCAAGGTGAAGCTAATTTTAACTAATTTAAAGCTTAACTGTAACAATGAAAGATATTTTCGAAATGTATCATGCTTTGTATGCTAAATCCTAACCTGCAAGAGGGAGCACCTCAAAATTGTACCTAACTACATTATTTGTTTACTTAGTTACTTTCCATGACTGTACCAGTCAAGTTAAATTTTAGCCTGGAAGTATCAGAATTACATAATAAAGATGTCGATCAAATGTCAAAATACTGAATATGAAAGCCTTAAAAAAAAATCTTCAATAGTTGATGTCTCGTTTTTTTCTTCTCCCTGCAGGCCTACTTTCGTCAGGGGGTTGCCCTGCAGTACCTGGGTCGGCATGCCGACGCCTTGGCAGCATTCGCCTCCGGCCTCGCCCAAGATCCCAAGAGTCTCCAGCTGCTTGTGGGCATGGTGGAGGCTGCCATGAAATCGCCCCTCAGAGGTATGTCTGTGTGACAACGGACACAACTGAGTTCACATACAGCCTGCAGAGTTATCATAGTTTGACATTTTCAGATGTTTTATATTTTATAAGTTTCTTAGTTTATTTTTATTTTTTTCAGTTTATTTTTAGTTAGTTTAGTAAGTACATATGTATTTTAATTATTATTTTGATGAAGTGCCTAGTTCATTTTTTTAAAGTTTTTTTTTTAGTTTTCCAGGTATTATTAGGAAAGATTACAAAGGTGAACAGGTGACTCTCTGTTTTCAGGTGACTGTATGTTTTTTATATTTGCCACCACTAGACTATTTACTCACGCACATCCTGGAGTTTTAAACCAGCTCACTAATAATCGATGCAACTTCAGTGAACATTTGAACCATTGCCTGTTCACACTTATGATGCTCCTACACACACCCACACCCTGTTATTTCCTGTGCAGAGCTCTGAGGTAGAGGTTACTGTTTATGGAGCTCTTAATGTTGCTGCTGTCTGACTGTAAGCTGAAGTGCACAGTCTTCTGTTCCTTCCACCACTGCTGGAACTTTTCATATGCTTCTAAGAGTGTCTGAGGTCAAATTAAAAATTTTGCTGTTTAGCCTTCTTCCGCAAACATCACCATCACTCCTCACTCCCACTCATTTAGTATTATCTAGTGCAGGGTCGGAGTCAAAATATTCCCAAATTGGACTGTGATGCTTTCTACCGACGGGTGCTTTAGCCATTCTTTTAAGAAAATCATATCATTTTGTTTTAATTTAGTGTTCATTTTACTACAACTACTTTTTTGCTTAGTTTTCATTAACCATAATAACCCTGGCAGTCTGCCTTCAATTTCTGCCTTGTTAGACCTGTCTCTCTGTCCACATACTGTAGGACAACATGAGGCGGATTAATACAGGCGGAAACAGTCAAACTAATGAACAACATGAACAAGAAACCAGAATTTTTTATTTGAAAGTTGAAAGAGAGGAAAGTGAAATGTAGGCTCTGCAGAGAATGTCACGTTTCTTTTGTTGTTTTATTCAGTAACCCTCCTCTGGGAATTGGATGTGAAAAAGTAAAAATATGACTATGAAATGAAGTGAATGCACATTTGATGTGAGGAAGATTGAGATAAGAGAAAAGAGAAACATGAAGAAAAGTGAGTTGTAGAAAATAAATAAAACAAGAATGGCAGATGAAATAGAAAGAGAAATATATAGAAGCTGAAACTGACAATAGTGAGCTAGTGATGGCGTATCAGCAGCCACTTAATGAAGTGAAAGCATGACTCACATCCAATTCTGCCTGAATCCTGAAAGCACCTGAGTCGACTGCCAGGTGAATCTTACGTGATGGCAGATCTACTGCCAAGTAGAACTGACAGTTTTTGGTTTGGTTTGAGACAGATATGCTATGAGTTTAAAGATGCTTCATCCATGAGGCAGCATTTCACTGGGTTATGGGGAACAAGAAAGTACATGAGTGGTTTTAAAATTAGAATAGGAGAAGAGTCAGTGTCCTTCTCTAAACAAATATCTGAAACAGACCCAATGAAACTGTACTTGACTTGCTAACTTTAAAGGTGACCTGTTATGCTTACATTCAGGTTCATACTTTTTAATTTGGGTTACCACTTGAAAAGGTTAACATGCTCTAATGTTCAGAAAAGGCATAAGTGTTCTCATTCTGCCCCTTCCTGCAGCTCCTCTTTTCACTCTCTGTTTAAAACGCCTAGATTTATTTTAGCCCCCCCACCCCAGTTTGCTCTGACTGGCCAGCTGGCCCAGTCTGTTGGGATTGGTCAACCGATTTCAAAATGTGTAGGAAATGTCACGCCCCTTCACCAGAGACGTGGAGATATCTCAGATTGCAGGCAGTTTTACCCCAAAAGACTCCAACTGTTACATCAGAGTGGGAGAGAAATCTAAACCAGTTGTTTAGAGCCAGGCTGTAGGGTTTAGCCAGCTCACAAAAAAATGGAAGGGTGGTCTTTTTTCACAGTTTGTGGGCTGGCAGGCTCCAAAGATACTCATATTTATGTCCACAAACACTGAAAAAGAGTTTTTTGCATAAAATGTCACATTTAAAGTGGTTTGCATCCAAGTCGCTATATGTAGGTTTTCTCTGCTGCCAGACACGGTGTCTTGCCAGGAGCTGGTTGTGGTGATGATCACTTGCCAAGAGCGTCAGCCATTGTTGCGTTTACAGGGGGGGAAAAGTGATAAAATCCTCTGAACAGTGCTACTTCTTTAGGACAGACTGGACTCTACAATGGCTCACTATCAGAAAGTGGTGAGACAGGCAGGGGCTAGCTGGTTAGCATGCTAATTTCAGTAGAATCAAAGATGAGATAGAATCGTATTTTCCAAATCTTAAATTAAGTTTGATGCTTAACTCATTGTTTCTGGATAGTACACAGCTGTAATTGCTAATGTTGGCTATGAAGCGATGGCAAACATTTAAAACTAGCCCCTTTTAATTAGTCAATTTACAGAAAAATAATTGCCAAATTTTTGATTGATTCATTTCATTATATCTTATTCATTAATTTTACTGGGAAAAACTCAATGTTTAGCAGCTCAGCTGTTTTGTTCACTCTCATGTACTCACTTAAAGCTGCAGTCTGTAGGATTTGCAAAAATAACTTTTTTTCATATTTGCTGAAACTGTCACTATATTCTGGTAGTAATCTGTGAGACAGATCATATGTGACAGAATCTAGTTCATCTGGCAACCCCTACTGCCTTTAATGCCATTTGGCAGTTAGCTACTGGGAGTAGCTAATGTGCTAGCCAACGCTAGGTACGTAAACAAGCTAACATAAACTGATTTACGGTAGCCTACGTTCAAAAACACTGCCGATGATGTTTTCACAAAAAGTCACAGGTAAATTTCAGGCAACAGTAACTAGCTGTGGAGGCAGAACCGAAGTGCAGCTGAGAGGGAGGGGGAGGGAGCAGGAGTCGTTGGATTTTGAATTCTGAGACTAAGTCCACACTCCTCTTAATCCTACCGACTGCAGCTTTAACACCTGGTATTATTAAAATGTGTTTCTTATCCAGACTGTATCTAGATATGATTTTAACTTGAAAACATTTACACCTGGTATTAATTTGTTGACTGAGGAGAGGACTGCTTCCTGTGTTTACTGGGTAATGACTCCTAACTGCCGAGCTGCTGCTACCTCACTAGTTAGTGATGTGATTATTATTTTCACCCATGTTTGGTTCCTGATGAAATATTTACAAGGTAGATTCTTGTGTGTCATCGGTAAGCCCCACAGTTCACAGTGCACTAGAATGTTTCCATAGCATAAGAAGTCGGAGAAAGAGTAAATAAAATCCGGATGGTTTGCAGGCCAAAACTGGCACAGGATTATGCTTTTACCCATCAGCAGTATCAGAATGAGAGCATAGCGCCTCAGGAAAAGCCTTCTACTTGGCAAGCTACAGAAAAAGCACATGGAATTTTTGCATTTGCTGGAGAGCAAATTGTGGTTGGGTATTCACAATATGTCCCATATATTTGAGGTAGAGCATGTTGAGCACAAGACTGGTGCTAGCTGACTTTCAATGTTTTTCAAGTAAAGAATTTACAAACAGCAAAGCAACGGAATCTGTGTCAAGTTTAATCAGCAGCAGCAGCAGCAGTGCAAGAGGAATGCAGCATCCACTCCTTACAGTCAGTGTTTGGCAGTGATGGTAGCATGTTGTGATCAGTGGCAGCAGCTATGACACAGAACGTAACAAGAGTCCTGCCTGAATCATGCAGATCTGATGCTCAGTGGGAGGTTGTTCTGCTGTCCATTGGTTGCAGTGCACCTTCAGAACTCTATCTGCCATGAGCTTCAAAGCAAGTGAGTGTTAGCAGGAGTGGCAACACTTGAGTAAGCAGCGAGAGCAACACGTTGGATCATGGTGTGGGCCAAAATACATTAAGCGCAGGAGGGAGCGGCCTCCTCTCAGTAATCTGTCTTTCTGAGGTTTGCTGATGTCTTTCTTACAGGAGGATGTGTGGGGTGCATTAGTATATTGTATCGTACAAGTCCTAACAAAACATTTTAGTTGTGTCCCTTTTCTTCCATTCCCTGTGCCAAAGCTTTGGTGCAGACCTTTATTTTATTTAGTCAGTAGTAGTGTGTTGGAGAACTGGAGATTATCACCTGGCAGGAATATTTCCACCTCCACTCTCCCTTTCAGATATTTCACGTGACGGTATTTGGACTGTATTGATATAACGCTAGTCTTACTCAGCAATTTACATTCACCCATTCAGCCATCAGGGGCAATTTAGGATCCAGTGTCTTGCACAAAAGGATACTTTGGCATGCAGACTGCAGTAGCCAGGGATCGAACCGCCGACCTTCTGGTTAGTGGACGACCCGCTCTATCTCCTCACCAGAGAAAATGACAGATGACCTTGCGGTTTTTCTGTCATCATGAAAAAGATTCAGTCAACGATGGGAAATATGCGGTTAATGCGACCGCAGGGACCGACTGACCAACCTCACCATTAACTGCTACCACCATGAGCCATACCATGACTGAAAATGAACCACTGTTGGAGACTACTGCGACACAAACTAAATTTCAGTCAGCATGCCTTTTTTCCCCCCACTTGTGGTTTCAATCTACTGCGTCTCCTCTGCTTTCCTCACTTACAATCTTCTATCTACTTAAACGCATCAAATATCTGAGAAAATACACGTGCCCTGCTTTAACCGTACAAAACCTGGCACACAGAAATAGCCCACAGCTCAGTTGAATGTCTCCAGGCGGTGTTCACTTGCTTTTCACACTCTTGTTTTGCTGCTCTCCTCTGAGAGTTTCACAACAATCTCAGTACGTCTCCTTTCACACCACTGACTCAAAGTTGATGATGCTCCACAGCCACTCAGGCCCTCTCCTCATGCAAACCAGGCATTTATACTCTAATCTGAACATGTCTGTCACCGCTGTTAAAAGTAATTATAAAAATGCTCACTCATCAACATTTCTCCACGACGAGTGAAATTTTTGAGACGTGATCAAATAATTTCACTTTCACTGACAAAGGCATGCAGTATAATATTCTTGAAAATAATATTATTTGAATATTCTAAACATATGCTAGATGGGACATTTTTTGATTGATTTATTGATCTGATCACCTTAAATGTAAGTTATACAAAACAACATAACCATATTCACTCCTTAGACACAGAGGAATCTATAATTACCATGAATTCAAAACATCCTGCCAACTAAGCAGCAACAAATAAGCAGTTATGAATTTGAGGAAAAAGGATTCATCTGCCTTCCTGCTGAGAAATAAATGAGAATATGGATGCCTCTCATATTCTTGCATTAATTAACGAGCAGCTGGTGAAATCTTAATCCTTCCCAATAATTTTTTTCAAAGAAAATTAAATTATGACAATTTCCATGTCCATCTTTTAAATTAAAGTTTCCTTTTTCTGACATTATTATAAACATCTTTATAAAAAGGCTTTAGGTCTAATAACTGAAAACAATCTCAGACGCCACTGTAAATAAAAATATTGCATAGAAAAGTACCGTTTTTATAACATGTATGATAACATTACCCTGCTCCCATATTTGCCAGTGTGCAGGATAGTGAAAAGCATGGGAGGATCAATGCAAACAGTACCCTGCAAGTGAGCAGTATAAACTTTGCAGAGTTTGGAAAATGTGTTTTTCAGGCCACACCACACACACACAAATGATAATTAATTCCAATTCCTTACCTAACCTGGAAGTGTGTCTTTGTATATCATGTGTCTTCACCCCCACACAGACTCCCTTGAGCCCACCTACCAGCAGCTGCAGAAGATGAAGCTGGACAAAAGCCCGTTCGTGGTCGTGTCCGTCATCGGTCAGGAGCTGCTGACCAACGGTTTCCACGGAGCCTCTGTTGTGGTGCTGGAGGCAGGGCTGAAGATCGGCACATGCTCCCTGAAGCTGCGTGGATCCGTCTTCTCGGCCCTGAGCTCTGCCTACTGGTCTTTGGGCAACTCAGAGAAGAGCACGGCCTATATGCAGCAGGACCTGGAGGTGACAAAAACTTTAGGTAAGGGAAGAGGAGAAAGCAACTGAAAAGAGAGGGAACAGTGAAGAAATTGAGCTGCTGTCGTAAATGTGTCATGTAATTTCTCTACAGGTGACCAGTCAGGTGAATGTCGCGCCCATGGGAACCTTGGCTCCGCCCTCTTCTCCAGAGGCAGTTACAGAGAAGCACTGGCCAACCACAGAAACCAGCTGGTTCTGGCCATGAAGCTCAAGGACAGAGAGGTGCGTTTGCATGCAATTGCTTCTGTGAGGAAGAAAAATAGAGAGTGCGCTCATGCATATTTATATAATAATGCATGTTGCATAGACGTGCACTCAAGAAAAATACCTCTCACCTGTTCTCCTGAAGTTACCAAGTTAGAGACACCAGCCTTGATTTTAGTTTACAGCTGCCCCACCTCCCAGCAGAGGGAAAACCTTACCAGAATGAATAAGTACAATATAATGTAATTATCATTATTATAAGCTAAGCATGGATGTTGATTCTTGATCTCGGCGACACATATCTGTGATAAAACATTATTAACTCAAGGTAAGAATTTTTTCCATAACCTTTGACACCCAAAATCAGCCGTTGTACTGTAAGAAATAATACATTTTTTTGTCCACAAAAACTGTGGAGCCATTCCATCTCTTTAAATATCATTTTTTTATTATAAAAAACTATTTTTGAGGAAAAATAAACGTTTTATTTAACCCATTTAAACATTACCTTCTGAGCATGTTTAAACTATTTCGTTATTATCAAGATAAAGCACAAAGATGAATTTTGTTTACTTAGTTGCACTAAATTTTATACTGTATGATACTTGCTTTTCCCAGTGCATTCGATCGTCTACCACAAGTTCATTAAACAAATATCGCTTGCTCGTCAGGCGGTAAAGGGTGGTTGTGCTGTTTGTCATGGGGAGGACGTTCGAAGATAGTTTTTAGGTTTTTTAGTTCCTCTGGTCGTCCACTGACTCTGTGACCTCGCTGAAAGACCAATTAAAAAAAGATGAGATTGAGTTACAGGAGCTTGCGACTTCAGCTCTCTGTAGAGAAACTAGAAAGGAGCTGCAGAAAAGCTTTTGTCATGAATTTCACTGCGACTCGGCCTAAAAGGGTCAGTAACCGATTGTGAAGAAAGCTTGTTTCTCTGTTGTTGTTGTGAATTTACCGCTCTGGCCAGGCTGCGAACCCTGGTCCTCTGGTATGGGAGTTTACGAACTGCGCTTGCAGTGTTGTGTGATGCGGTCCGCACCCTTTTTTTATTTGCAGAGCCTTGGCTGTGCTGAAAACCCAGATTTTTTTCCCCACACGTTGTGAGGAAATATCCACGGATTTTTACAAAACGTGTATTGCTTTAGAATCGCTAACTGCCCCTTTGAGAGAGTCTGTCTGTTGTTTTCTCCTCGTGGGAGTGATGGCGCCGTTTGTCACAATGTGCTTGTGTCTGTAATGAAGAAGCTGAGGGCACAGAACAAAGAGTGTGCATGCTTGCATATACATGTTGCCCACTGTTGATGTAGTCTTCTTTGTTTTTCTTGAGAATGTACATACAGTATATGATGTGATATCGTCAGTAGTTATATAGCTCGCCAACAAACCAAAAAGCAAACAAGACAAGACACTCTCTCATGCTTCCTCGAAAAAGCAGTTTTTCTTCGCCTCGGACCACAGCTACAACTCTTCTGCTTTCTTTTGAAACACTTGGGAGAGTTGTGAAAAGCAAAGTTAATTAGATCTGCTTCTACAGATTAGACTTTGGCCCCAGAAAGTAAAGCTGTCTGGCTGTTTGTATGCATTTACTTCTTACCTGCTACTAACCTGGTTTCTCAAAATTGTGGTACAGTGTGAATATACAATATTGTTTCATGGCAGGTCCAATTATGTCTGACTGGATTTGATATTTTATTTAATCTTTAGATTATTGTTCCACAACAACAATTGTTGTCTCTTCAATATTGTACAAGAAATATAAACAACCTCACATTCATGTGTGTGTGTTTGTGTGTATGAAAACATTTTAAATGCTAAGATTTATTGTTATTTCTCATTAATTTAATTATAGCAAGATTTAAGGTATTTCTAGTAACATAAATAAACTGTATATATTATGTTATGTTGTATTTTGAAAAATTCAGTTGGGAGAATGGTGCTCAAAGAATGAGCCACGGTTGATATTAGAAATAATTCAGGGTTTTATTTAATTTGATATTTTTTAAGAAAAAACAAGGCAAAATTGAATCGCCTTCATTCTTAAAAATTCAATTTATGTAATTTCAAATTACCTATATCATATCACGAAATGGCTGAGTGATCCGCAAAAATGCAATTGCCAGGGAAAGCAAAAGTAGTAAATTGGCACGAAAAACTCCCATGCTGTATTATCATATTGTATATCTCTCCTCCTTTTGTTCACTTCACTCAAACTTCAGAGTGAAGTTACTTATTTTCTTATTTATTCCTCATCGCTCCTCAGATATGTAAAATAACACTTAATATCCTTTTAGTAGTATTATCATTGCAGCCTCTAACGTTACTGGACAGCTGAGCCGATTGTTGCATCCCCCCCCCCACACACACACACACACCCACACACACCCACACTCAGACACGCGCAGTCACTGAATAGTGTGTGATTTCTTCCTAGATCTAGAGAAGCCAATTGAAAATCTGTCAGTGTGACGAATGTGGTTTTGAGCCAGTTCATTTGAATGAAGGCAGTGAAACAGGAGTACAGTGTGTCTCGATGCCGGAATTTTCATGATTGTATGTTTCAGTGGTTTAACGTGGTTAAAGCCTCTTACCAGTTCCCAGTTGTATAACGTTAATTTAGCAACACACACACACACACACACACACACACACACACACACAGAGACACCCACACACCCACACACACGTCTACTTTCCTCAGGATCGAAATCAGGCGCGAGGGTTTCTATATCTGAGCTGGGATTGTCTGAGTCTTGCTGCGTTGGGAGCAGTAAAGACAGTCGAATGTGTGTGCTGTTGACAGGCGATTATTGAACTTCCACTCCGCAGGTGCACAGCCGAAGGTGACTAAAACATGGTCATCAACAGAAATCCATATCTCCCACTGTGTTTGCCTTGCTGCGGTACGTGCAGTTGTTTGTGCTGCGTGCAAGCGTTTCTAGACAGCGTGCTTCCAAACAAAGACACCGCCTGCAGAGAGTTGGTATTTACCTGGACACAAAAGAAACCAACGCCTCTAACATGGTTTGCAGTTGGTGCTAAAACAATTAGTCAGTTGACAGAAAACTAAAAAAAAAGAAACAACAGCAACCCAGCAGTTGTGGTTGTCAATTAATCGTTGAAGTCATTTATCAAGAAAAAAAAAAGGCCAAACATTCACTGGTTCTAGTCTTTCTAATCTGAAAATCTGTTCCTTTTTCTGTTTTATATCATTGGAAACTGAATATCCCTCAGTTGTCGACTGTCTGGTGATGTCACCTCGGGCTCTTGGAACCTTTAATGGTCATTTTTCACTATTTTCACACATTTAATTTATTAAACAGTTCATTGATTTATCAAAAAGGAAATAGCCAAATTACACTTTAAGAAATGGTTGCTCCTTTATTCATTATTATTAATAATTGTAATTTTCTTGATTGGTCATTTTGCTTACGACTGCATATTAGGGCCATTGTAGGAAAAAAAAGGGGTAGGGGGGAGAATTTTTTTTAGGAAATATCTGACATTGAAATTGTAAATTTGCGAGAAAAAAACTTGCAAATCTGCTAGAAAAATAGTTGAAATATTGTGTTTTGCTTATCAAGGAACTCCATTGCTTCAGGATCTCCACAGACACTGCTGCATGCCGTGTACTGTCTGCAGTGGATGACCTAATCAAATTATACTTTGTAGAAAAGCTATATTTCAATCTGCAAGGTAAATCCACATGGCTGATTATAATGCAATGACGTCATCGGACCAATGATCAACAATCTACTTCCTGTTTACACCAGCATGCACATTATCGGTGTACATGTATGGTCATGTGATGTGTTTTCAGTTGTGTTAGTGTGGGAGGAGATTATCACTGATATGGAACTGAAACACTCACCTGGACACCGATTTATTTTGATTTAGCTTTCAAATTGTATCAGTGTGGACGTAGCTTCTGCCCTTGTGTCTGTTCTCACGTCTGCGTCATATCAGTATGTAACCACACAGACTTGTGCTCACTCAGAGTCAGACCAATGTGAACCAACCTGACCCAGGTCTGGCATTTCCCACGGATGCGGCAGGATAACTTGTTTCTTCCTTTATCCCACGCTAAAGGTTAAAAAACCTGTATTTTTCGGGGCGTGATTGAGCTTCACTTCTACAAACCATGTATGTCTCCTGGCTAGTTTATCAAGTGTAGCTCACAGAAGATGCCGTGCCTCTACTAATCTTTGTCTGTCTCTCTTCATTTCTCTTATTCTATTATCATGGTTTAGATTAATCTTTGCCTTTCTATACTTCCTTTTACCCACACAGACACCTCCAATGATGGATTGGTACCCTCCTGCAACATTAAATATATATAAAATAGTTGTTGATAATTATATTTCCATTCTGTGCAAATTGACAAGAGTTGTCATTCTTTCCCTCTCTTTCACAGTACACAGTCATAAACAGCACACATAGTGTCTTTTGTGTGTTTTCTCGTGCAGGAGAAACAAGCACTTGTCTGGCCCGTTGACTGTGCACACAGAGGCCTCCTCGTCATTTATAAAATATCCCTTACCTGTCTAGAACTCTGCCTCGGAGATGTGTCAACTGGATTTCATGTGTTTACACTCATCAGTTGGCTGTGGATTGGGATTTAGTAGACGTGTGCCACCTTCTTTTATGCACAAATGCACGTACAGTACAGAACAAGCACACATGAACAGGTATGAAATGACCATGGTGTCCGCATATTAATCAAGAAGTGGAGAATACCACTTCCACATTCCACAGTGAAAGGTCACTTTGGCTGTTTTCTCTGACAGTTTTTGGCTCATTAAGGCTCTTGTCTAACGGATTGTGGTATTGGTATTAGCTAGCATCCCAATCCTTCCTGCTACATTTGAACTGAAGGATCAGTTTTTCTTCACAAGCACCGTACCATTATATTTCATTATTACTTGATCTGCCACTTAGATTCTTGATTGTTTTTTCTATAAAATGTCAGAGAACAGGAGTTATATGCCTGTTTCTTGTTTTGTTTCTGGACACCCAGTACCTGTTGATCCCTGCCACCTCTGTGCCAGAGGAGCGCGTCTTTTCCGCAGCGGTACTAAACATAAACAGAATGCGTTCTCATCTTTCTCCCGAACACGTTGACATGCACGTTTTCCTGAGCAAGAATTGAATTCATTTTAGGTTTTCAGAAAAACTGTGTTGCCAAATTTTCTTTTCTGTGTAAAGTTGAGCCTCAGTTTTGTTTGTTTTTACCATTAGAGGCCTACAGCATTTGTTCTACCTCAAGTAAAGCGTGACCCGCGATTTTAATTACATTTTTGAAAGGAAAAAATGTTTTGAAGGATAACTGTGACTGTTTTGATTTAGAATAAGCATTACGTGTTGGGTAGGCTGTATTGCTGTGCATTGTTATTCCTGCAGGAAGATGTGTTTCCTTCCAAAAATAAATTTAGAAAAACGAGTACTTGATTGGCCCTCGAGGAATTGATGCGTGGACCCCTTCTAATTTCTTCTGTTTTGTTTTATTTGTCACATTTCAATGTTTCAGATCATCCCAATTAATTTCAATGTACCATAAAGACATTGTGAGTAAACACAAGATACAGTTTTTATATGTGCAACCCATTTTGTCGAAGGTAAAGAGTTATTAAAACCCAACTCACCCATGTGAATAAAGGAATTGCCGTCTCAAACCTAATAACTGGTTGTGCCAGCCTTGATGGCAACAACGGCAATTAAACATTTGCGATAATGACTCTCTCCGGGGTTTATTGGAGTCTCAGAGCCTTAGCAATGGCTTTTTAACCTTTTCAAGACTGATAAATCTCAATTACTTTGTTTTGCAACTGTGCTTGAATTGGTTGATTTTGCGTCATAATGTGTTGCATTTTGAGACCTGTTATCCCAATTCACTTGGCCAGACAGTTTCTATTTAAGTTATGTTTAGATTGAACAGGTCTGGCAGTAATCATGTCTGGGTGTAGCTACAGACATTGAACCAAATTATCAATTAAATATTAACTTTTTTAATTTGATTTAGAAACTGAGGGGACAAGTCAGTTTGGACAGCTTGAAATATTTTGAGAATTTGAATAAAATCAGTTACCGATTGCCATACACATGTAATAAAAAATCGTCAGAAGTTTCAGATGAATGTCTAACACTTTTAATAGTATATCACACAGCAGCCAGTGATAAATAATCAGCTTATACAAATCAAAGTATAAACAAAGATTTCCTCCCACTGTCCAAAAGTGAAGCCAAAATATCCCAGATAAAGGTGCAACCATCTTGCACTGGTCACGTAATTTGGAGCTAAAGTCTGTTCTCTACAGTGATTGTGGTGTGCAGCCACAGTATCGAGGTCTCTCCATACACTCAACCAATCACAAGTCAGTCAACAAAAAAAATCAATGATCACATGAACATATACATGATACATAGAACCTTCATAGAAAATATTAATCCATATTTTTTCAATAATGGTATTTCATAAAAGATCAGATGTTTCCTTTTCCTAACTCCTCCCCCGTGTCCCAACCACCTCAATACCTTTAAACCATAGTCTACAAACTCCATGTACTCCATGTACCGCAAGCAAAAATTACAAATTAATATTTTGTATCCTCCTGTGGTACCCATAGACTGTATGGTGGTACCAAGCCTCATTTTTGCTTCCCAATTGATACATTTTCTCCTTACATTGTTTAATGCTTCAACTTCCTGCAATTGGTCCAAAAGTCCGAACTCTCTAAGGGTGCTTTCACACCTACCTTATTTGGTCTAGACTTTAGGGTTTTTCAGTTTGGTCTGAACCAAAATTCCAGGTGAGAAAGGTGCCTTGGACCACAGTCCGGAGCAATGGACCAAAATTTGGTCCGTCCAAAATACGAGCATTGGTTTGGACCTTGGTCCACCTTGTTCCGGACTTTGTGAAAACGCCCCAAAAAAGTGTTTTCACTCTTCAAACAAACCCAACCATGGTTCAGTTTGATCCGGACCGAGACCACCACTCTTTATCAGACTAAATACAGTTGGCACCTTTCACACCTGTTATTTTGGTTCGCACTAAACTGAAAAGTCTGTAGGTAAGGGTGATTTCACACTTAAAGTCCGGACCATGTCTTTTGTTTTTGTTAACATTTGATCCAATTAGTTTTGGTTTCCCATTGCTATTTCGAGAGCACACTAAAGAACTTTACATAAAAAAACATAAAAATGTCATGTAATTATCACCTATGTGGACTGTCTTTTCCTATACTTGACTTTGATGGTTTGTAGAAGGGCTTGTGTTGCGAACTCGGTGGGTAGCCTTTTCCGTTTCCGCTCTGCTGTCCTCTCATATCCTCTCTCGCTCATCCTCAGAAAATAATTTATAAATTCCTGCATTTTTATGAGTTTTTTGAAGTTGACATTTTATTGTTCATCATTTTACACTTCTTTTTCTGTTTTTCTTTTTGTTCTTCTATGATAGCTAGCTGCCACAACTTCCTGCAGTGGGTCCGGAAGTCAGAACCATCCAAAAAGTAGTTTTAACACTGCTAACAAACCGAGCCATGGTTCAATTTGATCCGAACCAAGTTCCCCTCTTTTGGTCAGACAAAATTTTGGTCTATAGGGTTCGTGGCTAACATGGCAACAAGGCGTTGGAATCACTGAAGAATTTTGTATGAATGTTCTGTGTTGTTCCTCCAAATGAAAAATAAGGATTAGCTGCAAAAAAGATAGATATTTTACATACAAAAGAATATAATTTAATGGACTTGTTTTTTTTTATTATTATTGCCATTATTATTTTTTTTGTTTGTTTGTCTTCTCTGTGATTCTGAAAAACTGAAGGCTGACTCCTTTGTTTGTGTTCAACAGCTCACTCCGAATCCCAGTGAGAACGACACAACAGAGCGAGTGCATGTAATACACTGTAAATGTGAAAAGAACATGCTAATCACTCCTCTTTAATAATTCATAGCACCTTGTCCTCCTCTCTCTCGCGGTCTTTAAACCTGCAAATATTTCATCATAGTCTGGTGTTTTTCTTTTTTCTGTCTGTCCTCATTGTTTGCTCTAATTCATATTAGAATTTTTGAGTTTGTGTACGTGTGTGTGTGTGTGCTGGTGGGAGTCCTCTAACTGAATTATGGTCACTGACTGCATCAAAGAGATCATTCTAACAGTCAGACTATAGGCGACCACAGGTCAGGGATTATTGATAATTGCATCGTGCTGTGTGTTCACAGATAAACAGTAAGCTGTGTTCTACAGATTAGACTCATTATCGCCAGAGACATGTTTCCTGTGAGGGAAACAACACTGTTTATGCAGCCTGTGGAAGGTGTAGGGTTTTTGTTTTTTTTCAGCCTGACTTCCCTGCCTGCCTTAGCTGGTCAGTGAAGGAGGAGGAGACCTTTATTCATTCGTTTATATTCTATTATTTTGGGAAAATGTTTTTCAGAAACTATGCAATAAATGAATTAACAATAAACATGCAGAAATGTGCAAGGGTTGCACTCATGAGTACGGGGGAGAGCGAGCCTGACATTTTTCTGCTGGTAGTGAGGCACAGCGGTGCTTTGACATCAAATGATAATGTAACTCTGATTTTAAGTGGGTGTAATGGTTACTCATTCCTGCTTAGAAGCTAACAGTGTTAGCATGTTAACATTTTCTAATGGCATTAGTGTTGCATTTAAGTCAGATCAGTAAGATCACCGAAGTTATTGCAATTCATCTTGTGGAGAGCATGAATGTCTTGTTGTGAGGCGACAGTGCTTACCACCACACCATTGGGGAGCCCCCTTCCAGAATGTGTTGAGACATTTGTGGTATTTTCATCATTAGTAGTTACATTGTCTGTTTTTAACCAATCCATCCAGTAGGTGCAGAGATATTTCACAGAATTGGTGGTGTCGTTGAATGAGAAGCCAAGAAGTCACCACAGTTGTAAGGATTTGTCCTCTGGGAACTACAAATGTCAGCATAAAAGTTCATGTCAATCCGTCCAGTAGCTGCTGATATTTTATAATCTGGAATTAAGTGGTGGCACGACTGACCAACATTACTGTTCCTTGAGTAATTCAATAGTATTGCTAATAACTTTTAATATTCCATATGAAAGTTAGCCTGGACAAGAAGTCCCATAAAGTGCTCAATTAATCATTTCCCAGTCCATGACAACTTTAGAGCTTGTGGTATGATTCAAATTAAATCAACCCTGTAGTCAGGTTGTTTTCTCTAAGCAAAGCTCATGGAGACTTGGTGGCTAAATAAACATAATGCAAGTCTGTGACTGTTGAGTAAGAATGCAATACCATATGTATTCTGTAATAGTGTGCATTTTACAGTGTGTGTTTGTATGTGTAAACATAGTGATAAATGAGAGATACAGACAGTGGGACTTTCGTCTTAATTTTTCTGGTTAATTTGAAACAAACTGTTTCCTCAGACCTGAAGAATATTTCCCATGACTCCTCCGCCAGAGCACTGATCAATACCAGTAACCTCTAAGATTAGTAAGAAAATGAGTAGGCAGCTTTCCAATTGTCGAGGCAAGAATGAGAGTGCAGCGGCTATTTCTCATTTCTCTCACCGTCTAATCAGAGCAGCAGACAAGAGTGTGTACAAGCTGGAAATGAGAAAATCTGTATGTTTTGGTGTGCAGGTGTGAGTTCATGGCCCTGTTTTCATGAAACACCAACAGTGTGAGCGTGACCTCAGACACCTGTCGTGATCGGCACGGTTGTCTGCCAGAAGGATATGACGGTGAATAGCAGGAGAAGTATTGCTGGAGATCACCAGACATCTCCAAGTGAAGGAGGTGTCGTCTGTGCTAACTCACACAGAGTACTAATAGAAGTGCTAGAGTCTGATGCAGAGCAGCTGTGGTGGAAGCAGAGTGTGAGCCTCACAGCAGGGTCTAAATAGGATGTGAAAGATTAGCTTTCACCCCTGTATCCTCCAATATGTGTGTGTCGTCCAAGGGTGCAATTTATATTTGGGACGGGATGAAGCGATGTCCCCCTCCCTTTTCTAATTTTTGTCCCTGATTATTTTTTTTCCTTTTACTCTCTGAATCTTTCTGTAATTTTACTCTACTTCCTTTTACAGTTGCTATAATCAAAATAAGAGATTCAGCTCATGGTTTAGCAGGCCAGACTACAGCTTTACATTCATTCTCATGCACGCTCTCATAGTGTTTTATTGTTTTTTGTGAAAAAAGCTCTAAAGTCCCGCTGTGAACTTCAACTTAATGGCAAACAGCAGGCAGAGACAGTTAGAGAACTGCTGGTGAAAACAGCGGAGCATTTAGCATTTGGTGGAGACCAAAAACAGAGCTAAAAGAGAGTGATTATTAGACTTAGGCTGCTTTCAGACATGCACTGAAGTCAGGACATTGTCCTCAACTTCTCCAGAGGGGCTGTTTGTGGGAATGCAAATGTCCGTAGATGTTGCTCTGGACATTCTACAGATTTTCTCCTGCTGGATGTCATTTTGTGGACATTTTACAGAGTTCAAGTGTGAAAACAGCTTTAGATTTATTCATCAGATGGACACCTGATGAATAAATCACAAAAAAAAATCTGTATTTGCAGGCTAAGGATGCAGTCTCACTGGTTTTCACTCCCTGCCTATTTTCTTCTTTGCGGAACAGGGTGGGACATATTCGCTTCTGGTCAATGGATTTCCACTTGTCTATGATGTAACGCTAAATCTGCATCATTCAAGACTTTCCACCTGACAAATGGTTGAAATTACAGTGTGTAATTTGAACTTGTTCAACAAATCATCAAAGAATTATTACCTAACTCTGCAGTTCACCTAAGCTCTGCGCAGTGATTTTCAGCTCATAGTCGTGGTTTCACAGCTCACAACTTTAGTTTTACAGCTTCACTGTTTTTACGTGATATTGTCCTTTCATTGCTTTTATTTCGTATGGGTTTTATTAGTGTAAATGCATTTTGAGACTGCCCCTAAGTATCCTGTGTCTGTCTGTGTGTGTGTGTGTGTGTGTGTGTGTGTGTGTGTGTGTGTGTGTGTGTGTGTGTGTGTGTGTGTGTGTGTGTGTGTGTGTGTGTGTGTGTGTGTCTGTGTGTCTGTGTGTGTGATTTCAGGCTGCATCTGATGCCCTCAGCAGTCTGGGTCATGTGTACACTGCTATCGGTGACTACCCCAACGCACTGGCGAGCCATAAGCAGTGTGTGCTGTTGGCGCGGCAGACCCAGTGTCAGCTCTCTGAGGCTCGCCAGCTCGGTAACATGGGTGCTGTGTACACGGCACTGGGAGACTTCACCAATGCCGTTCAGTGTCATGACCAGCACCTGGATATTGCAAAGGTACAGTGCCTCATGCTGTTCTGCTGCCAGAGAAGACATTGCACTCGCTCTTGTTTGACCAAAATGGTATCACTGGGATCAAGCTTCAAGGACAAGTCTTGTGATATTGTATGTTTTGTTTCTGTCAACAAATCCCACAAAAAAAGACCAAAACCAACAATGATGCAGTTTCAAAGTCTGACGTATGTTATTCCTCTGTGACATAGGGCTTCATTGTTTGTTCAAAAAATATATAAAAGTAAGACATACTGTTGCACTGCAGCCATGAACACACACAGCGTAGTTTATTTTGACTCAATTCCACATTCACCCTTCTGCTGCTGGATATACTCACTAGACTAGATCATCAAATGTGGATGAATCTGCTGCTGAAAATAGTCCCCAACAAATGCTGCATTCCCCAGTTTGACTAAAATTGCCATAAAACTGCAGTGATTGTGGGGAAACATTTATCCTATTTCAAATCTATTGCAAAATATACTACACCTGAGTTTAATACCTTAACAGGGACTTAGACAGATCACACAATAGTTATGATTTTTCAATAACATGGCTGTGTACTTCTGTGACAATGTTTTTTTTTTTGCACAGCAGAAAGGCCTGTTTTGATGAATCTTTTAGTCTGTCGTTTAAAATGAATTCACAGAGAAGATGTTGTTCGGCAAACAGGCTAAAAATGGAAGCCATTACCCAGGTAGAGTAAATACAAAGCCATTAGCTACAGTACATCTGTACATTTTTTTTTTTATGTTGGAGAGAAGCAGCAATTTATATTTCAGGACAATGACAAATTCAAAACAGGAACAGCAGCAGGGAATGTCTGAACGTTTTTTCTAATGTTTGTGTGTATTTTAGCACATCGATCATATTTCCCGATGAAAATAATGTGTATTCAGGATACTGGATGTTAAGCCTCTAGATACCTGACGAAAAACAGTGGAGCTCTTCATGGCATGCAAACTTTACATCAGCAAACATAACACCAGACAATAATCTGTACACATTTTGCTCTTTGAATTTGTTTTTTGGATGAAGTGCAATGTTGTAAGCTCGCCAGCTACACTGCAGCTAACCTCATCTCACTCTCTGTAGCTTTCTCTACTAACATACAAATTGACCATCTGTTGACACTTAGATTTGTACCAGAATAAAGGTTCCCTCAAGTAACTATTAAAAGTTTATAAAATAGTTTTGGTTTTTTTACAGTTTAGAAACTGGCATCTGTTTAATGTGTGTGGGCTCCGTATCTGTATTTCTGAACAGAAAATCTGTTCCCTTTTTCTGTTTTAGTTACTCTGTTGTTTGTGGGAGTGCAGAGCTTCTTTTTTTTCAAACTTTCATTGTGAAGTTTGTGTCTCAGTGCAAGCAATGTTTTCAAACTGTCTGAGTCCTTGAGTCCTTTCTGGTTGATTGTAAGTCATGTACAGTATGATGTAAGTACAGGTATATTGGAGCTGTTTCTAAGGGAAGCTACTACCTACTACCAGTTACTGTTACTGGATATTGTACTGCAGGCCCTGATGTAGCCAAAAATGTCCTTTGCAGACTTTGGACATCCGGCGTGAGGAAGCGCGGGCTTACAGCAACCTGGGCAGTGCCTACCACTCTCAACGGGACTTTGACAAGGCCATATCATATCACACAAGAGTACTGGAGTTGGCACAGGAGCTGGCCGACAGGGCGATCGAGATGAGGGCATTTGCTGGTCTGGGGCATGCTGCCCGGTGCATGCAGGTTGGTATAAAAAACATTTAGAGACCTGGTTAAGTGTATAACTACAATACACAAGGAAACTCTGGCATCCTGTCTGCTCTGTTGTTGATACTGTGATAGATAAACATGATAAATCGTGACTGTTCCTGTGATCCTCAGGACCTGGAGAGGGCGCTTATGCACCACCAACATCAGCTGGAAATTGCTCAGGAGCTGCAGGACAGAGCCGCACAGGGCAGAGCCTCTTCCAACCTGGGTAAGTTTAACTCATGATGGGGTGAGTGGATCTGTGTGTGTGTGTGTGTGTTTGTGTGCGTGCATGCTTGCGTGTGTGTGTTCTTGTATGGCTCCATTTGTGAGGACCAGAGTGAGTTTTCCACCATGTAAGGACAGAATGACATTTCGGACAGTGAGGACAGTTTGGCAGGATCCTCACAATTAACTACAAAAATAAATAATACTGGTAGTAGAATTGCAATGTTGGCTGTATTGGATGTGGAGTTTGGGCTTATTTCATTGCACTTACTTACCTGAACATATTCTTTGATTTGTTCTATCATTGATGGATTTACTACACTAGTGATAAGGCTTTGTCACACCAGAAAGTGGCACAGAGAAACTCATTCAATTGAGTCTTCATCAAATTTGGGGCTTTAGAGTCTTTGTGGTGTAGTGATTTCTTGGAGGGCTAGGTTGGGAATGTGATATACAAGTATATCTACTTGACAATGTTAAGGCCTTTACATACTGGGGGCGTCATGAATAAATGAGCAAAAGAAATGAAAACTGGCAGTGTGGTTCAAATAGATCCATTCTAAATTTGGACTTCCTCATATGGGGGCTGAAGCTCTACCCAGCTATGGTTCCAGACATATTTTACGATAACAGTCGGACAGTTGAAGTCTTACTGCGGATGCAAGCGCCTCATCTGAGCAGGCTGACCCTTCAAGGATCACCTTTTTTATTCTACCAATCAGAGTCTGCAGCTACTTGTTGAAGTTAAAGCCTGTATTTCCACCCAGGCTCCACGCAGTTTATTCAACTTCCTGAATAGGTTGACAGTTGTTTTGATGTGACAAGCCTGCAGGCCTTAAGAGACCAGTCAGTATTATTCTTGTCATCTGGTAGGTGGTAGCCTGACCCTCGCAAAGCCTCCCTGCCATGTAATTTTAACTAGATTTTGTGGCAAACCTTGAAGTGGCAGTGAAAGAACCTGGTACCAATCTGCTTGGTACCAGGTTTTTGCATCTTTTAGTTGTACGCCAACCAGCCTGATTTTAAAGGAGAACTATAGATGATTATGAAGAAGAAGACGAAAGGCAAGAGAGCATGGCAGCATAACAATAATCAACTGTCACGCTAGAGGATATACACTGTAGATGACAACAAATAGGCCGACTGGGGCAGATTGCTTCCTCTCTGCATTGTACAGGAGAAAAAAGCATCACATAAGAATAAAGAAGGGTGTCTGTGCATCTTCTGAATAAAAGAAGATATCATTTGAGTGTCTGCAGCACACAGGCTTTAAAGTACTGCTTCATTTTCAGTTCAATCCATGATCTGAGCTGGCAGTATACTTTATTAAATGTAATAAATGATGACTGAAATAACCACAATATAGTCACAATAATAAAAACACCAGATGAGACACTTCAAACTACCTGTGAGGGCACCACAAGTTTCTTATTGACTTAATGACAACTTTTTTGCAGGAAAGAAAGTAGATTACAGGTGAATTAAGTTTTGTACACAAAGTTTGCCAATATTTGTACTGAAATGTGAAATGTGAAATGCCTTTCTGGTGGGTGCTGGACTCTTCCATATTCATGGACAGGATTTCAAAGCACAGCAGAGTTGAGGAGAGTGTCCGGTTTGGGAACCTCAAAATAGCATCCCTGCTTTTTCTTCAGACGATATGGTTTTGTTGGCTTCATCAGACCGTGATCTCCAGTGTGCACAGGGCTGTAGATAGGTGCAGAGTCCACCATAATGCATGTGCTGTTCTGGGCCGTTGTGGTGAAAAGGGAACTGAGCCAAAAGGCAATGCTTTCGATTTATCAGTCAATCTACTTTCCGACTCTCACCGGCTATCGTCAAGGATATATTGCATCAACGATATCTCCCATTTGAGGTTTTCCGGGCACGCCCAACTGGGAAGAGACCCCAG
Source organism: Scophthalmus maximus (assembly GCF_022379125.1). Classification (NCBI taxonomy): domain Eukaryota; kingdom Metazoa; phylum Chordata; class Actinopteri; order Pleuronectiformes; family Scophthalmidae; genus Scophthalmus; species Scophthalmus maximus. The sequence goes on along the minus strand of NC_061515.1, from coordinate 18,630,167 downwards.
GGTAGACCCAAAACTCGTTGGTGGGATCATATATCCCATCTGGCCTGGGATCGCCTCCCAGGAGGAGCTGGAAAGTGTTGCTGAGAAAGAGAGATCTTTCCCTCTTCAGCCAGCTGCCACCACGACTCCACGACCATCCACTAGGTGGTCGCAGATGGATGGATGGAACGACCTATTCGTTTTTTCATGGAACTAGAATTGAAAATCAGTCAGATGATGATAGATGAAGTAAAGATGGACATACAGTACAACAGTTTTCATCATAAAGTATGAGACCTCTATCAACACAATATCTGCAGGCCTTGAAACGTATTAAAAAGCAATTTGGTTTCGTTAAAATGGCCTTGAAATGTATTATTAAGTTTAAGTCATAATTAAAAATAAAGTATTTTGTCTTAGGCAATAATTGTATAGGCAATAATTTTAGTTATAAAATGTTACTGGATTGTAAATGTAGCTGTTGAGACACATCACAAATTTAAAAACTCAAAGTGGGATTGTTGTGACAGTGTACGGCACTGCAAAAGTTTCAGACCTGTAGCAAATACTGTCGCTACAGCTGCTGCAGTAGCGGGGAAGATAATTGTCTTAAAACATCTATGTCTACATCTCTGCAAAAATGTAAATCAATGAAACTTTTTTAATTTGTTGTTGCTTTTGTGTGCCAGGAAAAAAAAATCTTGGTTTTCGACTCAGCCACACAATGCTGCAAGTGCAGTTTGTGAACAACACTCGTCGACACCTTAAGAGACGTGTTAGTGGGTAGTGCTGCAACTCGATTTTGGCCTAGTGGTGAGTGCTTTAGACTCCCATACCCGAGGCCAGTGCAGTAAAATCAATAACAACAAAAAAAGAAACAAGCTTTCTCCAAAATCGCCTACTGCCCCTTTAACTGGGATCATGTAAACTAAACACAATTACAGAGCAAGTGCAGCGTCACATCAACAATAATCAAATTCATCGTACTGGTAATTTTTTATTCTTTAGATTCTAACGCCAAATGTTTATAAGTGCAGGAAATACCATTTGCTTATTTTTCTTTCAAAAACCTCTGAATTCATGGTCGTCGCACACACACACACAAACACACACACACTATCAGAGACCCCCTTGCAAACTTAAATGTTAGAACTGAGATGTCTTTTTTTTCCCATAACAACTTGGAAACCAACATGTTTTGCGTGCAGCAGCCTGTACCTTCACGAGAGCTGAAATTGACCCGCTCTGTCACTGCTGTCGCCATAGGCAGCTCAATAGACTGACTGGGTTGTTCTCCTGGGCCTGACCAACTCCGTCTGCATTGATCCGCAGCATCGAGTGCACAGACAAAGCACTCTTTGTTTGTTACATTTGAGATTTGGTCGAGCTCAAATTAGATGTAGCATCCTTGGAAGACATGTAGATGCTACGACTTAGACAGCTTATTAACCAAAAAATGCTCTGCTCTCCCATCACCTCATCTGCCATTTGAGGTCGCGTCACGTGACTGCAGCAGTGCCTCCTCCGGCCAGTCAACACCTATGTTTTATTAAGGCTGTTGTTGGTTTTGGTTTCCGTCGCTTCTGTGATATGTGAGAGCTTGTGAACCCGACTCCGCCGCTGAGTGGACACCTCGCTGTGTGTGAGTGTACTGCATTACACGTGTAACATGAGCACTACCTCAGTCAGTCCGAAAACACATCCTTTCTGCAGCATCAAATTCAATTTGTGCGATGAGCACGTCAGTGGAGGATGTTTACGACAGCCGTGGTTTGTGCTGTTTCTTCGTCCCTCTCGGTCTTAGTCACTGCGGAGCTCCTTTGAAATACACTTGTCTTGTGTTCACACACCAAAATGTCGTATTATTTTCTGTCTGGAATGCAAAAAAGCCAAGCGCACACACACACCAGCTCACTGTGCATGTTTTAATGTGTGACTAATGGGCTGTTGCTGAAGTCGCTGACTCTCCTGACAGACGAGCTACAGTCTGTGGTTCAGATCAATGATTCAGATCATCACTTATGGATGATTACGTTTCTCTGACGCTGAATGCTGACGTGACCTTCATTCTCCTCTCCTCTCTTGTTTCCTCCTCTCCTTTCTCCCCTCCTCCCCCTCTCATCTCTTTTCCCTACCTCTCTCCCTCCTCATCCCCTACTCTGCTCTCTTTTATCCTCTTCTCTTCCTTTCATTCCCCCTTCTTTTTTGCCCCCTCCTCTATTCTCTTGTTTCCTTCTATTCTCCTTCCGCTTCTCCTCTCCTCTCTTTCCCAGTTTTCTTTCCATGTTTCATCCTCTTCTTTACTACTCCTCTATTTTTCTTCCATTTTCTCCTCCCTTGTTTTCTTCTAAATTCCCCTCCTCACCTTAACTCCTGACCTTGCTCCTGCTTTTTTCTCCTCTCATCTTCTCTTAACCTTTTCTTTATTTTTTCCTCTCCTGTCCTCCTCTCTTAGCTATCTTTCCATGTTTCCTTGTCTCCTCTCCTCCTCTTCTCACATGCTCCATCGTCTCCTCCACTCAGACTATATCAAACTTCAAATAAAATTTACATTTTTCACAGCATCGCTCTGCAGGTCCAGAAATATCTGATGAAGGACATTGTCTAGTGTTGCCCAGTGGAATTCTTAAGTGATTAGTGATGGTGTCATTTAAGGCCTGATTATCACTCTTCTTAAACCAGACTCTCCATCTCCTTCATCAACTATCTTGAAATATCTGCCTCTTCAGCTGCTAAATGCTCCACTATGTTCACCAGCCACTCAGTAACTTTGTGTCCTCTGTTCAGTGCTGGGCATGGAGCAATGCTATGGGTCTGACTGAGCTTCATTGCCTGTTGCTGCAGAGAGAGAGACACACATACTGTAAAGGCAGACAGGCCCGCTCAAGGTGCCACACCCGATTTAGTCGACAGAGCCTTTTCCAGCCCACTGTGGAGAAGGTGAGAGATCACTTCTCTCCTCTGATCTCTCTCTGCTGTTTCAGCCGAATACCCTGTCATCAGATCTCGGCTAATTTTCCACACCTCTAATCCTCACAGCTCTGCTCTGCTCACACAGTGTCCCCTCCATGTCGGGGGAATCCCACAGTCCTGCAGGACATCGACAGATAGCTCGCTCCCTTACGCCTCAGAGAAGCATGTGTGTGTGTGTGCGTGCGCCCGTGCTCACACCTGTGTTACCAGAGTTTAGGAGGAGGGGTGTAACTGCAACCAGCTACAGTATTCCAGCCAACTCTGCAGGCTCCTCTGTAATCCTCTTAGCGCAAGACCCCGCTGAACGAGGTCTCCATTTCCTTATCAACAACCTCCTCCTTAACCCCTCATCCTGACATAATGTTGGAGATGGAGCTAATGCGAGTCCAGCATCATCTCCATACATATACGTATTTCATACCAGTGCATTTTAGCCTTTAATGATCGGACAGACAGGCGTGAAAGAAGAGAGTCCAGCTCTAGCAGGTATCTGTCCTCAACCTCTTCCACTCTTGCTGTTAACTTAATCATTGTCACTCGTAAATTAATATTTATATATTGCACAGTATGTGCGTTTACTTCACGTCACTTTATGCACAGTTTTCTGGAGCGTGCGATTCTGAAATGGAATCCAAAAAATGGAGTCAAGCAGAATAAAACATGCGTCGCAATTCTTTTAGGTTGTTGACAGTTACACAGAGCATGAATGAATTGAAATTAATTATTTTGCAGTTCATATCCATCTATAATAGACCAATTAAAGATGCAGTTGTAAACTTAATTTTGATTCATTGCTTTTGTTCGCCGAGGTTTTTTTTTGTTTTGTTGTGGCTGTGAAGGCTCTGAAGTTTCCACAATTTTAGTGCTATAAAATGAATCAATTTGTGAGGTGTATTCGCAGGCATACATCAATATATTTAAAAAATAATAATTAATGAGACCATAAACCCCATTTCATTTTCAAGGGGGTCCTCAGATATGAAACATACAGTGAACACACATTGAGACAAATTAAATACATAAATATGACTGATTAATCAATCGGCACAAAAAGATAAACATAAAAGCATCAACAAGGACATACACACGTGTCAGGGCTCTTTCACCGTTCCAACCCAGACCCATATCGGTATGTGTGGGTGTGGAAACCAGATCAGGGTTTCACAAGTTTTGTAAAACAGAGTCGGTGATTCTACAATTTTCCTTTACGTTACTAAATTCTGTAAAAAGACCAAAACCAGGAATGTGTTCATCAGTATCTCAATACATTCTGATTTCTCTATCCTGTCTACAGTTCAGTGGTTTCAACTGACAATTTTATAAAAATTTAAAGGTCAAAAGTAAATAGTTTCATTCTTAAAAAAAGAAGAAGAAAAATGTCAGAAATCTCCTGAAACAGCTTGACACTGGTTTTTAACAAATCAAACTCAAACAGTAGTAAACAATACATTTGTAGTGGACTATTTTCGGCCTAAGTGGTGGCGAATTAATCTACATTTGGTGGTGTAGTGAGCATTTGTGGCAGCAGGACAGTGTGTGAGGTGGAGTGTGAAAGTGTGTGAGTCAAGTAAACTACAGTGTGTGTGTTAATGACAATGATGGATCACGTCACCAAGTGCAACAGTGTGACTCACATCATGTGTTTTTAATAGTTATTGGACCACAATAGATGCTTTACTGTCAGGAACCGGGTACAAGGATCCAGAGTATTGGTTTAAAAAAAAGACTAACTAAATAACTAAACTCAGAATACAGCTGAACTGAGTCTGAACTGTGAACCTGAACTCAGCTTCAGCAGACAAAACCAACCGAACTGAACTGGATGACTCAACAGAGCGGGCAAACCAATAACACACAGTAAATTACAATGGATAAGTGGAAAGTGGAAAAAACACAATAACTAAATGAGCTACAAATAAAAACAAGACAGACAATTTGCTAACCACATAAAAATAACTAGGTACAAAAATACACCAAAGGTTGCTATTAAAATTTGACCATTAAACTAAACCCTTAAATCTTATTATTACAACTTAAAGATAGCAGAACTCAAGTATTGACAATACAACTTTCACTAAATGCACATGCCTCATGTGATAATTATGTACTGTGTCAAACGATTTTAGCTAAAATACAAACTGAAATGTGTTTTTTTGTAGTTCTGAAAGTTTGTTTGTAAACTGTATCCCCGACTGTGTGTGAAATAAGGGCCGAATTAAGGTGAAAGTGAGGATGAGTGGGAATGATTTTACCACACTTACACTTTTGACTGCTGTTGTGGCCGAGGCAGCGGCCGAGAAGGATACTCAGATGATAACTTGTTCTCAATGAATCAACTCATCAACTTGTTGTTGTTGTTGTTGTTTTTTCTCTTTTCATGGTGTTCGTTGACAATAACACAAGTGTAGAATATCACTAGCTGCACCTGAAAAAGGGGCAAATACAACCAGAGCTGGAAATGTGCCATGGTTTCTGGAAGAACGACTGGCAGTTTATTCGCTCAATGAATTAGAGTGCAGCTCTCTCTCTCTCTCTCTCTCTCTCTCTCTCTCTCTCTCTCTCTCTCTCTCTCTCTCTCTCTCTCTTACTTTCTCTCTCTCTCCACACAGTTTGACATGAAAGCCACATGTAACCTCTTCCATCTGGTGTCTCGACCCCCCCCCCCCTTCCTCTCTCATAAACCCTCTCTCATCTGCCCTCTGTATTTTTACTGCAGAGATAAAGACACAGAAACACATATTTGATGTGTACAGTGTGGTCACTAAAATTAATATGTTACAGAGGGTCAGCAGGAAGAAATATCACCGTGCAGCATTTTACTGGAGCAGTAAAAAAACCTTTTTGGTCGATCACTGTATATTAAGTGTCTGGAACACTGCTTTGTATTCGCTCCTCTCCCCCGAGGACCTTCCTGGCTCTTGTAGCCTCATGATTAAAACACACCGGGAAGAAATCAGACCGAAAAAAGGTGCATTCAGTTATATTAAGGTAGAGTTGTAATCCAATCGTGTTAATCTAGTCACATTTGCTCTGATTTGGACATTAATTAGACTGAGATAACCCAGTTAAGGTGTTTACACGAGGGCTGCAATAATCACAGTTTTGCCTCAATCTGGTTATAATGAGGATGTGAGCCAGCGTGTAAACATAGAAACAGTACGAGGCAAGATGAAGGTCAATCTAGCCTCCATACAGGAAGACAGACAGACACACACACACACACACACACACACACACACACACACACACACACACACACAGGTTTTATATTTGTATATTTGTGTTAGCAATACCACAATGTACAAATACCCACCAAAATATCTGCAAAATATCATGTGGAATGGTCCCTTTCAATACGTTGTACTATCATATATAAGCAAAATGTTAACACTGTAGCTGGTACAGGTGAAGTGTCTTGTACTTATGTACTGTATAGTGATGATCAAGATGATAAGTGACGGATAATTTATGTTACGCTTTGCAAAGGATTTTCAAAAATATGACAAAACATTTATGACTTAGTGTCTCAAAATGATTTCAGCGACCGAGTCCTTAATGTTTTTCCAAGTCTAGAAAGAAGAGAGAAGAAGAGATCTGGTACTTCTCCAGAATAAAAAGACTCACATAATTCTAAAACATTCATGAAACCAGTTGATTACTACTTGAAATAGACTGAAAAGGCATAGATTTTTTGTATGTTTCATACTCTTCCACTTGATGTATTTTGAGTGTTTGTATTTAAAAAAAATAAAATTGGGGGGGGGGGGGGGGGGGGTTCCCAAGACATATTCCCATCAACTTTGTTAATATAGCATTGAAATATTGAATCTTCAATCTTAGCTGTCAGATAAATGTAGTTGATGTGAAGTTAGTAGAATAGAATGGAAATAATAGAATAAAGTACAAGTTCCTGAGTAAATGTACTGCATCTAGCTACTTTCCACTGCTGTTCGTTAACAACAATTCTCCCACTCGTATTTACATCCTGTAGCTACTGTATTTCTTTCCTCATTCTCCTCTCTCCGCTGTGTCTCAAGCTTCTTCCTTGACTTGTATTTATCTCTGTCAACGTTCGTCTGCTTTGGTTCTAAAAACACAGATAGTTGTCAACAGGGAAGACGCACCACCGCACAGAAAGTTGGCAAGGCCACCGGGAGCCAAGTTTGAGCAGTCGATGTCGTCAGATTTGTTGAATATGTCAACTGTAGCTTTTTAATTACTCAGTGCTCGGCACTTCGGGTTTTGAAGACCAACTTTGCATTTAGATTCATATGCACAGACACATATGCATATACATACCTTTTCGTTTCATGTTGCATATTTATGTCTTTCTGAGTGATTTTGGGAGTTTACCATGCTCACATGCACTAATTTGCAATGAATTTTGAATTATTCAAAAGTGCAGGGGACTTGAGCTGGGAACACAAGTCAGATTCACATCAAGAAAAGAGGAGTTGAGATTTGACTTCCTGAAGACTTGGATAGACTGACATTTGACCTGGTAAAACCTCTATTATTAGGGTTTCAACATTGTTGCTCTTTTGGCAAAATTAAGACTTATATTACCATTAAATAACTTGAAACTTGACTTAGACCTAAGACTCGACCTGGACTTTCCTCAAGTGACTTTAAAACTCTGTGGATTTCACTTGGACTTGACTCAAATGACATGAGACCTGACTGGACCTTTTGGAATTTATCTGGTCTTCAAATGACTCAAAAATTGACTTGGATTTGCCGCAAATTACTTTAGACTTGACATACTGTCACAAACTGCTCTACTGACAGACATGGACTTCTCTCAAATGGCTTAGGAATTCAAAACTGCTCTGCTAATGGACTTTGTACTTGATTATACTTGTCTCAAAAGACACTGGGTTTGACTTGAGTCAAACAATTAGCAATTTGTTTTGGACTTGCCTAAAAAGACTTCTCTGCTGACAAAGTTAAGACTTGACTAGGACCTGTGTCAAATGACTGGGGTTAGATTGATTTGGACATGCCCCCAGTTTAAACCTCATCTGCTGATCGACATAAGATTGACTTGTATTTCTCTGGAATGGAATGGATGTGTCCCAGATTCATTCAATCTACTTGAGACTTCAGTGGTCATGTCTTATATGAAATTTGACTTTGACTCACCCCCAAATCCCTAAAAACTGCAATGCTAAAGACTCAGATCTGTACAAAAAAGGAACTCACAATAAAAGTATCTTCATGTCGGTCATAAGCATCTTAATTTCTTCGTGTCACTTGTAAACCATTTTTGTCTTCCCTCCTCTCACTTTGCATCTCAGGCATCATACACCAGATGAAGGGGGAGTATGAGGCAGCACTGAAGCTCCACAAAGCCCACCTGTCCTTTGTCCAGGAGCTGGGTGATTACGCTGCCCAGGGGAGGGCCTACGGTAACATGGGCAATGCCTACCATGCACTCGGCATCCATGACCAAGCTGTCCGCTACCACCGACAAGAACTGCAGATGTCACTGGAGGTGAGTACCCTCAATCTTCACAAGCAAAACTTGGAGACATTTGTGAAAAACGAATCTGTGAAATGCCTTTGTGTTTCAGGTGAACGATCGTCCATCGCAGGCCTCCACACACGGTAACCTGGCAGTGGTGTACCAGGCACTAGGTGCTCACGACCGAGCTCTCCAGCACTACCTTCACCACCTGACCATTGCGAGAGAGCTTCGAGACACTCAAAGCGAAGCACGAGCGCTAGGCAAGCCAGACAAGAGGGGGATACACTGAGGAGAAAAGCACAGAATTTTAAAAATGGAATGTACACGCTTAAGTTTTTTTTCTTTTTCCAGCAAACCTGGGTAACTTCCACAGCTGGAGGGGTGAATACGCTCAGGCCTTGCCATACTACCAGCAGTACTTGGCTCTGGCCCCAGGCTTGCAGGATCTGGAGGGAGAAGGCAAAGTTTGCCACAACGTCGGCTATGCTCACTACTGCCTCGGGCAGTACAGAGATGCTGTCAGGTCAGAGCAGAATGTATCTCACATAACACAAACCAACTGGCTTTGCTTGTTAGAAACCATTTAAATGTCACTGGTAACCAGCAATTACTAGCTCCAAATACTGTTCAGACCACCAGAACTTTATTTTAATTTCTAGTTAAATATATGAATTTTGGCAAATATATAAATTGACGGACAATGCATCTTGAATGTTTCACCTTGACTGTTAAAATATTATCACAACTGGATAGCTGGAACAAGCTCTGTTTGTACACTGCATGTGATACTGTCAGGCAAAGTGGAATATAATCGTACCTTAAAGTTTCTTGTGCTTTTAAAAATGGAAAATTGTGTATCACAAGGTTGCTGTCAAATTAACATTGCTGTGTTTACACAATGTATTTGCACAAACATTCACATATAAATGTTAACTTTATCTTTCAAGGCTTGTACCCTTATGTCACAATGTTTTCAAGTGTAAATGTCTGTGGCACGCTCTGCATTTTTCATCCATGTCTTAGGTATTATGAGCAGGACCTGGCCCTGGCTAAGGACCTCCAAGACAAATTAGCCCAGGCTAAAGCCTACTGTAACCTCGGCCTGGCCCACAAAGCACTGGGGGAGTACAACAAAGCGGAGGAGTGTCAGAGATACCTGCTCTCTCTGTCACAAGCCCTGGATAACACACAGGTCACCTACTAATGTCTGCTGTACAATGAGATTTAAAAACATATTCTTTATACAATGAGTGGCTATTAATCTGTGTCTTTGTGGTTGTATTTGTCAGCAGGCAGTTTTCAGGGCTTTCGGGAATCTTGGGGATGTGTGTGTGTGTCGCAGTGATCTTCCAGGAGCTGTGCGGTTTTACCAGCAGCAGTTAACACTGGCTCAGAAAGTCAGTGATCAGAAGATGGAAGCTGACGCCTACTCAGCACTGGGATCAGTTCACAGGTAAAACACAAAGCTTTTCAACAGTGTGATTTGTTCCGCTTTCCTTATTTCTGTTTCTCTTACCTCTCCCAAATTTCCCCCATTGTGGGACGCATAAAGGAATTTCTTAACTTTCACTCTCCCACTTTAGGCGGCTCCGGCAGCTGGATACAGCCTTGTCCTTCCATAGCCAGGAACTGACCGTCTGGAAGGATATAGGTGATCAGCAGGGGGAGTGCCGCGCCCTCGGCCACCTGGCAGCAGTGCACATGGCCCTTGGAGACTACGCTACAACCTTCCAGTGTTACGAGACCCAGCTAGGCTTGGCTCAGGGGCTCAGGGATGCCCGTCTGGAGGCCCAGGTCCACGGGAACATGGGCATCACCAAAATGAACATGGGAGTGTTTGAGGAATCGATTGGCTATTTTGAGCAGCAGCTGGCAATGCTGCAGCAGCTGAGTGGAACTGAGAGCATGATGGACAGGGGTAGGGCCTATGGGAACCTGGCAGACTGCTATGAGGCTCTGGGAGACTACGAGGAGGCTATTCAGTACTATGAGAAGTACCTGACTGTGGCTCAGAGTCTCAACCATGTCCAGGACCAGGAGAAAGCTTACAAAGGCCTCGGCAATGCACACAGGTAGGCAAAACAAATCAGAAAAACGCTTATTTGCTTTCTTGCAGAGAGTCAGATAAGAAGATTAGCACCACCCTCATATCTGTCTGTTCAAATGGAACTGAATCCACCAAGCAGGTATAAAAAGTACAATGCAAACATGGTTCAATTTGTGGTTTTACAAGGGGTTCCTTAGCCTAATTTAACTCCCAAGCTGAAGAAATGTAAAGGTAGGGACACACCAACACAACGTCAAACAACTCACACCAACAAAGACCGCTTTCTGTCTGTTTTCGTCACATAGGCCTGGCCACGTCAGGCAAAAAATTGTACCTGGAACACACCGCCAAAACTAAATTCAACAGCCATCTGTGCCTGCTTGAGAGGAAAAAACTCCGGGAGTGGTAGTTTGTATACGTCATTCAGAAAAGGAAATCAGAAATCGTTTCTCCTGTAATGTCGTACAAACGCGGCCTCTCTTGGATCATTTTGATCAGTTGATCCTCCACGTCTTCGTTCCAAACAGCCATGTCAAGGGGGTGGGTGTGTTCCCTCTTGACTCGCTTCCCTCCTCGTTTTCTTTCTTTTGTACTTCCGTTTCTCTTCTCATGCACTGATACGCTAAATCTGAACAGCCAATCAGAGTTATCTCTTTCATCAACTGACTCTGATGCCAATTCAACATGTTGAATTGGCAAATACTCAAGTTTTTCATTTGTTTATAATCATCTCATGCGAACAAATTTATGATGTGTTATTTTTTCCATTGAGTCGGTCAAAGCGTATTTCTTGCTGTTACTGTCCCATGCACTCAGACTTTTTGTTCACATTCGTGTCAATATTAATGCATTGCATTCACATATTTATGTTCTGTGCTTTCCCTATATTTTAGTTATGGTAATGAGGAGAGCGGAGTCAGTGATTTATCTCATTAAGCGCAGCCTTTTTAGATTATTTTCTTTTACTCTCCTTTTTTTGGACGATACAGATGTTGTGTTTATTACAGGGCAAAATGAAATGCCCTGTTATTATGAACCAGTTTGCTTTCTTAAATTGCTCATGTGGCTTTCTCTGAGAACAGAAAAATCCACACGCCCTTGTAAGAACAACCCAAGTGCCAAGAAACATTTTCGGTTTTCTCTCTCCCATCTTTCTACTTCATCTTTCTGTCTTACCTCTACCTTCTCAGGTCTATTGGTAGTCTCCAGCAGGCACTGGTGTGCTTTGAGAAGCGACTGGTGGTAGCTCATGAGCTGGGAGGGGAAGGAGGTGGTAAGGCTCAGGCTTATGGGGAGCTGGGCACCTTACACAGCCAGCTAGGCAACTATGAGCAGGCCCTCTCCTGCCTGGAGCACCAGCTTAACATTGCACGCACAGCAGGGGTAAGGATTTACCTGCAGGGGTTCTTGTTGCAGTTGTCTTTTTCTAGGCCTGTTGACTATGACAAATGATCTTCTTCATGAAAAGAACATCATGCACAGTAAATCATACTCTAACTATCAGGATAAATCCCTGGAAGCAGAAGCGAGCGATACCCTCGGAGGCGTTTATCAACTGATGGCAGACAACGAGACAGCGTTACAGGTGTGTGCAGATTCATTATACATCATGATTCAGTATGATTTCTATCCATCATTTAAATGAATAGCATGGCATTTTGGGGAATATGCTTATTCTTTCTCTTAGTGAGGGTTAGATGAGAAGATGGACACCACCTTCATGTCTGTATGCTGCAAGGCAGCCGTCAGTTAGCCTAGCTTAGCACAATGATTGGGGAGGGAGGAAATACCTGCAGCGACTCTAGGAAATCACTGTGCTCTGCCAAGAGATAGTCCAGCACATCCTCCTCCTCCTCCACAGATTGTCACGTTTGCTCAGTTTTTATAAATAAGAGTGTGTCCCAAAATGTCAAACTAGCCCTTTAAGTATTTAACCTCTCCTGCTCTAGTGGCACCAAAGGGCTCTGGACATTGCGGAGCAGACGAGATGTGTGAGTAGCCAGGGTCGAGCCTACGGCAACTTGGGACTGACCTATGAAGCCCTTGGGAACTATGAGCGGGCCGTGGTCTTCCAGGAGCAGCACCTGAGTGTGGCAGCACAGACCAATGATCTGATAGCTAAAACTCTGGCCTACGGGAGCCTGGGGAGGATACACCATGCACTGCAAAACTATGCACAGGCTGTGATGTACCTGCAGGAAGGTAAGAATCCTTGTTGAGGTGAGCAGCTCTATCACATGTCTCCTGTGATCATGACATAATTGTTCTTCAAGTTGGACCCACATTCGGCCACCTGGGGCAGTATGACAAGCTGTAAGAACAACAGCAACATATTACAGGGTTCCTACGCAGTATGGAAAAGTATGGAATTTGATTTTAGTAATTTCCAGGTATAGATAAGTATGGAAAAAAGAAAAGAGAGTATGAAAAAAGATGTGTTTCCAGACTGAAGTCTACAACAGACGTGAATCCAAAGATTTTAGAATATGTACCATCCGTCTCAATTTCTCTAGTCTAGTGAATCATTTTCCCACGGTCAGTCATAAACATTTCCATAGGTACACACTCTCTGTACCTGCCACTGCCACTAGGGTATTTAGAGAGGCGTAGTTCGAAAAATAGCGATGGGCGGAAGGACAGGTAGTTCCTATCAACCCTGGCATTATCAGATTATCCTGGTGATAGCTGGTTACTTTGTACTGTGTCCCCTGTTGATGATAAAATACACATTTACCCAGAATAACTGAGTTTAAATATCAATCGTTTATATGAGTATCAGTCCTAGAACATCGGAATTGGACATATCAATCAGCAAAAAACGTGACTGTGTGTGTGAAGTGCAACATAATAGCATTCAGCAGATATGGAATAAGATTATCATATTCATTTGGATTTGTGTTTGTGTCCACCTTATGAATACAATTCCAATATTCACTCCCCTTTTAACTCTGTTTTTGGTCTCTACCAACCCCTGAGGGGAAACATGCTCCACTGTGTACACCAGCTGTTCTCAGAATGTGTGTGTATGTGGGTGTTTGAGGCTTAGCAGGTTGTGGACAGTGCGTTTATCAGAGCTTTTTCTCTGAAAACAGCTGCCTACTGTGGCTGAAAGCAAAACTGATGAGTGGAGTGAATACATTTCATACTTTGTCAGATACATAAATATTGATGATAGCAGCCTTAAATATATTTTATCAAAGCCACTAAGTGTATAAATTGAAGATTGCTGCAGTGTTACTGGATCAAGTCCAGCCTTGGGTCTATTGAATGTTTTCCCATGTGTCTCTCCCCTCTTTTCTTCTCTCTAGTGTCGAATCACTAATAAATGCATAAAATGCATTAAAAAAAAACTACTTTTCTCCTCATCACAAATACAGTGCTATGTCCTTTGAAGGATGCGGCCCACAAAGGGCTGTCCTTCAGAGGATGTTAAGTCCAGGCTCAAAGTGCTCCACCTCCCCAAACTGTGTGTTGAGTGTTGAGCCTCACAGAGACTAAAACTAACTGGAATTCAGGCAAAATGTCCAAGTTTAAGAACAAGAAGTTATTAGCATTAGCTAGTTCCACAGTATGAGCTGTGACATCGTCAGGTCCTGATTGACATCTGGTACAAAGTCAGTGGAAACTGTACCTTGTGATTACATGCAATGGACTTGATACCTACAATACTTTTGGCGGCTGATAAGAACACGTTTATGCGTGGCTAGTGTTATTTCAATTTAAACCAGGGCATGAATTCTTTATTCTGTTTTCAGGGCTTGGGTAATTTTTTAGTACCAGATGGTGTAATGACAGAGGTGTTTGGTTGCACTTCTAAATTGTTCCGGCACCATTAGTCTGAGACAAATCACCTAGTGTCAAAGTGTTCTTTGCCTCCATATCATCCTTTACAAAGATGGAGCTGGGTGGTTATGGATTGATGATTATTATCATTATCAATTAATCTGCCTGCTTTTTTCTCAGTTAATCAATACTGTACTTATCTACTGTCTAATCAATCTGAAATGATTATATTTAATTCTCCCTCATGTCAGACTCCCCTTCCCTTGCACACCCACCTGGCTTCTTCCACTTCCTGCTTGGCTACAACTTGACAATTTAGCAAACTTTTGACATGTATCAGCAAACTGTCATGTCTAAAAAGTTCACCTTCCCCTGTTGTCATACATACTCTGTTTAGGGAGGCACTGGTTCCTTTGCGCAGACTTTGATCTACATGTGGGCATCTCATTTAAAGTCAAAGTTATTGAAGCCTGAGAACAGTGTAAGTTGCATTTCTAAAAACCCAGAAGAAGCATGAAAGGTATTCATGAGTCTGACACAGGCTAATAGAAGATCAGTGCTTGGGTGTTTACCCGGGAGCGTGGTTTCCTTCAGACGGCTGTTGGATTTCACTTCTTCTCTAACTACACTACTCTTTGAAACGCACACAGGGCTCTCATCCTCTCCAGTTGTAAAACTGAATACTTGTTGAAAATAATCCCATTTGAATATCCTCCCTAACGTTTCAAAAACCACGCTTTAATGTGCGCGCACTCATGCTGAGAATGAGATGGATCAAAATACAACCTAATTGTAATGGATATTTAAAATGAGTGGTGGGCTTCATTTGTGAACCCCATCAGGCTACATCGGGGCCTGGAAGACACAGCCACGGTTTGTTACTTAACTCACAGATCCTCTGGATTTTAATTGATCATTAACTGAACAGGCAACTAGGAATTTGGCTGAGAGTTGAGGTGAGGACTGATCCGAAGCCTGCCTCCAATTAACCTATGCAAACACCACAATGAAACACGGATACCAAACATCACGGAGACAGGCAGGCGGAGACAGGCAGACGGAGACAGGCAGGCCTGATGACTGACGACATTCCGCTCATTCTGAGAGCCTAATGAGAACTAAACACAGCCTGCCGTGACTGTCTGCTCTTTCATAGCAGGGGAGATAAAACATATCTGAGAAGTATTGAAGAGCAGAGTGAATGCGAGAACTTTGAATTGGCACAATAATAAGACGGGGGGCAAAGGGAAACAATGGGAGCAACGGTAGAAAAAGAGTGGCAAACGTGGGCGCCCTCGGCTCAGTGCGAGTTCGCTTCTGTGTCGGCAACAGCTGAGCATCAGAGTGCCGGGACTTTCAGAGGATTTTCAGATCGGCCTCTAGGAACAAGCATCTGATCCCCTCTGCTTTGTCTCTCTCTCTCCTCCTCCTCCTCCTCAGGTCTGCGTCTGGCAGAGCAGTTAGGTCGCAGAGAAGAAGAAGCTAAGCTACGCCACCGTCTGGGTCTGTCCCTGTGGGCCAGTGGGAACCTGGAGGAGGCACAACACCAGGTGTGTGTGTGTGTGTGTGTGTGTGTGTGTGTGTGTGTGTGTGTGACTCACAGCTTCATATCTTAACTGCTTCCTTTCAAACCTACCGCACAAGTCTAGTGTGAAGACAGGATCAGAGATGTATTGCTGTTGGGATGTTTTGGGGTTTTAGTCCCTTTTTTAGAAATGGCAACAGCTGCCTCCTTCACAGAACCACACTCCTCGACCCCGACGAGAACATTGTCTTATAGGCCGTCGCTGAGATGGCAGCACTGAGTTGTGACAGAATCTGAGTCTTGTCTGGAGCTGTATTTCTAGCCATCTGTAACAACAGGTGTCAGAGGAGGTTGCTTAAAAATTCCCAATAGAGTTACTGCCTCCAGCAGTAGTAGGCGCAAAGAACTCGAAGGTTGATCAATATAGATTATCAGTCAAATCAATTTTAACCCTTTCAAGTCTGTTAATATTTATCATTGAACATGGTTGATTAACAGTAACTTTATTTACAAGTCATCTACAGATTAACTAAAAAAAAATAGCCTTCATACCCTATTTGATTTACATCTGTCAACCATAGAACCCTCTTTGAATTTGTAATATTTTCTGTGATTCACAGACGGTCATTAGCTTTCAGTGAAAAAGCACCAAAAAGAGTTGATATAAAATCTTCACATGTAGATAAGCTTTGTTCTAGTTATATTTCCTAGATGTTTTCTGCAATATTTTGTTGTAGAAATAGTGAAACAATATATATTTTTACAAGCTTCGACTGTTTTATAATAATATTGTCAGTGATTATTACTCATATGTTTCTGATCCCGAAAGATTCAATTTGATTTAAAAATTAATTGATTTAGTTTGATATATCTTATTGCTTGTTATTATTCTCACCCCTAACTTGCAGCCATTTCAAACTTTGTCTTGTGTTTTGTCAAGTAATTTCTTATTTCATTTTTTTGCTTCTTTTCTTGTTGGTAATACATTTGCATATTCTTATGAATAGCAAATATGTTATGTATGAAAATATTTCGTATTAAATAAAAACATAAATCACGCAGTATACGCTGTTCAACACACATAAACTAAGACACCATATACAACAAAGAAAAAAAATCCTCACACAGTGTGGTTGTGATCCAGTGATCCAGATCCTACAAGGCTTTCAAAACCAACATGATTACCAGCCAGTGGTAATAACACCATCTTTGTTTGGTTATAGTTACCAACAGAGTTGACAGAGGGAAGACAGGCAGAACATTAAGCCATCTGTGCTCCCCAGTCTTCAGATTGTTGTGTATTTGGAGTGCCACCCAGTGGTTACTATTGTAACAGCTATATATGCCTTGATGTATTGAGTATGTTGTGATCTGATGCTATACAAATAAAATTGAATTGGGAAAAAAACTATGGTGATAAATGATAGAGATGTTGTATCAAACTCGCTTCAAATACACCAAAGCAAACACCTATTTGAGACTATATGACTATTTGTGTATGTGTGTCTGTGTGTGTAGCTCTATGTGTGATGTACATTTTTCTGCGTGTGTTACAGTTGTACAGAGCATCTGTGTTATTTGAGACGATTCGCCATGAGACACAGCACAGCACGGATTACAAGCTCTCGATGTTTGACCTGCAAACCAGCTCGTACCAAGCTCTCCAGCGAGTCCTTGTCAACCTAGGTAAATTAGCTGACCTCTCCTCTTGTGTTGTTATTGTGCCGTGTGAATCACATCTCACTTTCACACTCACGGTGGACTCATTATCACCTGATGACTGGGTAAATTTTCTTTTCTAAATGTGGCTTATTTTGACCCACTCTCCCAGATCTATTGCTCTATCTTCCTTGTTCACTTCCCCTTCCTGGTTTTTACATTCTGTGCTTCCACTCAGGCCGGCACGATGAGGCGCTGGCCATAGCAGAGCGAGGGCGTACACGTGCCTTTGCCGATCTTCTGGTCGAACGCCAGAAAGGAAGTCAGCATGCGGCGAGCACAGACCCTTACATCCCAGTTACTGTAGAGCACATCCTGGAGACGGTTAACGCCCAGAAGGCAATGATCCTCTACTATTCTCTGGCAGCAGGCTTTCTGTACAGCTGGCTGATATCTCCAGGAACAGGTACACACAGACACACACACACGCATACACACACACACACACACACACACACACACACACACACATACACCACATACTTTTAGTTCATTATTAAAAGGCATCTTACTCCCATGGCCATTGTGATGCTATCAAAGGCTCAATTAAATGAACCCGCAGAGACTTTAAATACATGATCATTGTGAGTGCTCCAAACACTGTGTTAAAACCTGTGTTCCTAATAAACTGCGAACTGAGCGTATTAATCATTAGAAAGCAATAGATTGTGGGTAATTCCACTAACAAAGTTTTCAGGCTGATAAACGTTGTGCAGAAAGGGTCAATGGTGTTTCAAGGAACTGATTTCAGGGCGACTGGAAGCTTTAAAAAATATATAATTAACATATCAACAATATTCTCAGTATAAACTTTATTGCTCACAGGTTTTTCGGGTTGCCCATTATATCAGTCCTGCAGGGATCTGTTGCAACTTTGGCATTTAGCATCTTTCAACATTGTTTTACAATTAGCATTTTTCAGTGATCCTCCAACATCCTCAGTCAAAGCATGGATTCTGAGTGAATCCTCCCAGTGGCCCAACTCCACCACTGTCTTTCACAGTGGCATTGCCTCGCTCCAAAATAGTTGGTTAGGATAAATATACACAAAGTTATGAATGTGTTTAAAGGTCACTTTGTCATTGACTGCACATAGCAACATCTTGGTTTGACTGCTGGTCATGTCCAACTGGGATACTTGGGCTCCCTTCATATGGAACTCCTGAGCTTGTGATTACGGAATAGGAAGTCCTGTGCGGGGTATGCTTGGCATTCCAAGTGGTTAAGTCCAGAGAACACCGCAGCTAGGCAACAGCAACATGGATCCCAAAGGCGTTAACAATTCAGCAAGCTAGCAGGTGGTTAATGTATTGTAGGAGATACAAAGGCACACTGTCAGAAGGAAAAGACGAGGTTGCTGGGAATATCAACATTTTCAAAGACAAACTCTATATGATTCGAATTAATTCATAATAACTTATCATCCAATAAATAATGTACTTCCCTTGCCTTGGCTATTTCTCAAAACATCAGAAATCCATGTCACAAGTCATGAACTCAGAGCTTTCAGAAATTCCATGGTCAGAGGTCATTAATACCACAAGAGGGGGGCATCAATATGGACTCTCCTCATGATGACATTTACTCATTCTCATCAGTGGATTAACCCTTTGATATTTGACTCTCGTATTCTGATTGCCATGACATTTGAGGACATTTAAAAGAATTCACTCTTGGATTTTAATCACTTTGTGACTTAAATGACTGCATGGCCTTTTCTCTCAGGCCAACTTCATATTTGCAACCCCATCAAGGGTTTATTCCGCCCATCACATCTATATTGGGGATTGTAAAAAAAAACACTGCAGCCTCTAAGACCAGTAGCTACAAGGGTATAATACTTTCATCTGTGTTAAACATTAAGATGTTTTAGAGCAACCACTTCTCACACCCACAATAATCCTTGCAGCAGTTATTTTACAGTGAAAACACACACACACACACACACACACACACACACGTTTGTACTTCTATCACGAGGACACTTTTTGGTATAATGCATTCCCTAGCCCCTTACCCTAACCTTAACCATCACAACTAAATGCCTATCCCCAACCCTAACCCTAACCTAAACCCAATTTTAACCCTAACCCTAACCCTAAAACCAGGTCTTAACCCTCAAACAGCCCTTTGAAGGTGCGTCAGAAGCTGGGGACTAGCCAAAATGTCCTCCCTTCCCCAAAATGTCCTCGAATATATCTGTACGAGTACACCCCTCCCAACACACACACACAGACACACACACACACACACCTAGCCTTAAAGAACTTTGTTCCCAGTATACCCTTTCTCATGCAAACACACACATACAGTACAGTGTGAACCGATTCCCTCATGTTATTCACCACAACAGGTATTGTGAAGTTTAATGAGGTGTATCTTGGAGAGCCCGGAGCGGAGGAGTCTGAGCTCCAGGATGGTGTCGGTGGGAGCCCACAGGGTGGAGGAGGAGGAGCAGGTGCATTTCCTTTGTCGCTAGACCAGCACATCTACAACACCAGAGAGGCTCTGGGGGTGGACAGCCATTACAGCAGGTAGATACTGTCAACTGTCAGAAGAGAAACATTTTGCCAGCACATTTTCACACTCATTTTGTAGACTGGCTCTAGACTATTCGTCTGGCGCCACCAGCAGGTTGTAATATTCACTTATCCAGTATTAATTCTAATGATTTGGAACAAATTTGTTGCCAGAGGGTGAATCTACTGTTTCTGGTGATCCCTATTTTACATATAAATGTCAGTTACTTAATTGGATGGATTCCTACAAAATTTGGTACAGACATTCATCTTGTCATAAGTTTGATGATCCTCCGACCTTTTGTCCGGAGCCATCAATTCGTCAAATATGCTGCTAATTTAAAAATAATGATGCTTCCCTCAGCCTGAGCTGTACTGTGTGTGTACTCTTAAACATTATACCTCCTAAATATCAGCATGTTAGCATTAGTACAGCCTCACAGAGGATCAAGCATGACTGCAGAGTCTAAATCCCATGTCTCATTGTTGTACATCGGCAGTCATTAGAACACTCGGGGGGAGGGGGAGGGGGTGAAAGGGAGTAAAGCAAAATAGAGGGAGCTGCACTCTATTTGTCGTCTGTCTTCCTTTTATCCTGCTCTCGCCTGCCATATTTCCTTTGCCCGCAATTATCCTGCCCACAACTTCAGCCCTTGTTTGGTGCAACTGGACAATCTTGTAAATCACTACCATGTGTTTGTGTCAGCAAATGTTCCCCCCTCACAAACTGCATCTCAACTTTCTGTGAAAACCACTGCAGCCCAGTTACTGCAGCCAGCAGTGATCATTGTGTTTGTCACGTGTGTGTGTGTGTGTGTGTGTGTGTGTGTGTGTGTGTGTGTGTGTGTGTGTGTGTGTGTGTGTGTGTGTGTGTGTGTGTGTGTGTGTGTGTGTGTGTGTGTGTGTGTGTGAAAGCTGTGGCGAGCCCGGAGCCTCCTTCCATGTATACGTGATGATCATGAATCCTGCTCATCCACAGCATCAAATGTATTTGCAAACATGCGGCATTTAAACGCTTTCCAAACCCACCAGTCGGCTTTTACTGCCCTCTGACATGGAACCAGGTGACAGAAATTGCTATTTTGACACAGATCAAATCTCCCTTAGTGTGTGAAAAGTGCAGCCAAAGTATTCCATAAAAAGTAATGACGTTTGCTCATGGAAAATTGAGGGCGTGCCATCAGTCCAGTACAAAAGGCTCTAATGCCCTTTTTTTTAAATTTATGTAAAAAATTCATTATTCTCTTACTGAGGTGTCACACAGTAAGCACTAGGTTGGCAATAGACTGCAATGTTAAAAATCACTTACTATCTCACAAGCAATATCATTGCTTTACCTTCCTTGTACCTGTTTTTTCTGCATCCTGCTTCACCTCCAAAATTAAAAATGTTTCCTGAAAGCCTCACTGATGTTTAAAGGCAGTGAATGTTACTTGTGAAGTAAGCATGAAGGAAATGTGTAAAAAAAAATTATGCTAGTGTTAGTTTGTCTACTATAGAAACATAGCAGTGCAAAATGGCGGACTCCATAGTACAGGACCCGCTCCCCATGTAGAAATAAGAGGCTCATTCTAAGCGGAAGACAACACAACAAGTCTTCTTTTCCAGTGATTATACAGTACACAAAACATAATCTTTATAAATGTTATGTATAATTTCTGCTGATATATATCCATAAATCCTACACACTGGACCTTAAATGTTCAAATTTGAATGCGTCATCCGAGCCAAGTTCATAAAAGGGAGTGACCACAGGTGATAAAGGAAACACACTGGCGAAGGAGTTAGTGTGTACAGTAGGTCTTTAAGAACATAGAGTAGTTGGTATTAACTGTAAACTGACTTTTTTTTAGCTAGGTGTGCAGAGTGTATTGTTGTTTCTCGACGTGCCACAAAATGAACTTGTTGTTACTTCTGAACACAGCATTACTGTAAGTGCTATGATTACTGCTGTAACAATGCAGTATGCCTGCATCACCGTCTGCTCCCCAGAGGTTGTTCCAGCAGCGAGACCGAGAGCGAGATGGGGGATCTGTTAGAGCAGCAGTTTGAGGAGCTGAACAACAAGCTCACCTCAGCCACCGACCCCACAGGCTACCTCCGCATGGTGTCCAGAAACAACCTCTTCAACAGGTTTGTTTGGGGGGTTTTAGGTTCAATTGGTTTTATTGGCGCCAGCAGCAGGGCTCCATTGGATGGCTGTGTTTGGCCAATTGGCCAGTCCACTATTTTCATCAGACTTAAAAATCAACTGAATTATTTTGAAATTAAATATCTATATATAAAGGCTATTGGATGGATTTCCATGACATTTTGAAAAGACATTCCTCTGCCGCTGGCCTGAAGTCGACATTTGCTGTTTTAATTTGAGTTTCTCAGCAACTTTTGGATGGATGTGCATGTAGCCTAGTACAGAATATTGTTGTTCCCCTCAGGAGGAATTGCAGCCAGAAGGGGCAGTAAGCCATTTTAATCCAATACATTTTTTGTAAAAATCTGTAACTATTTCCTCACGGTCCACTATTGTTGGTTCTGTGAGTCCAGGCTCTGTAAATTGAAAACAAACAAAAAAATGCTGCGGACCGCACCACACAACACTGTGTGCACAGTTTGGTAATATCACTCCCAGGCACCTTAAGAGATGTGCTAGCCAATGATGCTACGACTCAGTGGTTTTGGCCTAGTGGTTAGCGCGTCGGTCTCCCATACCCGAGGCTGCGGGTTTGAGGCCCGGTCAGTGCAGGAAAATCTTCAACAACAACGAACAGAGAGACAAGCTTTCTCCAAAATCACTTACTGCCCCTTTAATTAAACCCTATAGTTTCAGCAGTGTCATGAGATCAAACGTTTAATTCGTGCACTACTGTGGTTTATGTCTGCCGATTTGCAGAAGCTGTCAAAGCATGACGAGCCTGTACAGTGCCACTGTATCTCCAGTGAAAGACAGCTTATCCTCTCTTCCTTTTCGACCAAGCAACATCAGCAAACCTCCTCTGCGAGCCCTTTATGACTTACTCATAGCACCAATGGAAGGGGTATGTACAGTACCGCATGCTTGTGTCCTGGAAAATATCTCCTTTTATGCTTCAATAAAGAGCATATTAGTGTGGCTTTTCTTAAACGTGATCTTTTTGTCCTCTTTTCTCTCCAGGGCCTGATGCACAACAGTGGTCCCGTGGGCAGACACAGACAGCTCGTATTGGTGTTGGAGGGAGAATTGTACCTGATCCCATTTGCCTTGCTCAAAGGCAGCTCCTCAAATGAGTACCTGTATGAAAGGTTCAGTCTCATTTCTGTACCGTCTTTAGCCAGCCTGGGAACCACCATCAAGGTAAGTGAATCATACTAATGATTGTGGTTGTCCCTCTTAGTCTTTAAAAATACACATAAATTGAGATTTATTTAAAATATTCTTGTTAATCTTTGCTCCTCAAACTATGGCAAAATCGAAACAATATCTGATCTGAATCTGTGTTCTACCCACAGCATCATCATCGCCGCGGTGGCCCCTCCCTTTGCACAGATGGCGGCTCGGTGGCTGCAGTGGTTGGAGCTCCTCGCCTGCCCTCCAGTGTGATGGACCGCTGGTTGTGGGGGCCCCTTCCCTCAGCCCAAGATGAAGCTCTCTGGCTGGGGGAACAGCTCGGTTGTCATCCACTAACTGGAGCAAATGCCACAAGGGAGCGCTTGCTCGCAGCTCTGAGTCAGGCGGAGTGCGTTCACTTTGCGACTCACATATCCTGGAAGCTCGCTGCCTTGGTCCTCGCCCCCAGCCCAGAGTATACTGGGGGAGAGGGCCCAGGAAGCCGACCCAAGGAGAAATCCCCATGTGGTGCGTCGACCTCAGGCGAGCTTGAGGATCGGGATGGGGAGGTCAAAGGGTCGTTTTTAAAGAGCCACAGCAGCCCGGAGAGACTCAGGGGAGCAGAGGAAGTGAGTGAGGATGGGGACAGTGTGTGTGATGTAGAGAGTGTGTGTGACAGTCCACCACTTCACGACTTCCTCCTCACTGCTGCTGACATACTGGGTCTGTGCTTAACTGTCAAACTGGTGGTTCTGAGGTAAAACCCTTCACCGATTCAACATTTTAAAGTCTGTTTGGTTTAACAGGTCACCTCAGTCCTTATTCCTTTGTCACCTCAGGTTATACCCAGAGTCCAGCAGCAGGGTGACTGCTGACGGGGTGGTGGGTCTGACCCGGGCCTTCTTGGCTGCAGGTGTCCAGTGTGTGTGTGTCTCCTTGTGGCCTGTGCCAATAGCTGCCTCCAAGCTGTTCACACACACCTTCTACACAGCCCTTCTCAACGGCACCAAAGCCAGTGCTGCTCTGACAGAGGCCATGAAGACACTGCAGAGCAGCAAGCACTTCTCACACCCCTCCAACTGGGCGGGTGAGTAAACCACCGTTGACACACACACACTCAAGGTCCACTCACTAGCTTCCAGTAATATCTCAGTTTTCATAAGCCAATGGAGTTTGATCAGTTTTCATCGTGTTACTTAAAGAACTCCTCCAGTCACGTTTTAAAGTATGTAAAAATGATCTGCTATGCCCAATATTTTGTTTAACATTGTTTACCCCCAAAAATTTGAAAATGGGGCTGTTAACCATCCACTCTCTCTCTCCCTCATTGAAGAATTCTGAGATTATGAATATTCATGATATGCAAAAAACACAGGCCGTGCGCCCCGCTCACCACAGCTGTTCACGCTAGCTTGACATTGGAAGAATGTGCGAACCAAAGTGACTAGCGACAACATCAGCCGGATTCAGCCCTAAAACTTTCCTGAACTGTGAATGCTCACGCTAACTGTCTGCTGACACACCTGCTGTCCTCTCGTGGATGCACTGCCACTGCCTGCACTGGAAGTTCCGGTTTCTTTCCCTATATTTGCATATTCAACAGTGATTGTTTTTCTGTATTTGTGACTGAAATTTAGCTTTCCAAGGATTCGTTTTAATTCCAAATTGCAGAGAAATCACAGAAATCTCCTTCTCCAGGAGAGGAATGTGAAAACACCTCCATAGTAACAAAATTTGCTGGGATACAAGTCCCTGTAGTCAATGTCAGACATTTTAGAGGACAGAAACAGAAGAAAAACACTTTTTTGAATGGAGGGGGACTTTAAGAATTGGACCTCTGGACCAGGTCGAGGAAGGTTCAGGACTAGGAATGAGAATATTGGAGGGACCGCTCAGGTTTGGAGGCTTGGAGACAAAGCACACAAGGTGATATTGATATAGTTTTATCTGTGTGGAGGAGATTGATGGGGTACTGGGAGACGGATGCTGAGGCAGGAGCTGCCAGGCAAGTGGAAAAAGAGATGGTTTATGGATGTGTGTGAGAGAGGACAGGAAGGTGGTTGATGCAGGAAGATCAGAAGAAGAAGGAGGAGGAGACTGTATATAACTGTGCGGCATGGTGCAGAGCATTTAAGATGTCAGAGCTATTTGATTTTGTATATTTAAAAACGCAAAGCTATTAAGGGAATAGTCGTGGATATTGAATGGTGTTAACAGTAGCCAGTATGTGCGTCATTAGGCCAAGTTGACAGTAAGTAGCAGCTCTACTTGGAAAGTCCTGATGACGGCCTGCTCTGTGTTGTCGAGGATTTCTCACCACCATTTTCACCGCCTGTGGATTTGACCAATGAATCAGTGAGGTCCAGAAATGTTGGGATGTCCAAGTGAGGGGGTCATATGATGCCCCAAACCAGGCTTTAGCAAGTCAACCTCATGTCAAGGTGAACTTTCCTTTAATGTTCAGTTGAAAACAGGAGGAGCAAATTGGCAAGCAAGGACAGAATATGGAACAGTACGTTTCACATTTATTGTGTCCCTTTTATAATTTTTTTTAAAACATGTGAAGGGAAAATAGTTATGAAAGGACATGTGACAGTCTACGTCTGGAAAAATGTCTGCAAAACAAATTAATTTGCTCACATAACGTGTTTTTTGATCATATGCAAGAGAGGGTACTGGAGGTTCTTTTCGGCACTGACTCACGAAGACATGGTTTGAGTTATGAACAGTTGTTAACTTTAATTTATTTTCTCTGGCTCCTCCCAGCTACTCTCATTAATTTTTTTTGCCCAAATCACAGTTGGTAGATTGAAGCATCATTACTTTGGATGACATCATGAACTCTTTAAATATACCACATAGACTCTTTATATACATGTTTGTCCCATCCACTAACATAGGGGAGGCAACGTTTACGACAAATACTGCCAGCCACCGGGGGGGGGACTTGAGATATTTTGGCTTCACTTTCGGGAGCTGTCATGTCATCCATCATTATATATAGTCTATGATACACCAGTGTATTTTCTTTCAGGTTACATGTTGATTGGAAACGATGTGAAGCTGAACAGCCCCATGTCGCTGGTGGGCCAAGCCCTGGCAGAGATCCTGCAGTATCCTGAGAGGGCCAGGGATGCCCTCAGAGTGCTGTTACACTTGGTGAGACCCCACCACACTTTCGAAAATGTACCTATACTAGCCTCTGATTCTTTTTTAAAATCTCCTTCAATCTTTTTTACTGCAAACTGAAAAAAAATCTCTATCACAAATATCTATATAAATCTGGTATGGCATATGCCATGCTATATCTGCAGACCTCCATCAGAGCATGCTGCTGTGAGGTAACGCTCTGAAATCCCCAAATGGTATATTGTAAATTGTAGCTCCAGGCACATTAACCCATATCAGAACATCCCTCAGTGATTAATTACAATGGACAACTGTACCTCGTTGTCTCTCTCTCTACAGGTTGAGAAGTCATTGCAGCGCATTCAGAGTGGCCAGTGTAACCCAATGTACACATCGCAGCAGAGCGTCGAGAATAAGGTCTGAGTGTTGTGGGTCCTTCCCTCTCTTTGGCTTTAAATGTCAGTCTGTCTTCTCTGCTCATGTCCGTGTGTTTCCTCTCCTCTGGGTTGCTGTAGGTCGGCGGGGTGCCCGGGTGGCAGGCCCTCCTGTCTGCGGTGGGTTTCCGTTTGGACTTCTCTGGTAGCGGCGCAGGTCTCCCTGCGGCAGTCTTCTTTCCCACGTCAGACCCTGGGGACCGGCTACAACAGTGCAGCACCACTTTACAGTCTCTTCTTGGTACAGCAGCTTGTCCATTATTCCCCAAAAAAAGTATCACGTGTCAATCTCACTGATAGAATAACAACTTGTTTTTCCCTTCAGGATCTAGAATTCAAAAACTGTGAGCAGTCAGATATGAAATGATATTCTATTTGTGTTTATTAGTTCAACTAGAGAATAATTCTAACTTTCATAAAATGTGTACTTAGAAAATCTGCCAGCAGAGGCCACTTATTCAGCAAAATATGTATTCAATGGATCTGATGACAAACACAACACTGATGTTAAACCAGTTAAACCGACAACCAATGGATGAGTTGTAAAATGCTACACCTGATCATATTAGTTATATAAGTTAAGTCACATTTATTTGTGAAGCAAAATAAAAGGGTATAAAAGTGAATAAAAAACAACTAAACATGTTGGTCTACAGTTTAAACTTAAATTCATATATATATAGCACAACACGTAAAATTAGGAAAAAAACCGGATTGGAAAGGGGGCAAAGAAGACATGTTTTAAAAGAAGCATATACTGAAACCTGTACTTTATACAATGCAGGGCTGCAAGTGAGATGAGTGATTCAGGTGAGATGCTTTCTTTCTTCTGGGGCTGGTTAGCAGCCTAGCGGCAGCATTCTGCACGTGCTGCAAGCAGTACAGGGATGACTGGCTAACAGAGGGCATTGTAATAATCCATCTGCGATGAGATTAGGGCATTTAAAACACACCTCAAGGTCAATAACAATACTAAATGTAACTTGAAATAAACAGCTCATCATTAAGATATTTAATCTCTGCTTGATTAACTTCCCTTCCCATCCTTAGGTCTTACTCCTCCAGCTCTGCAGGCTCTATGTAAATTGGTCACAACGTCTGAGGCCGGAGAGCAGCTCATTCACAAGGTACTGCAGCGTCATGCCACTGGTGGAAGAACTAAGACCCTTTACTTGAATAGTAGTAGCAATTAACAATGTAAAAATGCTCCATTATGAGTGAGAGTCCTGCATCAAGAGTCCTGTTAAAGGAAAAGTTATCAGCAAAATATAGGTACAGTATCAAAAAGTGAAGGTACTCATTCTGCAGTAAAAAAAATTCCCCCTGGAACTGATACATTTCATTATATATGTGACATTGTTAGGTTGTTCATACTGATGGAGCGTTTTACTGCTGGAGCTGGTTTCAACTACAGAGGTTCCCAACCTAGGGGTCGGCTGCCTCCAAAGGGTCACCAGACTCACTTGAGGGGTCATGATGATGATTAATGTGAGAGGAAAGACGAAAAAACAAAAAGCTCTGATACACAAATTCAACGACTGATCATTTCTTGTTTGTATTGAAGAATTTTTTTCTTCTGTCTAGGACTCAGACAGTTATTTAATTGAAAGAGAAATTTCAAGGAGAAAAGTAGTGGAGTCGATGTATAAAGGTGCATAAACTGTAGTAAAGACGATATTCAGCACTGAACTCTCCTTCGCAACTTGTAGTCATTCATTCACAATTGAAATATATCCACCTTTTTACAGTGTGTCTTAGTGACAAGAACCTTACAGGTCATAGTTATAGCCATCCGTATCATACGGGTATCACCAGATGCCATCATCATAAGCAAGTCATTATAATGGCAACATTTAAGTAGGATTTAACCACTGAAGTTCTGTTTCCTCTTCTCTCATACACACGTCACAAAGGCGGTTAAAAGCATGGTGGGAATGGTAAGTGTTCCGCTATGACATCACTTACTTGAACTCAAAGGAACTGTTTGGACTGGTCAAATCAGGCACACAAAAATAAGAACACTACATTTCCAGCTAATGTTTTATTTGTAAGATCTTTGTGATGTGGGTGCCTTTATGAGAATTGTTAAGACTTGAGTAATGTCATTAAATAAAATTCCCTGTAGAATCCCTGCTGAACATTGAATCATCCATTTGTTGGAGATCTCCTCTGTTTTCTCTCTCTCTCACTCTTCCTTCTAAACATAATATCTTCTTTCTTCTCCAAAGCTTCACCAGGTGTTGGTGCAGTTACAATCCGGGGACAAAGAGCAGGACTTTTCGCTGGCTCCCATTCAAGTGACGATAAGTGTGCAGCTCTGGAGGCTCCCGGGCTGCCACGAGTTTCTGGCTGCACTCGGTGAGTCAGTAATACAATACACTAAACTACACTTTCATTTCTTTCTGATTTGCTATCATTAATTCACTTCATTAGTTGTGTCATTACTGGGCTCATATCCCCCCCAGTTTATTCACCTAACATCCAAATTACTCATCTTTCATCAGGAAGGCCCCTGCAATTAATACTACTATTTTTTAAACTTAGTTTAAAATGTTTGCCTTTTGAGATACAAAATGTGATACACAACATTTTGGTGTTGTAGCAGGTTAAGTCACTGCAAGTATGACCTAATCCATATCCTGTTGTTCAGCCTTTTATAAGCTTGTGTTTACAATCATGTGTTGTTTATTAAAACTTAGAATTTAGTAAAATCTTTATCTCCAAAGTCCATACAGCTATCTAATAAATGTGGAGTGAAAAGCACTTTATTTTCCACTAGATGTTGTGGAATAGAAGTAACAAAGTTGAGCACAAGTACCTCAAAATGTACTCAAGTACTTGAGTTACTTTCCTCCACTCACCCTCTCTCTCAGGCTTCGATCTTTGTGAGGTGGGTCAGGAGGAGGTCGTGCTGAAGACTGGAAAACAGGCCAGCAGACGCATCATGCATTTTGCCCTTCAGTCTCTTCTGGCACTGTTTGGTGAGAATGATCCATCCAGTTTTTTCTAAACCAAAATTCAACTGAATCTTTCTATTGATTCCAACCTAATACTTTAAGTAATTCCCTGTCTTATTTCAGACTCAACAGAGCTTCCCAAGAGACTGAGCATGGACAGTTCTTCCTCCCTGGAATCCCTGTCGTCCTCCCAGTCAACCTCCCAGCCTCACTCTTTACCCCTCTCGTTCGGTTGCTACCCACCTCAGCCCTCCTTCCTGCCCCCAGTCTGCCCAGACAACCTCTCTTGCGATGCAATCTCTGTCTACAGCCTTAGCTCCCTTGCGTCCTCTCTCAGTTTCCTGTCTCGTCCTGAGCCAGCAGGAAGTGACATCATCAGCCAGCGCTTGCACCAACAGGAGCCGGACAAACCTCGCGGTGGGGCAGGCCTCTACACCTCGCTTCGCCGTTCAGGTGGCCTGTCAAGATGTCGCCACACCAATCACGAAGGAGTAGGTGGAGAAGGGGAGGACGAGGAGTATGAGGGTTTCTCCATTATAAGCAGTGAGCCGATAGGACGAGGAGGGAGGGACTGTGACACACTGCCACTACCTGCAGGACACAGACATGGCAGAGGCGGTGCTGGGAGAGGATCTAATGGGGGTCATGGGTATCCAATAACAATATCCTCCAAGGGAAGCATCAGCACACCTACATCTCCCATGAAAGCTCCACCACTGCCCCCAACTGTTTCATCCAGCCCCAAGCTCAGACAGGGAATGTGAGTCCAAAGCTCTTTGTTTAGTGTAAAAGATTGAATTATTGTGGTCCAGTCTAAAATGAACCGAATGGAGATACAAAGTCGGACAACGCACTAGGAATTCTTCCAGCTAAAAATGATGGTCCACAATCAAATATATCAACAACTGTTGGATAGATTGCAATAAAATTTGGTGCATACATTTTCCAGTGGGGAGGAATCCCTCTGAATTGTCATCTGCCACCACTGACAGTTTGACATATGTAGTTCTGAGTGAAATGTCTCCACAACAATTGAATGGTTTGCCATGAAATTGGTTACGGATATTGATGTCTTCCTCAAGATGGAATTGAACAACTAATGCCTCTAGTCTTCCTCTAGAGCCGTCATCAGGTCAAATTTTGATTTGATAATTTGATCAATTTTGATTTTAAATTTGATCGACAAGAAATACCTGCAGAACATTATCCTACTTGACAGCTTGCTTGTAGCCTTCGATCAGTGTAACGCAGCCTGTCAGAACCACTAGCCTGGCTGTAGCCCCTTGTCTTGTTTAATGATATCCTCAATACTGAAACAGGGGAGTCTCCTGGATATCTGACAAAACATCTTGATGAAGGTTGCCTATAATTGAGTCCTTAATAATTCTTTCTTAAAACAAGTGAAAGAATCTGCAGGTGCAGTGAGTTTATTTTAGCTAATGTCCAATATAAATCCACTTCTATCTTGAAACAAGGAATCTGATATAAAGAAGAAGTCAGTGAGAAGTCCAAATTAGAGTGGCAGCAAAGTCAAACCGCTTCGTGAGTTGGGAACAAAACTTCTATAGTATGCAAAATATGCGGGCTATAACCAGGAGACAGTTAGCTTAGCTTAGCACAAAGAGCAAGCGTACTAGGTGCTGGTGGACAAAGCCAGGCTAGCTATTTCCCACTGTTTCCAGTCTTTATGCTAAGCTAACCACCTGCTGACTGTAGTTTCAAATTAACTCTTAAGAAATGACAGTTGTAGAATTTGTCTCAGATAACTAATGTTTTCAAAATTAGTCAAACTATTTTGTCTTGCTTTTGTCTTGTTTGTAACTCTTATCCCTTGATGCTTTCATGTATATATAACTCTTACTCTTTTTTGAATTTTTTCTTCCAGCTCATCCCCTCAGAGGCTAACGAAGGGCAAGGTTAGCAGCTCTGAGTCGGACCAGTCGAGTACTGAGACAGACAGCACGGTCAAGTCCCAAGAGGAGAGGACAGGGCCTGCGGGACAAATGGATCCCCAGGAACTGGCCCAGAAGATCCTGGAGGAGACCCAGAGCCACATGCAAGCTGTGGAGAGCCTGCAGAAAGCAAACGCGAGAGGGAAGACACTGAGGGTGCCTGAGGGGAGAGAGGAGGCACATGCCAGACAGCGCTCTCTCTCCAATCCCACAACCCCGACTTTGACTCCCACTGGAGGAGCACGCGGGTTTCAGCCCTCTGAGACCAGTGCATTTAGCAGACCACCCAGTCGAGCAAGTCCAAAAGCTTGCTCCTCTCCTCTTTCTCTTCCTAGTCACCGTTCACCCCTCTCCACTTCTGTCTCAACACCTCTCCCGACTCAGCCTAAACCACCATCCCGCTCCTCTTCCCTACAGAAAATCAGCTCCGGCTACAGCAGTCCGGCTCGTTCCTCTTCTCCTCTATCTCTCTCTGTGAAAGACCAGGGTTCGCCTCTCCCCAGGGCTTCCCCAGATGTGCATGCGCAGTCTCAGCTCAAACTGAAATATCCTCCCTCACCCTACTCTGCCCACATCTCACCTTCCCGCTCTCCTGCCGATAGTGCCCCGTCGCCAGCTCTTTCCTATTCCTCCACGGGATCTGTTTCGGCTTCTTCCAGCCCTGCCAACACCCCTGAACCGAACCAGTCAATACGGGACAACAAAGTCCAGGCAATTCATAATTTAAAAACCTTCTGGGCCAACGCTAGCCAGAAACATGAGGTTCCCTGCCCTGCCAGTTTACTCCAAGGTGGGAATAAGAAAATGAGTACAGTTCAGAAAGATGTTCTGGGTTTGCTGAATCTCTCACCTCAACGTGAATCTCTCGGCAAACACCGGGAAGGATCTGAGGATAAAAATGCTGACAACAGACCAAACGGTCACCAAAAACTGGAGGCTAAACCACCCCCACCTCCATCTGCTAATGTTCCCACAATCTCTAAAGGAGGCAGCAGACTTCCCTCTGGGAATGGCTACAAGTTTTTCTCACCTGGACTTTTTTTTCCATCCTCTAAATGTTGAGAGTTTGGGTATTTGCCATGGCTCCCATAGCCAGTAGGCTGGTCATTCATTTTCTGTGTATAATGGCACAAGCTGTCAGTTTGCAAGTGAAGATGAGAATTGTTCCATACTGATAGTGATTTTACATGGCATTACTTTTCTTGTGAAGTGATGTTAAGGTTTTGATTGTGATGTCTACAGTATGGCTTCTTCTGGACAGAGCCGGAAGGA
This sequence comes from Scophthalmus maximus, assembly GCF_022379125.1. NCBI lineage: Eukaryota > Metazoa > Chordata > Actinopteri > Pleuronectiformes > Scophthalmidae > Scophthalmus > Scophthalmus maximus. The sequence goes on along the minus strand of NC_061515.1, from coordinate 18,597,107 downwards.
CACAGTGGCTCTCAAATGTCGAAGCCCTGGGTATAATTGTGTTTTCCTGACTGACGAGGGAGCATGTGTCTCCACAGCTCCGTGTACACTGAAAAGACATTTTGACTCACAGTCTGCCGACTGAATGCCTGAGAAAAGGAAAACATTTCATGTCAACCTAAGCACTCGCTATATTTGCGTCCGTTGACCTGAATTTGATCTTGATTTATTGCGTAATATTATTGCTAAGCATCATTACCAATGCTTATTGTTGTCATATATTTTGTAAACTGTGTTTTTCAGTCATTATTATACATTTTATAAAGACAATTAAAAGAAGGAATAAGTAAAGTCAACATTTTTGTATTTTTCTATGGAGATTTGATTTGAAGTGTGATTGTCAGCATGGTACCTCTTGCTGTTAGGTGTATCATTGACTTTGTAATGTACAATTTTGCAGCAGTGCCAGACTCCCTAGACATTTCTCAATTCTCAAAAAGTTGACGAATAAAAAGGTAAATTTCATTGACTTGTTTTAATTATATAAATCCATAATGTAGCAAAAGAATTATTCACACATTCTTGCCACTAATATTAAACAAGAAGTCAACTGCATTTAAATTAAATCGGGCATGCAGGACTTGAACAAATGAACATCTGATACACTCAAGCACCAGGTAAATCTCTCTGTATTCCTCAATATACCACAGTTTTAAATCTAGTGTCTGTGGTGACGTTCCTGTGCTGGCCCACCGGTAGAGATTAGTTGTTGGTTGTTGTTTTTTTTAAGTCAACCAGCAATGATTAGTTCATTGTTTGTGTTCTTTTACAGTATATAAGGCTTCCCTTTAAACAAACCCTAAAATAGGGTTACTTTACATGTAGACTCCTCTGCAGCCTACTTCCACTGGGTGGCCGTGTGCTCGCCAAACCTGTCTCTGGCAATCCTCCAGAAGTCCCTGGTACTTGGCAAGATTCCTTTTGAATGACTCCTCCTTATGGACTTCCCAGGGCACTGTCAGTTCTACCAGGGCAGGTTGACAAAATTACAATGTCTGGTCGCTATGATGTTGCTTACAAGGAAAAAGTCTTACATTCCAAATTTTCTGTAAGTGAATGCACAGATGTATTAACTGACATATGATTAAAGCATCCAAATAAGTGGTTCTCATCATGCAGCATGACCATTTTCAAAATATTCTATATTTTTTTGATAAAATAATAATATATTTTCCTAATACTTTTTTATTGCTGAGTACACACAAAGAGCTCCTGTAGGAAATACAGATAAAGAGAATTTAATTTACACCATTGTGTATGATATGTGGTCTGTCTGTTCATTGCCATAAAAGCACCCTAAATATTTACTATGCAGGTCTGAGGTAGTAAGATTTTTTTAATTAGTAAGAGTAGTACGATTATTTATGTCTAAGTAAAATAAATACGTAAGTATTAGAATGAAATTCTAATTTATAAGCTATAAGCTATGTATTCTATAAAATATTCTGAAAAGAAACAAACAGGCTAAGTACAGAAATATAATGTGTCAACAAAGTCTAATTTTAACCTATAATAAATATATATTATGATTTATTGATTGATTATACTTTACTTCATTACTAATTTAAGTCTGCTAAATAATTTATAGGACTATCTACTACGTACTAACTTAGTCAAGGTGTTAAAGACGTGTGTTGGAGTAAAAACTACATTTCCCTCTAAACTCTGTTGGAATACAAGTCTGAAGTAGCATTAACAAGAAACAGAAGTACTTCAGAAATGTACCTAAGTGCAGTACTCAGGTAAATGTATAGGGTTAGTGTATGGCGAATGCTATTATACACATATGTGGGTTCAATACAATCTATCAAACATGATCAGAACCATGTGTCGTAAACAGTGGTGTGGATTTTTCAGCCAATCAGATTTACCCAAGGGGGCGGGACAAATTGGTTGATAATTAATCTGGTGTGAGCCCTCAGTGCGCAGCCGCAGCCCGGGTGACGAAGATGGTGCTCATCAAGGAATAGTGAGTCTGGAGTGTTTAAAATGATATATTCTGGCGCATTTAGAGCGACATTTCCATCTGTCCGAGTGCTCAGTGTTGAAGCGTGTACGAGTGCGTTTCGTTTGATGTTGTTGTTTACTGGATTTTATGTTTCCGTAGCCCGTAAAAAGCCAGCTTTGAGCAGGGTGGATCGGGACGTTGATAGTGGGGCACACCGGTCTTTTTAGGCGTTGCTTGTGCGAGCTAACGCTAGCTTGGGTTGTAACAGCGGAGGGGATAATTAGCTTCTTAATGAAAACGAGTTACAGGGGGAGAAAAGGCTCCTGGTTTCACGAAAACAATCTGTGGATGCAGTTTATTAACCATTAATAGTTGACTACATCGTCCGCTAGGTGCTTAGCGGTGTGTTATATGTGTAAAGTGTCGTAATGTGAAGCTTTGCTCCCGTGAGTGACAGATTAAGGTTCCTTCTCCGTCGGATTTACCATTAATGCTAGCTGGCTAAGTTAGCTGTAGCGGTCAGCTAGCTGCTAGCATGACAATTTGCACTTCATCTGTTAAACACACACCTACCGTTTGTTGCTAAGTTATAACTTAGCTGTTAGTTACCATGTACTTAACCTCAGCGTTAACAAAGAATGTGGCAGGAATTTATCTCCAGCGTTGGCCCATACCACATAGCAGTTGTGCCCGTCCAGCTAGCGTGAGGTTATGGAAGGACTAACTAATTTGCTGTTACTTTATTGGCCTTAGCATCGGATAATTATCCTGTAATTGGGCGGCTAAATCCAACATAAGAGCAATGCTGCCTCGTTAACAGTTACTTAAATCACTTGTATTTGGATTGGGCGGTTGTATCCAAATTTTGTCTCAGCAAAGCTAGCTCTTAGCATGTGGCTAAGCTATATCCGCTACACATAACGGTATCTGTTAGAATGGGCTATACCACAAATGTGTTTTTGTTACCAGGTAATACCAGGACCCGTGTATCAAAAGAGACTATGTAACTTCCTACTGTCTAAAACAGTTAACGTCCCACCACGTAAGAGAGAGAGAGAGAGATGTCACGATTTATGACAAGTGTGTTAACAGATCACTTCTGAATATAGTTTGATTGCTGCCAAATGATTTGCCAAACACGAGGTACTTACTATTATTATTCTGCCAATTACACATAACCCAGTGGTGAATAACAAATGTTTGTTATTTGAAATGTTTATCTATGCAAATGCAGCTGAGCTAAGAGGAAAATATCGGAGCAACAAGAAGACCAGCACGTGATCGATCAATTTGTTTTGTATAGATACTGAAAGCAAGGCCTTCTTCAGCTACTTAAATCATAACAAATATTATGCAATGAATATATGAATTGCTTGGAGATATAAAATGATTATAGGGCTACTAGTTAAGCAGCTCATTATTTAAAAAAAAAATAAATTACGGAAAACAGTGAAAATGTCCACCACAACATTTAAGTTAGTCTGATGTAGTGTAATGGTGCCACCATTTTCTCTTTAATCTGGTGTCTCACTATGGAACGGCACATTTAGCATCTTGCTCAAGGCATATTAAATGGGGAAACAGACCAAACCCTGTCGCTACAGGTTCCATCTAAAAAATTGAGGATTTTTGACTAATTAAAAACAATCGACTCATGGGAAAAAGCTATTGAGGAAGTAAATACAAAAACATGTTCATAAGTTTTTATTACATGGAACCAGATCTGTGACCTGTACTACGAAAGTGGATATCAACTGTCTCACTCATGATGAAACAACTAAAAGGAAAGAAGAAGAAGAAGCACTAAATATTTTTTTTAACTTAAAGGTAGCCTAAAAATAAAACCACAGGAATTTATCAAGTTTGCTATTGAGTGAATATTTTTGCCCTTTTTTCCGATGATCATCAAACTGTTATGAAGAGAAGCTGAGGTGATGTCAGACTGTGAGGAGAGAAGTTAATGTGTGATGTCATCGATCACACTGAACTGTTCATTCATGATCATGAGAAATATTGATCAATGTGTGGAGCATTGTAATAATGAAGAGTAAGTTTTTAATACTTTCTTTCATCAGTCCCCTCATGTTCCGAGCTGCAGTGATAGAATAAAAAAGTAAAAAGCTGTCAGAGATTCTGTCGGGAATCAAATCAAATCTTCTTTAAATCTGTTACTCGAAAATCTTTTGTCCCAGTCAGGCTGTAGAATGATGACGCTGGTTTCCCAGTGATCTGATTGGTCAGTTGTTGGACTGGTGACTGTCTTTGATCTTTATCGCGAACTTGACCTGCTCCAGAACAGGTTAGCTGTTCAGCATAAGTTACCATGGCGATTTATATTATTATATTATATTACTTCATATTACAGGCCTCTGGTGTATGTGATGCAGTTGTCTATAATGTCTGTAAAGCAGCTCACAGTACACTGGAGCCTGCATAACTATTGGTTACATGCACTACTAGACCACTTGAACTGTGATTGGTCCATCTGTGTCAAATCATTTAAAAGCTTTGGCCCAGTGCAGTCTATGTATGACAACATCTATGTTAGTGAGTGTAAACACAGTTGATTTGAGTGTATAACTAATGCGAGACATTAAAATTAAAATCAAAACTAAGTTTCTTTCACTGTTTACATAATGTCGTGCATGTCAACCTTGATGAAGGCTTTAAAACAATTGATCTGGGTTATTTTTTTAGCATGATACAATCAATTACTTGACAGTGAATAATCAATAACTTTTAGATTATTAACATCCCTTGTTGTGCGCTGAAGACAACTAGAACCTATCTGGTATCACTTCAGGTTACAGCACGTTGCAGGCCTTAAAAATGTTTTATCTCAAATGTGTCACTTTTGATGCTTTTAATTCCATCCCCACATCCCCCCACCGATTCTTTTTTGCCCGTTAAGTGAAACTGATGTTGGTTTCTCTGGTTAAGTTGATATTTGATACTGACATATGTTTATCTGGGAAATTAGCAGGTGTGTAGACTTGAGTTGAAGTGAAACCTCTCAGCTTTTCGTGACACAGGATTAAACCCCTTCTGGTGTAACATAGCCACTGTGCTTGACTGGTGCATTTCAAAATCTCATGCAGTGCATGCTTTTGTACAGAGCCAGCATGTTAAAATCTGTCTGTACAAAAGCTGCAGTGTACATACCACCGTGAGCCAAAACCACAAACGGTGCACTCTGCCTTTGTTTTTTCGTTGTTTCGCTGTTCCTCGGGTTACATGACTGTCAGTGGCAAAATCAGGCTCCTGTCATGATACATCTTAAGTATTATGACTGGTTATGTTTATATTATGAAATATTCTTTATGTAGAACCCCCCTGTAGCTGTAAGTGTTTTCCTAAAAAAAAAAAGTTGTTAAATGGCTTGGTGCAACTAATTTTCATAACGTATGCCGGCTGTTTTCTCAAGTGAATGAGTAATTGGTATGTAGATAAAATGGTTAAAAACTGATAAATCCCTGTCACTATAGAGCCCAACATTACGCCTTCAAATAGGCGTTATGTTACATGTACATTACAGCAAAGCTCAAATGTTTAAAGTTAAATTATACACAGGGAAGCAAATCATCCTCAAACTTTAGAAGCCACATCGATCAACAGTATTTTTAAGTACCTTTACACCTTTAATAGGACCTGACATTTGCATTTTTTTCCTAAAAAAATGATCTCTACTCTCTTATTCTCTGGGCAGCTGAATCTATCATTCTTAGCAGAGGATGTGATTGCATTGTGAGAGGAGGAGGACGATGAGGTATTGCCTGTGAAATAAATTCTTTCATACCATAATTAAGCAACATATGTATATAGGCTGGTCATAATCAGCACCCTTGTTATACTGCTGTATGTAAAATAATTTGTTTTTAAATCCATGAGTGTCACATAAATGGGCTGTACAAACTACATGTGACCACCCAAAACTAAACATAAGCATTACATTTCAATCTGCCCTGATGTCACGAAATAAAACACTAAATATATAAGTTTGCAGATGGCAGCACTATGAATGAATATATATCGTAGTCTTGCTTTAGATACAAAGACAATCTTATTGTCATTCTTCAGTTGTGGTCCTCAGTACTGGGGAATCATTACTGCCTTAGGATTTTAGGGCAGCTACAGGCATATGCTGTTTCCACATGACTGTTGGGGACTAAAGGAGAGTTTTAACAATCAGACCAGGATTTTCTCCTTTTAACACAGGACCAGTTAAATTTCTCTCCAAAGGTGGTCAGAGTTTGACCAGATGCAGCCACAACTTCATGCTTCATCCATCTTTGTGTGGTCAAACAGTGCGTTAAAAAATTGTGGGTTTTTTTTTTAGCAAAAGCAATTGTAAAAATTATGCGTTTAACACAAAAAATTAATTTGCTTAGGATTTCAAACATCACTGTGATATCTTATCACATTATTTTCATTGATGAGTTCATTTGTTTGTTTCTCTCTCCATTTCCTGCCCCACCTCTCCCTTGTTTCCCCTCTCTCAGCCGTGTAGTGTTGCCGGTCTCTGTGGAAGAGGTGAGTATCATTAAATCCCTACCCTGCTTAAATATTACATGACAAGCCATTCTTTAAATAAAATTCTACAAATCCTATCTTTCTAAGTGTTACCAATACAATATACATTACAGCAACAGTATGTGTGGATGATCGTAGCTTTTTCTTCTGTACAGAGAAAGCTCCTCCACTTTAGTCTGGGTCTAAGACAAAATAGCCTTTGTCAGAGAGCGTTGGTATTTGTGTGACAGGCTGGCCGTGGTGTTTTGTGGAGAGATCTGCACTGGGGTGTTGACTCGGCCTTTAAAACCTTCTCCGTCTCTGTGACATCTCAATCTTAACAGCAATCACATTTTAAGCCTCAGTGTTTTATTTAGAGAAAGTATAAACTGTTAAGCCTCAAAATAGAGAATTTATAGCTGCTCAGTTTTCATTTGAGCACAGACTGTGCTGTCCAGTGGCATCGTACACTGGCCCAAGTTCACAGGCTTCTCTGCTTGGCAAAAAAATGTTGGCTGCCAGTAAGAGACATCCGTTTTTATAAAATTATGCATTTTCAAAATGATAAAAGAAAAATACCAATTTTATTCAAAACTTTAAATGCACCTTCATTTGGCCACCTAATCCTGAAGAAGGTACGAATTCTATTGTGAAAATGAAGTGGGATGCATCTCCCAGGCTGCAGAAACATGGATGTAGCTTCTGTAAGCTCAGCGACATGTTGATGAAAGTCATAATTTGAGTTTATAGCTTACTGCCACCTTTGTTGTTAATGGATGCATAAATGCTGCATCAAGGGACAGTTAAGCAACAGAAACTTATTGGAGGAGCTGCTCCATCTTTCATTGAATGTACACCAACATATCTCCTGTACAGCCTTAAAAACATGTCTCTTCACCGCAATGACATCACAATGACAAATTTAGAGATGAATCAAGTCGTTATTTCAAGTCTGGGCTTTTTTGTTTTCTGTACAGCTAGTGGCTGTTGGCGACTTTGTGTCCTTGAAGCACCTGCGGTCAAATAATAATAGTATTAGTCACAGCTGTTATGGCTGTATGTTCACTGTGCGTCTTCTCTTTCTTCTCCCATTTCTGTTCACAGTATCAAGTAGGCCAATTGTACTCTGTGGCTGAGGCCAGCAAGAATGAGACGGGAGGAGGCGAAGGCATCGAGGTGCTAAAGAATGAACCCTATGAGAAGGATGGGGAGAAGGGACAATACACACATAAAATATACCATCTAAAGAGGCAAGTCTTTGAAAATTAAGTTGGCTTTTTATCAAATCTGAGGTCCTCTAGGTGAGAAAAAAAACTTTTATTCACCATTTCAAGTAGCACTGTGTCTATGTAATAGTTATTTTCATAATTGATTAATCTGCAGAATGTTTTCTCTAAAAATATATTTTTGAAATGCTTAATTTAATTTCCCCCCTGGTCCCAATGTGACTTTTTTCAGTTTTCCCGACCAACAGTTAAAAAGATATTCAGTTTACAGTAAAAATAAAAGCTGGAGCCGGTACATTTTTGGCATTGTTTAAAAAAAAAATGCCTGAAATGAATATGTACTTAACATGTTCATGGGGTGGATGAAAGAATAGAAGTATTTTTTGAAAGAGAGCTTTGACTTACACTCAATGGCAGTATTCGTAAGCTTTAAAAGAAATCACAACAGCATGTATGAGATGTACGTAGCACTTTTAAGAAGTGGTTACATTGAAATGCTCACTGGTGGTAATGGAGAGACAGGTGAGCATCTGCAGGCTCAGTACTTATCACTGAATTGAGGCAACACCTTGTGTCAGCCATAAATATTAGCATTGCGAAGCCGGTGCTTCGAAAACACAGCACAAAGGAGGCATTTATCACATTGTTGTCATCTTCGGCCAACTCCCCAAACGGGTAACCTAAGAAAGTAAGACACATGAAACCTGGAGCGCTGGCGATAGAAAGAGCAACACAATCTGAGCTTTTTGCCACCATGTGGACGTGTTGGTTTGGTTCACAGAAAGCCAATAACAGACCGTGTTGGCTGCCAGCTGTTAAATGTAATGGTAGAGCGCCGTTTGCAGCCATATGAAGGGCAAACACCCGGTTGTGATGGCTACTCTGCATGGTTGCATAACAGCCAGAATAAGCAATTTATTTAGCATTTTACCTACAATACAGACAATGATCCCCATATTTATGTTTCATCCCTAAAAATAATGTGAGGCCTCCTAAATCAAAGGCCTAATATGCCAATTACAGAACATGTACGTAGCAGTACGAGGAGAAACGAGGCTGCTCTCGGGACAAAGGGTTGTCCTTCTCTTTGTCAGGTGTTTCCTCTTTTTTTGTCCAGCGTCTCTATATTGTATGAGTATTTCTTTAACATTGCAGGAAATAAGTGCTGAAGTTTTTTGGACAAGAGCTTTGGGTCGTTCAGTCCACTGCCAGCAACAACAAAAGATAATTAATTTAGAAGTAATTCGTAATGATTGAATCCAGACCTCAAACAGGACAAAATGACCTGTTTGAGGTCTGCTCCAAGAGTTATGGATGTTTTGGATTACGTCCATGCTAATATGTATTTGTTTTAAAATGAAAACAATCTTCATCCTTATTAACGCACCTGTAAAGGCATATCACATGACCATTCACTAATACTGGTCATGTCAACAGGAAGCAGCATGTCTAATCTGTAGTTGATTGCTTAGCTGCAGAAAATACTATAAATGAGGAACAAGCAAACAGGGTTTTCGAAGTAATGGTTTCCAGATGTTTCAGTTTCTGTCCGCCCAGACATAAACAAAATCCCAGAGTTTTCAAACTAGGGGTCAGCAGCTTTTCCAAAAATGTTGTGGTTCAGGGCTTGAAAACGCGTTTTAAAACTAAAACGTTTTGGTGTGAACGTAGCCATAGTTCTTATGAAAGGATTGTTGACCTGATTGTCTGACTTCCTTCTCTCGGTCACTGCAGTAAAGTCCCAGGGTACGTGAAGATGATTGCCCCAGAGGGAGCATTAGTTTTTCATGAAAAGGCCTGGAATGCCTATCCGTACTGCCGCACTAGTAAGTACATGCTCAAGGATCAATCTGTTCCTACTCACTGTTCACTTTTCACCGCTTGCATGATAAACATGAGAGGTCATAGCTGCATGGTTTTTGTAGGCCTCAACATTTTATGCATATTACAGTTAAATATTTTTCTCTATGCAATTTGAAAGGTCATGAATCTCATCCTGAATTTTGATACTCATGCTCATTTCTTGTTTTCTTTTCTTTTTCCTCCTTCCCCTGCAGTCGTGACGGTGAGTTGTTTGTCAAACTTTTTTATGGCCTGCTCACAACGGAAAGTGAAACTCCAATTCATCTATACATCTGTGATAAGTAAGCTTAGTGACATGGGGGCTACTGTTGAACTGCTGTAGCTGGCGGGGAAACCACTAACACACTGTCCAGCCAGGAACATACTGTACTAGTGCTCCTCAGTCACGATAACTGTCTGAGATTCTTTCAATGTTCTTTGTACTGGACAATTTCTCCCAATGGCATCTTGTACTTAGGAATGTAAATAATTTCAGTCAGTAAAGATGTGTTCCAAAAAGTTGATTCTATGTAATGAAATATAATTTTGCAGTTTAAATGCTGTTTTGACCGATCCCTGAGAATGAGTGTTGAAATGTATTTATTTTTCTCTTCTGAAAAGCTTTCTCGAAGCTTTATATTGCTGTACTTGATCTGCTTACTACTTTCTCAAGGGTAAAAAATAGATCGAAGCTGAGCATTGCAGCATCACCAGTGTTGTTTCAGTCTAAATGACTCTTTGGCTAATTGGATTTAGCTCTAAGGTTTACGTCCACCTCTTAGAACCCTCCATTCATGGTTTTCTCTGTAATAGCTGAGATCAGCGGTCAGTGTAGAAGTATTGTCTGATTTCTGAGTAATGGCTTGAACTTCCTTTGAAAGCCACGGCTAATATATGCATTTATTTATAATATTTGTGTTGTTGTTTGTTTCCCCTCCTGCTTTTCAGAATGAGTACATGAAGGATGACTTTATGATTAAGATTGAGACGTGGCACAAACCTGACATGGGAACAGTAGAAAATGTAAGTGAGCAACGTTGTGGAGGGGGGTCAATGTTTGAAGGGGAACTTCATCAGAAATGGTCGGTTGACTGGAAACGGATTTGGATTTTTTTTAAATGGTCCAAATCAAATCAACAGAGGCTGATTCATAGAGTCTAGTATGATTCACACACCTGAATCACTGGATCCTACATTTCCCACAATGCATCAACACCCCTTTACTATATGCCCCCGGTTGATAGTGCTGGCTTTCTGTTGTATAACTGAATTAAAAGTGAAGCAGAAATAACTTTGATAACACAACTAGGACAGCAACTAATGATGATTTTCAGTCTTATTTATCTGCTTTTATTTTTTTACTGATTGATAATTTATTGTATAAAATATCAGTCCAAAACTCTAAAGATTTTGAGTCTACAATAATGTAAAGCAGAAAACCTTCACATTGGAGAAGTTGGAAAAACAGACAATCTGTTTGCTTAAAAAGTTGCAGAAATGATTAATGCATGGTTCAAATTTTTGTAGATCATTTTTCTATTTATCATCTACTCGATTAAGGGGCCAATCATCTCCGCTCTCGATATCAGGGTTATTTCGCAGATTTTAGTACGCTTCCTCCAGAGCCACAGAAGAACATGGTGAACTAAACTTAACGTTACATGGGATTAATACGTTGATGCACGTGAAAGGAGAACATGCCCATGTTACAATACACCTGGTTTTGAATTTACATCCCAACAGTCAAAACAGATTTGAATAACGCGCCATGGGGAAACAAAATGTCCTGTGTCGCCAATGTGATCTTTGACCACAGGTTGAATTGTCTTTCTCTTTGCAACAGGTCCACGATTTGGACGAGCAGACTTGGAGGACTGTGGAGGTGGTGCCTATAGATATCGCAAACAAAGAAGAAGTGGCGCCTGCGGTGAGTTTTTATAATGCTGGTCTCCATAAACCACTGGACTGAGATGTGAAAGTAGTAAGTGAGAGCAGGGGTTGACACCTCTGATTCACAGCAGGGTGTCTCCACCCTGAGGAGCAGTGGGGTCCCACAGGTTGACTCAAAATGTCTAAAGAGCAAGGATGTCTTCTTTTCTTTTTTTTATCCATAATTATCACAACTGTATTCCTTACATGAATATTTAGACTTAAGATTAATGGAAGACCGGTTGTTTAAGGTGATCACAATGGCCAGTCGCTTCCCTTACGGTGTTTCTTGCATTTGAGTAAAGAGCCTTTTTTTCTTCTTGTGGCAGTTCTTATTATGACTGCCCCTTCTTATATTAATTTTCATCTCCATAGATGTGATCACCGATTGCTGTTATTACTGACGATTTTAAAACATCGCTTTTATCTAATTTCCAGGGGGCAAAATGTCCAGTATGTAACCACAGTACAGGTGCGAACATGCCCTAGACACAGTCGAGACTAGATTACTCATACCACATTGCGAGGTTCGATTTCTAATCTACAAATTGGAGGTTACAGCTGAATGTTGTTTTTTTACAGCTTAGTAACCCCCCCATCCCCGACCCCCAACGATATCGTCATCCATCACAGTGTTTCTCCACACTCATCGTCGTTAACCAGTTCAGTAGACGGCCAACCCTTGTGTCAACCAGGAAACCACTTCATAGCTGAAGGGGGTTATCTGTTGGTCAGTAATACCGTATATTTTACCCATGGTTTAAAATCTAAAAGGAGGCATTAAGCCATTTCATCCAGGTGGGTCACAGTTGTCCCAGTGTTTCTTACACTAGCTGTAACTCCTGCAGTAATGACTTAAGTGGATCATTGGTTAGGTCAAGGCTTAATCTGAGTGTCCATCTGCTCCAGGTTTTTAGATTAAAACAGCACTGTGAGCCTTGAGCTTGGGTGGGATTGGATTTTTGGGGGGTTGGGGGGTTGCAGAAAAGAAATGCAGTCTTGCTTCAGAACTGGAGTGTGAACACTCCCTGAAAAGGTGAAAGGTTGTAACACATCTTTAGTATGAGCAAGTCAGAGCTGACTAGTCTAAACTAGTTCTCTTTAGGATTTATCACATTAATTTAACTATGTCACATTGAAAACAGAATATAATAACATCACTTAAGTAGGAACTGTACTCCTGGATAGGGGTTGGACTCTTTTTTTCTCTGGAGTTGCCCAGGGGGAGAGGCGACGGGCGGGTGTGGGGATACTCACAAACCCCCGGCTGAGCGCCGCTGTGTTGGAGTTTACCCCGGTGGACAAAAGGGTCGCCTCCCTACGCCTTCGGGTGGTGGGGGGGGAAACTCTGACTGTTGTTTGTGCATATGCACCAAACAGGAGTTCAGAGTAGTCAGCCTTTTTGGAGACCCTGAATGGAGTCCTGCAAAGGACCACAGTAGGGGACTCTGTTGTTCTGTTGGGAGACTTCAACGCCCACGTGGGCAATGATGGAGACACCTGGAGAGGCGTGATTGGGAAGAACGGCCTCCCTGATCGGAACCCAAGTGGTTGTTTGTTATTAGACTTCGGTGCTAGCCATGGCTTGTCTATAATGAACACCATGTTCGAACATAAGGATGCTCATAAGTGTACATGGTACCAGAGCACCCTAGGCCAAAGGTCGATGATCGATTTTGTGATCGTTTCATCTGATCTGAGGCCGCATGTTTTGGACACTCGTGTGAAGAGAGGGGCGGAGCTGTCAACTGATCATCATCTGGTGGTGAGTTGGATCCGGGGGTGGGGGGAGGCCCCCATCCAGGAGATTTTCAACTCACACCTCCGGCGGAGCTTTTCTGGCATTCCTGTGGAGGTTGGGGGCATTGAACACGAGTGGGAAATGTTCAAAGCTTCCATTGCTGAAACTGCGGCGGTGAGCTGTGGTCTCAAGGTCTTAGGTGCCTCAAGGGGCGGTAACCCTCGAACTCCGTGGTGGACACCGGTGGTCAGGGAAGCTGTCCAACTGAAGAAGGAGTCCTTTAGGGATATGTTATCCCAGAGGACTCCGGAAGCAGTTGCAAGGTACCGACGGGCCCGAAGGGCTGCAGCCTCTGCCGTGTCAGAGGCAAAACAGCGGATGTGGGAGAAGTTCGGAGAAGTCATGGAGAAGGACTTTAGGTCGGCACCAAGATGCTTCTGGAAAACCATTCGACATCTCAGGAGGGGGAAACGGGGAACCATCCACGCTGTGTACAGTAAGGATGGGACACTGTTGACCTCAACTGAGGAGGTAATCGGGCGGTGGAAGGAGCATTTTGAGGAACTCCTGAATCCGACTAACACGCCCTCTATGGTAGAGGCAGAACTGGAGGCTGATGGAGGATCATCGTCAATTTCCCTGGCGGAGGTCACTGTGGTAGTCAAACAACTTCACAGTGGCAAAGCCCCAGGGGTTGATGAGATCCGCCCAGAAATGTGGAAAGCTTTGGGTGTGGAGGGGCTGTCTTGGTTGACACGTCTCTGCAACATTGCGTGGAGGTCGGGTACAGTGCCAAACGAGTGGCAGACCGGGGTGGTGGTTCCCCTGTTCAAAAAGGGGGACCAGAGAGTGTGTGCCAATTACAGGGGTATCACACTTCTCAGCCTCCCGGGTAAAGTCTACTCCAAGGTGCTGGAAAGGAGGGTTCGGCCAATAGTCAAACCTCAGATTGAAGAGGAACAATGTGGATTCCGTCCTGGACGTGGAACAACAGACCAGCTCTTTACCCTTGCAAGGATCCTGGAGGGGGCCTGGGAGTATGCCCATCCAGTCTACATGTGCTTTGTGGATTTGGAGAAGGCGTATGACCGGGTCCCCCGGGAGATACTGTGGGAGGTGCTGAGGGAGTATGGGGTGAGGGGGTCACTTCTTGGGGCCATCCAACCCCTGTATACTCAAAGCAATAGCTGTGTCTGGGTTCTCGGCAGTAAGTCGGATTCGTTCCCGGTGGGGGTTGGTCTCCGCCAGGGGTGCGCTTTGTCACCAATCCTGTTTGTGATATTCATGGACAGGATATCGAGGCGTAGTCGTGGTGGGGTGGGGTTGCAGCTTGGTGGCCTGGGGATCTCATCACTGCTCTTTGCAGATGATGTGGTCCTGATGGCACCATCGGTCTGGGAATGAGCCCTTACCTCAAGTAAAGGAGTTTAAGTACCTCGGGGTCTTGTTTGCGAGTGAGGGGACAATGGAGCGTGAGATTGGCCGTAGAATTGGAGCAGCGGGGGCGGTATTGCACTCGCTTTGCCACACCGTTGTGACAAAAAGGGAGCTGAGCCGGAAGGCAAAGCTCTCGATCTACAGGTCAATCTTTGTTCCTACCCTCACCTATGGTCATGAAGGATGGGTCGTGACCGAAAAAACGAGATCGCGAGTACAAGCGGCCGAAATGGGTTTCCTTAGAAAGGTGGCTGGTGTCTCCCTTAGAGATAGGGTGAGAAGCTCAGTCATCCGTGAGGAGCTCGGAGTAGAGCCGCTGCTCCTTTGCGTAGGAGCCAGTTGAGGTGGTTCGGGCATCTGATAAGGATGCCCCCTGGGCGCCTCCCCTGGGAGGTGTTCCAGGCACGTCCAGCTGGGAAGAGACCTCGGGGTAGACCCAGGACTAGGTGGAGAGATTATATCTCCACACTGGCCTGGGAACGCCTCGGGATCCCCCAGTCAGACCTGGTTAATGTGGCCCGGGAAAGGGAAGTTTGGGGCCCCCTACTGAAGCTGCTGCCCCCGCGACCCGACCACGGATAAGCGGTTGAAGATGAGATGAGATGAGACTTAAGTAGGAAGATTTTCATAAAGGATGACTCCACTAGTCTGTGTTAAAGCAGTCGGAGGCCTTTGTGATTATTTAAACAGTAAAAAATACATTTCAGATTTTATCCACAGTTCATATCTATCTTGAGCAGTCCAAAAATTAGACTTTAAGACAAAACTTTTACCTCATGGTTTGTCCATCACAGCTCAACAATGAAAACCTGTTCGGGGAAAATGCAAAGCAGGAATTAATGTTGGACAGCAAGCTCATTAGCAAGAAATCTTTTCATGTCCAGTTTGAATAGAAGGAATGATTACAGCAGGCAGAACCCGTTTCAATGTTGACATGAACAATTGTTATAAGATGGACTTGAAAGAAATGGTGAGCCTGTCCTTTTTTCAAAGTAACTCTTGGTCTAAATTGTCCTGGTAATGTAAGGAACAAGAAAAGCAGTGTTTTGCTCACAAAGACCGTGAAGACGAAGAAGAAGAAAACAAGCTGGCAGCCGTGGATTGAAAAAGTTGCCTGATTTAAAAAAAAAAAAAAAAAATCCTACTCTGTACGTGTATAATGAGAAAGGAGAAGCACAATACTAAAAAAACTCCACTGGGCAGATAAGACCCCAGATTAAAAAAAAACTGGTCTTGTTAAACCTTCTTACTTAAATTCAGCTTTTGTTACGACAAACAAGGAGCAACATAAACAAAAAAGACATCCACCAGACGTTCAGCTCTAGACACAGTGACCCAAAGCACAGGACAGAAACAAGCCTGTGGTAGACAGGTACAGTCTGTTTGACATTGTGTTTACTCACTGTTCTTTCAGGACTACAAACCAGAAGAAGATCCCGCTCTGTTCCACTCTGCCAAGACAGACAGAGGACCTCTAGGCCCTGAATGGAAGGTACCTGACACAGTAAAAGAGAGCAGAAGACAGCAGAGCTGCACTAATGTTGAGGTCACAGTCCGTCCTCTTGGACCTTTTTGAACAGTGCTTCTCTCTCTCTCCCCCCTCTGTTTTCTTTCTCGCCCATCACAGAACGAGCTGAAGACAGACTGCCCTTACATGTGTGCATACAAACTGGTCACTGTCAAGTTCAGATGGTGGGGTCTGCAGACCAAAGTGGAAAGCTTCATCCACAGGGTAACGGACAGAATCACATCACATCACACGCTTGCAAAATTATGAATTGTTCATCTTGTACTTTGGTAGCTGTTAATGAAAAATATTAATGAATTCACAATGCCAGTTAAGCCGGTGAAATCACTTAACCCTCAAATTAAGTTCAATAAATCAAATATTATTTTTGCTTTTGTCCAACATATGTGAGCAGGTTTATTGTCATTATCATTGACTCAGCTTTGCCATGATTCTAAGTGCCAGTGGTCAGTGTTGTTTCTGTTCTGCACAGCAGAGGGAGACATGGTTTACAGAAACATCTCAGCATCACTTCATCACAATCCTTGCATCTGTTAGGGAGAGTCACAAGAGATCAGGGCAAGAGGAAAAGATAATAATCAACTAATGTACAATTAGAAAAGCATTTGAAGTCTTCAACATGCATTAGTTGGATATAAAGATGACAGGGACCCACACTTCAGTCCTGCCTTTTATTGGTCTGCAACTTGGTCTAAAACATTGTTGACTGTGCAGAATACAAGCTGTTGTACTTCATTTCACTTCCTTTCTTTCTTTCCACAGCAAGAAAAACGTATCTTCACAAACTTTCACCGCCAGCTGTTCTGCTGGATTGACAAATGGGTTGGTTTGACCATGGAGGACATCAGGCGGATGGAAGAGGAGACTCAGAAAGAGCTTGAGGAGGTTATTAACTTGCCAAATGCAACTATTCCTCTTGCATTCAGACTGTCTGGCTCCTCTTATGCTGTCATAGATTTAATTAAGGCAGAAATGAGTAAAAATGCTGTAGTAATATTTCAGGTGTAACTGGAATCCAGCAATTCAGTAAAGCAAAATGAAATGCAAAGTTTGCTGACGAATTATAATTGTACAAATGATCATTGTTTTTGTTTTGAGGAGACCATGCAGATTATTGAATCTGCTTGAAATAATTCTTTTGCCCCTGGATTTCACAATAGATGCGTCAGAAGGGCGATGTGAGGGGAACCTCTGCAACAGACGAGTAGAGGCCCGTCACTGTAGATCAAACACTAGAGGCAGGCTGAGTAAGTCTGAACAAAGGAACATCGGTGGAGCTGCATGGCTCATTCTCCACCGCTCTCTTCATAAACTCTCAGTTTTCCACTCTTCATTCTTGCCGCTGTCTTACTTGTGTTGCCATTTCTGAAATTCTCTTGTTTTTTTTTCAGACCTATTGTGCTTCACACATCTCCTGCTTTGTTCCATCTTTCCCTCTTTCTTTTCATTCCAGGCTAACATGAACACCACGTTATGTTGAATAACCGTGCATTGCTGTTTTGAAATAAAGATGACCCGAGTAGAGTGCTTGTATGATGTATTATGGCAGTACGGCTAGTTCCATAAAGCAAAACAATGTTTTTATGGTTTTCTTTTTCTCTCTGGAATTTACTGCAGCTCTTTCTCGTAGGATCCCAGAAGAAAATTCTGATTGGCACACTAATGGCTCCAGGGAGGACGATGTCTGTCAGTCCAACACTGGATATCTCAACTATTTTATGATTGGCCAAGAAATTTTGTAGAAACATCATTCAAGTTTTTTTCCTCCAGTGCAACATGAGATTGACCCTTTGATTTTTAATGAAACGCGTGCACATCCGCATTATTAAATGGATTGCCATAAAATTAGGTACTCATGTGCCCCTCAGGATGAATTTTTATAATTCTGGTCATCCCTCAACTTTTGACCTAGTGCAGTCATCGGCTAAGACGATGAATGTCAAAGACTCTGAGCTAAATGTCAGTTTTGCAGGTATTAATCACAAACCAAAGCACCATTGTGCCCAAGTGTAGCCTCACGGAGCTGCTAGCTGCCAAGTCTTGTCCTATGGGTGCCACTGAGGAAAGGAGTCTTTCTAATCTGGTAATAGTCTCATGTACAGTAGGCGGCTTAAACAGCCTCTTTCGTGCACCAGCAGGTGACAACTTCAGATGTATTTAACACTGAACCAAACAAAGCCAGCGTGATGTCGCCTTGGCGTGGGATTTTTAGAAAGCACGACGGGGCTTTTTGTTCCGCCGCTACCTTTTACTCAGATGTCCATCTCCACTGTCTGCTTGTTGCTGGAAAACTAAATAATCTCGTGATCTCATCCTCAACTTTTCACTCTGTGCTCTCAGTTCCTTTTCCTCTGGATGCTTTGTGATCATCAAGATAACTCACCATGCTCACTATGTTTTGGCTTTTGGGAGCAAACAGATTTTCTTGCATGTGCATGGCTAAATGCATAACAGATTTAAACATCTGAGTTATGTGAGTTATCTGAAAATGTGTTCTTTTTTTGTAACTAACTGAACACAAAACTTCTTTCTCTGTCCCTCAGCTGCGTAAAACAGGTCCGATTCGAGGCACCAGTGCTGCTCATGAGCAATGAGGCAAATCAACCAAACCCTGTCACGATGACGTCATCCGAGACATGTCCACCACGATGAGGAAATGGCCCCGACGTCCCGTCTTCTCTTCCTGTCTCACATGATTCATTTGGGGGTTTGACAAGATTGGTTAACAGTACTGTACAGATCCTACCCCAATCACAAGCCTCCTGTTCACCCAGAAAAACAAAAAACATGTTTTTTGCGTACATATAAAAAAGAAGAAAAAAATACTCTTTGCACAGATCGTAAATTGCCTGAAATGTAATGTTAGTTGATTATTACAATGGGCTTTGTTTTTATTCAGGTGTGTAAACCATGACTCAGAAAGTCAAGCCTTTTAAATTGATTAGAATGTTGTTTTTAGGTCGACCGATTTCTACAAAAGAAATTCGTAAATGATGGCTTGAGCAGATATTGGACAATTTATCTCCTGACCCCCTCCCTTGTATTATAACTGTCTCTACTTTAATCCCCGTCTGCCCTCCTCAGTATTGTCTATACTCTTGTCCTGGTTACAATTTGTCTAGATCTCCTCCCCTGTGTTTCACTGTCCTCTCTGTCTGGCAGTCGGTTGGGAATACTGATGGGGTTTTTGTTTGTGTTTTTTTTTCCTTTTCCCCTCATATTTTCTTTTATAGTTTTAATTTCTGAGGCAAATTAACGTCCGCTTATGGTTCAAAGCAAATATAATGCTCATGCATGATGGATAATTCTTTGCTATTGTTTTTTTCCTCACGGCATTCACACGTCCTCACATTTCAACGTGCACACCGCCCTCCCTCCGTCACAAGTGCATGTGGACAACAACAACTCCTCAGTAAACTGTCAGTGCATGTGTGTAGTCGCTGCAGTGCAGCTGCACTCACGTGGAGTGTTTGTGTTGATCGAAGAGTCTGTACAATACACCTGTGTGTAAGTGCATCTGTGTGCTTGTTTGTGTTATCGACTGCCTTCACCTTTAAAGGACTGTCACTCTCTGGACTGAGATGGAGAACATTCAGTTGAATGTCAAGGCTTGTGAGAGGCGTGTGTACACGGCTGTGCTCTCATGTCGCTGCATGTCCTATCTCCTTGGCCAGGGCTGTAACTGGAAGGCTCCCACTGCCTCCACAAAAGCTTTTTTATTCTTACTAAAACAAGTAATCATGAGTCTGTGCATTGCTGCGTGCACGAATCAGGGTAGTTTTGTTTTTTTTAAATATATATCTCAAACTACCATTTCCTTTCTCAGATGACAGAGCAAGTGGGTCCAGGCAGATCTGCAATGTTTGATGCAGTTTTGGTTTGACAAGCATTCTGGGTGTATAGATTTTATTTTTTGGGGTTTTCCTCTACTCTAATTTTTAAGCTTTTCATCTACTGTACCTGCAAGAAAGTATGAGGTCAGTCTGATCTTGAAACGGCTTTGAGAAAAAGATGAAATGAATTTTACTCTTACAGTTCAGATTGGTGTTAGATGAGCTAGTACGAGCCTTGATCTGAAAGCAGGCGATGTCTTTACCCTGCTCTCTTTAATGCATTGCTTTTTAAAAAAAATATGGTGGCTGCATTGACTTGAGGTTGTGGCTGTTTTATCACAGCAAAAGCAGAGTTTAGCTGTCTTTTATTTTTTCAATCTTGTGCAGCTCCCGTTGGGCTCTAGGTAAAATGTGTGGTGTTTTATATGATCGCGTAGCTTAGTGCTGTTTTACCGGCGTCGATTAAGACTTTGTTCATTCAATGAGGTGTCTCCAAAAATCTTAGGTTTTGTTGTAACCTATGTGTGTGTTTGTGTGTGTGATGTATGTTGGACAGGTTAAAGGAGAGTTGTAAGTGTACTTTATAATAGAAATGGACAAACTGTACATAAATACACTGATTTGAATGGGATATTCACAGCTACTAGGCATCGTCAGGTCTATCATTCAATACTGTAACTTAAAGGAAGTGGTGGTGTTGTCGGAGCGGGTAACATCAGCTGTGTGGACAGTGTGCTGTGTGTGTGTAAAGCAGAGCAAACTGTCCACGTGTTGTTGCTCATACTGTACCATGGTTCAACCGTACCTCATCTGTGCTTGCGAATGTACAGCTAGGAAATACACGTGTCGGAGTGTGCAGGATGTTTCTGAACCGCAGGAACACTGATACGTTTCACACCTGCACAGGCATGACACAGGCCCATGAAATCATCGATACACAAGTACAGGTGGATTGACTTAAACAAGTTTTGACCTGCATGCTCAACACTTTTTTTTTTAATTCTTTACATTTTCCTTTATTTACTCTCGATTTATTCCCTGTTTCTGTTTGATCAATGCAGTTTTTTGAGAAGCTCTTGAACCGCATCAGACAAAGAAGGGAAATCCGTCGAGAGGGCGGCTCCTCCTCCAAATCAAACTGGATCCAGCTCGACCTCAGATCTACTGACGAGGAGTGAAAAGCCAGGCTGAGTTTGATGGTGAAGGGGGGCCGCCCTGTTACAGACGAGAGCGGCGGTGTGATGTACAGTTCTGTAGCATTGCCGGTGATGCCAGCCAGGGTATGACTGTGATGGGAGGGACAGAAGGTTAGGGAACAGATGGAGTCCAAAATACTGTTTTCCCAGTTGTAATCCAGAATAAGCACTTGCAAAATCTACTGGGGTTTTTTTCTGTCTTTTTTCTTTTTTTTCTGTTTTTGAAAGTCAAAGATTCACGATGTATTCAAATTTTTTTTGTGATGAGGCAAAATTCAGGGGAATTAGTAGTGAATGTAAAACAATTAGTTCATTTTTTTTCACAGCGGTCA
Organism: Scophthalmus maximus; assembly: GCF_022379125.1. NCBI lineage: Eukaryota > Metazoa > Chordata > Actinopteri > Pleuronectiformes > Scophthalmidae > Scophthalmus > Scophthalmus maximus. Next base: position 18,575,547 of record NC_061515.1, on the reverse strand, counting down.
AGCTGTGACAGAAGGTCTAGACAATGGAACATAATGGAATATCTAATAAATTTGAACAAATAAGAGAGTCTGTGACATTTACTGTGTGTGTGTGTGTGTGTGTGTGTGTGTGTGTGTGTGTGTGTGTGTGTGTGTGTGTGTGTGTGTGTGTGTGTGTGTGTGTGTGTGTGTGTGTGTGTGTGTGTGTGTGTGTGTGTGTGTGTGTGTGTGTGTGTGTGTGTGTGTGTGTGTGTGTGTGTGTGTGTGTGAACTGCATTACAGGGCCTAAATCATTTTTGAAAATATATATACATCCTTCCTAACACTAAAATTACATCCACCCAGAAGCTTGGGTTCCTCAGTGGGGTAAGTTTCAAGTTGAATTTCATTTGGCAAAAGGTGGAGGATTACGTTACAGCCAATTGAACATTTTAATACAATACACAAACTATTCATTTTAGAATCGCCCTACCAAACCAATGTCCATGTTATTGTAGTGTATACATATTATATTTGATCAGTGGTTTATTTTTAAAGATGCACTACATATTCCACAAAAGCAGCCCTTTAACAAAATGTAAATATTTTTTTAAAACAGCACTAACTCTTTAATTTCCCAAACATTCGAATGTCTCCCAAATGACACTCACTCATGTAAATAATATGTAAACATCAGGAATCATAAAAATTAAAAATTCATTTTTGTTAAAAAAAACAACTTATAAAACTTATAAAATATAATGCTTTGTTATGGGTTAAACTGCAGCAGTATATACAGCTGTTGGCAGGAATATTAATTTTCAGTTTTTATATCTTTAGTCTCCATGCAACAAAAGAAATCGTGGTTTCCAGCTCATGCAATATGAGGATTTGCTGCTTATCTTTTCAATTGATGTTACTTAATTATTCATAATTTTGAAGTTTAGTCTACCTGTTGGACTAAATAAGCATCGGGAAGGTGTCACTATGGACATAAGTCTGTCACAGGCTTTTGTCAGTTTCCTAATTTTTTTTTTTTTTTTTTTAATAAACCAACCATCGGTAATAATGCATTTTTTCTTATTCCCACCATTTTATTACTGGAGCTGTTTAAATTGACCTTGAAGGCAATAAACCGTTTTGTATTTATCTATGTACAGTATGCATTTTTAACAAGCTTCTATTCCAGATTAAACGTAAAAGCACTTGCATTTTTGAATGAACGGTGGTATACAAAAATTGAGTATTTTTTATTATCAATGTAATTACCATTGTATTATTATTATTATTATTATTGCAACAACTGATCATGTATTTTATCACTTAATTGTGTGTGTGTGTGTGTGTGTGTGTGTGTGTGTGTGTGTGTGTGTGTTTGTTTGTTGTGTGTATTGTGTGTGTGTGTGTGCGTGCGTGCGCGCGCATTTCTAATACACTTGCATTTCCTTTTTTAAATTTACGTATGTTCACCTTGCACTGCCACTGTGTCCTACTAATAAATAGTACTAACAATTATAATATGACAGTAAAACGATAAGTAATAGCTATGACCAATTACATCAGATTTTTATGTAAGAATTATGGATGCATGGACTTTATTTGTACTGGAGTGCTTTTCCAGTGTAATTTTGGTACTTTTACTTGGGTAAAAGCTCTGAGTGCACCCTCCAGCACTGTGGGCAGAAAAGGGCCCAGACAAATCCTTTAATCGCTCCTGGAGGCAGCTCGCAGTGCGCATGTGTGAACATCTACCCAGCAGGTAAACTCCACCATGGCGGCGAGAGGCCATGTGCAGGATCCCAACGACAGGAGACTCAGACCTATATACGGTACGGACCGAGTGGAGTTGTGGCTGTTGGCGTGTTTGGAGGTTTGCTAAACGTCGTTGTTGTTTGTACCGGTGCTTGTGTTCGGAGGAGTGGATGGTGTTTTCAGTCGGAGGGCAGCGCTGCGGCCCCTCCGGCTCCGACCCCGACCGCGGGTTCGGCTGCCTGCAGCGCCCGATGACAGTGCACCTTATGCCGGTCTGCCACCGAGCCGAAGGGGCGACACGACTCCTGGTGTCTGGGTGAAACCGCGTGTCTCCGCGTTGAACCCGCAGACATTCTCGGTGGTGTCCAGTGTCCTCCGGCTGGGGAGAGGTTTTCTCCTCCTGCTCCTCCTGGTTGCTGTTTGACAGCTACCTCTACCCTGCTAATGTGTCAGCTAGCCGCGGACACGCTGCGGCTGTTTGCACCCCCAAAGAAAAGCAGTGTGATTGTGAGATGTGGGGCGTTGTGCCGCGGGCTGACATAGATTTCCCTTGTTGCTGGGTGTCCGTCCGGCTCCAGACTGAAACGTTAACGGCTTTTGTTTCATGCTAGCTAAATGTTACACGGTTAGCTTCCAGTTAGCATTAAGCTCATAACATTTAAAGGACAATGCTGCAAGCTAACTCCTGTATATGGAGAGGTGTTAGCCTGCTAGCCAATTAGCATGGACCTGGGCATAAGGCTTAAATAATTGAAATAACAGACGTTCAGTGTATTGTTTCAGTCAGTATATGAATGCACTATAAAGAAACCCGCCTTGTTATACTATCACAATAACTTCTATGAGGTGATTGTACTGGAGTGTCTGTTTTATGCCACAGAGGGAAATATTCTAGTGCTGCAAGTCATGATGGTTTTCAACATTAATTAATAGGCCGGTAAATAATTTCGTCTCTAAACTGTCAGGAATAGAAAACGTGTCAAGAAACCGTGTTTGACAAATAGTCCTAAATACACCAATATATAACTTACTGTCAGTGTCAGTTAGACTGAGAAAAACAATATATTCTTGGAAGTAATGAGAATGAATTTGTAAAGTTTGATATGTTTTACTCTAAAAGTGACTTAAACAATGAATCAATTATCAAAACAGTAAATTCCATATCCACTAACACATGTAGCTCTATTAAATGAAAAAATCATAATAATTTCCCACCGGCCAATGTAATAAATGTCCGGTTTTATATGATCAATGGTCCAAAATCCGAATTGATCAAATCCTCACATGTAAGAAACAAGGAACTATAAATATATGACAATTTTGCTTAAAACCTGAAGAAAATGGTTATAAGACAATCCAAATAGTTTCTAGTGATCAATTTATCAATTGACCAAACATTGCTGCTTGTATTTTAAAGTGATGGGCCATTGTGACTTATGCTAAATAGTAGAGGTACAGTTATTACCCAAACAATCAGCAGCACATGATGATGACAGAACATCGACATGCAACTGGTTTAAAGCTGCAGGATTGAGAGAAGTGGGGACAGTGTCAGAATTCAAAATCTACGACTCCTGCTCCCTCCCCCTCCCTCTCCGCTGCACTTCGGTTCCTCCTCCACAGCTCCTCCCAGCCCGCCGTGCCGTGCGCGCTACCATGGCCACCGAAGCCAGGCAAGGTACGTAACATGACGTTCCCACCAGTAAGAAGCTAACCTGAAGCTAACAGAGACTACTGTCCACATTGATAGACTATAACACGTTTTTTTAGTTACCGTTGCCCCACGTAATTACCTGTGACTTTTTGTGAAAACAACATGGTCAGTGTGTTTGAACGTGGGCAACCGTAAATCAGCTTATATTAGCTTGTTTTCGTACCTAGCGTTAGCTAGCACGTTAGCTAGCACGTTATCTACTGCAGTGTTACATGGTATGCCTGTAAATGAACAGCTTTATCTTCAGATACATCATTTGTTGCTTTGCAGGTCGACTGACGCTTTTATCTATATTTTATAACATTAGAGTTTTGAGACTGGTACACTGGACTCCGATGAGGAAGTGAACACGGCTGCTTCGACGAGCAGTCGAGCGAGGAGAAGAAGGAGTCGCCTACGAGACGCACCGGGCAGCGGCAGTGGGAGACGGGGCAGAGGTTGGCGTGTGGCCCGACATCAGAGGACCTGGTCCCTGCAGCGTGAACTGGTTTCATCCAAAGATGGTTTAGCTTCAGACTTTGCTATATGTAAATACTGTGCTGTGCAATATATTTATTTTCATTTCATTTATTTATTTCAACGTTATATTTTAATATTTTTGCAACCTTGTTATTTGCTTTGCAATAAAGTGTATTTTGAAAGTGATTGGTTTCTCATTGCATGAATATACAAAAATGGGAAGATTACTTAATTTATTTATCAATATACTTTTTGAATCAATTCAAGGCATTACTCACATATTCATTTGGGGTTATCAGATTCACTGGCTCAGTACTACCGATGCAGTATCTCAAAGAAAAGCATAACAAATTGATCAAAGTACACAATGATGTAATATTGTCAAGCTTTATTTTGCACATGAATAAAATACAGGTGTTGAATATTTCTTCCTCAGCTGTCCCCCCAGCAAAGTCAGCATCTGTGGAGCCACAGCTGGGAATATCGACACATACTTAGCATTTAGCATTGCACGGGATGCTACCTTGGTGATAAAATAGTGAAGCTAACTAAACAGTACGACACTGATGGGGGAGCATTTGACTGTGAGAGCACAGACAACGACACACACACGTCTGGAAAACTCTCAAAAACAGATTAGACCGCTTGGACATGAACATATTTTCAGCTATTATGCTACAGACACCGCTAACCTAGCAGCCTGATTACAACTAGCAGCCTGATTACAACAGCACAGTAGCACACGGTCACAGAGTGCGACAATAATATGGAAAATAAAAGATTAATGAAACAGAGATAATTACCGGTCAAGCAGAACGCATCGTTTGTGAACCCTGTCGGTGTCGTTGCTTCTGTGGAGCCGCTCTGATGTTTACATCTGCTCGATCCGGTTCCTTTTTTTCTGCTCGTTTTTGCTCGTGGTCTTTGTCGTATATGCAGTCTCTGGCATAGGAGCCGGGCAGTTTTGTTGATGCTTGGTGTTTCTCTGCCACGGTGTTTTCAAACTAACTCCGCTTCTGCTGCGAGCTCCTCGTTGTGAAAGACATGATCTCGGTCATGACCGAGCGAGTGAGTGGGATGGGACAGCGGTGCCCAGCTCGTACCCGGATGACTGACAGAGCGGAGAGACGCCCCCTGGCTGTGATTGGATATTTTTTCTTGGGCGCGGTGGTGTCTGGCAAATGGTATTAAAGGCAGTAGAGGGAGCTGAATGGCCAGATTGTGTCACAGACGATCTGTCTCACATATTACTACCAGCATATAGCGACAGTTTCAGCAAATATAAAAAAAAGTTGTCTGGGCCGACAGCAGCTTTAAAATCAATTAAAATCACTTTTCAAGCAACTGAACTGAACATGTTGTTATATGTTACATTAAGACTAAGACTAATGATGGGGTTTTGATTCTGAAAATATAGATGGAAAAAATTATATAATTAAATAAGAGAAAATCATGAGTTAAACATTTGTTGTTTGTTTCAAGAATGGTTGATATAGTTGGGAATAGGTGCTGCATGTGAAAGAATGTCATGTAAAAGGAGGCATCCTTCCTCAAATCTGGCTTGTATATTTCTTTTAGTAAAGTTAGAACAAATTTCAAAGCAAAAGCATTATTCAAGAACAGAACTATTTTACCAGAGGGTTTAGGATGAACGTAAATTCACCAACAGTGGCAGTCATCAACCTTGTCTGTTTCATGTTCTTCTGTGTATTGTTGCAACATAAATGTTTCTCTGATCTTATACTTCATAATAGAAATTGCAAGTCATAAAAAAAGAATAATCATTTGTTGTAGCCTAAATGTATTAATATTTAAAGCTGTCACTCTAACCATATGCCACACACAGATCCTCCTCAGGACAGCTGGGTGCCCAAATTAACTGTGCCAGGCATGACAGTGTGATTATGTCATGTCTATTCTCTCATCTCAAAACGTCATCACAGTCGAACAAAAGTTGATAAAAGCCTTAAAAAATTTGTGGAACCAATCATGGCATATCATTTAGTTACAGTGATGAGTTCACATTCTGCCGCCAAACTGAGCAGAACTGAAGCTGAATGGAAAAGACATTCAAGTTGCTATTGAGAGACTAGTTTACCTGTTGCAGAGCAAATATATGACTGAAATGAGAAAAAATAAGTTCCATCACATCCTTTTTTTGGTCAGTGAAATTCTGTTACATTTAAGTCGGTACAAAGCTTTGCAGTTTAATTAAATATAATAAGAGCATATTCAGCTCCTTCATTATAGTAAAAGAACGATGTAAAAACTCTCTAACGTCTATATTCTAATTGTTGCTTAAGTAAAAATGTGTCAGTATAATCAGGAAAATGTACGGTAAGTATCAAAAGCAAAAGTACCTAGTGAAGTTGAATGTCCTCCTCTCTGACATTTACACTATTATCATTTGATTATAACTGCTGATGTGTTAATAACTTGGTTGAAGTTGGAGCTTGATTAATTGGCAACCATTTTTGTAATGGTTTGAGAAAAAAATGAAACCACAGCAAATATGCTGATTTCAGCCTCAAGTGAGAGAAGTTCCTGTCCTGTAATTTGTCGTCAATCATTGTAAACTAAATATTCTTTTGGTATTTGGACTTTTGGTCATAATAAAACCAGACATTTATAGATGTCATGATGGCCTCTGCAAAGTTTTTGATTGACATCTTCTGATATTTGATAGACTAAACGATTAATCGATTGAAAATAACTGACATAAATCCTTAATGAAAATGATAATTTTTGTTGGATCATATGCATGATGCTTTCAAGTCTAACATCCCCAATATAACATTGTTTTCCATTTTTTCCCAGATTACCTTGATAATGGCAACAATAAAATGGCCATACAGCAGGCGGATAAACTGCTGAAGAAACATAAGGACCTGCACTGTGCCAAGGTGGGTGACTGAGGGACTATTCTCTCTCACACTGTTGGCACAAGCCTCCGTGGACACACATGCGCACATTCCACCATACCACTAAGAGTGCAGCAGTTGGCACTTTGACGGGGATGAACACATGTTGCTGCTGCTGCTGCGTTCAAAGGGGATCAAAGCTGTGACCTGATGGCTTTTTTTGAAAAGTCTACCCTGCTGTCATCCACACCTCAAATCATATTAAGCTTCAAATTTGTGGGGGGGTTTCTTAAATGTTTTTTGGATTCTTGGTATAGATTGAGGGGAAGGCAAACATATACAACCAGAGAGCAGCTGGTGGAAATAGTGAAGCATTCAGAGCCAGATGTTCCCCTCAGGTGGTGGAGACCAGAAACAAATAAAGGAGAGGGAACACTGGACTGACACTCATCAGGGCACAGAAAAACTTAATCCAAAAACAATGTTTAAAATATTGTTGCTCCAAAACTGCTGAATGTGTAATTAAGAGCTGAAGTTCACCAATTGGCCAACAATGCGGTTTTAAGAACTTTTTAGTTCCATTGTAACTGGAATTGTATTTCCTCTTATGGACATAAGGCTGTTGATCACCGGACACACAGTCCACTTGCTGTTTTTATTGAATTTATTTTTGCACATGTATTATGCCTTCTTTTTTATTGATATTATCTTACCTCTGTTATTTAATTGCACTTTTTAGCACAGCACTGGTCTTTTACTGTAAAGTTTTTGTTGTGTCTGTTTTGTCTTAGGATGATAGTATGTTTATTTGCACCTGTATGTATATGGATGTATTATTATTATTATTATTATGACACAGTAGCCTTTAACATTGAACAACAAAGAGCATTTAGTTCCTGTACAGTGTAGTAGCAGACTCCCACACATTTTGCAGAAATGGACTCAATTCACATTTGGATTTGGTTTACCTTTTTAAAATGTCTTAGTTGTATCTCTCTCAAGAGTAGATTTCTCTCTGTTCTATGTAACCGTCATTGTTTTTGTGTTTTCCCCGTGTCCTCAGGTCCTGAAGGCTATTGGCCTTCAGAGGACCGGAAAGCAGGATGAAGCTTTCACTCTGGCCCAGGAGGTGGCCACCCTAGAGCCCACAGATGACAACTCACTACAAGCTCTGACTATACTATACAGAGAGATGCATCGTCGTGAGTATACACGCACACACACACACCAACACTCTCACATGAAGGCCGGTTATAATACTGGAATGACTACATGTGAAATTATGTGTCTGCTGTCTGCAGCTGAGTTGGTCACCAAGTTGTACGAAGCTGCAGTGAAGAAGGTCCCCCTCAGTGAGGAGTATCACTCTCACCTCTTCATGGCGTACGCTCGTGTTGGGGAGTACAAGAAGATGCAGCAGGTACAAAAGCCCACGTCCACACTTGTGTCCAAACGTGCAAACGCACATGACTAACAGCTGCGGCTTTTGTGCTCCATTGGTAATTTAAAAAGATGGACACATAATCAGAGTTATGAAGAGGATGTTGACGACTGCGTCTTCGCACTTTACAGGCAGGAATGGCCTTGTATAAAATTGTCCCCAAGAATCCCTACTACTTCTGGTCTGTCATGAGTCTGGTGATGCAGGTATGGGCCAACTTCTATATGACGGACTTCGCATTCCTTAATTGTGGTCGTTATTCTGAAAATGATACACGTGCCTTGTGTTTAGGCCATCTCCGCACAAGATGAAAAACTGGCTCAAACCATGTTCCTGCCTCTGGCAGAGCGCATGGTGGAGAAAATGGTAAAAGAGGAGAAGATTGAAGCAGAAGCAGAGGTGAGTTGGGTGTCTGTGGTATGAAATGTTATTTTAGCTAAAATAAAGTAGGGCTGCAACTAAATATTATTTTCATTATCGATTGATCTGTCCATTATTTAATCGATTAATCGATTGGTTGTTTGGTCCATAAATTGACATCAAATCGTAAAAAATGTTGATCGTGTTTTTCAAACCCCAAGATGATGTTTTGTTTTGTTCACACACCAAAGATATTAAGTTTACTGTCATAGAGGACCAAATAAACTTGAAGATATTCACATTTAAGAAGCTAAAATCTGAGAATTTTGAGATGATGATTGTCTATAATAAAAATTGGTGCCGATTAATTTAGTAGTTGATTACTAATCGATTAACTGTTGCAGCTCTAAACTCAAGGCTTCGGCTGAATTCAGTAATAGATATGGATTTTGTTTTGCAGTCTTTCAGATGGTTCTACATTTTGAAAGTTCTCTTTTGGCCCAGATGTAAGAAACCTCAGATTTTAAAATGACCACATTGTAATTTGTATGTTTCTGTGTCTGTATGTTTGTAGGTGCAACTGTATTTTATGATCCTGGAGCGCTTGGGGAAGTGTGTGGAGGCTCTCGAGGTGATCAGGGGCCCACTTGGGGGTATGTGTGTTTCTTCACTCAGTATGTTAGTGAGTCTTATAAACTGCATCAAATTCTTTTTATAAAACTCTTCTGAGGCAATATGTTTTTGGGTTATTTGTCTGTCTACCCCATTCTCATGAACGCAATATCTCAGAAATTCAAATTCAAAATCCTGATCTTCGAACTTGGCACAAATGTTGATGTGGACAAGGATGAGCTGGTTAGTTTTAAGGGGTCAAAGTGTAAAGTCACTGTGACCTCATGCCCGTCCCAATCTTGTGAACGTGATATCCTGAACGCCTGTGGGGAATTTCAATACATTTGACAGAAAAATTCACTTGGACTCAAGGATTAATTGATTAGAATATTCATATGCAATTTTTTCCACAGAAATGTCTAATTGGGTCAAATGAAGTGTTAAAATTTTATATCAAAAAAGGTCAAAGGTCAGCTTCACATTGATCATAATGTTCTGCAAAAACACTTCTTTGGCCATTATCCACCTGGAACTCAGGAGCAGAAGGGGAGGTCATGACCTTCCTGTTATTTCACCACCTGGCAGAGGACTCTGCATATTAATGAGCATTTCTGTAAACGTCAGCATTAGACAGTCCTTTGGAAAGATGTTCTAATACAACAGTGACAATATGACAGAATTTACTGTAGCATTCTCAAGATACTGCACAAATGATGCAGTGCAAAATTGATTTAATAATATAACATACTACGTACTATTAAGTATTTGTCGCCAAAGAAACCACTGTGAAGCAACAGAACACAATAAGGCATTGGTAGAATACAGTTTTAACCTCCAGTAATTTTAAAAAGTTAATATATATAGTTGGTAACATGTGAGTGTCACTAATGAAATACACATTCAGTTAAAATGGCTAATGCACATGTCTTCCCACAGAGAAGCTGACCAGTGAGCTGCAGAGCAGAGAAAACAAGTGCATGATGCTGTACCAGCGACTACAACAGTGGCCAGAGTGCAACGCCCTGGCCCACAAGCTGCTACTCAAAAAGTGAGTATAAGTATTACACATAAGTCTTAAAGGCCCTTAACATTGTGCAAGTTTGGTCTGAGAGCGAAACTTGAGAATATTTGCAGTAAAATCTTATGCCGTCAATCCAAAGTGCTGGTCATAGATTGTACGGTGAGACAATTTGGGAGCCGAAGATCCATTCATTTACTGCTGCGTCTCTGCAGTGTTTTCAGCTCAGAATTTTGACTGGCCCAAACATTTAGGACCATGAACTCAGAATGAGACTGAAATTTTTTTCCCTGATACTGGTGCTATATCAATACTACTACCCAACACTAGATTTCTGCAGAGATGGACATCTACTAACCAAACAATGAGAGTATGACATTAAAATGATGCAGTATAAACCATATTCTATATTTTAGTCAAAAATCTTTGTTCAGTGTAAGCCTGAATGATTTGGGGGAAATATGGAATCGCGATTTTTTTAACAGATATTGCGATTGCGATATTTTATTTATAATTAGCGTGCACGCGCGCACACACTGAGAGAGCGAAATGTACTGAAGAGGACAAGGGGAGAGAGCTCTCTCTCTGTTAGCAGCCTGTCTCTTTAACCAGGGAATAGTCGTGGTGTTTGTCACCTCACGGTGCCATGTGAGACATTTGCATACGGAGTAACACTGTCAAACAACTCTCGTGTGGTTCTGTGTTCGTCACTACTGTCACTGATTGTTGTGCCACAGTGTAGGGCCAACAACCACGGCGGTGGCTGTGGCGCTGTGTCAAGCGTTGATACAGGTTGTGGGTGTTGCCCCGTGAAGTAGCAACGGTAGCATGGCATGCACACCTGACGCTGCGCAGCATTGTCCTTTTTAAAACCAAAGAACTTCCACACAACCGACGTGCTGTTCCTCTTCGACACTAATGTCTCTGCTGTATCATTTTTCCGACTGTTCTGTCGAGCATGAGGCAATTGCGCAGCAGGTTAGTGCAGCGTGACTGCTGTTTTTTCTTTGCACCGAGCGCTCCACTCGCTTGCGTATCTCGTGACCCGTGTAATCGCACCCCTTGCGATTAGAAAATCGCGTTTTATCATATCGCGGTATTATCGCAAATGCGATTAATCGTTCAGCCCTAGTTTAGTGTTGTGTCTGGTTGTCAATATCTTAGCTCGTTTCCTGCCCTGTTTTTGTCTCTTGAACTTAAATACACTTAGAATTAAAAATGAAAATGAAAATCATCATGCGGTCGATGCATACCCTGTATGAGTTGTATATAGGCTAATATATATACACGGTATTAGTATATTTGCATCCACAGTTTTATAATGATTCAAAAGAAATTCACGTAACAAAAGTTCTCTAACTTAGTGTTTTGTGTTTCATCTTTACCCTGATGTCGTTGTCACTCGCTCTTTTTCTCTCTCTGTCGCTCTCTCTCTCTGACCGTCTGTCACAATCAAACTGACCATCAGAAGCACCAGGGAAAATCCTGCTTGTGTTGCTGTCCCATTAAAACACTCATAAAGGGTTTACGGTCCTCTGCAGGCAGGGAGGATTCAGTATAAACTCTGTTGATACTTTCGCATACAGTTCTCAGCAACAGACAGACCTCGGCTTCACTCTGGCCCTGCTCTGTAAGAGCGTACTGTAGCCAACATTTCCTAGCACAGCATTTCAAATTATGCATCAATCCAAATAAAATAAATCCACAAAACTTATTTTCAGCTGTACTTGGCTATAAAATCCTTTAAATGTTGTTCAACAAATACCATGATACAGACCAAACAACTGATGCTCCAGTTTCTGCTGCAGGCTTACCTTCCTCCTCTTCTTTGGTTTTTCCGCAGCAATATCTCTCCTTGACTATGTGATTATGTTTTAGAATAAAGGCCACTGCTGGAAAACACTCCCTCCATGCTCTCACCTTGACATCACTGCCAGTCTCTCGTCTGCAGACCCAATCAATCCTATTGAATACTGCACACGGTGTGGCAGCAACAGAATAGCAGACTGCTCCTACTCCTTAACAAGCGCCAGATTTACCTTCTCCGACTCCCACTGCCCCCCTTCTTCCATCTGCCCTCTTCCCCTGTCCTGTGCAAGATCATAAACACCTCCGTCGCTGATAGGCTGGAATAGTAAGGCTTAGACCGAGCAGCCATGTTTGTTTCCCATTTACAGAGAAAAATGTTTAAAGATTTGTTTTCCCACACATACTCAGAACAGACAGCTATAGGACTGCAGAATTATTCACTGAATTTGACAAAAAGTGTATTGAATTTGAATCGCTGACTATAATTTTAATGATAATGGGTCTCTTTGGGCCTATTATTTGCTGAGGTATCTTGGAAAAACTTTTGCAACCATATTTTAATGATCGTGATGATTGTTGTTGCAAAGGCACCTTAAGGCAATTCTGAGAACATGAGGCGAACCACAGATAGCAGACAATGGTAACCATCTCCTGTGTTTCTGTTTCTAGTCCTGATGATTGGCAGTTCTATCCCTCCTACTTTGACTCTCTCTTCCACCTCATTGATCAGTCTTGGATTCAACCAGAAGAAGGCGATCAGTGAGTACAAAGGATTTTTATCATAGGCCAAGAGGTTTTAGTGTGTTAAGTAAGATTTTAAAAGCCATTTTCCGTATTTGAGGATTTAAAAGAATTCATAACAGTATCTCAGCCAAGGATCCAAAGAGATATGTACTGAGCTGGATGTTATGCAGTTGAAAACAAACTTGTTTTATTGTCCAAAACACAACAACTACATCCATTTACACTTATTATTATTATTATCATTATTGTGTAATTAAAAGGGCCATTTATCTACCCAAGCTACAGGAAAGCAACCAATGCCATTTACATACACAGCAAGACAGTTTTTCCCTAAACGCATAAAGGTAGTGTTGTCTAGCTTTGATGTGTGTCTTCCTGTCTGTCTGCAGCTGTCCGGAGGGAGAGGTACATCACACTGTGGCTGAAGTGGTGAGGTTCGTGGAAGAGCGAATCAAGGGGGAGGACGGCAAAGAGTCTCATTCACTCAGAGGGCCGTACTTAGCTCGGCTTGAGTTAATGCACAGACTGAGAAAGAGGGGCTGTGCAGAGGAGAGACTGCTGGGTAAAACACATGGACCACACAAACATTTAAAAATGTTCCCATTTGCCAGGTGCTTCAGCCTCTGTATGTGACCGTCTGTTGCCTGGATTCCAACAGGTGATCCTTTCGAGCTAATGGTGCAGTTCTTTGGGAAGTTTGGAGACAAACCCTGCTGCATCACTGACCTAAAGATATACCTCCACCTACTCCCTGCTGAGCAGCACGTTCAGGTGAGACCTGAGCTGCTGTACTGCTGCCTGACTGCCTTCTGTGAAGTGAATAGACTGGCTGTGAAATACTTTTCTCTCTCTGTACCCTTTCAGTTCATCAACCGTCTGAGCAAAGCAGTTCCTCTCAGGGAACAGGGAGAGGAGGGCTTCTCTTTTCCAGAGGATACCAAAGCGCTACAGAGGCATCTGTGTCTGTGTCAGCTGAGTCGAGCACTTGGGCTGAATCACAGCCTCGACGTGGACGGAAAACTTCGGCTCATCACGGAGCTCAAGGCTCACTATCGTTACGGGCTGAAGTTTGGTAAGAGCATCATTTCTGTCCATTGTTGGTGGAATCAATTGTTCAGCATAATTAGATTGTACTCAGAGAAAAGGGGCATAAAATACAATTGGAAAATCCCCCAAACCATACAGATATTGGACTTTATCAACAACAAAGTTAGAATGCAACACAATAAATGGAATCCCTCCTCTGTTACAACATTTGCAGTGGCAGTGATTCTTCTTCATCCTCATAATCATCATCATCATGGCAATAAAAAGTTAGTTCTGCTTTTTGATGTTCGTGCTTTTACATTGTCTGAGGAAGTTAGTCAAATCATGAAGTTAATCAAATTGTGTTGATAAAAGAAGTCAGTATTGGGGAGGGGGTGTTACACTTTCTTTTCTTTTTTTTTCATGAAATGACACAAAAACCCAGTCAACACGTTGTTATTAAATCCATAAAGGCTGACACTGCAGAAAGTGATAGATAGGAGATATGCAGAATTAGGAATAGGCAGGAAGCAGGAAAATTCCAGGAAATGCCAGTTACAGAATCTGCTGAATGTTTGTGAGGTATTTTTCTGCTTTCATTTTTCTTTTTTCTAAATACCTCCATCCCTGCTGTCACTTTCTCATGTTTGCCCACCCTCTCTCCGCTGTATCACAACCTTAGTTATATAATTAATTTCCTCCTCAGTCCTGATATTGATAATATTGGAAATCAGTGCTCTCTGTCGGAACAATAAATCAAAGATTTTATGTAAAGGTTCATGACTTTCTGCTCACAAGGAACTGAATGTAGACCTCTGTTCTTTGAGGCACCTGTAACAGTCTTTGTTTAACTGCTAGGTTCAGCTCATTGAGCAGGCGACTGTGAGCATTGTCTTGTTGAAAGTAAGACTGTGCTATACGACGATAGGAATCGTGTGACGATAGAAAAACGTCTATTGTTGTCGTGAATGCTGGAAGCATTTATAACATACTGTACATTATTCTCCAAAAAAATGTCAGCCCGTTTTTGTGGCCCACTTCTCCTTCCACACTTATTTCAACCTACAGTAGAAACTTCATTCAAAAATCAAAACGTTCAGCTCAATTAGGACATTCTGGCTTGTATTCAACTTTCTTAAATTTCATACTTTGAGTTTTATTCAACTTTTAAATCCCATTCATGCCATTCACCAATTTTACAATTTTCCTACTATTCATACTCCTTCAGCTTCTTCATCTAAATTCAAGACAGCAATCCAGTTCAGCGTCAGCACTCTAGAATGCTTTACATTCACATCTGCTTTAATCTGAATTCCATGAATATCCAAATATTACAATAAATGGAAAGTAAGACTATTAAAAGATTATTTTTCATAAAATTTAACTCTGACCTCAAAGTTTGTATTTAAAGTAAAGCCTTAATGACTTAATATGTGACACAAAAAGGCAATATATTATTTAGGCCAATAAAAATATGCTTGCCCGGTGGATTTTTTCTTGACTGGTAGGTGAAATTAATTTAAGACCCTGATAATAATGTAATGTTGCAGCACTGGTTTTATCACTGTTGACCAGTGACTGGCCTGGTTTGTTCTGACTTTTGATTTCTCTGTTACCAGGGAAGAACGCTGTGAAGACGGAGCTGCAGTTTTCTGATATGTATTGCCTCATGGCAGCTCACGTCTACATTGACTTGTGGACGGAGACTGGTGAGTTTCTCCTTACTCACCGACTCCCCCTCCTCTCTCTGCCTCGGTAATGATGTCTCTAACTGTTTGGCTCTGGGCGTTGCAGGGGATGAGAACATGGTGTGGCAGTGTTTGGGCCTCCTGCAGGAGGGTCTGTCTCACAGTGCCTCCAACGCCCAGTTCAAGCTGCTGCTCCTGCTTCTCTACTGTCGCCTGGGAGCCTTTGAGCCTGTCGTGGACCTTTACTCCAGCTTGGACGCCAAGCATGTGCAGCACGACACCATAGGGTTAGTACATAAAGAACACAGTTACCTTCACTTACATGTGGGACCGTGTTTGACAAGCATCTCAGGAACCATCCAAAGAATACTGCTCCTACCTCAGAGTTATTCTTTATGCTTCCTACACTGACTCTGCGCAGGAGGAGAAGTACCTTGAGAGTCTGTGATATTACTGTTTTATGTCAACCTTTGATGGTGTGCACGTTCTTTCAGCCTTAACATGTAGAGTGCTGCTGCAGTAATAATGAAGTTAGCTCTCTACAATTTGTGACGGATCGTTTGACAGTAGGACAAACTGACCAGCCAGAAATCTAACCAATCATTTGACAGCCAGACCATTGAACATTCAGGCAGTTACATGACCTGTCAGAACTTCAGCCTGGTTCTTAAACTAGCCTGAAGAAACCATTTGGAATGTAAATCTGTCTGAATCTGGTGTCTGTCCAACTTAAGTTAAAAAGAGGGCTAAAATGCTTTTACTGTTAGTATCCACAAATGCATCAAAATGCAAATTTTGACCACCTCACACTCATTTCCTACTCTGAGACAGTTAATGAATATAAGGACAGAACAGCATGTACCATTACCAGCAAGAGATTTGTAAAAAAAAAAAAAAATTCCCTTTCTAATTTGCAGGTTTCTGTTAACGCGTTATGCCGAGTCATTGGGTCAGTTTGCGGCAGCCTCCCAGTCCTGTAACTTCTCTCTCAGGTTTTTCCACTCTAACCAGAAAGATGTAAGTCTATTCCATATCTTGATTTGATTCCGAAGACTTTTAAATCCTAGATCTCCTGCTCTAATTTTTCTAATCTATTTATCTTCTTCTCTTCATCCTTCCTATTTATTTACCTCCATTCTTTCCTTTCCACCAGACCTCAGAGTATATTATCCAGGCGTATAAGTACGGTGCGTTTGAGAAAATCCCAGAGTTCATCGCTCTCAGGAACAGGTTGAATCAATCGCTGCACTTTGCCCAAGTCCGCACCGAGAGGATGCTATTGGACCTGTTCCTGGAGGCCGATATGTGAGCACATACTCAAAACACACAATAAATTCTAACAACTTTTCCTGTGGAGCGGAATTTTTTCATTTGCATGTTGCCTTTTTTTTTTAAACATGTGTTTTCCAGTGTGTTGAGTCTGGAGGAAAGTGTGAGGGCCATGCCTTTGTCTGCAGAGGATGATGACATCCCCTGGGATAATATGAGGGACAACAGAGACCTTACTGTTTTTACCAGCTGGGATCCTAAGGAGAGGTATAGAATAATTTTCATTACATATTTTTTGCAAGTCCAACTTACCCACTGTGAAGCCATTGTATCCCAACTTAACCCATCTTCCTCTTCCCATCACAGAGAGCTGACTGACGAGCATCGGCTTCGGTCTCTAGAAGAAGAGTCTGTCTGGCTGAGGCTACGATCTCTAACACTTCGCCTCCTCACCTTTTTGGCCGGCCTAGGACACACACCCTCGCAGCAAAACTCTAAGATGTCCAACGAGAACGGAGTTGGAGACAAGACCTCTGTCTTAGGCAGCCTGCTCTCCCAGCTCAATCAGACTCTGCAGACAGCCGCTCAGCTGGCAGAGAAACACATCCAGGTACGTTCAACACACAGGCACTGAAAGACACATTCTGAAAATCCAATAAAAATAATTTAATAATGATAATAAATGATCAAGCAAACCAATATTACTGTTTCACTTGGCACATGCAATCATTAACACCAGCCTACATCATTCCAATACATAAACAATAAAGAAGACAGAAAGTTATCTACTCCTCATAAAAAGTCTTTCCAGTTTGCTAGAAAAAAATAAAATATAGAAACCAATATACCAATCAACCAGTCCCACTATCAAACCCACATATTGGTGAATCCAGTTCCTGTATCCTTTGCACCACATGCATTGTGTCTTATAAGATGAGTACTACAGCCTTTCTAGCCTGACGCTCTCAGAACAAGTTAGACTGGACAATGCCAAACTACCATCACGAAACACACTTTAACTGGTCCCAAGTTTTAAGAGTCCCACAGACAACTTCATATTGTATGCATGATCGAATGTCTCTCCTTTTTATGCACCCTGGGCATGTAATGAGCTGTAGAGTTGCAGGACCTGAGAAGTCCCTCTTTGTTTATCTCGTGCTGCCGGCTTGTCCAGGACTCCCTGGAAATGAGAGTGGGACCGTCATGGCTAAATGAAGGATAAATAAAAGATAAAATACAGTTGGGCACAAAGCCAGATCAAGAATAACACTTATCATTCCTAACCCTTAATCATCCTTATGTCTCACTTAAAGGGCCAGTAAGCGATTCTAAAGCGATACACGTTTTGTAAAAATCAGTACATAAACCAGAATATTTCCCTTACCGTCCCTAAGCTGTTGGTTTTGTGTGTGCCAAAAAAATCCAGGTTTTCGGCTCAGCCCAGGCTCTGTAAATAGAAAACAGAAAAAGAAAAAAACTCTCACTCGTCGACACGTTAAGAGACTTGCTGATGGGTGCAAACAAGCTTTCTCCAGAATCGCTTGCTGCCCCTTTACATTTTCACCTAATTTGAGGCAAATTGTCATTCAAATTTAAATAGAGGTGTTCAATTAAAACAACCTTTATGTTTTGGTTTAAAAAAACAAAAAAAACCCACAATTTTTTTAAGTTATGTATAAACAATGAATGCTGTCTAGAAACCTTTGCAGAGATGCAGAGCTTTGCAGAAATGTGTGACGTACATTGCTGTAATGATGTTGCTGTTGCACTGCAGTATCCGTTCCTGGGACCTCCTGCCACCCGCCTGGCCCCCGCTCTATCCAGCGGAAGCTGCCAGTGTCAGGCTGCGGCCCTCCAGCTGTCTGTCCACCTGCAGGAGTTGGAGACTGTTGGACTTGGTAAAAAGAAAAGATGGCAGTAATATGAAGCCCAGATCAGTAGTGTACCACCATGATGTTTGCCTGGTGTTTTTACACTTCTCTCTTTTTACCTTCCCAGATGAGTCGTCAGAGCTTCAGACTCAGATCTGTAACAGTTTCAAATCATTAGTAGTACAGCTTCAAGGTGAGTTGGCAGTTCATTTTTTTGCCATCTCTTGGAACAGTAAAGAACAGTATTCTGTCTGTGCTTCATGTCTCTTCTCGTCCACAGAAATACTAAATAAATGCAAAGGGGATTTATTGGAAATGAAAGAGAGCAAATTAAAAACACAGCCCTCCTTATTAGAAAACCTCATCTTCTTTGTTGAGGTGAGACATTGCCACACACACACAAACACACACACACACACTCACACTGTTTGCTTATATTTTTTCAGAATTCTATACTGAATATGATATAGTCAAGTTGTAACCCTATCCTGTTATTCTGCGCAGACGGTGTGCATAGTCTTGTGGATGGCTAGTTACTGTGCCAAGATCCTCCGACCACTCAAAACTGGTCTACAGAAGAAGAAGAAGAAGAAAAAGGATTCTCAAACAGCTCTGGTACAGTTTACTCCTCCTCCACACCCATGCATATCTGCAAAACTCAGTATTCTATTGCTGACTAGCCGACCTGATCTGTACTCTTTAATCGTAACTATCGATAATTTGTGTCTCTTGCAGCCAGTGGTGGTGTGTGGGTTCCAAGAGCTGACGGGGAGCTTACAGGACCTGCTTACCCAGGCTTTGGAGCATATAAAGGGGCAAGAGACTGGCATGACAGCCCTAAAACTAGCCAGTTTAACCTTGGAAGGACCCACACAGGTTAGTGTGCATACGCATGTACGGTTTTCTCTTTTTCCCTCCTGTCTTGTTTTCATTAACACTAGAGGCTTTTTATGGCCTATGAATTGTATTGCTTTGCAGAATCCTCAATCATATTTGTATTTTCAAACAAAGAGCTCCTCTTGATCTTTACATTTTTTGCCTCTGAGTCACTTTGGAAGTATACACATATATGGTGATGAGATTCAGGAACTACTCTGAAATTAGCTTGTGGCCCTGAAACACATTTGAGCGTTTGTTTATTGAGAAAACATCTCCACTAATCAGCCAAGTTGACAGAAAATTTGATTTGCATTCATCTGCTTTTAGCTTTTTAGCCATTTTTCCAACACTTTGGTTCAGACTAATAATCGTATTAGCTATAGAGGAGGATATGCCTTGAAAATCTTGAACAAATATTTATTGTCCCTGCAGGATGTAGCCGACCGACTTTTACGATTCTTTGACTTTTGTAATCTAGGGCCACCTAGAGGTCGACATTTACGTCATGAATATTTTGTACATAGATACTGACATTAACTTCGAGACACTCATGTCCTGGTCTGAATGGGAGGAGATCTGAGGTTTCTCTTCTTCGGTCATGTGTTTCAGGAGGAAGTGTCGTTTATGCAGGCTGCTATGGACAAGGTGCAGAGCAGCTACCTGCGCTCACTACAGGAAGTGGGAGATCTGCTCAAGAAGAGAGCAGAAACTATAAAGAGCCTCAAGATCTGAACGCCATCGCACACCCCCCGATTAAGAAGACTATACTCCCAGCGTCAGCCCCCTATGTCCCACACCACTGTCAGCTCACCAGCTAACCTGCGAGTCCTACTTTTTACTCGCTGGTCCAACAAACCCAACCTGCACCCCTTCTGCCTCCCTGCACATCTCTCACTCAGCGTTTGTGAGCTCGGTCTGGATTTCTTTTTTCTTTCACTTCAACACACCTCTGGAACATTTGCAACTCCTATAGCACATAGGCTTGTATGTAAACCCATGAATTTATACAGCAGTTATACCTGAGAATGAGGGAAACGACCCATGCTCCTTTTTAAAAATAGATACAGCAAATGAACAAGCAGTTTACAATGAACTAATCTAATAAATTATTGTACATAATTAAGAGCAACTACCACAATTCATTAACTAAAGGACAATATAAGACACAATAAACCACTATTCTCTTTCATCTTTGTTCCTCACTTTGTTCTTTTCTGATGACGCCAATCAAAGTCAAACAGTGTGAGAGACACACACACACACACACACACACACACACACACACACACACACACACAACTCTGAGGAGGAGAATTCTGTCAATGTGCTGCTTTTTCAGCTGGATCTCTCTTTCTAGAGCAAACGGGCACAATTTTGCATTCAAACTGATGCACTCTATGGAAATATGAACTCCTTGCTACATGCTGGATTTAAGTTTCCCATTCAAGAATTACTTTTCTTTTTTTCTTTGTATATCTTGTCACTTTGGTGCTGAAAGTTTAACCACCTCTCTAGTTGCAGTATTTTAATGAGCAATGTTGAGTTCAGTAACCAGCAGGGTAGTTTTTTCATTGTTGTTTTTTTAACTGTCTGTTGCTGTGGTTTTGTTTCTTTTCTGGGTCGCTTGTGCAACATTTCTATGTGAAATTAAGTTGTTCCCAAACAAAGAAGAAGAAATCGGGCACGGCTCGAATCATCACATCCTTTAGTGACTTGGACTGATGATAAATATTTAAAGGTAACATATTATGCAAAAAATCATAGGACAGCCTGGCTCTCAACAACTGGTTCAGATTTCTCTCCCATTGTGATGTCACAGTTGGACTCTTTTGGGGTAACCCTGCCTGCAATCTGAGAATCTCCACTTTTCTGGTGAAAGGGTGTGACATTACCTACACATTTTGAAATCGGTTGCCCAATCATGACACACTGGGCCAGCTGGTAAATCAGAGCAGACTGGGTTTTATCAGGAGGAGGGGCTAAAAGAAATCCAGGTGTTTTAGACGGAGGGTGAAAAGAGGAGCTGCAGGAACTGAACTTAAGAGTATGTAAACCTTCTCAAGTCCTAACCCAAATTATAAGTATGAATCTGAATATTATCATAATATCTCACCTTTAAGAGACTGTGTGATTGTCAAAATATGAATGTTCACCAAAAACAGTTTTTCTTCTCACATCATCAATGACTTATTGTTTCCTCTGACTCTGATGGCATGGAGTCTTTCTAGCAGCATGACCACATGCATCAGTATGCAATGACTTTATTACAGTGAAAGTGTGTGCGCGTGCGTGCGTGCATGCATGCGTGTGTAAAAATGACAAATACAAAAAAATCATAATAGTTGCCAGATGCTACAGTGTATATTTTGGCATGTATATTCTAGTTCAGTCTATACCAGACCATTGAGAGGATTCTGTCTACTTTGACCCTGATCTGATTGTACAGTCAGTTACTTTCAGCCAACATGCAGTTCTGTTGATTTTTCTGTCCTGGCTCATGGCTCTTTCCTTTTGTAAACAGTTCAAACTGAGAGAGGTGTGTTTCACAGAAAAAAACATTGGACCTAATTGTAAATAAAAAGTTGAGGCAGCCTCTTCAAAGTACAGCGTGCAAATACATTAATGTTTTAAAAGCAGCTGGAGTAGATAACTATGAGATTTGTCCCAAGTCCATGTCTTTGTCATTCCCACCAACTCCTACCGCAAACTAGACTCATAAACTGGACCGGTGTCATCAATTTCATCATTTTCTCCTGTTATACATAATCCAGTAAGAGAAAAAAATCAGACATTGACAAAATACAGACAGCAGTCCTGGTGACACTGCAGGTAGTGTGCAATTGGGTTTTTGACCATTATATTGAAAACATGACAATGTGGGAAAATGGTGAATCATCCCTTTCTTGTTAAATCTTGTATATGCATACAACCACATACACATCTGTTAAAAATAGCTTTTTCTTTTCTTTTTGAGAGTTGAGTCCTTATGTCTGAATGGGGGAAGATGTTTGTGACCTGACTACATGTGTTGTTGAGGCTCAGAGTAATGGTTGACAATCTGGAGTGTCATCTCACCACCGTCTTTTGTTAGAAAATGGAAAACAGAAACACTGGAATGTCAATGCTTTTTTAAAATAAAAAAGGTAAATGTGAGATTATTTTCTGCCGTGCAACGTCTTTACACTTTTTGCGTGTGTAAATCAGTTAATAGTTGTTGCTCACAGAATATTTGATTAATGAATCAGCAGATTAGAAAATGACATTTTTGATCAAAAGCTAATTTTGAAGTTAATCTGGCATTTCTTTTAAGGAAAAATGCAGTGGTGGTCGACTTAATCCGATACCCTACTTAAGCAGTTGAAAGTAACAACTACATTAACTCCAGTACTGTATTGAAGGAAATTTTTTAGGTACTTTTACTTGTACTTCACTACAAATATTGTTTCTGCTCTACATTTATCTGATACTTATCGGAATCAACAAATACATGATTGTGTATGTAATGTATAATTATAGGTAAGATAATACTGTTGGATACAGTACGCCTGTGTAACGGCTGCATTTCAGTCTCACTCACTGTGGGTGGCAGCAACACTTGAGGTTAATCACTGCTTGTTTGTTTTGCAACTTCTCCTATCCGGTTAGGAGCGCGATGTGGAAGAGCGACATCATCAGGAACATAAAGTTTTTAATATGATACAAAAAGAAACGCTGACACGTGCAGGTCAATGTGGTTTAAGCGACATGTAAAAGTAACTTGCTATAAAGTGAAATCAAAATAATATGACCCAACAGCTAAAACAGAAAAGAACCACGTCAACGGAGTGAGTGAATCGGAATTCAGTTCCGAAGCCGTTTTAAAAGTGGGCGGTCACCGTTGAGATCACCGTAACGTAAATATCAAAACTATTTACATATTTACCTAAATATTAAAAAAATTACATAGTCACGTTGAAACTAAACTCTTTTGTCCTAGTCGGGATCCTGTAGAATGATGACGCTGGTTTTCCAGTGATCTGATTGGTCAGGAGTTTGGACTGGCGAATGGCTTTAATCTCTTATCTCGAATTTAACCTGCTCCGGAGCAGGTTACGTTCAATATGTTACCATGGTTATTTATCCCGGTAAGAATAGAACCAGCTTCGTAAGAGGGAAAACCCGGGGTCAAACCTGAAGTTTCCTCGATATCCGCAAGTCCTGCGTCGTAGCACAGACCTCTGCTTCGGTATACAGGCCTCTGGTCACTTAGCTGGCTTAGCTTAGCTAGCTGTCACCGGCTTGTTTTGTTCTATGTAAAAGTGGCTCTTTTTTGACATGAGTGTGTCGCTGGTTGTTATCCGTTTGGAGTTAGCCGTCCAGTCTCCTTCTCCACAGGGTTTCCAATACTCAGCTGGTGAGTCATGTTCATGCTAAAGTGTCTGTCACTGTTGTGTGGCGTTAGCCAGGCAGCTAACCGGGGTTGTAGACAGACACTGATATAAGCCAATTCACTGTGTATTGAACAAATGTAACCACGTCAACTGCATAAAAACACTGACGTGAGGGATGTGTGACTGTGATGCTGGGACATTCTGTGGTCCAGTTTAGAACCCACTGTCTCATTTGTTTTTTTATTATTATGTCTTAATCTGCAGTTGAAGGCATGTCAGAGGAGGAACTGCGGGACAAAGCTCTGGGTTTAGCCAAACATGCTCTGAGTGGAAAGAGCGAGCTGGAAAGAGAAGCGGTCCTGCACCAGCACATTGGCAGCAGAGCCATGGGGGACATGGTTATAGAAACCTTTGAACCCAGCCAAGGTAAGACATGCATGTCGCTTGATGCTCTAAACCCAGCAAGCAGGAAAGCAACAGCAATCAAAACTACATGAAAACAACATGTGTGTAGCTGATCGCAGTGTTATAGAACAGAAGTATGGTAAGGAGCTCTGACATCCAGAGGGGAGCCAAGAGCGGATCCACCCCTCCTTTACCTCAGAAGGAATCAGATGGTGTGGTTTGAGCATCTGATAAGATTGCTTGCTGGGCAAACTTCTATTGGAGGTTTTCCATGTACACCCAACTGGAGTGAGACTTTGGATAGACTCAGGACCATTGTAGCGACAAAGTATCTTATCTGTTTGGGTAACACCCCAGGATCCCCAGCAGAAGCTGAAAAACCTTTCTGGGGACAGGCAAGAAAAGAGTACCTTACTTAATCAGCTGTCACCACAACTTAACGCCAGATAAGAACATGAAAGAATCAATCATCCGAGTAGGTTAGGAAATGTTGTACCGTTTGGATCAATACCAGCTTGTGTTATGGTTAAAGGGAATTGAATTGTAGGTCAACTTGCCAAAGATGGATTAAAAGCCACTCAAGTAGAATTGGCATTACCATTCACTGAAGCTGAAACCAGAACCCTTATATGGATTATGATTAAGATGCAGATTTATTTGTTGATAGGTTCTAAGCAGCAGCATAACATAATTGTGATTGGCCCCGGTGCAAATATTTTTTCTTGGTCCCCTCGCCCCAAACATAAGGACAGGCTCGTGCACATACACACGCACTCCAGACAATAGCAAAGCAGAAAATTGCTATATCACCACCAAACATCTAAAATAGCAGAAACCCGACTCCCTTAACAAATCAACACAATGTAAGCTTACACAGTGGGCTACGTTAATAAGCATTCATTCATAATATGAACGTTCTTACGTTGTCTTTCTTGCTTTGGTTAGTACCCAGGCTGATAGTTGTAGCAATGTTGCTAACACTACCACTAGCAGCTAGAAACCAACAACTATGATGTCTAGTTTGTTTGATAATGTTTTCTGGTGTTTGCCATTGTAAAATGAGCAATGGTGAAAATGGCTACAAAACTGAAAACAGCCTCGACTTTGCAACAGCGGGTCCAACATACATAAATGTAAAGTGCATTCTAAAAACTGTTATTAACAAAAAAAGACTTCACAGTTGGGACCAGGCTTAGTAAGGATCAGCTGATGCCATAGGCCCAAGGAGATGCAGCACATACTCCCACAGATGCATGAAGGTTGTTGAATGATAGTGTTGTAGTGAGGTTCATGGAAGCAAAATGTCAGGAGGATCATAACAATCACAACATCAATGTATATTTAATGAAACTTTAGTAATGTTGCGCTGCTAACTGTAGCCATCACAAATCTAATTGATCAAAAAGTAACTGTAATTAACATGAGCTGCTATTTTTGTCTTTATGTTTAGTCCCACTGTTATGGTGTAGAATGAGTTTGGGATGGATTAGATTCTTTCCTGGTGGTGTGACGTGATGGAGAAGAATCTAAACAACTTAAGTTCCTAAAACTTTTGCATAGCACTGTATTTGTGAGCAATTTTTAAACATTGACATCATTTAGTCAGCACTTATCTATTTGGAGCCGAGAGCCCCAATCAAAGTAGAGAGGTCAGAAGAGTTTTGTGAAGCTAACATGGTTGTTTTGGTATTATCCTCTTTTTCCAAAAACATGAAACATATCCCCAACCTTACCCCTTTAAAGACACCAAACGACTAAATCTCCCCTCCAGATAAAGGAGGAGGTGAAGACCCTGGTGGTTCAGCCGAGCAGGACGGTGAACTTCAGGCTGTAAACACTGAGGACACCAAGGGTTCACAGGAGGACGGTGCAGTGCCAGGCACCGCTCCAGACTCGCCCTCCAAGCAGCTGCCGGACCACATCTCCTTCTTCAGCGGGAACCCCTCTGTGGAGATCATCTATGGTATCATGCACCTGTACAAGACCAAGTGAGTCACCTACGATGTTTATATTAATACATTGCTCCACAAGTTATGTGCATTTTGCTCTAGGATTCTTTGTCTTGTTGCAGTAAAATGACTTCACTGACTGAAGATGTAGGACGTAGTGCCATGGTGTGTATCCTGACTGTCCCAGCAACCATGACCAGTCATGACCTCATGAAGCTTATGGCCCCATTTAATGATGTGATGGAGCATATGAAGATCATACGGGACTCCACTCCAAACCAGTACATGGTTCTGATAAAATTTTGCACACAGGTGAGCATAATCAGCAATTTAGTTTTTGTTTTTAAACATTGACAGGAAAACAAACCTATAACCCACATATCCAATTCAACCTCGCTGGGAGAAGACCCTAAACAAAAACATTGAGAAATATATACGAATGAATAGAAAAATATGTTAATTTTAAAAGGATGGGGGTGTTGACTAGAGCCCGACCGGTTTAATTGAGGCTTGATTTTTTTAGTTTAACCATAAACGTTATCATAAATTGCTATAAATAAACAAAAACACAAATACCGCCAAATTCAACTTCCTGGATGTAACAAGCCCAGTAGAATGTTGGCAAATTAGGCAGTTCCAACTGATTTGAATGAAAATCGGTGAATAGATAGTCCTTCATTCGACGTTCATTCAGCTCTGAGTTTTCAGGTTACAATGTCAGACACACAGTAGCTACTGTGCAGCGGTTGTGTTCTAGAGAGAGCAAGTTCAAGACTTCTCAGTTTCAAATGCCCAGTAGATAAAAGATAACATATCTCTGCATGATACTCTCTTAATGCTGCTGATTTCTTCCGTCTTTGTTTAGGCGGACGCAGACAGTTTTTACACGGCGTGTAACGGCCGCCAGTTCAACTCCATAGAGGAAGCGGTGTGCCAACTGGTCTATGTGGAGCGGGCAGAGGTCATAAAGTCTGAAGAGGTAAATATCCCATTTCCATTCAGTGTTTGGATGCAGTGCCATTTGACTAATTTCTTCTTCTTCTCCTTTTTTTTTTGTTAAAGTTGCACTTTAAGGATATATATGTATGTATATATATAATTTTGTTCTTCAAAGAAATGAAGTCAATTTTCAGACATTTTATATTTAAGTGCAGCAGAGAGGCTTATCTGCGCTGCTGGATACATTTTTTACAAATCCTGCTGATTATTCCAAAAATCTTTAAGTCAGTCAGTCACCGCGGGTCAATTACTGCAGGTCACTTTTTGCAGTTTCAAAAAGAAAACTGCAACCAGCCACACTGCGGGCCAAACATACATGTTAAGAAGAGCGCTGGTACTTTGGTGGAGCAGTGCCTGGGTGACAGACAAAGGGAGAGAGAGAGAGAGAGAGACTGAGGGCTGCTCTGCTGAAGTAACGCTGCAAAAACACAAATACGCGTCTAGTCGGGTCTTTACATTGACTTTGTATGTGATCCATATGTGCGCGAATAATTAACGTCACATTCGGTGTAATGTAATGTCATTTTGACAACCTCAGAGCAGACAGAGCCTCACGCACCCCTTGTGATCTCTGGGCCACGACATGCATGTCTTACCTGGGCTGGGTTCAAAGGTTTCTATAACCATCTACCCCATGGCTCTGCTGCCAATGTGCTGGTGCAGGACCGATTCTCTTTCCAGCTCGCTTTTTCCACTCAGAGCATGTTTGGCTAAACCCAGAGCTTTGTCCCGCAGTACCTCCTCTGGCATGCCTTCAACTGCAGATTAAGACATAATAATTAAAATGAAAGAAATGAGACAGTGGGTTGGGAATCACTGAATTAACCGACAATGTTTAATTTCATTTGTGCATAATTTTTTCCGGACCTCAAAGTGTAATTAACTATTCTACCAGCAGAGGGCTAAAGAAGAGGGTCAAAGTGCAGGGAAACAAATTGTGAGGCAAGATGAAGCAGGCCAAGCGAAGTGCAGCGTGGGAGCAGTGGAGGCGGAATTGATACCGTAGAAGTTATATGTTTTTGAATTCTTGTACATTCCGGCACTGCTGAAGTTTTCTTTATGAATAGTTGTGTTATTTCTGGTAGTTTGCTTTTTATTTATTTATTTATTGTCTTTTTGTGACATGTCTGCTTTTTGTATGCTTTCTGTCCTTAGGGAGACAATAAAAGCAACCTTTGACCTCCTTTATAGTATTTCATCAATCATCACTGTTCATGTACATGACTAGGTGAACAGCCATCGTCACTTACCACAATACTTTCTATTGATTTATCATTTTCAGCCAGAACAAAGTAAATCGTGCAGTGCTTATTCAGGATTGAAGCCCTTTCAGACTTTTGACTCCACCCAGCACATCACTTTACTTTCCCATGTTTCCTTTCTCTCCCCTCCATCTCTTTTCAGGGAGCCAGCCTGCCAGTGATGGAGCTCACAGAGCTGCCGAAGTGCACTGTGTGCCTGGAGAGGATGGACGAGTCGGTCAACGGCATCCTAACCACGCTCTGCAATCACAGCTTTCACAGCCAGTGTCTCCAGCGGTGGGAAGATGCCTCGTAAGTTACACAAACCTGCTGTGCCCTGCGTTTCCTATTTATATACCACAGACCCACGCGTTGTATCCTCTTATGCTCAGACCGCTGGTTATTTCTCCAGGCTTCATGTCATGTGTTTGTTATTGTGCTGCTCACAACACATATTCTTCTGTTTCACAAAGGCCCTGCTGCACACGTGTGACAATAGATGAATGTGAGCTCTGTTTTCAGGTGTCCTGTATGTAGGTACTGTCAAACACCAGAACCAGTCGAAGAGAACAAATGCTTTGAGTGCGGAGTGCAAGAGGTAACTGATACCAGTCTGTTGAAGTACCTCCCATAAGGGTATTTTAACTTGGAAGTCCTTCACTTCACTTTTATTTTCAGTTCTACCTTCCCTCATCCCACTTTTCTTTTATTTTTTCTTCCACAGAACCTGTGGATTTGTTTGATCTGCGGGCACATCGGTTGTGGACGCTACGTCAGCCGGCATGCGTACAAGCACTTTGAGGAAACACAGCACACGTATGCAATGCAGCTCACTAACCACCGTGTCTGGGACTACGCAGGAGGTACTGGATTTGTGTGGGTCCGCTTGTTTGTCTGTTGCTAGTTGAGCATAGCGATAGTTATTGTCAAGATGTTACAGCCCTAGTGCTGTTGGGTGGGATGGATGTCATGGTGTTGCTCTCATCTCTTCTTCAACACAAGATAATGGTTGTTACCAAAAATGTATGCTATAATAGCTGCTCTAATCAATTTTGTCCACTAGATGACAGAAAGTTACCAAAATAGGCTGAGAAGTCCTGATAACTATAACCTTCTACACTTCCAATACACTTTTTGTCAAATTCAGCGAATGTTTCATCACATTCCGCTAGCTGTTGGGTATGTGTGCACGCTGAAAAGATTTGTGTGTTCTTTACTCAGCCCTGGCTCTGTAAATTGAAAAGAAAACCAATGGTGTCGACCACATAACAGTGTGTGTGCAGTGTGTAAACCTCACTCTTCAACACCTTGAGAGACGTGATAGCGACAGCCGCTATGACTCAGGGCTTCTGGCCTCCTTGCTAGCGCGTCCGT
This sequence comes from Scophthalmus maximus, assembly GCF_022379125.1. Classification (NCBI taxonomy): domain Eukaryota; kingdom Metazoa; phylum Chordata; class Actinopteri; order Pleuronectiformes; family Scophthalmidae; genus Scophthalmus; species Scophthalmus maximus. The sequence continues at coordinate 18,545,748 of NC_061515.1, read as the reverse complement.
CTCCCATGCCCAAGGCTGCGAGTTCTAGCCCCGACAGCTGCAGTCCGATATACGAAAACATTTTTCTCCAACATCGCCCATGCCCCTTTAAGATAAACATATTAGCCAACAATTGACAGCTAACACATCCAGCGGACACAGAGAAACACTAGCATTCAACTATAGTCGCTGGCAAAACATTCTCTGGAACTTTACCACATGATTTTGTTAAACAGATGGCGTGGAGGCCAGGTAGTCATGGATGTAGATTTTTATTCCTATTAGTACAAAAGGACTTGTTGTTCATGTTGTCTTACAAAAGAAAGTTTTATACAAAACATTTCAAATATTTGGGAAATAATTTCCCCCCCATCTCCTGCGATCAAATATTTCCTTGACATCACGTTCAAACTCAGAAATGTCACACTCTGTGGCCGGGGCGGCTCAGTGGATAGAGCGGGCACACATGTATTTCGAGGTTTATGCCTCGATGCCGAGGTCAAGGGTTCGATTATGTTTTTGATTGCTTGTTTTGTTCGTTCACATTGATGAGTCAAAACCTAAAGATATTCAATTTACAGTGATCTGAAAGAGAGGAAAAGGCAGTAACCAGTAAATGTTGAGCATTATGCAACAATTGACAGAATATTAGAATAGTTGATCAACTGGTTCCAATGGACCAACTCTGACAACAAAGTTTGTGTGGATCCCTGTTAATGTAGATAACTACGTGCATCGACTGGTGGCCAGTAAGACCGATGGAAAGATGGTACAGTATGAGAATGAGGGAGACGCCTGTCATGCTGAGAAAATTGATGCACTCCAGCTCGAGGTAAGCATTTCCTTTTGTTGCTTGCTTTTTATTTTTGGCTAAACCAACACTGAAATGTCCTGATTAATGTTCCATGTGTGCAGTACTCGTACCTGCTGACGAGTCAACTGGAGTCTCAGAGGATTTACTGGGAGAATAAGATCGTTCATCTGGAGAAGGAGACGGCCGAGGAGGTATGGGTGGATATGCTCAATACAAGCTCCAAGTCTTTGACAAGAAAACATGTATATGATGAATGGAATCCTCACAAAATGTGTCTGAGCACATTCATTTTGTCCTCTAACCACTGTGTTCTTGTTTGCCCTTCAGATAAATAACATGAAGGCGAAGTTTAAGGAAACATTAGAGCGCTGTGACAACCTGGAGCAGCGGCTTGGAGAAATAACCAAAGATAAGCAGGGCATAGAGAAAAAGTAGGTGTTGACTGATGTATCTGTTTCCCTGGTGTCAAGAGTCCTCAACTCACTGTGTTTCCATGTTTCTGTCAGTTTCACATGAGGGTTCAAGGTTGTCCTGTTATTTTTATATTCTTATTTCCCAGATATGTATCACTCCCTGCCCTGAATCCCAGAGTACTCACCATAAACTCTGTTTGGTAACAATGGCTCACTTCCATTGTACCAGTCAGTGGTGCCAGTGAGCCAATAGCCACAACACGTGGGCCCTTTCCTCTAAGACTTTACTTTGCAGAGAGCTTGCCAACTCACACCTCCGTTGTGTTTGTACGTCGAGGTACACACAGTTAAACAGTCGAGTGGTGAAGCTGAGCCAAGAGCTGAAGGAGGAGCAGGAGATGAACCGCTGCCTGAGAGCCAATCAGACGCAGCTGCAGGCCCAGCTTGCAGAGGAGGAACGCAAAGGAAAAGAGAGTGGTGAGTAGGCACGAGACCACACATGATATAACTCTGAATTCTTCAACAGATGATTTATAAATAATCCAAATAGTTTTTTCAGTCATCACGACACAATGACCAAGCCCTCGTACACAACACTGGACACAGTAACATGCTGGTAATATGCACATTCATCAAGGAGGGTACAGTGTTTGGTTTTATTTTTTTGACAGTAGGGACTGAAAAATAAAACTCACCTCTCCTTCAAAGAGATTTGGTTGAAATTATGGTGATGCTATAAAAATGTGCCAACAGAAACATCAGACATTTTTTGGCTGCTGGCCAGAGTCAGCAACACAATGTGAAAGAAACACAAATCCCTCTGCGTGACCACCACAGTGGACAGGGATACCATGCTTACATGTTTTAAAGAGGCAGTAAGCAATTTTAGAGAAAACTTTGTTGTTGTTGTGTTTTTACAGCTCTGGCCGGGCCGTGAAACCGCGACCTCATGTATGGGAGACCGACGCTAAAAGGCCAAAAGCCCTGAGTTGTAGCATTGCCGGGGCTTCCCCGCCGAAAACCAGCATACAGAACCAACAGCTAGCGAACCACGAGGAAATATTTGCTGATTTTTACAAAACGTGTATTGCTTTAGAATCGCTTACTGCCCCTTTAAATGCCCTTAAGAAAGCACTCATTAAAAAGCAATATGTTATTGTAGCTAAACCTCGATACGTGTTTCACTACATGAGACCTGTCACTCTTTTGAAGTTGTTGAACTCATGGTTGTACAGTGATGCGTTTCATTTTGTTTCCCTCAGAAACAATCTGCATTTTTGTTTATAAAATCAGCTTGAAGAGAATTAAAAGTTTCATTTTGTGCTTTCGTCCAGGTTAATCAAGGATTTATAAGTTCAGTGTGAAGGATTTAGTGGCATCTTGCTGTGAATTTGCATAGTACATCCAACTGAAAAATAAAAATATTGAGAGAGAATCAATAATACATTTTTTAAGTATTACGGTTATTGTGAATATCAGAATATTGCGACAGCCCTAGTTTGTAACCAACAATGCATCTAAAGGCTAAATTAGATAAAATAGTAAATAAAGAATAAAATTAAATTAAAAAAAATAATAGTGAAAAAAATTGTGCCCTGCGGAAATGTCAGCAAACAACTGATGAAGTCATTTGTTCATTAGCCTGTCTGCTGCTAGCATTAAATCAGCCTGCTGCCCATTTACACCCATGGGGGACCAATTGATGTTGACATCAGTTGGTCAGCGTACTTCATCCAGAGCAATTGGACCAAGGCCAGGGAAGAATCAGCAACAGAATCCTGTCTAACACTGCAATATGCAATGTGAGCCCAAGCTCATATTCTGCAGTTATACAGCGGTTCCTCATTTACACAGTAATATTTGCAAATCGTAAACAAATTGCAGTTACGCAGAACGTGTGCCTGTTACTGTGGCTGAGAATAGTGACAGTCTCTAGGAAAACAGGAGCTTCTTGGCTAAAGGCAAGTACTGCGTGAAGGATAAAATGTGTCTCTACAGGAGATGGACAGAAAGAAAGAGCGAAAACAACAGTAACACAACTGCTTCTGGTCTCACTCTCTCCTCGTTCCCCTCCACCGTCACCAAGTGTTCGCTCATTATCAAAACTGTTAGGCTTCGATGTTTCTCTGTAAAGTGCCTTGGAGATGATGTCTGTTGTGATTTGGCACCGAACACGTCAAATGAAATTAAATTGAATTAGATGTGAGTATCAGGTGTTTTGTGAGGAGTGTCCTTGCCCTCAAATAAGCTCCGGTACACGTACGAGTTTGTGTCAAACAAGTGAAATTATGATTATTTATGCAGCGTGTCTTATACAACATGAAAGAGAGCAGAATTTGCATTGCATGCTTCTTTTTAATGAACATCACCTCTTTTCCTGAGGGCAATGTAAATTTCAGTTTAGGTCTGCGGTTTCGACAAACCTGTTTCTCCCTCCTCAGGATTGTTTAAACAAACCGCCCCCAGTGCATGTACACTGTGTTTATGTGCAAGGTCCACATACACACAGGGATTTGAAGGTTTAATCCTTAGCCTTTGCAATAAATGTTACATGCTGTAATACCTTTTAGCTCACATTTCCTGTTCACATTACCATGAACATGATCTGATCTGAAGTCAGTTAAGTCAAGCGATGATGTGGTTACACTTTTTTCTCTTCTTTTTTTTTTAGTGCACCGATGTTTCCGTCACATTGCACTGTAAAGCTTCAGACACTTTCTGTCTCCAGAGCCGAGTGTGATGCTAGCAGCCAAGAGCTGGGGTTATTACTGATCTAAGAGACCAATAACTGATATTTGAAACCGATATTTGTCTGCAGAATGAAGTGTCAAAATTTAGAAAAACACAAACTCTTAAATGCCTTAAAGCTCATGTTTAATTCACAGAACCTTTCAACATGACCTTCACACACAAAGTGCAGGGAACTATCAGCAGCATTATTATGAAGTTGAACAAACAAACAAACAAACATGGATGGGAAATTGCTAAAGTCCAGAGATTAGTGACAGCTGCTGCATCAGAGCCAAAGTAGCACATTTTAAAATTAAATTATCTGAGCGGGAAATCGCCTTAAGAAGTGGCCAATACCTATAATCAGAAAAATGGTGAATATCGGCAGATATAATAGGCCAAGCCGACCCCTACAGCTGACACTGTAATACGCTTTATTTTGCCAACGATAATCTGCTGGACAGACGGAAGTGACTCACATGGTCTGAGTTCTCAAAGTTTACACCAATTGGAGTGAGCAAAGGAACTAATTACAACTCGTTCTTCAGCTGCATCACGCTCATGAATATTTCAGCCGCCTGGATATAACATGTTCTGTCAATATTCAGAGTGCATCGTACGCACCAGCTGCTTAAAGCTGTCTCAAAATAAACAGGATTATGTGTGAGGTATTTTTTTTACACCAGCTAATTTTTGCGATAAATTGTAAAGATTTTCAGTCATTTCTGATTATGATAATGATAATGTGAGGTTTTTTCCCTTGTAGAGAGGAGAAGTTCACACAGCTGTGTGGAGGCACGACCGTGAAGCCAGCAGTGAGGATTGTACACGTACTGTATATAGCATATTACATGTTTGAGTTTCAAACAATCTCAACCACACACAAATTTTCTCCAAACTTGGTGGGACCTGATGAGGTAATTTGTTCATTAGCCTGTCTGCTGCTAGCATTAAATCAGCCTGCTGCCCATTTACACCCATGGGGGACCAATTGATGTTGACATCAGTTGGTCAGCGTACTTCATCCAGAGCAATTGGACCAAGGCCAGGGAAGAATCAGCAACAGAATCCTGTCTAACACTGCAATATGCAATGTGAGCCCAAGCTCATATTCTGCAGTTATACAGCGGTTCCTCATTTACACAGTAATATTTGCAAATCGTAAACAAATTGCAGTTACGCAGAACGTGTGCCTGTTACTGTGGCTGAGAATAGTGACAGTCTCTAGGAAAACAGGAGCTTCTTGGCTAAAGGCAAGTACTGCGTGAAGGATAAAATGTGTCTCTACAGGAGATGGACAGAAAGAAAGAGCGAAAACAACAGTAACACAACTGCTTCTGGTCTCACTCTCTAATGAGTGTTCGCTCATTATCAAAACTGTTAGGCTTCGATGTTTCTCTGTAAAGTGCCTTGGAGATGATGTCTGTTGTGATTTGGCACCGAACACGTCAAATGAAATTAAATTGAATTAGATGTGAGTATCAGGTGTTTTGTGAGGAGTGTCCTTGCCCTTAAATAAGCTCCGGTACACATACGAGTTTGTGTCAAACAAGTGAAATTATTCTTTTAAATTTTAAATCAATTCTTTTTAATAAACATCACCCCTTTTCCTGAGGGCAACGTAAATGTCAGTTTAGGTCTGCGGTTTCGACAAACCTGTTTCTCCATCCTCAGGATTGTTTAAACAAACCGCCCCCAGTGCGCACACAAATTTTCTCCAAACTTGGTGTGAAAATGACTTGGCAGGACAAATCCATATTATTAACTTTTAGATCTGATCAAGTCGGAGGTCGAAGATCAAAGGTCAAGAAAAAAGATGGTCCGAAATGTAGTTTCCAAGATATCTCTATATATAATAGAGAGACGATACGAAGCTTATATTGATTCGAAAAGTATTCCCATCATGCAATGTCATATGACGTCCTTAGGAAGTGTCGGCCTCCGCTCTCGCTGTACCTGGCTTTGTTGGGGGCGTGTCAGACTAGCTGCTAGGTGTGCCTAGTCATCACATGATATAATTACATCACAATGCTACTAAAGTCTCGACCGGACTACTGACAAGGAGCTTCAGTATTTTCTGTTGGGGAGGGGGTCGAGCTCCCTTTACCGTCGACTTTGTGCTTTTTAACCTTGCAGAAGGTTTTACATACACAAAAAAAACAAATGAGCAGAATGTCTCCTTAAGCATTGTCAGTCTGGTTCTTATAATGACAATAATAGTACTTAAAATTATAGCTGTATTGATGTTACTAATAATACATTGATTGCTGATGAATAATAATGATTAAAAGAGAGAAAGTTGTGCTCTGTCTACAGCAGGTGTAATAAAAAATGTAATCCTCATCCTGTAGTTCACTCTTAAAGGTATGTTTTCCTCTTTGAAATACATTAATCATCAGTGTGTTTTCTGGTGATTCTCTACAGGAGACCGTATGACTGGGACAATTGATGAACTGCATGAGCAGCTGAGAGATCTGATGTTTTATCTGGACACGCAGCAGCAGATCGAGCACCTACCTGCAGAGGCTCGCAGTGAAATCCAGGATGGACAGATCAACATAGCCGCCGGCCCCGCGGACGGCACTCCGGGCTTCGAGGGAGCAGGCCCCTCCTCTGGCAGAGGCAGGAGAGGCCGGGGCAGGAAGAGGAAGTAGGCAGTCTCACAATCTACTGGAAAGTGCTAGAAACTATCGCTGCCTCTCAGCAACGCCACATGGTCGTGGCTGTCTTATCTATTAACACGTCTCCATCATTGTGGTTCCCCAAGAAAGCACTCTGAGGAAAAATGAAGTTTTGATATTAGGCAATATCAAGACTGTGACATTATTCACCTGCTCAGTTTTCCACCTTAACTCTGTGTAGTTTCTATGAAAAGAAAAGTGGAACGTGTGGGTGTGTCAGTAAAGACACAGCAGCCTTTGTGGTTTCCAAACATATTGAACATCTGTGGGATTTAAATATATTCTGCCGTTTGCTAATCTACAAAGATCTAAATCTATTTTGGGTCATTAATGGTATTTATAGTACTGGTTATCAAAGTTTGTGACATCTTTGTTTCTCTAGAATTTTAAAGATGCTACTTCTTCTTTTTGCATGTGAGGGCTCGACAGATAGAACCTGGTTGATGAATGTGTTTGTATAATTTTTAAGGAAATTTATAGTTTTGTCATGCTTTTCTACTGTTAGTCCTTTTTTGCCTCAACTTTTTTTGTCAGTACTCAAGTAAAATTCTGAAGTGTTTCTTCTTTTGCACACCATTTATTCTATTTGTGATAGTTTCTGAAACGGACACTGAAAATGACTCGGGTTCCATCTCTATTAGCAAGACCACGGAAAGGTTGGGACCTACCTACTGTAGGTCATGTTTTATTCACCTATGTTTGTGTATGTGTGTATGGTGTGAGGGTATACAAAGCACTGACCACATAACATATTTTGAAAACATTGGGAGTCATCTACGACCTCAGAGATGAAGGGGGAAGGAAGTGAACAAGGCGTCAGTCGGTAGATGAATGATGAACTGGCTGCAGTGTTGTGTGCATTTCTATGTATTTCATTATTTAGCTTACCATTTTCATTTGCTGAAGCTTTAATTGGATCCCAAAAAAAGCCTTAATTAAGAACTATGCTGTTGAAAGTTTGTGGTTTGACCAAACTTGGCTCAAAAGATCTAAATGATATATTTATACTTGAGGTAGACAAAAGATTATGCAGGAGATCCTTTTGCTGTAAAGGAGGTTTGAGTTTGCATTTTCAGAAATGTGCTAAAAGTTAAATGAGAAGATTGAGGGAGATTTTGATGAGCTAAGCTGATACATGTCTGGCTGTAGCTTTATGTCTACCATACAGACATGAGCGTGGTACGAAGCAAGAAAGCTAATGGGTGGAATTAACCATATGCTGAAACAAGACAGTGGGAGAGGATTCATGTTCGATGTGTCAGAGTCACTATAGAAAACAAAAAGAGTAGAGAAAGAACTGATTTGTAGTTCTTAGTGTAGTCTGCTGTTACACTGTCTACTTTGTTTTAAGATGATGTGGCGTGTTTGTTATCAAAGCTGACTTTGATGAGTCTAACTGGACAACGCAAGTTCAGCCCACGAATTGAAGTTAAATCCTCTGTCGCTGTTGAAATTCAGTTTTTGTTGTTGGCTCTAAAACCGTGTTCCAAAATTTCAATAAAAGTTGTTTTCTAAACTCGCTCACATTGTTCTGTGGTAAACTGATGAGTTGCTGAAGTGAAACAGATCCTTGTCAGATTGTGGCTTGAAGATAGAAGCGCCATCCTGTGCATCAGATATTAATCTATTGCAGCATGAATGTCCGCAGCTTTGATCACTACTATTGTACGGTGGTTCAGGCGTCCGAGGACTCATTTATTTTTACAGCCTTTAAACATGTGTGTCAACTTAAGGATGCTGTCACGTGACTAATGCCTCCTCTTCCTACTACAACATTAACAGTTTACTTACAGCACCTTGTGGAAAGTAAATTGTGTACAGAGTCTTGGTGTAAGTGCACCTTCCTGTCCAGAGAGAGAGAGAGCACTGAGAAAACTAAACTGAAGCATGACAAAAGCGCAGTGACTTCATTAGGTCTCATCACTTCCTTTTCACACTGTCCACACAGTCATTCTCACTCTCGAGCTTCTTCTGTGGAGGCTTCATGACTGTCGTCTACAAACTGAACACATGGTATTTGGTTTTATGAATGCGACACTCCCTTAATACTAAACACTGTGTGTAAGTGTCAGTTCAGTCATGAATGTGAGGTACATAGAGTTTTACTGTATTTTGGCAGGCAAATGATAGGGTATGCAAACATCTGCCACTTCTTGGTTTTTCTATTTATGTCCCAGGTGCGGTTCTATAATCTATCCACCCACGCAACTGTAGAGCTCCACTCATTTTATCTTCCCTTTTTTTTTGTCAGTGACATATTTAAATAGTTCGTTTTTGCCAGTCAGCTCTCCAATACCCCAAAGTATTGGGTTTACTGTCATATAAGACAGAAAAGCAGCAAATCCTTCCATTTCAGACAACAAAAATCTAAAATTTTCTCCAAACACAGACACATCCTCTTGTTGATATTCTTTCAGCCAAAACATGTTAACTTTAGACAATTTTTGTGTCTAAAAGTGTCTAAAATGGAATGAAAAAGGAGTAGTTCAGTAGTTGAAATAAACGTATCCGCGTTGTTGCGAAGAGTTGGACGAGAAGATCGACATCTCTCTTGTGTTTGTATCTTAATGTGAAGCTACAGCCTGCTGTGGGCTTAGCTTAGCACAAATACTGGGAACAGAGGGAAATAGCTAGCCTGGGCCTTTCTGGTGGTCACAAGTCCACTTACCAGCACCGTGAGAGTTCATTTTATAATATATATATGTATCTTAATGCAAAAAACAAACAAAACAACAATCCTTTAACAAGTTGTGAATAAAATGTGTTAAAAACTAACTCACAAATATAAGTAAAGCCTGGGTTTGAATTTAGATGCAGATTTCCAACTGGACTGGACTTGTGAAGGGTTGTGTTATGTTTCAGTCTCTTCTTTCAAAGGCAGCAGGAACTGGACAGAAGAATGAGAGAATAAAAGAGGAGGGGCCAGCCAAGTGGTTGAGAACAGGATCTGGAGGTAAGATAGACACAAGGGAGGGTTCTTCCTGAGTTGAGCTGCTGTTCTCTGCTGACTCCACTCCACAAATGTACTATGGACTAAACCTGCACTGTGGTTACTCCTCTTTTGAAAGATTTGAGCCACATTTCAAGGGTAAGCTAACTTTTTTCTCGTGTTCTTTTTTCTTCTTCTTCACCTCTCTCATTTGTCAGTGTCATATTCCCCCACCTCTCTCTCCTTTGCTTTGCAGACTGGGTGTGAGGGAGCGGATCAATACCTCTCTCTGTTCTATGTGAAACATGATGAAACTCACACATATTTTAGAAAACTACCAACCTTCAACCAGTGTGTTTTTTAAGCAGCCAGTTCACCAAAGAGGGATTTGTTAAACATCAAAGTGCTTAGGGTGCTCTGACATGCCTGGTATTCAGGCCTTTGCTCATGGAAAGACAACAGGGAGTCAGATAAAGAATTGATCCGTCTTACCCCTCCACGTCTCCATAGTGCTCCTCTAAATTTCTTTGTGCTGAAGGGGGTTGGACACAAGTCTTACAACTTCACTTCACTCCAGCGCCAAGATCAGTCACACAAACAATGCTTACTTTGTACTCGGCTTCCATTGGGATCCGTGCTGTTCTTCCTCACTGCTGTGCCAGGAGCAGAAATAAATACAGCACAGGTCAAATTTTATTGTTAACCAATGGTGCTAGATTCTGGTGTGTGTATGTGACACATTGTGTTACTGGCCTTACCACCCTGGGGTGTAACTGATAGTTCCTCCTTTTCTGTAAAAAAAACCACAGAGAAACACTATTTTAACACCCACGACAAGAATGTTGTGTAGTATAGTCAATATTTTTGCAAACTGACCTGAAGAATGTGAATTATTTGAACATACATTATCTGTGTCACACATTTACTGTAAAAAAACGGCCTGCAATCATCAAAAACAGTAAACCACAACACTTATTTGACAATGATTTAAATGTCAGTTATGCAGAGGGTATACTGTATTAAGTGTATGTTGTTTGACACGCACAAGCTCTTACATTGATTACCTCTGTGTATTTACACAGTCATTGTGCACAGGAAATGTGTCGGAACGGATTGCACTTCCCTTTTTTCTGCAGCTCAAGTTTGTTTTACTCGTTTTGACTATCCTGTTCAAAGGTGTACACGGGTACACAGTGCCTTACCTGGACAACTGTCTGTGTGGAAGTTAAAGGTTACATATTATGCAAAAATCGCATTTTCAGGGTCTGATTTCGGAGGTAGGCCTGCCTCCGAACCACTGGTTCAGCTTTCTCTCCCACTGTGATGTCACATTTGGACTCTTTTTGGGTAACCCTGCCTGCAATCTGAGAATCTTCACTTTTCTGGTGAAGGGGCATAACATTTCCTACACATTTTGAAATCGGTTGACTAATCACAACTTGCCAATCAGAGCAGACAAGTTTATCAGGAGGCGGAGCTAAAATAATTCCAGGCGCTTTAGACAGAGGGTGAAAAGAGGAGCTCCAGGAATGGGCAGTATGAGGACATTGATGCCTTTTCTGAACTTTAGAGCATGTAAACATTTTCAAGTGGTATCCCAAATTAAAACTATGAACCTAAATATAAACAGATTTAAGTAGCTACAAATGTTGTTGTCAGCCACCCTGCCTTTATAGCCCTCATTTTCTCAGTTAACTGTAAATTATATGCAGACATTACATCCTATATCCTGTCGAGCTCCGCAACTGATTGCACGATACAGAAATTCAGCTTTTAGGGCAATTTAGTATCTAGCGTCAGTTGTTTTTAGTGCCTGGTTGGGGTAGCTGATGTTGCAGATGGTGAAAAACAAACGGTTATATAGCAGGAAGGAAGGATGGTAGTAGTAAAGCTGTTTCTGATTGGCTGCTGGGAGTCAAGCTACTTTTCTAAATTTTATATATATATATATATATATATATATATATATATATATATATATATATATATATATATATATATATATATATATATGTATATATCAATACAAAAACAAAGGCAAGGCTGAGGCAAGGTTGCATCGTTTGGTTATTTTATCTGTGGGTTTGTCCCTTAAGTAAGTACGAGTAATCGTGTCATCCATGGTTATAAAAATATTGATTATAGCAGCTCTCTCTCTGCAGATGAGTGACCAAGACAGCAACACCTCGGCCTCCCAAACGGAAGGAGAATTTGAGGGCGAAATGGAGGGGGAAGGAGAAAGAGATGAAGGACAGAGGGACAGAACGGCCCCGAGTGTGTCCTCCACTTTGTGTACCGTCATACGCATCAAACAGAAGTACCAGGCCTTGAAGAGGCGGCGTCAGGAGATGGTCCTGGGGCTGGGAGGAGCCGGGTCCTTCCCAGGAGCTCCAGCTCGAACCAGCCCTAAAATCTTCACCTTCGACGGAGTCACCCCCTCGTCCGCCATCCCTCAGAGGAAAAAGAGGAGAAAGAGGAGGCGGGTGATGTTTCCAAACAGCGGGGGGAGCAGAGCCCCGCCAAAGCAGGAGCACAGCCGAGCCAAATACTGCCTTTACCTTCTCTGTGCCATCGTCTTCGTCCAGGTGAAGTATTCAGTCTAATCACAGCCGTGCCTGTAAGGACATCACCGACTTTGTTGGTTTCCATTCAAATATGTCGGCCAATGTGTAGTGTACAATAGCAAAATGGAAAACAAGCAGAGGTTCATGTGCTTGGCTGCCTTCAAATGTTTTTCGGAATGTTCAGAATGTTTTCCGAAAAACCAAGCGGTGGCATGTTTGCTGACGTTTTCAGACACACCAGAGGCCACGGAAATTGATTTGTTCATTTGATGATTGACAATTGATTTTAATTTCAGTCGTATAGACTTTTTTTGTCATTTTATACGTGGGGAAAATGTTGATATTCCCAACGCCCTCACGTTTGTGTCCTCTGTCATTATGCATTTCTTGCATTAATTTCCCCTGAATGCTAGCTTGCTAAATTGTTAGCCTCTGTGGCATCAGTCATGTCCCGTTGCCCAGCAGCGGTGGTCTCACTATTGAACCTCTTGCATACCGTGCACAGGACTTCCCACATCCTATACACAAGCTCAAGAGTTCAATTTGAAGGTGGAATTTGATGAGCAGAATCAAAGCCCCGCCCCTCAGAGTGCGGGGCCAATTTGCCATTTTCACAGACCTGTTGATTCTAAATGAGTGGGGGCCTTTGCAGTAGCGGCCCCCAGACTCTGGAACTGCCTCCCCCTGCACATCCGTGCAGCCAAGTCTCTGAATATTTTTAAGTCCCATTTAAAGACCCACCTCTTTTCACTAGCCTTCGATTAGTGTCTCATTTTTTAAGTGCCAGTGCATAGTGTTCCCTTGTTACCTTTTACATTTTCTTTGTGCTTTACTTTACCTATTGTATTATTCTTTGTTTATTGCACTTAAGCACTTTCTTGTGAAGCACTTTGGTGCGGCTCAGCCGTCTGTAAATGCACTATAGAAATAAATTGACTTGACTTGACTTGACTTCTTTCTTCTGGAAAAAAAACTCCTGCCTCTCTGTCTCCGGGTTCACAGCACACGGTGAGGGTGAGGAATTTGTGTTATTGTTAGCTCCTGTGTGACTGAAGTTCACAGTCTGTAAATATAAACTGAACTGTTTACACTACGACTTGTTCAGTCCTGTCGCCTAATTGGGCAGTCTACAATGCGCATGCTGCTGAGTATGCATTTCCCCGCCGATGCTTTTCATTATATTTATTGTTATGAAGCGTGAATATATCTCATGTGTCACTAATAATCCAAAATGTCCTCCCTGCTGCTTTTTAGTGTTTGTTTTATTTATTTATTTTGTGTAATTCTAAGCAATTTCTGAATATGTATCATGATCATGTGTAAGTGGCAAAATTAAGTCTATACAACCGAAACAGTGATTTACTAATCAGTTGATTGACAGGAAACTGACATTTTCATTATTAATAGTAATAATAATAGTTTCATAATAATGGTTTTAATTCACTTTTAATAACCACTGGAAGAGCTTCTCAAATTTAATGATTTGCTAGTTTTAATAGTTTTCTATGGAACTCAATATCGCTTTGTTGTCTGACCGATGCTCAGACAACAAACCCATTTAAATGGGTTTATTTGGGCACTAAGGAATAATGATGGCATATTATATACTTACTGATTAATCAATTTTCAAAGACAAAATTTGTCAGCTCTATTGACAATGAAAAAAATAGTTGGTTGCAGTTATTATTAATATAAACAATTTAGGTTTTAAAGATTTTGACACAGGGTCCCCTCTGAGACTGGGGCCGGAAGATGCAGAATGGTGGACCTCAGTTTATAAACTTTATTTATATATAAAGTCCTGGAGCTTTTTGCATCCCCGGAGGTCTGGGTAGTTTCCCACATCACCAGGCTGGTTATCCAGCCTCGTCAATGTCCCCATCATATTCTTAAAGTCTGTCACTTCTCTGTATCCAGGTGTACAACGCCATAGAGAACCTTGATGACCACGTACTCAGATACGACCTGGAGGGTCTGGAGAGGACACTAAGGAGAGAGGTGTTTGGACAACAGGGAGCGGTGGATGGTCTGCTGTCCCATCTGAAGGACTACCTGTCCACCTACGTCCACAACAAGCCCCTGGTGGTGTCCCTGCACGGCCCCAGTGGAGTGGGCAAGAGCCACCTGGGACGCCTCCTGGCCGGACACTTCCGCTCCGTGGTGGGGGAGGCACTGGTGCTGCAGTACTACGTCCTCCACCACTGCCCCCAGGAGGCTGATGCCCTGCAGTGTGCCCACAACATATCCACTCTCATCTCGCAGATGGTGGTGCGTGCTGAGGAGGAGGAGAAGATCCCGCTCTTCATCTTCGATGAGGCTGAGCACATGCATGAAGAGATACTGGATGCGCTGAGGCAGCTTGTGACCTCTAAAAAGTCCAATGAATACTTGAACGCCATCTATCTGTTCCTGAGCAATCTGGGCCACGCACACATCACCAAACATATGCTGCACAACTCCTCGAGTATTTCCATGGTGATGACTGCATCCCGTCGCCATAGCAACATTGTAAAAGAGCTGACTCCAATAATACGCAACACCCTAGGGAAGCTTCACCCACTGTGGACAGAGGTGGACATCTTACCGCTGGTGCTTTTGGAGAAAGGTCACGTGATGGAGTGCTTTCTGGATGAAATGACTCGAGAGGGGTTCTACCCGGATCACACCAACATAGAGCGCCTCGCAGGGGAGATTGAATATTACCCCGCTGTAGGGGGGCACGAATACTCCCAGACCGGCTGCAAGCAAGTGGTGGCCAAGGTCAACCTGCTGTGAAGAAGTGCTCTGCAGGAAATGGTTGGATGCTTCACATTCTTTAAACTTTTAAGAAAGAATGACTCAACTCAGATCTGCCAAGAAAAGTGGGGGGGAGGGGGGGAGCTCTGCTGTGGGAAATGCTGTGAAGAAGTTTGAAAACGCCCAGTCTTGAGGCAAAACTTATTTCCTCACTTAGCTCTGGTCTTATCTCTCTATGCAGGTGGTTGTGGTTTTATTTGCCCAGTATCTGTCTTTTGAGCTTTCACCCAAGTACATTGTAGGTGGATGGGGATGACAGCGTTTCAGCAGTAACATATACAGTATTGTGGGGTTTTTTCCGACCTACCTGTTCCCCTGAGGAACTGCTGCCACCAGTGAGACAAATTCATCACTTCAAACTTTTACAATTACGAGAGGAGGAACCTTACTCGACATAAGTGATCCTTTGCCCTTTAATCAAGTGCCACCATAAGGTCATGATTCGCTTTGTACAGTCCCACAAAGCTGCTAGCAGGGCAGTTGATCCCTAGTCTTATTTAAAATGGAATTTTATGAGCTTTGCAAATGAAATGCCATTACCCTTTCGAGGTAGAAATCTCAAAGACAGATATCAACAAAAAAAATCTCCATGGCTACCCGAGGTAACTGAGAATATATATTTATTTACGATTGGTGCTAACTCACCCTTTGACACCTTTGAGACAGCATATTTCACACAATGACTGTATTGAATGCTGAAGGAAAAAAATTATGAACATTTATTGCTGCTTATTTTATTGCATGAAATAGAAAGAGAAAAAAAAGACATTTGGGGATGAGTGAGACTAATGTTCCTTCACGGGAAAGTTAAGCAATTTGTTATACATCTTTTACTAACATTCATTTGTGCATTCAGAGGAAGGAATATAACATTAAGATTAAAATTTTAATTGATTTGTATTTTAAAGTCCTGTGTTATCTTTCAGTCCAAATATTTCAAATTATTATTCCCTTCGCCAAGGCGGTTGTAATTTCACCCCTGTCCAATATCTTTAACATGGGCATTTTTTTATTTGTTTGTTGTATTTTCTCCAATTTCCCAGGGAATAATGCATTAATCTTGGGAGAAAAATTAGTTTGGGCAATTTGGTGCAGATCCAAATAAAACACTGGATCTAGTGGATTAAAAATGTGGTTTCATAAGGGTTGGACCTTGGCGGATGTATGCACTCCCCGACAGCCATTTCATAGTTATTAATTAAATGACACAATTTAAACATTGCTGTGAGAGTTTCTCTTATTGCAACAGCAGCCATAGCCCTCAAAGCTTCTATTGCAGCTCCTGCTGAGTCTTTGTTGAGAAGATTGACACCATTCAAGCTATAGCCAGCAAGCAGCTGGTTATCGTAGCTTAGCATTAGCGTTAATTAACATCACGTTAAGGCAACAAAGGAAATGGTCCCACACTTGAGCAGTACCCTCACAAAAACTTACTTTTGTAAAGATACATCATGTATTATTAATGTTTATCAGTGGGCTTTCAAGGGACTGGTTGGTGAGCTTTTGTTGCCAGTCTTTATGCTAAGCTAAATTAATATTTATTATACAGACGAGCGATCAATTTTCTCATCTCCTTCTCCGCAAGAAAGCAACTAAGAAGTGTCCTCTACTCAAGGTCGACTTACAAGCTTTCAACGTTATCCCAGTCTCTCTCTGCAGATGGAGCTGGAACAGACAATAACTGAGCAAATTACCTGCTGTGAGGAAGATCTTAAGATGTGGTTAAAGCTCCGGAAAAAAAGGCCAGTCTGTGGGCCTTGAGCTACGACTTTTGATTTGCTTTCTCCCTTCACGCTCAATTCTCACACAACGATGAAAGAACTACAGATTTCAGACACTGTTTTTAACTTCTTTTTTTATTATTATTATTAGAATTCCCTTAGTTAACATTGGAAAAAAATTAGGTACTGTGTCTATGTGAAAAACAAAAATGAGAATCACGAGAACAGATTTGGATGGGGGTGAAAACAAACATTTTTGATGCATGTTTGCTAAAACAAGAAATGGGAGACATGGAACAAACATCATTCCCAACATTCCCTGTTGTGGGACGAATATTCACATCTGAGGAGTGTCGATTGTTTTTGGAGAACAGAGTCCTGACAGCGATGAGTGCAGTCCCCCAGAGCAACACGAGGAAACAGCTGGATAACGAGTTTGACAGCTGTCGACCTGCTGAGAAACTTACGAGATGCAAAAATGCTCTGTGGCTGTGGTGCTGAGACAGATAGATGAAAACAATGTTGTAGAAATGCAAACTAACTACACAAACTACCAGAAGATTCCACTGCATTGATTTCACCTAACAACAAAGAGACATCACAAAGGCTTCAAAGAACATCTGCGGTGAACAGACCGTCAGTGTTCCAGTGGTTTCAAAGATCCTTCATTTAACCACCATTTTTTTCAACATATTGGTCCTATGCTCATGAAATGTGATAAATTAAAACAGTTTCAGAGAAAACAGACACTCAGCACCTTTTTTTTTTTTTTAAACCAAGCTAATAAGCTTTCAGCTTTGCATCCGCATTTTCATCCGTACATGTTTTTTTTTGTAGGAAGGCAGGAACAACTGAAAAACAGAAGATTTAATAAGGTATACATTTACACCAAAGACTACTTCATCTAACGGACATACAAGTTTCACTTCCGTAACCATAATGACGGTCATAAGTTTCAGCTTCACAGCTCTTCAGGCGTGTCACAGCCTGTTTCTGAGACTCGACCATTACTGTCAGAAATGCTCGTGAGAACAGAGAACGAGTGTGGAGGGAGGGGGGTGGACTGGGGCACTAGTGTCTGTGTGTGTGTGTGTGTTCGCACGTGCGTGCATGTGTGACCAGTGTGTGGTGATGTAGTTCTGGGCTTTTTAATTTTTTTCTCTGTTGCTGGGTCTGAGCTCTCCCCCTTTTACGCCTCAAGCTCGAAGCCCATGCCGACTTTATGTCCACCGGCGTTGAAGTTCTTCCCGTCGATCAGGGCGGAGAGGGTGACCTTCACGCCTGCAGAGACACAGGACAGAGAGTCTTCAGGTGTCAACAAGTCAAAGTTAAAGCCTCTGCACATCTGCAGTCCAACCACCCAGGTGTGTGTGTGTGTGTGTGTGAGAGTGGACTAAAGACAGCTCCACTCTCCTGTTGTTGTCACCTGCCATGATTCTGATTGGTACTTGGAGTGTTGGAGTGAATTGCAACAACAATTGTTGACTCGCTAACCACTAGGCCAAAACCCCTGAGTCGTAGGGTCATTCGCCAGCACGTCTCTTAAAGTGTCGGAGAGTGATGTTTGGGGCTTTAAGAGTATGTAGAAGAAAATATCATCCTATCACCATATGGATTGTGTTTTAATGGCGTGAGTAAATAAATTTATTGCTCACAAAATAAGTCAGCCCTTGTCCACCTGTCTGAGTTTAGGAGTTCCCTCGCTGTCTTAGAGGTAGTTCCCCTCAGCAACAAAATGTCTTGAGAGCTCTGACTCTAACCGGGAGCTGTATTCTCAAACCCTGACTGTAAACACAGTATGTAGGTGGTCGAGATGGGAGAGCCTACCTGGCCGAAGGCTCTGGGTGTAGCCGACTCCAATAAGACTTGCGTTGTTCACTTTGGCCTGCGGGGTGAAACAGAATAAGACAAGAAACAAAAACAGCACAAAATGTCTTTCTTTCTTAGATTCTTTTGGATAATTTGTAAACAAACAGCTGCTGCACTCACAGACAGAGATGTGTCTTTGTCCAGCCTGTATTTGGCAGCGATGCCGAAGCGAGTGTTGTTGCTGCCGGCGGTCCAGGCCAAGGTGACCGCCGTCTCCAGCTCGTCATTCACCTTCTGGTAGATGGAGCCGCCAAACTCGGTCCCATCATTACTGAGAGAGAACACACAATTATTCCAACATGGGAGAACTGTTGAGAACAATGATTTTTCATATCAGTACATCTGACAATTTTCTTTAAATAATCAATGAATTTACTGTATAAAAAAAGTGTCCATCATTACGTCCTAAAGCCAAATAAACAACATATTGTTGTCTGAGCAGCAAAGTTGCATTTACTATCAGAATACAGGGAAATTTGCAAAAGTTCACATTTAAGAAGCTGGTACAGATGAATTGACACTGCTTTAAAAAAAATATATAATATTAAATAAATAACATTTTAAAAAACATGACTATTTAAATTATCAAAAGTGATGCCAAATCAGCTGATCATAGGTACTGATTGGCTTCTGGGGGCCTGGGGAAATAATGACACGGTTATGTACAGTGAGGAACAGAAGGGGCCCACAGGACGTTAATCCAGCGACGATGGAGACTTATTTCAATGTACCTCCACAGCCTAATCCTGCAGATTGTGCACAGAGGGGGGTCATAAGTGGACAGTGCTTTGTTTGGAGGAGACAAAATACTTGAGCTGAGCAGGACAAGTTATTTAGAATTGCACTTACATAAAGTTGGAAGGACCAAAAAGAAAGATTACACAAGAAGTTTCTAAATCAATGCAACAGAGCCCGAGTTGTCCTGACTTTTTTGACTCTAGCATGAGATAAACTCCAAATACACTGGATCCTACAACTACCAAAATTTCAGTTAGCTTCTGTACATTCTTCCAGGGTCACCAAAGAAATTTTTTCAGCAATCTTGACAGGTTGAACACGAACAGTAAAACTAAATCTAATGTGTGAAAAATAAAAAATATACTGCAGTACTCACACATTGGTGTGCAGCTGGAAGTCTCCAGCCCTGTACCCCAGGGCGAAGTTGTTCTGGGCCATTTTGGACTTGGCCGTGTCGAAGGCCATCTGGTAGCCGGCCAGCCAGCCCTCGTAGCCCAGCACAGCGGCGGCGTGGATGATGGGACCCTCAAAGTCCACGTCACAGCCCAGGTTGACAAAATCGCGCTTGTAGCCCGTCTTCAGCTTCCCACTTTTCTTACTGAAAAACGGTTTAAATAAGGTTTAAAGGTTTGAACATCTCTGATCCTGTAATATTAAAGAATAAGTGGTGATGTATATTTCTCTATGACCCCCAAACCAAAAATGAATGTATCCTACAACTAAGTATTTTATGTGAATGCAAAGTCTGATGTATCTCATTCCTCAACTGCCGTCTCAAAAACACATCAGTGAGACTGGATGACATTGTTCCCTCATCACCATAATCCCACACACACTATAGTTTGTTTTTGACTCACACACACCACCTGCTGCCACAAATACTCACACCAAAGGTAAATTAATTCACCAACAAATGCACTTTTTCCTCCTGTTGGTTCGAATAAACAGTGACCAGACATTTTAAGAAAACTATTCAAGATTTTCAGGTGGGAAAAGATAAGATTGGGGCCACAAACAGCAGAACATACTGAGAGAGAGAAGCTAACATATCTTTGGATTTGATGATGATGATTGAATCTATTTCTATTCGAAAACTACATTTACTCATTTGGCAGATAAGAAAACTAGACATTTAACTCATCGGGACATTTGGACAAAATAAAAAAATAGCACATGAAAAGATCAGAGTCGAGCAGGAACAACAAGTCTGGTTGCTTGCCACCATGATTTTACTCCTGTGTGCTCCAGTGTATACCTGAGGCCGACAACACGATAACAATGAGGTCGTTGGTTCACCGCTTGCGCATGCATATCATCTTGATCCTGGAATTCTAAAGATGGCGGACAATCAACATAAAATCTAATGTATTATTCTTTGATTTTACACTTTTAAAGCATTTAAATGCTGCGTTTAACCTCAGTCAGGTAAGGGTAAGGTTTGTTGTCATTGTGGACTCAAGTTAACATCAAACGACAACTTTCTTCTATCAAAATGAAGAATATATTGGTTCCTAAAACATCTTTATGATGTCAACGTAGGTTCCAATGTAGGTATTTCTCTTTTTCCGCCACATTTAATTATCTGCCACTGTCAGAGGAAATACGAATCTCTTATCCATAGCTTGTTTGTTCTCACGACTTATTGTTTCACGTAATACCACAAGACACTCATTCATTCAAATAAATGTGGTATTACCCTGTGTTTGGTACGAAAGATGTGTCCAAGGCAACCTTCAGTCCTTGAGCCAGCTGTGGGGAAAGTTAACACTTTGGGTCAACTGTTTTTTAACCACGTACAACTGCAATGCTTAACCAATGCTTTTTTCTTTCTTTTTCAGGTTAAAATATCATGTCTGAAGACTGAACATATACCTGGTCCTCCACAGTCACTTCAGTAGCCAGTGTGTTGTCCGTGTTCCACTTCTGGTTGAAGCTTAGGCCCAACTCCTTCATCTTGTACTTGGTCTCCAGGCTCCCTGCCGCCTTCCCCGTGTCTGTGTTACTTGAGCCAGACGTGTTGAACTCCTGACAGCAGGACGAGGACAACATGGCTTTAGTGCACACAAACAGTCGATCACACACAGGAAACACAAACTGACTGAGGCAATAAGCAGTCTGTTTATGAAAGGTCCAAACATAAACAAGAAGGACTGGGAAAAGAGGTGGGACGCCAAACGTAGTTATTTGTGATCTGTACAAGAATGAAATAAGGAAAATCAGAGGACATTAATCCATGCAAGACGCCAGTACCACAAGACGGTGTTCTCTGTAAAGACTCTGTCAACTCTTTTGTTTCTTGTGAACTTTGGTCTGATTATTTAGTTATTTCCTTGATTTGCCTTTCTTGTGTCTCAGCTTTAGTTAAGTAGCCTTTGTATCCCGAGCTGTTGTTTCCAGTTATATTTTAAAGTCACTTTCCTCATGTCGCTCACTTCCTTTCCCCTGTGTCTTGTTTTTGTTCTCTTTAGTCATCGCTGTTCTCTTTTCCAACCCCCCCATTTACTGGATAGGTGCAATATGCTATCTGCAATATATGTGCAAGGTGCAATGGTATATCTGATATCCATTGTTGGAGGCATTATCTATGCAGCACTGAGTCCAAGAAAAGTTTTCCTGCGGGAACAATAAAGTATATCGTATCGTATCGTATCGTATTGATTCCCTGTCGTTTGTTATGACACCAGTCCTGTTCAGTGATGTCTCCCGTGCCGTGTTGTTTCCTGGTTCTGTTTTTGGTCCCCGAGGATTTTTCCGAGTGGATTATTTTTGTTGGATTTTGTTATTTCTTCCTCCTAAGCCTGTAAGTATTTTTTTGTTTTCCTTTTATTAAAAATACTTATTTTTGCACTCTGCGTTTGGGTTCTGCTTCATCGCAAACTAATCCAAAAAATAACATTAAACAAAGGTGGTGGGGGAACGTGTTCTAAAACACATTCAACAACTTGTTCAACACAACACAAATTATCCATAATGAATCTCTGGAACCTTGTAATTTACCGCTAAAACTACATGCAGACACCTAGAAACTCCTAAAAGAACCGCTAGAACCTCCTCACTAACCACTACATCCTCTTAAAGCTAAAGGACATCCAGAACCTCATTAAGGAATACTATAACTTTTTTAATGGCTACTAAAAACCTTTGGGGGAACTGACGAAGTCTCTTGGGTGAGAGGTAAATCGTCTCCAAGAATCTACAACCAAGTCCAGTTGCTCCCGATTCAACACGTTTAGAGAACTATAACCTGAATTAGGGCTGGGCGATATGGACCAAAAACCATATCTCGATATTTTTTAGCTGAATGGCGACACTCAATATATATCTCAATATTCGTTTCCGGTAAAGAAATAACTAAAAAGTCATTTCCAAGTCAAATCAACATTTGCAAAATGTCACATAATAACCAGCTGCCCAACATGTACATGAAATTGACACAAAAATAAACTTTTGTTAAATAACAAAAAATAATAATATTTTAAAAAATGCTCCTTTCTTGCACAGAATGCACGGAGCTGTGCAAACAGGGCACAGTCAGGCTGAATGAAGCTTGCAACGTTTGTTTCGGTGCAGAAGGCTGCGAAGGCTTCAAGCTCTGGGGTTCCAAGCACTGCGTTTTACACACTCCTTGTACTGCGGTTTATGGCGCTGTTTTTGTTGGTGGGTAGGTAGGGGAGGGGCGGGTATTGGTTTCGCTCAGAGAGGAAGAGGGGCGGGGCCAGGCGAAGTTGTGTGTGAGGGACAGACAGGGAGAGGAGAAACAGCTAACTGGCGGCTCCGCGAAAGAAACTTATAACGTTATTTTAACGCAACATAAATCTCGATATACACAATATTGTCTTATCCTATATCATGTTTGAAAATATATCGATATATTTTAAAAATATATCGCCCAGCCCTAACCTGAATGAATGAGAATCTCCACAGATATTATTGTCCAACAGATATATTGGTCTGACTCTATCTAGAACCTTCCCATCAAACCACTAAAACGTTCTTTTCACTAACCTAGAACCTTTTTAGATTCTGTAAATAACGTACTGACATGGTGAATGAAACGAAAGTAAAACCCAACATAAAGTGTAATTAATTGTCAGTTCATCTGACAATAATTGTCAGATGAATTGATTATGAATATGTAACCCTTATCTAGAGATGACTTACAAAAAACTGATTACGCAACAAAGAAATGAAGATCACAAGAAAGAGTTAGATCTGACAGTGATGTGACGAAACAATGCCAAACATTAAGACCTTAATATCAATAGAAAAACAACACCATTGTGCAGGTGAAAGGATGATGATGATGTGGGTAGACTGGACAGAAAAACCAAATGGAGATGATTTGTTTCCAAATCCCACACACTGACAGGATCTTACCATCTAGATTAGTGCGCGAGCAGTCCAGAACAGAGGGCAGCAGCATGGAGACAGAGCAGGGGTCAGGAGAGACAGACAGGACACACACACACACACACACGTGTCTGTCATGTTTCTCCACAACAGAGCACAGATTAAGCCAAAGCACGTCTCTGCATCAGCCAATCGACCAACCTATAGAAACCTCCGAGCTCCAGGTTACAGCGGTTCAGTTCAGTTACCGCAAGACTGATTTGTATTGGTTTGGAGGGAGGTGAGGGAAAGAGACGGCAGCAGGAAAAGTCAAGAGAAGGCAGAGAAAAGGAACTCTGCAGAAAGCAGTCAGCAAATGAGAAGAAGATAAAAAAAGTGTCCTCACCACTCCACTTTGTGATTTGGTCTTGAGGTCCAGCTTCACGACACCGAAACCTGGTGGATGTCAAAAAAGAGAGTTGTGTGTCAACAGAACATACGATAAATCAAATAAGAACAAATTTAATAAGTTTAATAAGGGTTAGATTAGATGACCACCTATTTTGATCTTCATAAAGATTGGAGAACAAATTACATATGTTGATTTGTGATCTTTAGAGGTGCTGAAGATTTTTTTGTCTATTGAAATTAAGAAAATAATTAATTAGATGGGTGCCATCCTGAACGGACCTTGTGTGTGTGTGTGTGTGTGTGTGTGTGTGTGCGTGTGCTTTGTGTTGGGTTTGAAACACACATTTCCAACTATCAGGAATCTTAATTCTTTTGTCAATCTATCTCTATTGACTGCACACTGTTTTAGAACTGGTCCCACTGAAAATAAACAGATTGCAGCAGAATTTCTAGGAATTTTAGTCCCAGGAATTTACTCCGGCTGGGACTAATAAAGTACTCACCATAGCCCTTGCTGAATATGTCCTTGGCGGACTTGCCCAGGTCTGAGTATGAAGGAGGGACGGCCATTGTGCTGGAGAAGAAAAAGTCAATGTTATTTAATTTGAACAAATCAAACTACTGAACAACACACTTTTCACTTTTCTTCACTCATATACTCAGCAGTGTTCACAAAAATGAACCAGACCAATTCAACACCACAGAGCATCACGCAACTCCACCTTTTCATGGTCAAACCAGTCAGATAATGAGAAAAGCCAGTGTGGACAAAATGTTTTAAAAATAACACAAAATAACAAATATATATAAATAACATAATTCATCAATTTACATGACCTGACGGTAGCCCCAATGTTTTGGGATTTTTGTTGGCCGATACCGATATTAGGGAGAAAGAATTCCAATAACAATATGTTGGCCGACATATATTTTTAGAAAAGGATTTGCATTGATTCCTAAGGTGTCTTTATCGAACCCTTATGACAAAGAAGTTTAATTGCCGCTTGATATTTTACAGCTTACCCATAAACTCATAAATAACCTAAAAATAAAAGGTAAAACAAAACAATTACACATATATAAAACTTGAATTAGGAAAATAAACTGAAAACATAAATGCAAATCTTTTATTAAACATCTTTGTAAAAAATGCATAAGAACAACTGCAATTTGTTGTGGGAAAACAATGTGATCACACCATCTCCACAAGCCAAAGTGTTTTCTGCATTTGTTTTGTTCTTAACATAATCAGCAAACGCCGATACCCAGGTCATTGGTCATTTCATTAACCAATGAAAAAATGATTTAGTTGATTTTTCCTTTTTTTAAAGATAAAATTGACATTTGCTCATTTGAGCTGATGGGTTTTCCGTCTTCTGCAGTGGCGGCAGTTACCGTGTCAGGATGGTGCTGATTTGCACTATCACCAACCAGTTTACATCCATTTCTGTCCTTACTCAATATAATATAATTGAAGACTGTTAAAGAATTTAATAAAAAGTTATCAAGTGAACTTTGGTAGACCAAGTGTAAGAATTCTTGAGTTGTGGCCAAGAATGTGTGCTGTGAGGTCACAGTGACCTTGACCTTTGACCACCAAATTTCAATCAGGCCATCCTTGAGTTCAAGTGAACCCTGATACCAATTTTTTTTAACATTCTCGAATGGCCTTTGTGAAATATTGTATTAGTGAGAGTGGGATGAAGAGATGGAGGGACAGCCCGACAATGTGATGTCTCAAACTATAGCCGTTACCACACTGAGGCAGAAAAATTATAACTAATGTCTGTGTATGCAGCAAACAAGGAAAATATTTAAGACTATTGCCCATTAAGGCCTTTTGTTGAGGAAACTATATTCAGTGCTATTTAAGATTTTGAGGCCTGCACCAACCCTGAGCACTGCTGCTGAGATGATTTAGCACTAAAGCCAAAGCTCTGTCATTGGCATTAGTGAGTCTTCTATGATGGTCCAACGTTAGCAAATCTGATCTTGAATGAAGACAATCTATAAAAATAAATATCTAGGTAATTTTGATTTGACATTTGCATGTTATGAGATTGAATAGTGAGCTGCAGCAGAAGAGGACAAGCTGTTCCTTTAGAGGCAGCTTGGAAGTTACCAACGAATGGGCTCTGCAGCTACTGGAGCATCTTAAAAGCCAAGAAACAAAAGACAACTCTATAATAGAAAAAACATTTAGCCCCGTATATGAACCCAGATGTGCACAGAAATATATGAAAATAATATGATGCACATGGTTTAAGCACCCGAACAAAAGGCTCTCTTGCTCTGAGCCAAAGCTATCTCAAGGTTGTGAGGAAAAAGGGCCCAGTAGCTCATCCTGGAGGCAGACCAGACCAGACCAGTGGAGCTCAGGACAAATTCACACGGTTATTACAGATGTTTATTACAGAAGACACAATAATTAGGGTGTTTT
This sequence comes from Scophthalmus maximus, assembly GCF_022379125.1. NCBI lineage: Eukaryota > Metazoa > Chordata > Actinopteri > Pleuronectiformes > Scophthalmidae > Scophthalmus > Scophthalmus maximus. Next base: position 18,519,334 of record NC_061515.1, on the reverse strand, counting down.
CGCGAGCTAGGTGCTACGCTCATCTCTACAGGTACAAAGGACAGCAGATGGGCCAGTGAAAGAGGTGAGTGGGGAGGGGGTTGACAGCTAGCTAGCCGCTGTCAGAAACTGACAAATGAATGTTCATAGTAACAATATTACGAGCCCCTGCTCTCAAACGGTCACACACACCATCACAGCCGGACAGCAGGCCACAAACCAAGCTGACAAAGTCACCAAATGCGTGAGTGGCGTTGCGGGTAAGAATCTCTACACACTATCATCCAAGGATTAAACTGTGCGTTACCAGGCTAAACATCATTACATAACAGGGACACGGTCAGCTAAATCTCTCAACGCGCTCGGTGTGTGGCTAACCTTGAAAAGTAAATTTATCAAAAGCCTCAGTGCTGCGGCTGAGTTTCATGAGCGGAGCGGTAAATATATTCTTACCGGTGCAAAGGTGTTCGCGAGCGGGTTCTGCGAGAGCCTGGAGCGTCCCTGGCGCGATGCTGCTCTGCGGGTTGACAGCTAGCCTAGCTTAGCACCGCCTATAACGGGACAGGGCACAATGACGGAGACATATGGCGCCTGCGCGTTGTCACTGCGGAAAGCGAACAAAGAGTCAATGTGAAGACAAGAATGTAATCCCCCAACCACAAAAAGCCTCGGTTCACTTGCTGTATTTCGTTGTGTTTAATAATAATAACAATTAAAGCTGCGAGCAGCGATGACCGGGCCCGAGCACTCTTGCCGTCGGGGACGCGCGGCCGATGATCGACTCGCGGTTTTGAGCCCAAAGAGCCACGTCGGACATCCCCGACACAGTGAAAAAGCACTTCCCGTTTTGTGGCGAATTGCGCTTCGCCACGGCCGCGCCTTTCGACGTAGACTATAAAACCCTGTGTACCGTTTGATCGGGAAGGTGGATTCGATTAACCGCCAAGGAGGAGGTCGTAAAAGTACAACACCTTTGAATTTCCATCTTTTGCAATTTAAAATCAAAATAGTCGACTTCCGGTTGGGCGGAGCTAATGGCTCCAAGAGGCTTTTTTGTAGATCGGCGGGAGATACACTAGTCGACCGAATTTCGTTCATCTCCGTCAAATTTAAAGGCAGGGGCCATGACTTTGAAATGTTGTAGGGGGCGCTATGGAGCCATTTTGACACAATTAGACAAAAGGGCAATTTCAGACTTAACACATTGCCACTTTGAACATGTCTGCCAAGTTTTGTGAGCCACGGAGCATCCCAAGTGCCTCAAATATGTAACGAATTTGGTGGCGAACAATGCGTCACCATGGCAACAGCGTTTGACAGATTTCAAAATGTTCACAATATAACATCACCCATGTGTCACAAATAAACTGACCAAATATGAAGTGGGTCCAGTGAACCTGCAAGGCACAGGACAAAGGTAGAATTTCTAACTTCCTGTTGCCAATAGGTGGCGCTATGACCTATGTCCAATATTGACATTGGAATCTGTTGAGGGCGGGACAGTTATCATTCCTGAGGAATCTGGTAAAGATATGTCCAAATATGGTTGAGTTATGATGTTCACAATTTTGTTAGCCGTTAGCTCATAATCTCCGAATAGCCAGGCGGACAGCATCCGACGAAACGTCACAGAATTTTTTATATAACATCTCCCAGTGGGTATAAATTTTCTGAGCAAGTTTGAGGTAGATCGGGTGAATCTGCGAGGCAGGGGATATAAAAGTTAAATTTTTCATGATATGTTCCTAGTAGGTGGCGCCATCCAGGTCCAGGCAGTTAATTTCTCCAAAATAAAAGCACCAACAACACCCAGCACACAGGACAAGTACACAACACTCATATATTTCAATAACTCATATACTTAAAAATAGGATATCTATATGACTGATTCTATGTGGAATACTGAATATATTTGATATTAAATGTACAAACAAACCAATGATATGCGCTGGAACAAAACAAATTCTGCAGATAAAGCTCAGAAAATTAATTTTATTCACATATACTTATATATATATCATTGATTCCAACTAAGTAACGCAGCGATCACAGCTGCACACACAGCATAAAGGCAGCTGCTTGTGGAAATCAATAAAACCATGTGACAGTGTCCTTTTTATTTACACATCTTTCTCCAACATTCCCCTCATGATACTTACACTTCAGTGAGATTACAGTTCAGGACGTGGCAGGTACAGTATGCCTTTTGCATATCCACCTCTGAGCTTGAGCTATGCTGTGGCCCATTGATTTCTGCCTCCGCAATTACATGAATAGAATTTCAGTCTTGGAAACAAAAAACCTAAACTCTTAAGACACTGACAGCTTGCAACATTTTTACTTGACTTTCTGCAAACATGTTTCCTGTAAAAAAACATTCACAAGCTGACAGGTAAGAGGTGACAGGTGGCTTTGTGAGGCAGTTTAGATTATCAGATGTGTTTGAATAAATGGTGCATTGATTACAAAAACATTGTTGCATATTCATACTCATGCATCCCTGTGTTTGGATGAATTGATTTTAAGCCCCAGGAAAGGTCATGAAGACTTCCTTCAACACTGGCTGGTACATGTCTACACCTCTGCCATCCTGCTGACACAGAATCAAATCTACTTTAGAATGTTACAAACATCTTTACACGTTTTAACTTTATTCTTTAAAATAGTGTTTGACATGTCGTACTAACATTACCTCAGACATTAAAATATTTAAATTCTATTCATACCTCTTCCTTCTTCCCATTGGCTAAAGACTTGACGCCCAGAACAGCGACGCTAATGCAGACACACAGCTGGAGAACGGCCAGGACGATCAGAGTGATGTCCATACCAGTCAACAGACTCTGATTGACAAGAAATAAAAGAAGAAACAAAGAACTCAATTTGATTGAAAGAGGATTTAAACTATATCCTAATTTTAATATTTAAGTATCAACAATTTACTTAGTAAAAATTAAGAGCAAAATGTAGATATTCCAACAATGTGAAATTTGACAAAATGTTTTTAAATATCAAACACAGGGTTAGGGTTAGACTAATTGACTAATAGTTTCACAACATTACAGAAAAATATATATAATATAATTTTGTCAACATATTCCATTATATTATACATATTATATTCTATCATGAATATAGCTTTTTATACATAATATCATATAATTTTGTCATCATCAAAATATCCCATTTCAAGAGCAACCTATATTCATTCCTGTGTGCCACTGATACACACTGTAGTCTATTTTTTTGTTTAGTTTTTATCAATCCCACATATCAATTAATCCATGGCTGAAAATAGTCCCCAACAAAAACATTCATTTATTTGTGTTTGAATACATTGTGCTGAAAGCACAAAAGCACAATGCCCAACTGTTTTACACAGATGAAACTACATATCAGAGAAATGCCAAACACATTTCTGGTTTTGTCCTTTTTCATGGGAGTAGTTGTCAATAAGAAAAGTGTAGCACAAAGCTTCACCCTTCAAAAGGAGCACTTGCCTGGACAAAGAACGCCACGGATCTGCAGTTGTCGCCAAAGTGATCAGCATTGAGCTGATTCCAGGCGCACATCCAGACGACAGAGGTGTCTCCCAGGTCGATGGCGTACAGCACAATGCCAGCGATGGCAAAGATACATCCCACTACGTTGACGAACACGCCGAAGCCCACCTGAGAGGAAAGATTATCTGAACGAAAAAACTTTGGCAGTGTATTTGTGCGTCACATAAGACAGAAAACACATCTTTCGAGAGTGCCCCACCACAATGTAGGATTTCACATATTTCCTTCAGTTTTTATCTTTTTTTTTCTTTACTTACCAAGCAATGAGAGGGGCGACCACCCGCGAACACTGACATGATCCCAACTAGAGTGTACTGAAGAGAGGAGAGCAGACAGCTCAGTGAAACTACAGCAAGAAATACTACATTTATACTGTTATTCTTATTATTAAAAAGAAAACAAAAGGCTACTTTTGTTTTACACACATATCACATAGCTGTGAATTATTTCCCATAAAGTAATGATATGTTCTAGTGTCACCAGAAGTTATCATATTCTGTAAAGTCATCCTTGCATTAATTACATGTTTTGTTAATTGTGTCTGGTAATATTAACGCAACAATATGAATTTACCACAGCACCAAGCCAGTAAGCAGCTCCCACACTGGTCAAATCTCCAGGACGCGTGCTTGTCCGTCCAGGACCAAGTCCAATGTTGACCAAACCCACCATGATCTGAATCGTCTTTGAGAGATTCAAGACAAATCAAACTCATTGTTCCATATACTGGTCAATACCGTGCAAATATAAATGAAGTTTCCTTTCCTCTCACCCCAAGAGCGGCAGTTACGTCGGCCTGCATCAGCACATAAACTGAGCAGCACCTGGAGCTGCAGCAAAGAATCCTGAGGATCTGACACAGAAGTGGACACAGCAGGCTCTGAGCGTCAGAGGCCTCAGGGAGAACGATAGCGACCGACATCTCACACCTGTCGCATGAAGTGGAGATTTTTGGGACAGATAGTTGGATAGGATACTTCATAAATCCCAAGGAAACATTACAAAAATACAGTGTTACAGCAGTCAAGTCACACATAAGTACAACTTAAATACAATAAGCACAGAAAGAGGTGTAGGTAAGAAATAAAGCAATTAATTAAATAAATATTAACCGGAAACTGAACTAAAATTCAGTCCATATATGCAAGGAAAGTTTCTGGTAATATTATATAAAAAATTATGATTATGTGAGAACTCACCAAGTTCCTGACCTCTGATTCCTGCTCCTGCCAGTCTGGTTTGGCGTGGACTAGAAAGTCCCAGTAATAGAATCAATACATCCTGTCACCTGTTTGATTTCTTCAAAATAAAGGCATAGTATCCAAACTTTTTTTTTTTGGCAAAACCCCCCCCTGAAACAGCAGTAAGAATTCAGTGCAATCCAGTTTTTACTTTCCCTACTTTTACTCACATCATGTGTTCAGTAACATGTATGAAGGAGAATACAGCAATACTCCCCCCTTATACTGAAGTACACTCAGACATATACTTCAACATACAAAGCCCCAGTGAATACACAGAGAAATTCTGCTATTCATTCTTCACAACGTTGTCGATGATCATGTTCTCCCTTTGTACCTTCCACAGCCTTACTGTGTAACTATACAATATTAGATAAACAGAGACAATTCTCCTGAAGTTCCCAACTGCCCGAACGGAACTGAATAAATTAGCCTTTTGCTTTCATGCACCAAATGCCTGGAAAGAGCTGCAACATTTCCAAATCTGTGTAATTGCTTTAAACACGTGCTCTTTATTTGCCACAATTTATTTTTGCCATGATCAAAAATAAATTGTGTCCTGATCTGTGTCCACTGTGTTTTGATATGTTTTTTGGAGTTATCTGTCCCTGCTTGTATTTATTTAACTACTAAATTTTTTTAGTACCTCCCAGACTAAATGAAAATAGATGAAATCTTTTTGGAGGACTGAGGGTGAGGATCAGATTACAAATTACAGATTTGTTCTTTGTGTCATTTATTTCAAAATCGCTTACTTCATTTTAACAGGGAAGTTGTTAAATCACTCCCAAATTTAAAATGAGTTGATTTAAATTTCATTCATGAAAAGACAAAAACCTTATCTTGAACCACGTTTTTATTCAAACATGTTCATTTAAACACATCAGTCAGAAGCAGATAGAAAAAATAAAAGCACACACAATGACCAACAAATTTATGATTTAAAGTAATTCTGATTACTTTCAGCTTATAGTGTGTGTGTGTAAAAGCAATGCCTATGTATAGTCATACATCCATGTGTGCAGTTGAAATGATTTAAGGCACCAGGACTCGTAATGAGATGAGGATGAAACGTTCCCTCGACTTTGCCTGCTGGTCGTCGACATCTTGGTCATCCTGCTGGCATAAAACAAAGTCAACATTCATAAAGCAAAAACAGGATAAAGTTGAAAATTGTAAAACGTTTTATCTGCACACCTTATGATTCTCAGTGTTAGTGTCACTAACGTCATTGCTGTTATTCCCACCTCTAATATTCTGAATTTAACACCCAGTTGTCTTCTAAATAATGTGGACTGTTCATACCTTCTCCTCCTTCATCTCACTGGTCAAAGCCTTGATGCCAATAATAGCAAACCGAATATTGACAAACAGCTGGAGGAAAGTGCGGGCAACCAACGAGACGTCCATGGATTTTAGTAATCTCTGATGGGTGAGAGATAGAAACATTTAAATTTGATCAAACTACTGTTGAAACTTTTTTCTATACTTGTAATTCAGTGACGATAAGCTCAGAATCTGCCAAAGGTTGTTAAAATCCCATGCCAAGGAAAACCAACTCTATATCGTACTATCTATTCGGATATATGGGCAAAGAGTGCCATATCACTGCACTTGTCATCATACGGATCAACACTGTTTGTGCTCTGATCACACATGGAGAGGACGGAGGCGTCTCGCAGGTCTATAGTGTACAGCATGATGCCGGCGATGGCGAGGATTGCTCCAGCGATGTTCATGAACACAGTGAAGCCCAACTGAGAGGAAAAGATTTGCTGCCAACACAGGATTTAATAGTGTTTTTTTTATTTCAGCTTAGACACATTATTACCGACCAATCACAAAGAAGGGAACTGTCTGGCCAAAATGGACAGGATTCCAGTTACAATGACCTGATGAGAGATCAACACATAATCAAGTAGGAATTATTGTTGGATTTTTTTTGTTATCAGGAATTATTTTTACAAAACATTTTTGCTCTCCAGTGTTTCTCGACAACTTCTCTGCTTTAGGGAATCCTCTTCTATAGATCTTAATCTCAGCGTAACTCCCCGAGTTTGTACGTCTTGGTAACTGATATATACGTTAAAAAAAATCCAGCTGTTAAAGGAGACATATTCAGTTTTCCCTTTCCTATAGTGTGTTATTTTTTTATGTGTGTGTGTATCTAAAAGGTCTAGAAAGTGAAAAAGCCCACAATCTGCAGTAAAGGGAGCTGCTCTCCCCGACAGAAAACACTGCTCCTGGGGCTCCTGAAACAGCTCATCAGTCGTCTGGCTGATGCTTCCGAAGCATTGTGATGTCACAATATTACAGAAGTGCATAAGGCAGCTAAGCTGTGTCCCAATTCAGGCACCGCCTCCTTCAGAGGACACGGTTTACATGGCCGACAAAGGCCACCTGCCTTTGTTGGCCAGGTAGACTGTGGCGGCCAAACCAAAATGAGATGGTCTGGTATTCACCGCATTTCCTATTTCCCATCACGGTAAGGGCGGTACCGCTGTCACCAAGCAACGGAGCTGCAATTGCCACCACAGCTCAACGGTTCATCACTGGCAAGCAATGAATCCTGGGAAAGGTTGAGCCGGGAAGGATCCATCCGTTGGATGACAGGAGCTAAAACCAAAAGTATCAGACAGAGGCTGGATGACCTCCAGGAATGGACAGTCTGAGGAAACCAATCCGTTTTTTTTACTGAACATTAGAGCATGTAAACCTTTTCAAGTAATAACCCAAATTAAAATTATGAACCTGAATATGAGCATATGTCTCTTTTAAACAAGAGACATAACAAACACGAAGTAATATTAACACAGTAGTATTATTTTACCACAGCACCCAGCCAGTAAGCGGCTCCTAAGCTGGTCAGATCTCCAGGATCTGTGCTAAAACATCCGGGCCCAAGTCCGATGCTGAAGAAGCCAGCCATGATCTGCAGAGTCTTTAAAAGGGTCACATCAGAAAAAAACCCTTTATCTGTATTTATCTGGATCAACTGGCTATCTTAAAAATCTCTAATGTATATAAACACATTAACTTTCTCACTCCGAAAGCTGTAGTGACACTGGACTGAATCTGCCCCTGGCACACCGAGCAGCGCCCCGGACTGGGGCAAAGATCCTTCAGGATTTGACACAAAGGTGGAAACATGCTCTTACTGATCGCAGCTACAGTGACCTCGGTGACCTTTGATGAGGGACACACTTCAGTCTTGTACACACACACACACACACACACACACACAGACAGTGTGAGATGGAGAGTTTGTCGAGATTGATTCAGCGAATGTGTCTCTTCCTGCTCAAGTCTGTCTCCTTGAGTTATGGTTCTTTTTGACCTGAGGTTGAAACTCACTATTGTGGGAGAGAAAAAGTGGGGTGGGTGTTTGTAGAGGAGAATGGGTCCGTATATGAATGTCTCAAATTCTCAGCTCCTGCCAAAATAAACAGAGTCGCTGGTATCGATCAACAGCCCTATCAAATCCAAACATACACATGTATTATAGCCATGGTTTTGCTACGAGGCTGCAAGATTATACGTATTGTCCTTTGCTTGAAGCTCTTATTCAGTAAGTCTAAAGAATGCAGCGGAATCTTTAGCTGCAGAAATGTTTGTTTTAGTTTTATACTTGCGTAATAATTGTTCCTGGGGCAGTGTCTACATTGATTTTGATAATTTGTCACATTGCCATAAGATGTACATTAAACCATAGCACAGTAGTAGTTATAGTTTGGATCTATTAAAACAACAAAAATGTGATATCTGTAGGCAGGTTGTTTAGTTTGGTTTAATGGTCAAGTAGAACATATGCTCATAGACCATAGAAGGAATCCAGTTAAATTATGGTAATCTTTACTATATGAAAATATATATCCATTGTATTGCTGTTGTAGTTAAATTTATATTATCGTGAGTTGTTGTTTTTGTATGGAGAACTCACCTGTCTCTGTCAAGATGCTATTTTTAGATAGCTCTAGTTGTTCTTGTCAGCGCAGTCCGCTCATACTGCAGCAATGAAGACGATTCTTCCTTTGAGACCGTTGATCTTTTTTCAGAATAAAAGTCCCGTTTCCACGTTAAGCAGGGAGTTAGCAGAGGCTGTCAGATCCCTGACTTAAAAGTGGCAATGCCTGCAGGGCCGGCCCAAGGCATAAGCGAGCTAAGCTCCTGCTTAGGGCCCCCCTTGCCACCAGGGGGCCCCCATGCCCTATAGGCACGATACTGCCACTGCAGTTAGACAGTTGATTGAAAAGGAAGTAGCATATAAAGTTAAAGATAAAGGCAATGTCAAAAGAAAAAGACGTGCAAGACTAATTTCAATGTTTTACCATGAACATTCACCGGCTAGATAGCCGTCAAACAAGCCTTTGGTTCAGTCAAGGTATCTTCAGCTAATGTTAGCTAGCTAACCATTAGCTAAGAAAATATATAACAGCTAGATTCCACTCTGTACTGTTTCACTTTAAATATTAAAGTGCAAATTAACACAGGACCACCAAATCAAATTCTGCTTAGGGCCCCATAAAGGCTAGGGCCGGCTCTGGTTGCATGTTAAAATTGTAGACGGGCCTTTTGTTGGAGTTTTGTAGAAAAATCAAAGTTGAATGTAGTGCAAATTACTGTACATTTGTCCAGGAATGAACTAGTTTAACATAATTTGTTTAGAGTCATTTATTTGAAATTTTGGTCCAGTTTATCAAAACCTGTTTTTTAAATTGAAATCAATTTAAAACATTAAAATACGAAAGATTAAATCAGTTAACTTGAGACCTCTTGAAACACATTGATGTGCAGTGAAATATTCAAACTGCACAATCTTTACTGAAGAATTCATCAAATTAATTTATATATGGTTTTATTCTATTAATGAAATAAGCAAGGTCAAGTAAAAAGTACAATATTTAAATCTGTAATGTAGTGAAGTAGAAATGTAAAGACGCATACAAAAGAAATACTCAAGTAAAGTACAACTACTTTAAAACTGTACTTAAAATACAATATTTGAGGTTACTTTGCACCACTGGGTATCAGTATCAGCATATATTGTACATAGTAGATTGAAAAACATTATATTTTACATAGTAGATTGAAAAACAATATATTCATTTTAGTACAGTTAAATTAAAGGATGATCAAATCAGTTAGGGTGACTATTGAGAAAAGACTAATATTTATCATTTTATTTTAACCTAACTTGACCAGAAATGGCATTTGGGAAAAGAGGAATATTCACATTTTGTGTGTATTGTTCCTATACCTGTACAGAAAGAGCACAAACAGTTCTGTCTCACACTTTAATGTACACTGCAGAAATACAACAATAACATACTGCATTTGACAGACAGTGGTTTTGATGCTTTATTTCTAAACATGGCTTAATATTGTATAATAGCAGAAAAAAAACATATCATTCTATTATTGCCAAGCACACACACATACATGGCCTTTCTTTTTTCTTTTTTTTTTACCTACAAACCAACTGAAACAAAGAATGTTACTTGGTATAAAATCATAATTAATGGGGACAGATTGAAAAACCTCCCCAAAGAAATGAAATGGAAAGCAACACATACCATGTAGATTATTACCAAAACAACTCTGAACAACAAGTGCAAATATTTTTTTTGACCAAACCTTGTAGGAAAAGAGTCAGAGGTTTAGCAGAGATGGTACCAGCTGAATTTGTGTCAAACATTGATGTTACAGTACATAAAATGGCAATATTGCTAAAGATTACAGTTCCTGGTACCTAAGATAGTGCAAAGCAGAGAGTTTCGTTTATATGGTTTAGAGTTACTAGGCGGTTACTTCTTCCAGAAGTGGCTTGTGGAGCTCTGGGTCACACGTTGCCTGAAAGAGAAAAATAAATCAGAGAAGCTGAGAAAAAGGTGCTGATGTACTTTTGATCCATTTTTAAGAATAGCACATGAACACGATTCAAGATGGTTTATTTTGTCATATGCACAACAATAACAGAAGCAGTCATTGGCAATGAAATTCTTTTGTCTCAGGCTCCTTCAACAGTGCAATATAAAAGAAAAAAAATATAAAAAGAAAAATATAGGAGAATACAAGAAAAGAGAGCTGAGACCTAAATAAACCCAAAAGTATTAAGACAGGTGTAACATGAATGTAAAGTAAGATGTAGAATAAATTAAATGTAAATGAAATATAATACTGTACATGGAATAATTGGAATAAAGTAAAAATATAGTAATAACTGTGAATGAAATATAATACTGTACATGGAACAATTACAATAAAGTAAAAAATATAGTAATAACTGAATGAAATATAATACTGTACATGGAATATAAAAATATAAAATAAGAATATTTATGCATAATATGTACAGATGTAAAGAGTTGAGTGAATATGTAGGAATCAACAGCAGAGGGCGACTCCACTGGTCACAAAAAGAAGTCGGTTTCTATACAAGTCTGGGAGAAACGGGTGACGTCATGGTGGGTTGCCACTGGAAGAGAAGCTTCCAAAATGTTAAACTATTCAGATTATTATGATTGATATCAACTGTAAATGGCAGCTGAAGTGAAAACTCTCCACGGTTCTTTTGTCGTGGATGATCATGTAAACCTAAACAGAGGTCTGACTGGCCTGGATCTAAGGGCAGGATTTCAAAAGTCATCAATTTTAAGGTGGCCTCTGAAAAAGTGAGAAAAGGCCCGACATTCACAACTCTTAAGCCCTGTTCACACGAGTCAAAAATGGGATGTAAAGAAAAAATAAATATGTGCAGTAAACTATTCCTGGGATAACAACAATTTTTATTAATTTTGTTTAATCTACCTCGCTGTCCTCCCTCTTCCTGCTACTCAGGGCCTTGATCCCTAGGACGACAGAGCTGATGGTGACGCAGAGCTCCAGGGCGGACAGGACGATCAGCACGGCATTGATGCTTCTTACGAGCATCTGGTGGGACACACAATTAACACATTATTTACTTAACATAACACATTATTAACTCCTTGAACTTTTTTTCATAAAACTATTAGAGTTTTTTTTTTCTTACTCAATACTTTTTCTTTAAACTTGGTAATTTCTTTTATTTACAATTGTGAGGGTGGAGGTAGCTCAGGAGAGACCTCCAGCTGCACCAGCTGAGTGAATTGTCTAATCACTCCCCTTTTTAAAAAAGCCTGTGAAGAAGCTTCCAATGGAAAGAGAGACAGAGACAAGCGGTGTCACACTGCATTACAGTTGGTTGATGTTTTGTTACTCGAAACCGCTATTATTCTGGGGCCTGTTCCAGGAAGCAGGTTTTGCTAAAATTCGTGGTATTTTAACCTCGAAAAGAGCAAAACTCTGGGTTCTCCGTTCCAGAAAGCGAGTCTTAAACTGTATGTCACTAACCATGGTAACTGACGCTGTGAACCTAACCTGCTCGCTGGCAGGTTTTCTTTCACCTTGACTCCTCCCTTTTTCTGAACCTGACCTCGCTGTCAAAAGCAGAATTAATTAAGTAGCCTCACGTCAGAGAGGATGTTCTGACCTCGTTTAGATGCTTTCATTCCCCGGCGACTACTTAGTAGAACTTTACTGTTTCTCTCACAATCTATCACGTGAACAATATTCTCCGCCTTATTTCCAACATTTTAATATCAGATGTTTTCTTTGTTTAACATGTGGAATCTAATTAAAACCATGTGCCTTACCTATCTGCACTATGTTCTTATAATTCATTTTCAGCTGCACGTGGGATTGAAACTAAATTAAAAATAATGAAATAACAGTGCACGTTTTTCAGACGTGAGCAACAAGAATCGAACCACGGCCTCCAGCGCAGCGGACAGTGTCACTTACCATTATACCAGCATCTAAGACACGACATTGTAGAGAAAATATCAGATCATTTGATAAATTCATACAGTCTTACATGTCGACTCGGGCAGTAACTGTCTCCCACACCAACTGTCTCTCCTCATCATCTGCAGCTGTGATGCTCCTCTTTCTCAGAATGTGCTTATTTCTCCATAAGCACGAAGTTGTATTTCCAACTCATATGGCGTAACGTAGGAGGACCTTGTTTTCGCCTCGGTTGCCATGGTGACTCGTAGTATCAGAGCTACATTGATGATGGCTTTTTTATATTCACTGGGCACACGCATAACTCAGTGAAAATAATCAGAGTTGATCTAACTAACTCAGAACTGCTTCTCTGGAACCGAAAACTCTGAGTTTCCCATCTGAGAGTAGATCAAGTCAGAGTTCAGGTTTAAGTTCAAAGTTTTTTAAACCTGCTTCCTGGAATAGCCCCCTGGTGTGTGTTGGGTGACCCATTGTTTGTCTTTGTCTCTCCGGGTGTGGTTGAATTGTCATAACCCTCTACTCCTTAAGCCTAGGGTCCGTAACCTGTGGGTGAGGTCCAATTGTCAAATTGGCTTAGAAAGATGATTAATGGTCCGTCAATGGAATAATCATTTTATAAAATGATCCTCTCAAAAATATGATTTTTGAGAGGATCTTCATTATGTACTCGGAGAGTCTGGTGATTAAAATCATGGAAGGTAACCTTTAAGTAGATATCTGTAAAATAAATGAATGCATTAAGCATCCAAGTGGATTGCATTCCCACTGTCGAAATTGCCTTTTACACACTTACCAGAGTCAGCTCTTGGCCTCTCCAGCATTTCTCCTGGATGAGGCTCTCCTCAGGAGACTGTGTCAAAGGTGCTACGCGTCTGTTTCTGTATTCATAATCATCATGTTCACACAGCCACCAAAAATCAACGTTAGCCAAATTGATGCTGTAGAGTACGATGGCTGTTACAGCAAAAGCGACTCCTGCCATGTTCAGAATCACACTGATGCTGACCTAGAGAACAAGATTTGTCACAATTAGACTGAAACCAAACCAGGGAATAAACAGCATCCAGAGCACTCAAGGAATTAAAAAAATGAATCAAAACCACTTTTACATTGATAGGTGTGTTCGCCTGCAGTGGAAACAGCTTGGACCTGCACTCAACCCTTTCCAATGAAAATATACTGTTCACTGCCATAATATGAGGCAATGTTGGTGTGTATGTTCTTGAGACTTATTACATGTAGAATTGACAAAAAGAAAATCTGAAATTATATTTGTCTTGAAATAAAAGTCCCTTTAAGATAACATGAGGATGTTATGAATATTAACTACTCACCAGACATGGACTGGGGAACTTCTCAGACAAAATACACATAATGCCAAACACGATAAACTAGAGAGGAAACAAAAAAAACACCTTTTAACTTCACTCTTGCACACAACCGCAGAATAAAAATGCATATTTGTTATTTTGACCACAAGTTGGCAACCAGCAATCCGAGATAAAGAAGTTCCAAAAACAAAACACACTTGCATGCAGGCTGTTAAACTGGACAGCTCCAGTTTTGGAGGAAAATTCTTTTGGATTTTAGTTATGACAGTAAAGAACATTTTCTGGAAAAAAAGGGGGAAAAAAGACTAATTCAGCATTACCAATATTCCCATCCAAACAGGAAACAAGGTTTCATCCATTTGCCACCCTGAGCCACTTCCACTGTTAAGCAGAATAACTCCAAGGCCAATGTTGATCAAACCAACCATAATGTGCATCGCCTGTGGAGCAGGAAACAAAGGATTAACAAGATTATGGACATCAAACATCTGTACAGTACAATTACCAGTTGATCCGCGGCCACTTTTCTCATGGTTTCATGGTATTTTCTAAAATGTGTCTTTCCTATTAAAAACAGAATATTGCTTGACAGGGCAGGTACATTTACACAAACAAACAAACATATGACTGTAATGTGTTAAGCAATAACATTTGGTCAACAGATCAACAACCACGTGTTTTAGTTAAATAATATACTCTTTGTGCACAGATAGATCTGATTTTCCTCTGATTTACAGCAGTTCCAGGATTTAATGGCGAAAACGATTACGTGAGCGATAATCTCTATTCACCCCCGAAATGACCCATGTGTTTGAACAATTATTAAACAGAACCTACATGGAATTTTTAATGGCACTGAGTTTACCATAAAAATATCTTTTATTCAAAGTTAAAAAAGGAACTGAGAGAGGAAAGAATGAGTTAACAATAAAAATAAATAAAAATAAAAGATTTAAACTCACCCCCAGTACTGTCTGAGACGTTCTATGGAGGCTCCTGATGTGCTGGGACACAGAGCACCAAACAGGGCTGTAACAGAGGGACTTGAAGATCTGGCACAGCGGAGGGCAAGAACTTTGGGAGTCGAAGGTCAAAGTCAACACAGTGACCCCATCCCCTTTGTCCATGGAGACAGACATCCTGCCTGAGACAAAGACAAGAAAGTACAGAAACTTAAAATCTGCTGAATCAGGTTAACGTTGTTGCTACTGCCATTAAACACTTGCTCATGGTGATAACTCATCGATTACTTTTTTTACTGACGTTAAGATTTTAACTACCCGTAACAAGGCACATTTTCCGATAGTGGGATTTATAAAGGATTATCTTATTTTATCTTTATTCTAGGTTTATCTATTTATTCAAGGGTTAAATATAATATCTTACATTTAAATTTCAGCCCAAATTAAAAATTTAAATAAATGAATTGTCTGTCAACAAAAATAAATAGATAAATAAATAAAGGACCTTATGGACAATGGTAAATGGTGCTGTATTTTAAAGCACTTTTTTGTCATATAGACCACTCAAAGCACTTTACAGTAAAGTCACATTCACCCATTCACACACATTCATACAGCGCTGCTATTTACAGCGCATTTTAGTGTCTTGCCCAAGGACACAACGGCATGTGGACTGGGGGAAGCTGGGATCGAACGAACTCTACCTTTTGAGCCACAGCCGCCCTTGTAAAGTTGACTTTAATGTCCTTAGAAATTGTCCTAAGCTCTCTACGTTTACAGCCAATTTAAAGAGGAAGGTGGCCCTTTAATTATTTATTTTTAAATGTACAATACATTCCTGTAAGACCCCCAATTGAAATAAATAAAGGACCTCACGGACAACCATCACAGAGCTTTAAAATGAAATGGGGGGGGGGGGGGTCAAATTCCTCTTAGGGCCACATAGAGGCTAGGACCGGCTCTGAAGTAGGGGTGTGAAAAATCGTGATTCAGATCGTCGATTGTGATTCTATCCCAAAAGATCGTGATATGATTTGCAAGTTGAGTCTTGCTTGCACACACATCACACATGCGTGACAGACGCGAGAGGACGCTGGCGCTGTCTGTTCACCGCTTCTCCGTCTCCTGCTGCTGCTGCCCCCGTACACCGGCCGTCTCAACCTCTGGGCATCGGCTGGCTGATACCGAGGGCTTCACTCCTGGACAGTCTCTCAGCTGCTCCCCGTAGTCGCTCGGACTCCCTGGCCGGACAACAATCTCCCCGGCTAGATGCTAGCAGGTTGCCCTCGTTCAGTCATCGATTGGCGGCTCATGCTAGCTGCTACAGCGGCTCACCTGGTCGCCCCCGTCCCTCTCACTCCGCATGGTTCTTCCCACATCTCCAGTGGCTGCACATCTCCTCCTGTCACTCCGTGGACAATCCTGGCAACAGCCTTCCTCCACTACTCTCCAAGTCCACGGCCAATCGATAACACGGAGCTCTCGGTCCCTCCGGATTTCCCTCCCGGCACCATGCTCAAATACTAAACTCCGCAGCTGTTTGACCTCTTCAACCTCACCATCCCATCCTGCATCTCAGTGATTAAACACCTTGGACTCCTACGCCGACCACGCTACATCCACAGAGGCTCTCGCCGCAGATTTATTTATTCCCAGCACGAACAATCCATTCCATCCATCCGCTCAGCTGCACACCCCGTCGCACCTCTGCCGCATCATCAGAGCGCTGCCGTCTGTGGACCTCTTGCAACCCACCTGGCAGGATACAAAACCCGGACTGGACCTCAGTGCTCACCGCCCTCTAATTACCTCTACCACTTCACCAAACATCAAAACCGAGCTACTCGACATCCAACCATCTGCTAATCCACCTACTGCCCCTCTCCCACTGCACCTCCACCCCTCCCCAGCACCTCCCCGCACTTCTAACTGGGATAACCTAAGACCTCTCTGGCCT
Organism: Scophthalmus maximus; assembly: GCF_022379125.1. Taxonomy (NCBI): domain Eukaryota; kingdom Metazoa; phylum Chordata; class Actinopteri; order Pleuronectiformes; family Scophthalmidae; genus Scophthalmus; species Scophthalmus maximus. The sequence goes on along the minus strand of NC_061515.1, from coordinate 18,502,474 downwards.
GCCCCGATCCCACCACCTTCTTACTCTGCCAACCTTGCACTTCTCAACACCCGATCACTTAACAATAAAGCCCCTGCCCTCCATGAACTAATACTCGACAACACCCTGGATTTCCTTCTCATCACTGAAACCTGGCAACAACCCAACGACTTCTTCTCCCTCAACCAAGCATCCCCCACTGGTTTTAACTACATCTCCAAACCCCACCCCTCCCGCCGTGGAGGTGGACTCGCCGTTATTTTCAACCAGAATTTCCGGATCTCAGAACTCACCCTCCCCTCAGTATCATCCTTTGAATTCCTTGCCTTCAAAGCCCTAGCCTCCACGACAGTTGTCCTCATCTACCGGACACCTAAACCAAACCCCTCCTTCCTCTCTGACTTCACTGAGCTCCTCACACTAGCCTCATCCCTCTCCCCACGTCTGCTGCTACTCGGTGACCTAAACATCCACATGGACTCCCCCACCTGCAAACTCTCCAATGAATTCACCATTCTCCTGGAAAATTTCGCACTCACCCAGCATGTCACCTTCCCCACCCACGACAAAGGACACATCCTCAACCTCGTCTGTACCATTAACATACCGGTGCTCGACCTCCACTCATGCCTCTTTCCCCTCTCTGACCATAAACTCATACGGTTCACCATCCCTTCTCCCACCCGCCTCCCCAGAGAAATCACCTTCCGCAACCTAAAATCCATTGACCCTCACCATCTCTCTGACATGCTCTCCACCAACCTCACCCTGGACTCAACCCTCATCTACCCTGACGATCTCACAAACCACCTAAACTCCATCCCGTCCACTTCCCTTAACACCCTGGCACCCCTCTCCTTCAACACCTCCTCACCCTGGTTCACACCCGCACTCCGTGACATGAAACGAACTGGCCGCCAACTTGAACAACTTACAAAAAAATCACCACTCACAGTCCACCACGAAGCATACAAAACCCACATCACTGCCTACAAAGACGCCCTCATCGCGGCCAAATCTGCCTACCTCTCCACCATCTTCACGGACCCCTGCCAAAACCCCAGAACCCTCTTCTCCACAGTGACCAACCTCCTACAGGCCCGCACCAACTCCCTTCCTACCTCTACCCCTGATCTCTGCAACTCATTCCTCCGGTTTTTCACTGATAGAATCAACCTAATTAATCAATCATTATCCCCCATATCACCCCCTGCATCTACTCCAGCACATACCATAGACCCTCTCCTCCCCATCTCCCCTGACCCCCTGACCCCTCCTCCCCACTGCCGCCTCTCCCAGTTTGACCCGGTTACCCGGGTCAAATCTCAACTTCCTGAAACTAAACAGCGACAAAACAGAATTCCTCCTCATCGGTTCTAAATCCACACTCAGCAAAATCAACAACCCCACACTCACCATCGATGGCACCACTGTCTCCCCATCCCCCCAGGCCCGCAACCTTGGCGTAATCTTCGACTCCACCCTCTCCCTCGAACCCCATATCCGCCACATAGTCAAAACCTCCTTCTTTCACCTCCGTAACATTGCCAAGATCAGACCCTCACTCACACCCCCTGCTCACGCCTTCATCTCCTCACGTTTAGACTATTGCAACTCTCTTCTCCTTGGCATCAGCCCCAGCTCCATCAAAAAACTCCAACTGGTCCAGAACGCAGCTGCCCGTCTCATCACCCACACCAAATCCTGGCACCACATCACCCCAGTCCTAAAACAACTACACTGGCTCCCTGTCTCCCACCGAATTACCTTCGAGGTCCTGGTCCTCACCTTCAAAGCCCTCCACCATCTTGCTCCCCAATACCTCACTGATCTCCTCTCCCCCTACCAACCCACACGGTCCCTCAGATCCACCTCTGCCGGTCTCCTCTCCACCCCCAAAACCACAGTCCGCAGCTTTGGAGACAGAGCTTTCTCCAGGGCTGCTCCCAGGCTGTGGAACTCCCTCCCCCAAGAGATCCGTGATTCAGACTCCCTCACCACCTTTCAGTCACGCCTAAAAACCCACCTCTTCTCCTCTGCATATCCCTAGCTCCCCCGTTCCACTTTTATTTTTTTTATTTCTTTGTTTTTGTTTTGTACCAGCGCTTTGGGTCCATGAAAAGCGCTTCATAAATTAAATATATTATTATTATTATTATTATGATCTTTTGGCCAGATCACCCACCTCTACAGTCTGAAGTATGTCACTGTATTATTATTTCATCTTTCCTCTCCGATGAGCTCTGTATTTTAAGTGCTGTCTAGTGCAGTCATCCCTGTGCCTTGATCAGTGTAAATGCTCTTCTTTAATAACAGAAAAGGGGAAAGAAAAGCAGCTTTCCTCGGCATTTACAGAACTGAGCTCAGGTTTTACCATGTAACCGGGCTGCAACCCTCACCCGGGTCATTTAATTCGTTAAAAAAAACAACGTACAACTTCTTCCCGTGAGCACAACTCATGAGCACTTACAGGACGCGACAAGACATTTACTTTGACTACTTTAAAAAAAAGTCAAACGGACATGTACAGAGTCGAACTCACCCGATTGCGTTTGTCGGAGGAGAAGTGGAGCGATGCCAACGCAGGATCAACGTAAGGGGAAAACTCTGGCTGGTTGTGACGCAGTTTTTATTCAGAGAGGATGAGAGGATCTACCATGGAGGCAGCCTGTTAGCAGCAAGTACCGCCTCTTCGCCTGGAGGAAATTAAAAATCTTAACCCCTTCACTGACAGTTCAGCTTCACCATAGACTGTATAAGAGCCTACGATTCCTTGACCTCGGTGGAAAACGTCATGAGGTCGAGGAAGGGTGTCAAGGAGGACTGATAGGGAATTAGGAAAAGGCGACAGCTGTGCCCAGAGTCGGCTGTCGCTAAACTAAGTCATCATGCGACGGCGGACGTCATTTACGTGCGTCTGCCTCGGTGAATGGACTACAAAATACGCAGCGGCTCCATCCAGCATGTTTCAGTGGGTTTTACCAACGCGTGACATCAGATGTACACGATTCGTAGTCATCGGTAACTTACATGATGACGTGCGTCTCTTCTGGGTCACATTCATACTCTTCTACTTCTAGGTAGCATAGGGTCATCCAGTGTACCCTATGCTAAAGGAGATAGGAAAGGAAGAATTGAAGCTCCTTTCCTATGCGTTTACAGAATCGAAACAGCTCTTATCATGGTTACCGATCAAATACTTCCGGGTGACTTAAACATTTAGGAAACTTCCTAAGCAAATTTGACAATTCGACCGCACCCTATTTGTGTGAATATTCCGGCATGATTTACATTCTTACAACCTTAAACAGAGAAAAAGGTCGGAGTAAAATGCAGGGCTGTAGCTAGAACTTTAAAGGGCAGGGGTCCAATTTCCTACAGCAGCCCACCACCCAAACAAATTATGTTGACTACCCCCCCAACACGAAAAAACGTGTTCTGATTGTTACCTTGACCAAGGAATTTACAGAGGTATGTCTGTGACCGAGACAGCATAAGAATGAGCTCGTTCACTGCCTGCGCATGCGCATTGTCAAGTCTCGTGGATTTTCAAGGATGGCGGGCAAGACTAAACAACTCACGTATTTTCTTTGATTTTCTCTTTCTTTCTCTTTTGAGTTAGAGAATCACTTACACTTAATCCTTTTATCTTAATTCATGGGTTTATATTTTGTTGCTAAAAACAACAACTGTATATAAAGATGGATGATGCATCTCCACTTCCTTCCACTGTGCAAGAATAAGGCCATAAAACAGGTGCTGCCATCTTGCCCAAGAGATGTCACTTGGAGTTATATGTTATATGTTAAGATAATTAGTGAAGTTTAGGTGGCTGATGGCCACAGCTCATTGAACAGATTTTTAAACAATATTTTGAGAACTTGTTTATTATCCATGTGAAGTTTTATGGGCACAAATAGTGAGGCTTTTTTTTGTCGTTGAAGAGGGAAGACCTCCAGTTACTGCGATTTACATCCTCTCCACATAACTTTTTATGTAATTATTTAAAACATCAATTACATTCACAAACTATTAACTAAAGCTTTATTTTTCAAGGAGCATATTTGGGCAGCATTGAATTAAATGAAAATCACCGTGATTTCCGATCATAGAGCACAAAAAAAAGCTTCAGATCAATGAGGAGGCAGTAGATTGACATTTATTTTTGTCAGAAAATGTTAGTGTTAGTTGTGCACAGTTCAGGATTCAACTGACAATGATGAGTAGAGTATAAGTTTTGGATTACAAGACATTTTTGCTTTATCAAAGTGTGTTAACTGAAGAGTGAATACAGGAAAGATTTCATAGCAATACATCCAACAGATTGAACCTCAGAACCTCTCAAACACATGGGATGCACTGTGTTTTTCTACATAACCTCTACCACCAGTTTATATTGATTATAGTCTGAATGAGGTCAATGCCAGGGAAGTCCATGGCAATGATACAAAAGCATGGTCTGGGCTTATTAGGGTAAAACTGTCTCAGGTATTGATTAAGCCATGGGTTTACCTTTTCAGCCACTCCCTTTGGAGTCAGAAACATGCCCCAGAAAGTACCAAAGCCAGTGCCACTAGTGTAAGTCACAACAGCATTGTCACCTCCAAAGCCCTCCATGGCTTGGTTCAGCTGTTTTATTAATATGTTGTCTTTATCTTTTACATTGCTAACCTTGGATTTACCTTCTGTTTCCACGAGGGGAATCCCTAGTGTGAAGGTGCTCCTCTGCAAAAATACTATTTTACCCCTGACTTGGCCCATGTTTGGCATCCCAGAGGTCAACCAGACATGTTGGTCGTTGCCAATCAGCTTCTTCACCATTTCATTGACTGTTTTCTTCTCAAAGGACTCCGGTTGCACTCTGATGAGCACAGCCTCAGTCTTGAACTCGGACAGGAAGGCTTTAACTGTGTCTAGGACCTGCTTGAAAGTGCTACGCTGGTACATCACACCATTCATAACATAGAGGGTGTCAAACAGACCAAACACTTTGAAATCCAAAAAACGAATCCCAGCCCTCAGCTGATCCCTCAGGGCTAAAGCCTGGCATTCGGCCTCCGGGCCTCCGTAGAGGGCCATGGTATCATGGGTACCGGGGATGGTGATGCTCGATAGGGTGCGGAAATCCTCAATGCTTGCCATCCATGGAATTTTGTAGGACCCAGGGAGTACGAGGTTCCCATTGGCACTGAAGAAAAGATCTTTGCCGTGGCCCAAAATGCTGATGATTTAGAGGAAGATTTTGAGTGTTACGATAACTCCAGTGCCTCCAAATTGCAGCATAAAAACAATAAATTCTTCTATTGTATGTGCCAAACTTTCATATCATACTTACATGACAGAGAGCAAAACATGCAGGAAAAGTAGACACTTGTGACCAGCCTTCATTCTTGCAGAAATATGTGCAGTCTGGCAAAGGATAAAGAATAAAGAAAATATATGTAAATATGTAAAGAAAATATACATTTATCACACTAAAATCATTACCTTTTGAATAAAAGACATAATTTAAGTATCCAAAGTAAGCACTTGATGGTTTTGATTTTCGCTCAAATTTTAACAATTTTATACTATACCTTAGAGCCAGGAGGACTTCACAGCGAACCACTGCAATGGTCAGAATGGTGACGGCACAACAAGAAACCCAGAACTTATATTGCTCGGTTATCTGAACATTTCAAGGTGTGGGCCACAATAATCAGCTGTTTGGATCAGACTGATTGTTCTAGAAGTAGAAAAATCAAACATGTTGGAACTGATTGTGGTGTTTGAGAAGGCGGGTGTCTTTACTGGAAAGAATAATTGGTGTGATTAGATTCGATTTTTTGGATTTCAAATAGGGATTATCTCAAATCTATGCTGCTCCATCAGAACAAAAAAACAAAACAACTGATGACTAAACAGTGCCATGAGAGCAAATTGGAGCAAAAAACATTTTTTATTTCATACTCTCTGTGCATCCTGTGATGTTACTTTGTATCCTTGGGCAATCGTTGAATTTAACCTGTAGTGTAACCCTTTAAATTGTCGCTTTGACTAGAAAAGCACTAAAAATGCATTTCATTCACCATTTGCCATCATAAGTTAAGTTACCAGGCAGTACATAAGGTAAATTAGCCATGCTGTGCTTATCATCTATTTTACCATAAATGAGACCATAATTTACAAAAGCCTATTGAAGAAGACTCAGACGCTAGAGATTGAGACCATAAACTCCTCAGGAAAATGTTTACTGATATTATAAATCAAGTGAGAAGTAGATTGATTTTCTTATAGACTTCTATAGAAATTTCTTATTTTTGTAACCAGTTTAGTCACCCTCTGCTGGTCATTGAAGAGAATACAGGTTTCAGGCACTCCCGCATTGTCTTCACTTTCCGGACCCAGAGAATGTACATACGTTTTTATATACGGCATGTTCAGGGGTATGGTGGAATTTTCAAATTGGCTCAGGAAGTTTTCTAAATCTTAACGTGACCCAGAAGTATTTCATAGTCAGCCATGATGAGGTGTTTCAGATTCTCTAAATGCTAAGGAAAGGTGCTCAAATGCTTCCTTTCCCATCTCCTTTAGCATAGGGTACACAAAAGGAAAGGAGAAATAGACGCCCCACAATTCATTGCGGCAGTGATATTTAAACGATTCAACCGAAAGTAGAAGAAGACGAGTATGAATATGACCCAGAAGTGACGCACATCATCATGTAAGTTACTGTTAGATGTGAATCATTTACATCTGATGCCACATAGTGATAATACACACTGAAAAATTATGGATGGAGCCATTGCGTTTTTTGAGGTCCATCTTCAGAAATTTGTAGTTTCACCACGGCAGACGCACGTCAATAAAATCCACAGTTGCATAATGATGTAGTATAGTGAATGTCTCTGAGCAGCGCTGTCGGCTTTTCATAAGTCCTATGAGTTCTCCTTTACCCCTTTCCTTGACCCCATGCCGTTTCCACTGAGGTCAAGGAAAAGTAGATAGGAATATTAGATAGAAAGGACAATTCGACCGCACCCCAGGACTTTAAAAAATTTTTTTTTTAATTTCAGCTAAGAATCGATAGGTGGCAGCACCAAGCTGACACCATGTCAACTCTGCCGGAAATAACAAAGAAGAATTAGAGAGAAGTAAAAATGGCGGAGAAAAGCAGCAGGGACCACTCGGAGGATGATAAAGCAAATAAAATTGTTGCTCCCGGAGAATCTGTAATCGTGGTAACCATCAAAACGCCTCAAGGAAAAGAGGAAATTGCGATTTCGGAGGATTCGTCCGTCGCCCAGGTGCGTCCCCCGACCCTTCTTCATCATGCTATGAAGTCGACTAGCTTCACCCGACTTGCCTCCCAACAGTTAGTTTCCACTTTAACTTCGAGCTTCACACCTATAATCACGTTCCCCTTCACGCATTCGTGTATTTAACGATGGCTGAGATAGTCTGGTTGAATCCGGCGCCATTTGTGACCCTTGTCCAATCTCACGCTTCTCAGGGGTTCTTTCCCGATGCGTGACCCGAAAACATTAGCGGAAATGTCAACGCGTTCATTTCCAACCGTTTTTCAGCAGCGGGCGGTGTATTATCTGCCCCTCGCAATAAAACATATTGGATATAAATGATTCACATCTAGGTTACACCCAGTACTTAGGGTGGATTGGGAAAGTCCTTCCTGTCAAACGTCATCAGGTCAAGGGATGGTGTGATGGAGGTAAAAGCCGACAGCGGTGCTAAGACAAAAACGGCGACGCTGGTTCACAGACATTGTGGAATCATCATCACAGGCATCTCACCCCTCTGTTCTCTGGTCTGTTAACATTTTCGCGTCGCGCAACAGACGTCACATGATTCGTGTGCGTCCGTTGGTAACGCATCTTTGAAACCGAAAATGAACCGAGAGGTCCCAGACTAACACACATTTGAGCATCAGATGTAAATGCTGCATATGTAACAGTGACTTACATGATGACGTGCGTCACTTCCGGGTCATATTCATACTCGTCTTCTACTTTCGGATTGAATCGTTTAAATTACGCTGCCGCAATGAATTGTGGGGCGTCTATCTCGCCTCTCCTTTCGCGTAGGAAGGTCCAGTGTTATGTTAAACGAGATAGGAAAGGAAACGTTGGAGAACCTTTCCTAGGCATTTAGAGAATTCGAACAGCTCTTATCATGGCTGCCGATGAAATACCGGGTCACGTGAAGATGTAGGAAACTTCCTAAGCCAATTTGACAATTCCATCGTATCCCCGATTAGCATTGCATACAGCCTTAATCATAGGCTGTATATAAAAATGGACGTAGTCACAGGGTCCAGAAAATGATGCCTATTGTCTGAAGCCTGTATTCTCTGGAATCACCAATAATAACCTGTTTTAACCTGTTTCTCTGGTTGCGATTGTGTTTCCCATCCACAAAGACAGTGGACTGCTATTTTTGTTTTGGAATTTAAAACAAAGATACAAGTTCTAAGTTTTAGAAATGGAATCATCTATATCATTCAGTGGACAGAATATGTTTTCATCAGATGATTAAAAAGATTCTTTGGGATACCTTCAGAACAACCGCAAATGTTTTGAAACAACCTTCTACTAGAGAAATTGATGGTTGCCTCTGTGACCCGAATGGAAACCTTGATAAACCAAAAGGTAGCGCTGACGCACCTCGAAGATGTTTGCAAACCATCATCAAACCTCAGAAGAAGAGGAGTAACCTGTTACTCCCAGGCACCGGTGAATACTGGTGTGGTGACTGTGCGATTCGATGCTACTGTACAAACAGGAGACATATTCTTTCTTTTTTTAAAGCCAAAGACAACTACAGCCAACTTTTTTTTCTCACATTATCGGTCCACTGCTCAGACTGACAGGTCGCTGATAATCGAACCTTTCTCTAGCAGGTTGGGCGCTATTGACCAACATCACTAAACAAACCTAAGTTCTGATAAATAATCACCCATGCTCTGCTACTGAGGGTGTAACCTCTGCAAATTGTTAATTGTTGCTCACTATAGGGCAGTTCCACCAGCTATATTTTGCTAGATAAAACCCCCCCACTGTGATACTACCTGAATGAAACAATTTGCTCTAGGAAGAAGCACCATGCAGGCAAAGTATGAATTAAAATAGTTAGTGTTGAAACTAGATTTTCACATGGCAGCCTTCTTCAAAACGGGGCCGCTAGATGACAGTCATGCAGGACCCAGATGGTATTATACTTAACAAGTACTGATCCCCAACCGCATTTGCAACTAATTGATTTTGCCCACAGTAAACCCTGCTCTGTTCGTGATCTACCACTGCTCTTGTTTCATTTGTCCAGTTTAAACAGGAAGTATCGAAAAGATTCGAGGCCACGCAGGAACAACTGGTGTTGATATTTACTGGGAAGATTCTAAAGGACGGCGATACTCTGAAGCAGAATGGTATCAAAAACGGGCACACCGTTCATCTTGTTATCAAGAGCGCCCTGAAGTAAGTGCAGTTCATTAGACTTGTGTGTGTTTAAGAAGGCGACGCTTACCCCTGGTGAGACTAGTGTTTTGATGGTTTTCTGTCTCTCTTTAAGATCAACAGGTGGTAGTGCATCTCAGACGAGCTCCAGTTCTGCCTCACCGCAGCAAAACACCACCACCAGCAGCAGCACCAGCAGCAGCACCAGCACCAGCAGCAGTAGCAGCTCCTTCACTGTTGCAGACAGCACAAGCGGTGGCACGAGTCAGAATCCGACACAACCTCCTGAAATGAGTAAGAATCAGGGATGCACCCAACGTTCGCCTGCCAAAATGGTCGGCCAGAATATGTGAAAAGACAGAATATTTTTTTAATGACGCGATCAAAAAGCTCCCAGCGCGGGATGTGGTGCGCGTAACAACATGTCGGCAGTGTGGAAGCATTGAAAATGCCAGAGAAGGATGCAAAAATAGCTTCTGATCCGTCCGCGTCATTCACCGCAAACCAGCGGGTGTTATTCGAGAATCTTCTATCAACACACAAACCCCTGTACCGCACCGCGACTGTACGTGATCCACAATATAAAGATCATTTGACTTGGATGTGGGGGGAAAAGCAGCGTGCACGAGAAATGACCCAGGCCGAGTTGGATCTGGGAAAGCCACTTGGTGATGGGATGCACAGTGCATGAGATGGGGAAGAGATAAAAAAGGGCAAGTACTACACAGCCGCAAACACCCTCGCTGTCTGACATGTCCTGTTACTTTACTTTATTACTTTGTAATTGATTTTTTCATAGAAAATCAAGACAAAAAAGTAAAAAGCACATTAACGGCTATTTAATTTATGTGTTGGGAAAAAATTGCCAGTTATTCGGTATTATGTTAGTGATAATTTATTTTCAGTTTCGGCCCAAAATTTGAATTTCGGTGCATCCCTTGTAAGAATGTATTCATTGAAGTAACTTTGTAGCTTTTTGCGATGCGGTGGGTTTTAGGGGTTTCCACTTTCACAGAAAACCACAGCAGAATTTCCAGTGGTTCAAAATGTTAATTTTCATTAAAACCCTGTTTGATTACATCACTCTAAAAAATGCACAGTAATGTGACCTATCGGTTTTCTTCAGCATCAACCAAAGTTAGCAAACAGTCTCTCAGATGCAGGCGCAGCAAGCGGCGTGTCTTTGTTCTGCATCAACGGAAAAATGGCTGAAGGCGGTGATTAGTGGTCAAGAGATTTTTCAGCATTCTTAAAAGGCGATGTCTGTGTTGGTTTTAAAAGTGCAGAAGAAACTTGATCAATGGCTGTCGCCATGACTGCAGAACCTGGAGAAAGAAAGTCCCTCGCTACCTCGGGTCGCTTCTCACGTCCACTTACGTCGTTACTTCCTCAGTCGCTGTGCAACCTTATTCGACGTCATATGGCTATGAACCAATCCAGATTGCTTGATTTGGGCTACCTGTTTTATAAATGTTGTTAATTTGAAACCCGTCGATTTGGTTGTCGTAAAAGTTTTCCAGCATGCCACTTGCCCCCCCACACACACCCGGCACCAGGAACTCATCTCCAGCCGTCTCTCCTCCTCCTCAGGCGACCTGTCCGGCTTGTTGGGTCTCAGCATGGGCTCATCCAACTTCATGCAGGAGGCGCAAAGGCAGATGATGTCCAACCCACAGATGATGTCGCAGCTCATGGGGAACCCGATGGTCCAGAACGTGATGTCCAACCCAGACCTGATGAGGCAGATGTTTGCAGGCAATTCTCCGATGCAGCAGCTCATCGGACGGGACCCCGAAATGTCTCGTATGTTCAACAACCCTGAGCTCATGAGACAGGTCAGAACAGAGCTTTCATGTTGGGGCCCTGAAGCATTTACAGTATAATGCCCAGCAAGGAATGCATGAGGATATGTTACGTTTATAAGCTGATCTGTCTCATGCTTGTCGTTGAGCAGATGCAGAGTCCAGAAACACTCTCGATGCTGACCAACCCCAGAGCTATGCAGGCCCTCGTACAGATCCAGCAAGGCCTGCAGACATTACAGGCGGAAGTCCCAGGATTCATGACCAGGTACCAGCTACTGTACACCTCTGATTATTGACTCCAAATCGAGCACTTAAAACCTGCGTAATACTCTTAATCTGTCGGTCCACTCAGAATAACACAACAAATATTCATTAAAATGTTGTATTTATATTTTTCTCACAAGTCTAGTTTTTTGTCAAAAGTTCTTACAATGAATGTGGGAACTTCTTTGGCTATACAAACTGACAAATCAAAACTTTTCATCAATTATTACCTAACATGATTTCTAGGCAGTTCATTTTAAGAGAGGTAGCTCCCACTGGCATTTAAAGCCACATGGTCGTGTTGATATTCGCTTTTGAGCTTTTATAAAATGTAGTTTTTATTTAATCTATTAAAAGAAACCCAGTGATGATTCTGTACACTCTAACATTTCTGTTTGACAGTCGGCAAATATTGGTCATGGAAGTTGTACCATATAGTCACAATAGATTTAGCTACTTGAATCCTATGAGTCTTCACAGTTGTCAACATGCTGATGTATATCCTTCCCTTCTAGTTTGTCTCCACAAGGCGTCACAGTTCCTCCAACCTCAGGGGACCGTGGCCCGGCAGAGATCCCTCCATCCGCTGCTGCGGGGTTGGGACTGGGGTCGGGGTCCGGATCCAGCCCCCCTGAGCAACAGCTCATGCAGCAGATGTTACAGATGTTTGCAGGCGGCGGGCCATCGGTTTGTGTCATCAAAATGCAGCAACTATTTGGATAGTTCGTTTTTTTTGGATAAATGACAAATTGATAGTGCCTTCTATGACATTATATGTAAATGTAGTTGGTGTACTGATAGAAACTGAAAGAACTTTGATCTATTGAAGCAGTAAAATAAGCAGCATCTGACTTCCTGCGACATCTCTCTTCCCTCGCAGCTTCAGGCGCCGGAGGTTCGTTTCCAGCCGCAGCTCGACCAGCTCAACGCCATGGGCTTCATCAACCGCGAAGCCAACCTGCAGGCGCTCATCGCCACAGGGGGGGACGTCAACGCGGCCATAGAGAGACTGCTGGCCTAACATGCTCAGTTCGTTTAGGGGTTGAGGTTGGAAGACTATCAGAGTTGGAGATTGGAATTCGAGATTTAAAAATAAATATTAATAAAAAAGTAATAAATGAATTCAGTCTGACATGTCCCCTTAATGTCTCTGACATTAATGTTTTGTGCTAAATGCTGCGGTTGTTCTGCTGCCATTGTGTTTCTCCTTCCACCATTTGTCACTGCATTATTTAATTCTAAAGTATTGTCTTCAGGTGGTTTGGAAACAGGGTTGTCCGAGTTGGTTGGGTGATGATCCTTTGTGTTCTCTTTCTGGGTTAACCAGCCTGTTTTTAATGTGATTTTTTTCCACTCGTGAGCCTTAATATTGCCTGGTTGACAGGGGTTCAAGTTATCTGTATGATCCACATTTATTTACACTTTGTGTTTTCTGTCACCAGAACTGTTAAAAGAACTTAAAGGGGCAGTAAATGATTCTCGAGAAAGCTAGCTTCTCTCTTTGTTGTTGTTGTTATGAATTTTACTGCTCTGGCCGGGCCGCAAACCTGGATCCTCATGTATGGGAGTCCGACGTACTGACCACTAGGCCAAAACCGCGGCGTTGCAGCATCACCCACCAGCACGTCTCCTAAGGTGACGGTAAATGTTTACAAACTGCACAGTGTTGTGTGGTGCGTTCCGCACCATTCTGGGGTTTTTGATTTACGGAGCCGAAAAAAAACATCTAACAGACGGTGAGGAAACCTCCGGTGATTTTTACAAAATTGTGTATTGCTTTAGAATCGCTTACCGCCCCTTGAATCGGCTTTGTATGGTTGTATGTGCTGCCTAAATGTTTTCAGGGAAAGGACGAAGTGAAAGTTACCAGGTTGTAGGACCAAGGCTGTAGGACCAAGGCTATGATACTGTAACGTTAGAATGGTGTTGGCTGATGAGACTATAAACTGTGGATGGAACGAGGCACACATCACTTCAATATGTCCGGTTACATAACACCATTGCTGGCAGTGGCAGCGGCAGCATTGTCAAATAGCATTATTGCAATATTGGATATAAATGATTTTTGTGTGACCCGACTGGTTTAAAAAAAATTAAAATATAAAAATCCAAGTAATTAGCTGGAACAGTCATTTCTATCCTATTATAATTATTACTGATTACAGAAGCCATTTTACAATTATACAGTTGTGTATTTCCATACAAGTAGTTTCAAGCCTAAATGTAACTGTTGCGATCTGCAAACGGTGATGTGAGTAATCTTTTAGTGTTTGTCTACCTATGGACTTTTCAACCAAATAGATCCTTGTTTATTCTTAGTACAATTTTCTTTCACAGTGGCAGTTTGGACGGTGACGTGTTAAATGTATTCTTTGATTCAAATTTTTTTTCTGAGTTGAGTGCATTCTGAAAAATTATTGCTGAAAGATCTAACTGATTAATCTAAAACCACCCCTCAGAAATCAAAATCAATTTCTTTAATGTGTTACTCACTGACAGTTCTGTGCAGAAAAATAATAAATAAATAAAACAGAGTAAATCTTGTATTAATAAAAAAAATTACCTTTTTGTTGCCACGCTCCTTTTCAAAGTGTATTTTTTTCTACCTTACACAGTCTTGTATTCTGAAAGTTTTTATTAGAATTTTTAATATGAAACTTTAAAAATCTGGTAGATTATCTCATATCTATGATAAGATGTACCTGAGAGAATGTTCAGATTTGACACAGCAGCACAAACTATTAAAAGCAAAAGGGTTGAATTGTACTAATATAGAAAACTGATAAAACTACTATAAAGATACATTTAGTGGAGTACAAATAAAGTGTTTAACACTGAAATATTGTTGGACGAAAAGTGCCACAACAATGGCAATACTTTAGTGTCACATTTAGCTTTATACAATAAACAGCTAAATAAATAGATCAGGGGAAAAAAGTTGTCAATTCCATGCCTACAATTCCCACAATGCTATCCATTCGGAAATGGGAAGAAAACGTCACAATCAGCTGACTTGACTGCGTGTGTTGATGTGTAGTCTCGTGACAGTTTGAAGCGATTTGTTTAGTCACAAAATTTATTACATATTATTTATTGTTTTTGCTTTATCACAAGTCAGTCGGTGCGGAGCTATGTTACGACCGAAGGCGTTGACTCAGGTTCTCAGCCAGGCGAACACGAACGGAGTCCAAAGCACACTGTGAGTACGGTTAGCCATGCTAGCCTTAGCTAGCTAGCTAGCTAGCTGCATGCTAGCGAGATGCTAATTGATAAGAGAATGAAGTTGTTGGGGCTTTTTTGATGTTTGATGTTGTGACAGTTATAACTCTGGGCTTTTCATACACATGTCGTGATATTTACACGACGAACCTCAACTCCTCTTCCAAGCGCTGCGTTACATGTAGGCTAAAATCATCAACATCATCCAACTCTATTTATATACAGTGTTTACAGCTGTTTCTATATGGTATCATTATAACTATACAGTGTGTAAATATTACATGCTACTTTCGAATAGTAGTCAAGTCGTACCTTCATTGACAGTTAGGGTTCTTACTGATTTGTGTCGTTGTTTTTTTAAGTGTTGATTAATCTGCCAGCCAATCAAAAAAACATATAATACTAATATTTATATATATACAGTATATGACAAAATGAAATGATGTCTAAATTTGCTAATATATGTAATCATCATGTGCTTTCATATTTGTCTTATAGCAATAATTATGGCCTTGGTGTTCATTAAAACAGGTGTTTAAAATGATCTGTAAAAGTTGAACCTACAAACACGTTTGGCCCTGTGACCATGACAAGGTTATTTTAACTTGTAGTATCAAATCAGCAACATCAAGTCATGGTAACTTACATGTTCATGTAAGTTAGACATAATATATTTAATATTTAGTATATACTTTGATTTGATTGGTAACCGCGAGTTGGTCCTTCCACATATTCACTACGAGGGATGTCCAACATGTTAGGGAAGCTAATTGTAGGGCTGGGCAGTGTGGCCTCCAATTTTTTACCCCGGTAAAATTTGAAGCAACGGTACGTGCTTCATATTTGTTTTTTCTTCAAATTTCAATATGAATGCTTCTGAAGAGGTAAAGGTATGGCAACTGCATAGCAGCTATTACTGCACTTTTAGCTGTATTACCAAGACATATTTCACATAGTCCAGAGGTATTTAAAGGAGATTTGTTGCGCAAAACTCCATAATAGAAAAAAAGATAAGAAACCCTTTCTCAAGTAACATCTCTGAATAACACCTTTATTTTCGCAAGATACAATAAAATGAAGCTGCACAAAGTGAAAATAAAAATTGATTTCAAGTACAACATCTCAGTGTGCGTCTTTACTAGGCCTCGTATAAGAAAGTGATGTCTGATATGCAGAGCCAGTGTTTTTTTATTACGACCACTGCGCCAGGACCGGTGTACTTTGTTTACTGTTTATACCGTCCACCCCTACTTGATAGAGATAAAAAATCTACAGTTCACAGTTTGCGGTTAAAATCTCACATCCAACCAAACATTCCCACCAGCCTCCTGAACAACGAAGGTTCCCTACTGGCGTACTCCGGGTACGGCGACACCGACGCGCGGGTGACGGCCGCCATCGCGAGCAACATCTGGGCCGCCTATGACAAGAACGGCCACCAAGCCTTCAATGAAGACAAACTCAAATTCATACTCATGGATTGCATGGTGAGGAGTTCTTCTCAAACCACTGACGTGCTGTTGGTTGTCAGGTGTTTTGGCGATCGGGGCACTTTTGTCATTGTCTCTCCATGTGTCTCTCAGGAGGGGAGAGTTGCCATCACCCGTGTAGCCAACCTTCTGCTGTGCATGTACGCTAAAGAGACGGTGGGCTTCGGGATGCTGAAAGCCAAGGTGAGAGCGTCAACGCATTAGCAGCCGGTGCTGCTGTCAGCCGTCCAATGTCACCATATGACCAATGTGTGGTATTTTCACTGTGGCTCATTTGTATATTCAGAGATAGTGGACTTTTCCCAATTTCCAGGTCCATGTCATCACCAGGTAAAATCAATAAATTTTTTACATTTTGGGTTTATGGAGATTACAAAAGAGCAGGTACCACCTTTCACCACCAGAGGGTTTGTTTTGAAATGTACCATAATTCAGTCATCAAGGTCAGCGGATGTGGCTCCTACGATTATGATTGGTCAAATATTCATTTTTTAAATTTTTTGAACACATCGCATCAGTTTTAAATATTAAACGGGGGAAATGGGTCGGGACAAAGATGCATGTGACAGACGGTTATTGCACTCTGTAAGCCTAAGAATTCTAACGTGATCAATGTAAGCAATCATCAAGCCATCATGTGATACTGGTTGGTCATGGTTGGTTCAGAACTGTCACACCTCATGGTAAACTTCAGAATGTATCTTTAGGCCATTTTGTGTTCAAGCATGGCAGTACGTCTTGATTATTTTTAATCGGACATGATTTGAATAGGATTTTTATTACGAATGCTAACATCTGCTGAGCTCACAAGTGGGGAAAAGAGTGTGTAGTAGAGAACCTGGTGTTTTGGCACACTGTCTCAGTGCAGAGTAGTTTCGTCCTCAGTGTTTTCTGAAGGAAAAGGAAAAAAAAGAAGACTCAGCTCCAGTTGTAGGCTGCAACTAAATCTTGTTTCAAATTATGAATCCGTGGAAAAAAAATTCCAATAGCAGTTTCCTGGAGCCAAAGATGAAATCATCAAATGCTTGGTTTTTTAGGAAAAACTGTCCAAATCTCAGATATTAAATTGACTATGATATTAGAAAAGATTAACAGCACATTGTCACATTTGAGAAGCTGAAAGGATTAAATATTTGACATTTTCGTGTATGTTTTTGTGTTAACAGGCAGAAGCACTGGTGCAGTACCTGGAGGAACCTTTGACCCAAGTGGCTGCGTCATAATGAACATGTTTGCGTCGCTTCTCTTTCTGCCTGGATGAGAAAGCATCACTTGATCAAACATGGACTACTGTAACATTCTGTCTGTTCACAGTACGATGCATATATATGAGTGAGTGAGTGAGTGAGTGAGTGAGTGAGTGCGTGCGTGCGTGCGTGTTGGGGGTTCTTCAGTGTATTTATAAATATGGTATTGAAACTAACAACTTGTTTGAGTTTTTAACCGTTTGTCTTCACTTGTGAGTCCATTTGTTTAATGATCCGCTCCAGAGTTCATGTCAGCATGACGTCTGCGTGTACAACTGCTGAAATGATTTTACTATCAGCCGCTCTCACAGCTGATTCACTCATTTGCAGTTTTCTCTCTGGCTTTTGCAGAAAAGTGAACAATTTGAATCGCATCACTGGCCTGAAATGCATATTATGAAGTGTATGGAGAGTTATGAGAATAAGAATTTCTGTCTCATTAAATTGCAATCAATGTAATTTGCTGTGTTTTTTGTTTCAAAGCTGTCAAAAAAACAGTTTTTGGACTAATATTCATACTTTTTGCGTTAATGCTCTATACTGGCTTTATGCATGTAGGCACAAAAAAAGAGAGATCACCTTCAGCAGGAAAAGGTCAAAGTTGGAACAAAGTTTGAAAACAGTCCTACGCTGTTAAGATGGCTCCCATTTCTGAAGGGTACTGTTGTTACAAACAAGCACGTCATAATACTGTTGAAATAGTTATCCAACATCAACCAGTATTCATTTAAAAATGTATTACATCATGTCCTGCATCACAAACCTATGATCTTTTGTATTTGTAGCTGTGAGATATTTTCCTATAGAAAATCACATTATACAATGTTCATTTTTTATCATATCAAGACTTTTTGACTATTTATCTTCGCTCACTTGAATCAAAACCGTAGAGCCCCAGTGTGTAATCTTTTTAATTTTCTGGCGGCATCTGATGGTAAAGTTGCAAACCGCAACCAACTTCCATTTGAACGTGAATGTGACGTATTCTGGACAGTTTTCTGCAACCGTATTTAATGCCGCGTTCCATTACACCTCGGAACTAGCCCAGGGGTGGTGATTTTTTTCCGACAACCCAAGTGGCAGTGGAACCGGAACGCAGAATAACACAAAGTAGCAGACATGACGACTTACACGGAGGTCGGGTCCCCCTAATGTAACTACAGTATATGTAACTCACTCAAAGTTGGAGAAAGAGCATTGGTTCTTTTTTGCCGGTGATTATACATATATCAACACATAGTTATGGACAATATATTAAATTTCTGTGAATAGGTTCTTCTAAATATTGCACACTGTAGCTTTAAATGAATATAAGTAAAAATGATTTTAGTGAAACAGTCGGTAAGTATTGTCAATAATTACAAGATATTTTGCTAATTTACTGCATAAGTATTTAATATGAGGAGCCCCGAAAAATATTTTCCTAATTTAACACCATCCAAATCCTAGTATATATATATAGCACATTTCACAGAACATAGTTCAACAAATCGCTGCACATTCATGAAATTAATCAAATAAATACATATAACCAAATGAAAATATACCACACTATAAAATACACAAAAGGTAATGCACAAACCATAAAAACTCTCAGGTGGTGTAGGAGGTCACAAAGATATTGAGGTCCCACCCCATTTAAAGATTTAAACACAAACAATTAGATCTTAAAATCAATTCGCTAAATGACAGGGAATCGAACAGTCAGCAGTTTTAAAGTTTAACGGTATCCTGTTCTGTCTGTGTTGCCTTGACCTTTTTCTGCAAAGAGAAAAGTGAAAAACAAGAAAGATTACAGATTCATTAAGTCATTATATCAGATTTAAAAAGTGGATCAGAAAAAAAGAGGTGATCTTTATTGGCAGACGGAGACAGCTCTTCAGGGTGTATTTTCCTTTTTGCATTCAAATAGGAAGACTTTGCCTTTCTGCGTCCTGCATGCAGCCGTTTGATTCGTCCACCAGGAGGCACCTGACCTGACAGTCCCACCTCAGCCCTACACCTGGGAGTTGCATTACCTGTCCAACCTGCACCTACACTAGCTCCCATTACTAGGACAAACCTCCGCCCCTGCTCCACCACTCCCTGACACAGCCCCCGCCCGCTGCAGAGAGGAGCAAACCTGGATACACATGTCTTGTTCAAACAAGCCATTTTTTCTGTGCACTCAGAAAGGGAAGGGTGGTGAAGGGGCAGGAAACCGTGTGACTCGCAATTAATGTGTCACAACATTTTTTTTGCAGACCCTGTTCTTCTCTCTCCCAAAGCCTGAGGATCTGAGAGGCAAGTGGGCCTCGGTGTGAGTCTGTGAACGCCGGACACACACGCACGACAGTGACCTGCAGGGCGGCGAACACTGAATGGACAGAACATGGGGTCAGACGAGGCCTACAACTTTGTCTTCAAGGGTGAGTGCACCTGTTCTCCTGCTTAACACTGATTCCGATCCCCGGGGGACGCTACTTTTTAAGAGTCTGTCACTCTGCAGTGTTGCTTTGTCCTTGAAATCAAACTTCCTCGTTTATTATTAACTTAGTAATCAGTCGTTCAGTGTAGCACAATAATTCATTCTTCTTTGCAGCAGCGCAAGGGGGACTAGATGGCTCTTTAACAGGTGCAGGAGAGAAAGGAGATCAGGTTCAGAAATTCTATTGTCTTTTTAAAGGCAAAGTCAAAATAACTCATGTAATAAGTGATGCTGGAGTTTGATGGCAAAATTGGATATGCACATGTTCAAGTCAGTTGTTGCATTAACGCACAACACATTTGCCTCCAAGGTCTTTCAGGGCTCCATGGCACCTAATGGTTAAGAAACATGCCGCATATCATTAAAGTCCCTGATTCAATTCCAGAAGCAGACCTTTGTTTGCATGTCTCTCTCTCTCTCCCTCCTCATACATCCTGTTCATCCTTACATAAAATTGAAATTTTACAACCTACGCATGCCTCCGACCTCTTCCCTCAATTCAATTTGGACACCTTCGTGCCAAGGGATGAAGGAAGTCAGTCCCAAAAATTAGAAGCCTCTCCTGCCGTTTAAAGGATTCAGAACTTTGAAACTTTGTTTCACTGCAGAGAGTTTGACGGATACAATTGCCACGTTTGTGCGATAATAATTTTAAAGCCGCATCCTGCAGCTGGTTAGCTTAGCATGAAGCCTGGATGCGACACAAACATCCTGCCTCACCTCTGAGGCTCGCTAATGACCTCTGTGAAGAATGTTGTGTTTTTATTAGTTTTTTTTTTGTTTGTTTGTTGGTTTATTGGCAAGCAGAATTACAGACTTGGTGGAGGGATTGGGCCTGGGGCTGGGAAGAATTAAAAGCTGACCCCCCCCTTTCTCTTCACTTTCTTTAACTATGTTCTTATGACAAATTGATTATTTCCTTTTTTTCCTCTTATAATTCTACTATAAGAACTAGACAATCGTGTGTGCAATTGCTTGGCGCTGGCAGAGGTTTTTGCGCTCTACCGAGGGCGATTCTGGTGAACATCTTTTTGTTTGTTTGATTCGTGCGAGTGTAAAAGTGACAAGCTGGGGGGGGGGGGGGGGGGGTTTCGAGGATTTATGTGTGGGAGAAAACCTTCGAAGAAGCAGCAACAGAAGATACATCCCTCTTCCAGTTGTGAATAGTCTTAGTAAACCGATTGCTATCGTTGAATAAACTCGCTCACTAATGAGGCGCTCCTTGCAGTGCAGTGTGCGCTATCTTGGGAGTATGTGAAAAATGTCTTTGCATCCCCGGACTTGCTGATAGCTCAGAGAAACTAATCAGAGAAATCTGATTGTACGGTGTTTGCTCGGAATGTGAACCTGGGAACTCGTTGGTCCACGCGAAGCACATGGGCCTAGCTGTGTGAGAACACTGTGAAGTAAGTGCTGCTGCTGCTGCTGCTGTGAGGTTTCTCTTTTCCTTTTCAGTCCTGAAGGTCATGAGCAGGAAAATGTAATCCTCGCTGCAACGCATCAAGTTTGTTCCAGCCTCCTCAGAAAACCAGTCCGCCATGGAGCGCGACGGCCTCTTGTCCTGCATCGCCATAGAAACCAGGCTTATTGTTTGCACAGGAAGTTACTCAGTTGTAGAAGTGGAGGAGAACAGACATTCTTACCCGACACACAAGGCGATATAGTGATGTGGCTTCGGCGCGATCTGTTAAACATATAAAGTAAGTTGTAAAACATTCTCTGCAGTGACCTCAGACTTCTGGTTAGACATACTGTAATTCAAAAACCGGGGGGGGTTATTCGTGCACCTTTACGGAAATCGGTAGATGTTCAGGTAAACAAAAGAGCCAGCATTGTTTTAGCTGCACGTGTCATTTCAGGAGAAGCGATTTGTAAACTCCACTTGGTAAAGGAAACTCTTCACAAGCTCCAGTTCAGTGACGGTTGAAAAGCTTTCCGTCTGTTGGAGAGGCTCATGTGAAAAGATTTGAAAGTGGCAGCGGAATGACGCAATGAGCCTCGCAGTGAGACACTTTTCTGAACTTTGTGCAGCTCAACTTTTATACCAACGTGAATGAAAAGTCCTTAAAAAACAATCAGCAAAGTCCATCTGCTGATGAAGACTATGTTCAGCTACACATGAGAAATGATCAGGTCCGCGTAGAAGAAACAATACTGCAAAGACAGGGCGAGTTTGTTTGTAAGGCACATTTCAACAACAAGGCAATTCAAAGTGCTTTACATAAAACATTCAAAGCAGAAACAAACATAAAATGACATGAAACTACAATCATTAAAAAGAGAAAATAAAAACATTCTAAGGTAGAATAAGAAAGGCGATACAAGTTACAGTGCACTACAAGAAATGTATAGATAGTTCATTTACTGCCAGGCAGCGGTAGTCCTGCAGGAGACCTGCAGTTTTCTGGGAGTTTGTTCCAGGTATGTGGATCATAGAAACTGAATGCTGAACTTTAGTTCTGACTCTGGGGACAGAGAGCAGGCCTGTCCCAGACGATCTGAGATGTCTGGATGTTTCGCAGCAAAGCAGAAGTTCAGAAACGTGTTTTGGCCCTGAACCTTCAGTGCTTTGTGAACCAACGGTAGCATTTTGAAATCAATTCTATGACAAACAGGAAGCCAGTGTAACGATCTGAGGACTGGAGTAATATGATCTAGTGTTTTTGGTCTTGTCGAGGACTCGGGCAGTGGCGTTCTGAGTTAACTGTCTGATCGACTTCTTCAGGGAGACCTGTGAGGACACCGTTGAATATGAATACATGGAAAAAATGATGAATGCAAAGGAAAACTACTCCATTACTACAAGTAACAGTTCTGCATTTAAAATCTTCACTTAAGTAAAAGGTGTGTCAGTATTAGGACACAAGATGCACTTTACCTTACACTCCTTGGGACTGTTTTAGTTTCTGAAACAAAGGTTCACATGAGAGGTTTTTTTCTGTATATTTAAAAAAAGAAATTCAGAGCAGAAAGTGTTTGTAGAGTTTTACAACATTTGGAGGAATATACAAGATGCAGCACTTTTGTCCTCCCGGTTTAGTAGAATATGTTTATTTAATTTTAATCAAGTCATGCACTGAACAAAAAGATTCAAGATGTCATTTTTTCAGGAAATTAGAAACAAACATGCCTTTGTTAAAGAAAAGTAAAAGTAACACCTCAATATTTCTAATTCAAATCCTCCACTTCCACTTCTCTGCCCAGGCAACGAATGTTGTAGCCTGGCCTGTGCTCGACTTCCCATATTTTGTAACCGCCACTTCCTGATATTTTAATTTTCTGAATAAATAAATAAAACAGGTGTTCCGTGTGGCGTATTTACTCTGTGACAGCCTGCAGCTTAGAATAAACGGATCACCTGTATGGGTGAATTTCGTATTGTCAATAATCTGGTGTTTACTGTTATAGGCAAAACATCACATGCATGTTGTTCTCCGATATTGTAATCAATAAGTCCTCCCTGCATCCCTGAGTTGAAATGATGAACTTATTTACAGTACCAGAAGGGTGTGTGAGTAACCGCAGTCTCATGTAGCTACAAGTGTTGATTCATGGGGCAACCAAAAGGAGACACACCTATGGACTAAAAGCTATATAAGTCGTCAGGATTGGTCCATATTTGTTTTGTCTCCTTTATGTGAGACGAACTGGATTTAATTGTGCAACGGCCAACAAACCCCAAAACCCGGAACTCTAATTAAAGTGGCTGTGTGGTTTGTGTCCTTTCCAGTGGTTCTGATAGGTGAATCTGGTGTGGGAAAGAGCAACCTGCTGTCGCGATTCACCAAGAACGACTTCAACCACGACACCCGCACCACCATCGGGGTGGAGTTCAGTACGCGAACGGTGCAGCTCGGCAGCTTCACCATCAAGGCCCAGATCTGGGACACGGCGGGACTGGAGCGATACCGGGCAATCACTTCTGCGTGAGTGCCAAGGCCCATCACAAGCTTTTATAGATATTACTGCATATACCTGTGACCTCATTCTCGCATAAACGCTCACAAATGTTTTATCCATACCACATCTGTATTTCTGGGTTATGTTTCCAAATTCAGAATATTTTTTGTAAATCAGGGCTGCACGGTGGTGTAGTGGTTAGCGCTGTCGCCTCACAGCAAGAAGGTTCTGGGATGGAATCCACCAGGGCCTTTCTTTGTGGAGTTTACTTGTTCTCCCCGTGTATGCGTGGATTCTCTGGTTTCTCCGGCTTCCTCCCACAGTCCAAAAAACAAGGAGATTGGGGTTATAAGCGATTCTAAAGCAATGCACATTTTGTAAAAATCTGCAAATATTCCCCCACCGTCTCTGAGATGTCGCTTTTGTGTGTGGGCCGAAAAAAATCTGGGTTTTCGGCTCAGGGGTGTGGTTGAATGTCCTTCCTATCTACTATTTCTATCTACTATTCCTTGACCTCAGTCGAAAACATCTTTAGGTCAAGGAAAGGTGTAAAGGAGAACTCATAGGACTTAGGAAAAGCCGACAGCGGTGCTCAAAGAATCCGACTCCACTTTCGATATACTACATCATTATGCGACGGCGGATGTTATTGACGTGCATCTTCCGTGGTGAAACTACAAATTTCCAAAGATGGACTGCAAAAAACCCAGCGGCTGGCTTTTGTGTGACATCAGATGTAAATTATTCATATGCAACAGTAACTTACATGATGACGTGCATCTCTTCTGGGTCATATTCATACTCTTCTACTTTTTCTACTTCTACTTCGGATTGAATCGTTTTTTTTCGTGCATGGCGCGTCATGTTAAATATCGCTGCCGCAATGAATTGTGGGGCATCTATATCTCCTGTTCCTTCGCACAGGAAGGTCCACTGTACCCTATGCTAAAGGAGATAGGAAAGGAAGCGTTGAAGCTCCTTTCCTATGCATTCTGATCAAACACTTCTGGGTCTCTTCAAGATATAGGAAACTTCCTAAGCCAATTTGACAATTCAACCGTACCCCAGCCCTGGCTGCAGTTTGTTAAAATCAATCATGACAATTTAAGAAACCTGCTAGGGTTTTGGCCTAGTGCTTAGTGCGACGGACTCCCATACCCGAGGACCTGGGGTTCGCGGCCCAGCCAGAGCAGTAAAATTACAACAACAACAAAGAGAGAAACAAGCTTTCTCCAAAATCGCTTACTGCCTGTTTAATTGGAAACTCTAAATTGTGTGAAAGAGAGTGAATGGTTGTTTGTCACTGTATGTTGGCCCTGCGATACGCTGGCGACCCTTAATGGATAAAGCGGTACAGACATTTCTACAGATTACACCAACATGACATTTGGTGTACACGCTCACTCAACTCGACAACGGCATTCGAAACTGTACAAGTGTACAGTTTCTCCCGGAGGCAGACAGAAAGTCCAAACTCTAGAATACACAAAGGAACTGAGCTTGAAGTGCAAAGCGGCAAGGGCGCTGAACAGCAGTACGAGGTTAAAGACTGAGGAAACAAACTGACAGAGGCCTGCGAGCACAGAGACCGAATACACAAGGGAGGTGTGGGGATAATTAGGACAAAGGTGACACACATTAGGGCAGGGCAGACATTAGCATATGTACAAATCCAGGAAGTGAAACATCCAGACATATAAGGTAGAATTATATATAAAAATAAAACAAGAAATACTAAATCCAAAGAGTCACTTGAGAGGTTCTAGAGGGGCAGATCGTGACTTAACCCTGGTCAACATGTGTTGCACTTGTTTGGTTTTACCATCTGGAAGGAGATGAAAATCTGTGCCAGGATGATTTTAAGCAGAATTGATCTTTACAATTGCTGCAATATGACATTTATTTTCAGTTATTAAGCTGCATTATGGAGGTATTGGACATACAGGTTAAGAAAAACAAACTTTAACTTGAAATAATTATATACTAAACTACCCCCAAGGTGCAAAATGGAAAAAGGAAAAATCCGAAGAGAACAAAACTCACTTATCTTAAAAAGAACAATTTTATTGTGTGAACCAACATGTTTCAGTTTGAGATTAGCTTAGTATAAAGCTAACCAACCAATCAGAAACCAAAAAAATAACAATCTCACTGATTTAATCTTCTTTGTTAGCACAATGAGTGTAGAGTAAAATCAAATATTAAGAAAAACCATTGTTGGTAATTCTTGGTTAATGGAGGTAGACAGAAGATGTACATTGCATTATTCATTTGTTATCAATAAAGCTTTTGGCTTTGTTCATAAATAATCCGCAACTTGTGAATCCCACGTGTATGTTTTTATTTAAACATACACACAAGCAGGCACGCAAAAATGAAGGACAGTTTTTTTTTTTTTAAATTAACATTTGAATGTCAGCATCTTAAGGTGGTTTAGCATATCAGCTGCAACACACACAAGGACACATTTTCTTCTCCTGTCAGTTTCTAACAGCTACACAAAATCCACTTGGTTAGAGCCAAGACGTTTATTTGAACGCTCAGCTTGGTGGTTCTCTTCTATCTGAGTGTGCCCCTGATTCGTATTATTTATTTTTTTGTTGTTTGAATTAAACTGGGAGGATTAACAGTGTGGAAACTGGTTTTAAAACAATAGAGGCATGTCAATTTTATTTTTAAGACATGGGAAAAATCCTGGGGATATGCCACACTGGTGGATTAGCTCCTTTCTGACTGCTTAGCTTTTGGAGTAATTACTTACCGACTTATTCCAGTATGCAAATTCCCACTCCCATGGAATTTCCAATTTGTGCCGTAACAAGCGGCTAAAACCTATTAAAGTGGAATTAATTATGCCGCTGGAAGAGTGGAGCAGAAATGTAATAGTAACAGCTGCATCGATTGGGTCGAAACTTTCGCCAGAAATCGCCAGTCATTATGGTTCGTCTCAGTCGCCAGCAGGAAAAGATGGGACAGGGATCAAAGCAGCTGTAATCAATATTTTCTGTCCTTATTTTTGTTTAATGTTTATTGCTAATCCACATTGTGTACAGACTGCACTTGTTCATACAAGCAACATTGTTTTCCCATTTTCTTATTCATACAATAACATTAATAACAATAAGCAGCAACCAAGCAACATATAATTGTAATTATTTGGCGGATTCTGAATACATTATGGTGAGGCACCGTAGCAAATATAAAGACTTAGTTAAGAGACCAAAAAGCAAACCAGGAGTCAAAAGAGAGAAGAAAAATTCCCTATGAAACCGCTACTTTTACATTATCAATATATGTGACCCCTCATCCCACCGCTTCCTCCCTCAGGCCCAAGTGTTTCAAAACCGGTCCCCATGCCCTATCAAACACACTCTTCCTCCCTGCATTCGTGAATCTGAGCTTCTCCAGATGGAGGACTTCGCCCAGCTCTCTTAACCACGTCTCAAATGAAGGCGCAGCATCGGACTTCCATAATCGTAATATACGTTTTTTTGCCAGTACAGTACCCAGATACACTGGCCATTTGTCCCTGCCAGAGTTCAAAGCAGTGTCATTTGTAGACCCCAGAATGGCCACAAGGGGGTTGGCTTTCCACTGCTTGTTGAAGCCTTTTGAGTAGAAATCAAATACAGAAGACCAGAATGGGTGGAGGTTAGGGCACGTCCAAAATTGATGTGTGAGGGTGCCTTCTTGGTTCTTACACTTATTACATAATGCTGATACACTGGGATACATCTTGCTTACTTTAACTTTTGAGTAATGCAACCTGTGTAATACTTTAAATTGTATTAGATTATGTCTCGTATTCACTGAGCATGTCTTGCGAACAAGATTCCGCATGTCTTGCGGAATCATGTTCGCAAGACATGATTCCCAGAATTCCTCAGTGAGGGGCACCCCCAATTCTGTCTCCCACTCAGTTCTTGACCTATCCGTGCTGGTTGGTTCATGGCTGATCAGTGTCTGGTATACGATTGCCACTGCTCTTTTGCTGCCTGGCCGAACATTAGTTATGTTTTCGAGTGTGTAATTCCGTGGTATGTCTGCAAATGTAGACAAGCAAAACTGAGTAAAATGCCGGATTTGCAGATATCGGAAAAGGTGTGAGGCTGGGAGGCTATAGTTGTTCATTAATTGCTCAAAGGACATGAAGTGCCCCCCCTGATACAAGTCAAACATTCCACTCCTTTTTCCCACTGGAGAGCAAATACAGGATCTGTCCCTGACGTTTTAAAGGCATGGTTGTCGCAGATAGGGCTGTCTATGAACATATCTGGAATTTTCAAGTATAATTTAATCTGCTTCCAGACTTTCAACGAACTGTGTACTAGAAAGTTCCCTCCGTATAAAGACTTGTTTGTCTTAACAGGGCTGTTCAATAGGGCCGGGAGAGAGGTCCCGCAGCAGACTGAATGTTCTATAGAAAGCCAGGCTGGGGGATCCCCAACCATGCTCTCAGTGGATTTACCACTCCTCCAGAAAGCCAGCGTGTTTAAATGTGCAGCCCAGTAGTAGCTTCTGAAATCTGGGAGACCAAAGCCACCCTCTTATTTTGTTTTACATAGGTGTTTCTTGTTTATATGCACTGCTTTATACTGCCAGACAAAGGGAATTATAATAGTCTAATTTCTTAAAGAAGCTTTGTGGAATGCATGATGGGATTGACTGAAGCAGATGTAAGAATCGTGGGAAACCACCATCTTAATGGCGTTTACTCTCCCGACCAGTGACAGTGGGAGAGTCTTCCAGAAATCTATGTCCTGCTTCAATTGCGTTATTCTTAAGGTTCCAGTTCTCTTCGAGTAACCGTGCAGGTTTTCTGGATACAGTCATCCCTAAATAGGTGAGCCTGTCCTTAGTAACTTTAAAGGGTCCCGAGTCAAGAGCAGAGCTATCTTGGTGCAAATATACAGGCATTAATTCGCTTTTATCCCAGTTAATTTGAAACCCTGAGAAAGACCCAAAGTGGGTAAACAGCTCCATAATTGCAGGTAATGACTCACATGGGTTAGACATGTACAGCAAAACGTCATCCGCATACATCGACAGATGATGTTTTTGCCCATTAATAGAGACAGGTGATATTCAGGGGTGTTTTCGTATACCAGCTGCTAATGGTTCTATGGCCAAACCTTAAAACAAGAAAGGTGAGAGAGGGTCCCCCTGTCTGGTGCTGCGGTATAATGGGAACTGAGGAGCGATATCCTGGTTTGTGATCACACTAGCCGAAGGGTGAGCATATAAAATCCGTATCCAATCAATGAACCCCTTCCCAAAGCCAAAAGCCTCCAGGGCTTCCTTTGTCTTTATTTGTTTGTCTTTTTATAATAACATTGAATCGGAGGTCTAGTTGTCGCTTTTAGTGATGAACCGACGGAGAATTATCACCCCAACTGCAGCGCCGCTCATCTCTGCAGAGCTTGGCCCTCAGCTGACACCGTCACTGCTCTCACAATGTTGCTTCTGCCCATGGCAGCTACAATCCAACTTTACACTTACTGCACAGGACCTAATGGCAAACACACTGTCTAGTTTCGAGTGAACATAGAAGACACCAGACATGCACCTTAGGAGTTGGTAGAGACCAAAAACAGAGCTAAAGGAGAAATTATCTGACTTAAAGCGACGTTATGCGAATATGTCTTACTCTAAAATAGGAAGACTGAACCCTCTTGCATTCCCACTCCCTGAACGCCCGTTCTTGCACCATGTAACTTTGGTGAGTGGGAATGATCTACCCACAGGATGATGCCTCGCCGAATGATTGTCAATGGGTTTTGACTGACCCAGCAAAAAAACAGGACACCTGAATGTCACGTGAGGAGTTTTCTGTAACACCCATCTCCTCCAAACAGGTATTACAGAGGTGCTGTCGGAGCGCTGCTGGTCTATGACATCACCAAACACCTAACCTATGACAGTGTGGAGCGCTGGCTGAAGGAGCTGTACGACCACGCCGACCCGCACATTGTGGTCATGCTGGTGGGCAACAAGACAGACCTGGAGTCCGACCGATCTGTACCCAGCGAGGAGGCCAAGGACTTTGCAGGTACAAGTGTGACCCCTGCGCTGAAAATCACCGTGTGTGAAATGAAAACCGTATTCATGGATTCTTTGTGGTATCAAAATGAGAATGCATTCTTTTTGGTGATCAAAGATACATTATGTGATGTTGTCATTGAGTGCAACTTTGCAATTTCGGACACTGACAAAATCAGGGAAAGAAAATATCTGCAATTGACTAATAAATAACATATATATAAAATAACTAACTTAACACATTTGTATTATCCAGAAAAGAAAGGTCTTTTGTATCTGGAGACGTCAGCCTTGAACTCAACTAATGTGGAAGCGGCGTTCAACAATGTCCTGGCAGGTAATTCATTTTAATGTATTTAACTTTTTTCTCTAGGCTGCATGGTGGTGTAGTGGTTAGCACCTTCGCCTAACAAGCAAGAAGGTTCTGGGTTCGAATCCCGGTTCAACTAGGGCCTTTCTGTGTGGAGTTTGCATGTTCTCCCTGTGTATGCGTGGGTTTTCTCCAGGTTCTCCGGCTTCCTCCCGCAGTCCAAAGACATGCAGAAGGGGGTAGGTGTGAATGTGAGAGTGAATGGTTATCCGTCTCTGTATGTGACCCTGTGATAGGCTGGCAACCTGTCCAGGGTGTACCCCGCCTCTCGCCCAATGTTAGCTGGGATTGGCTCCAGCGCCCCCCCCACGACCCTTAAATGGATAAAGCGGTAGACAATGAATGAATGAACTTTTTTTCTACTTTGTTATGATGCAATGTGTTCCTTTAAAGTTTTTTTTTATTTTTTTATGTCTTAACCTCCTTTTCTCCCTTCTCCCAAAAGTTTAAAATTAAAAGTAAATGATGTGGACTGGATAAACACATTTTCCATTTAATATGCTGTAATAAGGCTCCGCTCACTGTGACTTTGAATTCGACTGTATATAGGCAGACCTCCTCTCCTCAGAAAATTCTATGTCAGGAAAAGGTCAGAATAACATGACCTGGGCGACCTGATAGCAGAATGGTTAAGGCGTGTTCCACTGGTTCGATTCCCATTCCCGTCCTCTCCCTCCCCCCATATTTCTTGTTACTATCCAATAAAGCCAGAGGCCAAAATAAAAGAAACACATTACGTGGGGTGATCTTGTGGAATGGACTGGATGAAGAAATCAAACGAAGTAAAAATATCAGACAGTTTGAAAAGCTGTACAAGGAAATTATTTTTTGAGAGATACAGGAATGAGGAACATGAATTTAAAACACGCTAATTTTATGTTGATTTGGATTATTGTTTTTTTTTCTTTTGAATGTGATATAGAAACAATTGATTATTGATCATTATCAGTATTATTAAAAGTATTATTGTATAGAATGGGGGTAGGGCTGGATAAGCATGTTGCTTCTCCTACTCTTTTTGGACAAATTTTTTTTTTATTATATTGTGGAAGGTTGTGATGTACACAGCAGGTTTCCTATTCCTGATATCATATGTATATTCACATGTATTTATTATTTCTATTTTTTTAACGTTTGAAATAAAGTATTTCCATTCAATTCAATTCAATACATTACTTTTGTTTTTTTCTGAGGCAACTATTCAATTGGCTTTCATATTTTGCTACTAAAGAAGCTGTTCTCTGTAATGTATGTCCGTTTCGTGCATCAGAGATTCACAGGAAGGTGAGCAGTAAGGAAGTGGTCCGAGGCTCCATCAGCGCCGTGTCCCTGAACAGCTCAAGAGCAGAAAACACGGAGGAGAGTAAACCCTGCTGCAGGAACATCTGATCACAGCCTCCATCCTCCATCAGTCCAGGGGCCCCTCAGGGTGGGCAACAGGTGGACTCCTCGTTCAACCATCACCCTATGCTTGAGCTTGTCAAGAGGCAGGCTACACGGCAACCGTGGGTACCGATATTAACGGTCCTGGCTTAATGATGTCTCTTTCAAATGACTGATTTACAAGTGTCACCCATCTGCATGATGCACAAAAGATGATCGATTAAATGTGAACGAATGTAGCTGAAAAACCAGCATCAGTCTTTTAGGTCCCTGCTTACCGCTGAACATAGGTCATGGGTTAAAAACTTAACTTTGTTACCTGTATAATAGTATATTTATAAACCATGCTAAAAAAATTGAAAAATCATGGCACATTTAATGCTTTAAAAGTAAAAGACACAAGACTTGTTCTATGTTTTCTTCAAATCAAGAGTCTGGTTGAATGTTTTATGTACGGTCTTGCTGTCGCCGCAGCGCTTGATGATGAGAGACATAAATGATTTGCGGAGACGGTTATCCAGATGTGTGTTACATGTGTTTTTGTGTAGAAGAATTTTCGTGTGATCAGAAATACCAGATGAGTAAGGTTTACCACCTCAGCAGTTACTCACTTTAAATGAAAAGCGCCACATTCTCCAAAACTGGAAAAAAAAAAAAATTTCCTTGTGGTAAGCTCAGCATCTCTGGAAAATCTCAAAGGTTGTTTTTTTTTAGCTGTTTCTGATCCCTGAAACCGTTCCACTCTGAAGGCTGCGCTGCCTCGAGGGTCGTAACCTTACAGGAACTTCCTAATGAGGTCTGAAACACCTGGAGACCTCAACATTAGAATATATATGAGGATGCGAAGATGTAGAAAAAGTTTTGGGGGGAGAAAAAATTATTCTGAGTTGCACGACATCCATGTCGGCCTTTAATCAAACATGGATATCAGCCGGTCTGTTTTGTCCTCGTCTGATATAAGGAAAAGTTCCTGTATATAAAATCATTGAAAAACAATACAAAAGGAGTGTATACCACCAGTAGGCGGCAGGGAGGCTCTGGGCTCTTTTTTTTGCAGTGTCGTAAATTCACTAAAATTATATTTTATTGACACGTTGAATCGTTAAATAGCTTTTTTCATGGGTTTTCCCACTCTCTGGGGTTTTATGGTGGAAAACACTGATTATACTGCTCGACATCATGTATATTGTCATACTGTTTAAACCATGTTTTGTGCTTTCTTTTGTTCTATTTTAATGCATATAATGGTTTATCTAGATAACAAATATGGCTTTGTACATATCTTATGCATGTATAATCCCACATTTCAAGAACTATATCTAACAGTAGCATCGTATATATTTTCTTGTCAATGTTACAGGCCAAAATGTTTGAGTCTAAATAGAATAGTATATGGTACAGTATAAAGTGAACTTCACCGTGTGCTTGATTTTAGCATTGATTTTAAAGTTACATTTCTGCTGTTTGGAGTTGGGAAGGACTGACAGTTTATACGTTTTTTAAATTGCTTTTAAACTGTTTGGATCCAAAACACCAGCAGAGTCAGAAATGATAAAACCGACACAGTCGTCATAATCCTGAATCCTGTTTTCTCTGTATCCTTGCTGTAAATTCTTTTAATCTCAATAAAGATTTATGCAAACACAGAATGTACGGAAGATAATTGAAACGATTTAACCGAAATACGTGTAAACATTTTCATTCAACCCTGGCACAACAATATTTCCGTACAGGCAAAGAACTTGGAAATCATTTTCTACATCTTAAAAAAGAGGAGTTCTAACATCAATCAATGGGAGTCCTTGCTTATCTGACTTTGAGAGCCACTGAACAAACTACAGTGTATGTTATTCAAGGTGACCTGCGGGTTCTGTGTTCACCATAGACTGTACTGGCTGCAGTTCACCTTGAGGGATTTGCCCCAAAAGGACAAGGAGGAAGAATAGAGGAGATTTGAATAACCCTTGTTTTTTTCATATTGGCTTTACTCCCTTCTTGTTTTTGGATCTCACAGACCCCAGTGTAATATTAGTAGTAGTATTTTTTTTCATGTTTAATGAAAGTGATGAAATATGAAAATGAAGAAACAGCACAACCACTGATTGTTTTCTGAATTAATTCTGTTCGTTATCATTAAATTCTCACACTAAAGGAGATTGAGGGTGCAATTTTTGCAAAATTTGGCATTTTTACTGTAATTTGAAACCCCCCCCCAACAACTTGACAATCATAGGAGTTGCAGATTAATTCTCTGTCAATCAAAAGTCAATATATTAGTAGCCTCATTTCAGTTCTACATGTTTTTTTTGTTGGATTTAAGAATGGATTTTGGATGGGGTGGTGCTGTGTAAAATGAATAAAAACATCACAGATCAGTACTGAGGAAAGTATTCTGTCTTCTACAGCAGGAGACTCCCAAGTCATCACATAACCAACACATCATTTTTCAAAACCACGTTTATAAGCAAATTCATGACGCCATTGGGAGTAATTGTTGAGTTATTAAGCTGGGCCCAAAGTTTCCATTAACCTCGAACTATCAGTATGACTTATTTTTACTTGGTTATATCATTATATCACTCTATCGTGTTCAGACACATATTTGCGTTCCGGCTGTCCCCCCCCAACTAACCTGAGGCTTTTTCTTTCTTAAACTTTCTTAACAGTTTTATGTGCTAACAAGACAGATGTGTGTTTTGTGCAAACAGTTCCCATGGGATTTCAAACACAACATGAAGACATTAAAATAAGAAAAAATGTCAACATAAATAAATAATTTGGTAGTCAACCCATTTAATATATGACTGATGGTTAGACAATAATATAGAAAACAAGAACAAAAAATATATGTATGCGAATTTCAGCATAGGAGGAACAGGGAATATATTAATTTCTATTGAGGAGATCATTGTATGATAGTTTTGTGACTTTTCCTATTATATATAGGAGTTGTAAAGTCCCAAAATATTGTTAAAATTCAAATGAGATATTTATGAAGTTGAATGTAGGAATTTATTTCCCATCCTGCACTTGTGTTTGTGGAATTTGCTTCTCAGTATCGGCACATTCACATGACATTACCTGTTGCGGCTCGGGGCCGCAGACGTCATCCAAGTGTACGACACGGCAGAAACCAAGTCGTGATCAACAGCGGCGCCGACCAATCACGCCCCGGCCAGCGACAGGTGTCGTTTGGCTATTGACCAGTGGGAGCGAAGGAGGGGCGGGACCGAGACGGTTGACGTTAACGTCGCAGCCTCGACAATGGCAAGTGACAGAAGGTGAGAGGAAGACGAGGCGAAAGTTTTTCAGCTGCAAGTTTCTGCTGGTTGTTTTTCTTTTTTAAATGCTCGGTAACGACAGCAGAATCGCATTCTTGTACCCGGACAGTGACTCAGCGTTTTCGCCGTTTTAGTGAGGATCAACCGTCTCTTTCGTGTGAGCTAAAGTCGTGAACGGGGGGTCGCTCGTTCGCTCGCTCGGTCTCGTAGCAGCTGAGTAGATTTGCACCAGAAGTTTGTTGTCCACTTCGACGACATTCACTTCGAGGAGAAACTATGAGCAACAGAGAAGACGAGTATGACTATCTCTTTAAAGGTGAGTCGTTTGTTTCCTTCTTTTGTCTCGAAGCTAAGTTGGGGGGAGCTAAACGTCGGACACCTGTTACGCGGCTGTCTCTTGTTGACCTAACAACAAGGTGTGCGACGACGTCCGCCAGACGTGGAGGCGAGGTGAGGCGAGGCGATGGCACCTGCCGTGAGCTCCCCAGCAACTTTTCACTGTTGCCGGCCGAGACTCGAGTTACGCCTAAAAAAAAAAAAATGGCGTCCCAGCCGTACGACCTGCGGCGTTGCCAGGCAGCTAACCCTCACGGAGACTCCACTAAATGGAGCGTGTGTCGCGTAGAGCAGCGTCTGCCGCGGGGGGCATCATCTGGCAGGTCGATGACGCAATCGTCTCGAGCGTCGGTCAGCGGAGGGGGGCGGGGCGGGCGGGCGCGGGGGTGGGGGTCGCGAGCCGAGTCAGGACGGCAAATCAAAACAGCGGCTGCTTAGAGAACAAAATAAATAGTTCGTTTTTTTGTTTTGTTTTTTGCACCTGAAGACTTAACGGTTCACTGGAAACCACCTGAGTGTGGAGCCTGAATGTATACAGTGCAGGTCAAACCAGGCAGACACTCAATAACACTTATTGTTCACTCTCAGCCAAAACGCTCTAAGAACCTGTTTAAGGGCGACAGTCGATCATTCGATAATCGATTAATCGTTTCTGGCAACTTGGTGAATAACTGCCCAACATTTTCCGAATCCAGCCTCTTAAATGAGTATTTCCTTATTGTCGTTGCCTCTTTATCATTTTCATTTTTTACCTCAAGATATTTGAAGACACCGTATTTCGTTCTGCAATCCTTTCTTTAAAGCAAATAATAATCAGAAACAATTTATAATGGAAAATAATCTTGACACTAATGATACGCAACATTTACAGACATTAGATGGCCTGCCTGGTGACCAGATAGTTTTAAAGCAGCAGCACAAATACGCATAAGCACAAACCCACAAAGTGTCCTGTGGTGCCAGTGTAACTGCGTTTAGGGGTGGAAGTGATTGTTCCAGTATGGCACAAAACAATACATGGTCGTTTTTACCTCGTGATAAGCACGGGGAAACGATGTGCTCACGGTCTGTACATATATAGACGACTAAAACAAGTGTGTGTTGTCAAACTGGAAATACCTGCATGAAACGTGTGCGTAGGCTCAGCGTGAAGCTCTGTCCAAGAGTATGGGGAAGAAGAGATTTTGCACCCACACTTGCCCAACCACGAGATACAAGTGACCTGGTTCCTGGTGAACCGAATAGCAAATTTTATCTGAATAATGTGCGGCGGTGCAAGAACAACTGATAAGGCAATCCAGTCTCTCGCTTGAACCAGGAAAGAGCTCACTTTATTGTTCTGGCTCGCCATTGTTCCTTCAATTACCCTCGCTTATCTAGTCAAGTTGGGTAGGGCGTCAGTGAGTCACTTAAAACTTAAACCTGCTGTTGGAGATTCCAGCGCAGGAAGTTGCGCTGCTGTCCCGCCGAACCCAAACCGCTGTCCTCGGACAGCACATGTCAGTGATGCGTATGAGCCATGACGCCGCATATTTATAGAAAACTGCTTCGTCTTGTCATCTCAAGACATCTCTCTTTTTTTTGATCAACTACCCAGTTGAGAAAGTTAGGTCAAAGCCAATCTGTCGGTGAATAAATACAGTTAGCATTTTTTTGGGAATCTCATTGATGCTTTTGATTTCAGAAAATCTGCAGAAATCCTCCCGCTTTAACAGAAGGTACCTATTTTATAGCCCGTCTTCACCAGCATTATTCACGGCTTTAATCGAATAGAAAATGGCAAAGATGAAATCGGATGTAGCAATTAAATTCATTCAGGGAGTCGTAGGCTTGGCTACATTACTGGGAGCAGGGTTGTATAATATCACAGGGAGGTGTCATATCTCTTTAGCTGAAGATTGCAAACCCAACAAAAGGGTTTGTGAATGGGTGTGTGATGCAGCCTGTCTGATGGCAAAGGACCTAGAAATGGTTGCTTAATGATTTTTGTCCTCCGCCCAAGAGCCTTTGTGTTGGACAAAATAGAGAATGACAGCGTAGTCCTTTTTTTTTCTCACTGTTGGCACATTCAGTCCTTATAGGCTTCACCTATTTTGATTGTTTTAAAGTCTTAAATGAGCGGGCTCTTAATGCAGACAGGTTTCTGCCTGTGTCTGTTGCACCACAGTAACACTTAACAAACCTTTAATACACACTGTTTCCCCAGACAAATGGCAGCGTTGCTTAAAAAGCGTGTGTAGACACACAGAGGTCGGGTTTGTTAATGCAGTTTCAACATTCCATCACAAGTTCCTATTTCTTAACAGCAGGGTTGGTGAGTCGGCGCGGTCTGTTCCTTTCCGCAGACTGACTCACCTGACGATTGTGGAAGTAGTTTTCTGACAAACACTCAACTTAACAAGGCCGAGAAATCCCCCCGCCTTTATGCAGGTTCACACGAAACGTGCATTCCCATCTCCATCTGACCTACATGGTTTCTTTAATGCATTTGTGAAGATATGACTCAAAATGTCAAGTTTTGCCCCTTTTATATCGCAATGGTGAAGAATCCTTCAAAAAATAATTCCTGGATCCAGATCCAGATTTGGATCCCTCCTAAAAGTTAAGCAACTGTTACCATATCTTTGATAAAATGTTAATGCAAATTCCTCCATAACTGTTTTTGAGTAATCCTGCTTACAAACAAACAAACAGACCAAAAAAACGAACCCATCACATAAGACCCAGGTAGAGGAGACACATTTTTCACAATTCTGCAATAAGCATTAATGGTATATATCGTAAATATAGTCATGAACCTCTCTTACCTCATGTCAGTAAAATGAAATCCCACATGAAGTTTATATTTAGACCAGCGCAAGGCCTTTTTTTTTACAGGTCTAGTCATTGTACGAGATATTGGCAAATTGATTCGATTTTTATGCTTTGTCTGGGAAAAGTTAAATGGTGGCTCCATTAACTCAAGCAATTTGGTGGAGGGTTTATCTAGAGGTTTTTCCACAATCTACTTTTGTTGTTAACGTATAAACATTTATTTACAGGTTTTTAACCATTGATTTGTGCAGACATGTCTCATATTCTGTCTCATTTCTCTGATTCACTGAGCTTCATCTTTATAAAATCACTAGTTCCACCTGGAGTCATGTACTAAATCAGACTTTATTTCATGAAGAAAGCAAGTGGTTCTAACATTTTTTTTGTGGTCAGTGGTAGTCCCCGGGGTTTCTGGTCTTCCTTGGCTGGCAGCCACAAATGTGCGTTGTTGGCGAGGCTGGCTAACTACTAGAAATATGAATCAAATTTAATCAGAAACAAGGGGAACCCCTCTTGTGTAACTTCTTTGTGCTTTAATGAGCTGCTAGACCAAAAGGCCCGGCGTGAATTTCCCTTTAAAGCTGCAGCCAAAAACTTTGCTGTGCTGCTCAAATACACTCTTCAAATGTCAATGAATGCATTATAGTCTATTCTCTATTTTTACTTTTCATTCTTCCTGTACACACTGAAAACGAGAAAACAAGTCAAGCCAAAAAGTTAACACTCCACAATGTGAGTGCCTATTTGGTTGTCTGAAATTCTCCTCTTTTTCCCCCCCTCTCCTGTAGTGGTGCTGATCGGAGATTCAGGGGTAGGGAAGAGTAACCTGCTGTCACGCTTCACCCGCAATGAGTTCAACCTGGAGAGCAAGAGCACCATCGGGGTGGAGTTTGCCACGCGCAGCATACAGGTAGAAGGCAAGACCATCAAGGCTCAGATCTGGGACACGGCCGGACAGGAGCGATACCGGGCCATCACTTCTGCGTGAGTACAACAGAGCTAATCATCAAAGAGCACAGATCCATCCACTTCACACGATGTACGCGCTCAGTTGGTGACAACGGCGGGTCTTTTTGAACGTGATCCAGCACACTCAAAGATCCATATGCATCAGTTAAGACAAGCGATACCTATACCTTCAGGTATTTGCTTTAATGTGCCTTTTTTTTTGGTCAAAGCTGTATCTCACAGTCACATGAGGTTTGGCTGTTGTATAAAATGTTGGGGTTGTAGCAGACATACACTTATAACCATTAGAAGCTTGAAACAACAGACCATTGTCTTGTGTCATTGTGATTATTTAAACTTAGTCAACCTATTGAGCAACTTTATCCTAGAAAGAGATCATCTGAAGTAGAGCTGCAACACTTAATCGATTGGTAACCGACTGCCAATTTAATCACCAACTATTTTGATTATTGGTTTAAGTAGTTTTTTATGAAAGAAAGTCAAAGTTCTACTTAAAAGTAAATATTTTCAGGTTTCTTTGCTCCTCTATGACATTAAACTGCATATCCTTGGTTTGTGGAGAAAACAAAACATCATCTTGGAATG
The DNA here is from genome assembly GCF_022379125.1 of Scophthalmus maximus. Lineage (NCBI taxonomy): Eukaryota > Metazoa > Chordata > Actinopteri > Pleuronectiformes > Scophthalmidae > Scophthalmus > Scophthalmus maximus. Next base: position 18,462,877 of record NC_061515.1, on the reverse strand, counting down.
ACACGAACAGGCATTCTCACCATTTTATGAGATTTTATGGACCAACCAAAACAACTTATTGATTAATCAAGAAAATAAATGACAGGAATCAATAATGAAAATAATCATTAGATGCGGCCCTAAAGTGATTGAAACTTCATAACCTTTTTATCTTCAGGAGGTGACGAGTTATTCACATCTTCCTCCTTATGTCATGGTCAAGTTGAGTCGTCTTCCTCTATGCAGCAGCCACTGAGGCACATACTGCGTCAAACCCTAGTAGGCAATGAGGAAGTAGACATTCTTCAATTAAAATAAGAAATGTCTGTCAATGTTCACTTGTGATCATAAGCTTTGTGTGCAGTTGCTTCAGCTTCGCAGTTTAATTTCCTTTGTTTCACTGTGTCTGCTGTCATTGTGTTCTTGGACGTCATTGTGCCTCAGAGCCGGCTGATCCCATGTAACACACCCCACGAACAATCCTGAAATCAACAGGCTGCAACAAGAACAAATTGTGAAACAAATGATATATTTGGTCCTTCTTCTCTTCGTGTTGCCAAGGTACTACCGTGGAGCGGTTGGAGCGCTCCTGGTTTACGACATTGCCAAGCACCTGACGTATGAAAATGCCGAGCGCTGGCTGAAGGAGCTGCAGGACCACGCGGACAGCAACATAGTCATCATGCTGGTCGGAAACAAAAGCGATCTACGCCACCTAAGGGCGGTGCCCACAGATGAGGCCAAGGCCTTCGCAGGTACTGTCACTGCGGTGTGTGTGTGTGTGTGTGTGTGTGTGTGTGTGTGTGTGTGTGTGTGTGTGTGTGTGTGTGTGTGTGTGTGTGTGTGTGTGTGTGTGTGTGTGTGTGTGTGTGTGTGTGTGTGTGTGTGTGTGTGTGTGTGTGTGTGTGTGTGTGTGTTATTTTGTCAGACAGGGCCATATGTTTACGCTTGACCTTGAGTACATTGGCCTGCGCTGCACCTCCTTTGCTAAAAGGCATGTGATACAACTGACTGTGAGAAAGTCAAATACTTGAGTCGTGTTGATCCACGTGAGAGTTAAAGAAATTATTTTTCGTTCGCAGATCGGTAACATCTTCAGCAGTTGGTGCTTTCTGTTTGTACTGTTTAGTTTTACTACACCATTGACCTAATTTATGGCGCCTGATTTTACATAAAGTCCATGTGGTGGACGCGTCTATGCAAAGTGTATGATAATGCCACGAGTGAAGGGCTCTCCCCTAAAAACACAACAGTGAGCCAGTCTGATGCCTCACTGACGCCACAGTGTGACAATCCTCCCCTCACCAGTGACAGTAATCATTTTATATTAACTTTTTTACTGAACTAATGATCTCATATATGTTTGGAATTTTTAATGTATTGGTTACGAAGATTGAAGATTGAACAAAGAAATGATTCTGAAAAAATGTATTAACCAATTAATCAGTTGGTTTCAGTTGTCGTAATCGATTTAACAGTTAAGTCTATTTTTTTTTTTACAGTTGATTAGTACAGAAAACTTACAGAAAATCACATTTTCCTGCAGTAAATGATGATTATGGCTGCAACTAACGATTATTTTCATAATCGATTAATCTGTCAATTATTTCCTAGATTAATCGATTAGTTGTTTGGTCCATAAAATGTCTTAAAATTGTGAAAATGTCGATCTTGTTTCCCAAATCACAAGATGATTTTTTGTTTTGTCCACACACCAAAGATATTAAGGTTCACTTTCATAGACGAGCAAAGAAACCAGAAAATATTCACATTTAAGAAGCTGAAATCTGAGTTTTTTGACTACTTCAACCGATTAATGGATTATCAAAATAGTTGGCGATTAATTTAGTAATCGATTACTAATCGATTAACTGTTTCAGCTCTCAAGGTGATATCATCAAATGTCTAGTTTATTCCAACCAACTTGTCAAAAACCCAAAGCTCTTCAATTTACTACAATTTTAACATGGAGAAGAGCATCAAACTCTCACACTTCAGAAGCTGGAATCATCAGCTTAAATCTCAGAAGGTTATGACTGTTAAAAATAACGAATGCCTATTGTGATTAATTGTGGCAATTTGTGTATTTGTGCTTCACAGAGAAACATGGCTTGTCCTTCCTGGAGACGTCAGCGTTAGACTCCTCTAATGTGGAGCAGGCGTTCCAAACTATTCTCACAGGTAATTTCCACATGTATGTGCATGTCGCTCATTACATCACCTCTTAATAGCACTGATGTGTAAAGCCCCTAAAGCCACTAAATGATAATTTTTTATGTGTATTGTTATGTCTTTTAAGTGTTAAATTTCCATGCAGTCTTTGACGGTTTACATAACACCCATTTTCTGCCACTAGATGGCAGCAAAATCCATATAATCAATTCTCTGTGTCCATCACTAATGAGCAGTCTGTGGCAGCAACACCACCTCATAGTTGTTTTTTTTATTTGTTTTTTATGAGTAATTGGCACATTAAAAAAAAAACCACTCAGCCAATCAGTCCTGGGGAAACAGACGATCACCAGCAAAGCACTGAGCACTGGTGTCTGACCCACTGTACCATCTGCATCCCCAAGTGTTCAAGAGAGAAATCCTCATGTTAGTTCACATTTGTGTGTTGTAAATAAATGATGTGTCTCTGAGTAAAATGTCTGTGAGCACTTTCCCAGGGAGGCATATAACCACACTAACAAGTGTGTTTGATGTTAGAGATTTGGTAACATGGAAAGGAGGGAAGAAAAAAAAAGCAATTGTTGTGACTATCGACCCCTGGAGTGCCAAAAGGGAGAACCCAACAGTGAGTGGTTCTTCCACTTGAATGGCCTATCAGTCTGCAAGTATGTGCCACTTGCTGTTTGTATTCAGCTTCTGCTCCATGTTCAATTGCCCTCTGCCTCCGCTCGAGCCGCTCATGCCCACACCGCAGCTTTGTCGGGACTAGTTTTGACTCATAGAAACTTCAAACCAAACAAGCCCCGTCAAGCTAGTGTTGCTAATTAGCTCATTAAGGAAGGAGGGGGGGAGGAAGTTGGCAGCGCATTATCAGCGGACCAGTCAGAGCAGAACTTTGGACCCAGCGAGTGGTCTGTGTAGATCTCAGCAGCAGACACATAGTAGGTCAGGAAGTGTCACCTTGTTGTGTTATCGTCCACATAGGCGCAGCAGCAGGTGCTGCGAAGCGTCTGTAGTAATGAGTCACAGTTTCACCACCTGACGTGTCACGTCACAGTCAGACGGGAGACATGTTTTGCTTTAAACCGTCCTCCCGCTGCACTGGCAGTTTTTATTTCAGGAGTTATGTTCCACATCTGTCTGCAGTCTAGAGTTAAAGCAGCGGAGTGCAACAGTAAAGCTGTACAATTTCCAGAGGTCGCCGTTCACATATGTTGAATGCAGCAGGAGATCGTCCGAGTCAGACGGGCTCACACCAACAGGAACGTCCCCGGAACATTCTGTGGCGTCTGGGTAGAGCATGCAGGAGGCAGCAGTACATGACAATAACTCTGCTGCGGAAAGTAGTGTTTTTGTTCACAGTCATCAACACGTCCACTCGCTCGCTGTGCATTTTCCGTAGATCTCCGCTGTATTTTCACACGGGCTCACTTTATTTTTACAAGGGGGCTGAAAGGAAAGGTTCCGGTAAATATTCGGAGCATCATTTGCATTCTCACATACAGCCTCTTCCGGAAAAGTTCAGGAAAATGTCCGGACTTCGGCGCATTATTGTTTGCGCTCCTCTATTTTAGTTGATCATCTGAAAAACTCCAGTTGCATGTACTGTAAGCCAGAATTAACAGTAACTGTCATTAAGACATTTACTAAAATTCTACATTTAAAGGGGCAGTTAGCGACGCCTCGCTTTTCGCCTAGTGGCTTGCGCGTAGGTCTCCCATACCTGAGGACCCGGCCGGAGCAGGAAATCAAAACAACAAAGAGAGAGACAAGCTCTCTCCAGAATCGCTTACTGCCCCTTTAAGTTCACACCTGTTTAAATGTGTTTTGTCTGTTGTATTTTGTACTAGTATTAGGATGCAGGGTCACAGACACAAAGTATATAATCTTCAAGTAGATATTTTAACGTAAAGCTGTAGGGAAAGCCTAAAATGAGACTGGGTACTGCCACACGACAGACCGATGCCAGTTTAGGGCGGAAAGAATCATGCACTGCTGTCTGGATACGACAGTAGTTGTTCAGTTGTTCAGTTGCCGTGCTGTTTGTCCTTATCACAATATGTCCCACTGTTTGGCTAATTTTTTTTTCCCCGGCATCTACACATTAACTTGTTCCCTCTCTCTCTCTCTCTCCCTATCGCAGCCATCTACAACATCGTGTCACAGAGGCAGATGTCAGGGCGAAGCGACTCTGACTTTTCACCAGCCTCCAACGTAGTGCCCATCACGGTCGAGCCCACCCAAAACTCGGTCAACAAGGGCGTCTGCTGCCAGTCCAACTGAGACGTACTCACTGGCCACCTCCTTCACCTCCCGGCACACGGACAAATAGCCAGATAGACAGACAGACAGATGGGACAGGGAGAAAGGACAGACAGGTAGAAATAAACCATTTCACAGGGGGCCTTGTACATGGGTTGATTTGTCTATCACCTGCTTCAGAAAAAATAAACAGGGTATGAAGTGGGGGACCAGTGCAGGAGGAGGAGGGGAAGTAAAGCAGTTTAGATAAGCGGACGGGAGGGTGCGTGGTGAGGGACTTGTAGCTATGACAGAGGTACATGATCGGATTTGATTGAAAATTTAATTAAACATTTAACAGATTATAAAGGTACCTTTTTGTAACTCATCACAATTTCTATCTTTGCAAACTGTCCTCCCCTTTGCAAGATTTACTTTACAAGCCAGTAAATATTTTCCCTCGGTTTCCCTCTACCAGGATATTGGGCAATAAAAATCCACCTCTAGTAGACTGAACTGCAAAGCGCTCTGTAGCCACTGTCTTTCCCGTTCTCTAAAAATGTAATAATATATAGACATCAATGTCCAGGATGATATTTATTGAACACTAGATTAAAGGTCTTGTTTGGCCAAAGGGTTTGCGATTCAACACTGGGTTGGTTTAGACTTTATCTGCCTTTCTTCTCTTGCTTTTCGGCGCTTTTGCCCACAATCTTATCTCCGTGAGGAGAAGCTTGCAATGGGCGAACGTCCCTCACTGATGGAAGAGCAAGGGCTTCGAATATATTTTTTGTTTTTAAATAAATGCATTGGCTGGAAATCAGTCAGGAGGCTGTTGGTTGGAGTCGTGTTCCACTCGGCCCCTTTTGGAGCAACAACATCCCTCCTGAACAGTGACATGGAATTTCTCTCCGATTGCTTTTGATCCGTGTTTCGGTGGCTTTCCTGCTCTGTCCTCTGCTTTGCGTGCTACAGATGAGTCATGCTCTCGCAAGCTTTGAACAGCATTATCTCCAAATGAGACGGGATGGCTGCATCCCAAGCAGACATGTTAACTGCCCCACATGTTGGTGGGACAGCAGCGTTGGCCCCCCGGCGATCGCCTGTTCAAACCTTCTGGGTGTAGTGGGAATAGTGGTTTAAATACATGGACAACGCTGTGCTGCTGCTGCGGCTGCTTGCTAGCTGGGATGAATGGATGGATGGATGGATAGATAATGTTTCATGGGGATGAGGTAGTGAGGGCACTCAGCCCTGCTCCTGTGATCTCTGATGTACCAGAGATGGCTTGTTTTACTGTAAGTGAAATCCTCCACTGCCTGCTCACCTACTCCTCTCTCTTCCTCCCTGTCTCCGTCTACACTGTATATAACTGGAACAGGACTCTGCCTTCTGGGATCTCCCTGATGTCTCCCCTCGCACTCACTTGTCTTTATTTCCTGTTGTGTGTGGGGGGGTGTATCTAATAATTTTAAAGATGAGGAAAGGGAGAAAAGATGGTCGTGTTCGGAGGGGCTTGATTAAATCCAAAGTTTGCGCACACAGATGGCGTTCATCCTGCCGACGTGTTTCCACATCAACACTGACTTCTGTCGACTTCACGGGTCTGGAACTGGGTGGTGTAGGTTAGGGTTTTTTAAACATTTATTCTAATATATGTATATTTGGACTGCATATGTATAAATAAATCTCATTTGTTTATACCCTGCCTCTTCTCGTTTCTCTTCAAGAGGATTTGAAATAATGAAGGGTGCAAGTAGCTTGGCATCATGGTTTGAGGTACAATGATTGCTAATCACAGAATAGTGACTTGGCTCTACTATATTGTTAAATTTCTAATACCCCCTGTGGTTCAGTAACAAGATATTTGCTAAATGTTCCTGTGATCACTGAGATAAAAATTAGAATAGTCATTATCATCAAAAGATCAGTTCAAGAACTCCCTTAAAACAAAAAAATAACAGTTGTTTTCAGACAGAGATCATTTCATTTTTGTTTTATTAGAAACATTTACAATACATCTTGAATCTTGGAAAAATAACAAAGAACCAGAACTAGCATGGCGCAGATACAATAATAATAATAATAATAATAAAAATGTCTCCAAAAAATCATGTAATTCACAAAAAAAACATGTGCTATAAGAAATAAACCTGCAATTATCACATGCCTTGTAAGGGCACGGCACACTGTAACAGAGTTCAAAGACTTTGTCGTCTTTTTTTTTTTTTCTTTTTCCCATCCATCAAAGTTGACGGTCAGCCACGGAGGGTCACAGTGGCAACCCTCTTTCACTGTTCACAGAGAAACTAATGCCAGGTGATGCTGGCCCAAAAACTAATGCACTACGACCACTATTAGACCGGTATGAAACAACTCTACTGTGCTGGAAAAATTGGAAACGCTACCAAAGACAAACTGTCAGACTCTATTGGCCTCTTTGGAAAAGGTTGCGAGCTTCACCAGCGAAGCACCGCTTCAGTCCCGAATCCTTTATGTGCGGCAGAACAATGTGCACTTCTAGTGTTTTTTTTGTCAAGTTTTCTTTAAACCCCTTCAGCTCGTGCACAAGCCGAGTTCACTTCAAGTCAATTCAATATGAGGTTGCGAACAGTCTTTCATCACTAACCGGTAACAGAGTACAAAATCCAACTTTTTTTCCGTTGGGGACTGAAACGGTCGTAATCACGTGGCTGCAAACCCGTGTCAACTTTCCAAAGAGATACCAACTATGAAACTCTACGGAGGAGAAACGGCCCAAGTGCGCCGGCGTTATTTAATGTAGGACCTGTGCCGTTTCCCCAATTTCTAAGTGACCATACAACATACATGCAACCTAGTACGGTAATGAATCTGTTGTGTGTATATGTGTGCGTCTAGCTACATAGATCTACTACACAGTCCGCTCCTAGATGCCTCCGCTCCTTCTTAATTAACACATTAGGGAAAGTCTCCCGTAAAAGACTTTGTTTGAGCCGATTACGCTCTGCTTTGCCATCGATCACAAACTGTCTGAGTAGTAGACGTTGAAAATGTATGAATGAAAGTGTGTACAAGTTAACAGTGGCCCTACTGGCGAAAGGGTCACAGCCGCCTCGTTCATCCCAAGCGCCGCAGTTGTAACATGTTTTTGTCCCGTCTGATAAGTAAAAGCGAGTTTAGATTACAGAGGAAATGAGTAATGTGTGTCAAGTCAGTAACATGGGGTTCGTTGAAGGGGAGAAAGGGGGTTACAGCAAGCAGCACTGCACAATGAATGCTGATGCAGGGAAAAATATATATATATATAATTGAGGCACAAAATTGATGCTCTGTGACTAAAATATCTCCAAATTCTAAAAAATATTATATTATTTTCTGTCATCATTCCATTGTGAACGCACTGGTGTTGAAGTTAGCACGTCTGAAGTCAAAATTTAAGCCATGGGGAAACTCCCGCTCCATCGACTTCATTTTACAACGAAGCGTGTGGACAACACAAGCATCCGTAACTTCCATAAATAAAACTTCTAAACTTCTTTTTCTCATTTTACTTATTAGTAGAAACTGACTGCCCTGTGTTTAGAAATATATTAACTTCTTGTCATTTTAATTAAAAAACAAAATGTCTTGAGGTTACTCATAAATATGTTGCTTCATTATTTTTATTTTTAACTTTTCATAAATAACATCCAGATACTGACTTTTTTTTCTTTCCTCTGCTTTCTATGAAATAATAACCCATGTTAGCAAAATAGATTCGAGAAACTGTAATATGCTTTTTTTTTTAGGTTACTTTCTATAAATGTATGTGGAAGAACTCAAATATAGTCTACATTGAAAACCTGTTGCAATTTCTTTCTCCCCCAAAAAAGGAATAAGAAAATAAACAAAAACTTAAAGCTCACATGTAAATTGACAAAACAATAAGCGTAAGGAGTGCATTAAGTTGAGTGGTCTTTTTTTTTTCTTTTTTTTTTACTTTTTTACATTCAAATGCATTACTTGCTCAATGTGTGATTTCAACAGGTTGGTACAATTGCTTAAGTGCATCCATTGAAAATAAGGATTTCCTATCACTCCTCAAAAAGGGATTCTACACAAATGCATAAAGACCTTTTCATATCAAGAGAAGAAAAACATCAACAGTTTCTACCATTACTATAATAGTAAGCTTAATACAATATTGTAAATAATACTAACAAGAACTTAATGAATCAAGTGTCACTGTGTGTCACCCTTCCCCCCTTTGTCGCTCCATGTCATTAAAAAGTATTTCATACTGGGCGAGTCGGACAAATGAAACTTACACCGTAGCATTTTTCTTAAGAATTATAATTAAAATTTATGTATCAATTAGTTAGATTACACGGTAAATATACGATTTGAAACCGTTGTTAACTTTAAGGTCTTAAAGCTTTTTATACACTTCAGGTATCAGGCGGATGATTTCCTTATGTGATCTTATCTTTTTTTTTTGTAATTTCCTGATAAATCTTACCTACTGTACTATATTTCACTAACATGCAGTTAAACTCAAGGATACAGTTTAATGTCTCTCTATGCGATTTTTTAAAACTAAAACCACAGTGTTTGTTTTGTTCACTCACAAATATCCCTGTCACCTTGTTTACATCCAGGGGGTTATCCCCTTACCGTTTAATCTGAGGGTCTTAAAAATGAGGAATTCCTCCTGATTTTCATTTTTGTTTTTACTGGCTTGTCATTGTCCTTCTCATTCGATTTCTTTACTGGGCAGTTGCTTTTAAAAAAAATCTCAACTTCTCTTAGCTTAGTCAAGTGTTTCAGAAAGACTAAAAGATTCCCTAGACGCCCCCCCAACAATAAAACCAGAGCAATAGAAAACTACTCAAAGGACTGTAAGTGCCAGGATGTGCTGTAAGCGGGTCTCTTTGGGAGAAGTTAGTCTGTTACCGGCGCCTCTGTAGTATTAAACTAATCTTACAACACTGAAACATGATATGCCTTCATTTTACAGATATCGACTGAATGGCCTCTAAGACTTGTGGGTAAACAAGAGTAATAATTTCTTAATTCGATCAACTCTACGCCACGCTGATTTTTTTTATGCTAAAACAGGTTTCCTCGAGTGATAAAAGTTAGTTCATGTCCTCTCCTTGTGATTTATTCTTTGGCTATGTCTGACCTATTTCTCTCCACACAAAAAAAGACAACCCCCAGAAACAATACAGATGAAAAGTAGATGCCCTGAAATCCGAAACTTATCACAATGTAAACAGAACTCATGTTAAGATATGCTATAAATAACTCGCCTGTCCCTGTGTAATGAGCATAGAGTAGCGAGTGTGAAGGGTCAAAGCTCTCCACGTGGGCAGCATGACTTGAGTAAAAAGAGTGAGCGGGGCAGTACGTCACATCCTGTTGCCCTGCCCTCCACCTCTCACTGCCGCATGAACATTTATGACCAAAGCCTTCAAGACATCAGTCTGTCAGACGCTAAGTTACTAGTTCTTTTTTCAAACTAGACAAACCTCAGTGAGAAGTCACAGATAACTGCAGTTTCATCATTTTCATCAGGAGAAGGATTCCTTAAGTTTGTCTTGACCCAGTCTGTAACCCTTAACCCTAAATAAAATAATAATTAAGCAATGAAATGACTAAGACCCTGACGAGCACAACAAGAACAATGACCTACTCTGAACCTGTAACTAATTAATTATATCTGTGACTACGCTGGCATCAATCCACAATGAATTTCAAGCAGATATGAGGCAGAAATGCAGCAGGTTATTATCCTAATAACAAAGGTCAATATCTAAACATTGTTGAAAGAACTAACTGAGCAGACTCCCCTGTTTATTGTCCCAGTATAGTCCTATTATTGCTTTTCGTCCTAATATACGTAGAAACGAAATTAATCTGAAGGGGTTAGGTTATTACACATACTATTCATTCGACTTTTTATTTGAGATTGGATTTATACACCAGCGGCTTGATAAAGGTTATTCACTATTACAGTTTATAGTAGTGTCTGGTTAATTTCTCATTTATATATTTGGATGAAATACTAGGTTAATCAGTTTTAAATAACAATATTTCTTAAAATGTATGGATCTATCTAATATACTATTATTGTCAAAAGGGTGATGGGACACATATATTAAAGATTTGCTCTCCCTAAAACCCAGAAACATTTTTGAATTCCATATGCTAGAAACATTGACAATGACTCTTTTCAGTCTGTAAAAATAATCAAAACCTCACTTCAAGCGGGCCTTTGGATGTTCATAACTGATACACATACTGTATTTACATAGATGCTCAGAGTGCTTTCCCATAAAGTACAATACTCATTAACTTATACAGCGTATACAAACTGGGAGAATCGCCAATAAGCCCTCTCTTCATTAAACCAGTGCAAAAGTCCTCAGCATTGACCAAATGGACGAGAAGTCTCCCACATTACCACTATAGTACTACTGTAGTATTAAGAATAACAAGAACCTCCATAATACAGAAAATGATAGGGAATCCTTACGTGCATGTCTTTCAAATTCTATGAAATATATTTCACCATCAGCGGTCGGTTTGGTATAAATCAAATGCGCTTTTTTTCTTTTTTGTAATAAGGTGCTTTACTCCTATATTTTAAGTTAAGTGTTTTAAGGGCCTAATTTCCTGAATCCCTCTATTCCCCAGTATTTTGATTCACATTCTTTCCTCTAAAAATAAGTACTTCAAAAGTCGTTTGGGGGGGCGGTACTGTCAAAAGGCCAAAGTTGCTACCTTGTATGCAAAAGTAATGACAATTTTTAGATAAAAAAATATTAAGGCAGAAAACAAAAATCGTAAAATACTAAGTTCGAAGTGCAGCGTCACAACAACTGCCTTGAATTTTGACGTTGAAAGCTTAGGCCAAACCGGCCAAATTTCTCCATCCATAAAAATCATAATTCTTTATTTCTACATCTAATAGATTTCGGGGGTACTTTTTGCAAGTACAGTGCTTTTGCTGCTGGCCACGTGTAATGCGAGTGGCCTGCTTTAAATGTCGTTGATGTTTTTTTTTTTTTAGACAGAAGCCGAGTTGAATCACAAGTGTTCCCTGTCGTCACTAGTGGCCCACGTGACAACTCAAAACTGCAACACATGAATGATCAATAAAATTTGCTAGCTCTGCGGGGTCTCATCTGTCTCGGAACGTACTTCTCTGCCCCCCCCCCCCCCAAAAAAAAATCCATTCAACAGCTTTAATCCCTTCCCCCCATCCCCTCTCCTCTAGCCCTCTGAAATCCCCAGGCTGGGGCTAAGGCAGACGCAGAGGGTGTGTAATTTGATTCAGCATGAGTGCTGGTTAAATGGGGCGTTTCCTCTGCTTTCCTGTCAATTAGAATTGTCTGATTTCATTCTGGAAGCTCAAAGCGAGGGCCGCTATTGGCTGAAGCCCGGGTGTCTATAGTGAAGGGGCAGCTGCAGGATGTCCCATACAGTAGCGAGCTGACGTGGGGTAGGTGGGTTGGCTGGGGTGGAGTGTCAGGGGGGCCTTTATTGAAACTTCGATCTGCACTGGCAGACACACACACCAACAGTACCAATGCAAATTTCACATGTTTTGTGTGTGAGTGTGTAGGTAACTGGTGTATGTCCTGATAACTATAGTTAATTTATTTTGCTCCTGAGCCTCCCCCAATTGCACAGGCAATGCAAAAATTCAGCTACTGTCTTTCAGAGTTTGTGTGTGTGTGTGTGTGTGTGTGTGTGTGTGTGTTTATGGACAAAAGAGGCCCCCTCTCCCCAGTAGAGATAGCTCAGAGCAGCAGAAAAGGAGAGGGAAAAGGAGGGAGGAAGGGGCAAGAGAGAGCAGAGGAGGGGGTCCCATTGGCCCAGCTGCATCCAGACCATCCAGCCCCCTCTGTGCTTGTTACAGTGGGGCGGGGCGGTGAGGGGCTCGCTGCGAGACCCCCCTCGTACCCCCCTCGCACAGCTCCAGAGTCCACACGCGGTCCGCACCTGGACCAAACCCATTTGCCTAATTATCAATGAGTAGATCCAGGCCGTGTCCAAGCGCTCGGCAGCCCACGCTGCAGCCGGGCCTGTACAATACGCCCCACTTGGCGAGGCCTTCAAAAAGCGAACGATCGAACTGTAAGCAGGAGAGACATAAAAGCCACTCCCGAAGAGAAGACAGAAAGAAAAGGGGGCTAGGCAAGACTTCCAATTCGGGGTCACGGCCGCACTGTGCCACGAAACACCTGCTCCTGTCCAGCTCTGCTAATTACAGGGGAGACAGCAGGCCCCTCGGAGCGCACACATAATTCCGTTATTAATGACGACGTGAAGGAAGGATTACCGATTTGGGACTGTGTATTTTACAGTGTCAACTGTTTTAATCTGCTGCTGATTCAGGAAACATTTTGCAGTTTTGCTCGGCCTCTGTCCACATCCTAATTCGCCTCCTTATTTACAGCGCACTGCCTCAGAGAGGCGCTTGTTGACTGGGGCTCCTGCATTGTCCTATATCGCTCGGCGGCTGTGGCCAAATGACCACGCAAGACAATAAAGCGCGGTTAAGGTGGCTTTGAAACAAGTCCATCGGGGAGACAGATGTCGAGAACTAGCCAACTGGATGAATTCCAAGGCTTTCGGCCTCACAAATTAAATCAGTGCTTTAAGCCAACCGAGGGACCACATGCTTTTCAAGTGCCACGAGGAGCAACCATTACTGAATCTTTTCAACAAACTGCAGTGACCAAGGTGTAAGGCTGCTGAACAGAAAAGTTTTACTAATAGCTTTCATCCTTCTCTGTGAATAATGGTACCAATAAATTTTAACTAATTACTATAAATAAATGATGTAATGCTCTATCTCTTTTTTAGCATGGATCTGGTCTATAAGACTATAGAAGTTATTAGAATGAAATAAGGGGTGTTTTTTGTTTTCTCGTAAAGATTACAATGCTTCAGCTAGAACCAATTTATTTCACATTTTCATTTTGATGAAATTAATATCTGCTTTGAACCAATTATATCAAACCACAATCACAGTCAACTGAAAAGGCTGAGTTCACCTTCACATCAGCTCCTGAAATTTCAAGGTATGATTGACAATCCTATTTTAGACCAAGATGATTGTAAGGTGCAATGAAAACTATTTTTTTCTCTCTCCCTTCTAATAACAACATTGACTTTCTAGGTCAGTCAGGTGCAGATTGGGTACCCTAACAATCATCTTCTTTCTTCAGTATAAACCAACTTCATGATAAAATAAAAATTTCAATAATAAAATGTTCACATTACTACCTCTGCCTACTCTGTGATTCATGAATGAAAAACAGCAGCAGTCAAAAAACTGAAAATGCAGGGTACTATACTTCTCTTATAAACAAAACTTTTATAAAATATATATGCATATATATATAAAAGAAAAACTTAAAAATATTTCTCATACTTTTTAGTAAAGCAAGCAGTGCCTTCTAAAATATCTGCTTGATTGTTTTTAAATTTTCTGAAAAACAAAAATGTGTATCATAATAATAATCATTATAACAGTAAATAATTATTGAACAAACACTGACAAAACTAATGAATAAAAACTGATGTGGTTCCTTAAGAGAATATTCGGATGGCCTGTGTGACCTGGGTGTGGCACACTGGGCACTCCGGGTGGTTGAGCTCACAGATTCGGATGGCGCACTCCATGCAGAAGAGGTTATGGCCACAGGGCACCAAGGCAGCCGTCACTTTGCTCTCAAAGCAGGTCATGCAGTCCCGCACAGTGGCCGGTGGTGAGTCCGGAACTGGCAGACGGCCTGGGAAGCCCTCGCCGGCTGAGGTGGGTTCACTGTGGGCGCGGCGGGCCTGGGCGTGAGGTGAGCTGGCTATGGGCACAATGCTGGTGACTGAAGAGTTGTTGGTGCTCCCATCTCCACAAGACTCGGTTAGGCCGGGGGAGAGTCTGGTCAGGGGGAGTGGGAGGCCTCCGAAGCTCTTGGAACGCTGCTGGGCGTAGAAGGCCACCTGTTTGGGGTAGTCTGGGTCGCCCCAGCTCTGGGTCCCCTCCGATCCAAAATAAGAGCATGGCTTCTCTCCAGAGCTGTTGAAGTTGCCCTTGTTGTAGATTCCCCCTCCGTCACTTCCCCCTCCCCCTCCAACCATGGCATCTGAGAAGTTCTGGCGGTAGCTGCTGGTGAGAGGCTTGCGCTGGCCCCCCTGCAGCCCCCACACCTGCTGTAGCCGGCTCTCTAGACCACCACTGCTGCCCACTGGGCTGCTTCCACCATTCGGCCCCATACAGTCATTCTCATTATTGTGGTCGTGCAGGCCTCCCGTTCGGAAGGCGATGTGTGCTTCGATCTCCTCGCGGGCTCGCTCGGCGTTGCTCGGTGACCCTGTGATTTCAAAGACAGGGTCGCGGTCTCGACTGGGAGTGACGATGTAGGTACAGGTTTGCTGCTGGATGCGTTTGATGGTGGAGCCTTTAGGCCCCACTACCAGCCCCACAACACGGTATGGCACTCTCACCTGAATGGTGGTCTGACCTGGCAAAGGTGTGGGTGGGGAGCCGCTGAAGGACACCCCCAGCTTGTTGCGGGATGCCCTGAGCATGGAGAAGTGCTCTGCAGCAGAGATGATTTCACGGCGGGCCAGTGCAACATCCTCTTTCCGGCCAGTGATCAGGAAAACAGGCTCCTCTCCTCTAACGGGGGTTTTGATGTAGGTGTTGGTCTTGGCCCGCAGGGCTTTGATCTTGCAACCTGCAGACACAAGATATGTTTAAAAAAATAAGTACTTCGGTTCAATTTTGTGACTCACAAACCAAGCTAAAAGGTTGCACATAAGAACATAATTTGTTTTCAACCAGAGTGCTACCTGAAATCCTCAACTCCACCTTGTTAAGTGTAAATACCGATTTGGTTTCTTCAACTTTTATAACCAGTTTAACTTAATATGCTTCAGGTTTTAATTGGCAAAGTTTACGCAGAGTAATTACCTTGATTTATGACCTTTCCAGCACCTGAGCATTGCTCCGAGCACGTCTGAGTGTACTTAGTATTTGCTCTAAATCAGACACACAACTTAGTAAGCGACGTGGTCGAGATATTGGTCAGCATAGACATGAGTGTTTTGAATGGTCTGCGAGAGCTACGGCAGAGGCAATATATCTGCAGAATGCTGGTGAGCTTTCGCTTTCTGGCCTCTCCTTGAACCTACGAGACAACACGGTCAAGCCACATATGCTGAGTTTTCGGGCCATTTGTTGCTCTGCATCTGCCCTGTTTCTGATCAGTTGTGTAATCTTTCACTCCATTAAGTGCTTTTAAAGCAGAGGCTTCACGAGAGAAAATACAGGTTAATGTTATTTCATGACAAATTACCTTGGCGTTGTAATGGGACAGAACGGGGATGTACAGTAAATCAGCAATTATTTAGGAGGGTTGCCAAGTACGTTTGAGGTCGAGAAGAACGTGGTAAAAAAAGAGACACAGTAACTCTGTTTATATTACTGCCAATGAAGAACGCATCAAGCATCACAAGGTCAGAGATCCAGGCGGCTCCCTCATTGAGACATCCACATTTGTTGAAGAGTTAGACGTGCGTGCCTTAAAGAGACCAGTGCGACCGCCTATTAGGCGAGCAAGAAACGCTGGGCGTCTTGTCTATTCAGTGAACTAATCTGTGCTCATCTGACCAGACTCCGGGTGCTTTGGATCACACAGCACACCGCTGCATTACCTTTCCGAAGATCACAGCCACAGGTATCAAAAGGTTTAAAGGATCCTTAAGTTGGTGACGAATGCCTCTCTAATGCTACTAAATGGGCCTTCTTTGTTCAGGAACACTTTCTTCTCAGGGACCGGTGGCACAGACAGAGGGAAAGTGATACTCTGAAGGGTTGTTACGGCTCATGCCCAAAATGTGGCCATTGCCTGACATTAGCCACAAAGAGCAAATTGCCAAATTCATTTTTTTTTGGACCTACAAATTTGCAACTTTTAATTAATCCAAAGTAGTATCTGTGTTAAAGACTGATCTGTTGACAAAAAAGATGAAGATTAATTAATCGAAAACCAGAAATTGAGGTCGCTGGGGGCCAAGTTTATTTTCCTCTGTTGCGCTGTTGGTGTAAGAGGTGCCCATGATTGAAAACAAAGCCACCCTTGACCTGAAGAGCTCCAGGGGAAGATAAGAGAGCATCGTCTGGAATCAGTGCCTTTGACTCTGACGGGAGAAAACAATCATACCCAGCCCTTTTCTTTGTGACAGGATGCTCCGGTTGCCAGATCCACCAGGCGGGCGTTGACAGGAAGGGGGTGTGTTACGTGGTGCCAGCTAATGAAGGGCCTGAATCAAAACCAGCTCATTTCAAACCCCCCACCTAAATAAGCACTTATTTCCTGGTCAAGGCAAACGGGCCATCTCGCCAATCGACCCTCCGGCTATCTTCGGTTACCCCATTAAAATTCAAAACTTGCACTTCAGAGTAAAGAACATGAGCCACAATGGGGGGGACAAAGGGGAACTTAATTGCACAGACTAAATCCACATTACCAGAGTATCGGTAAAAGAACCATCACAACTGCTCTGAAGCCCCGGTGACATTACTCAAGACCTGTTTTGTGTTTTCCCCGATGCAAGATAAATCTGGATTTACTAGTGGTACCTCACCCACCCCGGCAGCCTTTGTACTTCTCTCTCTCTGCCCGAGCCCCTATTTCTCCCCCTTTTCCTGATGGGCAACCATGTGGTATTGAAAGTGTGCAGTGAAGTGGGGCTCATGAGGAGCCCCTGGTGTTGAGCTCCAAGGCGTGACTTCCATTCAGCTTTTAGATGCTATACTGCCTTTCGTCCCCATCCTTGTTTTTGTTTTTTTCCCTCTCTCCCCCTTCTCCTCCATGGGTTCATCGCATCTGTTAACAATGGGTGCAGCCACATAAACAACCACCACCAAGCAGAAAGAAGGGGGGGGGGGGTTACACTTCTGCTTCAAAACCAACTTAAGTTCAAGCTTGTTCCCAGCTGATTAAACATAAATATGGAAACTTGGATAAAGTGGATAATCACCCCGACAACAGATTTAATGCAAATGAGCACAAACAACAGGATATTGTGTTGGGTTTTTTTTGTAAACGGACTCCCACCCACCCTGGTGCAACTTCTCGCTGAGTCACCCCTGAAGACCATCCCGTGTGCCAGGCAGCAACGCTGTCTCTTCGTGCGCCCCTCCCCTCGTCGCCCCGAATTTCACACCTTTGTTTGACAGCTGCTGTCATTCACTTTAAGCTCTTTGTTCAATTACAGCAAAACTGACTGCAGGAGAAAAGGGTTCAGATTCTACAGAGTGTCTGGAATTGAACTTTCCAACTCCATCAATTGAAGAAGGAGAAGGGGAAAAAAAGAACAACAAGGGGACCACGCTCGCTCCATTGTCCAATTGTGTCACTGGGGCAGTGCGCAACATAAACAACGAGCTGGCGTTTTTTGGAAAGAGGCAAAAACAATGTTCCACCGTTGGGACCGAACGTCTGTATTTGTATTTATTTTTTGGGGGGTTATTCACTCGGAGATCGATTAGAAGTGAGAGACATTCCTCTCCTCGCCAGCAGCACGTTGCCTCTTTTGAACAGTCTGGCGCGTCTCAGACGACAAAGGAGGCAAGTGCTCTGCCTGCTCCAGTGTGCGTCTGTGCGCTGACATTGATGGGAGGATGTGGAATCATTCGCCCAGGAGGGGACGGGGCTCTCCCGTGCCTCTCTGTGCAAAATTTACTCGAAAGCCTCCCCCCGGAAAAAAAAATTTAAATAAAAAAAATAAAAATGAAAATCAGCACAAAGAAGCCAATGACTTGTTTCGTCGTACGAGTGATGAGTACACGAGAAGTTGCAGCAGAAAAAAGTGGGAGGCTGATGCCTCGGGGAGTACAAAAAAAACACGAGAGCGAGCGAGCGCACGCACACACACACACACACACACCACTCCCTTTTCTTTGTCAAATAACACCAGGTAACAGTAAGAGGATAAAAAAAACAAAGCCCACGGGAGACCACGGCGGGAATCGTGCGGCGCGGGGAGCGGGATGAGGGCACAAGTTTGGAGGGAAATAATTCGGAAGGCAGCGGTTTACCTTGTCTCCCCACTATCTCGGCCACATGTTCGGAGCTGGGCACTGGGACGCATTCTGTTATGTTGCAGCCTCGTCCCTTCGTCTCGCTCGAGGAGCTCTCGTACAGCGCGCACAACTTGCTCTTGCCCTGCAGGATCGCCGCGTCCCCGCCGCTGTTCGCGTGGTGGTGGTGGTGGTTGTGGTGGTTGTTGTTATTGTTGCTCCGGTCCTGCACTCCCGTGGTCGGGGCTCCGCCGCCGTCCTCGCCCTCCCCGAGCCCAAGCAGCGACAGCTGGCCCAGCGCGACCCTGAGGGCACGGGAGTCGTCTTCCTCCTCGTCGGGCGGCACGAGGAGACCCTCGCTGCCGAAGCCGGAGCCGGCCAGATCCCCGCCGTAGCCCCCGTTTTTCTCCATGATCCCTGCTAGAACCAGCAGGCTAGGCATGGCTAACAAAAGAGTGTGTGAGACAAAGACAGAGGAAAGAGACTGGAGAAACAGCACCCGTGCCGCCTCCTCCTCGCCCCCTCCTCCTTCCCATTCCCCCCTTTGCGCTAGTCCCTCCCATCGGCCGGCCCCCTCTCTCTCTCTCTCTCCGTCCGCCAGACTCGCGGTACAGTAGTGTCTCTCCGCGCTCGGGGCGAACGGGACACAGGGCAGTCTGCGCGATGGACGGGGCTGGGCGATGTGTTTGCTCCACCCAGTCTGGTTTACACCGCTCCCCTCCTCGCCGAGACAAAACGAGCCGCCCTCCCGTTGTACTATTCCGTCTCAGGTTCCCGAGCCCGTGGCATCTCGCGCCGAGCCGCCTCCCGTCACCTACTGAGAGGAAGGAAGAAAGAAAAAAAAGAGAAAAGAGAAAGACCTCATCGTTCTCCTCCTGCACAGCACTCGTAGCTGAAAAAAACCCCCAACACATTTTAGCAACTTATGTAAGAAACGCCATCGGGGAGGTAAACAGTTGCGTCTGAAAAAGGTGGAAGTACAGTTCGCACATGGTCATGGAGCGGTGCTGCATTAGGACACAAGGCAGCGGCTCCTTTATGTTACACGGGGGTGGTCGTGGATCATCTCACATGAGTTAAGGAGTTTGTGACATTTATTTTTTGGTTTTGGGGGGGGGGGGGGGGGTCCGCCCACCTCCATTTAGCCGTGCATTGCGGCAGGTCACCGCGTTGTTGTTTCTGGCGCCGTTGCGCATGAGGATGTTATGTATAGGAGGGAACGAGGGCGTCTGGGGGTGAGGTGGGGGCTGCATGCGAGGAGGAGAGGAGAAAGGGAGTTGTCAGACAGCCGTCGCAGACCCTATGCAGAAGGGGGAACATCAGAAAAGCCCTCGCACATTTCCCGTAAAAAAAAAGGAAAAAAAGGAGAGATTTTGCAGCAGCCCCGGTGAACAAAGAACCGCGCCGTTCGTTTCGCGCACAGACTCCCCAAGATGTCCTCGACAGAAGCCACGCCTGACGGCATGGTTGTGGTTCCACACAAAGAACTCAAAATGCAGTTACAATAATAATAATATTAATAATGTTAATGAAAAATAAATTTAAAGTCAGTGCATTGAGTCATGGTCCCCCCCACCCCCCTGTTAGATTTTTTTTTTAGGTTTCGTGCTGTAAGGTGTCTCCAACTTCACTTAATTCATCAACAATTTACATGAATTTTTTAAAAGAAAAAAAAGAAAAGATCAGAGAAGTCTAATTTCCCATAATGGTATTACTACAGGGTTCAAAATTATGATTATACTTATGAGTCATAAATAAAGCTTTGAGGAAACATTGGACCTGGTCTAGAATTACGCAGAGCTGAGCAACAACTGATGTCCATGTTTTGAGTTTCCTCAAAGTGTCAGTTTAACTCGAGTTTAGCCTGCTGTTACACGGTCTGGGTGTGTGTGTGTGTGTGTGTGTGTGTATGCATAAGGCTACACCTGAATGACAAGGGAAACTCTGGGGATGTTTACTCTGAGAAAACATTAGATGCTTCACCGTCTGCCTCACAAGAAAACAAAAATCTCTTTACACACACACGCTCACTCACTCACTCACAAACACGTGTGTTTAGGAAAACACAAAATGTTGTGTTCACTGGATTTTCTATATAAATTGCAGTTGAATTCAATTCCTGTGAAATCAGTCAGTGTGTGTGTTTATGCTCCCGAGGGAGGTGTTGAATTCACCCCGCAGATCACTTGCGCTTTTTAACCCCCCGACCAGTGAATCCCGTTTATTATTCCCCATCATATGTGGGGTGTTTTGCCCATTAGCTGTAACTGGGTTACAACTGTGATAACAAAAACAAAGTCTTTCTCTTGTGGTCGTAGGACAGACTGAGCCGAATCAGCATCCATATTTTAGCATTTCTAGTGAGAACACCCTCTGCCTTTTAATAACACATATAGGACGGAGCAACAATATAATCACAAATTCACAAAGGCCTGAAAAATGGAAACAATATAATTGTTGTGACAAAGCAGCAGCCAGGTAAACGGGCCAGGTGTATTTGTATGCATAATCACAGTCTAGACGCTGCTCTCAGGGTGCCAATCAGGAAGGGGTTCGTTCCCCAAGGGAGCGTTGCAGAGCTACGAGGCCGGGATTACAACATCCCCCACTCCACCCAGTACAATGGATAAAAAAAATAAAAATAAAAAAAACAGCAGCAGGAGGAGAGCAGGGTAGCGTGATGTTTGTGTGTGTGTGCGTGTGTGTGTGAAGGGCCAGAGGGTGGGCCCAGGGGGGGTCAGCCCCCAATCCCATCCCCACCCAGCGGAGAGGCCAGAGGATTGGTTGAGGCCACGGTTGGGACGGGGACCAGACTCCCTCTGGTGCGGCAGGTATGCCAGTGTGTCCAAGAGGTCGTCTGGCTCCATTAAATCCAGAGTCCCAATCAATAAAAAGCATGGATCAGGGATATAGAGAGTCTACCCCCCTTCACTCACCCCTCTCCTCCTTGATGTGTGCGTTTGGTGGAGCCTGTTGGAGGCCTGGTTGGTGGTAATGCTGCTGTGCCACATGACCTTTGTGACCCTGAACTAAACCGTTCTCTGGCTCATTCAGAATTCACTGCTTAGAGCTGTGGGCTACAATTGTCTGTAGTACATTTTTTCTGTGCGCACGTGTGTGTGTGTGTGTATGGTGTGTGTGTGTGTGTGTTAGCTACAGGATACTTGTGGAGCTCAGAGTGCTGAGGTCATGTTACTTGCACATAAGAAAACTCAATGATCTTGACCATCTGTTGGTCACAGTGGTGCCCCCCCCGATGAAAGGCTGACTGGCATCTTTGGGGAGTTGCTGTGGTTTACTGTGCTGCAGAGACACACACACACACACACACACACACACACACACACACACACACACACACACACACACCAACCTCTTTGTCCAAGAGTCCATGCAAATATCGCTTTCACCTATATGGACAGTATCTGTCCCTCACAGAGGACAGGCTTAATAGGCCGTAAAGACAAGTGTGAGAATCCCTAAAGGACGTCCCACGGCCAGATGTCCCCTTTCAAGACTTTTTTTCTGGTGCCCCGCTGTCCCATGAATGAGGCTCCTGCGAGCACAAAGGGACATGTTGGCTGAGCACCACGTGCTGATGCCACAGTGAAACGGGCTCTCAGGGATGATGTAAGACCTCATGCAAATGATACCACATCTTGTGCTCACAAGCTGACGGGAGCCCTGAAGTCGATCAGCCGAACAAATGGACCAGGATGTCCAGGGGCCACTTTGTGTCTGGGGTTTTGCCGCTTATATTTTTTTCTTTCTTTCACATTTCTTTCTTCCATTTTTTTAGTTGTGTTCTCATGTTGGTTTTATATTTGTTTTATTGTTTTTTTTTCCATCTCACAGTTGAGGTATCCCTTTCAAGGGAGAAGCAGCAGCAGACGGACAGCACGTGAAGACGATTTAATAAAAAATACAAAAAAATACAATACATATGTTTATGAATATTGAGTGTTCTTTGAAAAGCTTGTTTAGGTTATTTTCTGAAGGTTTATCCATCACACAACGATCCGGAGTATGAGGCGTGTTTTTAACCCTCTAACGTCTTCAGGGTAGGTCAGTGAAAGTCTCTAGCTTTGCTTTTTTAGTACGTAAAGGTGAAATTGAATGGATAAGTTGCGCCCACAGATTTGAAACAAATATTTCTTTGATTTAGACACGTTACTGCTGGTTGTTTCAAATTTGGACAAAATCACGTGGATTCACTATAATTTGAATATAATCAGCTGATCAGTGAGCAGTGTGACCTACAGGTACACTCTTTATGAAACGGTAGTTTGTCTGTGTGTGGGTCACAATCAACCACTTGTTGTTTTCACTATTTGTTGATCTGTTTGACTTTTATTCATAGACTAATCATTATTTTCTTTAAGAACAAAATAAAAAAAAGCAAATCCTCAAATCGGAGAAGCTGAATAACTGAATAAATTAATAACTGACTATTTTCAGCTTTATCAGCTTATTGTTTCAGCTCTACTTTTTTTCCATCTTAAGGCTCAATGCATGACGGTTTGATCACCCGGAAAACGCTCAGGCAAGTGGAATCTCTCCTCACCTGCTGTGAAACACATGCATATGCACACTCACCCTCTGACAACAAATGCACACACACACACACACATACGCACACACGCGCGCACTGGGATGCTGTGATTGGGAGACTGGTGTGTCAGCTGGGAATATGAGTCAGGTAATATGACTTCATTGCTTTTTAAGGGTATTAGGTCATCTCTCTCTCTCTCTGCCTCTCTCTCTCTCATGTCCCCCCCGTCTCTCTAATCACATTGATACTGTACAGCAGTGACACGCCTAGTGATGAGTAAGGCTCACCTCACCACTTGCTTCCCGTATGGTGGTGATCTCACACGCGTCGCCGAGAGCTTTGAACCCAAAAAAACCTGCTCGCTCTCCGCTTTTTTTTTTTTTTTGGGGGGGGGGGTCTTGGCAGCCAGTTTCTCATTTCATTGAATGTATTGCAGACGACATCGCTTGATTCAGATATTGCTTTTTACTGTATGCAGTGAAAGGATTAGGTCATAGGATCAATATCATCACATAAAATGACCGATCGTGTCACATGTGAATTGAGAAAAATTTGGCACTAAATTCTGAGGGTAGTTGAGGAAGAAAACCTCTCACACCTAATTGCAAAAAATGAAGCTCCGATGCCCTTTAACCTTTTTTTATATCAAGAATAAAAGTTAATAGGCTTTATAACCATTAGTGTAATTTTCAGGCACGTTTCATCTGGGACGTAAAGTAAGTGAATACATTAATGCTTTAATCGAGTATTTACATTTTATGCAAATTAACTGCTTGTGGAATGTGACTTAATACAATACTGCAGTACAGATCAGAAGTATTTGTACTTTACTTGAGTATTTCTGCACAATTCCTTTTAGTGTTTATTCTCCACTTAATGTCAGAGAGAAATAACATTTACTCCTCTACATTTATTTGACACCTACAGCTACTGGTTACCTGTGATCAGCTTGTGATGCATTTTTATGGATTGACTACATAATTAAAAAAAGATACATAAAAAACATCAAAAGCCACAACATTAAAAGTAATGCAATTATATAATATATACAATAATACAACACTGTAGAAGAGGCTATCTAATTAATCACTACTTGCTGCTAAAATTATGCCGTTTTACTGAAGTTACACTTTGAATTGAAAACTTTCATATTGTGGTATTTGTACTTTTACTTAAAGGAGCAGTAAGCGAATCTAAAGCAATACACGTTTTGTGGGTTGCACTGCAACGCTGTGGTTTTGGCCTAGTGATTAGCTTGTCGGCCTCCAATAGCCAAGGTCTCGGTTTCGCGGCCAGACCAGAGCACTAAAATCACAACAACAACAAATACAGAAATAAGCTTTCTCCAAAATCACTTACTGTCCCTTTAAATAAAGGACTTGAATTCTGGTTATAACCACGATCAGATACTTCCTCTCCAAATGATGCATGCCATTGATTAAACTAAGAACCTGGTTAAATAGTCTTTTTTCTGTGTTGTTTAAATGTGTTGTGTCATTAAGTCAAGGACAATTTTCCACATTGTGGATTAAACTAGTGATACAGTGGTTAGTGCTGTTGCCTCACAGCAAGAAGGTTTTTGGTTGGAATCCTGGTTTCATACCAACCAACTGACCACTGAGGGCCTTGAAGTTTGCATGTTCTCCCCGTGTCTGTGCAATCTTCTCCGGGTACTCTAGTTCTCCTCCCACGGTCCAGTCCAAGACATGCAGATTTGGATCAGGTTAATTGGAGACTCTAAATTGAATAGACCAGACTAGAAGGAAGTGCTTTGTTCATGAGCAGCCTGCAGTATTGTGGTTCAATTCTCTGTCATCAGCTGGACAGGTCTACAGGGGAAAAACTCAATTGTCTTATTTCTTATCTTTTGTGTTTAATATAAATGTACCCAGGACTTAGTTTATTTTCATCTTGGCCAGTTACAACATGTAGGCCGTGTAGGACTGCAGCTTTTACTAATTTCTCTCATTTGGGATCCCTTGGTTTTTAAATATTATTTTTCCCACAATATTACTACAATGTCAGACATGCTTTTACTGTGTGGGTCCATTCCTGTGTAGACAAATGTGTCCTGGAAGCTAAATTCCAGTTCTGAAAATCCTCCGAATGGGACACTTTGAAGGCTCCAGCTGTCAAAACATCAAGTATTTACATCCCTTGTCACTTGGGTCATGCAGTCACTTCAGATTTACAGATGACAAACAAAAGCCCCCGAGGCCATTCTGCCCTGCAGGTACCGCGTTCGTCCCAGAACAACAAGCGTGGGCATGTTGACTTCTCGGAGTGAACCTACAGTCCCACTCCATCATTTATGAACAGTATGAATGTAAACAAACCATTTACAGCTCTGTAACATAGGTCATGTAAAATTCATGTTCCGCCGTTACATAATGTCAAGTTTCATGAAGAGCTTCTGTTAAATATCTCCGGCAGCACTTCAGTTGGTTTTAATTTGTGTTTTTGTTTGTATTTAGAATGAGACAAGTGTATTGATAACAGTCAAGATAACAGGTATCTGAACTGTGAACACTTTCCTGAGGCAAAACGGCGGATTGAGAACCCAATGGTGGAGGAATAGTAATACGATCCATCTCTTAAGTAAATGTAGAAATACTGCATTGAAAATATAATATTTCCCTGCTATTATTCTGTACTTTTACTGAACCATTTAACTGTGTTTTAATTGTTAAGAAAATAGACAGAAACAACAAATGTTCCCACTGGACAAGCTGTGACCAGAGAGTAGTTTAGAATTATTTTTTTAAATTTCTTTTCTGATTTTTGACTCGGCAAATGCTCAGGCAAGTGCAATCTTTCCTCACCTGCTGTGAAACACACACACATGCATATGCACCTTCACCCTCTGACTTAAAACACACACACACACACAAACATACACACACACCCTGGGATGTTGTGACTGGGAGAGCTTTAGCCCTAACTTGATATAAAAATAAGGCAGTAACATTAGCAAAATGTTACACTGCTGCATGAGGTACATTATCCTGCGGATAGTCTGTACTTTTACACATGTAACATTTTGAATTTCGGACTTTATCTGATATGGAAACTGAAATCCTGACACCGGTACACCCGGTGAACAAATTGCGCCAACAATTTGATGTGATTTAATTGTCTATTATCTCTCTTATTTATTTTTTTTAAAGAGAGCAGCACTGACACTGATGTGGTGGAATTAATCAGATTGTATCAAATGTAGGCAAGCATATAGATAAATGTACTTTTAATGTATAAGTTAGTTTCTGATTCAGATTCAGACAACTTCATTGCTCCCAAGAAGGGCAATTAATTTGCAGCTTACCCCATGAAGAACACACACACACACACACAAACACACACAGACAGACACACAGACAGAGGTCAGTGTAGGAAAGCTAATAAGTTAAGTTGTTAATAAAAATGATAAATAGCAGTAAGATAGAATAATACAATAATTATATATTGGCTTTTTTACATGCTTTATCGGGTTAAGGAGCTGTTGGTAGGGATCCTATTTAAAATGGCCCCTGTCTGATTCAAATGCTTGTCACACGTTTTGAATGGGGAAATCTTAATCTGCAAAGCAACTACGGCTGACTAACATGTAAATACTATTTAAACGTGTAAAAATACTTCGTTAGCACTCGTTTACGACCTCTGTCAGGATGTTTTGTGTCCAATCCCTCCAGATTCCTGAGGTCTCCACATTCGTTCCACGCAGTCGTTAATTGCCGTCGCCAGGTGGCGCCCGCGGGCTGTAATTAGCGGCAGCCGGCAGAGTCTGATCAGGTGTATCGATTTGCAGGTGGCGGCTCGACGCGGCTCGACTCGGCTCGGCTCGACTCGACTCGACACGGCGGAGTTTGCCCCCCAACCGATTTGTTGTAAGAAAAAAAACCCATCCCGACGGATAAATATCGAGGTCAACGGGGGCGTCGACGCTCGGGGAGGTGAGAGGGGACGGTGGTGGTGGTGGAGAGGACACATGTTTCTGACGTCTTCAGAGAAGCGGCAGCCTCTCTGAACATACAAGGTGAGATGTTTACATCGTGTTAATCTGTTCAATATTTTTGTTTTTAGTGAGACAGACAGACAGACAGGCAGACAGACAGGCTGACAGACAGACAGGGCGTTGAATCTGCTTGTGAACTCCGTGACCCAATGTTCAGTTTATTCGCCACATGTTGTCGTTCAGTGAGTCGGCCAGCAGGGGGCGCTTCGCATCTTTTCCTCTGCAGCCTCGCTTGCGAAAGACTCGATGTTTATTGTGACTGTGCGCAGAAGAGCATGAACAGCGGCGGGAAGATAGGGGGCGCCAGAGAGGTGCAGGGCGAGGCTACAGCATCACTCATGAGGAAAACAATGCAATGCAAAACGTCTACAGTGTAGAGTGGACTTTGTGTATTATAACACGGCATTTAAAACGTGAATACATAGAAAAAAATAAGATTGGAAAAAAACCAGACAATAATTTAAACAAATTAGGGAGAAAAATCAACAAATAAAAGATCTAAAGACTAGGTAACTAATTGTTTTTCTAATAGTACATAGAGATCTTTGGCACATTTGTATTCCACTAATTTCAAGAACTTAGTGCAAAGCTGGATTACATTTATAGTACAATATCAAGGTTTTTTTTAATAAATTTAGCCTTTGGTTAAATGAGCAAAATATTGACCATTACAATTTTTACAATAATTTTTTTTGTACTCTAATTCAGGGCCTACAAGGATATACACTCAGTGGCCTATTTATTAGGCACACACCAAATAATAATGCAGTCAAATACAATAGATCCTACGTCCATTAAGAGTTTTTCATATTTCGTCCAAACTTTTTATATCAGTAGCTGTAATCGGCTTCGAAAGTGTCAAATATAATTCAAGTAATTTAAACACACTTTAAACAAGTGTAGGGTTCTTTCAAATGAAAGAACCCTACACATAGATCAGACTAAAGCATCTTCATACAACACTCAGTCGCAATATATACCGTAATTTTCGGACTATAAGCCGCGCCCTTTCCCCCCATTTTTCGACCCTGCGGCTAATATAACGGTGCGGCTAATCTATGGATTTTTACAGGTAACGGCCACTAGGGGACCTCCTAAATCTAACAGGTTACAGTCCACCAACTTTAACTCTACGGGCTCTATGACCGGTCCGCGGTCCACGGTTAAAGCAGCGAAAGCAACTTTCGCTCAAGTTTGCGAGTGGATCCTGATGGCGTGGAGGAGTGTCAAAACATCCACGATCACCAACGGGTTCCGAAAGGCTGGACTGCTGCGTGATGAAGAGGAGGACGCCGCCACAGGCTCAGCTGAGGCCCTTCAGAGCCTGTTCGTTTCCGACACTGAAGATGAGGACTTTGGTGGTTTTAGTACGTTATGCAAATATGCAACTTGTTTGTTGAAATGTTAATAAATGGGAGCTTCCTCAAGCAGCCATCTCTTTACCGACAATCCCCTCTGTGCACGAACTCTTACATATGGTAATTAAACATTAAAACACCTGCGGCTTATAGTCCAGTGCGGCGTATAGATGTACAAATCATTAACTTTAGCTGCTGCGGCTTAAACTCTGCGCCTTATAGTCCGGAAAATACGGTATGTGTACTCTCCACTGCCATCTTATTACGTACGCCGAACTAAAACTAATGCACTGTAGGACTACAATCCGGCATACATGAATGTTATAATATTCATAACTGTTTTAGAGTGGTGTTCAGTGAACTTTGTGGACATTTTCAACAAAACACTGGTCATGAAAGTAAAACTTATTGCAGGTAATGTATACTAGATATACATTTTTAGTTGTGTGTACCTAATAAACCGGCAACTTTACACTGGATTCCACATGATGTTGAAAACATTCCTTTGAGTTTCTGGTCTACGCTAACATGACTCGCATGACTGTACCACATCCCAAAGGTGTCGTCATGCCAGATTCAGATCTGGTTCCTGTGGATGAAGGCCGACTGGAGCGGAGTGAAGTTACTGTCACGTTGGTGGAACCAGCTTGAGATAAACTTTTTCAACATCAACAAGGGGTTTCTGACCACAGAGCTGAATGAACTCAGAGATCTGCAGTTTCAGAAGCATAAAAAAGTACCTCAGAATTGTACTAATGAGGTAGCCCCAGCCAAACTTAACAGATTAGATAAGACTCTTTTCGGCCTGGATGTGTGTAAAACAATAGTTTTAGAGTGCATGCTCTATGCACAGAAATGGACAGATATCAATCTCTGTGTTTCTGAGTAACTGACTAGGGTAGATTGTCAAATGAAAGATTAATTGTTAAATCATACAAACTAGTGATGTTTCACCAGAAAATAATCTCGACATGATCCTTACTGTACTGCTGTGTACGTGTGAGCCGTTCCCCGGGTTTTAAAACCTCCCCGTCTACAGTCGCCTGTTTTAAGAGTTCACTCTCACACTCAACTTTTCTCCCGCTGAAAGTATTCTGTCGTTGCTCTTCTCTCCCTGGAGAGCAGCAAGTCAGTAGCTCATGATGGAAAAAGAAAACCTTAAGATTACACAACAGGCACGCCTCGTTTTTTTTGCTGCCTTCTTGGAATGCTGTGAGGGCAGAAAGACAGTGGCAAAGACAGGAAGAAAACTGACTGCCATCCTCCTTTTTTCACTACTCGTCTGGTGAGCTGCATGACAGTCGGTCATGCCCGTTCCTGTCTTTACACTTCATGAGTTAATCTGGATCATCCACAGCTATGATTGACATGTCTGTTTAATAGTGTCCTGGTTAATAAAAGCAAAGATCCAGCAGGAGGAAATGCGTCACTGTGCAAATTGCTGGAAAAAAAAATCACTGAATCGATTAATTGTGCAACAGTAAATTAACCGGCAACTATTTCAATCATTGTTTGACTCAACATTTGCTGATACCAGCTGGTATATATATACATATGTAGTGCTTTTTTTTAGGAGAGATTTGAAGATTTACACTTTTTTTCAAAACGAATTGCCTTGGGAAATATTTTTATTTCAGTGTTGTTGTTTGTGAACCATCTGTAGCAAATACGTACCCAGCAGTCCCCATTGACGATGAACAAACAAGTAACGAAGGCATCAGGTTTGTTTTCAGATGCCAATATGTGGAGACGACAAGTTCTCGATTGATAAACCACCTGCAGGTTTGTTTCATTATGTAGGAAAAAGTTTTAATTATGGACCTTCTCTGCTTTAGTGTCTGACTTGCATCTTGTTTTACTGTGATAGCTTTTGTAAAGAGACTTCTTTGTTGTTGTTGTTTGTCGAAAATTCGTAGAAAAGCTGGATATTTGGCCCGTCTGCCAGGCATTCTTGTCTTTAGTGTGACTTCCATGGAAACACCACAGGGGCTGAGATAGATGGAGGAAAAAAGGGAAGAGAAAGGTTGAGAGCAGGAGGACGCTGGGGAAAAAAATAAGTTTGTAAAGGGACGTGTGACTCAGAGAGCCTGCTTGAGAGACTGATGGCGCCTTTCCACTGGAAGGCCACACTCCAGCCAGGATACTCCCTTAGCCGCTGAGCCTGTCCCATGCCCAAAAACAGAGATGCTGTCTTGCCCCCTTGTTTAACCACATGCGCATACACAGTAACACACACACTCACACATGAATGGACTAACTTTCATTTCCATGGTGAGGAGATTCACACACACACACACACATGGACAGAAAACGTCTTTTTCCTCTGCATCCGAACTTGATTGGACCTGCGATTCATTAACTCCACCCCGAGGAAACAAATATAAGACCAGCATCAGCTTGGATCTGACTGTCAGACCTTTGGACTGTCAAGATGACTCGTGGGAATTATTCTATTATTCACCCGGAATATAACGTTAAACATTTGTGGACTTTTCCCTCCTTGGATTCAGTCGACGATCTCGCTGGCAGGTTATTTTTCTGCCACGGATAACAGCAGAGACATGCGGAGGAGTTTAATGACCTGTATGTACGTATGAGTTTTCTTTGCTGTGTTTTGTGTGTCTGTGTGAGCTTTCCCCAGTTCATCTGTGGGCATTTCCACGGCAGGGAGGATTTTCTTTCTCTCTGTAAAATTCAAACAAATTCCTCTTCCACGTATTTGCCGTGGAGTCGTCTGTCACAGCTGTTTTGTAAAGGTTTGAGAACGTATTCATCACAGCAGCAGCAGGGACGAGCAGGGCGTTCATCCACCTGGGAGCTGTTCGGCATCATCACCGTGTCAGCGCTTTATTGACAGACCACTTGCACCAGTGGCTGAGGTCAGTCTGTCTGCGAGGGCGCTGTGTGACTGCAATGAGACAGGAAAAGATATGGCCAGGGCTGGGAGAGATAAAGCTCAGCAGCTGCTACACACACGCACACAAACAGACACAGTCTGTCTAGCCTGACTCCTCCTTGTTGCCCCACCCTCCCTTCTCTGGTGCTCCCGCCCCTCTCTCCCTCTTCAGCAGTAGGTACATGTGAAGTGAGCGACAGTTAGGAAAGCAGTTCAGGGCGCGAGCCAAAGGCACACACACCCACCAGCAGAGAGCAAGACTGCATTATTCAACGGATCCTCTTCTCCACACTCCTCTTGGGTACGGCACACACACACACACACAAATACACACACACACACACACACACTTCCAGAAAGGTCCTGTACACTCACTTTTAGTCCCAGCGCAAGGCTGCAGTCGAGAGGGTCTCAAACAACCGAGGTAAGGTTCAGAGAGTTTCCACAATTTATATTTTCGTCTCCCTCTGAGACTGTATGTCGGTCACACTGTTGGACACAGTGCGACTGTTGTGCAAAGTCGCCTCCGAGCCATTTTCATTTTGTCAAAGGAGTGAAAGTAGTGGTGTGGAATAAGTTTGTAAGTTAAAAAGTTGTACCTTTTTTTTCCACCCTTTTTTTTTTAATGCCTGCTGTTCATGAAGAGTGGAAAATTAGACGGCACCCGATGGTGCTTGGTGCATATCGGGAGCTTAAATGGATGCTTCATTTATTCAAAGGTTGCCCAGAGAGCACTTGTGAGTACAGTATATGGGTTCGCTCCTGTGGGCGTGTGCGCACCACATTTGCATGCGTGCGTACGCCATCCCACCCACATGGGGTGCGGCGTCCTTGTGTGCACTCTCATGGTATTGGGCGGTGAGGGGATGGATGGCAAAGTTTGGTGCGTCCACCCACTTCTGAACCAAAGTGGGGAAGGCTTTCCCGCCCTTCTCTGGGAAATGGCTGTTGGGTCGTGAGTGGAGGAGCTCCTGAGTGATAAAATGGCTCTGAGTTCACGCCTTTTCAGCCTCAGTTGCAGTTGATAATACCAGAGCTCATGCACTTATTAATATTGTTAAATCCTTCCATAACTGTCGATTAGAGCTCTCTGGTGGAAAGAAATATATATATATATATATATAAAATGTTTATAATTACAAAATATAAAAACGATTTTACCCTAGAATATAGTATTAGAAAATTTAAAAAGACAATTCTGGGTTGTATGTTCAATGACTCGTTTTAATTTCGCTGTTGGCACATCAGTTGCACAGTGAATGTATGTCCTTATCAGGACATCCTGCTGTTTTTGTATATAATATGAGTCAACACATTGGAATTATGACTGGAAGAGTTGAGGAGGGGTATGTTCTCATTTATTTCTCCGTCCCTGGTTGTGTCCACATGTTTTTAAGAGTAAATATGAAAGTATTGAATGGCTTTGGAGGTTGATGTTTGTAGGGAACATATTTGCTCAGGAGTGAGCTGCATGAAGTGGCTGAACAACTCCTGTGGAGACCGAGGAGAGAGAACAGCAAGGCATCTTGTGATAATGTGCAGTGAAAATACCAGTGTGAATAAGGGAGGAAGTCAGGAGCACTAAAAGTAGGAAAAAGCAGCACGGTGGTCACAACTTCTGTTTATAATAATTGTGGATTTGTCTTTTAAAAAATTACATTGTTAATACAGTGGAAAGGTATTAAATCAAGTTTTATAGATGTGATTACTGACTGGAAAAAGGACCGTGAATATATTATCACCCAGCCCTGAAGGTGGGCTGCCCAGATGAGGAGATATCCTCACGTAAACACCATTAAAGTTTAACATGTGATTCACACTGTGCTTTTGTGTACTGTACGTTTCTAGGGAAGACGGACCTAGAAACTCACTGTGGTTTACACTGTAGATACCCAAGTTTTCATTAACTCTGAATCCCCCGCCCCTCCTCTTCCACAGCCAGTGACTCACCCCCTCTGCACCTCTTGCTGAGCTATTATTGCCATGGAAACCCCGAGCCAGAAACGCGCCAGCCGTGGCACCACCCTCTCCCCAGCCCGCATCACCAGGCTGCAGGAGAAGGAGGACCTGTGCAACCTCAACGACCGCCTGGCGGTGTATATTGACAAGGTGCGCTCGCTGGAGTCAGAAAATGCTGGCCTGCGGCTGCGCATCACTGAGTCCGAGTCGTCGGTCAGCCGCGACCTGTCGGGCATGAAGGCGGCCTATGAGACGGAGCTGGCTGACGCCCGCAAAACTCTGGATCAGGTGGCCAAGGAGCGAGCCCGCCTGCAGCTGGAACTGGGCAAGATCAGGGAGGAGCACAAGGAGCTCAAAGCCAGGTACGAGGAGCATGTGGGGGTGGGGCTTGACCTACATTACGTATTATCATGTTTATAGAAAATAATGTACAACATGCATTGAGTATTAGTAGTTGATGCTCTGTTAAATGCAGAGTTTCTTTCTTTTTTTATGAAAGAGACTTTAATGCAGTGCTGAGTTCTGGTCCAAAGGTGAGATAATACTTTATATTATGTGACGTTAATATAGCATTACTTTTTGCCCCTGTACTTGGTGTAGCAAATCAACCGGTGCAGTTCTATGGTTGCATTGAAAATTGAAATTAGTGTTAATCATAATGTTCCGGAGCCATCAGCATTTCAGCATTCTTTTTTTAAATATGTTAATGTGTTTCCAAAACGCCTCAGAGTTTTGTTTAAGGCGGAGCTGCAGACAAAACACTTTGGATGTGAATGCTGTAATTTTGACCTCTGGTGATGTTCTGCCTCCTGTTGACACCTGTTGTTCAGTCGCACAGAGGCAGTGCAACACCTGAAATGTCTACTAGGAATGTGGAGTGTGGAGTTGAACCACGGCATTAGGTGACATTCCTGGTGGTTACATTTGCAATGCATGACTCAATAGTTAGTACAATAATTTCACTTGAAGCCTCTTGGTCTGTTGGAAGTAACACATCTCTCACACCTTTACACACACGCTGCTCTCTTAAGTTAAAATGACAGCTCTAAAAGACAGAATGTTATTCATCACACTGTCTGACTCTGCTGCTCAAAGATCGGTGTGATGATTTTTCACAATACTGACACTGTAGACATAATTAGAGAAACAATTGTGCTCTGTCTGGCGACTGCAGATCACTAAGATGAAAAATTAACACTAAGATTTGACTAAGAAACATTGATCAAAATGTTGCAACCCCCGCCAAGGCTGAGCAAACCCCCACCTATATGCTGTTTCACCCAAAACTAGCATTCCCATTTCCATCTGAACTACATTTTCTTTTTAAATTTCATGTAATTGTGAAGATATGACTCCAAATGTCAAGTTTTGCCCTTCATCACCATTGCAATGGTGAAGAATCATTCAAAGAATTCCTGGATTCCAGATCTGGATCTGGATCCTCATCGAACCGAACAATCACCTGTTACCATGGCAGAGACCTATCTTTGATAAAAATGTTAATGCAAATCCATAACTTTTTGAGTAAACTTGCGAACACACAAACAGACAAACCAGTGCAAACATATAACCTCCTTGGTGGAGGTAATAAAAAGGCTACAACAATAATTGGACCACAGGAATCCTAAGTTCAGCGAGATGCTTTACATCCTGTGTGAGTCAACTGTGTCACGGAAAAATTTAGTTAATATTTTACAGGATAAAAGTTCCGCAGACACATTGACCTGTGAGCAAACTAGGCACTGAAGGTGTGAATGTGAGGGTTTAATAAATAACTGACTTTAGGTGACAATTAGTTAATTATACTATTTCTATTATCGCATTTTTTTTTAAAAGATGCTTACCGAAGGTACAGTTTGCATTTGACCTGTCACCTGCAGGCTGTTGTACTGTACGTCTTCTCTGTGGCTATAATTTCTGCCGCTCAGGTGAATGTCTGTTGTCGTGGGGCCTCGGCCAGTTGTGGACACCGAGGAATCTGTCGGCGTCTTGGAAAAGTTCACCTCGGGTTAGAGAAGTCTGAGGATATTCAACTGCTGAATGTGAACTATCTCTACTCCCCCTTTGCGTTTACTCACATGCACAGTTTAGAGCGAAGAGCAGCAACAGAATATAGAAACGGACACACTCGACACAACAGGACTGTTAGGCATGTGATGTGAATGTACACAAAACACGGGAGTTGCTCACATCTGCTACACATAGAAATATGAATAAAAGATATACAACTCTGCAGGAAATGTGCCTTTAATGTGGCTCATTTCTATTCTGCAGCCATGTCATTTGCTGTTGACCTTCATTGTGGTGAAAGCTCATCAATCTATGGACTGTAAATTTGCACATGCTGTTGGTAGGTGAGGATGTTGACTTTGTTATGCGCTCTGGATAAAAGCCAGTGAGTGTTGAGAGAACCATGTTATCAGTTTTAAAAAAAATGCATTGTGCTTCTCCACAATATCCCCAATGTCCCTGTGCTCCTTCTAAGCCTCCAGCTACACGTCTACAGATCCCACGGTAGTTTCCAAGGAAGCAGATCTTTTGACGCGTGTGTGGTGGAGAGGAATCGCTCAGTCTGGTCTGAGCAGGCTCTATCGGTTAGACTTTAGCCTGCATTGTTTGGTGTTTGGTTGTCATGGTTCTTTGGGAGCATTGGCTCGGCTGCCCGGGTGGTGACTCAGAGTTTTTTTTTTCAAGGCCTCTGGAATGGGCTGACCGTGGACTCACTGTAAGGGGAAGTGAGGTTTATTAATACACACTGCCGGGTCTCTTTTAACTCCCCGCTCCGCTGAGCTTCAAGTGACAATAGCAGCAGACGGTGGCGCAGTAAACTCTGTATTGCTGTGTCTCACAATATGTTTTTTTTGTTTTTTTGTTGATGTCCTTGGCTTTTCCTCCCGAGTTTGACAGAACACACAGCAAAAGGTGGAGCCATCGGAGCAGCTCAGTTGACTGGACCCACCTGTTTAGCCCGAAGGCATGACACTGCGTCTCTTCACAGACAAGTCTTTGTGTGCATAAATGGTACAACGAACACATGCTCTCCCTCCCGAGGCAAAGCTCCAAGCTGTCGGGCCAGAATGCCAACCACGCTCCTGACAGTTCTGTTTGACTTGGAAATAATTTAAAACTGCAGGAAAAAACAAACAACACAACTGGTAAAGGAGGTGGCATCGGTAAAGGAAGTCCAAGCTTTAGAGCCAGGTTAGTTCTTTATGTTAATACTTAAATAGTTCCCAAATGTTCCCGTTGTGGGTCGAATAAAGGATGATCTTATCACTTATCTCAGTTCACCTGTGCTTTGCTTCGTGCACAATCTAACCTCTAGCCGGGCAGCTAGCTAAGAAACATCAGCCTATGTGGGGGCCTGGCTCATCAGTGTCACTGGCAGGACTCGTTCTTGAAATCCTCCCTGAACACTCCTCCCAGTTGGAGGAGTCACTTTTTGTGTTAGTTTACTTTATCAACCCTATTTAGTTATTAAGAAAATATATATGGAAACTATATTCACTTTAATATAATATTATTTGTGGTATGTCTGTCTGCACATACTGTCTAAAATCAAAAGTTAACAAAAAAATGTTTGAATGGATATTTTAAAATGTCAAACTCCGAACGGCTCATTTTGGTCAGATTTCGTCTGATAAGCTTGAGACCGGACTGGAGATGTTGAAATGTAGACAGCCAAGCCCTTTTCCTGATCAAGTCTGCTTTGAATACATAAAAGCTCGGATTTACTTCGGCTTAGTCTGCCCCACCTGTCGGCACAATGTCGTGTAGGGCGTGGCACCAGGTCGGTAAAGCGCCCAGACCTTTTTTTTTATTTGCAGTCTATCTGTTGGAACAATGTGTATGGAATAATCGTCGTGGCATATGAAACGTGTCGGAACATGTTCTGGTGCAGCTGAAGATTCAAACTCAATATCATTTTTTAAAAAGTGCTTTACAGTACACGCTCTAATTCTGTATTCCCATGTTCCTCGGTAGTTCCCCTTATTTCCCGAGTTGTGAAGTCCTCGTTCCAACTTCAGTGTGTTCATGTGCTTTAGAGTCGGAATGTGATTAAAACGTGTTGCATTTATGTGTTCAGAGCATTTAAACAGCACATTGACACCTCTTTCCAATTTTTGCTTGATAAAGAAGAGCAAAGAAAAGGGATCTGCTCTGACAGGAACAGAAATTATAGATGTGTCATTCTAACTGTCCTAGGTCACTCTTTGTTGAAAGTAACTAACCATTACAACTTAATACCGTCTTACAGATTAAATGCTATCAAAAAATCGATAAGCAATATGTCGACTTGCACCATTAATCAAAAGATTCTTAGCATCGACCAAATGGTCTTTCTGTCGCCATATCTCTGTGTATGACATCATCAACTTATGTACGAAAATAATTGTCGGAGTTGTTTTTCTGATTCGAAGTGGCGTTCAGGAAATTTTCCGACTACCCCGACACCACATGAATACATTCATATTCTGTATTCAAGGCCTGAAACGTTGGGGCCAACTTGTCAAAGAACACAGCAGGAAATCCACACATTCGCTTTTCCTTGATTTGGAATATGCTCTTTTACCACTGACTTCCAGTAAATATGGCTTGTGTTTACTACGACCCATGTGTTTGATGTCACTCATTCATTTGTGTTGGTTAAGATCACCCTCTGCCCACATAATATCCCATATCCCTTGTTATGATGTAGAGACATAATTGGCCTTATGCCTTCAGAGCTTCGAAATAAGCACCGACATTTATGGTCAAAGAAAAAAGAAGACGTCACGTTGTAGGCAACGAAGACGGTGAGATAAACAGTTTTTGATATTTGGCCAACCTGGATCCTGCGAGAGAAAAAAAAGGGGAAGCAAAAGTGGGGGGAGCGTGATGGAGCGGTCAACGTCATGAGAAGTGGTCTAATATTAGTCATGTCTTAAGTTTCAGTGAGTAAGGTTCCTATATTTAACCTAAACACGTTTCTAAGGCAACACTGTATACATCCATGCTATTTGTGGGCCACGTCATGAATAACAGGAGTATTCGTTCAAGCTGCTCTCGTCAAGTGTGTGGAGACAAAACGTTTGTGCTCAAAAACATTTACATATATGTGACGGAAACAAGCAGTGTTAACCAAATCACCTCATGCTCTTTTTTTATTGGTAGTTACTAATTTACTTATTCATTAACCTTGACTAATCTTTTCTTGCTCAGTGGCTCAGTCTGTAAAAGATGAGCAGCAAATACTCTCAGAATATTTTGGATTTTTCGAAGGAAACGATTACACAGGAAACAATTAATCATCCGATTAGTTCCATATTAAATTTCTGTTATTTGATTTCTTGATTCATGGTTTAAGCTCGACAAGAAATTGGTAGAAAAAATGAATTGTAAGCACGGAAGATAAACTCTGAGTTGGCCTTATCAGATCAAAATGATTGCATGAAGAATGGCTTATAGACCCAGCATCTTCCTCTGAACATTATGCAGACTTTGTCACATACATCTCTGTCATTGTCTAAAGAAGAGTGTGTGTATATATATATATATATATATATATATATATATATATATATGAAAATAAAAATGAGAGGACGCATATTTGTTTTCCTAATTAAAGACATTGAAAGATGTAAAGTTGAAATGTTGAGAAGTAAGTCAACTCCTCTGTTCCATCAAATCCAGTTAGAGGAGTGACTGACAGCTTCGCTAACCACCAGAGCGTTACACCCCGGGAATGTTAAGGTGTAACCGTTGATATTTTTGCATTTGTCCATAACCTGACATTTCACTTTGCAATAGTGCAGCCACCAATTCCAAGCCATGGAAGTTTCTCCTTCTGAACAGACGCCGTTTTTGCCGCAGTCCCCTCCAAGTCCTAATGGTGATTACCAAACTGTG
This sequence comes from Scophthalmus maximus, assembly GCF_022379125.1. Lineage (NCBI taxonomy): Eukaryota > Metazoa > Chordata > Actinopteri > Pleuronectiformes > Scophthalmidae > Scophthalmus > Scophthalmus maximus. The sequence goes on along the minus strand of NC_061515.1, from coordinate 18,423,754 downwards.
TTTATGCACTTAAAGAGAAAGAATATACCAATTCATCTACACAAGGCCTTTTGTAGAAGCTGTCAAGAAATTTGAACTTTATTCTCAAAATAGAATGTATAAAAATAAAAAATAAAAATCGTCTAATATTTTCTTTTTCTTTTTCTGGCCCTAATACTTGTCCGTACATTGTCATTAGCAACTTTGTGTTAGTAAACGTGGAGCAAAATTGGTATTTTTGCAAATTCAAATAAGCTCCATTTATGTTACAGAACATTAACATTTAATGTTTAAATTGGGAGCTCAGCATCCCGGGCCGTGCTCCTGGCTGCAGACCAGCAGCAGCAGATATCATCGAGCCGCTGTACAGCTTATCTCATGCCGTTTGATCACGCCCTCCTCTGTTCTCCGGGGCGCCTCGGGGGGGGGACCCTGTTCCCCTCTTCCCCTGCGCTGATCTCAGCTTGTATTAAGTGACAGCAGACAATTGTCTGTCACTTTGAGTCATGTGAGGGCAGATAAGAGCTGAGCCAAGAGCCAGGGACTTTTTTTGGGTGTCATCCAGCAGTGATGTAAAAGACATCGCATACAGTTGCTCTTTCCAACATTGACGGCACCCATCGAATAATGATTTAAAAGAATATAGTCTAGCACATTGATAAAATTGACGTTTGAATTATCCTTAAATTTTTGCCTGAATTATCAGTGGTTTATAAAAATAGTTTGCCAATTGACTAATTTTGTTAATTGGTTTCTAGAACATTCAATTTTGATTTTTTTTTTTCTGATAAATTTGGTTAATTTACGTCAAGGTACCGTAGATTAAAAGTCACACCGTTTGTTTTATGGACCGTGACTCTCCTTACACTTTCGAGCAGAAATCTGGTGAGAGTGTGGCTGACCGGTCTGGCCGCTAACAGAAGACTCCTGTGATGGAATGTAGATGTGGCGAGGTGTGTGTGTGTGTGTGTGTGTGTGTGTGTGTGTGTGTGTGTGTGTGTGTGTGTGTGTGTGTGTGTGTGTGTGTGTGTGTGTGTGTGTGTGTGTGTGTGTGTGTGTGTGTGTGTGTGTGTGTGTGTGTGTGTGTGTGTGTGTGTGTGTGTGTGTGTGTGTGTGTGTGTGTGTGAGAATAGAGTGGAATTTATAGAAGTAGAGTTACCATCGAGCCTTCCAAGGCAGCCAAACCCTTGATACACATGAACAGGGTAAATCACTTTAAGATGGTGTGACTCAGTCTCTCTCTCGCTCGCTCGCTTGCTCGCTCACTCTCTCTCTACCCAGAGAACCTCCCCTTTTGGAAGTAGGCCTGTTCGGTGCACTGTAATCTTAACCATTCCCTTCACATTTTTTTTCCACGTAACAATTGTTCCGTTTCCACGGAGCTACAAAAGCTAAATTACTCTGGAATGAATTTGAGTTTGGGGCAGTTTGGGACTATAAAATCTATACAAAGAAGCACTTACACAACTTTCGGTCTCACATGTTCTGCACCAGCTGCTGCTCTTGTTTGAGGAAATGTGATTTGAAGTTTTTACGTCTTGATGTGATTCCTTGTCTCGCAGTCCCTTGGTCTTACGTTGATGCTGAGTAATATCATTTTAACTGCTTATCTCCCGTATTTTTCTAAACTCGTAGAAATGTGTTTCATATGCGCACATGAGATTTAAGTTTTTTTTCTGCACACGCACGCGCACTATTTGGAAAATAGTTTGCTTGTCTTTTATTCTTTTTTTAACGTGCTGCCATTTGGGCGGGATTTGCCACAGGGAACAGTGATTGTCAAAAATTGTGGGGACAATCGCAGGAAAGCTTGTGGAATGTAGACTCAGCTTCATTTTCAGTGTTTTACAGCTCAGGTGGCACCATGGGAGATGTCCAGATGGAAAAAAACATAGCTTCTGCCCTGGATGTCTGGTGGTAGAACAGTTTTCGTTCCGTCAGAGCCGCTGTGCTCTCTCCTGTGTTTCCTCTACGTCTGTTTTCGATGCCAGTCCATTTTTTTGCCTCGCGTGAGAGCAGCCGATCCCCAGGCTCGTCCCACAACCACAACTTGGTTTAATTCCAAGCATCAAATCCTTTTTTTCCCCTTTTTCTTCATAGTGTAGCACAAGTTAACAAACCAGAAGTCGTCACAGTCTCATAAAGGCCATATAGAGTTTTACTGTAGCTCAGCTGGAAAGAACACTGTGGTTAGAACTCAATCTGTTGTTGTTGTTATATGGAGCATAAGTGAGGGCGGTGATACACCAGGGAGTTTTCTTGTTAATACAAATGAAAATTCAACCTTTGGATGCAAATGCGACAGTTGTACTCAGAAAGACGTGAATTACGGATTTAAGATGTGTAATAATTGTTATTGTGACGCTTTTCCAGGAGCGTCACTTTATTGGCAGAGACACATGATCCTGCATACTCAAAGTAAAAGGGTTGAGGCAATGCAGTTGAACCAGTTATTAAAATGAAAGTTGTATTCAGTGCCTGCAGTCTCATCCAGAAGATAATTACAGAGATGGTTTATTTTATAATCATGTTCTCTTAGAGTTTTACAAATGTTGATCAGATAACAAAGTTCATAGTGGCCATAGTGACCATTGACATGAACCAGTTCTTATCTTGATTTTTCACTAACCTTCCCGAACTTTACTGGCGATTTTATGTCTCTTGCTTATTTAACGACACTCAGAAAAAAATGAAAAGTGCAAAGAGGTCGTTTATCACCGCAGATAATCAAATTCAGGACCAGTGAAAAGCAACTCATAAGATAACACAGAGCAGGCAACCAGCGTCTGACTCACTCCCCGATGAATCATCAACTAATCACGCAGGGAGGAACAAGGGGTGTTTCATGTGTCTGCACAGACACGCACGCATGCGCACACACATACCTAAAACAGGCATTATAAGCAGGAGGGGCACTGTTCTCTCTTCTCTACCTTTTGACTGACACCGTGTTTGAGGAACTGTATTATCGACTGTACATTTTTGCAGGCATGAATGGGACAAAGCGAGGCACATATGATTCTTTTCAGTTGACAGTTTTGGTGACAGCCTAAACAAAACCATGAGTTTGACGTGAGAGAAAAGCAACCCCACCCTCGTCAGCGCATCAGCCACGGTCGACATTTGCTTTAAGACTGGAAACACAAAGATCTCTGTTCCCATCCGCCACATGTGGGTGGCCTGTGGCAAAAGCTGCGTCTTTGTTGGTTTCAGATGATTTAAAACACACACACACACACACACTCCATGTTATTGTGTTCTTCTCTCCAGCACAGACACAGGAAATGGTCATGTGCCAGCCTGTAATGTTTATCTTACTGCATATTTTTGCAAGAGTTGCACAACACATTTGGAAAATCAGAGTTGACGTGAACTAGCAGGCCTGATGCCATTTGCGTCAGTGTTTTACATTACAATCCAAGCATCATCTCAAATAGTGTTTTTTTCTCTGTGTATGTCTTCTTATTATTATATTCCTTAAAAAAGGTTGCTTTCACAATTAATCTAAATTGAACTTAAAGAAATGTGATTCATATTTTATTCTTTTGTAAATTATTGTCGATATTTTAATTTATTGGACAATTGCTGAAAAAGTTGCTGTCTCTTTTTTCCTTTTTTAAAACTTGCATAGTCATCTCAAAAACATAACCGGTGGGTAATTGTCAGGTGTGTACTGTCCTCGGACATGTCTCCGTTGTTCCTGTTCGGTTCCTGGCAACGTGTTTGTTTACTAAATTCCCATTATTCCACAACCTTCCTCTTCGTCGCCTTTTCCCTGCAGAGTTCTCCACTTAAAGCTGCTTTGTGAACGGTCAAACTGAATCTGGTGGAAATGGATAGAGGAAAGGTGGGCTATAATTAGAGAAGGGAACATTTTAGTCAACGACGCGTAGGGAATTTAAGAGAACCCCCCCCCCCCCCTTTCTTTTTCTTCTTGTCAGTGTTTGAGCAGTGAGTCATTGGGGAAACCCCTCCCAAATGTGCCCACATATGCTTGCCAGGCTGGGTGTGTTTGTGCGTGTGGGTGGGGGGGGTGTGTTTATGTAGTAAGTACTTTGAGTTGTGCAACAGGAAACAAACGAGGTGATGAATTGTTGGATACTATAGCAACTCCGTACAGAGAGTCTGTGATTTTAAACACTCAGGGAAACCCTTGGTGCCCAATCACCCCCCCATTGCTCCACAACTTGAGTAGATGTGCCCACGTGCAAAGTGCTGAACCTCTTGTTGTTGTTCCTCTAGAACTGCATGAATGAGAGATAAAAGCAGCTCTAGAGGTAATGAGGAAACGTGTTTCACTATAACAATGTTGTTTTAGTGCAGCCAATTAAATAATGTCTTCACATTATTAGCACGAGTTAGGTCAGTGCAGGGCAGCCTGTTGGACTACTACAACATGCTGAGCCTCAGTAGTCCGAGCAGGGATTTAGTTTGCAAAGTAAGGGTGGACACATCTGGCAGCTCCATTAGTGCAACGATCACACGATGAAGCTGTGTAGTCTTATGTATTATGTTTGGACGTCTGGTGAAGATTTTGCACACAGATTTAACTTCTAACTTCAAGTTTTAGAAATCCTGAATAGCGTGTTGGAATAGTGCTGCTGCTAAATCTTAAAAATTGTAGATCCCAAACGACAATTAACTATTTGGCATATGCGTTGCCAGGGATCTTATCAAACCCTCTGTCGGCAGAATAGCTGCAGTAATCTCTGTCTCTGTCATATCTTGAAGAAACGATGGTTCGACTCTCCTCCAGGCGAGTAGAACAAAACAACACTGTTTTAAAATATCCACAGAAAAGTCTTCACCTTAATTCGACTGCGTCCACGGTTTGGTGGAAATGGCAAACTATCCTGATTACAAGGCCGTGGTTGCCATGGTTGCCGTGGCAACGGTGTAGCAAAACAGGGGGGTAGTAGTAGGCTTTTTCACTCCACGAGGCAGGGTTCGTTTCTCGTTACTGGGTGGACAAAGATAGCTGTGAGTCATCCTTGAGGCTGGGAGCTGAGCCAAAACATTCATCCTCCTCCTCCTCACATTTCTCGTCTCTATTATTCTCCCGCTTTCTCTTCACCTTTTTGTCCTTTTTACTTTCGCATTTCCATTTTCAACCCCCCCCTTGCCTCCCCTTCTCTCCCCCATCTCACACCGTCTCTGTCCAAGAGCTCCCATTTTGTCTCCGTACTTCAGCATGTGTCATTTACTCGATTTTCTCTGTAACAAAATGCCCTTAAGAAGCTTTGATATTGCAGCTGAAAATGGTGGAATGATTTTATAAACTTTTATTTTTCAGTTATTTTTCTTTTTTTTTAAATGGAGCAGACATTTGCAGATAGGATGAAAGAGTGTATAACAAGTGGTCTACACTCGAAAAACAGTAATAAAAGCTGCCAAAATGACTATTTTTTATTATTTTTATTTTTATTCCCTCAACATAAAATGCACAGTGCACAAATTTTTCCCTAAGTTTACAAGTCATTTGACTCCGCTGGCTTGTTTTTACTGGAAACAGATTCCTCTTATCTTGATGAAAAATTTTTTTTTGCTTATATCATTTCTCAGTATCACATCAGTTCTCATGCTGACTGTGTATTGTATTATTAATATGAATAGTGTTATTCTTGAATAATCACTCGGGTGACTCCACGTGTCCTGAGCACAGGCTGAGAGACTCCAATGGTTCAGCGGAACAAAATGTAAACAGAATGTCAAGAGGATATTTACACTGAGGCTGAAGCTCTCTAATTATGCCATTCATACTGGATTATATAAACGGATACTCCCAAGCAAATGGCTGCACAACTCGCACACACCCTGCACTGGATTATGTTAATGGGAAAAGGAGAACAAACCTACAAGAACACTATGTGCTGCCGTACACATACACATTTCATTACGCACCGTTTCATTACGTGATGCGAACAGGCGCACACATATTCTGTACACAAACGTATGCTTAACCTACACAGTGGTACACACATTTGGCAGGCAACACTTGACACACAACGCAGTGCAGGACACACAAACACAAATTTAAAAATACACCACATGCGCACACACAGGATTTTCCAATGTTCTTCAGCGGCCACTTTTAAGCCAAACATCCTGGAGGAAGAGAACGTGTTGAAGAGAAGTACTCAGCGGTGCTTCGTCCCATGTGTTACACACTCTGAACTGAAGTAGCTATTGTAACCAGTGGTTATAGTTATACTGTCTCTTTTTTTCTGATTTCTCTTTTTAGATGATGATGATATGCAATACAATACAACCATTGTGTCTAAAATATCTCCAGTTGAATTTATTAGTGTGTTAATTGTATTAATCAGTTTTATAGATGTTTGCTAACAAACCAGGCATAGATATTGCCTAAGAGGAGCCGTTGGGGCTAAACTAGTAATTCCAATTAATTTCTGTTTTCATGCTGCATTTAAAAATTTTGACTCAATGTGGCCCACATCCACCCTAACTAACCCCTATTACATAAACCAGAATCCCTTGTTTGGTCTTTTTAGGTTGTGTTGCTCTCTGACTATTTGATTCCATTCTGCTGTTGCTACTTTTTTAAATTTGGCACAGATTCTTTTTTTCCCCATTTGAAAACTCGTAAAAATGCTTTGATGGTACCTGCTGTTCTGTTATGTTGATTTAGAGTAGTGTGCTCCAACACAGTGTTGGTTTGTGATTTGTTCTATACCGTCATGCTGGTCTCTTTAGTGCCTGAACAGTAGCACCCACCATGAGGCTGGAACTATTACTCCAAATCAAATCAAATTTTGTGTCCTCAAAAGGAACACATTCAACAGATGCAGTGTTTGCAGACTGGCAAGCTGATCTTGTCTACACTTTTATACAACCTGTTGAAAGGTCCCTGATGCCGCTCTGTTTGACAAAGGCCTGAGATTCCACAAACTCAATGGTTTGGTCGTTTATCGCTGATCCAATACCCCAGTACTGCGCAATGCAATCTCAATAATAAAGCCTTTTCTCCAAGCACTAATAGTGAAAAGGGTAATATTAATAACTTCACTTGGAAAAAAGACCATTTACTCTTTTTCATATTAAGGTCAGAGCTCAGGTAGTTGCAACTGTAAACAGAACCACAATCTCCTAATGATCTATGCTGTACCTCCCTGCTTTACAATACATTAATGTAATTATGATGTTTCATGTATGTTGGTTTTTCAATCTGCCACTTTGGTCCAGACGTAAATATTTTGAATAATTGTAATGGCACTGAGTAGGGCGCATACTGTACCTCTAGCAAGGCCGAACAATCTTTCATAGGAAGTGGTTATTAACCTATAGGATTTTTGTTATAGAACATAGTTAAAAAAAAATTAAAAATCCACACCAAAATGTTATGGGGTCTTCCCAGGCCTCATCCCTACCTTTTACGTAATCCTTCAAAAAAAATAAACCAACAAAAACCAAACTTATGACGCTTTCCCTGGCTCTTGGAGGATATTTTCTTTTACTAGTGCCACTAACTAATGTTAGCATGCTAACATGCTAAACTAAGACGGTGAAGCTGGCAGACTGTAAATCCGCTAAACATCAGCATGTTAGCATTGTCATTGTGAGCATGTTGGCGTAAGTATTCAGCTCAAAGCTCCACTATGTCTCACAGAGCTGCTCGTTGGCGGCCAAGCAGAGCCTTGTTCTTAACACAATGGCCCTTTGGTAGCAGAGTTGAGCGGCCACTTGTACTGAAGTCACGCTAATACAAGCGGCTAATAAAAGCCTTCTTCAAATTGCAACGCTGCCCGCCCTCCTGCTGTAAGGTATTTACTCTGTTTTATCATCACATTTGTTTATGAAGAGGGAACAAATAGCCGAGCTGCATGGTCGTGTATGAAATCCACTTCTGTCCATTAAGGCACTCCTGGAGCCGATCCACTGGGCCCATTAGCACTAATCAACGTCACAGCAGTCACCTGCGCACACACACACACAAACACACACACACACACACACACACACACACACACACACACACACACACACACACACACACACACACACACACACACACACACACACACACACGCATCAGTCCACAGAATCAGACTGTTAAAATGTTTGATTGAGAAAAAAAAGCTAACATTTACACAAAGCTGAGCTGTATAGTGTCAAGTAAAGTTAAGATGGATAGATGAACTTTATTGACCCCAACATGGGAAGTTCCGGTGTTACAGCAGCAGGTATCAGTCACACCTAACAAGATGTACAAAATATTAAAAAAAAATCTTGAGCTGTAAATTAATGTAAAACATTATGGTAACGTCTTTTTTTCTCCCACACATAAAAAAAGAAAACAACGCCTCTTTGTCTCTTCCTCATTAAACAGACCTGTTCCAGGGCTTCATGATGTTTAAGTCCGTAATATTTTAATGAGCAGCACTGTGGTTAATGTAAAATGTTCCACAATAACAACCACAGTGTTTCCCCTACCATTGAATTGGGGGGGGTGCCCCGCCCCTCCAATGGAGGTGCCCCCTCTGAAAAGTCAAATTAATTTTAATAATTAAAAAAAAAATATATTATTTTTTTTTTTCTTTAGTATTTTAAATATAATGCCAAGCAGAAGTCATTAAGGTCACTTCCCTTATTCACCTTATTCCTCATCCCCGCATAAAGATTGTGGATGAAACTTGATTTGAGAAACCTAACCCTAACGAGTAAAAAAACCTGTAATCAGCTGGCAGCAGGGTTGCCATTATGTTACTGTAAAATTAACATTTGTCTACCGTCACTAAAATTTACAGTTTTGTACAGTTATTCAAAAATACGGTATGAACTTATTTGATTATTTTCACAGAAGTTTACAGTCAACTGACTGGCTGGCTGTTTTTTTTTTTAATTTTACAGTACCTTACAGTTGACTGACCGTTTACTTTTTTTTAAAGTACAATTCTTTTTTTTACCGAAGAAAGACGATAAAATAGACCTCCCTGGTTATAAAGTCCTCCTAAAATCTGGCTACAAGCACAGAGCACAAACCACAGCAAAATGTTCTTTGAAAGTCCAAAGCTAAATCACAGATTTTTCAATCAAATAATCACAACCTCTTTTTGCATTTTACTTTTTATTTTGATAAAACGTTCTAAACTGCACATGCAGAATAATTGCATATTAAACTGGTACTAACAAAGACCTGGGACAAAACATTGGTCAATATAATGCTTTATCAAAACAATTAAAATTCCAAATTCCAAATATGAACTGTACATTCAGGCTCTAACAAGTATACTTAAGTGTAAGTGCAGAAGTCCAAGAGTTGAACGATGGCAGAGGAGTGATGGACTTCTGGTACTCTCAAACCACCTCTGACTGTGTAAGAGACAGAAAGAAATGAGTTCAAATAATTAGAGAAAAAAGACAATCTGGTGTTTTCACAAATGCAAGTGAGTTATGGGGCTGAATTAGCTCACCATCTTAGATGAAGTCTCCTCAGCAGAGTGGACACGTGGATTGAATCTTGTTGGTGACTCTGTCCCGTCCAGCCTTGGTTCCTCTCTCAGGGTTTATTCCAATGAAGTGCCTGAAAAACGATAGTGTTTCTTAAGACTCTATATAAAAGTGAAGTTGTGCAAAACTTCTTCCACTGAATAACAGCATGAATGAAAGGCTATAAGTTGCTTCAACTGATGTAGTGGTTTTCATTGGTTTACACTGTCAAGACTAAAAATGAGCTTATGTTGTCAGACTAAGCAGTTATGAAACTCTAGCTAGCTGCCTAATCAATCTATGATGACACATACACATATTCGATGATGCAAACAACATGGAAACATCACTGATAGACGTTTCACTGATTCATGGATTGAGTAAAATTGACACTTACCAGATAATTAGACAGATGGGGATAGATGAAGAAAACAATCGATCCCAGCTCCACATGTGCTGGTGAATTTTCTCTTCCCAGAATGCAATAAATACTGTATGACACTGTTATTTAAGTTATTCTGCAGTAAAGTGCTGTATTTTAGCAATACAGCATTTTGCTGTTAAAAAACACGTCAATATAGTGTAATTTTACAGATTGTAATTTTTATTAACAGTAAAGTGCTGGTTAATACTTTTGAAATCTTGCTGTAAATTTACAGAAATCATTAAGTGTACGATAATAATAATATATTTAATAATATATTTAATTTTTAAAGCGCTTTTCATTAACCGAAAGCGCTGGTACAAAACAAAACAAGAAAACAAACAGAGAAGAAAAAAAAGTGGAATGGGGAGCTAGGGATATGCAGAGGAAAAGAGGTGGGTTTTTAGGCATGACTGAAAGGTGGTGAGGGAGTCGGAATCCCGGAATCTCTTGGGGGAGGGAGTTCCACAGCCTGGGAGCAGCCCTGGAGAAAGCTCTGTCTCCCAAGCTGCGGAGTTTGGTTTTGGGGGTGGAGAGGAGACCGGCAGAGGTGGATCTGAGGGACCGTGTCGGTTGGTAGGGGGAGAGGAGATCAGTGAGGTATTGGGGAGCAAGATGGTGGAGGGCTTTGAAGTTGAGCACGGGGAGCATATGGCCCAACCAGTAGGTAAAAGTCACAAGTTAAAAGTTATTAAAACATTTAACAGCAGTAAAAATGTCTCTGTTTTACTCCACTTACTCATCTGCCTGTCAAGAAGGTGCCTTCACACTTGCTGACAGATTGAGAGACATGTTCACTTGTTTTGTTGTTGTAGGCTGCGGACTTTGTAGGTCAAAGAATTCAGAGAATGTTTGTAGGTGTGTGTGTATGTGTTTGTTGTCCGTCTATATTTCTCATGTTGTAGTGACTTGTCTTCCTTATGGGGACAAAAGGCAAATCCCCATTGCTGTAAATCATTTGATTTTAAGGGGAAGACATGTTTAAAGGGTAGATGAGTAGTAGTGTGTGTTTGTCTGCATTTCCCTGACACATGCTTATCTCTGTGCATGTAGAACTATAATCTCCAGTACTCGTACACCTGGGTCGTAAAGACTGACATTCTTGTCTCTCTCTTTACGAGTTGAAATATTAAAACAGAAAAACAACGACTGCTCGGAGATCTGTTTGGCACACAAAGAAAAATGGAGTCAGACGAATCCGCCCTTGAGCAAGACTTTTACAATCAGCTGCTAAATGTAAGAGGACTGTGTCTGTACTGGGCTACGAGAGAGGTTTATAAATATGAACCGGTGCTTTGCTGCAACAAAAGGAATTTATGAACATCTGGTCCAACACATGCTCATTTAAATTCAATTATGGGCTCTGGAAAAGGTAACTGTTGGCCCAGCTGGCCAATCAGAGTAGACTAAGGTTTATCGGGAGGCGGGGCTAAAAGAAACCCAGGCATTTTAGAAAGAGGGTGAAAAGAGGATCTGAAGGGAATGAGCAGTATGAGAACACTGATTTTTTACTGAACATTAGAGAATGTAAACCTTTTCAAGTGGTAACCCAAATTAAAAGTATGAGACTCGAGTATGAGCAAAATATGTCACCTTTAATATCACCACAAATTACAGCCTCCACAACGACCATGAAGATGAATCAAATACTCTGTAGAACAAATTGAGCATTATGATCTTCATTAAGGTGATGGTTATTATTTTAGTGATGTAGTTTTCCTCTTTGCGTTTGTGTGCGTGCATTCGCAGCAATGAAGCCTTGTTTTTTTTGGCCGTCTTTCCTTTATTCCCATTGAATCTAAACACTGACTGAAGTTCCTGAAGCATGATTGTACATCTGTAAAACATCAGGGATATGTTTTCTCTGGAATCCATTTTATTTTCTGGACATGATACTGATTCATGTTATGAGCGCGTACTGTAGCTGCGAGTGTGTCTAGTATAGACCATCTGTTGCTCTCTCTGCCTGTTCATCCGTACGCTGGCCGCCCTCACTCACGCCCGGCCGGCAGTGACCAGAGGCCTGTGAGGTCTGTGAGAGCAGCCTGGAAGCCATCTCCCCCAGCAGATGGCCATTATTAGTGACAACGTAGTCTGTCCTAGAGGGCCAAATGGAATAACAGGGAGCCCATTTCCCCCTTGGCTGTGCATGAAGAATATTACTATCAACCTCTCTTTTTCCCCCTCCTCTCTCTCTCTCTCTCTCTCTCTCTCTCTCTCTCTCTCCGTCTTCTGCTGGGAGAGTATTGTTTTTTTCCATGACTGAATCCAGTTTTTTTCCCCCTTCTACCCAGTACTCTGGATTTGTTCCTGCAGAGCTGTTATGAGGAGAGGGGGGGGGGGGGCACACGCTTGCACAAGCACATGAGCAACAAACGTGAATTCTTTTAATCCAACACAGGTTCCCTTGAGATCGAGCTCAATGGGCTCCTATTCTTTAGCAGAAGGCAGGCGACAGTACGCTGGTGTGTGCTGGCCTGTGTTCAGTTCACATCAACAGTGGACAACTGCTGCACTCACTGGACTGTAGAGTGGCTGTTTGTCGTTCACAGCTTCTGTCACTGTAGCTCCGGATTCAGGACCATGTTCGGATAAAAAAACAGCACAACCTTAACATAAATCATGACTCAAAAGTTACCAAATAAATAGACTAAGGTGCGAAAAAGCATATTGCAGAAAAAACTTTTAGTGCATAAATTATATGTAAAAACATTGTGACCCAGGAAAGTCAAGGAAACTTTCAAACATTCAAACTAGAGCTGCAACCGTAAATTGATAAATCAATAAGTAATCGATTAATTAATCGGTTCAAGTAGTTTTTATGGGGAAAAAAAGTAAAAACTCTGATTTCAGCTTCTTAAATGTGAATATTTTCTGGTTTCTTTGCTCCTCAATGACAGTAAACTAAATATTTTGTGTGTGTTGACAAAACAAAACATCATCTTCGGGTTTGGGAAGTACGATCAACATTCTTCACCAATTATGATATTTTATGAACCAAACAACTAATCGATTAATCGAGAAAATAATCAACAGATTAATTGATAGGGAAAATAATCGTTAGTTGCAGCCCTAATTCAAAAATGGCCAATTCAAAGGAAACGTATAAGTATGACACTTTTGAAACAATGAAAGGTATAAATACAATTAAAAAAAAATAGAACAAGTTGTGGGTTGTCTCAGGTTCAGTGTCACTCAATGAGAAACATTTATCACAAATATTTAGGTATATTAGAGTTTTGAAACCTATGCAGAAAATTACACACCTCCAAAACTATCCCAATAATCTGTTCCCAAACTGTGAAGACAAGAAAATTGTCTGTTGAAACTCGCTAATGGGTATAAAATGGAAATATACATCAATGACACACGCAGCATGGAAGAACCAGCAAACTAATGTCCACATCTTTATCTGTCACGTGTTTTCACAGGAACAATAAGAAGGAGTCTGACCTGGAGGCGGCTCTGGTCCGACTGAGGGACCTGGAGGCCCTGCTCAACTCTAAAGATGCTTCCCTCAACACTGCCATGGGGGAGAAGCGGGCCCTAGAGGTCGAGGTCAAGGGTCTCAAGGCCCAGTTGGCCAAGGTAAAAAAAAACAAAAAACATTTCTGTTTGTAACTTAAGTCTTTAGTGGGAAGGCAAGAGCATGTTTCTGTTTATTTATGCTATTGTGGCACAACAAGCGCCTTCACTCGCATCAGGGTAATTTCAGCTTCCTGAGGAAATCTTCCCCATGATGATATCACAGCAATGCAACAGAGACATCGCGGCCCTGTCGCACGTCAACATTACGCGCTATTAACCTTTGACGATTGTAACAGGGTGGGAAAATGTGTAAAATCCCCAGTTGCCACCTGAAAAATATCAGTAGTCGTGTGTGCAAAGCCACGGTGACTGAAAGTAGTCATTTTCTATAAACCTTGCAGGTAGTTGATTATGAATGATGACAGTTTGGTGATGATGACCAGTTTGCATTCTCTTTGTTTTATCAATGAACTGTACTACAGGACTGATGTGGATAGGAGTTGTGCTCTCCCTCCACCTACTGGTCACACACATAAACTGCAGGTTTTGTCTTGGAAAGCATAGTTCATAGCACGGACAGATTACACCTCGGGCTGCATTACATTTCGTTCCCACTCACAGGCCTTCGTTAAGGATCATTTCTCCATATCTCATCTCTCTTCCCATCCTGTTTCTGTCTCTCCTCCTCCTCCTCCCTCCCAGTTGGACGGTAGCTTAGCCGATGCCAAGAGGCAGCTGCAGGATGAGATGCTGAGGAGAGTGGACGCGGAGAATCGCCTGCAGACTGTGAAGGAGGAGCTGGAGTTCCAAAAGAGCATCTACAACGAGGTTCCCACTCTTCACCTTCACCCATCTATTTTTTGTTCGGCTGTTTCAATCACCTGTCCTACTTTACATCTTCCACAGGATATTGATTCGCTTCCAACCACCTACTTGTTTTGCATTCCCCCCTTCAGATTTGATTCGCAGATACATTTGTTTTTTGTTTTTGCTCCTCACCTCTACTTCATCATATCCTGCCTTTAATTTCACATATAATTATTAAACACAGTATAAGTTTCATCATTTACATTTGTACAAACATTTAAATAATGATATTTCAACTTATGACAAAATGGCAACAGATGTGTTTTGTTTTTAGTTTTTTCCAGGCCAAGGCCACCAGGTCAGTGGATTTATCTGCTGTAGCCTCCTAAACAAGTAATTACTGCTCAGCGACTGACCAATCAATGCAATTAAGTTCATTGACCATGGTGGGTTTCTACCGTGGTTCTTTGGTACCCAAAGAAAATAAACCAAACATCACTACAAGTTACTCTATTTGTAGTAATAATAAGTTAAGTCAACTTGTAATGAACAAATTTCCAAAAAAGAGCACACGGAGAGCACAGAACCCCGCCAAGGCTGAGCAATCCTCCACCCCTATTCCGATTCACCCAAAACTTTAATTCCCAATCTCCATCTGACTTACATATTTTTGTTGAAAAAGATATGACTCAAAATGTCACGTTTTGAAAATGGTGAAGAAACCTGGATCCCTACTTTAACCTCGTTACCATGCTCAAGAACAATCTTCATATCACATAACCTCCTTGGCGGAGGTAATAAGTCTAGTCATGTCAAAGGGAAAACCATAAGAAGCCGAGCATCACTAACCTGTGTTTGAATGTGTTTTTCCAGCATATTATTAGTCACGCCTTCCTTTCTCTGCTGGTGTCTGTAGGAGTTGCGTGAATCCAAGCGTCGGCATGAGACTCGCATTGTGGAGCTCGACGGCGGACGGCAGCTGGACTTTGAGAGCAAACTGTCCGAGGCCCTCTCTGACCTGCGAGCTCAGCACGAGGAGCAGGTCCGCCTCTACAAGGAGGAGATCGAGAAGACCTACCAGTCGAAGGTGTGTATGGGAGACGCAGCTCTGTTGCCACCTAGAGTCCAAGTAGAGACTCAGTTGTTTCAACAGCAGTTCAGCTTCGTGGTTGCGGTTGTTCTGTTTAGAGCTGCAACAGTTAATCGATTAATCCATTAGTAATCGACTACTAAATTACTCACCAACTATTTTGATAATCAGTTTAAGTGGTTCTTATGAAAAAAAGTCAAAATTCTAGGATTTCAGCCTAGATGGATATTTTTGTTGAATATTTTCTGGTTTCTTTTCTCCTCTACGACAGTAAACTAAATATCGTTGGCGTGTGGACAAAAACAAAACATCCTCTCAGGGTTTGGAAAACATGACATTTTATGGACCAAACAACTAATTGATTAATCGTAAAAATAATTTACAGTGAAACATTGTTAGTTGCAGCACTAGTTCTGTTATTAAAGTTAATCGTTCCACAGTTCAGATAATGCACCCTGATTAAACAATCAGCGTCTGTGTATAAAAATCCACGTTTTTTTATACACTTTTGTCTTTCATCTAAATACTCATTCATCGAAATTCATTCGATGAACTTGGATGAACACAACAGCATTTTCTGTCATTGGAATGTATTTGTTAATGAAACCAAAGCTGAATTATTCTTTGTTTTCCTGGACCCTTTGGGGATTTTGGTAATTACTGTTTCTAATTGATAAGAAGGATTGCAGAAAGTAAAAAAGACAAAGATTGTGTTTTTCTGTCGAACAGCTGAGTTTTTCTCTCAGGTAGTTCAGTGCCTGCAAAGTGAACCTCTGCCGACAGCTGACTGTAGCATTTCTCTGTCTGTCCGTCAGCTGGAGAATGCCCGTCTGTCAGCCGACAGGAGCAGCCACTTGGTGGGATCCACCCATGAAGAGCTGCAGCAGACCCGTGTTCGACTGGAGGGCATGTCAGGCCAGCTCAACCTGCTGCAGAAACAGGTGGACTGATGAATTCTCCCAAAACACTGCTCGAAGCACTATTGATTATTTTAACATTAAGCTTCACCTCACACATCAACCTGTGTTTGTACTGTAACGGACTGCTTAATCAACCGGCCTGTGTGTGTGTGTGTGTGTGTGTGTGTGTGTGTGTGTGTGTGTGTGTGTGTGTGTGTGTGTGTGTGTGTGTGTGTGTGTGTGTGTGTGTGTGTGTGTGTGTGTGTGTGTGTGTGTGTTCACATCAGCTGTCGGCAAGCGAGGCCAAGGTGCGGGAGCTGGAGGAGTCTCTGTCGCGTGAGCGGGACCTGATGAGGCGGCGGCTGGAGGATAAAGAGCGGGAGATGGCTGAGATCCGGGCCCGGATGCAGCAGCAGCTGGACGATTACCAGGAGCTGCTGGACATCAAGCTGGCCCTGGACATGGAGATCAGTGCCTACAGGAAGCTGCTGGAGGGAGAAGAGGAGAGGTGAGACAGATGGTTGTGGAATTAAGTTCATCACCTGCCCGTGTCCACGACGGACATGTAGATGTACTGTGTGTGTGTGTTTCCTGTTCTCCGCACTCTGTGTCAGTGTCTGTTTTAAAAAATACATCTTTGAGATTAATTTTCCTGAACAAACACAACAGTTTGAAGTACTTCTAAAACTTCATAAATGTATCTTTCTTCGGTACCTTCATGAATATGTAAATAAATGTGTCTCTTCCCTGCAGCCAGCCTCTGCAGCATTTCTATATAACTTTGAAACCATCAATTTTGTTTATTGATATAACTTTTATTTGTGCAGGCTAAGTTCGCTGAGCAAACATGCTCTTTTACAGGAGTTTGGGAGCACACAACGAAGACAAATTTACAGGAAAAAGCATAATCAATTAATATCATGTAAAATTGATCAAGTAACAGGCTCATTGCAATGAATCACAGGTGGAGAAATGTCATTAGGACTTTTAGTGTAGATTATGTCACAAGACTGCTGCAGTGACAACAAAGGTAGTTTTTATGAGATCAGTTCTGGTTTCGGGCTTTTGGAGCATTAACCAATCACTGGTTAATGCAGGTCGGTTTGGTGTAGGTGAGAGTGCCAGAGAAGCAAGGATGAGATGTAAAATGGCCGCGACATTTGTTGGTGTCACATATGAGACCGTCTTCCTCCGCCCGTCCCTAGGCTGCGTCTGTCACCCAGCCCCCCGTCCACCAAGGTCACGGTTGCGCGGACCTCTGGTTCAGGCCACGGCCACAGCCACGGCAGCCGTCTGCTCCTCTCCTCAACCACCGCCTCGAGCAGCCGCAACTCCTCCGGCACGCCCAGCACCAAGAAGCGGCGCCTCAACGACAACGACAGTGAGACCTCCAGCATGGCGGGTGGCACTGTGACCAAGACCCGCATTAGTCAGCACGCCTCGGCCAGCGGCCGCATCACAGTGGACGAGGTCGACCTGGAGGGCAAGTTCATCCGTCTCAGCAACAAGGCAGACGAGGTAACTCAGTCCCTCTACCAGAAACAAAATCGTCAATAAAGTTATTGTATGTGCTTCTCTGGTTATATAATAATATGTAACTAACCGTTCTCGATAAATGAAGGTTAGATATGTATGATTAAAAATGGATAATGTCATTTCTGTTGTATTTTACAACCAATTACATAAAGTCTTTTCTTTTCTGTTTGTGTTTTTAATGATGAATTGCTTTTCTGTTTGTTTCATCTACATTTCCATTATTATTAATGAACTGAAACAAATTTAAATTCTGTCTCTCCACGTCTCTCATGAAGGACCAACCACTGGGCAATTGGCAGGTGAAGGGACAAGTCGGGAGCGCCACCCCCATCGCCTACAAGTTTCCCCCCAAGTTCACCCTGAAGGCTGGAGGAACTGTGACCGTGAGTTGACTAATGTTCACCTCTGTGAATTTGTTGACCACGAGTGGTTCTGTGTTTTGAGGAGTGAAAAACTAAACTCCAAAATAAAGGTCCAACGTACACCTTTTAGTCCTGGAAAAGCCTGGAATTTAAAGTTTTTTTTGTTTCTAATCAGTGTTAGTTCTAAGAAATTAGTGTCATAACATAAATAAAAAATTGGCTGAATACATTGGTTGAGAGACTGAACTATGTATTTCAAAAAATAGTGGAGGTTCTCTGGCCCTCTCACCCCTTGCAAAAGGCGCAGAATGGTTTGGTCCGCCCATCACGACTCAGCATGAGAATCTGTGAGCTGATCTACTGACCAGTGTCTTCGTAATGTCTTTCCTCAAGAAAGTAAAGTCTGGGTCCCAGAAGAGAAAAGAGTCAAAAGAAAGAGAGGGAAAAACAAACCAAAGGAAAACGATGGTTAAGACCCGTCAGTGGGCATTTACCGAGGTATAAACTCCAACATGTGTGGGGACCAACAGAGACTGCTCATGTATAGGGCACATAATTTGGTGCTACAACCCTGCTCACACCAACAGGAACATTTCCGGAAAAGTTACGGAAAATGTCCGGAGCAACA
The DNA here is from genome assembly GCF_022379125.1 of Scophthalmus maximus. Classification (NCBI taxonomy): domain Eukaryota; kingdom Metazoa; phylum Chordata; class Actinopteri; order Pleuronectiformes; family Scophthalmidae; genus Scophthalmus; species Scophthalmus maximus. Next base: position 18,405,054 of record NC_061515.1, on the reverse strand, counting down.
TTTACAGATAATTGTGCTCTCGCATAAAGCTCCTTCCAGAAAATGTCAGGAAAATGTCCAAACTTCAGCGTATGTCTAAAAGCAGCTCATCTCTTGCAAACTCCGTGACCTCTGACCTTTCTATAGATCTGGGCCGCGTCCGGCGGTGGAAGCCACAACCCTCCCACTGACCTGCTGTGGAAGACCCAGAACTCGTGGGGCACCGGCGATCTCCTGCAGACCAGCCTCATCAGTGCCAACGGAGAGGTCCGACTTAACTGATACTCAATTACACACTTCTGTTCCCTTGACCACAGTAACTAAACATGCTGTGGCTTCTCCACCAGGAAATGGCCATGAGGAAAGTCACACGCTCCCTCTTCCATGATGATGATGAAGATGACGACATGGTAAAAAAAATCCCTCTTTCCTAAATAATCCAGCAAATGTGAAAAGCTCGTAGATTATACATGAGGAACAGGTCAACTCTGAGCTCACGGCGGAGCAGCGGCATTAAGTGACTCACCTCGCTCCGCGACTCCCCCTGCAGGGAGCTCACAGCACAAGCGGCGCAGACAACGAGTACAATCTGCGGAGCCGCACAGTGATCTGCGACTCCTGCGGGCAGACGTCGGACCGCGGCGCAGGTGTGTGCAGCAGTGGTGGGGGTCTACCTGAGGGCCTCGTGGGACATTCCTTCTTCATGGGCACCAATGAGTTCAGACAGGTACTGCAAAATGATTGAGTTACGACATAGGACAAAAGTAATTACTTCGCACAGAGCATTGCAGATTTTGATATTTCTTATTGTAGAGCAGAAAACAAAGAAGGATTTTTTGGCATGAGGTCATTTAAACACAAATCCTTTCTCTACTTTCTTATGAAGAACGATTTTTATTTCCAGAGAAACTTTACAGTTTAAAGTTACAGGAAAGCTGAAATCTCATTGTTCACCAAATGTATTTTATTCTTATCTTTTCTTTCTTTTTTGTGTATGTTGTATTCATATTGTTTTTTTCATGGCTTCCCTCCGTCTCTGTCTCCGTCAGGGTCCTGTCACCAAGGCCTGCTCCATCATGTAAAAAGCGAACCGCACCTCTCTGGAACCCACCACCTCCTGTTGCCCACATAGGATAATCATTTTCTACCATTTTGTCTTCATTATTATTATTATTATTATTTTTGATATATATACAGTATATAATCTTGATTTATTTTGTATCCAGATTAATCTGCAGTTTAGATTTGCTTCGATGTTTTGGCAAAGGGCTCAGGATTTTTCAAATTTCAGCTTTAGAGTTTGTATATTCAAGTTACATTATTGCATGTGGTCTGCGCTAATGCTCGTACTGTATCCTGCTCTATTTGCACGCTCACATTTAAACACACACACACACACACACACACACACACACACACACACACACACACACACACACACACACACACACACACACACACAGCTCCATTGACCAGTGCTGGTGTTTTGATCCAAGCTGGGGTTTTCACATTTAATGGCCCGGCTGTCAACACTCAACACGCACAGCTAGTTAACTCAGTCGGGACTCTGGGGTTTGTTAATCATGTTCATCTCCCAGGAAATACAGCGATTTTCTTTTTTTAAAGATGATGGTTATGTTTACAGATTAAATGTATTTGCCTAGTATCATGCTGTGTCTATGTGCTACAGAGAAGATTAAGTAACTCTGTTTTTTTTTCTTAAAATTTTGTCCAAAGAAAGCCAAAGTACTGTAAACTCAGGGTGTACAGCAGGGTTTGTTTCAACATTAATGTGGATTTAGGACCATATGGTTGGGCAACTGTGATGCGCACAGAGATGAATATATATATTTGTTTTGTCCTCAGTTCATTCTTAAACCCCAGGGGAAATATTTTGGTTGTATTATGGAAAATCTGTACAGGAATTACCGTTTTGCTGGATGAGTTGATTAAATCTCAGTGTCTCAGCTAGATGTGCATTTAAACGTGTCGCCTTAATAATTATTAGTTATTAGTTATGTCACGTTGAAAGAACATTGTAGAATCAGTCGTCTATCTGGGGAAAAGATTTAGTCACTTTTTTTGGTGCCATATACAGTATATATATTTATAGGAATCCTCAGCTAATTCAAACAAAGAAACACTACTCTAAAAGAGAACTGTTGCTGCTCTTTAGACAGTGGACACAAAATAACAAACGCACCTTCAGAGAACGGAAACAAAAGCATCAACCGTCACCGTTCTCTGCTCACATGCCTCGTTTTGCAGTCCCGTGACTGTCAGCCGTCCTCCGGTTTGTGTGGCTCCTAAAAAACCTGGTCATAAGGGCTTATTCTTATTTTCTATTTTCTCTTCTTTTCTTTTCCTCTAAGCTTACTGGCTTTGCAAATCCGCAGGCATGATGTTGGGATCTGAGGGAGACTTTGGGGTTTGTGTGCTTTGTGACTTTTGCCTTTATGCACTGCTTTTTTTATATTAAGGGCCTTTTCCAATCAAGCACAGCAGTTAGATTTATACTGTAGTCCGGCAGCTTTGGTCATTTGTACTCCAGAGAAAAGCATATTAAAGCATTTTATAGAAAATACTTGATAGCTGTTTTAGGATTATTAATTTTTTTTACTAAATAGATGGTATTTCTGCCATGTTAGATTATTTTTTCTTTGCCTTAAGATGTCTGACCTTGACATCATGACCCCCACAGTGCCTTAAGAAGTCCATGACAAACTCTTATATCCTCCGTGACACAGATTCACAACTGACACAGACACAGTCTATGTTTCAAGTACATAGGGTTCACGAGTCAAATTCACGAGTTGTGCACAACTATTATCTCAATCATCCCTCCCCGAGCAGCGAGTTTGTGGTCAGGTTTTTTTTTCAGACGCCTGTCTGACTAATCAAAAACACTTCAACATTTATATGCAATGTTATTTTGAGTTAACGAAGACCCAGGACACTTGCAGACTTGGATCCAAACCACAGATGTGTTGTATGTGACAAACGCTTGAAAGGCCTTTGTAAAAAATTCTCATGTGGCCTCATGAATCATTTGAAGGACCCAAGGATTTATGTTACCAAAAGGGATTTCTTGTTCTAATTAGCTTGAAGTGGGATTTGTGTCAGGTCTATTCTGTTAACATTATGGAGAAGCCATGCATTTGGATGATGTAATGAATGTCCTTTTGTGTTTTCTAAAATAAAAGAGTAAAACTGTTGTCTGGTGGTTTCCTGTTTCCCCGATTAGTCCACGGCCATTTTAAAGCCACCGATCAAAGGTGCAGCAATTTTTATTTACATTATATACACAGCATGTTCCCATGGTTACATTAAAAAATATATGGTCATGTGTTTAAAAAACAAAACAAGCAGAAGCTCAGCCTAAAACTATTGCATTTCAAGCACATCATACATTCTCTCTGGTACAAATGGTGTCTGTTATACAAACGAGGCAACACCACCTTGGATGACAAAAACAATTCGGAAATCGTGACAAACTTAAAGGCAGATCTGCTGAGATTCCTTTCTCAGCTGATAAAACTGATTGTGGTAGTTCATAGCTTTTTAAATGCAGTTTTGGCCAAATGATTAATTGGCTGATTAAATGTCCTATTTAGCCATATTACAAGAACACGCATTTCATGTTAAGCAGCATCTCATCATTCAGGTTTCCAGGTGAAAAGGAATTTAATGTGATGCCCACAACATTGAAAAAGACAAAAACAAACTCCCTGTTTTGTTTCTTTGTTTTAGGGGAAATTGTCAGATTGTTTTTTTTGTTGTTGCTGATACTTTTTGATAAGATTGTTCCAGTAAAAACTGCTCATGGTGGGGAATCGAAGCGACAGTTATCTCAAAACATGGACAAAACAATGGGCATGTCTATACACAACCTCTTTCTATATTTCAGGTGAACGTGTCCTTTAAACAACATAGACAAGAAATGCTGCCGCAGAACTTCGTATTAACATTCATAATGCTGCTCTGATTTTTGGCTTGTACTTCCCATTTTGGATAATGGTTTCTTTTTCACAACATGAACAGTGTCTGTGCTCAGACACTGACCTTTTGTTAAATCTTAAAAAAAAAGGAAAATTAAATGATCACTTTAGTCCCACAAACCCTGTAACATGTTCATCTCAGAAATAGGGCTGTTCTGTGAGGCGAAGAATATATTTCTATATTTACAACCTTTTCAACAGAGCAGCTGTAGGTGAGCCACACATGTATACCTGTGTCTCTAAATGCCACATTTGTAAAAAAAATAAAATAAATACAAAAACAACAACCACTGTGATATATGGATGATTGTAAAATGCCTTTTATATTGATAGTTTCGTGAAGCGAGCTGACTCCTCCAGATTCTTCTCCAGACTATCGGCAATAAAGAAAGAATTTTCGGTTCCCAAGTCTGTGAAAAGATGCAGACTGGTGGGATTTTGTTCAGAATTCAGTTTGCAGTGAGACATGAACCCATGCATCTGAGGACATCTTTAAAAATGTCCCATTACTTTTTTTTGTGGTGGAGCTGGCTTTTACAAGTAAAACAGATCAAAATAAAGTCCAGCTGTGACAACTGTGACAACGTCACAGCTGTCGGTTGGGGATTCAATATACTTAAACCTGACCAGAAAAAAAAACTAGAACAATGACAACATTTGTCCTTTTTGATGATTTCTGACGAACAGGGGTGTTAAATGTGTACAAACAGCTGATCAGTAGCAAGCAAAATGAGTGGGGAAAAAAACTTCAATGACGGAATGTTTGGATGAGTTCAAAACGCAGAAACATTCCCCAAGTTGCTGCTTTCAACCGTCAAGTCTTTTGGTGACATTGTATTATTTCTTTTTTTCCCCGTGGGAGATGAATGCAGATGTAAAGCCCCTTGCTGGCAGCCACATTCCAGCCCTCCTCACCGCAGCCAGCTGGCTCCACACGCTGGATGACAAGTCTGTCACGGTGAAAGCGAGTAGCACCTCAGCCCCACGGAGAGGCAGTGTTGAGCTGAAAACAGGAGGACGTCCACAGTAAACAATAATTCCTCGGTGGGACAGACGCTGCTGTTGTGTCCCTGTAGGTGGTCTGCAGCTCTGATTGTCAAGAGAGGAGCGTTAAAGTTTGCTCTTTCTTTTTTGCGAGCACAGGCCAGAAATCCTTCACCCCAAAAGTGTCACTGAGGTGTTCTCTTGGGCGAGGCGGAGGGGGAAGGCGGGCGTCGGACGGGTGGCAGGTCGTAGTGTCCCGGGATGTGGCTGTTCACGGGGAGGTCGTAGTGGCTCTGGGGGTCCTCGTGCGGAGCATGGCCTAGGGAGCTCTGGCGCTCTGTAGGGGGAAATGGAGAACAACGCGCAGATTAAAAAGCAGCTTGATGCTTGATACATTTATCATATCTACATTTTCCACCTTTCACTCAACTGCATTCATCAAATTAGCTTTTTGATGTTTTAGTTTTGTTCCGGGCCACATGTTGACTCAAATGGTGCCTGTCCAAAAGGATCAAAGTTGTCTTCATGTCTCAACAGCTGGTCCGTCTTTTATTTTCTCCCCGGCAACAGAGAATAAATCAGATCCGTGAACTGTATGTGTAGTGACGGTACCTGGACCCTCTGTGCTCTGTTGCTTCCAATCTGATATGACTCAACTTCGAACTGGTCCTGGAGAGTTTAATGTTTATTACCTGATTGCACAGACGTGTTTACTATCTACAATTATTGTAGAATTTAGTAGAAAGTGTTGACTTTGACGTGTGGTGCTAATATCATTAACTAATATCGTGTATTTAACCGTGATCGATGGAAGGGACAACAATTTTTCCTCACGTCTCCTTACTCACAATTCCCACTGGTGATTCTCATATTCACTTGTTGGAAAAAAGAAGAAAAAAAAAGAAGAGGAAAAGGATATCTCCATCCAGCCGATATTTTACATTAATCCAAGGATTTGATTCCCCTCATCCTGACTAAATGCTGATGTGTCACTGGTGTAACAGAGAGAGGTTGTAATGGTCGAACATCCACAGCCACCCGGAGTTTCCTCTCTCTCTCTTCTCTTCCTCTTCCCTCCTGTGTCCTTTCTCCACTTCCGTGTAAACAGTTGTTCATTCACCAGGCCTGCGGCCCCCGAGGAAGTCCATCCTCCCCATCTGTCAGACAGGCCACGGGCACGAATCCTGTTCTCTGCTGGTGTGACCGATCGGTACTCTGGAGGAGTTTGGATTTCGAAGCGAAACTCTCTGTCTTTTAAGTCTCATCTGTCGGAAATGTGCGCGCGCTTGCATTATCTGCTCTCGATTAGATGGGGGATGGAGGGATCGTGCATTTTTGCACAGTGTTCAAAGGAATTGCACTGACAGGTTGGACAAAACAGAGCTTTTAATAACGTCACCCTTGGGCTTTAGGGAAAGTGTGATGGGCATTTCCTGACATTTTATTAAACAAACAAGAAAGCAGATGGATCAATAATGATAAAAAGATTAAAGGGTTATAACTTGAACAAAGGGCCCTTCACCAGCCTCCTGCTGGTCGGCGCTCGGGCCCTAATTACAATTCTCCTCATTAGGGATCCCTCAAAGTCCTAAAGTGTGCTTGGATATCCTTTTTCTTGAGGCATATACCTTGATGTGATCGGCTCACGGGAAACACAGTGTTGTTGGTGCTACCTCAACTTTTTTCTTCTAATCTAGGGCAACTTTTTTCGGTCGTGAAAAACTTTTCGCTCACCTCTGTGCAAGGTGGCCGTGTTGAACGGCGGCGGGCTGATCTCGGTGTACGCTCGCTCTCTGGGCACGGCCGACTTCATCTCCATGTAGCTGCTCTCCGGGGGGCAGAAGGGTAGGCCTGGCAAGTCTTTGATGGTGGCGTAGGGGTTCTCGCTGTTCAGAGAGCTGCTGCTCACCGCCACCGTGTCCTTCAGCTCTGTCACCACGCAGGACGCAAAGAGAGACGGGAGTCAAAAGACACGCGCGGAGAGCACAGACCGTAGTGGAGAGTCGGAACGCAGTCTGGGTTTGAACTACGAAAGCAAATCACTTCACAACGACAAAGACTTTTTTAATTCATGTCACCAGTCACGAATTCCTGAGTTCATGTTAACAATGGTGACTGAGGTGGCCTTTTAAGAAAACCTGGTATGCTGGTGGCTACAGGGAAATTGGACCAACTGACTAATTGATGATAACCAACCCTGCCACCCATGGAGCCATATGCCACCAGAATGACTAACACAGAAATCTATAAAATTTGCTTTATGGGTGTTTAACAAAAAAAACAACAGAATATTCCTATTTTCTAAACCTGTGTGGCTAATATTCATGTGACCGCTTCGTTTTTATGCAGCTTTGGCATTCCCGACAGAAGCTGATGGCAGAGGGAAAAGGGTGAAAATGGGGCAATAAACTACCTTTGCTGTAGTATTTTCCAAGGCTGGCACTGTAGCTGTAGCTGCGATCGATTCCAAAAGCCCCTGTAAACAATAAAAGACAAACCTGGCATCTTCATTTCCATTGTTGGTAAACTAATCAAAAGCAGACAAGCCGCCTTGGAAAACCTGCGAAGATCAATACCAGGTGAGTGAACGCCCGCAACGCAACCATCACTTTTTATGAACTATTGCTTTTATGGTCACTTATCAAATGTCTATTGTTGACTACAGGGATTTTATGTCCAAAGGAAATGTATTGGTTGTTAAACGTTCCTATAAAAAAAGTACTTAATAAGTTTTCCTCCTAAGCCGTATTTGGATGACCCTGACTTTACAGCGTTTACACTCGTTTGGGCCTGAGGACATTTTGTTACGTTTGAGGTTTTTGAAAGCTGATATCAATATTTTTAAACCGAAGTTGCTGATATCTTCTCCAGGTATTTAATGTCTTTAAGAATTATTATGTAACTGTATATTCCTGATACCTGAGTGATAGAACTGAAAGTACAACTGGACACTTTAGTTCGCGATGTCACTTAGAATAAGGAAATTCATTGAGGTGTGATAGCAGAGGGTTACGTCCACAGCAAGTTGCAGGTTTTACGGATTATTTTTTTACGTAGCTGTGGTCAGAACATCAGGAAACCAGCTTCCTACTTTAATCGGCTTGTAAATGTCAATCCACTCATTTCATTTTTACTTGACATCTGCAGGTCTCCCTGCACAAGTGTCTTCACCAAATGAATGAAATGTTTAGTTATCAAATCTTGATGTGCATCGGACCTGAGTCTTTGCGGGGCTCATGGTGTTTCCAGTCCGCGGGCAGTGTCGCGTTGCTCTCCACCCCGAACAGGCCCCGCCTTTCGCGCTCCATGTTTTTCACACTGCAGAACAGCTGGTTATTGGTGTTCTGTGTGACAGACAGAACAATCAAGCAGTCATAAATCACCAATGTGAAGGAAATGCTTTTGACGTAGAGTGACATCAAAGAGCTGTTTGTGGCATCTATTCTTTATGGCATCGTATGAATTTCATAGCCCTGAATACATGTCCAGCTGTTGTTGACTGGATAGATTAAGTCATTTTTTTTCCAGTGCTGTGCCTCAGTTGCTGTGATTCCTGAATGTTTTTTGACTGAAGTATCGGATCAGTGAATTGATATTCACCTTGATGGTGCGGTCGTGGTTGTTGGGGAGGTGCGGCAGTGGAGGCCTGTTCTGGCTCAGCGTGTGGTAGCTGGGGTTTGAGTAGTAGTGGTGGTAGCTGTAGGGAACATCTGTCGGGGCCCAAAACAAACACATGGACTCGTTTCTGCTGCTATAAATTTGCCTCACGGTCAACGAAATGCGTCTCTGTGGAAGGCTAATTTAAAAAACAACCGTCACAAAGAACCAAAACCATTATGTGGCTAACGGCACAACTATAATCAAAATATAATCATGTTATTTGATTATGCTTACATACTACTCACTACTCAGCATCTGAAATAATTTCACTCCATCACATTTCCCTCCTTTGCGAGAATGTCAGTGGGCATTTAAACTAAAACTAGTTGCATAAGTTTAAAAATCCATAAATAATTACATTGCAAGTCAGCAGGGACATTTATAGGAAACGTGACCTCAAGTCTGAGAAACACGGGCACTAACATTAGCACTTGCACAAGATAGAGGCTGCGGTCTTTGCCATGGTCTCATTTCTTATAACATCTAAATTTCTCAGTAAGATGTCAAATAGTGTCAGTTGATGAATGCCAGGTGTTTCACATCTCTTCTCCTGAACCTTTCAGATTTTTAAAATGGTATTTATCCTTTATATATATATATATATATATATATATATATATATATATATGGGCCTAAATGATGGATAAATAGTATAAAACTCTAGATTTCAGAAGATATCAAAAATGTCAGGCTAAGTCACAGGGACATGTGTATGAAGTGTCTCTTAACTATTTCAACTTGAGAATTTTCCAGTGATAAAGCCATCTTTAAATTCATTTCCTTGTTGTTTTCCATACAAACATGACACGATGAGGAAACTCAACAGATACATAATCTATATACAGCATGTGCTGTTTTTTTCTCTCCTGTTACAGCTTCTTAAAATCTATATTCTTAAGTAACTGATCTCTTGGCACAACATTTACTACAAAATATCCTCTGCGCTGTACCTGGAACAGCGTATTCGGAGTTGACGGTGCGGCTGGTGGAAAAGGAGACAGTCGGTGTGTTGTTTTGCTTCTCCTTCTGCCTACGGCGGTAGAGGAGCAGCAGAGCCAGCAGCAACACCACCAGGATGACAAGCACGACGATGCCGCCAATGGCCCCCCACGACTCCCTCTCGCCAGGAGGAAGAGGAACCATGACGCTCCCCGACCGCTCAGACGAGTCTGTCGAACACAGCAAAGTACAGCCGACTAAAGCAGCTTTTCTTTGAAGAATTTAGACATGGTATGACTTGTTTTTATCCTACAATTGTTATGAAAGAGACTGATTCCTATCACAAATGCTTGATGTGTAGTCTGTGATCACAATGCAATAGCTCCTAGAAAACCTGTTTGCATTTATACCTTGTCTGCAGTCATCTCCTCCACCTTCACAGACGCAGTCTCCGGTCATTTGGTCACAGATGAGGTTGGTCGGACAGGAGCAGGTCTGTGCGCAGAATGGGCCAAAACGTCCCGGACTGCAGGCTGAAAAACAACAACCACACATGCTCACAGTAAAACACCCATGTGTCGGACACGTGCGACTAGTATTTAACTGCACAAACAAAGATTTAAATGCTCCACTTGTGGGCACAGATTTTTACCACATCTGTGGCTATTCATGGAGTTCGGTGATGAAATTAAGTCAGTCGCCAGAAAATAAGCAATATGTATATTAAAAGGAAAAGTCAACTTTCAGCACCTAAAACACCAATGAGTTAATTATACCAAAAGACAAAGGTTGATAGTATGTTGTGATCATCACTGCAGTTACATGAAATGAGGTGGCACTCACGTTTGGAGCAGTCAGTCGCAGTCCAGCCGGGCAGACATTCGCAGTGACCGTCCCGGTGGTCACACGTGGAGTTGTTGTCACAGTTGACGCACACTTCAGAACACTGTTTGCCATAGTAGCCAGCTGGACACACTGTAATACACACGTCATGAACTATTGAACAACATGCACAAGCTTATGTTGAGACTGAATGTAGAAGATTTCTGTCATGTCGCAATACATTAAATCCCAGAGTGTGGTTTCGAAAAAACAAAGATTGAGTTATGTTTTGGGAATTTGCACATAGCTGCACTGTATAATTATTGATCTAAATGCCAACCTTGATCACAGTTGAGTCCGGTGTACCCCGGTAGGCAGTCGCACTCTCCCGTCACGTGGTGGCAGCGGTACGACTGTCCGCAGGATGGGCAGGACATGCCGCACTGCTCACCGTACATACCTGCTCGGCACTCTGGGAGACGGGAAAGACAAAGGGTGAGCCTCGAGGCCGATGTTATACACAGTATATATCCAGTACACCTCATCGGCTGGCTGACAACAGGCACTCACTGTTCTGACAGGAGTCTCCCAAGTAGCCGGGGCGACACACACATTCTCCAGTTTCCCTTATGCACGTGTCACTGTTGGGACAATGCTTGAAACAGGTCTGGTTGCAGTGGCGCCCCCACAAGCCCTCGGAACATGGCTCGCTACAGCGGGAACCTGGAGGGGGAAAAATTTATAAATTTAAAAATATATATATATAAAATGTTGAGTGGAACAGTCAGGTCCTGCTGTTAGTGGTGTAACTGTCGTGGAAGGAATGGAGGGAAATAAAAGTGGCTTTACCACAATGAAAATGTAATCCATTTTCCCATATGAAAACCTGCATTCATAAATTTAGTGTATCAAGTGTATAAATACTTAATATAAAGAGTGGTTGCTTCCAGTGATCACTGACATTTACCTGTAAGAGAAACGAAAACCAGCGGCTTTGTACGTTTTGTTTTTTATCCGTTCATTTCAAGTTGTTTTAATGTTATACTGATTGTTTTTCCAAAGCATGGTATGGTTATGTAAAACTATGGTTGACTTCAATGTAAAGTGTTTGTGATTTGAAGTTTGACAAATGATTCTGTCTCACTGCCGTTCCTTCGTGTTAGGGAACAGCTCAATCCAAAAATGAACCGAGTAGTGTGAAACCTGTGGCTCACTCGTTTCTATGGGACCAGACTAATCTGCGACTCCGAAGCCAAGCTGGCAAGCGACACCAGGAGGACGTCGCCGTCACTTACCCCACCAGCCTGGCAGACAGTGACACTCCCCGGTGGCAGCTTGGCAGCCGTCGGCACGGACACAATCGCACCTCTTCAGGCAGCCTGGCCCAAACGTGCCCATCTGCACGTGTGAACAAATGCCAACGGGCAAAGAATTGTCAGGGGGGGATCTTTTCAACACTCAGCCAGCTCAGTCAGAGTCAGACAAAATGCTACACTGCCAGAGTGTTGTTGCACAGACAGCCTGCTGGGTTGGCATGACGAAGACAAAGGGAGGTTACACGTCCAAAAAAAAAATCACATTAAAGCGTACAGAGGATGAGGTAAGGGATGAAAAGTTCTTCTACAGACTGTCCAATCCATTACCACCCTTATGATTTGTGCATTAGTCGTATCGCAGATTGCAGTTCATTTGTCTACTCAGCTTGACACAGAATAAATATGTTGTGCGTTTTTTCTTATCGTCTAGAGTTCGTATTACTTCACAAAGAGCCACGTGTTTTCAAGTAGTGTTGAGTCATTTCCTGTTGCTTTGGGAGGATAAGTGAGGGGGGTGGGGTTTACACCATAAAACTGATCTTTCCATTGCATTATATTGTATTTGCATGTTGCAGCTGCATTCTTTTCAGATATTCACCTTTTATTTTATTCAATTCTATTCTATTTTTATTTTTGTTTACTGTGTATGCGTCTATAGCATATTCATGGTATCCTACATATATAATGAACATTTTGGGCACAGATATCTTATTCAGGTTCAAAAGAATTGTAAAAAACTTACACTTTTGACTGACAAAAAAAGTCTATGACTAAAATTGTTACTAAAACTTGAATCAAAATCAGATTTAGTGTCTTTATTTTTTGGCTGTTTGTATGTTTAACATCACTGGCTAGAGGTTCTATTTGACCCATTTTTAATTTAACAAACTGTTGGTATAATCTACTTCCTGTGCGGAGTGATTGGTTCATGCAAATATAAATATTTCTTCGTTTTTGTATCCAGGGTTCAAGGTTCGCTTTTTTTGATTCCCGAAAAGAGAAAAAAACATGAAAGGAACTGCAGCACAAACAACCCAGTTCAGCCTGTCTAGTTTCAAACTTGTCTAGTTTGAGGTTGTCAGATGCATATTTCAGGACGAGTTTGCCAACCTCTCTATTACTTCCTACATAAATATCAATAAATTAATCTAAAAAGCCTCATTTTGCACTTACGGGGCATGGCTGGTCACAGTGAGGCCCCTGCCAGCCGGCTGTGCAGGTGCAGGATCCATCTGCAGGGTTACATTTTGCCCCGTTGGCGCAGTGGCAGGTGGCGTTGCATCCTGGGCCCCAGGTTCTCTCCGAGCAGGGGGTGGAACAGTCCAGACCTTGCCAGCCTGCAGACACACAAATCGTCAGCCGTGCTGGATTGGTCACGGCTGATCTAAAGTTGCTTCACCAATTTTGCTCCAGTTTGCATCCTGCCACGTGTCAGTGTTCCTACCCTCTTTGCAGAAGCACGTTCCGTCGATTGGGGAGCAGTCCACAAAGTTTTCGCAGGAGCACTCCAGGGAGCAGTTTTTGCCAAAGGTGCTGCTTTTGCATGGACTCTCACAATGAACCCCCTGCAACCACGAATAATAACACTAACTTCAATAAGGCAGATACATATTGACATTCGTGAAATATATAAATTCATTAGATCTGAGAACTAGTTCACTTCACACCAACAGACACTGACAAAGATAGTAATTGATCCTTAAACCTGATTTCTAAGCTCATCCGGTGATTCCTGGCTAAATCACGTCCAGCCGGCACCACTCACCGTGAACCCTGCGGCACACTGACAGCGACCGGTGGCGCTATTGCACACCCCTCCGTTCACGCACAGACATGGCTCCAGGCAACCGTGACCATAAAAACCGTGAGCGCACGTCTCATTACAGAAGAGTCCTGCCCACCCCGGCTGGCACGTGCACTCGCCTTTCATCGGATGGCAGCTGGACAAGAGAATCAGAAGTAAAAAAGGATGAGTTTTCAATTATTCTGATGAGGATGATCCGCAAACTCGTTGTACCAATAGCAACAAGTTGCTAAATTGCCCAGACCAGATCTGTTGAGGGAGAGAGTAGCGACAACTCCGTTCACTCCGATGGACCATTTTTTCCACCCAGCAATGGTGGATCATGGAGCCTCTCAATAGTTCCTGGAAGTGAGCAGCAGCGCATTAGAGTAGCAGCAGAATGGAGTCAATGGACCGTCTGTGTTGCACGGGTAAGACGTTTAAATAATCAGATTGTATATTAGCAGCACATCTGAATCAAATCAACATGTGCATTAAAGCATTACATTATGAACAAAATTTTACCTTAAAAAAACGTATTGACTAACTACATAGAGTAACTACATAGGCACGTCGGTCTGCTTTATTGTAAAAGGATACATTCATTGACTACTAATTATCAAAAATCGCAGTTCTGTCGCTCCGAATTGTGCGCCAAGAACTTCCGGGGAACTATTTGAAGTATACATGATTCCTGTGATGTGCAAGCATTTTGGACTTCCATTGTCGCTACTCTCTCTCTCAAAGGCCCTGGGCCAAACTACAGTGGCAACAGGAGAGTTATGCTGCATTCCAGTTTACCTCAGAACTCGGAACTTGGACCCCGGACCCCGGGGTCGATTTTTTTGGGCGATTTTTTTTACGACATCCCGAGTCGGAATTCCGACTCGCAGGGGCGTTCCATTTGCAATTTACGACTCAGAGGTCGTAATTCCAAGTTCCGAGATCATACTGGAATGACAAACCAGAGTTCCGTGTTCCGAGGTAAACTGGAATGCAGCATTAGGTCAAGAGCAAAGTACACGCCCACATGGTCCTTCGAGGAGGTCGAATCAGGTCAAAGGAAAACACCTGTGAGGGTGAACCACGTCGGCAGCCTGGTCGAATCAGGTAAGAGCTAATGTCAGCCACATTATCCAAGACAGAAACTAGCAGTTAGCCAGACGCATTAGCTCGCCTGCTGTTCCTTCTCCAATATCATAAAGGAATGAAAAATATTTTAGAGGTCACCCCCACCCTTTGGTCTTTTGGCAGTCAGCAGTCAAAGCCAACTCACTCCTCCTCATTTTACAGAACAAACGGAAACACAGCGAGCTCACCGGGCCCACAGGCATGAGGTGCTGAGCTGCACTTGGACGAGCTTTACAGAGGTGAGACCTACTTTTTCGAGTGCTTATTTGACAGTTGCTTCCTGTCTTTAGGGGAGAGGATGAACAGATTAGTAAACTTCCCCACCTTCCGTAAAAAAGCAGCACATCTCATCAACCCTAAACTATCGAGTTCGATGAACTTAGGTCTAAATGGCTAACTTGCCCAAATTAGTGTCTCTTTTGCCCCATTCATTTTAGTATATCTCGAGCAAAATCGGATGATCTCTGCCTCCAGTGTAGCTCTGCCTTGTGCTGTGTTCATTGAAGTCCGCACATTCCTCCGCAATTAGGGGCTGTATGTGTGAATGCAAACTTTGCGGAACTTTTCCTGCCAGCCCCCTAGTAAAATTTCCAGAAAATCCAGAGGCCGAGTGGCCATTTTGATGACTGCTGCGTAATCATCACCACGTCCTGCCTCCTGGATGTTCTACCCAGACGCTAGAGAGCCGTATGACTCAGATAATCTCCTGCTGCGTTCATCATATGTGAAAAGCAAACTCCGGAAAAGGTCTGAACACGACTTTAGAGAATTGTTTGTGTAGCTTTAAGTCCCTTCATCTTCTCCTGACAAGCACCCACTGACCTGAGCGTGTGCTTGTCCTGACAGAGACATGCGCGCTCGCAGTGCATGCCGTATTTGCCGGGTGCACACATCCTGTCCCGGCAGTGTGGGCCGCTGAAGCCCGGCTCGCACAGACAGCCTCCGTCGATGTTGTAGCAGCGGGCGCCGTTCGCGCAGTCGCACGCACCTTTGCAGTCCTGACCGTAGGTGCCTGCGACACACTCCTCGTTGCACCTGAGGGCAGAGCGCAAAGGCTTGTGTTGACAACATGAGTCTGTTTCTGATTCAAGCATGGACCACATCCTAAAAATCTTAACTTCTGTTTATGTTGTGGCAAGCCAGCATGATGTGAGCCAATACTCTGTATTCTTCTGTCTCTGGTCTTTGTTATATAGTCAGAATTTTTTTTTTTGGGGGGGGGGGGGCAATATGGCTTAAACTAACAACTGTCCACTGACTAGAAATTAAGTTATTTGAAATCTACCAAACATCAGTCGACAGAGATTTATATCAAAGGACATGAAAATGGACGAGAATGCCAAAACATCTAGGCAGGCTTTCTCTGACTGAGGATTATGTTACACTTACTGCTGTGGAGACAGCTTTATGTTTTGATTCTTCACTTGCAGTGGAGGGAGAGGCTGTCACTGATTATGGAAGACACCAGAGATGGCATGAATCAGCCTATATGGCAACCTCATGCACAAAAGAAGCAAAAACAAGGCTCTACATCATGACACATTCAAAGGTGCACCTGCATATACACACCTGTTACCCGTGAAACCTTTAGCACACTGGCACTGTCCGGTTTCAGGGTCACATTTGCCTCTGTTGTGGCAAACGCACTCCTCGGCACAGTTTGGCCCAAACCTTCCCTCCGGACATCGCTCTGTACAGACCGCACCCTGCAGAGGAACGAGGGAGACGAAAAAAACACTCAAGAGGCAGAAAGAGAAATGCCAAAGAATTGTGAATGCGTCCTTGCAAAAAACTACAAATGAGACGCCACCAGTTACATGGAAAATAATTGCCTAGTTTATTCTCTGATGGGATCACAATCACCTCATCCCTTGCACGTCTTCCAAAAACAAAGAGAACTCATGAATCTGCATTTTATCCCCGAGATGACAGTTTCAAAATCTCTTTAGGAAAAAAGTCTGTGTTGAGAAAGGAGCTGTTTGTCCAGAGTTTGGAGCCAGCTGGAACAGAACGCATGACCTCATTTCAAATCTAGAACCCTCCGAGGATAATGTGAAGGTCAATGCAAGCCCTAAACCCAAAAACGTACCGTCCATCCAGGAGGGCAAGCGCAGATCCCTTTGCCCCTACAGATACCCCCGTTCTGGCAGGGACAACGCGCCTGGCATTTCCTTGGGCACGCCTTCTCACAGCTGGGGAGAAGGATGAAGATGATAGTAGTCAAAAATAAAACTGTCCTGAGACATTACTAATGACTTTTATTTTAAAAAGTAAAAGTGCTCAGAATCAGAACAAACAGTTTTGGAAAGTAAGTAAGTAAATCTACTCAAGTACAGTACTTTCTGAGGTACTTGTACTGTGCCTGAGTATTTTTATTTCATGCTGTTGTTGTGCTGTTTTTATACTTCCATTCGAAATTGTAGTTTTTACTCGCTGTAATGCATTTGATCATCTAAGATTACAACTGCAGATTAGTAATACAGAATCTAATCAATAAATAAATGATGATACTATAGTTACTTTGGCATTATGAGCCAATGAGCCTACCATTACTCTTGGTACTTGAAGTGTCCTTCTGTTTCTAATACTTTTGTTGACTTTTACTTTCCATTTCTACTTAAGCACTGAGCACAAATGATGAGATACAGACTTCATAGCTTAAGAATGTAGAAATCAGGAAACTCTAGAGCAGTTATTTATATATATATATATATATATATATATATATATATATATATATATATATATATATATATATATATATATATATATATATATATTCATAACGATCTTATGGACAACAGTTAGGTGATAAAACTACTCGGAAGGAAAGTAGAAGAAAAAAATAGAAAAGGCAGAGTAAGAAAGAAAAACAGTAGCTCCCTCATTACTGAAAGACCTGGCAGTACAACAGCCTTTCGGGAATCATCAGCACGATTATATTTTCTGTCAAACCCCGGAGCTGAACGAACATGGAAGGACTTCAGATATTTCATCAAGGAGCTTTATCCCATTATCTGCGTTTCCAGGTTCTTGTTTTATTTAGCTTAAAATGGTGTGTTGCGCTTTCACATTGGCAGTATAAGAGTTTCCACTAATATCTAGTGGGGGGTGGGGGAGAATTTTCCTTGCGCACTCATCCTCAGGGGCATCTTAAAAAAAACACATGACTTATGGATTATAGTGTAGTTCATCAGCTTCAATCTTCTTCTTTTTTCACAATAAAATTGAGTTGTGGAAAAAAAATTATGTAGCTGGCCCTGAAATATCTGTGTGACAGAGCCTCAGAGAAGAAGTGATGTGTAATGAAGAGAAGTATCATGTGTCTTTCAAATGAAATAATCAACTGCACATACTCTAAAAATGGCTCATACCAAAAGAGAGATTGTACATTTTTTAGCCACACTAGTGGCATGACTCTGCAGATGGAAATGTTGTCAGTTGGTCGAAGTAGCTCACCAACTATTGGATGAATTGTCATGAAATGTGGCTCAGACCTTGATTGTCCCCAGAGGATGATCCTCTGATTCTTTCACCGTGAGGTTGACATTTGTGGTTTTCGGTGAAATAGCTTGGTGACAATTGGATGAGCTGCCAGCATGGCTGAATATTCTTAATCCTGTTTTTTTTTCTTTTCTTCATAGAACGACCCTTGGAAATTCTATGCCCTTTTTAACCCACTAGCCTCAAATTGGCCCGTTAGGGGAACTAACTACCTCCGCCGAAGAATTTATATTTTCCTCGGCGTTTTTTTGTCTGATTCTTAGTAAGTGGGATTACACAAAAACGACTCAACTAATTTCTGTGGAGGGGAAGGGTAAGACCCAAGGAAGAAATTATTAAATTATGGAGCGAATCCGTGGAAACATGCTGTACCCTACAGCTTGTTTTTATTCACTTTCTTTAGCATGGCGAGAACATGGCGCTAGCCTTGGTGGAGGTATGCGCTTTTCAAGCACCCTTTTAGTTACAGCCACCATGGAGGATGTGATTGGTTCGGTTTGTCAGTTTGTCCATTTTTGTTTGTTGGCAGGATTATTCAATAGATTATGGCAGGATTTAAATGAATATTTTATCAAAGCTACAGTAGGTCTTGGCAGTAACAGGTGATAGGATTAAATTTTTTTGAATGATTCTTCAGCCTTGCGAGATATGGATTTGGGTGAAACGACACACAGGAGGAGGATTGCTCAGCCTTAGCATAATTGAATCGAAGCTCATCTCCACAAAGTTAATGTGCTCTCATATGCTAAGCTGCCATCATTGTTTTTTGTGCACTCACAATGTCCCAGTGAATCCGTCCCAACACGAGCACTCCCCTGTTGCCTTATCGCACGATCCTCCAGTGCCACACTTGCACCTCTGCAGGCAGCCTTTCCCGAAGGTGCCTGCTGGACAGGAGTCCTCGCAGTAGCGTCCTATGAACCCCGGGGGACACTGGCATGTCCCCTTCACGGGATCGCAGAGCGCGCCATTCTCACACTTGCACTGCTGACTGCAGCCTGGGCCCCAGTGCTTGTCGTCACAGGCTGAGGAGTAAAAGGACAACTGTCATTTATTGATCATGAAGAGAACTGTTCCAGAATATGCTGTTGAGCCGAGATATTCAAACACACAACCCCCGATCTGATGCCTGGGTTTACTTTAAAATATGAATTTGGATTTTAGATTTGCGTTTTCTTTTTTTAAATTATTATCTTTAGCTCCAAATGAAAACATTATTCTGTTTTCTGGATTTTAGAACTCTTTTTTTTCCCCCAATAAAACTTTCTCCTGCACTTAAACAACTACACACACCAGGGAGGCTCCGACTCTCATTGCCCACATTTTCCAACAATTTCAACCAGTCATCTTCCAGTAAGAGTCAACCCTACTCTGCAATGCTGGAAATGAAATGAAAACACAGAGGCAAAAATAACATTACACATGGTTATTCTCAGTTGCATTATGATGAAGTTTGATCAATTTGTGCCTGTGTTTTTCCTCATTTAGTTTCTCTCCCGTAAACCCCAGTGTACATTTACAGAAATATATGACATCATGAAAAACAAACAGAAATAAATCTGATTAAATTCAGAGATGAACAACAGAACAGAGGGGTTGTTTAGGGGGGGGAGGGGTACTCTCTCTTCCACACATTAGTGTGGATCTGCACATCCAAATGTGGCCCTGTAGCTCAGGGGTGTCACATTTCCAACAAATAATTTCACATTTGCAGGGAGATTTGCATGGAGCTCACGAGACGGACGAGTTTTAAATGGTTACGTTTACAGAAGCCTGGAGACCCGCTCTGGGGGGTTAGCGTGCAGCGGACATTCACACAAGGTTTGGATTTCAATTCATGACGGTGAGATCTCGACCCTCCGAGAGAACCCCGGATTGGTCATGGGTGCATTCCTCAAATTTCTCATCAATAACTTGGACTGTCACGGACAAGGGACATCGTCGAAGGATTGTGATATCCAATAGCAGTGACTTAACAGGTGGATGAGCGCAAGCTCTCTTCTCTCAAGACAAAAACAATGCCAACAATTTCATGCTGATTTCTGTGAATCCTCTTTTGAGCAGGAGACATCCATGCAAAAAAGAAAAAATATCAGCTGTGCAACAAAATCTTGAGCTACACGTCACACGTGTCCAGGTCCACAACCCCCCCCCCCCCCCCCCCCCCCCCCGCCTCTTCTGTACATATGCCCTGCAACAGCTTTGACAATAATTACATGGAGGGTCGAGTAGAGCTAAATTTGGTTTGGAGCAAAGCGCACTGCCATTGGACTTCAGTGTTTATTGCACTAACCCCGACGCGGGACCCTCGCCTCTTTTTGTTTAAAAGAGTCACAACTTCACTTGTTCTCTCTGTTGGCATACAAGAGGGGTTTGTGCCGGAGTGTGTCGCGGTGACTAATGAGAAGTTCAGCTGGAGCGGCAATTATATTTACACAGACATTTTCCAGGAGAGCAGGGGAGATTTACCCAGGGGTCTGCGGGGGCTGTCAGCACAAGGATGCGTCCCGACAGCAGATGATATTGGAAGCGTGGATTTCCGGCGAACAGCTGGCAGCATGCGAGCCCCTCCACCGACCACTATCAAAACTCTTCCCTCTCTGTTTGTTTATCTGCATGTAAACATGCGTCGCTGAGTGCGAGTCCTCCTCTGACGGCGTTGCTGAGTTTGTTTACTTTCATCACATACAGTCACTTCAGCCGAAAGTGTGTCCAGCTTTGATCTAATCATTTAAACGGGGAGCAAAGATCAACTCGAAGTCCGCGGAAGTTTGACAGAACGGAGCGTTTTTTACTGTGATCACACGCGTTTACGTGCGTTCAGCATTTAACACTGACGGAATGGACCAAAAGTGACATTTTTGTAAACGCGCAGAGTATCAAGAATGTCACCTGTACGGCATATGACCAGAATCTAGACCCAGCTGAGTGGCACACACTTCAGAGCTGGAATCTCCTCACCGCCCTTTATGAAGAATGCACACTAATATGGTGGGAAAATTCTTCCATTTCCCCTGTGAATTTTTTCCAGTTTTGTTTGTGCCACACAGTCGCCTGGACTCGCTGCTCGCTTCTGATTCCAGCTCGACGAAGTGTCGGGACTCAATTTTCCAGACATTTTCCGGAGTTCATGTCCGAAAACAGCTTTCGTGTCACCTTTTCGGACACAGAGAATACTTCTCCCTCTCATCTTCACGGTCCTAAGAGCGTTTAGTATTAAAAAAACTCAGACCCCTCTCCTCTTTCCCACAGTTAGATAGCTCAACAAACAGGCATCCAGGAAGTGTCGGGTCTCTTTCTGCCAAAAAAAGTCACCCGTTTAAAAGGAAGATACAGTGGAGCCAAGGCTCGGGAGAGAGTGGAGTGAACGAATGAAAACAAAGGGAGACGGTTTACGTAAGTGAGGGGAATGGTGGAGAGGGAGTGTAAGGAGAGATGGAGAAAACTGGCCCGTGCAAGACGGGGAGTGGGGTAACATTTTCCATTTCCCCTTCCCATCATCCCCCTGTCAAGACACCGACCGCTACCCGTTAGAGCTAATTCCATCTCTCTGCAGAGGAGTGGGGGGGAAAATAGAGGCGGCTGTGTACTATTGACCCAGCTGAGTGCGATGAAACGGGCTGAAGGCAGTGGAAAACTCCATTTCAGTGAGGGGGAACGGCAGCCCTGTGAAATGTGGTCCTGGTTTCACACTTGTGTTTGGCCGATCAAATTTAAAGAGGTTTCTGACTAAGACTAACGTGGTCTGACTTTGCCCCTGCGAGTTGCTGCCTTTGAATAAACATTATCTAACTTTTTCTCCTGACTTTACTTTTGCTAAAGTTCCAGCAAGGAGAAGATGAAGATTTACGTCTGTTGTTTTTTATAGCCCTTGGCTACTTTCAGTTCATCATACAGTAGTTAACTAACTTATTGCTCTCATACCATTTTCAACACATATGTAGGTGTAAGGAGTTTCAGCGTTATTACACTTGATGGTTTTATTGTTGTAGCACCTCTCACTCTCATTAAGAAAAGCAGGTGTGGAGTTATGACTATCATAACTGTTAATTTTGAATAGTAACTTTCGGTGAGAGGCGGAGAACTGAGACACTTCTGGACTGAGACTGACATTAATGACTCATCGCCGCGCATGCGGTAATGCTCCCTTGTCGTTTCCATTGGAAAGGCGTCCCGTGTGTGATGGAGTGGTGTAAGATCAGGCTCTTGACTAATGGCCAGTTGTCATTTCCTGTTGTTTGTGTGTGCATCTGAAGAGAGCGAAGAAAAGAGAAAGTGATGGAATTGGGGGGGAGAATGAGCGAGAGGGTGAGTGTGAGGAAATGTCTGTGAAGGAGAGGGATAAAGGCTGATTCATACCGCTGGAACAGTCGTCTCCTCGCCAGCCTCCCTCACACTGGCAGCGGTCAGGAGCGACACACCGGCCGTGGACACACTCCTTTGTGCAGCGAGCTGTTGATTGAAAACACAGTTTATAGCAGACCGAGATTTTGTGGGAAAAACATTATTAAACTCTTTAACAGATATCAAGATGTGCAGTGACTTGAAGCTGTTGCATAACATTGGAGGGTAAAGATGATTTATATATATATACAGCTTTACATAAGGTAACATTCTCACACATACATATCCACACTGACGGTACAGCCATTGCAAGTACCCCGTCACCAACACCACACTTTGGGTTCCAGATGTGTTTGTTTAAATGGAACCAGATGTCATTTAACTCTAGTAATTATACACATGTGCATATTTTTTACAATACTTGTTTATCACATAGGACAAAATAATCCTGGAATATTTTTTTTTCAGTTTGCATCTGTACAAATACCACTCACGTAAACAGGAATGCATTGGTTATGTACTCTGATATCTGTGCTCGTACATTGACTAGTTTTCAAAAACCCACAATGTTGGTGTCCTGCTCCTCTGGCGCCACAGTAGTTGGTAGTTTATCGATTATTGTGGAAATAAATATACTGAAAGTTTAGCTTTACTCTACTCCAACTTGAAATTCTATTTTTGTGAAAAAAAAGATATATATATATTTCAAAAATCCTTTTTATTATTTATGATTAATTAAGCTCCACATTGATTCCACGTGGCAGCATGGTGGACCAGTGGTTCGCACTGTCACCTCACAGTAGGAAGGTCCCCCCAATATTTTCTTTGTCATCAAAGTTACTTTTTTATTCAATCAACAATCTGTTCCTCTGAATCACAATCTTTCCATCATATTCCGCCCCTCATAAACTATGATATGGCCGACAGCTGGGCTCAACCCAGCAGCTGAACGCACCAGTGCTGGATGCCATTCGTACTGACAGCATTATAAATGGTTCTGCTAGTAATTAACTTAATTCCAACATGCATTTCTGACTGACGACTAACAATTCTGCAAGAGACAACTGTTTTCTACCAATGTGCAACTGAGAACCGTGTGTTGTATATACACGTTTCCTTGTTTCTCTTTAGAGACATAAACAATAGTTCATTGATTATTTTCTCCAAAGTTGAAAGTGTGTGTGGACACTGGAGGCTGGAGATTTGGGGGATCTAAGAAAAGACCAACATGTCATAAAATGAAGGACGTGGGTATCATTATCCCTAATCATATATTATTTAGAAAACACGACCCAAAACACTACATTGTACTCAAAGGGCAGTCATAGATGACACGTTGAAGAGATATTTCAATTATAGTCAAATCAAAAGTACACACACACACACACACACACACACACACACACACACACACAGCCGTGGCCAGGATTACAGACTGCTGTGAATGTTTGCCCAACAATAAGCACAAATGCATATTATCTTCTCCAGCTTTCGAGGCATCTGCACACAAACATCGTATTATCACCATCATCATTTCTGAGATCAACCGGTTCGTAAGGCTGAGCTAGAATTTTCTCGACCACTGGGAGACATTTATGGCTCCGCTTCGTTTATGTGTCACTGCCGCTGACACTCAGAAATAACAGTGTGTCATTGAGCTGTCGACAGTTATTTTTTTTCAAATGACCACAATATTCAACTACGTGTCATTAATTTAAACCACAGCACCTATACATTTGCTGTCATGTTAAAATCAAAGTCATATGCAGGAATGTTTTAAAGCCATATGCATTTAATTGAAAATGTTTATTTTCATCATTGTCTCAAGATTTTGGATGACCGTCACAAAATATAATACAATATTCTATCAGTTCAAAATAAAATTAAATGAACATCCACATCACAATACCTTTCACCTTTCTCCATTAATAGGCCATGACCTGACATTAAAAAGCCCCTCTTGGTTTGGACAACTTGATATTTATAGTCAATTATTCCCTTTGAGTTTTCACCCGTCCTTTTTTTGGGTAAATTGGTTGGTTGGTTTGTTTGTTCGTAAATAGGATTAGGGATTATGCAAAAACTACTGAATGTATTTCCATGGAACTTTGTAGAAGGATGCGGGACATGGGCCAAGGAAGAACCCAATACATTTTTTGCGCTGATCCAGACAAAGGGGCGGGTCCAGGTCCAAGTTTTGGGGTTGTTTTTTTGTTGTTGTTGTTTTTTTACCGATATCCCAATAATTCATGGATTTTGATGGAAACAAAGGCATATTTGCATCTTTAGGGAACTGATATATATGAGTGTGTGTACAATTCGGTCCAGCATTATTGAAATAAATGGGACTGCTGGCCCTGGTCGAGTGCCGTACTATTTTTGCATTATTTTCTTAACTTTGACCCTGGTGTCATTTTGAAGACTTCAGTTATCTCAGAGCATTCAGGAACACATACAGTATGAGGGAGTAGTTGTTCTACCCTGAACTGTATATTGCGGCAGTGCCACACCTCTGAGTCCATCAGACTTTTTTGGCTGATGGAAAACTAGTTTCTGCTTCAACGACATTAAATCCTTGAAATTATAAAAGTTACCAAGATGGGAGCATCAGTTTGAAGTTTAATATTCCAGCTCGGGCTGCCAGTACATACTGTGCAGTTGCAGTATGAGAAGCCTCGGTGGGATTCAAACCCATCATTTGGGTAATTCCAGTGTCATATGCCATTGACTTTGCACATTGGGTGGAAAAAAACAGCTCGCTTTGCGTAATGAGGATGAGTTATTCTGTGTGCACAAAATGTGACATTGTTTGACTTGCAGACCACAGCCATCATTTCAGCTGCACTTGACTGCTGCGGATTTGTTTTCCTCCATCGTCGTGTTTCAGCGTCGCATTACTTTGTTTCACGAGTGTGTCTCTGTGCTGGTTCTGCAAACATGCACATTTGGTTTTGACTGTACAAAGCCAAATAACTTCAGAATTCTAGCTGTATAAAACAGATTATTCTATATGACCTAAAAAAGAAGATCCTGACAAAGAAACTTGCTTTATGGAACCAGAGTTGTGCAGTCATTTTGGGAATTAATCCGATTAATACAGTATGTGTAAACAGATTGAGCTGTGTTTACCTGAGCATCAGTGATTTGATATCATTTATAGTTTATATAAGGCCATAAATGTGATAATTGTTATATCATAGCGTAACAGCGTGAAGCTAATTTACAGCCCAGTCCTTCGTTAGCGTTTAAATGGAAAACCAAAAAACAGGGCAGATATATCAAACTATACATGTGCATATTTAATACATCAGTATAATTACACATGTATACAATGTATAAGCATTAATGTGACACGTGGATTCAATCAAATGTTACTCAGTGCTGTTAAAGCCATTGTTTCACTTGCATAGTGAAAACATAAAGTTTGGTTTTGATGTTTATTGTGGAGATGGTTTATTAAACCTCTGATGATTCCCTGCTGACCAGGGACTAAATCTTCTTCTCTAGATTCTGTTTCATTCTCAGCTTTCCTACTGTCTGATTCAGGGATGTTAAAAGGCTGATAAAAAGGGTTTCCACGGTTACTTACGGACGCATTTGTCCCTGCTCTCATAATAGCCCGGACAGCACTGGTACCTCTTGCGATAGTCTGTCTTCACCGCCTGCCTGTAGGCCGTCTTGTAGGTGATCCTGAAAGAATAACTCGGTCAAACAGGATGCTTTCGACCCGCCGCTGACAGGAACAGGAAGTCAGCCCAACGGGAAATGAGTCACCATGCTGGCACTACCTGTGGCGCATGCATCTGTAGGCGGTCCGAGGGTCCGAACAGGGCTCCTCTGTCACCTGGTCGTAAGGATGCAAGTAGGACTCTTTGACTGAGGTGGTGAAGCTGAGAAGGGAAAGAACAAACGGCATGCACTGTTGATGATTCACAGAATAAATAGAAAAAAGATTTCTTGGTTCAGACTGAACGACCACAACATTTTGTAGATGTTCATGGTCTCCAGAAAAATAACTTTGGTGATTTTTTGTCTACATAGCATTTTCACAACTAAGAGATGGGCCGACACAAAAGTTGGACCGTACAGATAGTCATGGTTCTCAGAGGATGAATCCTACTGACTTTGTGATTCTTTAATGAAATTTATCAAAAGGTTTTAGAGGGATTGTCATGAAATTCGGTACAGAAATTCATGTCCTCCAGCGTGAATAATCCTTTTAGTGATCTCTTAACTTTTCTTCATGTCAAAATTAGTTGGTTTGTGACAATTACCTGCAAATTTGATAACATCCCCATCCGCAGCACCAGTACTTTGTGTCACGGGCGACAGTAATCAGGAAACGTTTGCATGATAACACAAACTAAGATTGTCCACATGAAACATTACGAAAGTTTCCATTTTCAGCCTCCTGACATTAGCATCCATGCTCGGCTCTGTTGCGTTAAAGCCTCAAAATCCACCTTATCAATTTACCTGATCAAAATATTTTTAATGATTCAGGTTTTTTTGTTGGAAAGAGTTTTTCTACTCCTTTTTATTTATTTGAAAGCTATGGCTTCATGTAAAAATCCTACGCACCCCAGGTTGGACATTTGCAACAGCAACATTGAATTTCGATTTTGGCAGATGTGATAATGGGCCCTGATGGGTCCGATCGGCTCAAGTCCAGGTCAACCAACTATTTCTATCCTGAAAACTGATCTGGCTTTATTTGGAGTTTTCCATCTCTACTGAGCAAGAATATCCCACAGTGCTGAGCCGCTGAGATTTTTACCATACAAGCGTACTTGATCGTTTATGTGTTAGACGAGTGTCCTGACCGACCACTGACCCTCTTGAGTCCTGCTAAAACTACACAATAAACTATTTTATATACAGTAGCCTATAAAAAAATACGTTCAGTTTCAAGCCAGACCAGAACCATGTATTTGTTTGTCGTAGATAAACTGGCCTCACCTCTCCCACAGGCTGCACACATTGGGGTCTCTGGGGTTCAGGGAGCAGCTCAGACCAATCAGCACGCTGGCGATCAGCGGGACGACGGAGCTCTGCATGGTCGGCATCGTCCTGAGGGGAGAAATGAGGACAGATATTTAAAGAGGGATGCAGCTAACCAAACATGTCAGAGCGGGGCCGCTAGAGGACGATACACATGAAAGGGAGAAAATGTCTCAGTATACTATTTTAAAAAGCAAAAAAAAATCCATTCAATAGTAGTATGTTTTTGTAATTTCCTTTTTTACAACTGAATGACAAACCTGAACAGCCTTGACACAGCAATAACTCTGCAGTGCTCTACAGAAGGGAAAATGTTGCACACAGATGGAAAATGGAAAAAAAGGAAACTTTTTAAAGTCCTATTCCCACTCTCAACAAGAGATTTGCATTCCCCGTTTTTTGCTTTTCATTTAGAATAATTAACGTTTCACGGTGTGGCAGATAGAAAGATTCATTGAAAACTGGCTGTGGGTACCTATAAATTGTGGTTAAGATTTAGCCCCTGACTGTAAAAGAGTTCATTAAACACTCAGCAGAGGTGAGGCGAAGAGCCAGACCCCCCCCCCCCCTTGAGCTCCACACTCTCTGAATGGCGAACATAAAACACAGGCTTCAGGGGAAAAACCTGAGAGGAGCAGGTCAGAGTCAAGTAACGTGAATCCCAACTTCATCCTGACCCCTATCAATCAGTGCACCAGTGAAGCCTCCACACTCGTCTGCTGTCCCCATCCACACTCCAGCAGCATCTGGATCTGATCAGTGTGTCGGCCCAAGAGAGCGCCTCGGCACGGGGACCATGTTAGGCTCTCAGGGAGCAGGAGGGAGGCAATTTTTTCCCCCCATTTTCCCCCCTTCAAAATATCCCTTGGAAATGAACAGAAGTTCAGCAGGCCAGCGATGTGAGTCTTCTGGCCAAAGGGTAAAAGCATCGTGGGAATGTAACGACATTTCTAAGAAAACATCGGCGGCGTCATGTTGACATCGGATCGGAAAAGCATGTTCTTCACTGTTTTGTCAACGTCTCCTTTGACAGATTTGCTGTAGCACAGCTTCTCATGTTATCTAAATCTCACCTCGGGGGGATTTCTGATCCGCTGGGACAGTGACTGATCAAGTGACTGATCGAGATTATCTCCTTGGGTCAAGTCACTCGTGGAAAAACATCCCTCAGAGTTACTCTCCAGTTTTATTACTATTATTTGTGTTTATTTTGAGTAAAGTTTAGGTCCAGATTTTTTTCAAGGAGGATAAACTTGATGAAACTAAATCAACACTCTGCAGCCATGCTAACAGTAGGCACTGTGGTGCTTTGAGCTAAATGCTAACATCAGCCCTTTATTTATAATTCTGAGCTCATGACAATTCTAGATGAAAATTGGGGAAAGATTTTTTGTCAAGGGGAAGAAAGGTGAACTAGAATCAAGGCCTCAAGTTCGCTTTGCTTTCGCCAGCCAGGAAATATGGTCACAATCTCCCCTTCTGTTCCTGAGTTGTTATGTTAAGTATTGTATTGATGGTGTCACAGTAAAGTTGACCTCTGACCTATTTGGATATAAACTGTTATCACTTTGTTTCTGAAAATGTCCTATAAAATTTGTCACAATCAGTGCATTCATTTCTTGAGTTATAGTCAAAAGCAGGTTTTTGTGACGTTGACCTTTGACCTCTGACCACCAAAAGCAACTGGGCTAATTCTTGAGTCCGAGTGAAAGTTTGTGCCAAGATTCCTTCAAGGCGTTCCTGGGATATCGCGTTCGGGATAAAGGGACGGAAACCCCCACAAAAAATAGTGCCTCCAGGCCACAGCTGAGGCATAAAAAATTATTTGATTTGTAAATCTGTCCGTGGTTGCTGTCAGTAGTTTCCACTCTCATCACTCTGGATCCTGTTTCTAGCCCTGACCTCGTCGTGTCGTCCGTTCGCGGTGGAGAAACAGATTTCTTTCACTTTCAAAGCACACATTTGTACTTTACGGCTGATATGGGGGGGAGAGAAACAAAAAAAGGAAGCATGACTCTTAAACACAGATTGATTCTTGTGAGTTGAATGGCCCCTTTTCATCACATGACAAGGTTAGGGTTAATGAAAGTTAGAGTGAAGTTTAGGGAACTACAACTTTAGTTTGCGTTGGGAGGAGATTTGGTTTAAGACAAACAAAGTGAGATCAAAAATCAGTAAAGAAGAAAAACTATTATTTATAAATCAGCCCCTGGCTTCTGGCAGTAGAGTCCATTGTATTATTTCACTGTTAAACTACTGTCTTGCCCCGTGTCCTTCATGACATATATTTGTGGTGGAGAAAAACCCCCCACAATTCTCTTACTTTCCATGCACATATCTGCATTTTTAAGTCCACATGCTTGGGAAGTTTTGGGACATTTCCTGAGATGGGGAGAAAAACACGACTGTGGCTTCGTGAATAATGCATCGCCCTCGCTCACTGCCAAGGTCGGCGGTTCACTTACCATCGGCGCAACTTCTAATATGTGTACACAATGTGTTCTTTTTGGCACTTTGGTGGAAAATGCACATCAGAACGAGGATTATTTGACGTGTCCACAGGAGCTGTCCACCTCTAAATATCAATGGTAGGCTCACTTAACAGATTTACGTGGACGTGAACTGTCCAGCGGTTGTTATCACCGCTGGGGATTTGGCACGGTGAGGATGACTGCAGCAGTAATCAGCGTGAGTGCACGGATCTTTCTGCTTCTGATAAAGTGCCTCGCCTCTCCACCGTCAGGAGTTAATTCGCCCACTGGCACAAACGCTAACGCCTAAGAAATCTGTGCCAGAAAAAAAAACAAGAGTTTTATGACAACGGGCATATGGCTTTTATCAAGAGGAGTTGTCAACTTCACCAGCTACTTCATTGGGCCGAGGGTAAATATTTTTCATTACCCTTTTTTCATTTTAATTGTGTTTCATTAGAAGGGCTTCAAAACCGCATGGGAATTCTTAAATGGTGAGAAAGCGAGTGTAATGAGTGCAGACGCAGTTGTTTTGTAGTGCAGCTCAGCTGCTGTTTGCATCGAAGGGGTTTTGGGCAGTTAGAGCTGCTGGAGCTCCGAGTGGTAATGTCATCATTGGTGAACCGGACGCTCCAAGGGAGCAACCCTGTTATTTAGTGAAATGAAGAAGGGGCAGGTAATCTAAAATGGAGGTTTATACATGAAACTCTACCTCAGCTCTTTGCTGATTGATTCCTCCCCTTTCCTTCTTGCAGCCTTCTCCTCCCGTCCCATTCAGCTGCGAACTCTTATCGCTTTCCTCTGGGCGTTTTCCAGCCGCAGCTCTCAACCTTTTCACAAGTACCACGATGCATCGCAGCTTTTCCGTTTTCACCTTTGATGCGTTTAGGTAACGGCTACGGTAACTGACAGTAATGTGAGCACACTCCCACAGTTCACATCCACTGGTCAAAGTAGTAAAGTCTGGACTAAGAACAGTAAATTTAAAAACAAAACAAAAACAACACTACAATAGTAGAAGCTGCTCCAACATATTTTTGGTCTCGGTTATACTGAAAAAGACAGACAATCTCGTCCAGTGCAGTGAAACTTTCATGTGGCTGTTTAAACCAATAGAAAATAGGCCGAATGCCACACACACACACACACACACACACACACACACACAGGCGCATGTCCCGGTGCATGAACACACACACATAATCTCTACATGCACACACACTCCAACACCCACTACACCGTCTTTAAGGGACCGATCTTGTGTTTTCATGTTCGGGAGTCAAATGAGTCCCATACGCTGAAACAAGTTCGGAGAAAAACTATTTTTAGTGTCTGAGGACATTTTGCTAACGCACTGGGGTTCTCTTGACTCATGCTGTCGAGGTCCCAAAGCAGCGGACCAAGCGTACGAGCGTCGTACGAACTGAGGAATGCCGTGAGCTGATCGAGGGCCCCTGCAGCACCTCTCTCCAGAACCGCACAGAGGCTGCAGCGAGAGAGAAAAAAACAACAAAGCGCGAATGAAAACAGATGCACTGGTAAACTATTAATCTCACGAGACGTTCGTATCAATGTTATTCCCATATTCCGTTTCAATCACGGGCCCCTCAGGACGTATAAGTGCTGACGACAAATGAATCATTTTGATTCAATTTCATGCATAAGAGCCATTATCTCGACAGATGAGTATTCCTGTCGGACTGCATGTACATACTAGTGAAACACTCTGGACAGCGACTACACCCACGTGAGCAGGACACGTTCTCTAATACGATTATCGCCATTTGGGGAAATGGGGTCATTTCAGATGAGAAGATGCAACAGTCACTAACTGGTCAGTAACTATGTGGATGAAGGCAGAAAAAAAAGACTGGTTCTCTCCTGAATTTACGAAATCCACCATCCTACATGTCTTAAGTTTACTGATCAACACATTATATGTCAAGTTTTATCCTCCTCCAACTCATACGATGAACTTCGTCGTATGTGGTAAAAACGACCATATCGACCGTTTCCTAAAATAGCGCCTCTACAGGTGACAGCAGGTTCCGCCAAAAATACTTATTTCGCCTCAGAGCATCTTGGCCTATCATTTGCTTAACCAGGTCATGGTTAATGAGCTTGTTAAGGTAATGGTGATGGTTAGGGTGACATGGCAAAGAATCAGCACGATCACTTTACAGACCAGGTCAACGACCACATATGTCGTAATTCGCTGCTTCAAAAACTATCTGGATGTTTTTGGGTAGAGGACGGTCTTGAGTATTGCAACAACTAAGGATAAAATTCTAAACACATGAAATAACAGGTTGAAACCACCTGCAAACAGACACTTCTTCTTCTATGAGCTATGATTGAGAATTTCAACCATTTTTATTCAGAGCACTATTAGCTTATACTATACACACACACACACACAAACACACACACACACACACACACACACACAACAATGTCAGCAAGCTACCAAACAAGGTGACAGCCTTGTTTGGTAGCAGGAGAAGTCCTGTGGACAAGAGAAGTGGGAAATCAAACCACCAACTCTGAGACCAAAATAGAAACAAATTATCAAATATGTGATCTTAAATTGTATCCTCCTAAAATGGATTAAAACTTAATACAGGTTCCATGGAACAAAATACTTTTTTCTTTTCATTCTGGTTCAAGCGAAGCACATGGCGCAAAACAAACTGTTTGCTTCCCGGTTTCCTTTCTATCTAACCTCAGATTCCTGTCTCTATTTATTCCTACACGGCCTCGGTGCCATGGGGGACAGAAAAAATAAAACAGATGGAATAGCATATTGGGAGAGCAAGAGAGACAGAGTGCTGCCAAATACTAGTTCGTTTTCATGTCAGTCAGAGAGGGAACTTTTTTCTCGTTCACTTAGAGACATTTCTGAGCTTAGCTTTGCAGACGCAAACGTACTCTTCAAAAATCATCACGTAACCTAAACTTGAAATGCTTTTATTCTGTGAACTACATTAAAGCTCCAACCGATGTTTCCGAGGTAACCAAACACAGGGCAACATGGTGAAATACTATCGTTTTTCCAGCAGACTTTCTGCTTTGGAGATATGACACACGATCATGCAGGTGCGATGCAGTCCTGAGTGTGAATCTGCAGGTAATTTATGCCTGGTGTCAGGCTGCCCTGGTGATAAGTGACTCTAATATTAGCACCACATTCCCATAACAGTTTAAATGTCTGATGTGAAAAAGAAAAAAAAGTTCATAATAAGGTCACTCATAAAACTAAATTGACAATGAGGGATGCAGCGTTAGAGAGGAAGGATCGTTTTCAATGGGGTTTATAAAAAACTGCTGAATAATTTTAAAATAACAAATATTTTTGAAAAATACTAGAAACTTGGATGAAGATGTGTTCTTTCTAAAATGCAAAAAAACAAGAGATCCATTTCCAGGACTTTGTCATTGCAATGCAACAAAAAAGTTTTTTCTTAATCCCTTGAATTAATGAGATTCCTTTTAATTTGGTATAATAATAGTCACAGCAATTTAAGAAAGTTTAAAAATAAGAGTTTGCTGTGATTTACTCAACCGGTGGTTCCCAAAGGGAGGGTTAAGGAGCGGTTCACCTCTATTATAATTCCATTAGAACAATGAGAGAGCAGAAATGAAGAATCATTGCTCTTGTATCAGGCTTTACTCCCCAGAGCTCTGCCCACCCAAAGTGAACTCTGCAGAAAGTCAAAAATGTGCTCAAATCGAGCTCCCTGAGACGAAAACCTCAACAAACAAGGGTCTGAGGCTGAATGCAGTCCTTTTAAGGGGCCTTCTGCGTCGAGATACGGGAAACCAGTGAGCACTCACAATTGTGAACATTACAAACTAGCAAAAGCTCTGGCAACAGACAAAAAAGGAGAGTCCGAGGGACAGAAATCAATTCAAACGTTTCCTGGCAACAACAAGGATCAAACTGCACATGATTAAAGCCTCGCTGTGCAACATTACACTTAAAAGAATTGGCCTGTGAGGTTGTGGTGTGTATTGCAGGCTGAAGGACTTTTAAATGATCACCCCCTGATTGTGATCATCATGGGTATCGAGCGATACCTTCCACGTGGAGGCCGCGGTCGCAATGTTTTTCTGTCACACATTTACAGTTCATCTGTTAGAAAAACAAATCTATAAAACGTCTCGGCATCAGAAACAGGACAGAAACTGGAATAAATAAGCCAGAGTCATCCATGTGACGCACTAACCGCAGCCCAAGCCCCCCCAACCCCTCCCTCGCATTAACACAGTGTTACTGTAAACTGAATAGAAAAACCATAATCCTTTACATTTGGGTTCTCGTCATGGCGCGCATGACGGGTTCAGCTGCTAGACCGCAGCGGGGCTGGCACACACTCCACAGTTGATGCTGTGCCTTGTGTTTGTGAAGTGTGGCGGGGGGGCAGAGACCCTTGACAGCACCCTGTTGAAACAATTACCCGCCACACCCAGAAATGTAACACGAGAACGCACGTTAAACTCAAGCGCGCCCACGGGTTTCATGGCGTTCATTAATTTATCAACATGTGACGCCTACATCAGAATGATTCACCCTGTCTGCAGTGAAGACATCACATACAGTAAAAGGTGGTACTTTGCCACAGAGCTGAGCCCCCACACTGGGGGAAAAAAAACAGCATAAGAGTGGAAAACTCTCAGCAGCTCAGATGCGGTTGACAGTTCTCGGGGGAGTTGCGTGACAAAAGGATGATCTAGTGAGGGAGGGGGGAGGGGGAGGCTGAATTTCCCTGAGTGATTTCTGCAGCGTTTGCTATCTTGAAGATTCATGCAAGTGAGCTGAGGATTCTCAGACTTTTGACCTTTTGAACTTCAAGAAGCGACGCACACCTTTGCACTTTGATAACTCTCATTTCTTTTGTCCCCTTTTCCCAGACAGATATATATATGGTCGTAATTCCACTTCCTCCTCTGCAACTGTATCTTATACCTCTGTCAGAAGATCTGCCTCAAAATTTCGCTGGAGTTTCCAGCAATAACACGGGAGTAAATCATTTGGATCCGCCCGGACAAAAGACTCCTTATAGCAGCAGGCTTGTTAAATACAACAACAGATTCCTGGTGCGGCCTGCCAATCTGTGCTTGGGTTAAGGTAATTTTTTTTAAAACTCTGTTAATTAAGGGATGTGCAATGGAACAAAACTAATCAAATCACCTCATGTCACCCCTTTGTCAACTCTACAACATCCTCAAGCCAGCTTTCCTCTGGCAACCGCAGGCATAATGGTCTGGGATCAAATTCATTCGGTTGAGAAAAACAGGGTATAATATAATGTCGCCCTATTCCTGGTCCCCCATTACATTGATTGGTTCCAGGAGGAACCAAACACTTTGTGTAGTGGAGATTAATCAGGTAGCAGATCTGAGTGATTATTGGCCTTGAACATCACTTCCCTTCTACTCTATTGTCCCATCGAGGAAAACTCACCTTGTTGTAGCCTATTAAAAAAATAAAATGTTAGATATATGCAGTAGTTAGGGCTGGATGATATGGTTAAATATGTTATCAAGAGAATGATTTTCATATCAGTCGATATCGATGATTATCACGATAAATGTCACATAATAATTTCCGTTCAAGTTTAAAGACTGATTTTTGCTCCTGAGTGAAGGTTGTGGGTTAAACTGTTCTTCTTCTTGAACTTTTGTTGTACTGCTATTGATTGATTAATTATAATCTATTTCATTGCCCAGTCCTACATAAAAAACATATACTTCTAAAATACATTATACTTACAAATATAGCCGCAGTGATTAGTGAATGTGCTGCATTTCATTGTTTTCTTTGTGTGTGTGTGTGTGTGTGTGTGTATTTGTTATATAGTCTTACAGTAGTTGTGAGGGCACAAAACCAATCTTTGTCATTTTGACGTTGTTAGGACATTTGGGCTGGTCCTTACAAGGAGGGTTAAGACTTGGTTTTAGGTTTTCAAGATTAGGTTAAGATTAGGGTTGAGGTTAAGTGAAGGGTTGGGTTAAGGCATTAAGTTGTGATGGTTAGGTTACGGGGCTAGGAATTGCATTATGTCAAGGGGTGTCCTCACAACCATAGAAAGGCGTGTGTGTGTGTAGGCCTGTTTATGTTGGAGATTGTCTTTATGAGTGAGGTCAGGAGGTACTGGGGCTTGTCACAGCTTCTGTGACATGGTAATGGAGAGCCCGTGGATAACTGTGGCTGGGGTGATAAGGTCGCCATGGTAGCGCTGTTGTTTTGGACCACATGAGGACATCAACACGAGTTCAACACGTTGCCGAGACGAGGCTCAACTTCTGTCTGTAATTTGAACTGCAACAACACCGATGGAACTCGAAACGTTTCCATAAATCAGGAATCATTTCTAAATTAAAAATTAGCTGTTTTTAGCTTCACAAAAAACTAGAAACCTTAGTTTTTTTCTTACTGTCGTATCTGGGAAACTTAAGCTATTTTCAAGGGCTGCATGGTGGTGTAGTGGTTAGCACCTTCGCCTCACAGCAAGAAGGTTCTGTGTGGAGTTTGCATGTTCTCCCCGTGTATGCGTGGGTTTTCTCCGGGTTCTCCGGCTTCCTCCCACAGTCCAAAGACATGCAGAATGGGGTTAGGTTCATTGAAGACTCTAAATTGACCGTAGGTGTGAATGTGAGAGTGAATGGTTGTCCGTCTCTGTATGTGGCCCTGTGATAGGCTGGTGACCTGTCCAGGGTGTACCCCGCCTCTCGCCCAATGTTAGCTCCAGCGCCCCCCCGCGACCCTTAAATGGATAAAGCGGTAGACGATGAATGAATGAATGAATGAAGCTATTTTCAGACAACTCCAGTTTGCCTTTCACATATGACTGTCGGAGTCAGATGCGTTCACACCAATAGGTAAATCTGTGGAATGTCCTGTGGCTGAAACATGCAGGAGGCAGGACATGGTGATAGTTCCACTGCGGAAAGCAAAGCAGTGTTTTTCTTTACAGTCACCAACACGTAGGGTGACCAGGTGTCCCGCTTTATGCAGGACTGCACAGCATTTTTATCCCTTTTCCCACGTCCCACAAACTGAGACCATGTCCCGCATTTTGATTGGCAGACGCTTCTCACAGACACTTGTCTAAATTCGGCTTTTACCCAATGGCTGTAGAGAAAGCAGGGAAAGCTGTCATTCAGGGGCTGTGTATTGATGTCAATAAAATCGCGCACACGTAACGTGCCCACTTGAACTGCGCAGGTTAGCGCTGTGCATCACTGTCTTTGTAGCCACAAGTCAAAAAGTATGCAGATGTCTGGAAAATAAAATGGAAAGTACGGCCAAGAAAAGAAAATGCAGCTACAACAAAGACTGGGAACGTCATAACAACTGGGATAAGCCAGAGGAAGGGGACTCTCAAAGAGTTTTTTGCCTTTTATGCCAGAGTAGTTTTTTAGTTACTTACGATGTATGATGTGAAGCGACACAGTGCATAACTACATTTTTGTGTCTAATTTCTATTGAAATTCAGTGATTTGATCAGGAGGGTTAAAAGGCTTAAAGTGAATGATGCCTTCTGTTTGATAAACATGGTTCTACTTCTGTATGTGGTTCAGTAGATTTTGATACAACAAAAATCTGAATAAATGTATGATGTTTCAAAGTCGCAACATTAGACTATAATCTTTGTTAATTTGCCCCACATTTGGTTTGTTGGGATCTGGTCACCCTACCAACACGCCCACTCACTCGCTGTGAATTTTCTTGAGATTTTCCAGCTGTATTCTCACATGGGCTCACTCTGACATTTTCAGGAAATTTTACCAGGGGGCTGGATGGAAAAATGTCCACAGCAACACTTAAGTTCTCACACACAGCCCCTCCGGAAAATGTCAGGACAATGTCCAGATTTCCGTGCAGTTCTGAAAGCAGTGTATGAATCAACAGAGATGGATGCTGGGCCAGTCAGCTGAGCTGTGGGGTGTGCAAGCAGGGCTGTATTTTGAACTTTGGTGAACATCTACTTTAAAGTTTGGTATCGCCGATCTGAAATCGCGACGACTCAGCGGCTGCACGGACGATTTTTCCATATGATGTGAACACGGTGTCTTTGTTGAGATCCGATCACTCGGATCACATTCGCAGGTGGTCTGAGCGACGCACGGCCAAGTTCTTTTTGATGTGTGAAGACGTGTATGTCCAGAGCTGCGTTGAAGGACCGCATACTCATCTGACGTCCTCCCGCTGACCAAATATTTAACATGATACAACATTTTTTTACTGGACAGGGAGTAAAATGTGTCAATGTAATAGAAGAAATTTTAAACAAATGTCATGGCTGAACTCTTTGGGGACACAGAAAACAAATAAATGATCCTTGTTTTCTTCATTCGTGAACCGTTTACTTTTTGCAGATCTGATGTGGTTTACACTTTTTCTTTCCCCCAGCGGGCTCTGTGCCAGCTGGAGTCATTCGCTCTCCCTGTTGCATGACGCGTGCGCTCTCGTACGCAGACCCACAGTGCAAACTGCCGTCTGGTCCTCCACACTCCAGACCGAAACCGCAGGCAGGGTGACTGTGGCTTCATTGGTCAGAGGAAGCCGAGGAGTCCACAAAAAAAACTAATCTAAACACCCAAGGCGCTGTGATGAACACACCAACGCACCTCTGTGGAGCAGAACTAACATAAACACAGACCTGCACACCTTGGACTGAAACCATGTCTGGTGTCTTTAAAAGGAAAATATCCAAACTCTAGTGAGTGAAATGGTGGAAAACCCAAAATGGAGGTCCTGGCTGAGGTTTCAGAGCGACATGACCATACAGCGCCGTAATTATATGTGCTGTAACGCTCTGTGGATCATACTGGTGCGGAGACACACGGAGTCCTTGTGAAATAAAAACACAGTCTCTCCACAAACTGTGACCAAAAAACATGACATTGCATTGTAAACTCTCACAGTAGGGTCAGAGGCGGAAAAACCTCTCCGTCTGCAACATTAGAAGCCCTGCAGCTCGTATAAGAAACATAAGTAGAGTTTTAAAAATTCACAGCATGTGGGATTCAACGGCCAATCAAAAATACAGTTTTGTCTCAGCATGAATCGGTTTCGACACTGTAATTTGGCTACAACATGCACTGTGTGTGTGTCC
This sequence comes from Scophthalmus maximus, assembly GCF_022379125.1. NCBI lineage: Eukaryota > Metazoa > Chordata > Actinopteri > Pleuronectiformes > Scophthalmidae > Scophthalmus > Scophthalmus maximus. Next base: position 18,366,000 of record NC_061515.1, on the reverse strand, counting down.
GCAGATCTTAAATGATGTTTGAAATAACGGCAAAAACTAAGAAAATAAGAGCAAAATTGTAGTAAACCAGATTTATTCTTTATGCACTAAACCCAAAGTACGTCTGAGGTCGCAGAGGGAGGTCTTCAGTTTTGCAGGTATTTGATCATAAACCATACTTTTGGACGAAACAATAACATTTGACCTGATGGTGGAGCTAGATGAGAAGCGGCAGGCTCATATGAGTTATTACAAACAACCATGAGTGTGAGATGAATGTCTGTGCCACATATATAATAAGAAACCCTTCCAACAGTTGTCGTTTGAGGACATATTTCAATCTGGACCAAAGATATGAAGATATGACCAAAGATAAGTCTAAAAACACAACCGGAGCTGAACATTTAGACAAGAGTTTCAAACCTCAATCAATATATTATGTCTGACTGTTTGGAAACACCACTGTCCAACGAGTCCTCCGACGAACTATGTGGTACAAACGACCAAATCGACCATTTCCCAACAGGAGCTACGCCACAAATACTTTTCGCCTCAGAGCATCGTGGGGCTTTATTTGATTTACCAACACCACAAAGTTAAAATAGAAAATGGTAACATTCAATTCAGATTTAAGAAAATTCATACACAGAGATTCATTCTTTGTGTAGAGTTTTAGTTGTTGTCTGTGTTATTTTGCCCTATTGTTTCGTCTTTGTCTGATTGGCCATTGTATAAGTCTCCCCCTGGTCAAATTTGTCAGGTCAGTTGTTTGAGTTAATGTCATGATTTGTAGGCAGTATTTTTGTGTATAGTATAGTTTTGTTTCGGTTGTACTCTTTTAATGGGCCCAAATTATCCTCAGTTTTGTAACTTTTTGATTCCATAGATCTTTGGGTGAAATAAAAACCCATTTTGAGAAGTAATCCTGTGTTTGTCTTGTTCTTTGACTTATGGTCCCTGACAGCCTTGTTGATGAGCTTGTAAAGGTTAGAATAGCAAGTTGCGCGACGCGAATAAGCACAAATGTTCCAGCGACCAAACTCTGTTACTCGCGGACAGTGAACGCACCACAAGCAGGATATTTCTTATGGCTGTGAACTTGATTGATAGGTCGTCATTTCTACCTGTGCTTTACTGTCTAAATGGCTCTCCACTGTTATTCAGGAAATTCTTCTTCCCCATGACGCTTGTAATACAAGTAAAATAGTGCAATACTACTGTTTTAGTACTTCCTGTTCACAAAAGGTGAGGTTTCCTTTGAGGGCTGCAACTATTTATTTTCAACGCCTATTAAACATGACGTCCAATGTCTTGTTTTGTCTGACAGTTTAACACCCCCCAAAACATTACATTTTCAGTAAGACAGAGAACCTTTAGAACCATCAACATTTTGGTATTTCGACTTGCAAAAGGATTTAAACAGATCATCGAAATAGTTGCCAATTCATTTTCTGTCAATCAACTGATCGAATAAAAGTTGATTAATACTCATTGCAGCTCTGCCTCCATTAAAAGCACGTCAATCTAATCTAAGAACGAGACACTTTGTCAAAAAAGCAGATGTTTCGGATTTTAAACATTTTATCCAATAACGTATTGAATTTCTTTATCAGTACAAAAAAAACATACGGAAACCCCTAAAAGTAATCATTGATGTACTTCCACATAACTGTGCATCCTCACATAAACATCTAAACCGTATTGCACAAACTAACTAACAAAAAAAACGTTTCAAAAAATTTTGTGAAAGTAAAAAGAAATCAGATTTTCTTAAAAGATCTTGGTCTGAAACCCAGTTCAAAAGGAGCTTCAGCTGCACAGTGACATTTGCCTGACCCTCCTCTTTGTCCCCCACCATTTCACCCCCTGATATTTTGGTCCGTATTCTTTTTACACATCATCTCGTCACTCTCACGCTCATTTTCCCACCATGAAAAAAACTAATTTCTTTAATCAAGATGTCGTTCTCTTCGCTCAACAGCGCCTCAAAAACAAATTATTTCTGGGCTGCTCTCGTCGGGGTCAGAAAGTTGTGGGAAAGCACGGCTACGTCCTCTGTGACTTTGGCAGATCTTCCCATGATAAAAATGAGGCCAACACTTATTCATCCATATTTATTAGTGCGCAGAGATGCTGCAAAATACACAGAAGAGGCCGCGGGGTCAAGAGGAGCTTAAGGGGAAAAAACCCAACAGCCTCCACTGAACAGCGATCACAAACTGTTTATGTCCGTGTAGCCTCTGAGCAGAATAACTCCTTTGTTGAAGGGGGAAAAAAAGTCAGTAATTATATTAAACGCGCAAACAAACTATTGAATTGGTGGAAGACGGCTTGTTATCTTTTCTCTTTTGATGTGGCCACTAATGGACAATGTCTTGGTTGTTTGCTGCCAAATGAATACACTGTGTGGGATTACTGCATATGCAAACTGAGTTTATTTTCTCACTATTACTGCAAACAATATCACCTCGCACCTGCAGAGACCTTCGTCTGCAATGAGGTTGTGTACATTATGCAAAAAACATTATTTTTCTCTAACGGAGACTGTCCATGCTGCAACTGTACCCGAGGTTTCTTTCCACTTTTTTGATTCTTTATTCATCTTACAGGTTTTTTTAAAAAAAAACTCCCCTTGTTCTGCTTTTGTTCTCGAATTGATCACTAAACTACGGTTGCGCTGAAGTGCACATCACAACGAAGAATGTGATTCTTGCCAATCAAAAAACACAACCGCAAATCACAAAACGTTATTTAGTTGTTTTCAGTTTTGTTGTGTTTTCGGGTTTGCTATTGTGTCTTGTGATTTGCCGATATGTTGTTTTTTTGATTTGTCGGGGCGTTTCTTGATTTGTCGTTGCGTTTTGCACTTCAGGGCCACCGTACCTAGTTGTACTACTGTTCTAGTGCTAGTGTTAACTGTTTAGCCAAACCCTGACAGAGCTGATCCCTCTTTGCCCTAGAGCGGCGTTGCTGTTATAAAAGCATCAATGAGCCACACTGTTGCTCTGGGTTTCTTCATTGTGATGAAGATGGGAATTGTAGTTTATTTGTGTCGACGCACACTGTCCTGCAGCCAAAAGGACTCAATAGAGCACCGATTGTGTTGTCCCCAACAAATACACAATTTACTAGTGTTTTAGTAACTACACAGCTAAAAAACACAGTATCCAGCTGTTCAGCCTTTTTTTAATGAAATATATAAAATAAATAAATATACATATGTCGGTAGGTATAGAGTAGGGAAGTCAGAAAGTATTAAGAGAAGAATTAACACCATGGAAGATCCATAACCATTGAGTCACACTATGATTACATATGTCATCCTGTGCATTGTGCACATCTGGATGTACTTCACTTGTGGCGACACATGCAAAGACGATCAGAAAGTCTCACAGCTTTGTCATTTCAACAGTTTATTCCTCAACGGTGCGCAGTTTCTCCAATCTTTTGTTTGACTTGTAGTTTCTTACGAGGGGAAACAGGCGATCAGACCGAAGCCACTAAAGGGGAAACGCCGAACGACTGTAGGCAGCCAAAACTGCCCAGTCATCGCAAAAACTCTGTATCGAACATCGACATAAACACAGATGTGCACACAGACCTTTCCCGTTCCATGTGACTTGTCACACACACACAAGTATACACTGCTTTCTTTTTCTTTCCATCATAACTTTTTGTTTTGGCTGAAGAGCGCACAGTTTGCTTACTCTTGTGGTCTTGATCCTGACGGTCGGGGAGCTGCTGTCCAAACTCTGCTGGAGAGGTGTGAACTCAAAACCCATTTGTACCACGAGCACAGAAGCTGTATGAGCTACAGTGTCTGAAAAACACAACTGCAGACTTATTTCAACCCTACGGAGGCTGCTCTTAATAAGGAGGCTCATTTTTCTCAAAAAAGAATTACAGTATGTTTTTCTTCTCTGAATTAATCAAGCCCTGCTGTATAAAAACAGTGTTTTGCTGGTGTGTTTGGTAAAATACGGGCTGCCTGTGATGTCTGCAGCATCTGAATAATATCACAGGAAGCATCGTCCTCCACTGTGACACAAGGTTTAAGAACGACGTATGTCTCACATTCATGCCGGCGGACAAGGTTCCCATGCAAGAGCTTTAATGTAAGTCTTTAAGTCGAGGCTGCATGAAAGAGAGGGCAATTTACAGTAACCGACTTTAACCACACTGCATCTGGTTTCGATTAAGACAACACTTCTAATGTGACTGGATGGCAGCGTTGTTTTTTTCCTCTCTCTTTGCAGCTGCAACGATACAGCGAGCTGGAAACCATTTCACGTGGTGTGGACATTTTTTCCCCCCCTCTCGCTGTTGATGATGTTTTTCTGACATTTGCGACTGGAATTAAACTATAGTACAGTTTCCTTTACAAAGAAAAATAGTGTGACACCTGGGTGATTTACCTCAAGTGTTGCTGCCTGCAGGGCGGTACAGTCATTATGCAAGGAGAGTGGGGGGCTGCGGCACTGGGGGACAGATGTGCCTTTTCAATTCATGCCATGTGGTCAAATGTTGTCCAGTAACAGAGGTATAGAGATAACCAGGAAAGGTTTGGCAAAAACTTAAACATGAGCAGCAGCAGCAGCAGCAGCAGCTGCAGGAGAATATCACGAAGACTAGTTATCAATTATTATCTCGATTGGCTCACTTTTTCCAGGAAGTCCAGCCTGGGCCTGTAAATTCCTAAAAGCTAAACCACTTTGATTTACAGGCCTTTACCTCTGGCACATGGAGTGCTGCCTTTCTGGAGGACAAGGTGGAAAGCTGCAACTGATTAAAGTGATCATTTTGGAGCACAGTTTTTTTTTTGTTTTGTTTTTTACACATAGCCCAAAAAGCTCCTTTTCTCCCCCCCCCCCCTTCCTTCTCTCCAGATGGGCCTCATCCTGCAAGCATATGGAAGTTAAAGCCTTATTTTCTTCACTCCAAAAACTTGAGCCACGTGTGCTACCCTGAAGGTGAACCCTCGGAGATGTTCCTTTACTTAGTCGGGTCCTTCTGTGCTTTTCCCGGCAGCGCCACTAAACTCGAGCAGCTTCAATCCCCACAGGCGGTTACATTAGTTCGCTTTGGTTGGATGTGCTCGTGGCTTATGAAAGATGAAAGTCCAGCCCTGCAGAATGTGCTCTAGCTGAGAGAAAAACTGCCGCCACGCTGCGGCCGTCTGCGTTGTGCAATGCATACGTGTCTGGGGGCTCCTTTTTTTTGTATGACACCTGCATATGTGTCCAACACAACAGGAAGACACGGGGGCAAAGAGGAGACGAGAGCCAGATACGAGACACCACACAGGACATCCTGGGCAAACAACACAGTGGGAGGGAAAACGCTGTCGGTGTTGGGGGGCAGAGAGAGGGGCCCAGGGGCCTGTCAGCTAGTCTGGGGTATGATGTTTTCTTCTTCTGGATCCCCACAGGCAAACAGAAGCAACGGGACACACAGCAGGTTGTCTCTGAGTCATAGAAGATGATTTGTGTATTTTATCACCCGGAGGCTTCTCTGGGATTTAAAAAAAAACTTACTGCAAATTAATTTCCACTATTCACCAATTAATGAGCAAGTATGCAATTTTGCTGTTAACACGTTGCAGAGGCGAAATTTACCACAGAGCATCGTGTCTGCACTTTATTGACAATGCGTTTGAAGAAAGCATGCTCTTCTCATTACTTTTTAATTGACCTCAACTCCCTGGTTCATAATCATCTGTCTACATCTAATATTGTCATCTCTTCAGTTGAATTTCTTTAACAGGGTGAAAAAAGAAAAGAAAAAGAAAAATTCAACTAAATGAATCCCCCCATCCCCACTGGTTCCTCGGATCAACGTTCTCCTCTCTTGTCTTCAATCATCAGTGCAGAGCACCAGGGGAATGAAAACTGGGACAAACAATAGGAAGCTGATAGGAAACATCTTGCATGTACATCCAGGTCTGTATCTCCACATTCCCTTCCTTTTGACATGTAAACAGATGTGAGTTGGGGAATAAAAAAAAAAGTCAGGTTTGCAAAAGGAAAAAGTCCTCGAATGCCAGTGTCATACCTACACTGGCACCCGCATTTTTCCAAAAGCAAATCCCCTTTGGCTTCTCAGTGTCCTTTTTCACAAAGAACTCTTTTTAACAGACAGAGCTTGTGCCATGAGTAACGGCGACCCTGACAAATAGTGATCGTCTGTCATCTTGCCTCTCCCGAGCCAATAGGTTTGTCTTTCAGAAGGGGACTGGAAAAATGGAAAACAAAGAAAAAAGGAAGAAAAAGAAAATAAGTCCTTTCGTAAAAAAAATTAAAAAAAATAAGCAAGATGGAGGACTCCGAGTCACAGCTGGTGGAGTGGGTCTGAGTTTGAGCTCAAGAAAAAAACATCAAGTGTTCTAGCAGTTCATGTCAACGTGGTGCCAAGCATGACATAAAGGGCCAGTTGTTTTTCACATGCAAACCTGTGATCTGGGATGGTAAACTCATATTCATCTCGTAACTGACAGGAATAAATACAAATCTGATTTCACTTTGAATTTAAAAACCAAACAACAACATAAACATGACCCCATTTTCATCACCCAGATGGGAACAAAAAGCAGAAGCCCCCCGGGCCATGAATTTGGTGCTGTATTTCCTCTAATTCCACATCTCAGGTTTCATTTTGGTTCCAGTCATCCTGCATAGACACCACAGCGAGACAACAGCGAAAGCCCCAGAAGTCTTAATGAACAATGTCTCCACTGCTGCTCCACCCACCACCTCAAACACCACCCACCAACCACCAACATAAGCAACTTCAGGAAAGACCCTCACCACAGTGCAAGTAGTCTGTGGTCACTGCATCAAGCTACTGCTGGCTCCTCCTCCTGTTCCAGCCCCAAACCCCCCGACCTCTGCTTTTTATGATTAGTTATTTGAGCCAGTGCCCAATGAAACTGTACATGTTCTATAGCCAGAGTGGAGCGAGCGATCCAAAATCCCCCGAGCTGGAGGGCTGCAGTCGAGTCTGCTCCAAATTATTTGCACGGCTGCAGAGCATATGGGGTTGAAGGCTTATATAAGCCTGTGGTAGGAATATTTAGCCCATGTCACCTTCCTTTGAATTCCCTCAGCTCTTTGTCTTTTTCATGATGACTATTTTAAATCAAAATAGAAGTTTGGTGCGAATTTCTATCTATTTCCCTTTCAATGCGAAAACTGGGAATGGGATTGTGTTTTGTTGGTTTTTGGGTTTATAAATTGTGTTTGTGCATTTCACTTGTGTCTTTTGCTACTATAGAATTTTTATTATTTTGTGGTTTTGCTGATCAGTATGTATTTATTTGATTGTATTTTAGGGATGTGCATTGCAAAATAGCTAAGAATGGGAAGGTTCTTGTGGCATTTATTCATGCTACTCAATAATTAATTACTGTGGGTCTGGAAAATGTATTCAATAGACAACCTATGGGGTAAAGAGTGTCAAGTGCACCCACTACCAAAAAGTGAAATGTAAAATTGGCTCAACAATTAATATTTGGCCATAACTAAAAGAAAAACAAAGAGTCTACAGCCTTGTTGAACTCCTGAGCTACTAAGCTAACCACTATGACACTTTCTAACAGTCGACATCTGTTTAAAAATGCCTGTTTACATTTCACACCTGTTTATGCTGCATCTATTTATTTATTTATTTATACATATTCACATTTCATTCACAGTTATTACTATATTTTTACTTCATTCTAATTATTCCATGTACAGTATTATATTTCGTTTACATTTAATTTATTTAAATCTTACTTTATATTCATGTTACACCTGTCTTACTACTTTTGGGTTTATTTAGGTCTCAGCTCTCTTTTCTTGTATTCTCCTATATTTCTCTTTTTATATTTTTTCTTTTATATTGCACTGTTGAGCCTGAGACAAAAGAATTTCATTGCCAACGACTGCTTCTGTTATTGTTGTGCATATGACAAAATAAACCATCTTGAATCTTGAATCTTGAGCTAAATACTAATGACAGCATGCTAACATGTTAATAATGACAACGCTAACCTGCTAAAGTTAAACAGATAAACTGATAACTAGCTTAGTTTAGCTTGTTAACATGCTAACATTTAATAATTAGCACCAAAAACAATTGCAACTGAGGCTCACGAGTCATTATAGTTTTGTGGGTATTTGCTTATAAAGCAAAGTATTTGGACAAAATTAAAACTTGGAACCGATAATGGTGCTTGATAAAGAACAAAGGGAATCGTCTGGTGGAGATCAAGAACTTCTGTGCCAAATTTCTATCCAATAGTTGTGAAGGCACAAAACCTCAAATGTGAACCTCATGGTGGTGCAAGTGGAGAAGTCAAGTGATCGAAGTCATTAGGGATTCATTCTCTGGGGAGCGGGAAAGTCCGTGCAAATTTTTTTTTTTAGACATTCAATAAAACGAGATATTTCAATCTGCACCAAGGTGGAGGGTAAAAATGACCAATAATACAGCCACATCACGAGCTGCGCTAAAAACTAGAGGTTACCATTTTAAGTATGTATTCTATAGCACAGAGTTCCTGCTTCAACGAACAATACAAAGACGTCAGTCTGGTGTGTGTCCGTGGGTATAAACATGTCAGGAAGAAGTTGTGGCTTTCAAAAGACAGTGTGCAGACACGCTGGGTGCCCTGCATGGTACAGCTATAAATTCTAGAAAACTCCAGGCACTGCGGGATCAAATTAACTCTAATGAATCTTTCCTCGGTTACTTATCTTTTTTCTATTTCTACCTCATCTCTCTTTGGGTCTCTGGCCGGTGTCACCTCCAACCAAAACATATCCGATTGCTCGCCCTCTCCCTCTCCCTCTCCTGGACAAACAGATGTTAAATCAGCCAGATCTCCAGCTGTCAGAGAAAAGACGACTCTGTTGCTCAACCAGACAAAAAAGGGTCACCATTATACCACTGATAGCTGAAACAGTCGGGAGGAGGGCAGACACATTTTCAACGGGGGAGATTATATTTTTCCCACTAATGAGGATCTCATATGAGGACACTGAAGACAAGCAAAGATGGTCCACTACAAGAGAGGCACACTTTTTTACAAATAGAGTTCAGTTCATTAAAAGAGTATATAATGGCACCGTGGTTTTACGAATACTTGGGGAAGGAAAAAGTTAAGTCTGCAGTTAGAGAGACTTCCTGGGGATTTCTGGTTGCCAGAGCAGATGCGAGGTCATGATTCCAGACCAGGTGGCTGAGATTTTCTCTGATAGTCAATCATATCATGCCGTCCTCACCGGTGGTGGGGGTTTTTTTTATGACTCAAACGGTGCCAAGGTCTCCTTAATCAAAAGGCTTTCATTCACAAGTCGCAGACAATAAGTGCAAATGTGTAGAAACAAATGCTGAATTCAAACTGATTTTACAGCTCTGCTGAGGAAAATAAATGAGCAGTTTGTTTCCAAAACAGTATGCTTCCATGTACAGCAGTTTATCATTTTACAGCGTTCAGAACTTACAGAGGAGCGAGACTGTAGAAACGTCTGCCAAAAAGTGACTATGAACATTCTCGTTAAGTAAAGGAGTTTGTCTTTAACTTTGGGGGCTGCTGGTTGATATATGAAATGTCGAAACTCTATAAATCTCTTCAGCTTCGTAAAATCTAGAGCGAAACGGTCTGCACCTCAAGACAAATAATCCATCATCAGTCAAAATTAGGCCACAATTAGTGCATGAAAGCATCTTGAGCGTGTCATACTCCCTTTAAACAACGTATCAGAGACACGTTAAATGTGCGCAAAACAGGCCAAGAGGCATTAACGATCATCTGCAGCCTCTCACATCTGCAGAGAACACCCCCCCAACACCAGCTCTATCTGCTTCATTCGATTAATTTCATTTACAGGATGTGAACGTTGAGTCACACCATGTCACTCAGTTGTTTTGGGGTGCAGCCACCTCGAAGCCACGTTTCATTGGCTTGACTCACAGCTCCTCTGAGGCCCCCCCGAAAACGCAGACCAAGAGTTGGCTCCAGAACTTGGATTGAGTCTGATGAGCGACTTAATGAAAATCAAATGCACCAGAGGCCGAGGAGGAGGAGGAGGAGGAGGCAGAGCAGTGAGGAAACATCAGCGGACCTACTCCAAGCAACTTCCTCGGCCGAGAATCGATGGAGGAGCCGTGCCAGCGGAGCTCACAGCTCTCTCTGAGTCACACTCTCATGATAGATAGCGGCTGGAGGAGTTTTCAAAGCACTGAGGGCACACAGATGCAGAGCAGACAGGAAAAGACCACGGCAAGTGCATGAAGTGAATGAAATGTGGTTTCATTCACTCAACCTGATAAGTACTGCATGCTGATGACTAATAATAGTCGGCTCACTTATTGATTTGGATTCATAGTGTGTTACCCTGAGGTCCCTTCACAAAGAGACACACACTTTCACAACCACTGGTGGAATGTAATGTTAAACATTTACTCAAGTAATGTACGTAAGTTTTATGTTTCGCAATTTCATTGAGTTTTATTATTCTATGCTGCTGAATACTTAAAACTCCACTCCATGTATTTGACAGCTAAAGTTACAGTTAACATTGTAAATCAAGATTTTAAATACAACACATACTGTTCTAAAATATGATATTTCTGCCTTTTACATTTTACAGGATTAAAACAAAACTATAATGAGCATAATAATCCAGCATTACGTTATGAAATAAGTCACTGTGGATACTGAGTACTGTCAAAGTCGATACCTGAAGCATCTGTTGTTGTGGCGGACATAGTATTTAGATCCTTTACGCAGGTTAAAGTAGCCACACTGAAATATATAAACACTTCCTTGCGAAGTTCATGTCCATTCAGTGAAAGTTGTACTTCAGTGTTATTCTTTTATATATAATGATTCTTTCAGATGCATTGGTCATTTGAAGGACTTTCTACTTGAATTTGCAACAGTGTAGACTATATCTTATTTCAAACTCTCACTTATTGCAGTGGAGCTGACGTGTAAAGTTTGGAGCCTTTTAGGACATTTCCAGTGTCAGAAAGATGTTGCACAAGGATTTGCGCATTTTTGGTAAATTAGGATCAGGGTGAATGGAAACAAATTGTATTAAAATAACGTCTAAGTACGACTACAGTTGCAAAGCAAGTCCCTACACGGTCATCGGGCAATGGTCTTATGAGCTTTCACCATTTTAGGGACTCGGGTACATGCTGCACCGCTGTTCTTTTCCATTATGGCACATTCCCACACAGTAAGCGGACACTTCAAAATGTATCTGTCGGGGTTATTAACTGTAAACACATGTACCATCATAACTGTCATACAACATCTTTGCTTTTACAAGCAGATCAGGGAGCCTGTTTTGTTTAAAAAAAAACAAAAAAAAACATTTTACTCACATTGCCGGCCAATAACTCCCGGGGAATTTGTCGCTCGAATATTTCTGTCAGACACCAACTTCCATGGACGGAATTGAGAAAAAAAGTGTCGTTTGTTCGAATTGCTCAAAGGTCTTCGAACGGTATAAACAATTAAAAGCGTGTGGAGAGAGAAAGAGAGAGATAGGGAAAGAAAGCAGTCGCATCCAACGGGGGAGGGTCCTGAAGTGGAGCCAAAGAAACTGGAAAAACTGTGACAGCACGGGGACTGGTGGAGGAGGGAGGGGGGAACAGGGAGGGAGGGAGGAGAGGAGGAGAAAGGAGGGATGGGGCAGAGAGGAGGTTTGGGGGAGATTGAGATAGAGAGTGTTGTTTTGTCTTCAATAGACCTGCAGACCTTGGTGTCTACCTATGTGTGTTTGTGTGTGTGTGTGTGAGAGAGAGAGATTGTACCTGATAGTTTTGTCTGGCTCTTACAGGTGGAGACGTGACTCATTTCATCTCCATAGATAGATAGAAGGATACTTTCTTATGCACCAACACAAGTTATGACCTGTAGGTGTCGCTACATTAACGGTGAGGGTTCTGCCACACACACTAGGATGTTGAATATCTCTGGAAAATTAGAAAAATATTGTGAAACATGGGAAATGTGCTTCATCGCCTTCATGTCAAATCGATACCACTCACACCTGTACTGTAGTCTAAATATGAAAATATAGTCAGCAGTTGTTTGTTTTTGTTTTACATACTTTTTATTCATTACAAGAACATACAATAACATGTTAACATTAAATAGTTACATAGATAATAATAAAGAAAAAATAAGAAGGGGCTTAGTACTTTTTTTATAGGTGCTGTTGTCTCATTTTTCCAATTTCACTCGCTTATGTCATTCTGATCACTTTCCTGGAATTGCATGAAAGTGTCACATTTCCCTGAACGTATTTAAACTCCCTCTGACCACGTGGCTGCAATCTACAATACATATCCAAATAATGTGGACAACTGGACTTTACACCCATGTATGATTGTTAAGCACGTCATTTTAAAATTGTGATCTTTAAACCTGCTGTTATAGTCTCCACTCCCTCTGGTTCGAGCCTTTCAAACAGATTTTGTGATGTGGCTGCAGGGATTTGCTCCCTTCTGAGCCCCACTGAAAGTCAGGAGATGAGACTTGACTCATAGTTTAAGTTTCTGTTCATCCTAAAAGTGATGGATGTGGTTGGGGTCAGGGTTCTGTGCAGGCCAGTCCAGTTCTTCTACACCAAACTCTGATAATGTTATATCCTTGTGGACATGGATCTATGCATGGAGACGTGGTCATATGGATGGGTATCCGCATACTTTTGGCCAGTATGTCTTTGCAAAGGGCTTCTGTCCCAAACAGTGGGTCAGCCACGATAACCAGCCTGTTCAGGGCGGGTGTTTCCCTCCCCTGCTGAGGACTGACACAGATAAACAATTCATGGACGGAGGCCTGGTGGTGGCACAAACATCCTGGATGGAAACCAGGAGTATAAGGAAATTGATCTGTTTCCAGGTGATGTAGAGGGGTGACCTGCAGCACCTACTGAGGGAACAGAGAGAAGGTGCCATCGTGTTAGAGTCATGTTGACTCGTGAAATAATGTAAAAATAATTGTTTTTAAAAGTGTTGAAAGACACAATCCTGAGTCACATTTTTTCTTTCTTCATCCTGGAAATATATTGTTATCATTTGTCATCAAGTGTGTAGCTCAGCTAGTTTCATAGTTATTGGCAAAATATTAGGATAAGCAAAATGTTAGGTTGATAAATATAATGTTCTATAAACAGTTTTAAGTAATAATTATTAATTTGCAGAGGTTTGGGGTTAGACTGATCATGGACTAAAAGGTTGAAAATGTCATCTACTTAAAACTAGATGATGTCTTTATTGGACATCAGACATGTTGTGATCAGAGTGCAGCCATTAGATCAGTTAAGTGTCTGAATACAGATCTAAACTAGTGACACTCCCCTACACGTTGCTCATTTAACGTAAAGACTGTTCAATGTTTAGCACCTGAGATGCTTTTGAGACATTTTGTAGATCATTATTTTTCTGGTGTGAAATCACTGCCACCTACTGGTGTGCTTGTGTTTTATGGCTTTACTGCATCCTCTGATTCACCACTGGGTCAATCATAATTTACAGCGTGGGGATAAACATTTAAGCTGAATTAACTTAAATGTTTTCAAAGATATCAGGTACGACAGGGTTAATATAAGCAAAGTATGTGTAAAATATGCACAGGGCATCTGGGATATTTCCAGTTGATTGAATGGTTAAAGTCACAAGTGAGATATTTTTCAGTGAACACATTATTTAGCTTCAATGAAGAGCTGAAACAAAACAAAGAATACAACAGATATATAGACCCATGATGGATGAGTTTTATTTCCAACCTCAAAGCTACTTATAGGGAAACAAAATTGGGGAAAATAGAAGTTAAGGTGTTGAAAGAAAATACATTTGAGCAGAATTCACTTAAAACCATTTGTCAAACAAGCATCACTGAGAACCATGAATAATCAGTGGAGCAGTGAAGAGCAGCTCCTTTTCTCTTCTTCTTCCTCTTAGATGGGTTTGTAGTTTGAGAAGCTCCAAAATCACAGTGTTTACACAATATAATTTGGGTGCATCCACATAATTTCATCAATTTCACATTTGCCACAAAATGTCTTCATTTGAACGGGAACATGAACTAAACTCTAGTTTTATTTGTTTTCATTTATATTGAACTCAAGTTGTGTTTTAAGGAGCGAACACAGGTAATACCCCAGGCAAAGTAAAATTGTTCCACCACTGATGATCTGTATCAAACCAGCGATTATTATTTTGGGGATTTTCTTAGCTAATCACCTGACAGTCCAGTGTGTAAAATGTCAGGAAATAGTGAAAAGGGCATGTTATCATTCCCTGGAGCTCAAGTTAACACATTCAAATAGCTGTTTTTATCTGACAAAATAAATTCATATTGTATTGAAGTTTGTGGACATTTGAGTTAATCAACTATCGAAATTGTTGCCAAGTACTTCTCTGCTAACTAGTGTCCAGGTGAAACGTATAGTGGGGGTCAACAGGGGTAAACAACAACAATATTTTTGCCCTGTGGCCCCAGAGGACGTTAATGTGTACTGGTCAGTTTAATATGGAAACATTTTTTAATTATCTTAAAAGAAAAGAAAATGTCAAACTTAAATTCAACTAAAAACACTTATATTCAGAGTTAACATCAGTAGGAATAGTTCAGCTGTAGGTCTGTATTTTATATAAATACGTAAATATTGATTTTTATTACTGGATTTTTATTAATTTGGCCTGATGGGCCCGTTAGCTCTTTGTGCCCACTGCTGGGTGAGTCTACTCTGCTGCAGAAATATACACAAAGAAGAAAAAGTCGTCCACAGTGACGTTCTTCCGGTGTCATGTCAGCTTCCTGTTGAAACCACATGGCTAACGACTGTCGCCGCGTTTAGAACCTCTATTTTTTTGCAACTTTGCGCTTCCGGAGGACAACTCTTAATGCAACAGGACACCGAGAGGTAAACGAGCTGTTAGTTTCTGTTGTGTTCGGAAACGTGAGCCGACGAAAGGTTCGAGTTGATGAAGTAGAGATGTTGTTTGGAGTCAGTTTTTAGCTTTTAATGCTAACCGGCTAACTGCTGCCTGAAAACGTCAAACAGGAATATATGGTGTCTTCTTTATTAACGTCTCATCTTTCAAATACGACTTTACAAAATAATAAACAGTCACAAGACGAAAGCATAGAAATAGACCAAATACAATGCTATAATTAAAAATAAATGGTTTAACAAGTGTAACTTTTCCTTCTATAATCAAGCCTTTGCCCTAAAAGTTTACAAGAAAGTTTAGACTTTTAAAATGTTAATGCAAAGACAACTGTACGTAATATTGACAGGTTTTTGTTTTTTGTTTCCTGACAATCTCACTAACATTGAAACAAACCTCAGAAGTTCTTCGGTTTACACTGACTCTAAGAAATCGCTTCTTTTGTGCTTTTCTCGTCATGATTTTTAAAAAGTTGGCTGAAATACTTTTCACATTGATGTATTTGAAACATGTTCAGCGGCTAATTCAGTAATTCACAAGGGGAAGAAAATGCAGAAATGTGCGAGGACATAATCATGTCTTTCAGAAATATATTAATCCAGTTTTCCATGTTAATTAGCATATTGTCATCCATGAGATTTAGATCCAGCCTCTTGATGGGAAATACTGTCCCAGCACATGGTCATTATTAAGAGTGATTATTATTACCAGTAAAACATTTTTTGTTTCCTGACAAAATAATTGGTTTGGGTTCCACACATTGAAATATACTGTTGCATGTTTTGCACCAGAAATGAAAATAAATAAAAAACTGAAGTAAATAAATTGTGTGTATTTTCTAGTGGTTGTGCCTAATATTCCACAAACTGTCCTTTTGCGCAGATGGCAGAAGTTGTGCAAGAGAAAAGCAGCGGCTTGAAGTTCGCGGAGCGGCAACTCCTGCGCCATGGCTGGGAGCACGGTAAGAAACTTTTGGTCTGTCGTTTATTGCAACAATTCAAACCGCCGCAACGTGGCACACTCGGGTTTCACACTCTGGTTCCCCAATCGGTCCTCTCTGACCTCAGGTAAAGGACTGGGCCGAGCTGAGAACGGCATATCAGAGGCCATAAAGGTCAAAGTGAAATGTGACAAAGGAGGGGTGAGTCTGCTCTTTTCTTATGGATCAATGATGCACATCTAAAACTGTTCAGATACCACACCTTTTCACGGTTTGGTCGAAACTAGAAAGTTGTTTGTACATTCACACGTTGCTCGTCTCTAGGTTGGTCACAAGGAAGGAGAGCAATTCACCTTCCACTGGTGGGATCATGTCTTCAACAAGGCCTCCTCCAGTCTGCAGGTGGAGTCTGATCAAGTAGGTCTGATGTTCACATGTGAACAAACGCACATGTACTCTATATACAATTCAATCAGTGGACTGGATGTTTAATCCAAAAGTGGCGATGCAGCCTCGCCTTGTTGAAAAAAATTATTAGCGTACGGTTATTTGTGGGGTTTTTTAATGTTGAAATAATCAATGATTTTATTAATCAACCATTTGCAAAGAACATCACCTGATTCATGACAGAAAACTCACTGAATAAGCTCCTCCACAGTACGCTGACAAGTTACTGTGAGAATATGTTCAGCAGTGGCCTGATCAGGTTCGGGTCCTTTTTAAATATAAAGTTACCATTAAAATCACGTAGTAGTGTCTTCAAACTAAAGTTAGCTTCTTGAATACATGTTCATCCTGACAAAACTGAGTTTTTCTTCCCTCTTGACAATGAGTGGTAATTTTTTATTTTTTATTGTTGTTTTCTGTGTGATCCAGAGCGGTATCAAGTTGAAGAAGATTGTGGAGGAAGATGAAGAAGATAGAATGATCTCCAACAAGAAACCACGGAAGGCCGCACTGGCTAAAGCCAAACTTTACGGATGCTTTGTCAAGGTAATCCGCGTTTTTCTTATTCATCGGTTTAACATCCAACAAGTAATTGTTTATTCTCTTCAGCACATATAACAGACCAAAAACTCATTTGGGTTTTCCAGCTTTAATTCAGGAACTTTGTTTTGTTCTGCTGTCCTTGTCAGGCCCCAGTGTTATGGGGAAAAAAAGTTATCCTTGGTTGGTTTGCAAACCAAAACTTTTAAAATTGTAAAGCCTGCAGCTCCTTTAATGGGCAGAGTTGTTTTTTAAAAAATGTAGAAAATCACTCTGGAGAGGTGTTTCTCACTGGCTGAGAATGTATTGTATTTGTAGTGCAGCTTCATTCACAACCCCAAGCGGAAATGGCAAATAATTGAATATTTCCAGTAAACTTTGAAATTAAAGTGTTTTTCATCTGAGATCCACCTCTAAATGTATTGTTTTTGTTTGCTCGTGCACGTCTTACAGTCGGCCACGCTGCTGTCCGGTCAGGAGCAGCCAGAGCCGAAGTCTTCCGACTCAGATGACAGCAGCAGCTCAGACGAGGACGACGACCAGAGACTGGATCTCTCCAGCACCACCAAGTAAGACCTTCACCTCAAACAGAGCAAAACTATGTTTTCTAGAACCAGTCCCTCTATTATAGATGGTTTATAACACACTTTAGTTTACTTATTCAAAGATATAGTCATTTTCTAGTTGTTATTACAGTATATTTTGAATATACTTTCATTCAAGTGTTGATAAACCAGGCTCAGTGTCTGTGTGTTTTAGTTGTTGACAATACTTACAGTGCGCTCCGGAGTCCTTTGTCAGCTTGAACGCTGCTTTTCCAACTGCACCTTAGTTTTCTTATGAACCATTTATAAAATGTTTCTACATTCTAGAGGGTCAACAGTTTATCGATTAGTAATCAATTAATAAATTAATCCACAGCTATTTTGATAATGGATTAATCGGTTCAAGTAGTATTTATGAAGAAAAAAGTCAAAAAATCTCTGTTTTCAGCTTCTTAAATGTGAATATTTTCTGTTTTCGTTGGTCCTCTGTGACAGTAATCTAAATATCTTCAGTGTGTGGACAAAACAAAACATCCTCTTCGGGAAACAGGATTGACATTTTTCAGTCATTTATGACTTTAAATGGACAAACAGCTAATTGTTTTCATCATCGATTAATCTGTCAATTATTTTCTCGATTAATCGATAATGAAAATAATCTTTAGTTGCAGCCCTAATACATACAGTTTATATTGATGTAGGGTGGGGGTTGTTATGTCATGTGTTGTCGCCCCATGCATGGTCAACATGACAATAGCCACAGAGCACGTCTTGATGTGTTTAATTTCTATATCATCAATAAGCTTTGACTTTATTATTCATTCTCTTCAATCTGTCTACAAAGTTCTGCACTTTTAAAACTGCCATAAAGTGTAAGTTTTTAATTCTCACCAACAGCCTTTCTGATGCCGATCTGATGAAGGCTTGTGGTGGACGCACGGCTCACAAGTGAGTTATTCACAATCTGAGTCCTAAATCCTGCTTGAAAAGATAAAGGATGTTTTCAGTCAAAATAACAAAATAGAGAATTGTGAAATATTTCAGCATGATCTAATTCTCTCATGCTGCTTGTGTTGTCCAGAGGAGCCAGACATGGTTTGACCATGAGCGCCAAGTTAGCCCGACTGGAGCAGCAGGAGGCCGAGTTCATGGCCAAGTACGGCAAGAAGAGCGAACCATCAAGTGCCTCGCCGGTTTGTGGGAAACCAGCTGCACCGACCGCCAAGTCAGCTGAAGAGAGGCAGGCGGAGACGGCTGAGGACACAGAGAGCAAACAGATGAAAAAGAAGAAGAGATCCGCTTGTAGCATTAATGAGCTTAATGGTGGCGAGGTGTCTGAAAGTCCTGAACCAGATGTTGAACCCATAAAGAAGAAAAAGAAAAAGAAACCCAATGGTGACGCTGAGGAAGCGACTGATGCAGTTTCCACCGAGGGTGCGATCTGTGTAGAAAACGGTGAAGCAGATCTTTCTCACAGAACAAAGAAGAAACACAAGAAGAAGAAAAACAACGCCGAGCAGATTGAAGAAGAAAAAACGCCTTCACCTGCAGCAGAGGCCAGGAGTCCGGAGGAGACAGCTGAGCTGCATGCAGACACTAAAGTTAAGAGGAAGAAGAAGAAGTCCACCAAACACCACAATGAGAAAGAGGAGAGTAATGATGCAGAATCCAGCCGATCAGAGCCTGTTCAGGACAGCGCTCCAAAAAACAAAAAGAGAAAAGCTGCAGTTTTATCAGAGGAAGCAGAAGTTGCGGAGGAAGAATCAACAGCAAAGCAGAAAAGGACAAAATGTAAAAAGTACAAACTGTTGCTAGACGACAAACTAAGTGAGGAGGCACTTCCTCCAAAGAAGATGAAAAAGAAGTCCAAAGAGTAGCATCTGATAAACATGAACAGATTTATCTCGGCTGATCAGGGAACTATTTATGAGCTGAACTTGGACGCCCTCGCACCTCTGGTCTGACCTGCCTGTAAAATAATAAAACGCAGCAGTTGTGCCTCTTTTTCCCAATGAACCTCACTTGTGTTCAATCAAATATATAATGCCATCAGTATTAATTGTGAGCTTTTGTATTTATAACAGTCTATTGCAGTTTTCCAAGTGACTGAGAAAATCAGGTCAGTTTGTAATTTATCGCAGTTTAAGGTCGTTGCCGTCTGGTCGTGCAGCCTTTTTAAGATCGTAGTTGTAAACAACATGTTAACAAATTACATGAATTATTCAATTAATGCTTTGTAATGAAGAGTCAGCTCTCAGCTGATCCCACGCTGATCCCCACGCTGGGATAAATAATGTATCTACTAAACTAAACTGATCCCACCCAAACCATCTTTTCTAAATGAAGTCAAGTAGATGCTTGCTGTACAGTTTAAAGCAGGTTGTCTGTGTCGACCTCTTGATGGGAAATATGCATTTTTTGGGGAAAAATTTAAATGGAATGTAAAGGAATCTGTGTAGTTTCTGCATCATGGAAAACTCCCCGAGGAACAATCCGACAACTTTGATGTATTTTTGTTACCAAGGATAAACGATTGCAAAAAGTTCTTAATTGAATCATGCAAATGAAACATGTCATTTGCATGATTCAATCTATGATTCTTTCGGATTGAAGATTTATTTTATTCTTTGTGAATTTAAGCAATTTATATATAATAAAATATTCCAGCTCATAGGAAAAATAAAGAAAATACTGGAAATACACTTAGGAGTTGCATTTTTAAAAAAGGGAAACAAATTAATATACCAATTATATTGACACACTAACCATGAATACAAAAGAGGAAAACCTTTTTTCAACCACTCGATTCCAGTGAATTTGTATAAGAACTGTTACTTCCAGTAAATGCAGGGAGAGAACAATGGCTGTTTAAAATATTCATAGACCAGGTGACATGTTCTGGTTTTACTCTGAAATTGGTCGTTAAATGAGACCTTGTAGACTAAATTTAATAATTCAGGCTTTTGCTACTTGGACACTACAACCTTGAATTTCTTTGGTCAATGTATATACCATGTATACGTTATGTAATTCTAGGCTCACATTCCAAGTATCCCGCTGTGCTTTACACTTAACTTCTGCTCACTCGTGGATCTATGAACCCAGGAGATTAAGCCCTTATTTTCTGTATTAAATTATGTGAATGAGAATATTTGAGACCATTTCAATTTAATGACATTGCTTGTTGTTCATAGGATACAAAACCTCCATCCATTTAAACATCTTTAACAAGTTTAATCCCATTTCCATGACAAATTCAAAAGGCCAGATCGAATTAATGCTGGGGATGAAAACAGATTTCATGTTTGTCCTTGTTACGAAATTGGTCTTAATTAAATACAATATGCTTGATATTATGTCATTGATTAATTTGTTTTGGAACTAAAGTGTGATGTGTGAATGAATATGTTTAGGGGATGAGTCAAATATTCAAGTGGAAGTCCATCCACGGTACATTTACTATCCCGACAGTTTGTTTGCGATGAACACCACTTCACAAAATGCCACCAACAATAGTCTGTGAAACTAAGCCCTTTAATGGATCCATCAGTTCATAATCCAGCTATCACAATCTTGATTGCCAGATGTATTTTCTCTGCTGCAGCTACACATTCACATTAAAATGTATTTTCCGATACCAGAAACTCTTTGATCATACTCTGTAGAGATGGAGACACAATGACGGTTGTGACAAGCAGGACACAAGGTCGTGTGTCAACAGTCTTTCAACGGATGGACTCAAATGTGACTAACCGTATTGCATGATACATTTGTAGATTTAAGATCACTGGCAACGCAGACTGTGACGGCTTTGGGACTGTGTGCATGTGATATACAATATATGATGCGGCTCAAATCCAGAGAGAAACTAAGAAACGTCTCATGCCATGAAAAATTAGGAAATCGTACTATGATACAACATAAGTGATGGAAAAATCAAAATAAAACGCATACAATGATGTTAGAAAATGAGCCCAGAAAAAGAGGAAATAACGTCGTCACTCAGCCGAACGACACTTGTCAGCCGACACTGCGCAAAACACAAATTTCAACAGTTTCCAGTGCACAACTTGCAACATATCAGACACAGGAACAGATGTTTGCTGCAACAATTTAGCAATATTTTTTGATGTTGGTGTGTAAAAGTCTACTTGCTGTAAGGATTTAGAATCTGCATCAAATCAAAAAATTAAAATCTTAAATCAGTGATGATACATTGATACAATTGATATTTGGCTATGATGTAAATTAAATTAAAAGATAATGACATTGACAGATGAGTCGATTCTTCAACTCCCATTGCAACAAATCAGTGCTCGCAGGGCTGCATTTGTTTTTGTATGTATTGTGAGTCATTACCTCCAGTGGAAATCAGACCATCGTTTCTCGAGTTTACACTTTTCACACCTTCAGTCCAACTAGATATCTGTCCTAAAAGACCTCTGACACAGTAGCTTGTAACACACACTACATTATAAAACAATAGAATCATGAACACTTGCATACTTAAAATGCTTAGGTCATTTGGGGAACAAAATGTATCCATTATCGTTTTATGTGTCTTGAGTTTTCTCATTTTCAAAAGCTGGGAAAATAATCATTAAGCTATGTAACTGGAGTCCTTATCAGGACTCCACTTTCACAGATAAATTTGTTCCTCATTAAGCAGTTTACTGTGTCCCAGTTGGCTGTAGGGTTCACAAAGGGGATGATCATTGCACATTGACCACTGTCAGCAAATTCCTCCTTCATCCAGTACCTCCAAACACAAAAACATAGTTGTCAGTTAGATTAGAGCAAACTTTTTATACATCCAAATATAATAGTACTCACATCCTTTACTAAAGTTATCCTGGTGGTTTTGATCTGTTCATCTTACTCTAAATCTGACTCTTTAAAGCATATTTCCAAAAACATCAAAGGCAAAATTGTCTGGGACACTTTTACGGGTCAATAGGCGGATGAGACTAATGTGTGGCACGAAAACAACTCCATACATTGATCTCAGGTTTGTCCATTTTGTTTTTATGCAGGAGCCCTGTTGCAGAGCTAACAAATCCTCTAATGATGTGAGACCTTTGGAAGCTGAGGTGATGAGTGAATTCAAATGTTTGACGAGGTTTTCTTACCATACAGTGTCGTTGCGTCCATCAACCCAGATCCAGTCTTCTTCAGCATTTTGATGTAATCCGAACCAGTATCCATGAAACATGTCATAGTAAAACTTACTGTGATTAGTGATGAATTCCTGTAAGTTACACCGTGGGAGATCATTAAAACTTTCAAAAGTCTAAGGATTGACGGTGAGCAAACGTTTAAATCATTCCACTTCCCACATGTTTGATATACTGTATATGTATAGATTTTTTTAAACAAGCTTATTTCCCATTGCAGTGTGTTAACCTTAGGTTGCTATGTGAGTATACAGTATGTTTTTCGTTACTTGCTTAGCACTTTAGTTGTTGCATAATGTGGCATGATGATCGTAGAGCTCACCTGTTCCTGTGAACTATCAATAACAACCAGATTTGCAGCCTTGCTTTGGCAAAACTTTTGGCTATCTTGCCATGTCCTCCAATAATAGACAGATTCATAAAACAGGTAGCAATTTTCCTGGAACAAAATCCATCCTTTCTGACATGGCTGACACTCTATATTCATGGAATAAGCAGAGAAATGGAACAAAATTGCAGTATGTTATTTTACTTTATAGTGAATACAAATATAGTGAAGGGGAGGGGGGAAGTAGCACGTGCAAACATTTTCATGTGGCATGTGAGCATGGTAAATATTAAATATTAGCTCAAAGCGCAGGTGTTCTGTACAATTTGTGGCATTGCAAGTTAGCTCTGATTAAAAATACGATGGTCTACTATGGGGTGTAAGGGGACAGTGAAATCTGCAGCTGTCTCTTTGGTTATTCATTAAAGTGAAGTCCTTTATCAATTTCCTTTTGCGGTAAACGGCGACCAGCATCATGGTTACAGTTGCCACGGGCAGAGATCTGTAGCATTTATGACACTGACTGAAACCATCGTCTGCCATTTTGTCAGATCAGTGACCACACAAATATTATCTGTGGGCTCACAAAATAGCTGTTTCTCAATGTTTTTGGTGGAATTTAGTTTTTTGTAATCAGTTTAGTTCAAAACAAGCTTGCAATTTCACTAGCGTCCAAGGCTAATTTGTTGCTAACAACAATTTAAAGCTCCAGTGTGTAATATTTACAAGAATGTATTCACAGAAATTGAATATATTGTCCATAATTGTGTGTTCATATATGTATAATCACCTGCAACAACGAACCAATGTTTTTTCTTCAACTATTAGTGAGTTCAATTTAGTAACATTAGGGGGCCCCGACCTCCATGTAAGTCGCCATGTTTGCCATGTCGTGTTGTGCTGCGTTCCGGTTCCACTTCGACTCGGGAAGACGGGAAAAAAATCACCGCCCCGACTTCCGGTTTCCGAGTTCCAAGGTATAAAGGAACGCAGCTTTAAATACGGTTGCAGAAAACGGTATAGAATATGTTCCATTTACGATGAATTTCCAGCACGGTGGGAAACCGGAAATGGAATTAGCAGTGCCCCACCATAAAGTGTCACCTGTTGGGTGCTCAGTTGGTTGTGGTTTGCAACTTTACCACCAGTGCCGCCAGAAAAGTACAAAATGTACACACTGGGGCTTTAAATAACTGTTGATTTTCTAAAATGAGAGTGGAGGAAGTCATGTGCAGAGCATGGGCTATGCAGGATTTACGGCATGTTAAAACAAATGTCTTAATACATAAAAATGTTATATTTGTATATTTGTAAGTGGAGAGCTGGAGGTACTGTATGATGCACTCACTTTTGTCAGGGCAGAAGTCAGTCACTGGAAAGCTGTCAAATTTCATGATGACTTCGAGTGTCCAGTTGAGATCATCTCTGACTCTCGTCAGCTCCTCAGTCCTGTTCTCTAAGATGCTTCTCTCCATGACCAGCTGCTCGTTCTCTTTTTTCAGGTGGCTGAGATTTGCTGCGAAAGCTCTCTGTTCGTTCATGACCACACAGACTGCTGTGATGGTGAGAAAGAGATGAGCAAATCAGTCAGTCAGTCAACCGGTGGAGGCATGAGGCGAGTGAGTTTATTTTTCATATGCTTTACTCCTGATGTTGTTTGATCGATTTCTTGCCTAAAATTTCCATTTTATTGTCATTTGGTAGTGTTACATAGGGGCATTTAAAAAACAACAACAACTCCATTATCCCAAAAAGGAAATTTGGCTGCTGAACATTGCAACACCAGCATGTTAAAGTTTAAAATAAATAAATAAATACAATTTTTATTATTGACGTCTATTTGTTAGGACTGAGTGTTATGGCCACAATGAGAGAGAAAAAATTGGACACTTTGAGAATAAAGTCATAATATTACGAGAATAAAGTCGTACTATTACAAGAAAAAGAAGTCAGAATATTGCAAGAAAAAAGTCTGAATATTATGACAATAGAGTCATAAATTTTGGTTCTGTGTGATTTAAGTGGAGAAATGTCAGATGACTTGTTAAAATGAGGGACGTGGAGAAACTTTATGAAGCTGTAACTTCAGTCTAGGTCAACGAACAAAAGTGTTTGACAAACGTGTCATGCCGCCTGTTGTCAGTGTGCTACGACACCAGAGAAAGCTGTTGCCAGGGCTCAGGTCTGTTTCCTAGGTTGCTGTTTATTTCGGTAATATAATATTAAATACATTTTACATTTTTCTAGTAAAATCACAACTTTATTCCCATAAAATTACGACTTTATTCTCATAATATTGTGACTTTATTCTCGAAGTCTCACTATATTTCCCCCTCAATGTGGCCCTAAAACTCTGGTGTAATTCTGTCACTTTTCAAAGAGCAACACTTTAAATGTCGCCCCCCAGAGATTACATAGATATGTGTGACATTAACCCCATATTAAAAAAAAAACATTTCACAATTTCAAAAATAGTCCTGTTCAAGCATAACAGGACCTTTTGTTTCTTGCTTTGAAAAGCATGGTTTTTGAAGCCAAGGCTCAGTTTTGTCAAATTGTCCTGAAACACGGCAGCAGGTAGAGCTTTTAAAATTGTTCCTCCTCACTCCTACATTACCCTATTATTATAACACATATAAACAAAAACTTGATGAATTATAACTGTGAGTGATATATCTCATTTGTCCTAAGCAACCTCCAAGACTCTGCACGTTCATTTTAATAGTGAACTGAAATGACTGCGTCGAAAATACTCAGAAATATCTTATCCTGCACTGGGCTGTACATTACATGCTTTATAGTTAGGAGACTAAAACATTTTGCATTGTCTTTTAATGCAAGCTAGTAACATAAAATAGATTTTAAAAAATGGCCGCCGAGTAAACTAGTCAGCATTACAAATCAGAATTTAAAGTGTGAAATACAGACTGACTCATTCAAAGGGCGCAGTTCAGACAAGTTGAACTCACATTCATAATTACTGCTCTGTTTTGGTGTTTCCCAGACTGAATGATGTAAAGTAAGCTGCTTTAAACGCTCTGCTGAAAATGGAGTCTGTTGAAGTTAAACTCACTGTAGACGATAGCGCTGATGCTCGCCACGAGGAGGACGCAGAGTATCCCCAAGCACACCACCAGCAGACGGAAGTGCTGAAAGTTTGCAGGGGCTTCACCATCTGCTTGTGATGAGAAAAATCATATTATCTAATAATAATAATAATAAATTTCATTCATAGAGCACTTTTCATTGCTAAAAGCAATCGTCTTACATCACCAACAATATCTCAGCATGGATTTTAGTTTTTTGTCATACCACTGACTTTAATGAGTCTTTGTAATGTTTTATCAGCCTACGTTAAGTCATGACATCTGGCAAAAGTGACAGAACAATCAATATTCGAGTTTGAAGTGAAAAAGGAAGTTGCACTCCAAATTGTTCTGTGCTTGCAAATCTAAGATTTGGAAATATGAGATGGATTATCTTGTTTTAAAAGTTATTTACTTGTTTCTATCTGTGAACTTATCGGAGCCTTCTCACTTCTAGAATGAGCCAACTTATTTCAAGATTTCTTGTCAAGTAAAATGAGCTTGCTGCATGAACAGATACTTTCACTTGTATTAAGTCATTTTCTCCTCAAATTACGTGTTTATTTCTTCTATATCAGCAAATTAAGCTTCATTTGGTTTTATTATGTCCTTTGTGAAGCACTTTGTTATAAAGCGTTTGAGAAATCCTCACAAAATGATACTGGAATTATAAGTCATAAAAAGAATTTGCTCTTCTTTCCATAAGTAAAGGATATTGTTTGCGTATAAGACTTTATCACTCACCTGGTACAGTTGTAACCGGCACTCTAGATTTTACCGTAGAATAAATTGTAGAGTCCTCGTTTTTCTCTGGTTGGTGATGATAGAAAAAAGCAAATGTGGAGAAATGATCACAAACAGTAAATAATGATGCAACTTTATTGCATGGGAAGCTGTTTCGATGCAGTTCCCCTGACGGTGTTCTAAGATCCCAAAGTGCACATTTCACCCAAGAGTCTTCTGCTGCTCATGAGAAATGTGTTTCTGTTGTGTTCACTCAATCTCTGCGTGAGAATCAGTCATCAATCATCAAGACGAATAGATAGTGTAGGAAATGCAAATGCGATGGAGGGATATGCACATATTTGGTGAGAGAAATCAAGTCAGCAGTTGTTCGAGGGTGATATTTGGACAAGGTGAGGATTCCAACAACAGCAGCAGCAAATAACACTTTCCAAGCACAACAACTTTTCCTGCGTGGTCTAAAAGTTTAAAAGAGTAATTAAAATTATTTTTTTTACTTCAGTGTGATATCAAGGTTCAAGTGTAAAATTTTTTTTCACAAAACAGAGTTACATTTAAAGAAAAAAAAAAGGTTTTGTAACCGAGTGAAATAATATTTATTTGACTAATTTATTAAATATATTTAGCAGGAGTCGCTTACCTTCCGATGGTCTACCACCATTTTTGAAAACCACCGTAGCATAATTCAGTTCTTCCTCCATACTTAATATTCGTGAATTGCCGTACTCGTTTCAAGGCAGAGAATGAGAGACGTTTTTAACAGAAACTCTTGCCGGTGCTTGAAAGGTGTGACTGAACAGCAACAGCACCACAGTGCCTCATAGAGAACTAACAAGTTTCCTCTTCCCCCTACAACTAATACATAATCTGCAGTTTCTCATTATGCAGTTTTTACTGGACAATGTCACAGCAGGATCCTGGAGCCGCAGTGTTGCTTTGTGGTCACCAATTACACAAGGTGTGTATTGTCTGTCCTCAGATTGCTGTGTCCTTCTGCAACACGTTTGTGAAGTTTTTTCTTCTTCTTTTTTCTGGGGGATTAGTGCTTATTTGGATTGTAAACCGCCAATCAGTCTAGGTGTGGCACATCTTGTGATGAGACAATAAAGCTTGGGATGTTCTTTAACTATTTCTATATAATTCACCACACACACACTACACACACACACACACACACACACAGTACACACATTCATCCACCTGTGACCCCTCTATTTATAGCAAATAGTGTACATTTTATATTATTTTATTCTATATTCTTTTTCTATTTCTGTGTATCCGTGTGTATATATATGTTGACGGCTACGTGCACCTTAACGACACAAAATTGTATGTATGTAACCTGTCAAAAACACTTAATTAAATTCTTAGGACATGTAGGAACTTTGCCACGATCTGCTCCTCTGATAATAATGTAATAATATTAGAAAAAGCAAAATGAACACAAATAGGTCAGTTTATTTTCATATCTTTTTTACATATACAGTGTAATACATTGCAACATTTGTAGGAACTTACACGTGAAAATGTATGAAAGAATAGTTTTTTATAACCTTTTTTTTCTTTAAAAATCTAGACAGACATATCAGTCATGACAACAAAAAAAGAGAGAAATCATTTTATATCTCAAATGTTGTATAAACCTTTTGATCATTTTTGTGGCAAAACTGATTGTTAATCCGTTTTGATCAAGGCTCTTGTTTCACAGATCCAGAGGTTCTGCATATCGCAGCTCGATTTGTTCCAGTTGGCCCGCGGATCTGCACGTGGCAGACTGAGAGCACAAGACTGTCTGTAGCCAGGTTCTGCCATCCAGTACCTAGTGGAGGGAATAAAATCACGCTTTTAATCTGCACTTATTCATTTTCACCATTCATTTTCCTGTAGAGAGTTAGATGAGATGAGAAGATTTATATCATTCACAGGGAGCTGCAACCAACTGCAAGTTAGCTTAGCTTAGCATAAAGACTTGAAACAGGGGGAAACAGCTAGCCTAACAAAATCAACTCACATCAATCGGCGTGTCGCATCTCAACTAGTGTTGTTGTGTTCAGGATTTGATGTGTTTAGAGCCTAAATATAACATGAATATGTATGTAGAATTAAATCCCCCTTTCCAAATATTCATGCTTACGGACATTCTGAAAAGCAGTGCAGTTATCAAGGCTGATGGAACCAGGATGATTAGGTCAATTGGCCGCAACATCGCCTGTTGTCTCACGGACGTGAGTGCTGACAGTGGTTGGTCCATTTTCGGTATTTTATATGGTCTATTGGTAAAGCAGCAATGAACACTTTGAGGGGGGGATACATTTTGTCCCCACTGGGAGTAAAAAAAAATCATCAGGGGTGGGGATATGTAGATTCCGCATTCCCCCGGCAAATCGCACCCTGTATGTATGTATATAAGTAACCTGTAACCTGTAACCATGTAAAACCTAAACCTGTGGTTTTACACTTGGTTTGTAACTCATGTGCGGTAGGAGTCTTGTTGCCTCCAGGAAGTCAGAGTTATGGCCAAGAAATAGACCTGCTCATGACTCCCTACAAAAACACACATTACCATTTTTATACATATCTTCACAGTTTACACAAACACAGTATAATACATCAATGAAGCTTTAAGAGGTCAAAGTGGAGGAAAGAGGCGGCCGATCCTCTTTGTGATGGCATATTTTGTTTGGAGTAACGATGAAGTAAGATGTCTGAACTGTATGTTGTGATGAGTTGAGATGAAATGGCATATGCTGAAAAGATAAGTGTTTTTTTGTTTCCTTACATCACAGTGACGTTGCTTCCATCCACCCACATCCATGTTCCCATCTCATTCTTGTTGCTCAATCCAATCCAATAGCCGTGCTTTTCATCATTGTAGGCCTTAGTATGGTTACTGACGAATTCCTATATTAGTGATACAGGTGTAAGAAAATGTGTCGGCGAAGATGAAACAATAATCAATAGTCATATAGACAGATGGAATACAATGTTCTTCACAAAGGTAAAATATGAAAAATACACATGAAATAGGGATATTGGTTGTGTGTTCTGTGTAGTTCTATTGGAGGGTACGATGCAAAACACAAGGAAGGATATCAAGACAAATACCCTTTTTGTCTAGATTATTGCTTCATGAGTTCACCATTTTGAATACAATGCATCGCCATCTTGTACATTTACTCAACGGTACTTTTTTTCTTTACAGTTTTTCTTGATTGCTGTCGTGTTTAATGAAACTGGGATGGTCTTCATCATCCTCTTCTCACCACAGCAGAAGTCTTCTCATGTGCACTTTTTCATTGGGTTCCCACATTAACACAGATCTCATACAAAGACCAAACACTCTTTTAGTTTAACTCTGCTACTGTATACAAAAAGGAAAACATGTATTCCTCAATCGGCGATAAGTGTTTATCCTGTACAAGGTGCCACTGCTGTGCTGCCCTTTGCAAGCATGGGTCAAAGAGGATTTTTTTGGTGGTTTTTTTGTATATTTTCACCCTAAAATTTAACTTGGATCTTTACTGTATAATGTTTACTGTTCGCAGTATTTTAATTTACAGTATTCAGCCTCTGAGTTTGAACATTTTGGAAAAAAAGGAATTTGGTGCAAGGCAGATTAAAATTTGTCTCTGAATATTTCTGATTTTGGATGAAATTATTTATATTGTGTCTTTGGCAAAGAGAGAATTCAGTACAAAAGCTGAATGTCCAAATCTAGTATTGTCTAGATGCTGTAGGTCCTACATGTGAAAGACAGTTCCTGGGTACCTAAACATCTGCATATAAGAATCAAATGAATGAAATTCTGTTGGAACCATAATCTCATTTGTTTTTGTTTTGCTGTATTTCAAAAGAGCATCTTAAAAAAGATGTATGTACAGAGTGTAGCGGGGTTACATCTCTTGTAAAATCATCTCGGAAGAATGAAACACAGAATATAGTTCATGCTGTGATATGCTTGCTTGCCTTCTTTGGCTCATATAATGATTTGACAGGTGACACAGGCACAAATGACAGTAAGGCTCAAAACTGCTTCATATTGATAGCTGTATTTTGTCGTCATTGTGTGACTGATTAAAATAATATATTCGTTTGACCACATGTTGGGGTTTTGTTCATATGTTCAATGTTTTGTGAGTGTTTGAGCAACAGAATAGTAAAAGTAAAAGTAGAAAAGTACTTTTAAGGTACTTCCATTTTTTTGCTTAATACATCTGCTACAGATCCAATATTTTAGGTGGAAATATTTTTTTGAAATTGAAAACGACCCCTCAGATTTTTATCATGTGACCCATCCAAGGGCCCAGAGCCCATCATTCCCAAACCACTGGACAAGACAGGGGTTGAGTAGTTTTTCTGAAATTATTAATGTAGCCTTCTTTTAACAAACTATCCTTTTGAATGCTGGACTAAATTAAAAGTAAAAGATCTGAAACATCTGAGTACACCCCCCCACCACATGACCCATGAAAACAGAGGTGCTCTCTAGCTTGTTTGCATGCAAATACAAACAAAATGATGGAATCACTCTTGCCTGTTCCTCCGGGCTTTCGATCACCACCAGACTTGCCTTCCTTTCTCTGCAGTAATCACGGCTATCATGCCACGACCGCCAATCTGAATGATGAGCGGATTCGAAAAAACGAAAACAGCTTGATTGAAAAGGCATCCAGCCGTCCAGGCAAGTTCTACACACTGTCAAACAAGAATGATATGACATAAGTATAATCATAGTCATACGGTTGATGTTTCCTAGTCTGTTTAACCAGGTTATTTTCCACTTAAAAAGCATTTTGGTCGCAGAAAGTCCAAGCTATGAAATACAGAACAGTAACAACAAGGTCAAAATGACATAAAACTTCAATGGCTACATTCACTATTTATGAGTATGTTGGAGGTTCAATAAATAAACAGGAAGATGATTTTTTTTATATACCTTTCTGTGGACAGTGGGTATGGACTGGAAAACTCTCATATTCCATGATGACCCCGATGGTCCAGTTGAGTCCGTCTCTCTGTCTAGCCAGCTTCTCTGTCAGTCTCTCGAAGTCCGTCTTCTCCTTCCACAGAAGCAGATGGTCCACTGTTAAACTGATGTTGTCTCTGCGCTGCTCTGACATGACTGTTGTAACTCCAGTCAGGGAAGACACCGTTACTGTTGCACTCACTTGTCATGGTCGGACCTCCTCAAAGACAAAAAGACTCACTGTGGCGACCGAGTGAGATGACCACTGACACCAAGACGACGCAGATGATCCCCAGAGCTGCCGCCGCCAGCTGAAGCCGAGTGTGCAGTGGAGTTTTCTGTTCATTCTCTACCGAGAACAGCAGACAATCAAGTTAAGAAGTTCAAAGTTGCAATGGAGGGAGATAGCCACGTTGAATGCAATTTCCCTCAGATCTGCAGTTAAGTAACTATCCAGACTCCTCCGGGTTGAAGTACAGTCGCCAAATATTCAGAATATATATTTAACCCTTACCCTCAGTCTTCAAAGAAACTGAAACATTATTCAGTTCTTCCTCCATTATAGTGCTGCTTGTATTTATGTCAAAAACAGTAAAAAATAAACTTACTGGGGCTGATTTCATGTACATAACAATGATATTTCAGAGGCAAGGGGGGGGGGGGGGGGGCTATTTCATGACCTGCACTTCTGCTTTTTGGGGAAATCTGGCAACACTAGCCTTTCTTTTTTTTTTGCCAGTCATATCCTGATAGCATGAAGCAATGTCAGCGAACAGGTCAGGCTGTCACATGATTTGTATTATTGTGCCTGATTCTGATATTTTGAAGGGGGCTATGAGGTTGAAACAAATGCTGCATCATTTAGCTTCTGTCCCAGCTGCCCTGCTCCTGCAATGAAGCAGAAAGACCTCTGGAAATACCACACATACACGCATCTGCAACAAATGTTTAATGGTCGATTAATGTCGGTTGCAACATTAACTGCAGGTTTTTTATTTAAAGGGGGAATTTTTGTGTTTGACACGCTGGTCAAATGCAAGAAGAGATGGAGACTTTGACAGGTGGTGTTGGTGGGGAAATGATTGGGCCCAGTTAATGGAAGCCAGTTGATTATTTTTGCACTTTTGATGTTGTTAGTTGCTTTATTTAGAAGTAGAAAAGAAAAACAGCACCTTAATGATATATGAAGCTATGACCACGAACAACAAAGTCAGTGTTCCCAATTTCAGACATTGGACATCTTATATGTATCCCTGAACAATCGTCTGGAGTTTAACTTTATTTTCTTATTATGATATAATATATTCCTTCCTCTTCTGTACTGATGTGAGAAAATATTAAATGCAGGTATCTATAGTGACTGTTTGTAGCCACAAGGGGGAGCTACAGAGAGCTGTCATCACGTGATAAACATGTGCTATAATTTGAAAGAGAGGTATACAACATCTTTGAAAGGCATTATCACGGACATGAACTGTCCTTGTCCTGCTGCGTTTTTTTAATCTTTCTTCTTTAAATAAACACCTTTCTTTGGGATTACAGTGGAGGCCTACTTTTAGGAGGCTAAGCCCCCCCTCATAATCGTCTGGGTTAATTTTTAACTGAAAATAAAAAAAACCCTGTTATTTGCATGAAGAACAATGGCCAGGTGACTCATGCGTAACAGACCCAACTGGCGAATCAGCGCGCAGGATGTCCCCAGGAAACGCTCCCCGGTGTGGTCTCCACCTTCAGACGAGCAGGTGCAAGGAACCGGAGAGTGTCGAGGCTGAGACATAATATAAATAAAATATCGTCATTCGATTTGATTTTTTTTTTGTTTTCCCTTTTGTTTTGAAGGACTGTCGACAAAGAGCAGCGATGGCCTGCGGCGGATACGTTTGCACCAAGAACGCGCTTGGCGCGCTCAACATTCTTTATGTTGTAAGTAAGAAAACTCCACTTGCTGGTCGTATTGTGAGATGGAAGATTGCACAGTGAGCTATTTCACCGATATGAGATGCGAACGTGGGGGCGCGTCAAGGAGCGATGTGAAGTGGCGCTGTGTGTCTGCGCCACACGCCGGCCAAACGCAGGACGAGGGGGAGGTGTTGACAGGTGGTGTTTGGTGGGGAAATGATTGGGTTCCCCAGTTAATGGAAGCCACTTGATTATTCTTTCGCTTATGGTGTTGTTTGTTGCTTTATTTAGTAGTAGAAAAGAAAAGAAAACCTCAATGATACATGAGGGTATAACCACTTTTGTCTGCATCCTTATAAACCACGAACAACAAACCCAGTGTTGCCAATTTTAGACATTTGACATTGTATATGTATATGAACCTGAGGGCTCCACAAAGCACTCTCTCTTATAAGAAGGTCCTAAAAACCTTTCTTTTTAAACAAGCATTCGCCTAAATGTTGTGCTTTGTCCTGAGACATCATATGGAAAATTTGGAACTGCTATATACAGTTAATATTCATTGAAGCAATAGATCAAACATAACACAGACCTATACAAAGACAATGAATTTGAAGGCACCTGCTTTGGCAACAAATCCAGTTTCCGTGAATGTCCCCAGGGTTCAAATGCATTTTTATTTAAGTACAGCCAATAATTATTTGATTAATAATTGATTGAGTCTGTTAGAGACAGGCAGTTAATCAGCAGTTATTCTTTCTTGTTTTAAACTGAATATCTTTAGGGGGTTGGTCAGCCTGGGCTGTGGAACAAGGTAACAGATATTTTCTGATAAACCCACTAATTGAGAACGTAATCATTAGTTGCAACATTAGATTTAATCTCCGTCGTCTCTTGGTGGAAGAACAGCTCTTTGGTTTGGCTGTCCAACCTCCTAAAACAGTGAAAAAATGCAGATGTTAGCATGGTAACTACATTTTTAATCTTTTCCCCAGGTTCAATGGAGGTCAGGTGTAAGAAACAGTGAGGACACAGTAAAGTTAGTCAACCAAAACAAGCAAATTCATAAATTGATTATATCAATCTAGCACAGGTTATCATATACTTACCACGATATTGTTAGTATAGAGAATTCATTACTGAGCGATACCTTGCTTTTAAGATAGATAATTTACTATTTTCATGTTTATGACAAAGAGTACTGTCGTTTACTGTCACATATTTGATTTTAAATCTTTTTTTTTTTTTTATTACTCAGTAAAAGAAGCTGGGTTGCTTTTTCAGTCCAGAGTAGTAAAACCTGCACCCAATGACAGACTTTGCCTTAGTGTGGAGGTATTCTGATTTAGATCTTTCAGGTCAAAGGTGATCAGCAGCCGTGTGCCACAGATAGCAAAAAGTAATGGTGAATGTCTGCCTTATAAAGATCTTATCTAACGCTGACGTTGTTGTTTTTTCCCCCTTCCTCAGTTGGTGAGTCTGCTGCTGATCGGAGTGGCAGCCTGGGGGAAATGGTTCGGCCTGGTCTCGAGCATCAGGGTGATGGCAGGCGTCATCGGCGTGGGCATCTTCCTGTTCCTCGTCGCCTTCGTGGGCCTGTGCGGTGCCCTGAAGCACCACCAGGTCCTGCTTTTCTTCGTATCCTTTGGACCAGGGAGGCGCCCCGCGCCTTCTGACGGTCCCCTTATGTGCTACAGAAGAATGGAAAACAAATAACCCAAAGCTCGCAGAGGATTTCATTCCTCTGTGTGTTAAGGGGCCATGCGTAGCAGCAACACAGTGAGACTTCTGGATGTTTTCATGATTAGGAATCTGATGTTGACTTCCTTAACACGATCCAGTACATGATTATTCTGTTCACAGTGTTCGTCTTGCAGTTCTCTGTGTCCTGTGCTTGTCTGGCCCTGAATAAAGACCAACAGGTATGTTGTTGTATTTTTTTTTTGTCTGTGCTGAGTCTACAGTAGATCATTTTGTTATCCCATTATTATTATAACAGTGTTGATTTTACACAGTTCTATATTTGTTTGCACCCCTATGTCAGTGGTGGAAAGAAACTTCATAACTGTATTCAAGTACAATAGTTGTACTTAAACTGAGTGTTTCCATTTTCTCTATTGTAGAGAAAAATTACCACCTCCAACATTAATGCATTTGTAATTATAATCCAGTATTATTATAGATACTTATAGTTCTGAAAAGGGTCATTTTGCAGAATGAGGATTTTAATTTGAGCATATAAAATATATTAAATTTTATTTAAGTATAATGCTGAATGAATAACAGAGATACTGTTACTTCTAATGAAGTAAAGTACTTTTCCCACCCATGCCTACATTTACGATTCAGGTTACAGCCTCATCCTGCTAGAGGCAGCTTTTACAGTTGCCGGACACACAACCAGACTGTGTGACTTTCATTTACAGAACCATCTTCTCGAGGTTGGCTGGAACAAATCCGAGGCTACGCAACAGGACGTAGAGAAAACTCTCGACTGTTGTGGTTTCTCTAATGTCAACTACAATGGCTCCTGTGCCGCCGTAAGTAAATCGTCTTTTTTTTTGTCTCGGTAGCGACTTGATCTTGACTGACCGTGTCTCATTGAATTATCCTCCCTTACTTCCTTTTCCTCTAGACATGCTTTAAGGACACACCCCCGTCTTGTAAAACCTGCTCAAGCACCATCCAGCATTATGCCGGGGAGGTGCTACGGTTTGTCGGTGGTCTCGGACTCTTCTTCAGTTTCACAGAGGTCAGTAAAGTGTCCCAGTGACAAAGCTAACCGTTTTGTTTTTTTGAAACGGTGGAATTTGTTGTGAAACGGGAGCTGATGTGTTGGATGATGAAGTCTGATGTAGATTCAGACAACTGACTGTTTGTATTTGCCTTCCAGATCCTTGGTGTTTGGCTCGCCCACAGATACAGAAATCTCAAAGATCCCCGATCAAACCCTGGAGCCTTTCTATAGCCATGCACCGGTTAATAAATTGCACTGCTGAATAATTGTTTGTCCCCATATAACTTACTAAAATGTTTCATTTAAGGCTGGATGGTAACCTTTTTTTCCCTTAGTAATTCCCACTGTTGCTAGAAGTGACAGTCAGTTTAAATGACACAAGAGAGAAGTCAGGAAACTGACTGAAATGTCAGTTACAAGTTTGCACTGGTCATATCAGACCGAGTAGCCCACACCTCCAAAAACCCTAACAGCAGCAAATGTGCATCTCACTGCTTAAACCATTCAACTTTTTGTTTGATATATATAATATTTCAATGTTCAAAACATAAGTTGCTTTCAGACATGCACTGAAGCCCAGAAAGATTTCCTGAACTTTTTTGGAAATGTCTGTACGTAAGTCTTTATGAGTATAGCTTGACATGTAGGGAGGTATGCTTTTTTATTTATTTTTTACTGAGCATTAGATAGATATAAAGGCCTGACAGTGATAACAGCCTTCCACTTTAACTCACAAAAAGATGATTTTCCCCTGACCGCTTGACTGTTTTCTGTATGTGAAACCTGATAAGTTCTGCCTCGTCATAGAAGCTTGGCAGCAACTGTGTGTGCTCACACCTTATGCAAATAAAGTGCCGGTTAGCACCACGACGGCTGGATGACTGTGGTCACCACTCCCAGATAAACAGTCCTCAGGACAAATCCACTGTCTGCTTCTTAATTCACGTTAATCTTTTCCTGCCGTTTTCTGACCATCCGGCGCCCGATGGGATGGTCAGAAAACGTCAGTAAAAGATTCAACGTCAAGCCAAGTCAAAGCTGTTGCAGCTCGATTGACAGAGTGATTGTCATTGAACTAAGATTGCTTTTGTTTGTGTGTTCGTTGCTCTTTAATTTCTATTTTCAAAAAAAAAAAATTGGACTTGATGAACTTTTCATAAATCATGTATATCCTCTCACGGTTTGTAGTTTTCCTTGCCTTTCCCGAAATAAACATGCAGAGTTGCAGAACACATCACAGAGTTGCAGTTGTTGTTTTTGTGTTTTCATTAATGCTTTTCCCTGCAAGATCAAACGCCAGTAGATTAGGGGGATTTCACTCAGGAGAAGGTCACATGGTGGCAAGTGACTACGTCATCCCAAAGAGGATGTCCACCAGGACTTGCGCTCGCTGTTTACATTCCTCTGAACAGATAATGGAGTCCTCAGGCTGTGCAACCTGTTCACCAAGGTGACGCTGCAGTCGAATAGCTCGAGCTGCTGCAATGCCAATGTGTTCAATTAAGTCGATAGACAGTAGAGCCTATCACAAAGACGTTGATATAGATATTTGGATATGTATTTTGATATGTCAAAAATTGAAATACATTTAAGAAAAACAAAATACCGTAAATCCCACAATTCTGGACAGGAAAGGTTCTGAAGCACTTCCAGGGTCAAAGGTCATTTTAAGGAGAATATGGGGAGAAAGTACATTGTGAGTGTCATGTTTCATAAATTTAAAAGTTTGCTTGTAAATGAATGGGTCGTTTTAAGCAATTAGGTAGTTTTACACTCTGCCTCTGCTGATTCTTGCAGCAGTTATTTTAGTCTCGGGTAGAAAATGCTGAAGAGTGAAGTCACTCTTAACTTTATACCAGAAATATAAACTGGAACAAAATGGTGTTTAATGTTATGTAACTCCGAGTGAACTTTAGTCCCTCATATCTCAAGTAAAGTCATGTCTTCTGTCTCCATCACGTGCACAGTATTTTGCATCGAACCCACGTTTCTCTGCATTTGCTCCTTAGAAAATATGACATCTATCTCTTGTCTGAACTTCACGCTGTGTCCCTCAGCTGATACAGTAGCTTCAGTCTCAAATCTTATTTTATTCAAAACCGTAGAAGTCTTGGAAAGTGTCTGAAGCTTGACGAAGCACATACGTTGTTATCTGGGGACCTTGTCACCTGGTATTGTCAACATGGATCTAAAATATATTTATTTGCCTGTCATATGCTAAGGTCTCTACAGTTTCCAAATAAAAACATTACCTCACGTAACCATGGCGGAAAAATGTGGACAAAGTCTTTCCAGGAAAGGTTGCCAGTTTTTCAAGTTCTTCTATAAATAAAAGTCAGGTATGAAGACGTGCTCTGAAACAGGTTTCGCTCACTGCAGGCTGTAACCTTCTTTCCTGTTCATGTCAGTCATTAACATTTCCTCTCGTAATGACAAAAGCCAAAGTCAGTTTGAAATGCTATCTGAAGCTTAGACGGATCGTGAGACACTGGGCCCCCCATCCCTAAAAGAGAGAGACACAAAACAACTACAAACCAATCTCTTTCGACAACTTAATTTTGTGAATCGTCATAGCAGATTCTGTAGTTTTCCCCCTGCTAATTTAAGTTAATGTTCAGATGACCCTTTTCTACCCCCTCAATTTCCCTTTCCATTCCTCCTTTTCAATTTGAACTTTTAGCACCAAAAGTGATGACAAACAGATTTCACCCAAAGACACGTCTTTCCACAAGAATGACACGATGGAAAGCTGAAAAATCAAGGTCAGTCAACAGCAACTGGAGAAAAGACACATTTAGAGAATTTAAAATCGAGAATCAGGACTGGTATTTGAAACTTCAGAAGCTGTTTAATAACTTAAGACACAATTCTGTTGTTTTTTTTAAAAGTATTCTTATGATGTTTACTGTAAGAAATAAAACATTTATTTTACATGTTCTTTCGACTATAGCCGACTTATAATTGCAAGATTTAGTTTTTAATACACTAAAATATTATAATTAGAATCCCTTTATTTTGGCTCATAAACAACCATGAGACCAAGACAAGTTCTGAGCAAGAAATTTTAGTTGAAAAAACAAAGGCAAGTATTGTACTTTTTACTGCACAACAATTATTTGGAAGCTGTATCTACTTTACAAAAAAACATACCAAGGGCTTATCAAATATACTGTTAGTAGTGGAGTGAGTCATAAAAAAATCATTCATAAATAGGAAGTACAAAATTAAAAAAAATATTTGATGTAGAGACCATAGTCCACTAACCTGAAGGTCAGCGGTTCAATCCCCGCTTCCCCCAATGTGTCCTTGGAAAAACGCTTGACCCTGAAAACTGCCTCTGATGGCTCTTTGTGACAGAAGAATGGGTCAAATATATAGTCCATTTACCATAAAAATGTCCTACTTACGGTAAAGTAAGTGATTTAAAATGCAATAACTTAGTAAGGTATTAAAGTCATATAGTAAGTCATGAAAAACAGTAAAATGTCACAGCAAGATCTTTAGATGTCATATCCTCAGTTGTTATAAAAGTTCCCTCCGTGATAAAGAAGAGGGACACGATTATAGCTTTCAACCCTTCTCAAACACACAAAGAGTACTCCGTTGTATCAAGATTTTTATTAAGCTTACTGTACAGCATGTTCATCACATGAAAGTATACTCTTGCACTTTATTGAGAGGAAGGCAAAAGTCCACTACACAACAAGAACCCAGACTCCCTGTTAACAAAGCGACACAGGGATAAGGAAGCGAAAAGGAATACGGACGCACGCGGGGGCAGTATCCCGACAGAACTAAAGTCACCAGATGGAGTCAAAACCTAAATCTAATACAACACCTTTTTGATCGGCAACATTCTCTCAGCAAAGGTTTGACCTAAATAAAAACAGAGTAATAAATAGGCACTGGGGAAGCAGTCACATTAGCGTTATGCAATTAGTCACGAGAGCTGCTAACTGCTTAAAAAAAGGTACAGAGACAGTCGAGAGATTTTTTTGGGGGGGGGGGGGTTATAGTATAGTAGGTTAGTTATGATTATCCAAAAATAAAAACAGATGAAGACAGCTTGAGTGCTTATCAGTTGAAGTCGATTAGGAGTCTGATGAGAAGGCTCTATGCGCATTGGGGAACTGCTGAGAGTTGAAATCCGGGTCTTCCCTCACCCGTTTCTTGATGTCAGCTTTAACCTGAGAGACGAGAAGGGGGGGGGGGGGGGGGGGGGGGGTGTGATCATGACTATGGTGGGACATACGAGCGCTATGTTAAATGCGACATTTTTATGAAAACATGGTTTCAGATCAATTAAATTATCATTCAAATCAAAAACTATAAAGATCAAATGTCATCCAAAAAATTACTGTTATTGATGAATTAAGAGATTATCTACATGGAATTACTTAGAGTTAAAGTATCTATTGATTTATCTGTTTCCTACTTTAATATTTTAGTGACCACTTCTGTTGTAAATGTGCCTCTACCAGTGGAACCATATCTCACCACAATGTAGATTATGACGCAATGAAATCCGCACTAAAGCTGTTTTCCAGTTTTCCTTTCACATGTGGTGAACGTAGCAGAAGATTATCAGAGTTTGATGCGTTCACGACAGCAGGAAAATCTCGTAAACATTCTATTGCAGCTGTGTTGAGCAGGAGGCAGGACATGATGATAACTTCGCTATGGAGATCAGTGTTTTTGTTTGTGAATTTTACGGAGATACTGCTGTATTCTCAGACGGGTTGGCAGCTGGAAATGTCCGGAGCAACATTTGCGTTCTCTCATACAGCCCCTC
Source organism: Scophthalmus maximus (assembly GCF_022379125.1). Classification (NCBI taxonomy): domain Eukaryota; kingdom Metazoa; phylum Chordata; class Actinopteri; order Pleuronectiformes; family Scophthalmidae; genus Scophthalmus; species Scophthalmus maximus. Next base: position 18,324,868 of record NC_061515.1, on the reverse strand, counting down.
CAGAACATTTTTTGGAAAATTCCTGGACTTCAGTGCATGTCTGAAAGCAGCATTATCAGCCTGAGTGATGAGCCGTGTGTCCCTGGTCTGTTCTGTGGTACAAGAAAGATTCAGTTACCTGTTCGGCATACGCCTCCTTCGTCACCTGGGTCTCCAGGTCGTCCTGTAATCGCTCAGCGGAGGTGATGGGCCTCACTCCCGTTGTCCTGGCTGCTTGGCTCACTGCATCAGAGAGGGAGAGGAGGCTTGCACCACCCTGTCCTGTCTGAAAACACACATACAAACACACAAACAGCTTTAATAAGGTTGGTTGCATGTGACGCTTGTATGTAATGAGTGAAGTCCCAAACCAATGGGATTACCTTTCTGCGTTTAGCTGGCATTCCTTGCAAATAGGCATCGGACAACGGCGGCTGGGCCTTCATCTTCCTTTGGGTGATCATATCACACCTGATGATGGGCACCCACTCCTGCACCACACATGGTAAATCAACAAGGAACATGGAGATTTAACAGGGGCAGCTTTCAAAGGGTAACTTCACTTTTTTTTCAAGTTAGTCTCAAAACAGTAAATTAAACCCATCTGTGCTTCTGTCACTCCATCGTAGCTCGGCAAGGAAACAAATGTTTCGACAAAAGTCTGCAGAAGCCTCATGTTAGCTCCAGGTTTAATTAAAATTAAAATGTTTTCAGAATAATGTCTGTGGATCCCCATCTCTTGAACTGGAATCATTTTATGGGGGAATTTTAATGTATTTATGGACACCTGAGAATTGTTTAAGGGCGGTCCCAGTCAATTTGTCTTTGTCTATTATTACTCTGGGTAACCCAGCCTTCACAACAATAGTTTACACTTTTCACAATATTTCTACAGCAATTGACGGTTTGTTCATTGGCCCATCCAGACTAACAAATAAAACTGTCTAGGACCGGATGTGTACAAATGACCAAGAGGACAAGTGCTAATATAAACAGCAAAACAATTGTGTGGGCTCTCACAGGGGGAACAGCGGCCGCCCAGGCCTCTGACTCGCCGGCAGACTCCTCACTCCCTCCCTCAGCTCCGGCTGCAGCCATGTCACCACCTAACGGTGCGGCGCCTCCCGAGGCCCCGAGGTCCCCGGACGACACCCTTGTCTCCCGTGGTGATGCCCTCGTGTCCTGTGACACAGACATGGCCTCCTCTGCTGTGGTTGCTGCGGCTGGTGAGAGGGTGTCCCCGATCTTTGGAGGGAGCGAACAGCGAAATGAGGAAACTAAAGAGGCAAAGCACCGACTAAAAGAAAGGCTTGTTAAAGGCAAACTGTGCTCACCGTCGCACTTTGAGCTCGTTCAAGCTCTTGTGTGCCAGTTGCAGATGACTGATCTCTCTGTGAAAGAATGTCATTTAATATTCATTAGCCGTTTCAGACGTGCTGTCCAAAGTAACGGGATATGCAACAGCCATCAGATAAGATTAACTGCTTTCTCTCTAACATGTAACTTTTTATTAACATGTATACAATGTGTTCTGTTGTAAAGGAAACTGATAACATTTTCTAATTTAATTCGTAAAAGGAAATTTACAGTTTCCAAAAACAACATTTGGGATAGATAAACAATTTTTATATGCTGTGTGTAACTGAACACCTATGACATGTGTGTGTGTGTGTGAGGCCTACGCATTTGTTTTCCTCCATCTGCCAACGTGTACACATTCCTCATTCTGGGAAGGAGCCATTGATACAGAAAAAACAAACTTAACTACAGAAATTACCTGTGTGGGAACAATGTAGTTCTGGATCTGCTCCTGTGTGATCGGGATGTGCTCCAGAATGACCTGCAGCCTCATTGTCATCATGCTGGTCATCCAGTTCACCAGGCTGGGGCTGATTTCACTGGACATCCTCCGCTGAAACAGAAAGAAAAAGTCAGCTTAAACCTACTTTTACCTACTGATTTACTAATTCTGATTAATTTCTTTTCTGTCCACCACATGATGAAAAACACTAACATGAATTGAACTAGTGTTGGGTGGAAATGGGTTGCAGATATTGGAGAAACAGGTATTGGAGAAATAGCTGTAGAGTTATGTTATACTCTTGTAATTTAATTTCTTGTTTTTGAGAGGTCAAAAACAACTTACAGGCTTCAGCTGCAGTTCCACAAGAGTGAGGCAAAAATAATAGTTTTTCCTCAACTGGTCAGCAATTGATATTTTTTGCATTTCATATTTGCATCTATCTGACATTGATGATTCCGGCATTGAGATACTAGCCTGGGACCCAGAGGAATTCTGGGGCCTCTTTTAAATTCGCTCTGCCAGAATAAGGTCTGGATCCCCTCCATTGGGAAGTGATTTCCACCCCAATCACAATCGTTTAACTGATAATGGGCGGGGTTTATACCGTGGTGCGGACGGAAGCGACTTTTGTGAACAACCAACGCTGCCGCCAATGAACGAGCATTTGACTAAAATTACCCGATATTTTCATAATTCTCCCACAAAAAAAGGCAAAACTTGTTCATTCACAGATATTGTGGAATCATCACCACTGGCGTCTCCTCTCTGCTCTGGACTGTTGATATTTTCGCGTCGCTCAACAGACGTCACATGATTCGGTGCTATCCAATTGCATCCAGAGGCATTCTGGTCTGCGTCCGTTGGTAACGCCTCTTCGAAATCGAAAATGAACCGTGAGGTTCCAGACTAATATGCATTTGAGTATTAATCTGGCTACGCCAGTCTATTGAGATACATGTGTATCTCAATTTTCACAAACCACTAAATTTGAGATTCTTGCCTGACATGTTTCATCTGGGGTCTACTGCCTGATGAATCAGAGCAGAAACAAACTGAGTTTATGTAGTGAATCATGGTGAACTTACTATTCGGTGGTTGATGACTGCGGTGAGAGCTCTCTGGTCTCCTCTAAGGCAGTGCAGGTTGAGGGCAAGACACTCAAAAAGTGCCTGGTTACACATCTGCAGCAGCCTGGGTCCAAATGTCTCATCTGGATTAGAAAAACCTTCATAATTAGGAAAAGGAATGCTAAATTGTTTATTTCAATAGCCTATCTCTTCACGGTGAACAACTAAAACATGATTATCTTCAGTGCTACAATCACCACAACGTAAATGGAGACAGTAGTGGAACCGAAACATCCATGTAAAAGAAAAGAAAAATAAACCTTTACCAGTGCAACGCAGAATATGTGTGGCGATGCGAGTCAGCTGATGTCTGAAGAAAGACATGTTGGTCTGAGTAACATCAACGCCGTCCAACACGGTGACTGAAGACTCTCTCTGAGAGGAGGTGAAAGAAGGTGCCGTTAAAATGACTTGAAGAAAACAGATGGCAAAGCATTTCCAAGTCACATTTTGAAATGTGCTGAAACACGAAGTTTTAAAGATTTCTTTATTGACCTACATAAAAGTTCTTGCAGGCATCTCTGACTAGATCTTCTTTTAAATTAAAATCTTACAGTGTAATAAAAGGTTTGGTAACATGTCATCATTTACTATTTTGTATTTTACTATATGAGGAGGACATCAGGACTTACAAAGCTCTCGGTGATGTACTCCTCCAGTTCATTGACGAGACTGTCGGCGGCCTCCTGAGGGAGGGAAACATAGGACATGAGGAAAAAAATCCATCAAAAGTTTACAACAATAATTTCTGGTGAGTAGTACTGACAGCAATGTTTTGGTCGGTGGGCTCTCTGCCACTGAGGTAGTTCTGGGTGAAGAACTGTGACAGTTGAGGCTGGATGCGACCCAGGGGTTGGTGCTGGCCATGAAGCAGCATCACCAGGTCCGACATGGTGAACGTCTGGCACACCAACATCAGCAGCTCTCCAAAAAACCCTAGGAACAATTATCAAACAAAAGACAAAACATTTAATAAAAGAAGGAAATACATAAAATGCTTCTTGACTGAATGATGAACTGTTCTCTACCAGTCGGATCCTCGGGACTGATGAAGATGTTGGTTGCCTGGGAAAGCCGCTGCATGAACTGAGCGATGCTCTCCGTGTCATTCTGGGCCTGGCCCAGTGAGCCCATCATGGTGCCGAGAACACCGCGGACGATGCCTGTGAACAACTCTGGGTTGAGGGCTTCGGCTGCTGCAGTGGGGTTGGGCATTGGGTTGGGCCCTGCACCGGGAGCTGGAGCAGGACCAGAGGGTGGTGGAGAGAAGATGGGCTGGGCCTGGAAATGAAATGTGGATTTGTTAACACAACACACACACACACACACACACACACACACACACACACACACACACACACACACACACACACACACACACACACACACACACACACACACACACACACACACACACACACACACACACACACACACACACACACACACACACACTCAGACTCAGACTATAAGTCCTCGTAAGAGCATAGGAGACTTGATTGATGACAATAACGTTCCTAAATAGAAACGCAATCTTTAACATTCATAAAAGTATTTTTTTGTTTAGTTTATTAGTTGTCCAGACACACGCTGCCATCTGACTAAATTTACAAAATTATTATTTAAATCTTCTCGAAGAAGAATAGAACCGATTTTAATACAGTTTCCACTACTCGGTGCTACAGACAATAACCAAAAACCGTATTTGAATAAGTGACCGTTCCTCTCTATAATACTGTGTAGGGTGGTTTATCGCTATGATAATAATGATAAATAATTACCAGGAGCTTCACAAAATAAAATATAACTGGAAAGATAGCTAATCACTACACACTGAGTTTATTTAGAGTAGTGGGAACTAGAAAGATATTTTAGGTTTGCAGGGTTTGTGGCAAATGTTTGACTATTTTCCATTATTGAAATTACATCTTTTTATTGATGCAATCCTTTCACATAATACGTGCGCATTGTTTTTGGATTACAGAGATTATATGCAATTTCTGGTGTGATGTGTTTGGTCATTGTTGAAACGCATGTACAATTTTTAGGGCTTTTCAACTCATCCAAACGCTGACCTGTTGCATGAATTCACTCACTCCCTGGATGAAGGCCGGGACACCAGATGTTGTGACAGTGATAGAAGGGGCTCCTGTGGGGCCGGGGCCAGGTGCACCAGCTACCCCCAGGAGAGAGCCCAGGAGCTGGCTGAGGTCTGGGGGCATCTCCTGGGACTGGGGCTCAGTGGGGTTGGTCTCGGGCTGGCTCGGTGAACTAGTAGTGGTTGCAGTAGGTGGAGGTGTTGGTCCTGAGGTGGAGAAAGAAAAAGAGGAGGAAGAGGAAGAGTTGGAGTTTTGAGAGGAGGAGGAAAAAGAGGAAGAGGCAGATGTGGATGTGGAGGAGGAAGATGTGACAGTTTGACCCGCTGTGGATAAAACAGATATAACAGAAATATCTCTGATTAACAGAAGACCTTTACCGATCTTTAGCTGCTGCTATTACTAAATAAAAAAATTGGAAGAGGTTACCCATTTGTCCTGGCAGCAGAAGTTGTCCAACTAGTCCACTAATCATCTGGTTGAGAGCAGCAGGGTTGAAAGCCTGTGGTGGAAGATCTCTTTTAATTTGGTCTCAAATGTTTATCATGTTGACAATTAGTCTCAAAAAGCATACAGGAACCAAAATCAGAAAACATTACACCCACCTGTCCTGGCTGCTGGCCGGGCATTGCAGCCCTCACGTTGATCGTGGTCCCTCGGGTGCCAAAAGCCGGAGGGGGCATGTTGGGTGCGAAAGGGGGTCTGGTGAACACAACCCTGGCCTGGGGACCAGCATTGGGAGGCGGTGGGGGAGCGGTAGGGGTGGTGGTGGGTGTGTTAGGACCTGTGGTGGTAGTTGAGGAGTTGGCTGTGGAGCTGTAGCCAGGAGGGGTGGGCTGGGGTGGGACCGGCTGACCAGTCGCAGCGGCGGTGGCGGCACTGGTAGCTACAGCAGCGGCGTATTGGCTGATCTGTTGCATGAGATTTCTCATGAAGTCGGGGGGGAGGGCACCTGAGGGCAATAACAGACCAGTGAAGTAGAACAGCTGGATTCACTTTGGTTATCAGCAGAGAACGAGACAGAAATTTATGTTTTCAGGCTGCAGCTAATAATTAATTTATCTTTAAATGATTTTCTCAAAAAATCAAATCAATCATTCCACCTATAAATATCAGAAGGAATTCAATTTCCTATCATTTTGGGCAGCTAATTAATTTGTACAAATACTTACTTGAGAACTGTTGCTTGATAATTGAATAGTTGCAGATTGATTGTCTATCAATCAATCAATTGACTAATCTTTTGCAGCTCCACAATGCTTTATTAAACTTCAGTCAGAAAAATGAAAACTGGACTTTCACTCGAGGTCCACTTGACAAGACTGTGTGAGGTGAAATGAAGTCCGACAGACTTTGGCCTTTACCTGGTTGTCCAGGCATCTGCTGACCAGCCGCTGCCGGGTTAGCACCTGGGCCTGCACACAAACACAAAAATAGTTTGAACCTCGTTCATTTGCAATAACAGAGCCTCCGTTCAACATGGGGGGGGCTAATGAGCCTATAATTCAGAAAAATCCTTTAATTTTTTCGATCAGCGAGCAAAGGCTGGTGGCAGCAGAGCGTGGAGGATGCAGTGGTAAAATGTGCAGGCATTTCATTCCAACGCACTGCTGCCCAGCAATACGACACACAAACGGCTTTGACGAAATCGAGCATTCAATCAGTGGCGGTTAGGGGACAACACACCGTCCGTGTTCATCTGCATCATGACCACCGGGACTGCCTGGTGGCTGATCCTGATGACCCGGGGGCCAGCCTGTCCCTGTCCCGTCTGCTGATTGGACGGGGAAGTCTGTGGGGGAGGGGTCTGTCCCTGACCTGCCTGCTCCGATTGGCTGGCCGACTGAGCGGTTGGGGCTTGTCCCTCAGTGTTGTTGGCTGCAACAGTCACTGTGGCACCCAGGTTCATCTGTTGGTGAAGATGCGAGCACGGTCAGCCTGATTAAATAAAGGGTTCACAGTGACTTCTGTCGAAAATATTCTTGTGTTCACTTACTTGCACCGGGATGTGATGGTGTACAGCTCCAGGCAGAGTGACTGGGGTGGAATAGTGTGAAAAGGGCCGTACCACATGCAGGTGGCGGGGTACGGGGCTCATGAGGTTAAGACGCAGGTCACTGAGGGCCACAAGGGCGTTACCAAGGAGACGGAGGCACTCCAGTGTTAGAACGAGAGTGCGCTGGTCCTCCTCTCTCTCCTGTGCAGAAAAGATAACCAGCTTGAACAACTCTTTGAGTGACAATTAGATAATTTATGTTGAAAAGCCTCGGCACTTTGACCACAAAATTTTTTAGCAAAATGGAATATAAACATAACTAATATAAATGTAGATTCCTGCACATTAGGCCTCATCCAACTGCTCATATGAACAAATGAATTCTCAAGCCCCATTGCACACACAAGTGTGTAATGATGCGTTCAGACCAAACACAAATTTTTCCGTCAAGTTGCTTGCGCGTCTTTGTCACAGGATCATTTGTGTTTGCTCACATTGCAAACACAAGTAAAACAATGTTGACCTCAATTTCAAATACAACGTCAGTTAGTCTGACACGGATGTCAGAAGATTTAAAGATTTGTGCCAAATTCTTTTTAACTATTCGGTGACATGTTTGTGAATCACACTTTCCAGCTAACAGCAGAGCAGACGGCCTTATATGGCAACTGTAGGGGCATCAACTATGCTAATTTCACAACTGAGCACCTCCTCGTGAACAGGTGGTGTTTATCAAAGCGAGAGGATCAATTTATGACACTTATGTACAGCTATGAGTTTGGTGAATCAACTTGGAACACTCCCACAAGCAAACACCACAAAAAAATTAAGATAGCTTTAACACAATACTGTTCATACATAAGGTTCGAAGTGTCACTAACTGATGACGTGTTTCAACATATTTTTAGGCCAGACGTCGTGTATCAGGTGGGAGTTTGATTGTTTAGTTGTTAAATTATACATGAAATAAATAAAAAGTTAAAAAGACGGTCTGCATTGATTCAACTTTCACACATACAGACCTGAGATAGTTTGAAGTAAATTATTTTAAATATCATAAGAAAAATTCTACTGTTATGAAATAATTGCTGATAGTAAAATTCTACCTAATATTTAAGTTCCTGCTCCAGTTGAAAAAATAGGAGATTATTGAATGACCGAGGTGGGAAAACATTATTATTAGTATGCGGCTGTTTGAATCCTACTGCATTGTTGTTGTATTCTGTGGTGGTGGCTGTCTCCAGGATGGTGTGAGCTCTCTGGATGAAGGGCTGAAGTCTCTCTTCTACCCTCCGTAGCTCAGACAACATCTCTGCCAGCTCGGCTGGGCTCGGATGACTAGAGGAGGAAGAGAAAACAAAGCCGGTCGCAATCAAACACGATGAATTGATTCTTTGCCAAATAATTGAATGCTCTTTTCAAATTGACCTGACATAAGAAATCTGACATTAAAAATAGCTTTTGTGAATTCTCACACAACTAGTGTATGTGGGATGAGTAACAAAGATGTCTCACTTGGGTCCAGGTTGGGGCGTTGGTCCCTCAGACTGCCCTGAAGAGGAGGTTGGTGGAGGTGGGGGGGTTGTTGGAGGTGGGGAGGTGTCCATGGGCTGGGAAGGAGAGGGAGTGGAGGTGGTGGAAGAAGATGAGGGAGGAGGCGGGGCAGCGGCGGCGGGAGCAGCAGCAGCAGCAGCGGCAGAAGATGTTGTCTCAGTTTGTGAGGATGAGTCACTCTGCCGAGTCTAAAAACAGACACAAGATAGCATCAGTTTTTACTGATACGGCAGCCATTTCTATAAGAACTTCGCTGAAGGAATAATTTGAAGGTGGAGCCCTCACCTCCATCCGCTGGATGAAATCATTGACGTCCCTCAGAAGGTTTTCAGCGAGTACCAACCTCAGCCTTGGCTCACTCTGCACTGGCTGGTCCATATCAATGTGCACATTCACAGACCCATTGCTCTAAAATGGAAAAAGGTGACAATTAACTAAACAGGGTAATGTTGTGTGGGATTACATACAAATCAGCAAACGGTATCTCACCCCAGTGCTGGTTGTGACTCTGGTATTTCTGGCATTCTCTCCCACCATCTGCTGGACTGACATCTAAACGAAAAGATTAACACGTAGCGTTAACACACCTTTGGAATTGACAGTTAACACGCGAGAAAAACCTGCGTTGGTCCTTAAATGAAACAACTCAAAAAGCAAACCTACCTGTATCTGCTGAGGGTCCATGATGTTGACAGGAAGGTTGAAGGTGCCCAGCATTACGTAGCTGTTAGCATTGCGATCATGCGGAGGCACAGGGGATGGCCCTTGGGAGGACGAGGAGGGCCCACTGTCTGAAGTGCCTCCTGACCCTGAGCCGGGCTGAGACGGCGGAGGGGGCGCCCGCTCCACAAGGTGTATCACCTTGCCACCCACATCTGGGACAACAAGAAAGAACTATGGTTACATCTGTGCATATAAGGTGTAATCAGTTAAAACGCAGCTCAGGTGAGTACTGGAGAGAACAAATAATGCAACGCAATCGGGATGCATCTAACCAATATTTTCAACATAGTAGAACATAGACCATAGTTCTTTGGTCTGTAAAGCATCAGAGGATAATTAACATAAAGTCCAAAGTTATGTTTTCACATAGCTTTTGTTGGACAAACAGCAACAATCAAAGTCTGGCATCTTTGCTTGAAAACTGAAAAACTTAAAAATAGATGTTGAAGGATTTCTGCCAATTAACTAATTGATTATTCAACTAATCAATGCGCTGTAATTTCACGCACAGCAGTGATCCATCCATACATAGAAAAACTCAAATTAAACTCCTCCTTATTTGACAACATGTTTTACCAAAATGTTACAGAAGCAATGTGTATCTAATTAGGAATAAATTAGAAAATATTTTTAAAAGATCTGCTGTAATACTGTAAATAAACAACACATGAAGCAGTGCAGAGAAAAATCTACAATTGCCCTTCAAACAAGATGAAATCCCAATTCTTTATTGCTTACTGTAGTCTGCCAGAGTCCTTTCATCCTGTAGCACTCTGCCCTGGTAGATCAGCCTCTGTTTGTCCACAGGGATCCCCACTGAAGGTGCAATATGCTCCTTGAACTCTTTCACTGTCAACTACAGAGGATGGGTGGAGCAGACATTAGTCAGACGACCACCAAAAGCTGATGGAAAATGACAATACACTCCAGATTTTGCAGTAGAAGCTGATGAATTTACCTGACCACCAACAGTGTAGGTCCTGCTCTGGGAGTCCAATGTTTTGACCGTCACCTCTATGTCTGCAGTTTGTTCCTCCATGGTGTTTCTGTATCATAAAACGATGCATAGAGTAAAAGAATTGTTCTACATTTTACAGTTGAAATATCTGTCGGCACATTCTAGAGGTGAAATGGAGACAGTTCTTGGTAGTTGTTGTATATAATATGTGCTTATACCCATAAACTAGCAAAAAAAAAGGAAGCCATTTAAACACACATTTTTACATTGGCCCAACCAATGTATCCGTCTAACTCTACCAGTAATCACATGTCTATGAGTAATTTTTTATTCCATCAGCTAATCCGTTGATTATTTCAGTCAATTAACTGTCTAATTGGCAAGTGTATAAAATGTCACAAAAACAACACATCATAATTTCTCAGAGACCTGCTTATTTTTTTAATCATACCAACAGACCAACCAAAGCAAAATCCCTAAATGTTCACTTTACAAAAACAGGAAAGAAGCAACGCAATAGAGAAGCTGGGAGCAATTAATGTTTGGTGTTTTTGCTTAAAGGGAAAGTAAACATGAACCTCATCAATAAACATAGCAGTTGATATTCTGGTTCATGTTTCACAAATCTGAAACTGTTGAGCTCCACTGGGTAAACGTGGTCCAGATTTAACCAGTCTAAGCACAGCAATCTTTGTAATCCAGACCCAGTCTGATGAGGTGATATTCCTTCTTTTGTACTTTCGCTAATAGAATAAAGATTTAACAAGTCTAAAAATGTGTTTTAATAACGTTTTACATGGTAACCTGGTAACCTAGTCAAGTACTGTAGTATTGTGGCTCTAGATCTGGTCCACATGTGAGAAAGGCAGGGATAACGCCATGTTTTGCCTTTCCAAATATTGACTAAAGATAAAAATTATAATAAATATTCACAAGTGATGATACATTAGGTCGATTTGTTTATCGTGTGCAGGTTTATCAAGTCTAGATGAAAGGATTTGGGATCTTGATCCCGTACAATGTGGTGTGTGTGTGTGTGTGTGTGTGTGTGTGTGTGTGTGTGTGGTGGTGGGGGGCAATGAAACCGTCCATTTTATTTTGTTTATCAAGCATACAGAATAACGGTTTGACAAATCTGAAAATCGGTTCTATCCAGCCACCACATTCACACCGTTAATCCAGTCTAATACAAGTCTATGTGTGGTAGTTTATATCGGGACCAGGTCTGATGAGGTTTGGATTTGAGAAATAAGCAGCCGCACATACTGTACGCGTTTTGTTTTCACAACTAGATTAAAGGTTTCACAAATCTGTGATGCCGATTTAACCTGTTACTGTGTTCTACCGGCGCGTTCACGTTCGTTACATCACGTGAGGGTAGCTGTATCTTGCTCGCCCGGTGGACATTTCATGATTTAGACACTTTGTGACATGCAACGCTAACGTGCGAGGAGCGTTAACATTAGCCCGGCTAGCGTCCAACGGTTAACTAACGTCAGCTACCGCTGGCTTGTTAGCCCGAGTTAGCCTAATCGAAGCTATGCGGGCTAGGCTGATGCTAATCAAACTACACGATGTTAATCAGCTTTTCACACCAGAGGCACCAAGGTGTTTCGTTTTCATTGGCGTCTCGCGTACCTTAAATGTCGCACTGTCCTTCCAGTTTATCCAGCGTACGCAGCTGTTCCTTATCACCAAATAAGACGCAATTCACTTCCTAACACAGGCTCTGGTACTTGCTAGACGCAACCAGGCTTGCGCGACGGATGTGACGTCAGTTCGACACCGGAACCGTTGCGCAGGAGAAAAAAAATGGCGAATCTCGTGGAGGCGAAAACACAACAGCAGTTCGAAGGGTTCCTTGCAAAAGCCGGGAAATGTCTCACCGTTGTGCATTTCCAGGCGGCGTGGGCTCCCCAGTGCGGCCACATGAACGAGGTGATGGCCGAGCTGGCCAAGGAGCACGCGCACACCACGTTTGTGAGGCTGGAGGCCGAAGAGGTGCCCGAGGTGTCGGAGAAGTACGGGATCTCCTCCGTCCCCACTTTCCTTTTCCTCAAGGCTGGGGAGAAGGTGGACGTCCTGGACGGGGCCCATGCTCCGGAGCTGACTAAGAAGGTGCAGCGCTTGGCGGTGAGCGGGAGTCAGGCCGGGGCCGCGGAGGGCAGTGCCGCGGACCCGAACCAGCGGCTGAAGAAGCTGATCAACGCGTCGCCCTGCATGCTCTTCATGAAGGGGTCCTCGCAGGAGCCCCGTTGCGGCTTCAGTCGGCAGATCGTGGCCCTGCTGAAGGAGCACAACATCCAGTTCAGCAGCTTCGACATCCTTTCCGACGAGGAGGTGCGACAGGGGCTGAAGACCTACTCCAACTGGCCCACGTACCCGCAGCTGTACGTGAACGGAGAGCTGGTGGGGGGGCTGGACATAGTGAAGGAGCTGGCCGAGTCCGGGGAGCTGGAGAACACCTGCCCGAAGGCTGTCACCTTGGAGCACCGGCTGAAGGCCATCATCAACCGGGGCGCGGTCATGCTGTTCATGAAGGGCAACAAGGAGGGTGCGAGATGTGGCTTCAGCAGGCAGATCCTGGATATGCTGAACGCCACCGGGGTGGATTATGACACCTTCGATATTCTGCAGGATGAAGAGGTGCGCCAGGGCCTGAAGACTTACTCCAACTGGCCCACCTACCCCCAGCTCTACGTGAAGGGAGAGCTGATCGGAGGTTTGGACATAGTCAAGGAGCTGAAGGAGAGTGGAGACCTGGTGTCGGTGCTGAAGGGGGAGTCCTAGGTCGACTAACCTTGGGGGGAACGAGAAGCGACCACACGCCCACGTCGGGCCTCCTGTCACTGATGCAAAACTACAGGAGAGCCAGGAAATGAAAGAGACAATTTATAAAGAAGAAATCAATAAACAAATAACTCTTATAACTTAACTATTGGAGCAGTTGGATATAGCATCCACTTTTGTTTAAACTTGTTCTTATGTTTCACAAATGAAACTTCCGTTAACAATAAGAATTTACTTGGGATTTCATTCAGATTTTTTCCATAGCACCGTGGTGTAATTTTTGAAAATACATCTTCAGAAATGTTTAAGGTGAAAGTCAAGCGATCCCAGTGCTTGGTCCCTAATTTAAAACATTTCTGCAATTAGTGATTTATATGAAATTACCTCTTCATTGCAATCTGACACTGGGGAAATGTCAGGAATGGCTGACTTAAGTACATATTATCTGGTGTGGGCATTTCTGGGTTACATCTGTCCTTTCCAGTATTCACAGCCTTGCACTTAACAACAGGTTTATATTTCGTAAATACTATTTGGCCATTGTGTATCCAAGAATCACCTCTGGTTTATTCTACATGCTTTTTTTTTGTTCATCAGTAACATTATGATTAAAAAAATAAAAGCATGAGATTTTGTTTGTTTTTTGTGCTATTTACACAAACTAAACTACCATTTCTAGTTTCAAACATAAATAGAAGGCCTTTAACATGGTTGAAAAAGGGGGGGGTGTATTGCACTGATTTTGATACAGAAAAACAAGGAAAATTGTTGTTTTGGTGGAATCATAGTTACAGAACATCCACAATTCTTGGCTGTCGTTCAACCGCCGTTAAATTCAAATAAGGCTCTAAATGGTTATTGAGAACCGGGTGTGAACACTAACAGATGCATTTCTGAGAAGTGTCTTGAGACAATGTATGTTGTGATTTGGCGCTATACAAATAAAATAGAATTGAATTTCTAGGAAAAAAATGCTCCGAAATACAGCCTCAAACCTTTAAGAGGAGAAGACTCAGCAGCTCTTAGATGATTGTGTCAACAAAAATCCAAGTTTAATAAAATGTATTCACATATTAAAAAGTAAGTACAGGAATCAGTTTCTTTATATGGTGTGCAACAAATATTAGAAATGTTAATAATGAAAACTGGAAGCTGGAATCTAACTAACATTTGACACTGCATAATGTGTGTCTCATAGGTTTTAATTTAGAAGTTTTCAAACAAAAACAATTTTAGATGTGATTGGTTAGATTCCCACCTCCAGGATTTGTGTAGTTCAGTGGATTTAATGCAGAAAACCCCCCATCTCCATCAAAGCTGGGGGATTTCTGTAGAAGTTTCTACAGGTGTATAACGTGTGCAGGCAAGCTTGGTGTTTGACACCACTTTGTGGATGTAGCGCAGAGTATAACTTGATATAAGACCCCATGATGACCTATGTCAGAGCTGAATTCAACAGTCAAAAAATACAAAAGTAAATGGCAACTACTTTGATGACTGATAAAAAAGTCAAAAACGGCACCAGTTCACAGGCATCAGGTTTTCTAATGGGAATATTTGTTGATTTTATTCCTTTTATATAAATCATCATATTTTTGTGTTGCACTATTGGTTGATTTAAAATTGTGACACTGATAGCTATTTTACTATTTTATGTTATAAAAGACTGATTAACTGAGAATAATAGTAATAATATAACTATTTCTATAGCACTTATCTAAACAAGGTCACAAAGTGCTTGACAAAATACGTAGGAATAAAACGGCACAGAAGAACACGGTTAGAAAAATAAGAAAATCATGAAAACAAACAACACCAGTTAAACCCAGTTTGAATTCTGGCATTAAAAGACTTTCCTACAAAAAATATGTTTCATAATGATTTAGAAACAGGTCAAAGTGGCAAAAGCCTTAGTCACCAGCCTTGACTTAGAAGATAATCTACAGATTGTGTCAGCAGAGTGCGTTTGTGTTTGCTCTTGCAATTATCTCCCCCAAAACCTGACAATGAAAGATAAGAAAAAAAGAAAAGTTAGCGTTGACTTTAAACATGTAGTTAATGATTCCCAGTACAGTATGTTGACGGAGAGCAAAAAAACAGACTCAAAACAGATAAACAGTTTTCTAAGTGTTCCTGGCAGTATTTGAGGTTGAAATACAATTCTAACCGCTTCGTTTATTAATTCAAAAGAAACCACCATTTCCTGCATATGACGGTGACTCAGTTAGTAAGAGTGCGTTTCAGCGAGTTTCCCCTTAAAGCACATTTTGCAGCGTGAGGAAGGATGATTCATAAAGAACGATTCATTTTACTGAAAAGAACACACATCCCATATTCAACCCATTACTTGGCACTGGAGTAGATCAGGGGTACTACAGCTGTATGGGTTAATAATTGACTTGCACCCACACTCCTTTCAAGTGACACGTTGAAACATTTCACAAACCCAGAGAGTGTCCTGAGGACTTACAGACATTTTGATCGAGTTCATTCTCAAAGTGTTGACCCAAAAGTGGCAGTTATGTTGAATGAAACAGTGTCATATTTTCTCTATCTATATAGTTTGCTGAATCAGGCCATCGTTCCCTGCTCACTCCCCGAGCTGCTGCCTGTGAACACTGTCAACCGTCAGCAGGTGAGAAACAAATTGGCATTTTTTGGTTCGTGAAAAAGGTACTCGTGTCAAGAGTGATTGCAAAAATGTCTCAGAGCTCTCCACAAAGTCTCATGACGGAGATGAAAATATTTTATCATTTCTGTCACTTGCATTGTTCGGTTTTTTTGGACGATATTTTGAGGGTATTAATCTCATAATAATAATTCAACCATACACATTTTACTGTCAGTCCTGTTATATGAATTTTTAAGTGTTTATTTTGACTGTGGACGTTTCACACATTCTGCAGAAACAGAAATACCGAGATAAACATTTCAACAACTTTCACAGCCTCTGTTCTTTCGTTTTGTGGTCATTGTTGCAAGTTGTAGGCTTATATCTTAAAATAAGATCTGTTGCTGAATCGTAGCCTCCACCCCCACGCTTGTATTCCGCCTCTCTGTGTCTCTGTGTGTTTAAGTATCTGGGGAAATGGTACTTTGTGGCAGCAGTCAGTCATAGAGAGGCCGACATCCAGAATTTTAAAGCACTGGACAACCTTTGGTTCACAATGGAGGAGACAGCCAATGACACACTGCTGCTGACCGGACATGTGCGCATGTGAGGCAGCAAATAACACACACACACACACACACACACACACACACATCCAGTGTTGGAAGTACATGGATCCTTCACTCCATCCAACACTTTTAGTACTAGTGAATGTTTTTTAAAGGCTCAAAATAATGTCCTGCATTTAAAATCTTTTGTCAGGAAAAATACATATTTAGGTGATAGGTAAATTCTAATTATGCAGCCTAACTGGGCTCAGTGACTGATATATTGTCAAGCAATAATTACTTTAGAGTTGATACTGATGCCTTAATATTGTAAGTAGTTGGTAAGTATCTTTGTTGTAGTTGGTAAAGGTGGAGCTAATTTTAACTGTTATATACTAGGGATGTCCCAATCTGATATTCCATATCGGTATCGGGGCAATATTGGCCAAAATGACTGGATCGGAAATCTGAATAAATAAGAAGTAAAATCCAATCTGGTACATTACAGTAAACATACCAAATAAATGCCTATTTACATATCTACTAAGCTTTGAACGACATTCTGGCATCATATTTTTATGTTGATTTATTATTATTTAATAACAGTTTACAGTTCAATTTGTTTTTTGCTTGTTTGAATGGTGCTGACCATAAAACATTCCATAAAAAGTTCTGTGAGGCAAAATTTGTTCAGTGAACATATTTGTATAAGTTGGACTATTCTCTACTCTTTGGTCCTTAAACCATTATACAAAAGAAGTCTGGGAAATTAAGAGGGGAACTCTCTCTTTAACAACTCAAAGACATTGATTTTTTTAAGGGGCCACGAGCCAAAAACAATGTATAGTATTCTATATTGTATTTTATTTTATGCAAAATTTTTATATTAGCTACAGCTATCAAGAGTAGTTGAGTAAAAAGAGTAACAGTATGCACTGAAATAGAGATCCCAAGAAGTAAAAAAATTGTGATATTCAAGTAATGTAAAAATTACACTTGAGCAAAGCCCCCTTTCCACCACTGACAATATTAAAGTTCTAATAATATCAAAACTTTCATTACACTCGTATGAAACTGGTTTATAGCAGGTTTAAAAACAAGTCCGGCTCAAGAGAAAGAGAAACAGAAAAACCCAGGATTATAAACAGATATCAGAATTAGGGAAGTGACATTTATAGAGTGTAAAAAGTGGAAATGAAAAATGAAAGTCTTCATGTTGTGTGTATCTTGCATAATCATTTATGAAACTCAAGCTCAATGTACATGGTTTTAATTTTCTTTTCCTTTTTTTTTTTGCTTTATTTTTTAGGGGAGATAACTGCCTAAATCAGACCTGGACCTATCATCTACATCCTGAACAGGATGATTTGGAACTGGAGGGTAACTACAGTACAGTAACATCTACACACACAGATACTCAAGATATATACACACACACACACACACACACACACATACTCAAGATATACACACACACACACACACACACACACACATACACAAAGAAGATGAGTTTTTGAAGGCCAAAGCCAATTCAAGTTTTTACGACAGGATACTGAAGATGGGAATTTTATGCCAGTTTTAATGAAAAAAAAGCAAACATTGGAGGGATTCAGTAATTTTCCCAGAATTTTATTCATAACAAATTAGGTCAGTTTAATCTATATAGTCCAGTTTACCAAATTTTGCCTCAAGAGGCCCTATCCCTAATCTGTATAGCATTTTACTGTTGGGCGGGTTTACTGCTTAAAACACATAGATCAGTAAATAAACTCAAGAAAGAACATTGCATTGGAAAAGGATTTTCAATAGATGAATATCAAGAGGGCCAAGCACTGCATCCAGCAACGAAACAACATATGGTTTTCAAATGGTCAAAATGTGTCCATTAAATGAATAGTCTATCGATTAAGAGAAAACAGCCTTTAAACAAATACACTTTTGTCGTACACTGCAGTTTGTCCACCTTGCTCTCTGCAACTTTCTGATCAGTCGTCATCAAATTTGTGGTTTCGATGCAGGGAGGCCACAGCGGAAGAACCTGCTCAGGAGTGGCAAGTGGGCAAACTGTGCCGACTGCATCATTTTCCAGGAGGTGGAGCCACCTCTAAAAAAAACAGATGCTGAGGACTCCCTCAGCAGATTCATGCTTTACGGTAAGTTTTTCTTCAAGAAATCGTTCACATCAAAACTATACCCTAAGCCCTCTCCCGAACTATCACCTCGTGCGAGATCAGTGAAATGCCCATAAATTATACACGCAGCTCACGCTTCAGGTTTGGTCAGTTATCTATCTGATTACCTGTGGTTTGGTCAGTTATTTCTACTAGTTTAGACAGTCATCTCTCTTATTAGCTGTAGTTTGGTCAGTTCCTTCTCTTATAACCTGGTAAGTTTTTTCTTTTATTAGCTTTAGTGTTAGTCAGTTATCCCCCTTGTGAACTTGAGTTGTGTCGGATATCTCGGACCATCTGTACTTTGGTCCAATATCTCCCTTGTTAGCTGTAGTTTGGTCAGTTATTTCTCTGATCACCCGCTTTGATCATAATTTGGTCCATTATTTCTCTCATTAGCTGTAGTTTGGTCAGTTATTTCTCTGATTACCCGCTTAGTTATCTCTCTTCAAAGCTGTAGTTTGGTCAGTTATTTCTCTGATTTCCCAGTTAGTTATCTCTTTTATTAGCTGTAGTTTGGTTAGTTATTTCTCTGATTAGCTGTAGTTTGGTCAGTTATCAAACTCATTAGTTGCGGTTTCGGTCAGTTATCTCTCTTATGAGGTGTCGTTTTGAGCGTACTTGCTCTGTTATCTCTCTGAATCGCTGAAAGCCATGAAACTCACGTTGGTCTATTCCTTTGCACGGTAGCTCGGCAGAGTGATGTGGAGTCCAAGGTGGTGAAGACATTTCTGGGAAATTCCGCTTGTAATAACATGTCGGCGAGTGTCAGACCACCTCAAGTGAAAGGTTTGGCATTTATACAATATCCTTATTCTTCTTGGAGATGATGCTCCTGAATGTAAAAAAACCCAGTTTCCTTTTAAATCTAACAATTTTATCTGAATTTACAGAGTTCTGCACCTAAATATTAACACTGAGGTAGGCACGAATATTACATTTTACTTCCAGTGTCATTTCATACCTGTTCTTGATCTGTCCCTGAAATGATTGTAAATTACAACCAGGTCTATCAATTTCTTACAGGATGTCGCTTTGGCCTTGGGCACCCAGGATATTGATACATTTATTTTTTGCAAAATAAATGTAATAAAGAAAGAAAGAAAAAAATGGCATTTGTCTTCAGTGGAAATTTGTTGTTATATGCATTTCTTGCAATAAAAAAAAGAATTACCAGCACTTTGGAAATATCAGTAACTACACAATTGACACCAGAGATTTTCTGGGGTCATAGATAAAATGCTATGATGGAAAGTGAATGGGTTAGTTTTGATTGTAAGGTCATTCGTGTACTGTCCCAGTCACAGAGCAAAGAACCACAGCTGCAGTAGTTTGAGTTGAGTGAAGACAAACACCTTTTTACTAGGTGCGCCAACATGCACCTAGTTAACACCTGGGGATTTCCCATGATGCCCCTGAACAGGGACACCTGTTCTCACATTAAATAAAGAAAGAGAAACTGGCCGGGGAAATTCGCATTCTGCCGAGATAAATATTGGTTCTCTGAGAATCTTTGAAAGTAATGTCAATGATCTGTTCCATAAAAATAAATTATATGTAACTACTTTGAACTTGACACAACACAGATTTTATTCACACACAGTTCATCAAAGTTTCTACAATTAACGCACGGTTTCTCATGAGTTTTTTCCCCAGAAAAGATGAACTCTTACGCTGGAAGTTACAGGTGTTAAACATAAAAACCATGTGACCAGTAACATGTTTGTGTTGATACTAGTGTCATCATTGTTACTAATACGCCTTTGTAACTCCTTTGTTCCGAGTCAGACCAAACACAGCGTGTGATTGTGCCGTATAGGTACGTTCTGCTCTGCTTCGTCACTGCTCAACGTGACACAGGGATGATGACACATGCCCAAACATGGAGTAAACAGAGCGTGGTCACTTAGCAACACCCATTGTGGCTAAGGTGGTGGAAATACTCATTTTAATTGGCCCCAATGAATTCCCATGATGTCACCAAACAAATACCCAATCACATAACGTGAATGATGGTTAATTCATGAACAATTCCGTACTGGCAAGTTAGGCACTCACAAAACGGAAGTGGTGATGCTTTCTGACAAGACAAAAAAAGGTATATTAAGACTCTATTAAATAAATGTTAAAGGGGCCGTTAGCAATTTGAATCCAATTTGATTTTGTAAAATTCAGTGAATAATTCCTAACGGTCCGCTAGCTGCCGCGGAAAACGATCTGGTTTTTCGGCACAGCCCTGGCTCTGTAAATTGAAAACAAAACAAAAAAATGGTGCTGAGCGGACATCACTACATCGTAAACGTCACTACCTGGCACATTAGGAGACGTGTTTCCGACAGACTCAACGACTCAGGGGGTTTTGGCCTCCCCTCGTGGTGACCTGAGACCTCCCATACCCGAGACCAGTGCAGATAAAAAAATTAACAACAGTCTTACTACAAAATCGCTTACTGACCCTTGAATGATCATTTTCGTGAGTTATTACTGAGGGGGGGAAATGTCACTCACTCCTGCCCAGGAAGTGACAGGTGTTGCACTTCTAAAACAAGCAACAACGGAATAACATGAAAAAAACCATGTGACCAGGAACACGTTTGTGTTTATGCACTTGTTATCACAGCAACTAATATCCCAGTCAAACGGAAACACAGCGTGTGACTGTGGTGTATATTTACGCTCTGCTCTGCCTGGCCGCTCAGCGTGGCACAGCGACGATGACACATCCCTGAACGTCGAGTAAACACAGTGTGGTCACTTAGTAACACACTTATCTCTTGGACAGGAGAGATTCAAAAAAAATATGTAATTTTTCATAGCATAACATGCAGATCACATGACAACAGAAAACAGAAGGAGAATTCCCCTCTTCGGATCTGTCAGGCTGGTTGTTTCCCCTTTATTCGTCTCTGCGTGTCATCTGGTCCTTCACTGTTTGGATTTGGCTCTGGACTCTGTACTCCAATCCTTTACTTGGGTAGCAGCAGCAATACCATATACAATTACTCAATTACAAGTAAATCTTCAATATCCTAATGAAGTAAAGGCGTATGTAAGCAGAAGTAAAGAAGTATTCAAAGCAAAACACAATACAAGATACGTTATCCGTTACATTTTCGATTGATAATGCATCAATGTGTAAGCAGCATTTTGCTCTTGTGGCTTGAGGTAATTGTAACTTGTGCGACTTTTCCTGATCTACTAATCTGCTCTCTCCAAATGGCAAGATAAGTCTAAGTCTGAATAATGAGGTAGGAATTTGGTTATAGGCTTTTTCTCTAACTTTGCTTTTCTGAAACAGTTTTGATTTCAGGGGATAAAATGTCAATATTGCAGGAAAAAAAATCATCTCTTTGTTCATGTGAGAATGTCACTTGGTAGCATTAATTATTTAGAAATGATATTCTTTACACTATGATGTCATGACATGAGAAAAATATCATTAAAATACGTATAGATAAAAAGAGTTGATAGGTTGATTTGTTCTCATTTTTGCTACGATGACTTGAAATAAAGCAAAACGGGAAAACGTTAGCCTCACTGGATATTTTCACCTTGGCAGGAGGCTCCACACATATCCATCTATATCGGTTGATGATTGTGCAGATATTTTGTCTTGACGCATATGTCGGCCAATATATTAGGGAGAAACTACACTGCAGAAAGGGAAAACTATGTTTGAGGCCTTTTAGAAAGTGTCACAAAAAGTTTGGGTGCAAAAGAGAACACCCACAAGTAAAGTTATCAGCTGTTAAATGTCTTGCTCTGTTTATTCACATCTTGGTCTCAATTTAGACCCCAAAAAGTGTCTAAGACATCCTAATCAATTATTTTTATAATTGTGACACACTAGCAGCATTTCACACTAATGGAACATACTTGTACCATCAATGCTTCAAAGTATGGGATCACAAAGGGACAACTCTAAGCTCTTGTTCAAATAAAGTGATTCAACAATCAGGTTTGCATCGGTGACGTGACAATTAACAATGACACAATATTCTTACTGGGCAGAGTTCAACTTTGATAGTAACCCAGCACAAAAGAGCAACTTGTCTTTATATCCTTAATACAATCAGAGTTTAGAGCTTGGAGGTCAATGGTTAGACCACCTCCAACCCAATTACACACATGTGGAAAAATATGTGGAGGCATTTTAACGAGAAATTGTAAATTGTTTTCATCAAACACCTACTGATACAGGTAAAATCCACAGAAACAACAGTGAAACAGTTTGTTCCCCTATGGTTTTGAGTGGGGACAGCACCCGGCAGCCCACATCCAGGCAATTTCTCTTTCATGTCGCATATGTAGGTGTGTGTGTGTGTTGTTTGTACCTGATTGTGCTTGGTAAAAAATAAGGTGGGAGAAAGTTGGTGAGGTTGACATTATCCAGGAGAACACAGACTGGTCGGCTGGGGATGCCCCATGGGGCATGAAACCAACACCAGACAGGGGAAATGGAAACGGACCCTCTCCCTCTCTCGTCTCTCTGGCCCACACTGTATTCTTTCAAAACCAAATTTCACTACTGCTTTTCATACCAAGCGTTCCCCTCCTCATTGTCTGCACTTACATCAAACATACTGAAGCTTTACTCCCTCATAGCACTCGTGCAGCATTTAATCATCCTGCTTTCAGCCTCTGGGTGAAAATAAAAGTCGGGCAGCTTCTTCGCGATGGGTTCACCATTTTTGTTTAAACAATCAGAAATGGTTCCTGGTTCAAAATCAGAGAGGAGTCACCAAAGTCTGGGGTTTCGCAGATCTACTTACTGTGGCTGTTTTTGTGTAATTTCTAGGAGATAAGTTAGCGTGAGGGTCAGAACTGTCGTCATATTCCTGTTCAGCAATATATTGCAAAGATTATCTGAAGTTACTATCAGGCTTCAGTGAGTGAATAAAATCTTCTCATATGTATTCCCCTTTTTTCCCAGCTAAAAAAGAACAACAACTTCCAGGTGAAAACCACAAGACCCTATGCTTTAGAGGCAGACACAACAGGTGGACAACTGAACTCTAACCGGAAATGGGACACATTTTTCAACTTTTGTAACTGTATGTAAAATTACCATTCGTGAAATATCAATTAATTAATTATGAATGGTAAATTACTGATCTATAAAATAAATCTCCACAAAGATGAATCTCATTTTACATCGTCTTACCTTACAAAGATTATTTTACCTAATAAAAGGGTTTGGGCAAATAAATGATGATAAACATCAAAACTAAAATCCATGAGCTACATAGGTAATTCATGGTGGAGAATTTTATATTCGGTTCTGACTGCAAGCTGATGTTACAACTATTACTCGTACTCTCCTATTAGCAGTTATACCTGAACCAGTGATTAGCATTTTTAAAAATATTATTTATGTGTAAATTAATTGCGTGAGAAACCCTGATGTGGGAAGTTGACAATTTCTCTTTTGGAGTTTTTCCCTGACCCTTTTAAAACTTTGCAATGACTTCCAATGCAAACGCGTGTTGGAGATTGTTGTTGTGACTGTGTCTTTCAATCCCGGAGACAGACTTCCGAGAGAGAGGACAACATGAGGCTAGAGGGGTACGACGCCATAACGTCCTGCATTACGCAAAATAAAGAGGCATGCAGTGTAGTCCCTCATCACAGAGGAGGTCAACTCAGATGAAATGAGTGGTGTGAAGAAAAAGTCCCTGTCAAAGTTGTTTGGGTGTACATCTCCGACAGTGACCTATAGACGTGGGGAAATCACATACCACCCACACTGAAGAATAATGTTAACAAACACATTTCTTTTTGTGCCACTGAAAAAATTATGATATTGTTTTTTTCTTACTCTCACTTTAGAGGAACTGAGGGCGACCATGTGTTCGGCATTAAAGCCACACTATATGAAACTGCATTTTGGTTTCATGAATCGAATAAAAGTTTCACACCGCTCTACACTACGTGTGGTACCTCGGAGTTTCGTTCCACATGCAATGCATTTTGTCGTCCACATGAGAAGCCACCCACACTAAAGCCTCGGTCCTCCTCTCTCTCTCTCTCTCTCTCTCTACTGAGGCGGAAAAAAACATTGTCATCTTCACTACAAGAACATGTAAAAGGGAAAACCCTTTCGACCTGTACATGTCCCTCAGAAAGAAGCAGCAGATTAATTTGGACACAGAGTGCAACACACACGGGACTGGGTAAGTCAGGGCTCAGAGAGTGAATTTGGTTCCTCTTTTAAATGTGTCTAAATATTGTTTTATATTATTGTTTTATATCTGGGAATAGAAAACTTTGGTATTTAATGTTTTTTTTAAAATCCATTAGTGTGTATGGTTACGTTCCTTACGGCTGAGAGAAAACTGTTATGATGCTGAAAAACAAAAGTGTGCTTGTTTGGGTCAAAAATCATTATTTAAGTATTTTTCTGTGGTTAACTGTCTGACAGAAATAACAACATGTTTTGATACGACTGAAATAAATGCAAAGGACCTTTTGAGACATGTGTCAGAATTGTCTCCATTCGCATTTGTCAGTGGCCCAAAATCAACTCTCGCTCATTCGAGATCTAATAAGGCTGGTTGGGATATTGTTTGGATTTATTCGCAGATTAGCACTAATAGTGCTCAACTTTTGAGGGATACGCAGAACAATTGAGGGTGTGATGCAGAATCAGATCCTTGTAAATACAGCCGCCTAAAAGATGCTGCAGTCCATTACAATTAAAACACACTCCTTTTACTTTTTTTCTTTTCACACTGCAGTCCCTGGAGATGCGGTTTATGAATAAATTCATATTTGTCATCTTTCATACTGTATGTTTAATTTGCTGCTCATCCTGATTCTAAATTCACTGTTTATTGTATGCAGTACCAACTGACATGTTTTACATACTGCTGCTGCTTATCATATACCAAATATACATTGCAATGTAAAGGCCCTGTGTGAGCTCGGAAGATTTACCTCTAGACTCGCTGAAGCATTCCTGTTTAAACGTTTGGAGTTTGATTGACAGCCACATGAATCACGGCGCGTTTCGAGTGCTTCCGTGAACACCGTAGTACACGTAGTTCACGTAGTTCACGTAGTACTTGGTGGCAGGTGTTCACAATATACCCACTGACGTAGTGCGTGAAATTCACCAGGCTGCCAACCCAAAATACCTACCGTCTGCTTTGCTCAGTTGATGTAGAAATTATCGTTTTACTTTCTAATCCGGATGGTCTTAAACTAGATCGGACCCCTTTAAAGGGTCACAATACAAATCTGAGAGGCTGAGCGATGATTAATGAAAAACAAATAAAAACAAAACCTCTGCCATACAAATATGTTTTTTCAGTTTTAGTCCTTTTCTCTAATATATGCATCCCTGGTTTAATCATTAATAATGTGTTACATTTTATAACCTTTATAACCTATTTAATATGTGAAATCTAAATTTAAGTAGAACCACCCATTAATACCAGATGAAGGTGTAGTAGTAGGAAGTAGCCTAAAATGGAAATACTCAAGAAAACTACCTCAAAATTGTACTTTTACACATACTTTTATTAGATGCACTACTTTCTAACACTGCCAAATGCCATATGAGTCATCATTGTGTGTGTGTGCGTGTGTGTGTGTGTGTGTGTGTGTGTGTGTCACAGGATGGACGGTCACTCGAGGTCCTCTCATAAGTACCTGCTGCTCCAGGTGTGGTGTGGTCTCCTCACCGCGGCCGTGGTGGTTATGGCTGTGTTTCTCGCTTCAATCAAACTTAAGGTGACCGAGGTGAGTGAGTGCACCTGCAAACAGAACAGATCCACGCTCACTGAGCAGGTGTCACCTTTCACCTGTTCCAGAGACGACATGGCCACTCAACGTCTGAGCACTGAAGCGATTGGGTTACTTTTGCTTTGACTATGTCAGACTTGCAGACACATGTCACAGGAGGGAACCGGATGTTTGACCTGTGCCGTAAATCATGTCACGCATGTAATTGCAAAATTTTCCGCTTGCATGTTTCTCGTGATGCTACACAAAAAGAGCAAGCTGTGAAAATATGATGTGCTAAAAAAAAAACTAAAAAAAACACCTTTATCAAGTGCTCTGATCAGCTCCAGTCTTATCTCCATCTTTGCTGCTATACGATACCATGACTCCCAGTTAGATCCTCCAGGCGATGATGCACATGATGATGACATCCCTGCATCCTTTCTTCACCAGGACGGAGTCTCTACAATGAAGCCAGACAACGTCAGTCCAACAGGTACGTCACATGGATGTCAGACTTGACAGTCTCCACTTCAAACGATGCACCTTTTTATAAGCTTAGTACAAAATTTACAACATTAACATGAAAGGATTCGGCTCTTTTTCTTTCGCAGTCAACACAATGGTGGCTCCTTTAAAGTCAGTAGGTAAGTTATCATTTCCTTTTCATTTTATTGCCAAGGTCTCAAATTTTTCAAAACCTTTATACAAGTTTACTTCAAACTAAAAAATCAGTCAAAAAGTCAAAAATTCAAACGTCCTGTGATCATTTTCACAGTTGTTTCATCAGCGCATAACCTTCTACATTCCATTGGGGTTTTTTTCAGGATCCTCTCTCTCATACATCCAGCTGATGAAGTGTAAGTAAACTTCCTCCTCAGATCAATACTGAGATTTATTTCCATCACTTCTTCCTGTGTACTTTGTTGGTATTAGTTTGAAATTATGTTGTCATATATTTTAGTTTTAGACGCGTGGGACTAACTCACAACGTTGTGGGTGTTTTTTAATTAGCTCAAGGGCAAATCTAAAATGTCAAGTAATTAGGGTGTACGTGATGAATGCTGCATTTTAACGCCTGAAGTTTAAATAAGACCCATTCCTCGTTTATTTCTGTGAAAAATTATTACGAGATGTCAAGCGGACACATTTCCAGGGGTCGACAGAAAAAATAACATTTTCATCTTTCCAAAATAATCTACCATCAATGTCAGGTTTTGGTGTCAGTCTCTGTAGAATAGCGATCCCACTATATGCCGCCTTGGCCTGTTTGGCGCCGAACCAAACCAGACGCCATATTGCCGCCACATGTGATGTTTAGGGAATACGCTAGAATCCTAGCCGCGATGTGCAAGAGAGCAGCGTTGTCGTCCTGCCCTGCTCTCCCTTTTACACAGACGTGGACTCGGCACAGCTGCTGGCATGAAGGCGGAAGAACAATGACGCCCCATTCCGTAGCAAGACAGCATTAAGGTGCAACAATCCCACCTTGAACAGGCTTTGTGAGGGACTTAAGGAGAGTACACTAGTTCACTTTTCAGATATGAACTCCGCAAATTGTCCAGAAAACTGGGTTTGCTGTTGATATGAAGAATGCGGCAGGAGATTGTCCGGGTCAGACGTGTTCACAATAGAAGGAACATTTGCGGAACATTAAGGCGAGGGGGGGGGGGGCACCTGGGTAGAGCGCCCACTTGCTCATTGTGAATCTTCCAGATATTTTTCCTACTGCATTCTCACATGGGCTCACTTGGACATTTTCTGTAACTTTCACCTGGGGGCTCGCAGGAAAAGTTCAGGAAAATGTCCGGACTTCAATGCGTGTCTGAAAGCAGCCTTCCGTTGGCCAGAGAAGTTCCAATTGACCGACATGCAAAGTGTGTTTTGAGAACAACGCATCCTGACTCTCACTTTTCTTCAACTGATCTCTCTTGCTTTCATTATGCCTCTCCTGTAAACCTGCAGTCATACTCAACACCCACAGATGAGATGAGTGTGACAAGTTTAGACGAGTTCTACGGGAGCCGCCGAGAGTCGTTTCTGAGAAACGTGGGAAGTCTTTAACTGACACAAATGAAGACGCAGCATGTTTAGGGGGAAGTGGGTGCAGCAGCAAGTAAATAACAACAAAATAGCCCCTAATTTCAATTCCTCACCTCGCGCATTTAAAAAGAGAGTAATTCAAATCTACTGGAACCAGAAACCCGACTGGTTCATCTGGGTCCCGTCAAGATTCACTGTCAACTTCTTGCTCCGAACTGTTAACACCAGAGTAAGAGAATTTTTGCTATTCCACATGAGATATATATATATATATATATATATATATATATATACTTCTGTTTCTTCTTACTTCTTGTCCCACGGGTGTTAAACGGGTGCAGCCGTGGACTTGTAATGTGCTTTATAAGAGTTTGCCAAAACTTTTGAGCGTAATGAATAATAACTAAAGATGATCTCATTCTGCACTTTAACTTGGATTGTTGCAAAAATACAAAAAAAATCTGAAACCAGGTTTTAGAAGCTTTAAACTCTAATTGTTAGTGGTTGTAATTTTCCTCATCTGGAACAGTAAATATGTGTGTATATATGTATATATATATATATATACATGCAGACACAGTCAGTGTAAACCCCTGCTTGTGTTGCTGAGAGAGAGACACAGAGCGCTGTCATGTTTCCTGTCTCACGCAATCATGTTCCTCCCACCACTCTGCCTTTTCCTGTGTGAGGGGGGTTCCTACAACCACAACAAACCAGAAGCGGAGCTGTAATGTGGCCTTCCCCAACTAAAGATATAGTTACAACCCATGGCAACATACCTCATCGGTTAATCCGTGGTCTGCCAACTGGAAGGAAATTAAGCATGAATAGGAAGACTGACTTTGGCTTTGTTTAACCGACCTGTGATGATAATCTGAGGAGACTGTTTCAAAAGGGCCCAACGACTAAACCCAGAAATTAAAGGATTATATATTTGTTTTCCTTCTTATTTTTAATATGATTTTAATCAGCATTTCTGTGTCTCAAAACACAATGGCAAAAACTGTTTTTTTAAATAGCATAATTTCAGACATTTTAGTGACACTTGTTTTCAGCAATGTGTAAAACTCAAGAAATTAAACATCAATAGTTTGATTGCAAACATATAACCAAATAATCTGTATTTCAGTATCTATAGAACTTGTTGATATGCGTGACAGGCAACTGGCACAGCATTCTTTGGGACAATGAATCTTCTTAAAGGGATTTTCTAATCCTGAGAGTAATTTTGCCGCACACTTCAATCTAAATTCATCCTATAGGAGTGAGATGTATAGAACCGCCTCCAGAGATCAGTGAACTTTGTCCGCAACTGTTGTAGTTATTAAATTTGGTTTTGGTGAATTCCCATTGCCAATATTAATATTAGTATCACTAGTATTTAACTGACTACTTACTGTGATTTCATAAAAAGTATGTAATAATCACATGGAAGGGCGCTCCGAGAGCACATACCTCTCCCAGGGCTGACGCCCTATCTCAGCCTGTTGAAGAAAGATTCCCTGATCTGCCGGTTTAACTGGATCCACACCTAAATAAATAAATGACTTTCACGGAATCTTTAGTTGTTCTTTAGTATTTCTGACGACAGACAGACAGACATGCAAGCACTGCACTGAACTTAACTTCCTTGGTGGCGATAGCAACTTTAGCTTCATCATACTGACAACAGTTTAGAATTTGAATTATTTAAACTGAATCCAAGAGGTCACACATGGCACTGCCTGAAGTTTCATGAGTGAGTCGTAAATGTTCCTGAAGAGAACTTAAGAGAACTTTCCCCGATCCCCTACAGTTCTGGACAATCGCTTTTGGCAAGAATCCCCCAGATGTCACTCCTGCTCCCTCTCGCTGCGCGACGACGCCATCCACTGCACGAAAAAGAGCCTCTACTTCATCTTCGCCCAGGTCACCTTCGCCAGGCACCCGAACAAAAATCGGACCAAATCAGTGATTTTGAAAAGAAATGGCTCCCGAGGTAGAATTACGAGGAAACTGGTTGAGGGGACCTTCCCGGGTACAACAGAGGGTTCTGTGTGGGTGGGCAAGATTGTCAGCCTTGGGGAGGGAGACAGTGTCAGCTTAGAAATCACAGAGGATTTTCTAAACGACAGCACATTCTGGGGTGCCTATGAACTCCTTTAGCACAGCAGTTCTCTAGAATCTGTTACCATACAGGATAACTTTTTTTTTATGTCTGTGTGAGTGGTATGCTGTTGGATTCAAAACATATTTTGTGATATTATTTGAGATATTTAACTGCGACAGCCGTAAAACCTATAAATACTCAAAATCACGGGGAGTATGTTATGTTCAACAATTACTGAATCTCATTTTTGCAGAGTATTGAATCTTTGAATCATCTGGAACACTAAAGTGCTAAAAAGCTAAATTAGGCAGGTTGCAGAAGGTTTTGACTCCAGATTTCAAATGACTGAAACCTCTTTTATACACGATCAAGTCTTCCCATCCTTTTGGCTTTGAACAGAAATATCTCGGCAAAACGACAAACCGCATCAGTCCAATCTCAGTAGAGTCTCTCCTTGAACAGTGCATCTGCTGGTTCCCAGTCATGAAATTATGAATATGTTTTGTCAACTGCTTTGTGCTTTTTTTAACTTATGAAATGTGATGTTATAAGTTGGTGTAATAAAAATTGAACCCTCTCAAAAAGCAGACGATTTATTGACGTTCTATCTTCACTGTGACCACATGGTGGCGCCAACTTCCTACCTGACTGTTGCCCACTCACCATCACTGGCACAGATCACATTACGAAACATTATTTAAAATAGACTGATAAATAAAAAATTAAAATAAACCAGACACATTCCACTGATGCCTGAGAAACATCATCACAAAGTGTGGTATTACTCATCTTAAACATTGTGTGTGATGCAGCACAGTTGTGTTCAACCAGCAGGAGCAGCAAGTGCAAAACAGGAAGCAACATGCTTGTTGCAACATCACACTGCAACGCTAACGTTTGACCTCAAAACAATTTTTGCAGTTTGGTTCCTCTCACACAATCAGAGCTAATACAACTCTTCTTACATTTGTGTCTGTATGTCAGACTTCAGTACAGGCGTCCTGCAACGACACAGTCAGTTTTTTTTTGTTTAGGTATTTAATCATAAACCAGATTTGGCTCATACAAATTTTGAATTTTGAGGTGCTACGTGAAACCTTTAAATGATAACCACAGCGCTATTTAGAAAGTATGCGATAGAGCACACATCCAAACTTGATGAGCACAAGACCTGTGCTGGACCCAAGCAACGAAAACACGAGGAAAAGAGTTGTCCACACACCAGTTGATGCTCCAATGAAATGTAACGGAAACTCTTGCCATCTCACGTCTGGACTACTGTAACTCTCTCCGACCTGGTCCGCCTCTTCAATTCAATTCAATTCAAAAACACTTTATTTGTCCCTGAGGGGAAATTTGCATGGTCACGTAGAGAAAGTTTTAAAATATACATAAATACAAAAAATGTTATGAACTTTATAAGACTAAATACTAATAATGCAATGGAGTGTGGTGTTGTATACAGCTCATCCAGAATGCAGTGGGCCGGCTGGTTTTCAACCTACCCAAGTTCTCGCACACTACACCGCTCCTCCGCACCCTGCACTGCCTTACGGTGGTGGCTAGAGTCCGATTCAAGGCGCTGATACTCGCCTACCCTGCTGCGAATGACTCCGGCCCTTCCTACATCCAGAACATTGTTGAACCTTACACCCGTCCCAGCCCCATCCACTCTGCTCTGCTACTCCCTCACTGCGAGGGGCGGGCAGCCACCGCTCATCTAAATCTTGTCTGTTTGCTGTCCTGGTTCCTCAAGTGGTGGAACGAGCTCCCCATTGACATCAGGATAGCAGAATCCCTTCAATGCTTCCATCGCAGACTGAAAACTCACCTGTTCAGACTGCACCTTACTCCCTGAATCATTAAAAAAAGAGCACTTGAAGCCGTTCAGCCGTTTTGATGAATTTTGTATGTACTGGGATGATTCTTGCACTTTTTGGG
Source organism: Scophthalmus maximus (assembly GCF_022379125.1). Taxonomy (NCBI): domain Eukaryota; kingdom Metazoa; phylum Chordata; class Actinopteri; order Pleuronectiformes; family Scophthalmidae; genus Scophthalmus; species Scophthalmus maximus. The sequence continues at coordinate 18,292,710 of NC_061515.1, read as the reverse complement.
TAATATCTTCATGGTTGAAGCATCAGTTAAATTATTGTAATGTAATGTAAAGTTCCTTAGTCAGCGTTTCGGGCACAGGTTCTTCTTCAGACAAATCAGAGAAACTACACTGGACCTGTAACAAAAGTGTTTGCCATCATCCTGAGAGAAACATGAACGTCTATACCAAATTGAATGACTGCGTGTCCAAGATTTGTTAAGACATTGAAGCGAAAGCGATCATCAAATTCAGTAGGATTTATCCTCTGGGAACCAAGATAGTCTGTACAAAATGATGCAATGTTACACTTTTTAGTAAAAGTGATTCATCCAACTTGTTACCAGTATTTTATAAATAGCTCTGAATCGACTTCGTGCAACAGTGAAAACCTTTCCTTTGTGTAAGGCCCGCAGCCCGCCCTTCAGCTTATCAGTGTTCTGTGTGAACACCCCGGCCATATAGCTTGTATATAGGTACTTTGTGATTTTTACTTATGAGACAGATCTCGGTATTTCTCCCAGCCATGTATACATGCTCTCATATACAGTATGTGTTGCATAAGTAAGAGTCACAATACCTCATTCAATTTCAGAAGTTTTCTGAAGTTGAAATACTTTAAAAACAAAATACTTAAAATGTTTAGTACTCATTACTAGAATGCGCATGTCAGTGTACTTAAAATACAAAAGCAGCCTTTTAATATTGAAGCTGGTCAAGATAGAGGTCATTTTAACTGCTTTACATTCTGCCGGGTAATTAAATTTATAACAATAAACCATAATTTATAATATAATTTGGTTTTTTTAAATGTTAAATTATGTATTTCATTACGTGAGTGAATGTACATAGCTATATTTCCCCACTGTATGTTTTAATATAAATGTAATCTACAGTATATTTACATTATTTTAATGCTTCATGTAAATGTATGAGCTTGTAAATCCATATTTAAGTATTAGTAAAAAGTGAGGGGGAGTTCTTTATTAATACCAAGGGGAAATCACAGGTTACTGCAGCCAAGTCACACAACCACAAAAAAAGACGAAGGTAGGAAACTTCACACGATATATAAAACACATATACTGCCAAAGAGGTATTTCACTTACTCACTTCCTCTTTCAATGCGCACCACCATTAGATGACAAATATTACATATAATATAAAAAAAAGGGGAAAAATCGTGTCATCAGTTCTGTCCCCTGACTTCAAGTCATGTTGGTGGGACATACTTCCCAAAGTCCATTGTGATTTCTTCTGTGTATATTTTATGGTGTGTTTAGTTGTAGCTTTAGTCACATGTGGGGGCTCACGCCGAATCATGTGAGTCCAGCAACTGTCGAGTGCATTTTTGGATGATGCCGTGGCCGAAGAGTTTCCAGTGTGAAGAGGGAAGCAGAAATTTGAATAAAGTTACACTCACTTCCGCCACTATTTGCAAACAGAAAATTGACAAACTCTGTTGTTGCTTTGCAACAACAAAACCCCCCCAAAAAGGTCAAGTTGCGTAAACACAAAGGGAAAGACGCGTGGGATGAATTGACAGACAAACTTAAGATTGACGAAAAAGATTGCCTGTGTTCCTCAGAATATACTGTTGTGCAAAACACGCTACCTCAAACTTCTGCCAAAAGGCCACAATTAGATGTGAAACCGAGGAAGAGTTTGCACTCTCTGCAAGTCGTCAAAGGTTGAAGAAAGCAAACTGAACTGCCACAGTACTCTACGTCTTAGTCGCCTACTCATCCAACTCCATCTTACCAAACTACGACTACAACCGTCTCACACAAGCCTCATCTGCAATGATGGTCGCCTGTGCTCCATCATGACTGCCTTTGACTTGAACTCTCAGCAATATCAATAGACGAATTCTGAGAGTTCATTTAATTCGCTCTGCCGGACTACGGTCTGGATCCTTTTAATTGGAAAGTGATTTCCCTCCGGCAGAAAACTTGCTGGTCCAATCATAACCGATTATCTGTTAATGGGCGGGGTTTACACCGTGACGTGGAGAGAAGCGACTTTTGTAAACAGACAAGATGCTGATGAACGAACATTTGACGAAAAGTACCTGATATTTTAACATTTCTTCCACAAAAACGGCAACACTCGTTCACAGATATTGTGGAATCGTCATCACAAGCGTCTCCTCTCTGCTCTGCTCTGCTCTGTTGACATCTCTGGTTGTTGGTCTATCCAATCGCGCCCGGAGTCCTTTTGGTCTGCGTCCGTTGGTAACGCCTGTTCAGAAATTGAAAAATTTTAGTCTGGCTTTATCCGTGGATAATGTGACTCTGAGTAATGAGAAAGAAAATAAAGGAAGTAACAGTTAGGAATTTTAGAGGAAATTCAAATCATTTTTGGAAATACTAGATGCTTGCAGGTCAAAGTTCTGTAAAACACAACCGAAAGTAATAATGGTGTTCTCAACACAACATATTCTGCAGAACCTATAAAGTAATACATTAGAACTATGAGCTCTGAGTGTTTGTTATTATTGTACTGTGGTCAATAAAGAACATATTAAACTGGTCCGTCTGGTGTCTCAATAAACAACTTATAAATCCCTCATTATTCCTGCTGTACTCAAGCACTGGTCTCTATCCATCATCATTTTGGGACCATAACCCATATATTTTTCTATGTTCTTTAATTAATAACAAATACATTTTTTGACCAAACTTTATTTATTTTATTTTTTTACAGAACTGCACCCAGTATTTACAGAAATACATAAGAGTAGAATTAGTAGAAAGTAGAAGGTAGAGTAGAAAACATTTTTCCTTTCTTCTAAAATCTCCCTTGTTTTTGTTTTCTTTCATCTGGTCCACATTTAAATTCATCTGTAAAAGGCATTTTTAAATAGTTAACTCATACAACATAATCACATTAGAAATCATTGAGTGTATTATAAAGCATTCACTTTCAGTTTATTTGTGTTCCCTAACGTTTTGGGACAGGGTTTAAATAGAAAACTAAAAACAAGCAAAAAGATAAATAAATAGATAATAGTTAAAATTGCCTCAGATTTTCTGTTTGAGCATGCTTTGCAGACAAACTAAGAGCCATGGACACAATAAAAATAAAATGTGTGATGAAGTCGTATAATAAATTAAACACCTTTTAGATAATGTTACATTAGATGTTGAAAAGTCTTCACACATGAACAGATGTAAGCTTTTTGAAGTCTTTTATCACAAGACCATGACAAAACGATGACTGAAGTAATTGTAATAAACTGATATGATATTTGGTTTTGAATTTCATCAATTATTAGTCAAACCTAGAACCCAACCCATCATGTAAAAAAATCTCTTTCATTAGATTAAAAATAAATCACAGATGAATCTGAATCATTGTTACGCTTAAACTCTTAAGCTCTTTAATTCTTAAACTTAACAACACAACCGATGTGGAAGTTCAAATTAGCCTGGGGGATCGCATTCAGGGGCTGATATTTGTTTTGGACATCCACACACACACACACAAACACACACACACACACACACAACACACACACACACACACACACACTAGAGGACTTCTCTTCTAACTTCTCATATTTTTTTCTCGAAGGCATTTTCTCCTGCTAAATGCAAGGAATGTATTTTCTTATCACTTAGTTAAATCAATTTCTTTACGCTATGAACACGAGTTTGGTATCTGTAAATATCTTGGCTAAAAGATAATGTAAAATCCCAGATTCATAATAAAATAAATATCTGATCTATTCTGTTGGTTTCCAAATAAACTCATGACAGACGCAACAGGAAAATGAGAAGGTAGAACACCCAAAAGGACATCAGGTGAAGCGTAAGTTATTGGAGGCATGGTGGAGGTTTATAGGCCACCACCAGACTATACTGTCTAGTGACAGCGGAAGCCACCTTGCATTTGTGGTGAAACCTCATTTTGGCCTAGTTTTCTTCCCTTACACATCAACAGCTCCCTCTGTGCCCACACATGGTGTCACAGAAGATGGAATGATGAGAAGGAAACCAAAACCTTGTCATGTGGATTTTTCTTTTTCCCCTCAAATCTCTCGCACCTGTGATTGTGTCACCATACAACTCTGAAAATAGAGCTCATGGCATAAACAGGACATCTCATTCGCCTGCAATAGCTTCCTTCCTCCACTTCCTCGGTCCTTGGTCTCCCACCCTCCTTCCTCCCATCCAGTCCTTCCTGCCCCGAGGTAATCTTTGTCAGCATTGTGGCTGAGCTCCGCTGCGTGATGACCACACAATCCCGGGATTTAATGATGCAATCCGTGAGCAAAATCGGCAAAGAACAAAAGAGGGCTTCTTCAAAGTGCTCTAGATATCGCAGGGGGAGATACATGTGGGGAATATGTCATCGCACCATTAGAGGAGGTCTGATAAAGACTCACACACAGGGCAGGGAAAAGGGCACTAAGATATGAATGTTCAAACTGAGGAGGTTTAGTTTCCAGGGTTATAATTCCCCCTGTTCGTGAAAAGAGGTAATTGTCTCTTGAAGGAATCCAGTGGGAGTTTGTGAGTAACCAAATTATGACCTCTGACTCGGTAAATACAGCTTGGAAAGATTGAGCATGATTGAAAATCACAGAATATCAGGTGTCACTTTTTTTTATCTAACAACTGTAACATATTTTACAAAAGAACCATAGTTGGTTGTTGTCCAGGGATTAATCCAAATGTAATAAAATGTCAGTTTTTCCATCAAATATCTTTGATTATTTCCATTCATTTTTAAGTCGAGGATATTCCTTTTTATACCATGGTTTTTGCAGGCAACCAGCAGAGATATAGATCTCCTCTTGAAACAACTTCTGTCTGTAGTAATGTAATGCTTATTTGGGGTAGAATATATATTCTTCACATTCATCACATGATTAAATCCACACCCTACACTGTGAGATATGATGAAAAAGTTCATAGTTAGAACGTCCTGGAGTTTACGAATGTGTGTTGTTGCTTTACATTGTGACATGTAGAGAAAGCATGTCTTTATGGATCTAAAAACCATATCGTGGTAATTTTTCTGCGTAACAGAGGTTGGGAACGTGGCCCATATACGAGCATCCTGTCTGTTCACACCGGATATGATAACCTAGAAGTCTATTTGGTGAATCTCCGTATGAATAATCAAGAGGAGGTGGGTGAGCAAGCAGGAGGAAATGTAAAGAAGAAATGTGTATATTTGTTTGTGTGGGTGTGTCATGTGGGTGCATGTGATGGTGATGTCATCGTGCAACATCCTGCGGTTGGATTTGCATCTGCATGTTGGAATGAAACAGTCATGGTCAGACCCACAGGTGCGATTTCAACTCTAATTCACACACACAAGTCACTCACAGCCATGTTATAGGGACAGGGCCAGCCGGGGGGCCAGGGGTGGAACAGGTCCCCTGGTGAAATAAAGGACACACAAAATGAACACAGAGACAAAGATACAACAAAACTGCCACCAGAGATACAAATCAACCACGGAGAGATCTAAAGAACCACAAAGACACAAAAAGCGATCACAAAGACACAAAAAAATTGAAAACAAAACAACGACAAACAGACAAAACGACCACAAATACACACAAATTACAGTCAGACCACAAAGAGACACAAAACGACCTTAAAGAGACACTTAGAGACAAAAAAAGAGACAAAATTGACTATAAGACAAATAAAAAAACGGCACCAAAAAGAAAAAGAAATTTCACCAAAAGACAGAAAATGACCACAAAGTGGATCAAAACTTTTTGCATGTCCTTATTATATGAAATTAACAATGTTGGCTAATTATGAATGTACAGTGTACAAGTGTGGGCCTGAGACAAACAGAGACATCAGTGAAATACAAGGGAAACTTAATGAGAAAGAGATTCACAAGTGTTGTTTTAAAAAAAGAAAAAACAATCACTGTCACATGAAAACAAGAACTAGGTGGATATTTCAGGCATGTGTGATGAAAACCCCAGAGGCCAAATGCTCAGTCTCGAACAAACAAGGTCAAGAGAGAAAGTGAAAAGGGGAAGAGACGATCAGAACGTCAGTGAAATGTAGAAACCTGTTTGTCGATCGGATGGGAGCTGAGTTGCATCTCCTCCCAGTTCGGAAACAGAAAGAGGAGCCTTGAAAAGTTTTGGTTTCTTCAAGACAGTATTCTCTTTTGAGACTGAGGTTAATTCAAAAAACAACAACAACTGTGTTCCCTCCTGGGACATTTTAGACAAAAAACTTGTTAAATCAAAGAAACTATCTATTATACCTATTACTATGTATATATAAGGTGATGTGCTGCATATCATGTGTAAGGCGGATGCCTATCACTGAGTTCACAGTTTATGTCTTTGGTGCATTCCCGGCAAGTGAATTCTGCTTGTTCTGTGAAGTGAAATAATATTAAAATAGCTGCCGCCCCTGACTTAACTATCCTATTCAAAGGTTTATTGAAATTTTAAGGATTAGATTGCAGATGTAGGAAGATAAGCAGGGTTTGTACATGTATTTGTCAAACACCTTTTCCTTCCTTTCCTCCTTCAACTCTTCGTTGCCGTGTAAACAAGCGATGACTGACAAATGGTAAAACAACGTGTCATCGTGGGAGAAATGACAAATGTTGACAAATGCTGGACATTAAGAAACACTTAAGGTGTCATCATGTGTCAGTGGGTGCGGACGGGGGTCAGGTGTTACCAAAATCACACTCACATTTTTGTGGCTTTTCAACATCTGTTCAGCTACGACCGCAAAATGTCGGCGAGCTTTGGATCGAAGTGTAAACCTCAGCAGATACAGCGGGAGCTTACATTCTGTGGGCCACTCAGTAATGAACCCCGTATGTGTTTATGTGTGTTTGTGACTCTGTGTCTGTCTCGGTGTGAGAACAGTATTTGGGTTTTTTCTGATGAAATTCACAATGTGTGTTGTGCGCGCCAGTGTGTGTGTTACAACATGGTGTAAAAAAAAAAGTGTTCAAACCCAAAAGTAGCGACCAACCACTTTCCCATCCTGAAACCGCGACCCCTGCGGTTTCCATCTCTGCTAAAACTCCACAAAAACTTCAGAGATTTTTCGTTTCCTCCCGGCCGCGGCTCTCTTCCCTCCGTGGTTCAGCTCGCTGCTGCCGCTGCCTCTCCACTTACACAGTGACATCACTGGAGTTTCCCTTCTGCTGAAGCAGCTGCCACTGCATAAATACTACAAGCTCCCTGCTTCATTCGAACACAGTAGCAACACAAAGAGAGAAGCATCACCACAGAGCATCTGAAGACACTGACACAGCGTCGCAGCCGAGTGTTTTAGCTGCTAGATTTCCCCCCCAAACGAAGCAAGTTGTGAACTCTGTGAGATCACAGTTGAGCATAGCATGGTGGACTACACGACTGCACCAGGGGACTTGGAGATGGGTCTTGAGGCGAGGACGGTGGTTCTGGTAGAAAAGAAGTCGGCTACGGGGTGGATGTGGAAGGTGATCAGGGCCCTTATCATTATGGCCCTTTGTTCAGGAGGCGTCCTGCTCTTTGCTTGGCACTGGAACGGGTCAGAGATGAGGGTAAGGAGAAGCTCTCTCTCTCCAAAATTTGATGAGAAATATTTCAAAGACAGGAAATCGTCTGTGTTTGTAGTATCTCTAATAAGCCTCTTTTCCCCTCCATGCAGACGCAGTCAAGCCAAACAGAGGCCCTGGTCGTGAAGGACTCTGCTGAGAAAACAGGTGATTATGTGCATCGCTGCTTATTTAAAAAACGTCTCAGGGGGCCTTGTGAGATACATTTGAGTCTATGTGGGGGTTTTTTGGAGACAAGCTCACATTTGTCCTCCTCTCCTCTCCTCAGATCCCCACTCCACGCTGAGGCAAATCAGCAGCAATGCCAAGGCAGCCATCCATTTAGAAGGTGAGTCATACAGCCTACCTTGATTTCTCAGCAAACAATGGGATCACAGTCTCGCCTTTCAAAAAGAGCCCCGCAGACTCTTTCTTCCACGTGTGTGCGATGTGTTGCTTCCTTTTAGAAGTGTGTTAGCCAGAAGCACAATGAGGAAGTGCGTTGTATTAGTTCTTCACTGGCCTTACATTTCACTCTCCAAAACAACACAATGGTTAGTTAATCACTCCAGTGTGAATGGATGTTTTCAAGGCTGTAACTTCATCTCCTCTCTTTCCAGGTAGCTACGACGAGGACGTGAGCTCACAGGACAAGCTGGAGTGGAAGAACGGTCAAGGCCAAGCATTCGCTCAGGGCGGCTTCCGGCTGATGGAGAACCAGATCATTATCCCACAAACCGGCCTTTACTTCGTCTACAGCCAGGCGTCGTTCAGGGTCTCCTGCGACGATGACAGCAAGGACGGAGCGGGAAAACGCCTCACACCCCTCAGCCACAGGATATGGCGGTACTCGGACTCCTTAGGCTTCAACGCGTCTCTGATGAGCGCGGTGAGGTCGGCCTGCCAGACGGCCGCTCAGGGGGACAGCCACAGAGATGGACAGGGCTGGTACAACACCATCTATCTGGGTGCAGTGTTCCAGCTGTATAAAGGAGACAAACTGTGGACGGAAACCAACATGCTGTCCGAGCTGGAGACCGAGGAGGGCAAGACCTTCTTCGGTGTGTTTGCACTTTGAAATGACTCTTTGTCGTGGCACTAATTGAAAGCTCAAACGTTCGTCATTTTGTTTTAGTATTGTTTTTATTGTCATTACTATTCATCCTCATGGTGATGTAGAAATGTTTAAATCTCAATTGAGATAAAAACGTGTGCCGATTGAAAAAATAATCCTATGAACTGTAACAGTTTGCAACCATACTTCTATTTTAAGGCACTTTTTTTTGGTACATTATTTATGCTGACCTGAGATTGTAGTAAACGAGACTTCCTCTGCTTTAGCAGATGACGACACAGCTCTTCACTGCAGAGTAAGGGTCCAAGGATAATGAGGATTATGCACATAACTATTATCTGTATGTATTTATTTATATTTATTTATATTTAAAATGCTGGGACTCTGTGTTAATTATTATATTTATGTATTTATGTGCTTTCTGTTCACTTAATTAAAAGAAGAAGGAGAAGAAAGAAAATGACAATTTTGTGCTCTCGCAATGAATGTGAAGTAATTTCATAGCTGAAATAGCAAGGAAAAAAATTGAAGCTGAGTTGGCAAACAGCTCAAGCCAGCCAGGGCAGCAGCACTGTCGCCCTCTCTCTCTCTCTCAAACACACACACACACACACACACACACACACGCCCACTCACACTCACACACATACACAAACACACACCCATGGCTGATTTTGTCTTCTATTTGGCAAAAGCTGTTGTGAAATTCCTCCACTGCCAGCAAATACTTCCTTTGTTAGATCAGACAAGACAAAGGGGAATTTCCTCCTTTTTTCTTACTTTCTCGGAGTCTCGCTGTGTCAGGTGGAGGCACACAGAAGCCTCAGCCCAGAGCGGGTTTTCCCCGCTTACACCCCCACCCCACCCTTGCACAACCACACACACACACACACACACACACACACACACGCACCCTACAACCTCCCTCCTCCACACCACTGACCACTTTCCCTGTAATACTACATACTTCATCGTCAGTCAGCTGGAAAGAGACATGACATGCGAGTGAGTGTGAGTTTGTGATTGCATACAATGTATGTGTGTGTGTGTGTGTGTGTTTGTGGGGCCATGGGACTGCAGCACAACTGGTTTTGTGACATTCACATCATCTGAAAAATCATATCTTACAAAATATCAAATTGACTCGGGAGCAATTTGTCAACTTTTGTTTCATTTAGCTACAAACTTCCGCTTATTGTCTCGGTAACGACGTTCCCACCGGCCTCAGCAACCGATACTGTGCTGAGAACCACTTCCCACTTTCATCTAATGATCTTTTCTCTTCTCTTTGACTCTCATGGGTCAACCTGGGGAAATCTATCAAGTTTCGCCGAATATATTCAGCCTGACAGAGTTAACTGAGTGAGTCAGGAAAGCAATAAATAACTGGTGACATCTAGTGGATGATGTAAAAATGAAAAAAAAAAACAACCAACAAAACAAGCTCGGCTGCGTGATCCACAGGATGTAGTTGTAGTTATTCGGAAGCTTTTTGACAAATAACATTGCCAAAATGATAAAATGCTACTAGATTTGAATTTGAAATTGTGGTTTCGTTTATACATTTTTAACTTTTAGATAATTTCCGTGTCAGTGTTTTCCACAAAGAAGGTCAAGTTTTCATTTCAGTTTATTTGTCTATCTGCAGGATTACTCAAAAAATACTCAACCAATTTCCGTGAAGTTTTGTGGAGGGGTGGGGTAAGACCAAAGGAAGAACCTGTTAAGAGTTTGGAATAGAATAGAATGGAATTTCGAAATTTTAGCTGCTGCAAAACCTGAAGCGCAAAAATGCCATGTGAAAAAAACGATTACTTTATTTAGGGTATCCATATATTCGCATACACATACTCTGAAATATATTAACATTTAAGATCTTCGATATAGTGAATACAAATATCCCAAAATCCATGTATATTTTCATATATGTGCAAGATAATAGAACATTTCCTTGTTCATTTCTGCATTCATATGTTACACTATCTGACCCAGGAACTGCACAGTTAATAACTACAGCCTATTTCATTCATTTATGACCATCCCTCTCCATACCCTGAGCTAAAAATTAGAATGACAGCAACATTAAGTGAAATAACCGTAGTTTGTTCAGTTTAAAGTGCACACTGAAAAATATATTTTATATTTTATAATCCTTTGACAAAGTATTGTTTTTACCCGCCGATAGAGCTGTTCAGGTATCATTGCTTTATAAAATCTGGAAATAGCTAGTTGAATGAAATAGTACATCCACACCGTATATACTGTATGTCACATTACTTATATCCCACTTTGATACATTTACAGTTTTTCAAAGGCAAACTGAGAAAGGAAAGTAGAAAAAAAGAGCATCCATCCAGATTGTCTGTTATGGGAAACATAAAACATCCTTTTTTTAACTAAAAAATGTAACAAATTCACATAAAAACTGTGCTTTCTCTGAATATCTACAGAACTAGCCATCGTAGACGCCCCACATCTCACCACACTGCTGCCGCTGTACAAATATAAATTGGCTTTTTATGTTCAGGAGGCAGAAAGCACAAACTGTTCTTTTGCCAAGTTGAGTTTCATAGTTTGGGATTTTTTTCTTCTTCAAAATATCAATCTCAGTTATGACCAACACAATATATGAATCCGCTGCAGTGACTGTGGCTGCAGCAGAAGGCCAGTGAAATCTACATGATATTTTAGATGGAGGGTGCGGGAATTATTTGATGGCCACTTCTGTATTTTACTGCTAAAGAGATACAAATATTATTCCAAATGGCAAAAATCTCCTTTAAAACAGGTCTGTAGGTCAGCGAAGGAAGTTGATGATGCAACGCTGTACATGAACGCACCATCCAGACATCAGACAATTAAACATGCCAAGCTCCTTGGCCCTTCTAAAGTATGGCTATTTAATAATGAACATTATCACTTCTCAGGGACACCAGTTTTCCGCACAGACGTCCTTCAGAGGAAACATCGTGCAAAAAAAAAAAAAAAGCACATTGCTTTGTCCTTTGTAAATTTCAGTTTTCACAATTCTCCGGAAAAGTAAACAAATTATTGAACGACAACTCCAATGACGGAACAGATATTGAAGAACAATATAAACCACTACTGTACTGTATGTGCTTATCTAGTCCACAAACTCGAAAAAGACAAAGGATGGAGACGATATCGCAAAGACACATACACAAACTTTTTCAAGATCCTCAGCGCAGTGTCTCAACAACCTAGCAGAGATAACGAATGAGGGAGTGTAACGATGAAGAGATCTATCCATTCACCGCGAGTACTGCTAGTCTGGAGATGTGCCTGTCACCGCGGCGACCAGTCACAAGTGCCTTGTTGCTGAGTTGAACACAGTGAGATCAAAACGGTTAGGACGGGTGTTACCTGCGTGACTCTCCCCCGAACTGTAAAGCACACGTTTGTACATATTTATTCTTCCGAGGTGTATTTTAGTGTTAAACACCGCTGTGCTCACCGCCAAAACAAGTGAAAGTCACAGTGTCTCCTTGTGTTTTGTGTCCCCTGTGTGCACTGTGTGACTGACCCACACCCACCCCGTCCCCGTACCCGTCCCGTGCCTCGCCTATTTATACAGCAGTGGGATCTGGCTGTTGTGACAGTGGTTGCGGCTCATCTTGCTGTCTGCCGGGTAGAGGTTGGAGGAGTTGGAGAAGGAGGGCGGGAGGGAGTGATTGTCCGTGGTGGGGTTGGGGTAGCCGGGCGGGGGAAGCAGAGACTTGGGATCCGGCTGGGACGAGGGCGGCGGGGCGTTGTGGTTCTGGTTCTGGCCGGTGGAGGGTCGGCGGCGGTTACGTAGAGCCTGACGCTCAGCCAGCTGGTTGCGGAGTGCGGATACCCTCTCTTCTTTCTGGAAACACGATGAAGGGAAAGTATTTAGTCGCAAACACTGGAATGAGATATTAAAGCTAAGTGCTTTTGGAGGGTTTTAAAGGGCCCATATTATGCCCCCTTTTACACAAGTTACATTGGTTTTCAGGTGTGTGCACTACATGTCTTTGCCATTCCATGTCAAAACACCTCAAGGATCAAGCCACACAGCACCTCCTCTTTCTGCATAAACAGCCCTGTGAGACTATGGTCGAGTCCAGCGCTTTCCTGCTCTCATCTCACCCCCCTTTCTTCGTGTACCGCAAAGCAAAGCCCTGCTTCGCTCCGCCTCGCTCCTCCCGGGTCTGCTGCGCAACTACGGCGTTGCGCTGCCATGACAACAGTCGCACGTGACAAGGCACATACACGACGTAGAGACCCGGGGACGTAGAGACCCGGCCAGCCGCGAGCCTAGCTACTCCGGCCGGAACACTTATATCGTGATACAGTTTTCAGCCATATCGCCCAGCCCTAGAGCACATGCGTTCTTGAAAACGTACATTTGCCCCCTCCGGGGCTTTGCCTCGGACAGTTGGAAAGGCTCCGTCTGTCAAAAAGAGATGGATTGCCAGTCCGGCGTTATGTTGGTCTGTACATCCAACAACAGAGCAAACATTATTATATCTTTTGGCCATGCCCGCGGTCGTCATTCGCTTGCGGGGAGAAAATTATGCCGTAGACACGATCTGTTTTTCCGCACTTCAAGGGGGGAGGTGCTGCTCAGTTTGGGGGCGTGGTTGCCCCAGTAGCAGGAGTGAACTTACGTCACTTGACGCCCGGGCTGTGAATGGCTCGTTTACAGACCAGTCAGCTGTCAGCTTGGCTGAGTCCAAAACAGAGGGAGTACCATAAACTTGTGTTTTAGCCCTGAACATACCTCACGTGATATATGCTTTCCGTTGTGTAAAATATTAACCCTTGATAAAAAAAAAGATGGCAAAAAGGCAAATATTTATTAATACTTAATAATGTGGTCTTAAATAAACATGTTTGTGTAATTTAATCTTAAGGGGTCATCACGTCTTATCACGTGTTTTCATGACATTTCATGCAATAAATAAAGTCATAGTCATTGCAAAGGAAACATGATCAGATTGTATGTCACAATATTGTGTTACTATTATTCTCCATTTCTTCATAAAAATCAGCAATAGAGCATATCTATTATCTGCATATGAAAACATCACATGAATGTGTATTATTTATATGTCCATGCATATATGTATAACACAGTGTCTGTCTCAAAGACAAAATGTTGATAATATGGAAATTCACAGTGAACGTCTGGTATTTGGATGTACATGTTTAATAATTATTATAATGTGTATGTGTCTGTATAATGTCTTCACCTCCTGGATGATCTTTTGCAGCTCCCTGTTCTCTCGCTCCAGCTGCCTGGATTTCTCCTCGTCGTTGTTGTTGGTCGACGAGCCGGTCTTCAGGGTGTCCTGTTGCTCCGACTGCCACTCGCCGCGGGTGATGAGACGCCGCATCTGTACCGCCACCGGAGCGGGACGTCAATAAAGAGCAAAAGTCAGTCCTGAGAAATAACCCAACACCTAATGAGAACACTTTTTCAATATTTGCAGCCCCATTTAGGCAAATTTCCCACCCTCTTCTGGAGGCTTGTGTTCATCACTGAAGTGAATCTCAAGTGTCTTTGCTTTTATTTAATCTTTTTTAGCGTCATCTTAAGTAATAAGCCCTCACCGCTTTACTGTCTCTGCACTGCGCTCCCAGAAATAGCCTGAAAATCAAACAGTGGTGACGATACTGTGATGTTTTTTTTAAAGAATTTGAGTTTCTGTAGGTGGCACCCTTTCCTCTGTCTGCAGCGGTGCCCATGTGCATTGTACAGCTCCTCAAACAAATCATAACAGCTGCTGACAGACATGTAAAAAAAAATTTGTTATAATAATACATTTGATTTACATAGCACTTTTAAAGCTTAGGCACAAAGTGCTTTCCAGTTGAATAAAAGAGTAGAAATTAAACTCATAAAAAACCCTCCCTGTAGGACATACAAATGTTGGAACACGACAGCATATCAAATATATCAAACAGCACTTAGCCCACACATTGATAAAGGGATTTACGAGTATAATATTGATAAAAGTGAAATACAGAGATGTTGTACATCTCTGTATTGTTTGTGCCAGAGGATTTTCTTTCCAAACAAATTTGAACAAATGAAAAAACTAGATTAATTATCTAAATTGAAATTTCATAGATTTAAAGCCAAAATCTTAAACATTTGAGAGATTTGATTGTTCTAGCTGCCTACTTATTTAGTTTCACAGCAAATTCAATGTTGCACTGCACTCCTAGTGGGTTTATATGGTTTTGAAAATGCAGAGCCACCGGATTTAACATTGAGAACTTCCACAAGTTTGCCATTTTCATGCACCGTGCAGTGAAGGCTGGACTAAAAACAACCGAGACGGGCACGTCTCACTTTTGGAGCATAACTGTCAGAGTGTGCAGCAGTTCCTAAAAGGTATCAGTCATGAGTCATAGTACCTTGGGTACAAAAAGCACCACCAGAGTGATGTAGGCAGAGAAGACTATAGCCAGAGAGGCAAAGGCAAAGGAGGCGTCCTGCTGCGAAGACAGTATCATAGTCACCGGAGCCGTGATCAGGCACAATACCTGCAGGAAGAGGAAGAAACCGAGACAGAGAGAGGTTGTATCAAAGGAACGGGAAAAAGGTAAAGGTGAGGTTTTAAGCAAAGAGAAATAAGGAGGCAGAGGGGTGTTCTACGAGACAATGCAGAGAGTAAAAAAAAGAGTTGGAGAGTGAGCGAACGAGAGCGGTGGAAAATCCCATCCATAAAAGCATTAGGCATCTGTTTATCATTCCGGGGAGGACTCCCATGTGAAAACAGCATTAAAAAGTCATGACTGAAGCGGCAACAGCGCGCTGACAATCACCACATTGTCATCTCATCAGGGCCTGAAGCTCACAGCTTAGCAAAAAGGAAGGAGGTCCCTTTACAGACACCATTAACTATTGACATCATCATAAAACAAAAATGAGTATAACATAACATGAAAAAAATAACATTAGACTTGTCTCACATTATGGAACCATGTGATGAAATGAGCATGCAAGCTGCTTTTAATGCTGTCATAAATAACCATGAATGATAGATCAATGATAAATTCTCTCCTTGATGGGGGAGGCTAGATCAAACCATTTATTAATTACGTATCCACAAAGAATAAGCAGATAAGTGTTCAAATGCTCATTAGGACGCTTCCCCCGTTATTCATTTTTGGGAATCTGAGCAAGGACAGGAAATTCTGAAAGAAATGCAGTTAAAAAAAAAAAACTGAAAGGAAAAAAATGTTTCCCTGCTTTTGATCAAAACAGAAAAACTCCTCTGGCGGTTAAAGTGACAGAAACCACAGTCATTTTACATCAATTTCAAAGTTTCCCTGTGTCAGGAGTGTCAGGAAATGGCAGCGAGCATTTGTCTAAAGTGCCAAAAGTGAACATAATGGCAGCTATTTTGGTGTAAAGTACATCCAAGGTGCCTCTGTTTAAGGTGATTCATTTGCTATTAACAGCCACTGAAAAATGTTTATGACCGATGGCTGCATTTGCCACTGTACTTTAGTGCCCAAAGAGGTACATTTTTTAACCTTTCCCCACTATAGGACTTGGTAATAGCTCCATACAAAGCTCTGTGTGTGCCGTCTTTTCCATCCACAAACAAAGATGATGCATAACCCACACTGTACACAGATGTCTTGCAATATACATGGTCAGCACTCAAGCTCAGGGACTGTGTGCTCTTGCTACAGACCTAAGGAAAGCTCTAAAAGTTTGTGATGCAACCTTTCGTGTTTTATTGATTTTAGTTAACATTTATTCCACCAGGACATCCCACTGTGTTACAAAAGAGACCTAAGATACGACTTTTACTACTAGAGCACCACAGGCACCATAAGCGTCAACATTTATGACTCATAAAGGCAGCAGTTTGCACTGGCAGTATTATAATTTGGACAGAAATGCATCCAGAGATCTGCCTTTTAGAGAATTTAATCTCAATACGCACTTGTGAAAAACTTGAAAATTTCATACATGAGCCTCTTTCTGTGTCTCGTAGTGTTCCAGCCAATCATTATACCAGCATGTACTTCTGAGTATTTAATACTAGATCATCAATCGATGTTCAGCATGTCCCAACGTTTTTTTTGAGAGGGAAGGTTTTCATTTATATTCTGCTGCGCCCTCAACCGACTTCTTATAGGATTTTTGAAGATTGACGCAAAATGGTGAATGTGAGGAACCTAAGGCCGTTATCTACTCAAATATGAAAAATACATGGCAGAGGCATTAAAAGGAGCATTAAGTTATCTGTTATCTGTGAACTATTTGAGCTTTTAAGCATTTGCAGTTGTCTCGAAATGCTGGTCAGTTGCCTGTTATTTGTTCTAATATGAGGGAAATGTCTTACTGAGCCCAGAAATCTCAGCACAGGACACAGTAATCATGGAGGCACTGGCATTGATTGACCCCAACAGATATATTATGGTCCTTTTGTGCTTTATGCTGCAATAAAAATCGTACTTATTGCCACTTAAATGTAATTCAGCGTGCTAGAGACTGTCCTTTGCAGTCTGCAGACGGCAACACCCAGAAACCCGGGTTCGGGGCCATGATGGTGTCGTTTGTTTTTTTTGGACTCACAGCAACGTTGTAAATAGCCATCCCCACCGCCCGATGATCATTGATCTTTTCTGTGGAGACAGACTTGGTCTCGTAAGCCAGGAATATGCCCAGGAGCAGCAGCAGACCCTTGTAGCCATAAACCACACCTACAAAAAAAAGAGAAAGGAGAAAACAATAAGAAGAAACAAATAAAATAGTGAGTGACTGAGCAGATATGGGACAAGAGGTGTAATGCAATCCAGGCAGCAATTTATGGGTGGCCTAACTGTGGAAAGCAAGGATGTCTTTGGTGTGCTTCTGAACAGGGTGTCGACTCCAGACTGAAATATCTCAACAATATTGGGCATTGCCATGAAACCATTGGTACAGACATCCGTGGCTCCCAGACAATTCATCTCAATGACGTTGGTGATCCCCTCGCTTTTCCTCCAGTACCACTGTGAGGCTTACTTTAGTAGTTTTAACAAGGGTGGATTGCCACCATGTGGTACCAATGTCCCCCTCGAGGAGAACTATAAAAACTTAGGTGATTTCATTAGCTCTTTGTGTCATAAGGTCAAATTTTTTCAATTTGTCCATGACACGCAGAGATGGCCGCAGCTGTAGCCTACTTTAGAGCTGCTTAGAGAAACGTTAGCATGCTAACACATTAAACAGCATTAGCATTTTCACATTAGTTGTTAGCATGCTACTTGCAACAACTGTAATTTGTGTTAATTTTTTGGGGGAAAATGGTAGCATGTTAACACACTAAACGAGTGTATGTGTTTTGCTATGTGCTATAGGCTACGTATGTGCTCAACATCAGCATGTTGGTATTAGTAGCCTAAGCATGCTAGCATGCTGATTTTAGCATTTGGCCCATACAACCCACAAAACAATTCACAATTGCATTCTGTGTGCAATGCTGCTTAGAAAATGTAAGCAGGCTAACACACTTGCTCATGTCACTTTTAGTTTGTCTCTTGCAAGAACCTCGACCTAATGGAGGTGAAGTGCTACATAAATCCCTTGCGTTATTCTTTTACACGGGTTAAACATGGCTATCACCTGCCACAATTGTTAGACAACCGTGACATTGGGAAGTCACTGAGTGCTGCCATTGACGGAGGATGACTGGGTTATGCAGAGGTAAAGAAAATCATAAATATAGATACAAAACGTACAAAAGGTTGAATATGTAGAAAGAGAAAAGTGACAGAAGTGAGGAAGAAAAGAGAAACTGCATGACAGAGAAAGTTTGACACTTCTTCGGACTGTCCATTGTTTCCTTATACAGCCTGATATTAAGGCACCATCTTTCCCTCTCTGAGAAAGGAAATGCTATGGGGCAATGGTCCAGTTAGTGACCCACATTATTTGAATTTCAGCACCATTATACTTTCATAAGGGCTGCCATGCTGCCAGAGAGGGGGGGGGGGGGGACGACGACGACTGTGTGGGCCGACAAAAAAAGAGAAGCAGAGAGAGAGAGAGAGGAAAGCGGGAGCACAGAAAAAGAGAGGAATCAAACGTAAGGGGGGGGGGGGCGGCGGGGGCTGAGGAAGGTTGTTTAATTCAGAGTGAATGGCAGGGATGTGCGTGTGTACGCATATGTGTACACATGGCCATGTGTGACAAAGATATCCAAAACCAGAGCAGGGCAAAGAGTGATAGAGTGACAGATTGAGAAATGAAGAAGAAAAAAGAAGAAAGGATGGATACCGAGCCATGTGTTCATCTTCTCTGAGCTGCAGTGCTCCAACAAGGGCTGAATCAGGACATCCAAATCTTCTTTAGGGGCCTCCTTAGTGAACTTCTACTCACATGGCAGATGGAGGTAGAGGGAAGAGGAATGGGAGGATAAAAGACATAGAGGGAAACGGGGGGGGGGGGGGGGGGGAGTGGAGGAGATAATAAGAAAGGATGAGACAGTGGCACATTGGAGGAAGGAGGCAAAAATGCATAGTAAGCACAAGCATCGATCCAATCGGGTAAATGGGTCCCTCTGACAAGACAGATATAGATGGCTAAATTAAGAGTATCATATAGCCATTAAATATGAAATATTTTGAAATGTCTGGACAAGGTTTGGCTGTTGGCATCTAGCTCTACTTCATACAGAGGCTGAATAAGAGTCGCTTTTAAAGAATGTGAAGCATTGCGGAATTTTTCCCCCCCACATATTAAAGGGTCACCCTGAGGAGTTTTTGACCCCTGGGAGCGCTGGGGAGCAACATTCGTAATGGTATTGTCTGATGGTGGCGCTGGCATACTGTGAAAGGTAACACTGCAACAGTACATGAAGAAGAGGTCTGACAACTGACATAAACAACGCAAATTAAATAACTCTGAAAATGTGAAATTTATGCGTTACATTTAATTCCCACAGAAATTCTCACAGTGGACAGTGGTAGGTCCATGACATGGATACTAAGTTCTGTTAACATACCAACAGCCCAATGTGTCTCTATATAAAAGCGCAACACTATGGCGGCCAGTGATAACACAAATTGACGATAATTCATCCCATTTCATTGCTCTCTAGAGGTAAATATTGATTGTCTACTATAAAGAGAATTATCACTGAGTGAAAAAGCGTGTGATATCAGACAGTCCAATTCTTCAGATGATTAAAGAGCCCATGAAAAGAAGACTTCAAAATTGTGGGGGGGAAGAATTTCACTTTTGAAAAACAATTGAGATTTTATCTTGATGCAAAAAAAAAACTCCCACCAAAGGATTTATAACAAACTTTTATAAAAAATTACCTCAACTGATATTTTATTTGGTTTATGGTTTGGAATATAGGCCTTTTTCCACAGCAGACATTTGAACTAATATAATTTAAAGCACAAGTGTACAAACATCAATATCACTGAGTGAAAAAGCGTGTGATATCAGACACACGCTGATATCACACTTATTAGTGTGCCAATAAGTCATGACAGTGTGGCAGAGAGCCAGCATAAACAATACCAGGAGCCAGAGTCCAAAGCAGCTAAAAGGAATTAATTAATTTCATTATCTGCACTTGTATGTTTCCTACTCACCTGTTAAAATGTCTCCTGTAAAAGCCTATGATCCCTCACCCTATTACGACAGAAATTACACCATCTTAAAGCTGCATTAATCAAATGTTGGCCACTGCAGTACAGCAGAACAAGTCCATAAGAGGCTGAGCAACACAAACATTTATTTGGAGCTCTGTTTTGTGACGACTTATGAGGTCAGTCTAGATTCTTTGAATTGAATCTTAATACTTGAATTATTGATTCATGCAGGTTTAATTAAGTCAAACGCACAGTTTTAATGTACTGTTTGAAGGGTTACATTACGCAGGAAGTTCATTTAACGTGTTTGTTTGGCTGTTTTATGAATGTTTAACTAAAGACAATGTTTATATATTACATGAATGCCACAGGGCACCCTAAACGGTGCTCACAGCTCAATCAAACATTACCAGGAAATAAATATATTTCTTCAAGCCATAAATGTCACTGTTATAGTCTTTCTGTTCATCTGTGCCTTGTGAAATGCATGATATTTATTCTTGTTTTAGATGGTGCTCTTTGAGTGTAAGATGAATCAAAATGAAGGAACATTTCTACAGATGAGGTCCTGTGTCTCATTACTCTGTTGCTGACTGATGACAGCGGCTGCATCCTCGGTGCAAATGGGTGATGACACACAAATTATCCCATCATTCTTTCGTACTCGTACCTCGACCGTAATGTGCAGAGGATCCACAATCTGCCAAATCATGAGTGACAGGAAGTCGATAGCCAGCAGCACTCCAACTGTTGCGTAGAGTTTCCATGGCTCCAAGTGTTGCTGTGTGAGTTTGGGCAAAGACACACGCACAGAAAAACACACGTACACAACCGTTATCACTATCCAAGGGCACCACGAGCCAGTCGGCAAACAAAGACAAACAACCAGGACAAATAATACGACAGGCGTCCTTGTGATTTCTGGATGACTGGGCACGCATTGTCTTTCTGAATGTGTCTCATCTGCAGTGTCTGCGTGTGTGTGTGTACAAGTATATTTTGGGAGCAGCAGGGGTAAGCGTGTGTGTGTCTGCAAGCGACACACAGAGGACTGCAGTAGCTACATTCATGCTGCACGTGAAAGCATCATTTATACAAACTGAGATGACACTGCTTTTGTGTGGACAGTTTCCAAAGCAACTGATATCAACGCCATTATTCTTGACTTAAGCTATAATGGAAGCCATTCACCCGTAACAGAAAACAAGCAACAAAAATTAGCTTTCCCCCTGCTACCCTTCTGTCTTTCCACACATCTTTTTTTTATTCGACCACGCTGGCTTACACCCGGCTTCTACAACATAGTGACGGCCATTCAAGTGTGCATTGAATATAACAAAAAATAAAATGAAGACGAGAACATGTCACACAGTCTTGGGCTCCTTCTCACTTGAGTTGCATGAAAAAGGATTTGAGTAGGGCTCGTTACCCCCTTCGATGTGTGAAAGTTACTTTAAATACTCTTTACAGAGCTTTCTGGCAAATTGCCCTTATGTGGACATGAAGAGAGTTGAAAGGCAACCTGATTCATTGTGCCTTGGATCCAATAATAACACCCCCCCCCCCCCCCCCCCCCCCCCCCCGCCCCGAAGGTTGGGTTTCTACAAAATAAACTTTAATAATCATCTATATTCATAAATGTTCCAAAAATTGCTTAATCTCTCACTCTTCTGATTAGGCCTTAGAAATTCCCACAACACATCGCAGACTGGCAGTATCTTACTGGCTCCAGGAAACACTGTCTTCAAGAGGAGGCGCACATACATAAATACACACATAGCCACTCTTAAAACACAGCAGCGCCCAAACCAAGCCGATGGCGTTGACATCTGGGGCCCGGTTATGTGTGTTCGAAATCTGTGCTTTGCATGTGTAGGAAAATGCACAGTTCCTATGTCGGTGTGTGTCTGAAACCCTTATCCCTGCACACTCTCGCTTCAACCCCCCTGCCATATTTCATGTTGCCGAGCTGGCCTCCTAGAAGCTTATGTTACTAGGAACTTTGAAGTCTCTAACTTTTTTTTTTTTATCAGCCAGTGCCACACACGCTGCACGGTCTGGCCCTCCTCTCCCATTCCTTCTCTACCCTCCTGAGACTGCTGAGAGGATTATCCCTCCGTTACTCTCTCCTTCCAAATCGCCCTCCTTACCTTCTTCTTCTCCTTCTTTTCGTCCTTCTTTGTGAAGAGGGTGTGGACCCACCAGATCTTGGTGAACATGCTGCCGTAGGCCAGGCTGAAGCCGAGGCCGAGGAGCCACAGGCGGAACTGAAGGGGAGGAGAGGAGAGACAGTGGAGGATAAGAGGAGTTTTTATTCAGATGTGTAGATTGGGTTTCAGAATTGAGGGTGTGGGCCTGTTGATAAACTTTCTTAGCCAAGTCCCTTTAGCACTTAGGCAGCATATACACATTAAACTCTCTAACTCTCTAAATGAGTATAATTTGTTTTTATTAATGTATTTGTAAAGCAGCAGTATAACTCCTCCTGTGGGCTGTAGACTGTTGTTTACACAGGAAATGAATGAAAATATAGTAAAACACAGTTGTAACAATATAAGATAGGTTTTAATTAATGATTTTTGTTGCTAATCAATGTCAATAACTGCTGTTGTATTGCTAATGCAGTAGCCCCACTTTAAATCATGTTTAAAGCAATAAGATAGTGTCATATTTGCATCTTTATTATAAGCAGTTCTGTTGCCTTTTCTTAAAATGATTTTACATTCAAGCATTTCTATAGAGAGTATCACTGATAAATTAATATAGAGATTAGATGAAATTTGTCTTTATCCGAAAACCATAAAGAGGAGGTGGGAGTACTTTTACGTTTTCCTTTAAGGCTGTAGACACGCCTGAAGGACGAAACCGAGGGCAAAGAAGGTAACAAATCATGTATCACTTGCAGCTCATTAAGGTAAGTGAGTGATGGTTGAAGGTGACTCAGATGATAATGTCAGTCTTTTCATGAGTTCCTCTCGTTTGGACAGTGGTGGGTAGACAGTAACATTTTGGAGTGATTTTAGTAAAAAAAAAAATTTAACCTGAAACTCTAAAGGGGAGGAAGGACAGAAAAGAAAGAGATTTAAATGTGTCCTCCAGTGGAAAGCAAGCCCTCGCCTTTAAGAAACAGAAAAAAACAAAATACCCTCTTCGTTAAGCCAGAAATATATTAACATATTGCTCCCATTTCTCACTTAGTCACACATCCAATACATCCATGAAGAGGAGAGGAGAGGAGAGGGAGGTGATGAGAAAAAGAGGAGGGAGCAAGACACAGAGTGGACAGAAGAAGAAAGACGTTGAGAGGGTGAGATGACAGAGAAAGGAGGGCAGGAAAGAGGGTAATGGTCATTTGAGAAAAACGGGGGTCGGGGGGGGGGGGGGGGGGGGGGGGGTGAGCGGTATGAGACAAGATGGAGCAGAGGGGAGAGGAGTGAGATGAAAAACTGAACAGAGGAACATATAGAATCACACACAAAATGTGACAGTGAGGAGAAGAGAGGAGAGGAGTGAAAGATGTGAAAATGAGAGGAAGAAGAGAGGAGGAGAGGGGTGTGAGGAAAAATATATGATAGATAGATAGATAGATAGATAGATTGAAAGATAGATAGATAGAAAGATAAATGGATAGATAGATAGATAGATAGATAGATAGATAGATAGATAGAGGGTATGAGCAGGAGCAGAAGAGAGATGCATTTGATAAGTTTGGTGAGCTGGAGAGAAACTCTCCAGAATAGAGGGAGAGGCAGAACAAAGCCAGAGAGAGAAAAACTGGACGGGGACAAAGAAAAGGAGAAGCGACAGAAATGGAAATCTCCCCGTCGCCTTCAAAGCTTCAACATGGGTGACAGAGATGTACTCCCACTCCTCATTACTGCCGAGATCCCATCGTCTGTTTTATTCTAGCACCCGGAAATCACGGCTGCAAGTTACCGCGAAACCAAAAAATATGTTCAAATTGAACAAAGTTTTAACAACAGTGTTAAAACTTTGATCATCGTTCATCCACCGACGATGCGCGATCACAGCCCTTAAAACCAATGCTGATTTGATTTGTCTTTGCTTGCCACAGGCGGCAACACCTCAACTCCCAACTCCTAAATGTGGGTTTGCTTAAAGTAGGAAAACAATTTCACGGCAGGGCAGGACTTTACTCAAAGTGATAGCTGTAACCGCTGAGCGTAAAAAAAAATAAAAATGACTACAAGGTCCAGCAGCACCGCAAATCCAGTACAACGAGTTAATGTTCATTTCAAAGCAAAGTGGTGGACCTGTGCGTCATGTTGTGAATGTGAATATTAAACTTTTGAGAGTATAACTTAACCCTGAATGACCTCAGGCCTGTAACAAAAAAACAAGGCCATGTTTGGCCTCAACACAGGTAGTTTAATTTTTCTGCATAAGCTCGATAATTAAACACCCAAAATAAAAAGGTTTCCGTTCTTGTATTTAAAGTGATAAACCTGGTCCCGTGTTAGAAATGTAAATTATTTCTTCATCACATTCTAAAAGAGGGAATATATGGCCTATTGTGTGGGAAAACACTTAGGAGCAATCGCCACATATCTGAGTCATCAGTGACCGGGATCCTGAAATGCTTTGCACAGACAGAATCAGGAGACTCGGAGCTTGCAAACGATGTATAATTTACTTTTACACTCTTATTCCATCACGGCTCAGAATAACATCAGAGTGAATAAAAACTAAACCCTCTGTTGACCAAAATTAAAAAATCATCTGTACATTGTTAATTGTTAGAAAGGCAACGCAATAAATCTATAAATGCAAAGTTTGATATTTTTAACTAACTATTTTTCATCTTTTAAGAATGTTTGTGTTTTATTTTAATTTGTGTGCATCAAAAATTGGAACTCGTTTTTATTCATTTACTATCACTCACTAGACATTAATTAATTACCACACTTATTTATAGCCTTAGCTTTAATATTTGGAAATTATTTGTAATGCATCTACAGATACTTAGTCTATTCTAGTTATGGGATTATGTTATTTGCATTCTTGCCTAGTTGAAAACCACTTTCGTGTTAAGTGCTTCATTTCAGCAACACTTTCACGTGAACGCAATGTAGCCAGTGAAGCCACAGTTAGCACGGTTTGTCCAATCGGCAAACAGCTTTTTGATACAAGTTCTGGCCAACGTGAGGATCAGCGAAGCCAAGACTACACTGAACTGACTTTGTGACACATGCCGCTGCATTTGAACCAATAAATACAAACTCTTGAACTAAAATGAATCAAGTGGAGATCCCACAGATTCTAAAGATATACCACACATGAAGGGCTGAATATTAAATGAAGCACAAGATGTTTAATCTGAGGGAATGCTGCAGCCATAAAAACGTAGGTTTATGTTCTAAATACTGCATAGCTTAAATTAAAAACTCAACAATATCAATATGTGACTGTCGCAACAAGAAGACGACGACTTCCAACCTTTTAAAGAAGAGGAAAACTGTATATTCAATTTTAGCTGAAACTAAATTGTGGTACGTGAAACATGACGCCTCTCCGGGTAAACGTTTTCATAAAACCCAGGGTCTGCAATTTTCTACTTTTGAGGTAAGGGAATAATACATGCATGACTTTGGGTACATGAAAAGCGCTTTATAAATCAAATATATTATTATTATTATTATGACTTGTACTTTTCAAAACAGACCTTGTTAAAACTGTTTTAAGTACCAGCATCAAATCAGTGAAACCAAATCTTTGCAGACACAACCCCTGCCTTCTGTCTGTCTGTCTGTCTGTCTGTCTGTCTTGTTACCTGGCACACGACAGGGAACTGTGATCTGTGGACGTGGTGACCATCAATGCCCAGCGGGAAGACTGCAGCCAGAGCCATCATGCAGCCCACCGCTGTCATGTTGTTGAGGTAGGGTTGAGAGTTCTGGATGTAGCTGAAACAGGCAGGGATTCAGGAGGGAACGCACAGAGACAAAGAAAGAAAAAGAAAACACATTTAGAAAAATACTTTTTGCTCACTGTTGGTCTTCTCTCAGTCTCATTAGATCCCTTTTGTCCTAATTGTTCTCGTGTTGGTTTCTAATGGACTTTTCACCATCTTTGTTCGCCCGTGTTTTGTCACTCTGAGAAAAGTATATGGACACTGCTCTTCACAGGAGTATTTCGTTTCAATTTGATGTGTGATTGACAGTCATTAATCTAATCAGTGTTGTCAGAGGGCATCTTCCGGTCTTCCTTGAATCAACTGTTACAGGTCAAATGCATTTTGCAATTATGTCATTAGTTGTTTTGGATTTTTTTTTTTAACAGAATATTTTAGACTTGCTTTGTTGCCCAAAACAATGTTCTGTGAAAAAATTATGACATAATCGAACTGGCACACACTTTAGCGCAGGAAGAATCACTGCTCCATTTTGTGTTGGGCCCAGCAGCAGGTGAGCTTTCTCCTCATTAATTATAAATTGGCAGCGATACCGAAACCTGCACAAGAACAATCTGCTGATTTATCTGGATAATCCGCCGATTCTTGGAAACAACACTGAGAAGTGCGGCCACGTAAAGTAGCTCGCCGTGGCTGTGTGCGCAGACACGACAGTCCCTTGAGCTAGATGCTAATGCCATGCGTGCTAACATGGTCACAATGCTGGTAACAGGAAGAAAACACCACATGTTCCAAGAGGATTAGCCCTATGGTGCTAACTTTGTCCTCATACCAGATAAACAGCCGCAATAAGCTTCTTTTGTTGCAGATCGCCACCAAGTGAAACCGGATGCAAACAGTGGTCAGCTCCATTTAAATTAAATTAAATTGATATTGAAAAGTGTCAATATTGGAAACGGTGAGTGTTGTTGCATTTGATGCCATTCTGTTTACCAAGTGGGAGACATCCACAGACTGCGTTTAAAAATGGACAAAGTCCCTGGAACTGGAAATGAAGCCAATGGCCGAAGCTTGTATTCTCTGGAAACAACAGCAGACGGCAACTCCACTGGTTGCAAAAAGAAGTCAGTCTCTACAGAAGTCTATGAGACTTCTCACTTGATTTATAACGTCAGTAAACATTTTCAAGAGGAGTTTATGGTCTCAATCGCTAGTTTCAAGTCTTCTTCAACACAGCACTGTGTCCATTTTTTAAATTGTGGTCTCATAAAGTGTAAAATAGACATTAAAGCAGCGTGGATACAGCTTGATTGACAGCTGGTCCGTCAAATCGGGGCATGGTTGCAGGTGTAGGTGGCGCGTAGTGGACAAGCTCTCAGTCAGACCCACCCCCAAATTCTACATCCGGATGTGAAAAAAACAACATTGAGTTGGTCAAATTGCTCACAAATCAACAGGGACATCACGGTGGTTTGTCACTTGGCGACATCACATCTTTGTTATTTGTTAACTTAAGTCACAAGTGGCATCCAAAATGCATACTATATTCCAATTCTAAAGTTTTTTAGCATAAAATGTGTCCACAAAAAATGATATAAACTCAAACCAAACAGTGTGCAAACAACAAAAAATAAGTTAGATTATTATTTTTTACTGTTTATGAAGTTTCACAGTTTTGTCAGTCTGCGGTTGTTGATGTGTTTCAACACGTCCTGCTCATTCTTTTGTACATTAAAAACAATGTGCTATGATAATTAGTTTGTAGTGCCATGTGGAAGTAGTATGTAGTTCGATTTGGCACAAATCTATAATGTTTAGCATACTCACCATCTTGAGCTTGTGTCTTAGTTTGATAATAATTGCTAATGCGTACTAAATTCATCAGGGGCTGATGGAGTTGTCATTGGTTTTTAATTTTTTTTAAATATGACATGATGATGACGACGGCAGAAGAGAAATTAAGTGATCCCAAAGTTATTACAATTAAACCTCCATGGCAATCATTTCAATAGGTTACTCAGACATTTTAGTTAATTGTATACTCCAAATGTCAACCTGCAGGGGGTGCTTGATGAAAAATGAGGGGATCATTAAAGTCACACAGATGGGAGCCACTGATGTTTGCACAAGATTTCTGACAGTTGTGTGAGACATTTTAGTCCTGACCACAGAAGAACATCGACCATGGCTAAAATGTAGTCGGTCTCAAAATCTCAAAACCTGGACGGACAAACTAGCTAAATGGTTAGATACCATTAAAGGTAAATTGTTTTTTGTAATTTGGGTGAACTGATCCTGTAATATTTCTCGTCATTTTGTCATAGTGGCAACAAGTAAATAATTGATTCCTTAAGTTCCTTATCATTCACATTTTCTCTGCTTACATTTCCTACATCAGATTAAAGATTTGAAAGATGTAAGGTTTTACAGAGAGGAGCCTAAGCGATGATAAAGCACAAAAAATAAGTAAAGTCATTCCCATCAATATGTGACAGTATGTATATTTAACTGCCTCATGAGAAATAATATCCAGTATTATAATATTCTCAGAAGTTCTAGATAAAAAAACTCCTGTACCATAACAAGGAGGTTTTCACTGCTCCTCGAGCTGCAGCAGTAGGTGTGTCTTTAATTTACTGTACAGCAGACACACTGCCTGCATATATACATAAACACACTTTAGCATGTACACAAACACTCTCACATGCACACTGGCCCCAGTTCAACCTCTGGAAAAACCCTTACATACCATGAATTTATGATGTTCATTGTGCTGCACAAGGTTTTTTTTCTGCTTCTTTATTCCCTCATAAAGAACCATGTCTTGTAGTTGCTTTGAATTATGGTCGATTGTGACAACTGAAAAAAAGATTTCTCCCTAAATGAATGCTGAATATTTTTGAGCCTTTCAGTGACCTGATAGCCGAGCGGTTATAGGGCGCATACGCCTTAGCAGCAGGTCCCTGGTTTCACTCCTGCCCGACTGGATCATTTACTGTGTCATCTGCTACGCTATCAGACCCCTTTGTCCTGCTTTTTCAGACATGCACTGAAGTTCCTGAAGTTCCACTTATAACATTGTAATTGTGTTTGACTTTATTGTTTTTTTTAGGTGACTTGCTTATGTATTCCTTTGCCTCTTAACAAGGCAGCTGCTGGCAAACTTGTACTGTCAAAGAAAGAAAAAAAATAGATTGGTGAATAAATTTGATTTGATTGGATCTGACTCAGTGTTTTGGTTGCTGAGAGAAGCCCTCGGTGTTATTGTGTTTGAAATATAATCAAAGCTGGAGGAGGGCCTGAGTGGCACGCAGGAGCAGCCCGCCAGAGAGCCACGAAGGAACACAGTCAACACACCTCTACCACTTTCTGAAAAAAAAAGATAAATGAAAAGAAAAACTGATAAGCTCATGCACTTGTGAGCATTTACATCATGCTGACCGTGGTCAAACACAAAAACACCAGGTTAAAAGGAGAGAGAGATATGAGATTGTATTAAGCTTGTAAATCCTCAATCAAAAGACGCTCTGCGAAGGAAGTCTTTTTGCATTTGCATTAAGCACTGACAACGAAACCAGCTGCTCGTTTTCCACACGACTAACTCTGTAGTCCCTGAACTCAACAGGCAGTAGTGCCATTCAACTTTTACATTCACCTCAAAAGAGGGAAAGCTCTCCACTAAGGGTCCCCCCCCCCCTTTCTGTCTAACATCAAATGTTCATATTCACACTGAACGATCGGCTCCACCGGAGCAGCCGGAGGTCGTTACAGGACGTCACTTTCAGCGCTCAACATTTTTCTGAGCTGCTGTGCGTCTTTCAAAGAGGTGACCTTCATGTAACCAAACCATTTCTTTAACCTTTGGCACACTGACGCCATATTTAACGATCAATCATATTATGATTTCTAAACACACACAAAAATTAATCCCAATATGACCTTCCTCTTTATTTTCACAATAATTTCACCAAAGTCTCTTGGTGGGACAAACATTACACACACACAAAAGAAAAACTGTGACAACGATATGTGAAAATATACAATTAACTATTGATTAATCTGCCAATATTAATCATTTTGTATAAAAAAATTAAAAGTACCCATTACAAATACCTGGAGCCCAAAGCCACGTCATCAATTCTCTCTTTTGGTCCAATCAATCGACTATGAGACATTATATTTACTAAAAGATCAAGAAAAATAGCAAATTCTTACATTTAAGAATCTGAACCCATTAAATATGTGACCTTTGTAATTAAAATCTGACATAAATTGATTCTCAAAACAGTTAACTACTTGACTAAACACTGCTGTATTTGGGGTTAATCGGTGTGGGAGCCAGGAATGAGGTGACGAGCACGCGCTCGTTCTCATCCTCCTGTTAGTGAACTTACCGGACGTTTCCGTTGTAGATGTTGAAGGTGAGACAGACGATGCCGAACAGGATGCCGAGGCCGGCGAAGACGGACACGGCCGCAAACAGTTTCTGAGACAGGAACCTGTACTCTTCAATCACCACAGTTCGATCAGCCGGAGGTCCGGCGCCTGAACGGACAGGAACAGAAATATGAGGAGTGAAAATGCTTTTGGCTACATCTACATTTACCTCTGCACGATTCCCAGTCACAATACCCAGGACACATCCCACATCTTGCTGTCGCCTTTTACTTAAAAATCCAAATAATTGCTTTTCACAGTTAGGTGAGGATTTGACTTTTAAAAGCCACCCGGGGGGTTGTAAAGCTGCTCCCATCAATGTTTCCACAATCTCTGCAGTGACAATGAGTACAATATTATGTAAACTTACACTGGCCAGATTACAATGAAACAATAAGGCCTGCATTTTGGGGGTAGTTTTTAAAATTCTAATATAGAAATAATGTTCTTCTGGAGCTGCTGAGCTTCAACAATTACTTGATTAAAGAGAAATTGTACAATTATCTAATCACTTTTCAAGCCTGAATGCAAAATACTTAAATGTGAGGATTTGCAGCTGTTCTGGCCATCTAGTAAATCTACTCTATCTCTGAGTTCTGGACTGTTGGTCAGACAAAATAAGACATAAGAAACGGCTATTAGAAACTGTTCTATTTAAAAAAAACCTAAATTATCAACAGATGAATCAATGATGAAAACATTTGTGTTTTGTAGCCCTTCTTTTCCTCGATCATGGATGTGTCGCAGCTGAAAATACTGAAGTTATTTGTATTTAAAGGGGACATATTGTGCTACAGCCACTTTTTCAGCCCTTTTGCACATATTTTTGGCTATGTGGGGTGCCTGCCGGCCCACAAAAGTGAAAAAGAAACACAAAGTTGTTATTTAGTGGATTGGCTTAACCTTTCAGACGGCCTCTGAACGAGCCAGTCACGACCCGGGCTTCCTGTTACGAAACATGACGCTGCTCCTGGGGTAACCACGCCCCCAACCTGAGAATCTCCGCCCCTGAACTCCGAGACACCGGAGCGCATCTACGCCTTTGTCTTCTCTCGGCAGCAAGCGACGGACGGACAGCTAGCATAATGCCGAAAAGAGTTAGTAACGTTTGCCTGTTGTTGGCTGTACAAACCAATATAAACCTGTACATGGACACTGGACTGGAAGAAAAAACTTTTTTGCAAGATGGTTTGTGTGTGTGTGTGTGCGCGTGCGTGCGTGTGTGTGTGTGTGTGTGTGTCCTCGTAGTGTTCTGCCATGTTTGATAAGCCGCAGTAGCACAAGCTAACGCTCAGGTAAACTATACATGTGTCGTTAATATTACGGGAATGTGCCCCACGTCCTTTAATGCGATGTGTTTGAGATGTAAGATTTAAGTCCGTGTGTGCCTCCTAGGTCTGCATTGTTAGTTTAGCCGCGTTGGCCTAAGCTAGTCCTGTCCTCTGATGTAAACATCACGTCTGTCACCGGAGTTACAGGCTTCAGTCACTTGCCGTCACCGGAGCAGCAACAATAACGTTGACGCTATGAGTGTTGGTTAGATGACGTGAGATCGAAGCATGTGTCTTTCATGAGGACTCTTCAGTAATTGTGTTTGCTGGGTAGTTACCGGAGTTAGCAACGCAGCTCCCGCGGATAGTTTCTGTTGCGGGCTCCGGTACAGGAGCGATACTGAGGGTGTGACGTCATCATGTGGCAACAGTGTGTAGAAATGTACGGTTGTTTCTGGAATTTATCATATTTAACAGTGTTCGCGTGGGCAGTTGCGCTGCAAAGTGATGGCGCAGAACCACAAGCGGCAGAACGTTTACTACTTCCAACTCGGCGTCTGTTGCGTGTGGAGGTGGATTTGTGATTTTATAGCCTGTAATGTTACGATCGGGGTCCAGTTAGCACGTGGCTAATGTACCTCAGGTGTGGAGGTGGACTTCTGATTTTATAAGATGTAATGTTGTGGCTGCAGTCCACCGCAGCTTTGGGTCTCTGTACCGTGAGGCCCGTGTGGTGCGGCTGTTTTGACGGTCGGTTGCTCCAAACATCCGATTTTGGATGAACTGCCTCGGCTACACTTTGACCTGTTGTAGATGAATTGAGCAAGAGACACCAGTTCCGCCCCGTCTTTGTTATAAACAGCGCTATTGCTAGCATGGCTGTGTGTGTACATATGAATTAATTTAATCTTATCCCTCAGTATATTTGGTCCTGAGCTAGACAACAGGGGCTCATACTTCAAGTTAAAATAATATAGTGGGTTTTTTTGTTCCCTGTGTTCTCTTCGTCTGGTTACATGCATGTGTGTTGTGTAATGTACACAGCACATGTTGTATATATTATATATGAATTACATTTTTTGATATTTAAAATATGATTGTTGTCATTAGACGCAAATTTTTTTTGTTTTATTTCCCCTTGCATTTCAGAGTACATCACACCAATCGGCAACACTCATGTTCAACGGTTTAAAGAACCATGTATATTGGAGTGCAACCTCTTCAACCTCTGGGCCTGAGAAGGTGGCTAAGTGGACTTCACTGTTTAACAACATTCAAAACATCCCTGGGCATGAAGAGCCCCTTTTCCCCAAAGACAATGAAGGGTGAAGCCACCACAAAGCCTGTTAAAACAGAACCCACATTCAGTAAGTTGTAAAACACTATTTTATTATTACAAACATGATAACAAATTCAAATGAATAATAAATTATTCAGAACATTTTAAGTAAAAGACAAAGCTGTTTACTTAAAACACCTTTGTTTTTTAAGTAAACACCATTGTTTCTTTGTTCACTAGAAAATTAACAATGGAATTGAATGTTTTACAGATTATGTGGGTGACTTGATGAGGATGGTGTTTGACGACCCCAACCCCAAGGATCTGTCATCCCAATATGACAGGCTGTGAAAAGGAGGAAGTGGTTGCTCGCCACATGTCAGGCTTTAGTCAAGGGGCGGTCGGAAGCCAACATACTGGTCAGCTGGATCCGGAAACTCCTGGCAGATCCAGAGGATGACGCGATGACGACCCCGTTGTGGCGTCCCACAGCATCAACTGCGAGAAAAACAATGAGGCATTATTGCAGTTGCAAATTGCATCCACTGCTATATTTTTGTATATGTGTATATTTCTGGTTTCCTTACATTTGCAAAAAGTAAACATATTTTGTTCTGTGGATCCTGTCGTATATTGAAAACTGTTTTTACTTTATTTTATGCAGTTGTATCTCATAACAGAAACTAATTGTTCTTCTGTTCTGCACCTCAGAGGTCCGTAGTCCATTCTGTAGATGTTGTAGATGTTCTGAAGGGTGTATAAATTGAGGCAAATCGGCTAAAGGCCTGCAGCTGATTGGAATGGGGACCTGATTCATTCCTCTGAGAACTTAATATGGAAAAAAAGATAAGTTTTACAAGATCTAATAAACAAATAATGATTGAGGCAGCAGGCCTGCATTAGACAAATATTGATCCAAGAAGTAATGTGTTTCAATGTAAAATGGGTAAATACAAATTTGTTGCTGAATAAAAAATAAATCTGCTCAACTTTTAGTTAAATTGATTTAGTCAATAATCAAAACAAACTGGATAACAAGCTATATATTTATTTTTATTTTTTTTGGGGGGGGGGGGTTCTTTATTTCCCAACACAAGCAACGTTAGTCTAATTCAGTGAAAAAGAGTTGTGCGTCGAGCCATGCTCCTCTATCTGCCTGTCGCCTCCCTCTCTCCCGATATGAGACACGACACTCACAACAGTTTGGTGAGTGCCTCTGTTGTTACCAGGTAGTTGGCAACATGATTTGCTAACAGACCTACCGGTCGTATTTCTTTGCGGCAGACATTTCTCACTCTGAGTGTTCTGATGCAGTGTCACACGTTTCCCTGACTACAGTAACATGCACTTCAGTCAAGTCATTTAGAAGAAGGACACAGTAACAATGTGACTTACCACTCTGAACCGTCCTGCTCCAGTCTCGGTTGAAAAGCGTCAGGACTACTGGCTTGTCCTTCCTCTCTGTCGGTGTCAGAATCGGGATTAAACTGGTACGGTTGAAAATTCGCCATTGTTGCTTAGCTTAGCAACGTCTGTGTTTTTAGCTTCTCCGTGAGCCGGCCGGCTCGGAACGTCCGTGTCTGGGGAAGAGGCGTGACATTTCGGCCAATCAGATGCCGCTGAGGTTTTTTGCGGGGGGGGGGGGGGGGGGTCTAGAGTAAACCCGAGCATGACAGGCAGAAGGTGAAATGAGCCGCTGGAGGAACGGACAGTATGAGAACACTGAAGACTTTTCTGAACATTGTGGCATGTAAACCTTTTCATGTGGTGACCCCTTTTAAAAGTATGAACCTGAATATGAGCATAATATGAGGCCTTTAACCAGGAACGTGTCACTGAGAGCCAGACTTGCTTTTTAAGGAACAACCTGTTCTCACACACTCATACACACACACACACACACAAACACACACACACACACACACACACACACACACACACACACACACACACTCACACAGTCCTGTCTGCCGGGCTACAGAGCAGCTTCACTGGAGCAGTTGGGGTTTAAGTGCTTTGCTCAAGGGCATCTCAATGGTGGTAATGAAGAGAGAAGAAAGTGCTGCTGTTTTATTTTCTTCACCCAGAACCCCCAAAAAACCTTCTGGTCACATGAAACGCTTCTCTAAAATGACTAAATGAATTGGAATCTCTCCTCCGGACTTAAAAAAAAAATATCATAAATGAATAATGATAAATAAAGCAATCAGCATCTAATTCTTGTAAGTGCCAATTACTGTAATGAAAGGGAAGCCATCCCTCCTCATAACTTTTCCTAATGATGGAGTCACTGCTCCAACTGCGTGACAGAGACACGAGCGTGCGACCGCATCATCAGCGCTCATTCACAGAATCGCACAGAATTTCATTTGTACAAGAAGCAACAAATAAGTTACAAGTGTCAGTTTTCTCTTCGCGCTCCATCTTTCCCTTTCTTGCAAGTCAGAGAATCAGTTGAATGTCAATTACACACCATCCGTCCATTTTCTATACGACTTAATCTCCGAGGGTCGCCGAGGGGTTGGAGCCAATCCCAGCTCACACTGGGCCAGAGGTGAGGAGCATCCTGGATGGGTTGCCAGCATTTGTGATTAAGAAAAAAGCCACGCATGCAAAGGGAGAACTTGCAAAGTCCACACAGAAAGGCCATAGCTCTGCTAACCACTGCACCACCATATCACCGAAATACATTGCCATGAATAAACGTCTGATCAGCTAAGCCAAGTGTCTTAACATCTGTGAAGCCAAGTTGACCAATTCAGATCATCACAGTATCTGCTTTGAAATTCACAACAAAGAAACATCATTTATAGACTGAAAACCAGCAAAATCTGCTCTGTGCACATTTGACAAGTTTTAAAATACCCAACCCACAGTTGGACATTAAGGCCCCGTCTACACGAACGCGAATTTGTTGTAAATACGCGGAAGTCTTGCACCTATTGTCCTGCCGTCCAGACGCACCCGGAGTTTTCGCTGCCTGAAAACCCACTCTTTTGAATCCAGGTCCCAGGATGGAGAAAACAAATCTCCCCCCTGCGTTTGTGTATTTGAGTTTGTGTGAACGCCAGATACACATATGATGATGTCATCGCCCCGCCCCACCCCACCCCTCGACCGCGGCATCTCCAACAACAACAATGGCGGACTACAGGCTTGTGACGGTGCTGCATCAGATTCTGACTCTTCTTGGGTCGCTAGGGCAATATATACTATTGCTCGGTCACTACCATGCGCTAAAAAGGAGAACGGACAGAATCATACGCCACATCCTTTTAAATCTTCATCTTCATACTGTTGTTGTTGTTCAGCTTCTTCTTCTACGAGTATTTGTATGCTCTGCCTCTTCTTCTTCTTTTTTGGTGGAGTTCTGTAGCAGAAAACAGCGCCACATATAGGCCGGGAATAGGTACTACAGTGTTTCTACAGCTAGATGCGTCTTTCCAATGAATCCATCATTACGGAGAAGATTCAGACCCCCCTGCTGAGGAAAATGGTGGGGGGGAGATCATTTTCGAAATATCTTGTGGTGTGGACGGGGCCTAAGATTTGAGCTGCCAGCATGGTGCCTCAGGTGCGCTTTTCAGATGGTCGAATAGCTTTGACTAATATCCGCTGGCTTTTCACACCGCCTTCGAGTGTAACCATTTGCAACAACTATAAAAAAAACGTTTGATTGCCGACGTGGATTCATAAAACTCCGTCCTTCAAACTATTTCTGTTCAGGAAAACCCCCAACCTTTACATTTTAAAGTGGTTGTGTGAACAACAGTCAACAGCCCTTTTAATCTACATTGAAAAAGTTTACATGTTGAGACAATTTAATTCTTTAAATATGAACAAACTTAATTCATTTGTGTGTTACAAAATGAAGTATTTCTTTTGAAGTTGGTAAGCAATATAATCTTTTTTGAGTGTAGTTTCCATTAAATAAATCATGGAAGAACAAAACTGCAACCAAGAAGAAATGCCGTTGCACTCAAAGTTATTGTTTCTGGCTGTTTGTTTAATGCATTAAGTGGAAATGGAAAACCTAATTCCATTCATGCCCTAGAAGCACAGCAGAGTTCCTTCTCACTCGCCACCTCCATAAAATATTGACGCAGCCTCAGCACAGTAAAATAGATAAAATCGACCGGTTACCAGTGATTTACACCTAAATGTCAATTTTGGCAATTCATAATTTAATAGGGAAACTTTGGTATGTAACTTTGGTGTTAATTAAGAGTTGGAGCTTAGGGTTTTAAAGTTTGTGTGTGTGTGTGTGGGTGTGTGTGTGAATATGCTTGTTACCTAATTAATCATGCTTGTGAAGCTTTAAACCCGAATTCCTCAGTGAGGAAAGTTCAAAAAGAGGCATATGGACAGGGAGCATCTTTCTTTTACACTCAACAGCCTCTGACTATATGTCTGTCTAAATCTGGGACTGCATGCAGATTTGTGTGTATGTGTTTGTGTGTGTGTGTGTGTACGCTCCTGAGTATGCCAGTGTGGACTGTATACACACTGTATGCATGACAAGCATGGAGACCTATACAGTAAGCATGAGTGACTCTGCTCAAGAGGGTGCATATAAGTGCAGGGGGGCATTTACATGTGCACACAGCATGTGTTTGGTGTGTGTGTGTGTGTGCGTGTGAGAGAGAGGAATCGAGGTTGACAGAGAGTGTTTGCATGTCAGAGAGGAAGCAGAGCAGGAGTGTCAGCGCTGCGTGAAGCTGATGTGTCAGATGTCAGTGGAAAGTGTCGCCCCCTCGAGAGGCGTGGGGTGTCAAGACGCCCATCACGCTCTGTTTAGATTCTTGTCACCGCTGTCACGCAGACGAAATGTATCTGGTGTCATCTGACTGAGGAGCGACGATGTAAGAGGGTTTCTGCTCCACCAAGTTCAATTGCACACCTTTTTATACCAGTGAGCGAGCTGCACCTGGAGCCCCTGAAACGCTTCGTCAGTAGTCCGGCTGATACTTCCATAAAATGGTGACATCACCATTTAAGTGCATGAAGCATGTCCAGGGGCTAGTCTGACACGTCCCCAACAAAGCCAGGTAAAGCGAGAGAATTTCCTACACGCCCGGAAGCGGTTGACCAATCACAACAGAGTGAGCCAGCTGGCCAATCGGAGCAGACTTGACTCGACAGAAGCTGAAAAAAGGAGCGGCAGGAATGGACAGTCTTAGGAAACCGATGTGTTTACTGAACATTAGAGCATGTAAACCTTTTCGAGCAATAACCCAAATTAAAATTATGAACCGGATTATAAGCATAATATGTCACCTTTAAATGAGTGTGACGTCTCTCAAAGGCCCGCAATCAGATTCCCTAAAACAGTATACAACTAACATCCCTGCCTGCAGCAAGCAAGACTGAATATCTTAGACTTGTTTTAATAGCTTCTAAGGTTTTTGAAGAACCCGAAGACCGTAGATACTCAATGTATAATTTTCGATTTAATCATACAGTAGGAATGAGATTGAGACTGTTTGTCCATCTGTGTATTTTACAGCATATCTGCTACATGAACAACATGAGAGCATACGGACTGAGCAGCACACAGAACATATGATGTAACACAAATGTGCAGTGACCCAGACGTGTGTTTCAAAAAGGTACAACTAAGTTTATTTATGTGCGAGTGTAACATACGGCATATGGTGCCAGTTTATCAGGAACAAATAAAACAGCATATTACAGGCATTTTAGCATTTTTGCACTGACTTACCTGACTTAAAAGTGTTATTAATCGTTAGCAGGCTCTAAATGGCCGCCCCATACCTAGCCATTTCACTCCTTACTGTTTTGCCTTAAGTCCTTGAACACAACAGCAAGAGATGTACCAACAGTTGAAACAAGTACGGAGGGGCAGGCTATTTACAGATTTTCCAAATGTCAACGAAGTTATATTTGGTCTTTTCTGGATCCAGGCAGAGCTTGGAGACTATCAGTTGGGTCTGAGGACTACATGTGTGAAAAAAATAATAATTATAATAATACTCATAATAACAAAAAATGGGGGAGTGGAGCTGCAATACAGTGAATTTACCCGACCTCTAGCTCCCTCCTCATGTTTGAGGCTATAGGCTCAAGACTACATTAGCTGCTAGCATAACACAACATTGAATGTGAGAGTAACTGTCAGCCTTCGAGCTGCAGAAGGAAGAATGAATGGAATGAAAGAAGCTGATACCACTGCTTCCACTGCACCGATTTTTATTCTTTTGTGAAAATGTCCATTGTGAGCTTGGCAAATGTTTCAGGTGTATAGTGCAATGCAAAATCGATCAGTACAGTTTTTTACTCACGTTTTTAGTCTTGCTTTTGTGGACGCTGTATCCTTTCATTGAAAAGAAATTGTGCTTCATACTCATCTTATAATGTAACTCTTTTAATGCATTTATTAAATATTGAAAAATGTTTTATATACTATCTAATGTGACGCACTGTGAGCTGCATTGCATGTATACAAGGTGCTATATAAATAAACGTATTACTGTTACATGATGCATGAAGGACTGCACTTAATGAATATTAAAGAGCGTATACGTGACTGAATTGATGTACAGTATGGAATAGTAGTACAGATCCTGCTGAGCGTGCATATGTGTGTATGCATGTATCAACTGTCCATTCACTCAATGCGCCTGCACCATTTAAACCCTCCTCCGTCCTTGATAAAAGGAACCAGGACAGGGTGTTGCCATGGAGACCCAGCTCTATAACAGTTGCCACAGCGATTAGAAGGAGAGCTGAGCTGAAGTGGTTGTTAGAGCGACCGTGCACCGAGTGAGAAAGTGAGGCATGGAGGCGCCTGGTAAACACGCAGGCAAACAAGTGGAGGGTTTAAATGAAAACTATCACATATGCCCCCCACCCCCACCCCTGCGTCAGCATGGAACAAATCAAGCGCTCTCCCCCTAATCATAAAAAAAACTGAGTCAGCTCCAATGAGCAGGAAATTACTCATTTCCTCTCAACAAGTTGATGTCAGAAGGAGGTGTCGTTATTTGGTAAACGGTAGAAAAGAA
The DNA here is from genome assembly GCF_022379125.1 of Scophthalmus maximus. Taxonomy (NCBI): domain Eukaryota; kingdom Metazoa; phylum Chordata; class Actinopteri; order Pleuronectiformes; family Scophthalmidae; genus Scophthalmus; species Scophthalmus maximus. Next base: position 18,252,643 of record NC_061515.1, on the reverse strand, counting down.
AAAACAACCTTGGGTTCCAGTGGAGAAAAGGTGAAAACAAGGTAAACACAACTCACCTCTGACATTTTGGAGGTCATGTCTCAGCTCAGCAGGTTTTAAATAGTCTAACATCGTAGCCTGTCACATTGCGACAAGTCGAACTAAACGCCCGGCAGTCGCCCTGGTGAAGGACATTTTGCCTACATGGATACAGGTCACACGTCCCTCGCCAGCCAACGTGACCAGGAATCACTTCCTCCTCTGGGTTCAGTTAAGCCTTTGCAACAGATCATTTACCTAAAAGCCTAAAAAAAGGCGGGTCCCTACGGACCCACCGTGGCGTGCAGGATTGATTAGTGGCGCACTCTGTCCAGGCACAAGTATGTCACCTCTCGTGGGAGGGATGGGCCAGTAAAAAACCACAGAATTGGTAATTCAGACACCGAAATAAAACTTTAGTATGAACTCATAACGGCAGCAAGAATCACGATCACAGGACAGCAAGACGTGTAGGTGTGAACTGCACAGCCGCCCGACGCCTTTGAAAGCCGTGAAGTCTGAACTTGGCTTTAGAAACACGGTCAGCAGTCGGACCTGCAGCACTGTGATATACAGCTTATAACGCTCATCAGAGGGCCAGCGCAGTGATTTGCTTCGTAACACTGTCAAATCTTAATACAGAGAAATAAAACTATTTTTTTTATATTGAGGACGCCTTATACTTTCTGCGGCTATATACATTATTTCTATCGTAAATAAATGTCCATGAGTCTGCTTAGAAATCTGAACATGTTCTAGAAATTGCCTGAGATTCAACACATTTTTTAAAAATGAGGGACATGGGGGAGGCTTTTTAAAACCCCAGAGTTAGCCAGTCAAACTTAGCTGCTGAACCCGTTTGATTACTGTGTATCGTCTGTGACAACATCTTAACAGCAAGCAGGACAGTGAGTGTGCAGACAGGTCCATTTTGGGACGAGCGTCGGCATCTAAATAACCAGCTTCATCCAAACCAGCGTTTAGAGGAAATCCAGGGTGATTACATATCATTTAGGCAGTAAGAGGCTAAATTGAGCCAAAGGGAGGAGGTCTAATGTCAAAGCACAAGGATGTGATCCTGTTGAGTCACAGCATGACAGACAGGATACAGACACTGACACAGGAAGCTGGGCGGCGACAGTGTCATGAACTCCATCTTACCTATCCAAACATCATTTCCAAACCAGGAGAGGTTCTTCTGAGAGCTGTCGTAATAACCGATCTTCTTGTAGCTGCCTCCTGGATGTTGCAAGAAGAGCAAGAAAGACACGGAAAAAAGGGGAGACAGGTTAATTAGTCTTGATGATTATATATAATTAATATCATCCCCCTTTGTTGTGTCATTACAGACACTATTAAGCTATTTTCTTTTGTGAAATGTCTGTGCTTTTATATTAATGGAATGTGTGGGCACAGAAAAGGGACACAATGAGTAGATAAGGGGGGGGGGGGCAAAGAGAAGGACAAACAAAGAAGCACCAAGGGGAGAAGAAGGAGAAAGGGAAGAGAAAAAAAGGGAGCTTATGTGGCAGTCTAGACCAGGAATACTGATGAGGTCCCAAAGTGATTCAAGGATTCAAGTCAGGTCGTCTCATCGTGGATGTCAATTTACCTCGACACCACAACGGGAAATATGAGACAGAGTGTGAGGGGAAAGGGGCAGGATTATAAATTCTCATCCTTTACGACGCCAAAGAGAACAGAGGTAGGAAATAATCCTCAACCTTATCCTATGTGGGGAGACTCATTATGTCACCGGTGACAAATAGGATGCCATTTCCAGAAACGGCTTAAAACCGAGGCTTGTGCCCAATTAGAGCGAAGCCGCAAGCCAACACATTCCTGCATTTAAGCCCAATCGTATGAGCAATTATAGGACGCCGAGACCAATCACAGCGGGGGCCGAATCCCCACCCCACCCCAGAGAAGGGGCTTTGCTCCGAATGAGCAGAGGGCAAAAATCAATACATGATGAATAAAGTTGGCAATGATTTTTTTTTCTTTTTTTTTTCATTAATGAGTGACATTTACTGTAAAGACCAGATGCAGCTTTTTCGACATCTTTGCGAGGAAAGAGTTTTACCTTGCAGTTGTTCGATGAGAGTCATTGCCATCCTGGAACCCTGGGCGTCAAACACCACCTGGCCCTGAGACGCAGACAGGAGGAAGTGTGTTTTATTGCAAACATTTAACGCCTTTTATTTTTTTTTAAATCAACAGATTGATATTTGATATTTGCTTTCTTGTCAAGAGTTCGATGTGAAGATACGGCCAGCAGATAATTAGATCAGCATTTAGCAGAAAGACTGTGAAAGGTAAAGTAAAATTGTAAAACTGACCAGGTATAGACTAAGAAAGAATAGGCAAGAAACACGAGCACTCAGACTTTCGGATTAAGTTGGTCAGAAATATTAACAGTATTTGGCAGAGAAATGTAAGGCTGGATTGCCAACTGTGCAAACTGCCCAGTGGATCTGGACCTAAACCCTAAAATCACAATTTTTTCTCTCCATATTTTAATTAATCACATATTTGTTAGAAACTTGCACCTCTATCAGCTGTGTCAGGTCCTTCTTTTTCGTGATGCTGGTTTTGTAAAACGACTCCATGTCAAAACCTCAATTACTCATTTGTTGTCATGTTGTCTTTTATTTAAATTGCTTAATTCTTTTTTTTCTTCAGGGTCTGTGCTCAATTAATCAGTTATCACATTTGTTGAAATTGACCATGACTGTGGTTCTCAGCAGTATTGTTTGTTGGAAAAAAAATCCATTCACGTCTACAAACCAACTTCATGGTCCAACTTTGATCTTACACACTTATTATAGTTTGTGCGATTTTCTATTTTCTTTCTGACGTTTTATACAGTATGTGCTCACTTTAGGTTTCTATCTCAAATTATTAAATATTATTCATCTATCAGAATACCTTAAGTTAACTGATTCATAACAGCGATTTTGTGGTATCAAACACTATTTCTCATTTTAGACAGATTTGAAACAAAGGCGTCACCAGAAATCGATCAGCATCGAAGGTAACATCTGTAATTGTAAGAGTCACTGCACTGCATTGAAAAGATTTTTAAAAAATCCTAACTAGCATTGGACGTTCACATATGATAACTATAAAGTAGGAATAATTGTGGCTGTAGTTATTTTCTGTACTTATTGTCCCATCTGTTTTCTCATCCTCTGCACTTACCGAGACACCTTCGAAGGAGCTTGTGTTGAGGGCTCTGTAGATCTCGGCGGTGATGTCGTGGTTGTTATAATTGAAGTCCTCCAGACGTCTGCCCTTGGCCTTCAGCGGTGCGACTGTCTTATTGAGGGCAAGGGCCAGGGCCCACACTGCGTCGTAGGCCAGAGGTGCCTCCTGAAACCCGCCAGTCTCCTCGGGGTTCATCCCTCCAAGACGAGACATCAAGGCGGAGATAAACTCCTGCGACGTCTAAAAGGAAAGGGACGGAAATGATTTTGAAGAGGTTTTTACTCAGAACAAATACACTTAACGCTGTTGACAAATTTTAAACTGGCACTATAAGACACCAAGAAGGAGACCAATGTCACCATTTCTAAATGCAGAGTTAGTTAAACGAATGGACGCTTCGGGCAAAAGAGCTCCAGGAATGACAAGAGGGTACTTGGGACAGACTGAGGAGCTACTGGGGGGTAACTGAGCGGACCAGAGGGGCATTTGGACCTCTAAAATCACTACCATGTGAGCATTATGGGCCATTACAACTAATTAAAATTGGTTGCTTTTGGCATTAAGAGCTGTGTATGCTAAGCTAACTGCTGCACTGTGACATTTCTAAAGGAACAGTTGTAGCTTTGTATTTATATGGCACGAGTGGAGACGAGTGGCATTGGTCTCACGAAGAGTGGTAAATTAGCACCTAACCCAGAATGTTAAAATATACTTTTAAATAATAAGGTCAGCTAATATATATCAAATTTTTTACATGACAATTTGTCTTTCTATTATTGCAAATACCTTTTCCACATTTTGACAGCGTTTAATGAAAATAGGACGTTGTCTACAAATCAAAACAAGGCAAAATACTGTTGCCTTTCTGAATCTTATGGAGATATTAATTTCTTGCTTTTAACTGATAATCAATAAAATCATGATGCATGCACCGTGAATGAAAAGGTTAAATAGTTACATAATGGAGGATCGTGACATCTTGTTTTCAGAAGAAATATGACTGATCCCATGTCATCTCTTCGCTTTGTTAAAAAAAACCTATTTATTCACGCTTTATTAGGTGTACAATCAAGCTGGTTAGACGTATATTAAACACCAATGAACATTATCTCGCCCCGAAAGCAGGGATAAATGTGTAGTGGGGTATTATTGCTACAAATCATGACGACGTCCCGGTGGATCCTCCGAGACCAATTAAACATACACACTTCCAGTACAGCTATGTCAAATCCATCTCATTGAAATTCCACCTTGGCATTTGGCATTTAAATCTGCCCTACCTACTGAAAACCAGCTGACAATGTGCTCCTGCCGACCCTGCAGTATTGGCACACTAGCTTCATCTGAGTCCTCTATCTATAAGAAATATGCCAATTTCGAACTTGGAAATTGAATTTGAATAGATTGGCTCTGAGCAGGAGTTGTGGCTGTAATTCTTATCATCCTCTTAGCAGCACGTCAACACCTAAATCAGCAGGTAGTGTCAGGTGCGGTATGAATATAAACAACAGCTGCTGATGAAGTGCGCAGGGAGGGTCGGAGGGGTAGACTGGGGGGATGGTGGAAAAGATGGGGATGAGGAGATGGCAAAAGAGGAGGGGAAAAGGAGGGGTGAGCAAACAAGACGAGTGAAAGGATGATCCACAATAGAGCAGCAGATTCAGAGAAGGTCGAACACTGGGAAAGATGGAGAGAGGAAGAGGCGGTCTAAGAGGATTAGAGGTGAACAGAGGAGAGCGACGGGGAAAAGAGAGGCAGGAAAAGAAAAAAAAATGGCAAACATAAAAGGGGGCCATTCAAAGACAGATTGATGCTGATAATTTAAACAGATAATCAGTAATATTCACCCATTAGGCATTAATGTTTATTGTACCCTCTATCAGAGAGTTTAGAAAGCATAGCCCGATATTGATTAAGGTCAAACACTTTGCTGAACTTATGAAATTACTGCTCATGACAGGCAAGCGTCTTCTGTTCCCTTTTTTTGTTGATATGGATGAGAAGAGCTGCGCAGTTGGTAAGAGAAGCATTAACCATCGTGGTAACAGACAAAGAAACTTCTGAACAAATTCTAAATGTCATTCTAATTTATTTTACGACCGTACCGAATTCCACAACATACAACCTAGTTGTCAAGATATTTTCATTTAAAACAAATAATAATTATTACACTACAGGGAAAGTCAGCAAAACTCCATTGCATTAGTTGTTTGTTGTTGTATTTTGTTTTACTTGCTAGACTCCTGTACACAGTTGGCATCCCATTTACACCTACGTCCCATTTCTCTTTACACATTCTGGCTCCATGCAAACAAATCACAGGTCATAATTGGTGCAAACCAATGACTTTTTGGAGTATCTGAGTAATGTTCAATTAAAATCAGTTAATGGAGTATACTGATATATGTTTGTGGGTTTTACACGCTCATATTAATGGTGTGCAATATTTCCTTTCCTTTTTACGACCGCTTGTTTGTAATTATCTTTTGCCTTCTGAATGTTTTCGGTGTTGATTTTAGTTTTTACAGTAGGTACAAAGCACAGGTGTGCTCTGCTTCATGTCATAAGAAGCTCATTACGCTCTTGCATTGGACCAAAGTGCCTGAAGGATTTTTGAATTGGGCCGATTGTGGTTTCCCAAATTTCACTCTACAATATAAATGGGACTTATTATTTGCAGATTAGACACCATGGGCTGTTGTTTCACGCTGGTCATGTTATAATTCATTGTCACTAACGTCAATACCTCTTATAATATTGTTATAACAGTGATGGGAGAGAGGCTGAACGAGTGTTTTTTATGTGTTCCCACCATATTGGAGACGCCGCGGACAGTCTCTGGGTTCAGCATGACGATCTCGGTGGTCACGTGTCCCTCCACGGCCTCCGTCATGTTCTCCACTGTACAGTTGATGGCCGGGTCTTTGATCTTGAACCAGTTGTCGGCGTACCAGCCAATCAGGAACCACACATACTTCTTCCCGTAGAGCTTCTCCTTGAACACCTGCAGCAGGGAGGGAGACGGAGATGGAGGGTGGAGGAAGGGAGGAGGAGAATGATAAATAAGCATGAGGAGAATTATTCCCAGAGATGAGTTGAGCATGTTGCAGCCCTGCCTAACAAGGACATTCATTAAGACAATCGCACAGCTCATTACAGAGCTCAGTTTCAGCTAATACCCCGTTAGGTTCAGTCTACTGGGATCAGGCAGGAAAACGTACTAACCTCACAAAACACCTTTCTGGCTTCGGTCTCATAAAAGAGCCCCACAATGATCCTTGCATCCTGGCGCTGCAGCAAAACATGAAGACAGACCATTGCTTAGGTACATCAGCAGCAGCAATATAATGCCACAAAAGCACAGCTTGATGAAGCACCGCAGCGTTCCACGGTTCCTGCTGCTTCATAGGACGGCACGTACTTCAGGAGTTGCTAATTAGCATGGCGCATTAATTTCCTCCATCGAATCACCTCTCTGCTAATGGTATCGTGTACAGCTGTGAGCTGGAGGAGGGAGAGGGGGAGGGCGACACAACCAGCAGCCGAGGTGAATTTTTAATCAAAGCACCTTGAGGTTCTTGACAGCAACAGCCGGGTCGGTGAGGAAACTCTGGCGAACGCTGATCTCGATGCCTGCCTCCTTCGTCCTCTGTTCCAGATCGTCCAGAGTCTGCAAGATGAAAGGGAAGCACGGGGGGGGGGGGTTAGAGGAGCAGACGAACAGAGAGAGAGAGAGAGGTGGCAGGTTGAGATTATAGAAAAAGCCAAAGAAATGCAACAAAGTCTGAAAGGGGAGACGGGGGAAATCTGAAGTGCATATGAGAAATGTCAAGAGGAGGCTGGACAATGTGGGGATGTGTGATAAACAAGGAATGCAGCATGGGAGAGAATAGATTTTTACACAAAGAAACACAACCGAAAAGAAGAAAAGAAGAATGTGAGGGGGGAGAGCAAAGAATATGAGAGCGGGATCATTAACTTCCATTACAGGGTCCAACCCAAGTGTCATCGCATCGACCGCTGTGCCTGGGAGAGATGTATTGCTTGATCAATATTTCTCACAACCAATATTCCAACAAATTACTTCAAAAATCCTCCATCACTCGCCAGGAGAGATTGCCCGGAGGTGTACCGCATAGCCCGAGAATACATCTGCTCCCATAAACAAACGCAGAGGCAGGTAGGCAATCAGGCAACCCACACCCACACTTTACCAAAAATAATAGGACACGACGGAGAGAGTGATGAAAACAAGCAAGTTAGAGACATAAAAGAAAAATGCGAGAAGATGTTTGGGATAAGACGACGGTGTTAATTTGGTACAAGGGAGAGTAAAATTTACTGACTGAGGTAAAGACTTCGGTGGTTTGCTGGATGGTGGCGATGCGGGTCCACTTCCACTTCTGGAAGAGCCGCACCCTGGTGGGGTTGTGGAGGGTGGCCGATGGGTGCGTGCGGAAGAAGGTGGGGAACCGCTGACGGTTGGATAAAGCCGGTGAGCTGGAGCCATAGGACAGCTGAGGAGCACAACAACAAAGACAAAAGAAGTTACAGGCAGAAAGGAGCAAAGGAGTTGTGGGGGGGATAGTAAAGTACACTTCTGAAGGTCCTTCCACACATCAGTAGTAAGCACACTTCAATCAAATGCATTCAAATCAGGACTCTCTTGTTCTTCCTCTGTACACAGCTTTCTTTGATGGCAAATGGTTCAAACAGCAAACAAGAGAAACAAAAGGCAGAAAAAAGATAGAGAACCATAGACAATCCCTGTACTCATTTTTCATCCACTCCTACTCCCTCCCTCCTTTTACCTTCCCTCCCACTTATGAGGTGTGTTGCTAAACTCCATAATTTCAATAATTTTTTTTAAATTATACAACACTGCAGGCAGGATTTCCCAGGCATACAGTACATTGACGAGAAATTCACATCACGTTTTACTAAAAACAAATTACAAAACAAAGTGTTGGTATTGTTGCAAATAGTTGGCAAAGTGATCCACAGTGATGCAGTGATTTATTTCATCCTGACCGATATAATCTAAATTCTCTGCCAGAGTTCCCATAGAAAAACATCTGTGGTGGAGAGAGACTTCTGAGATGCGTGTCCAAGGCAGCAGGGAAGAGGGATGGCAGAAAATGCCAATAGAAACAGGTAGAAGACTGTTCCTCGGACAATTAGTCTCACAGTGACAACTGGAGATAAAATCCTTGACAGGTCTCCTTTAAATACATACAGCCCGATCCTCAACCCCAGCTCTCATCTCATCCCCATTACCTATACAGCCCTGGGATGTTCACCACTCTGGCTGCTCCCAGAGCAGAGGGGGCTCGATGATAGATGTCAGATGTCGTGTACAATGTGCATCGTGGTTATGTGGAGCCACAATGACAAATCTCTGTGGACGCAGGCAGGTGGACTGAGGCAGCAGCGTAGCCTAATTGTGATTGGCCCTGGTGAAAATATGTTTCTTCTTTTTTTGTTTTCGAATTGATGGAGCCTGGGCTCAGCCGAAAACCCGTAAAACCGACAGCTAACGGACGGTGAGGAAAACGTGTATTGCTTTAGAATCGCTTGCTTAAAGAACACTATTTTAGAGTTAAGTGTGTGTCAAAGAAAAAAGTGCTCATCCTGAACCCAAACTGTGTGTGTGCTTTGTTCCGAGGGAACGACACGTGTTACAGTATTACTAAATATATATATATAAGCCTCTGAGCCCCGTTGCGCGGCACCGGTTGCACCGTTTATTACCTACACCACTGGATGGAGGCATGAGTACAAAGGAATAGAAACTATACAGGAAGTGGCAGCTGATTCCGGGAGCAGCAATGAATGTTGTGGGGAAATCAGCAGCACCTATTGTGGATGACACATGCTCACTGACAGGCTCTACTTCGGCGGCTCATTAAGAAAGTTACGTGTGCCGCAGTTGCCATAGACTGTATAAAGACGGACGACATGAGTTCCCCAAAAGTGGAGCCAAAAGATCTCACACGTCCCCTGGTGGCTGGCTGTGGTATAGGTCATAGACCCCGCCTCCTCCATGATAGCATATTGGACATGGGCCAAACTCAAAATAAAAGAAAACATTATATGGTTTAATTTAGATAGTTCTTATCACTTCAACTGTTCTAGAAATTTTGGTTTTGATTATTTGTAATGCTATAAAAACTGGGTGAAACGATATGATTGACAATTTAGACTGATTCAAAGTTGGTCGAGCGCGTGTACTGGTCCAAATTAAGTTAAAAGCGCACGATGGAAGCACCTGTATCCGGGATATTTTTTTATAAAATGGGAGGAATTGGAGATTGTCGCTGTCCATCTTAATCCAGTCTAGGGTAGTAACCGAATAGAGACATGACATGTATCTGTATGATGCAGCCTAGCTTGCATCTCTATATATGTAGTCTGATGCTAGCGTTTATGGAACATCTGTAAGACAAAATAATGCACTTGCCCCCTCTAAAAAATGAATGTCATTATGTAAACTGCACGAGCAAAGCAGTGAAATGCGGCCCCGCCCAATTAGTAAATTAGTTCAGGCTGGCCATGGGGTCAACCGCAGCCACTATGCAGCACATCAGCTGACAGTAGAGATATCATATTCCATGAAGGCTCATGGTATGATAGGGAGATGTGCTCTCCCTATCTCAGGCTTTCCACTTATGCACGTGGAAGAGCAGGGAGGTCCCAGGACAGAGCCATACCGCCAAATATAACTAAGTGCGATGAGGTGAATACATTTTGACTATAGTGGTCCTGACAGAACTGTAAATGTAAGTTGTCAATGCTAATCAAATTTCAGTCATCTCAATTGTAGGCCAACATCTTAAAAACTGACAACTAGCTTTATTATTTGTCCGATCCAAAGATTTTCATTAGCACCATATCCCTTAGACTGTAATAATTTTACTGAGGTCAAAATCTGAAAATGACCAAACTTAGACTTGCAAGCTCTTTCCCATAGCAACACTGAAATAAACCACCATCAGACATAAAAACAGTGACAAAACATAAAGCAACAACAAAAAAAAAACTGCTGTGGCAGAAATAGAACAATGTAGCAGCACTCTGCAACAGACATCAGAGCTTCCCAAAAACCACAAACAGTATTTCTCCATTCTCAGTCTTTCAGTTCTCCCATGGCCTTGTAGTAGCAGATCAATGCCTGACTATTTCTTACAGTGCTTCTACCAAAGGAGATGGGGGATTGAATTAAGAGCCCCTCCTTGATCAGCGTCCAGAAATGGAGGTTGCTTTTGCCTCCTCGGCGCAGTGATGCGGCTTCTTGACATGCGAGGAGGCTCCTGAAGGCAGAACGCATGCAGAAATAATTGAGTGTGGCGGTTAGGAGGTTGTGCCAGTGGTGGCGTGTAGTAAAAAGAGACAGATCCCTTTGTGTGTGGGGAGAATCGGCTGCTCGAGTTGAAGGAGCAATGCGGAAATAAAGAGTGGGAGAGAAAGACAGAAGTGACGGAAAGAGGGAAAGAAGGGAGGAAGGAAGGGGCTGAAATAGGGCAGACCAGCTCCCGGCAGCGACAACAGACAGAGAGAAGAGGAAGGCAGAGTCAAAAAGTGGAAAAGAGATTTTTTTATTGATGAGGAAAGAATGAGTGACAAAGAGAGAAAGACCAGAAATGAGAAAGAGGGGCAGGTGCCAACCACTAGAACGGATTGTTCTCGATGACTAATCTCAGTTATAGGACAAAGCTAATAAGCAGAGCGCTGTGAGTGACAGGCAGGCAGATCAAGAGAAGACAGAGGAGGAGATAAACAAAACAACAACAAAAAAAACAAAACAACCGATGAAGACAAAAATATGTCCCAAAAATATATCAGCAGTTGAGGAAAGCGTCAGCTCTCCTGCTGATTTATAGATCTAGCATTTATTATCATGCAGGATATGAGGTCAAGCAGCGTATTTTCCCCTCGGCTATAGTGTAGCTGTCGATGCAGTATTGTGCAACTGCCTTGTAAAGTCTCATCGCTAATTAAAGGAGCTTTGTGAAGTGTTTTAAAATCAATGAACAACCACTACAGCATTGATTTTGGGAACTTAGTGAAATTACCATTAGTACCAAAGATCATCGCTCTGGTGAATGTCGACAGCGCCGCACGTTGTTTACACCGCTTCACGGTGCACGTAGCTGATGTCCGATTCTCTCACAGCACAAACAGGGCTGCAGACTTCGGTGTCAGTGCCGAGGTTTCTTATCAGCTCATATCTCGCTCTCTGTGCTATACAGAATATAAATCCACCAGACACTGAAAATCTGGGACAAGAGGCAGCATTGTCTTCTTAGCTGTTTGTTCGGCATCTACCTCTCATTTCCTACGGAGGGTCAGTGTCTTTATTACGTCACTTTGGACCAATCCCTCAAATAAATTGAATGTCGTTACTTTGTGAAAAAGAGCAACAGGTTTTATTGGGAATGCGGTCTCACGTTTAAGACAGAAGTAAAAAAAAAAGATATAAAGTCTCCTTCATATACAGTAAGGCAAAGTGTTGCAGTGGTTAACGCTGTTGCCTCACAGCCAGAGGGTTCTTTCTGCGTGGAGTTGGCATCTACTCCCATGTCTGCGTGGGTTTTATCCAGATACTCCAGCTTGCCTCCCACAGTCCAAAGACACGCAGGTTAGGTTAATCTGAGACTCTGAATTGCCTGATCGTTTGCAGGAAAATCTCCGGGAGATTCACAGCGAGCAAGGTGGCACTTTATTGCCTGAATGTTCCGGAAACATTCCTGCTGTTATGAAGGGATGCGCAAGACAATCTCCTGCTGCATTCTTCATGCGCGAATGGCAAACTCCGCGATTTTCCGGACATTTTCTTGAGGCCATGTCTGAAAACAGATTATATATCGGCCTTAAAAAACCCTCCATGGTGTATAGCTCATCTTGCGGTGGATGGAAGTCGAGCACAGAAACAAAATAAAACATACTTTAACTGTCAAAATAAAATACACCGTGCTCACGGCGGATCATATTTCCCTGCGCTACACCTTGAAAACGTCATAATGGGCGGAGACAGCCCTGAAGTCAACAGGTCAGAGGTTTTAAGCGACCAGTTCACCCCGTTGACACCATGGATGAGGAGATGCTGATTATTCAAGTCCAAAATCACCAAATCATTTATGATGGAAATAACTTGTTGGTTTGTGATTCTCTTTATAGAAACTACACCCTGTTATATCGCGCGACCATACGTGAATTCGCGAGATCTCGTGGGTCCTCGTGACGTCATGGCCGCATCGCAGCGCAACACTGTGGCGGAGGCGGTGGGGATTGGCGGACGGCGAAAAACGCAACCGACACACTGCGCCGCCGCTCCGCATCCAGTGGAAATCTGGGGTTAAGCTCACTCCCCGTCACTGAAACGCACAAAACAATTACCACATACCTCCCATACCTTCCGAAAAATTAACACAACAGAATCTAATATTTACATGATGCATTTAAAAGCAACGGGCGAACAAATTATGAACACTCATCGACATGCCAAACTTCTATAGTGACAGTATGTAGGCACACAGCTACCTCAGTGGGAGCGCGGCCTGTGTGTCTCGGTGCAGCTGGCATGAGTGGTATGGAGTTTAATTTATATGGACTCAATGAACAAATCAAACGGAATGGATTTAAGGGGTGTCAGAAAGCAGGAGCGTGGAAGGCAAGCGAGTAGCGCAAACGCGGTACAGAGTTTAATTTATTAGAGCATTCCACAAGCGGAGAGAGTACCACTGAGCGAAGAGACAGATGCGCTGAATTAGAGACGGTATAAGTGGGTGGGTCGGATATTATTGGATCTTTAAAAATGGGCGGGTCTTGTCCCGCCCAAGTTCAATGGGTCCGACGCCCATGGGTTTAGAAGAAATAGAACACATGACATGGATGCACAGCACGAAAAACAAACAATGTCTGTAGCTGTTCCAAATATACACACTTGAAGACAGGATGTATATCCCTGGTCAATGAGGAAAGAGAAGAGGTATGTCGAATTGTTGGTTTTGAAAAGTTTCTACTGGAACTGTCCCCCCTTCACTTCCAAAGCTGTTTTCAGAAATGAACTCTAGACGCAAGCGTTTTTCTTTTACAGTCTTCCACATGCCCACTCACTCCTTGTGAATTCTCCTGGAGATTTTCCTGCAGTATATTCTCACATGTGCTCACTGTGACATTTTTTCTGAAAATTTGACAAGGGGGCTGGCAGGAGAAGTTCAGCAAAATGTCCGGCTCAACGTTTGCGGTCATTTTCGCATTCTCACTCGCAGCTGAAAAGAAAAAAGTTAAGGAAAATGTTCTGACTTCCATGTATGTCTGAAAGGAGCTTACGCACTTCTGATGGGAGGAAATTGTGCTTTTACAGTAGGATTATTGAGCAAATAATAAGGTTTATTTTTTGTTAGCAGGAGTACTGCAGCTGAGGCTAAAATTAAGAGACATTTACGGGTTCGTTTTAAAAGCTAAAACAACAAACTGACATACATGCAGAAATATATCTAATTATTTGCTGACATTACCCACCATATGCCACTAGTTGGCATACCAGAACGCCAAGAGTAGCAGCAGACCAATCTCATTTCACTTTAAAAGGGTCGCTCCACTGAAATAGCAAAACATACCATATCAATATTTATCTCTGAGATTTATGAGCCCACTTAAATATAGTGCAGGTGAATCCACAGACCTTCCCGTAAATGAATGCCATCGAAACAATTTTCCTCTGAAGAAAAAACCTCAATGATAATGTGTTCGGTGGGGACAGCAGGGACACTGGAAAAGGCATTTCTCAATGAATCCCACAAATTATAATCCCTTCTGCTTCACTGTTTCAGGGTTGCGGCAGACCGAGATGCTGTATCTCAAAATCTGACCATATAAATCCAAAACGACCTATTTTGTCTACATGTGTATACATTTTGTACTGTACGCTTAATTAGCTATCAGAAATTCCTATTTGCAATCCTACCTGTGAATGTACAAATGCTTATGACTGGATTCCTTTGATATTGAAGAAAAATTCACAGGAAAGCTCTGGAAACTTGTGAGGATGTCAAGAGCATGTTTACTTTAGTGGCAACCTGGGCGTAATTTGTGATGGACATCAGAGAAATAGATTAATTAGAGAAGTGTAAGTCACACTGATTCTAAAAATATCAAATGTCTGTGTTCAGGATTGACATTTTGATGCACATTGCAGCTCAGTCTTTGCCTGCGAGCCTCCTCTTCACTAAAACCTCCAGCTTAAAACGACTGGAGGCTGACGCATGACCTGAGGGTCTGTACTTGGGTAAAAACAGTAGAATGCACCCACCACTATGAGGTTCCACATGCGAGCAGCTTCAGCCACCAGTGTAGAGACGCCGCTGCAGCCGGGCATCAGGACAATCTTGATGGGCTCGGTGTACAGAAGGTCGTACAGCAACTTGGTTGCTTCCCCTGGGTCACACTGCGGGGACAAAACGAGAAAATGAACAGATGGATGGGTGGATCAATAACAAGGAAGAGAAATGAATTGAGGTCGAAGAGATAGAGCGAAAAGGGGGGGGGGGGGGGCGAGAGACAGAAAGGGAGGAGAAAATGGAGGAGATAAGAATGTGAGAGACAGATGGTTGAGGAAAAGCGAAATACAAAATAAGGAATGGAGAGAGGGTAGATAAAGGAAAGGGAAATGACACAGAAGTAACAAGGAGTGAGAAAAAGGTCAATGCAAATGTGAAAAGAAAAGACAAGTAGGGGAAATAGAAGGGAAAGGAAAAAAACAAAACAGATGGGGTCAAGATAAAGTAAAGTAAAATGGCACAAAAATAGCAGGGAGCTGCAAACACGCAGACTTAAATGTGACAAGCAGGAGAAAGGGGGAAAAAAAGTTATATTCATATCCACACGTCCAGTGTGTATCATCAAAACACAACACCTGAGTCCACAGATCAAGATACAAAAACAGAAAGAGAGCGGGGGAAACCAACCAAGGGTGAGCTGGATGACCACAGCAGCAGCCACCATCACGAGTCCTTTCAACCCTCCAATAAAGTCATTTACAGGAAGTCTAGGTGGTGAGAGTGTGGCTGGAATGATCCATCACTGCTCTGTCCGCCAGATTACAGGCAGGCCGTCACCGCCGCGCCGTTCATCAGAGTCACAGATAAACTGGCCTGACACATCTAATGATTCAGCATGGAAGAGGAGACATGGCTCCAAAAAACACAGACAGACACGTGCACATTTAAAAAAACACCCCCACTCCAGATGAGTGTCACAAACAATCGTACTGAGGCGGATGATGGCGGCGACCAAATATGGCTCCTAATTGGGATGTTTTGTCTCAATAGCTGAATTGTCTCTTTGAGGGGGCCCGGTGATTTCTCTGAACAGGTAATCACCACTCCAGACCCAGGACTGAGTGGAATAGCCGAGCTTCATATTGATTGATGTGTTTTCCATTAGCTCTTGATTGGGTGGAATAATAGTGGTCTCATGTCATGGCAGAGAAAGTCAGGACGTATACGTGCACTTAGAAAATTAAATTTGAACCCAGTGAAAGCAGAGCCCCGACTGCTGAAGGTCCCTCACTTAAATGTCCGTATGTGGTTTTCTTTCTTTGTCCCGAACAAAGTAAGAGAACCTGCTTGAATAAGATAAAATAAGATTTCTCACACTTATTAATTGGGCCACATAAAGACATTCAGGATATATTTCTTTCAACTGTTCAACAGAGACGTCATGACCGTGATTAGTGTAGAGACTGTGGAAAACTAAGCTTGCGGCACCTGTAATGTCTAATGCATATTAAGTGCATAGAAATAATACCAAAGCTGTTTTCAGACATGCCCTGTAGAGAATGACATTTGTCCTGCCAGGCCCTAATATTTCCGGAGAATGTCAGGTTGAGCCCATGTGAGAAAACAGCGGGGAAAATCTCCAGAAAATTCACAGCGAGCAAATGGGCGTGTCAACGACGGTAAACAAAAACACTGCTCTCCGCGGAAGAATTATCGCCATGCCCTGCCTCCTGCGTGCTCTATCAGGACGCCACAGAATGGTCCGATAATTTTCCTGTCGCTGTGAATGACCCGGGCAATTTCCTGCCGCAAGGAACAACTCCGGGAACATTTTCCAGCGTTCACGTCTGAAAACAGTTTAGGAGATGAGTAAATCGAGTTCTAACCATCGGCTGAACCTATTTCCATTTCTGTATTAAGCTTTCACAGCATCCCTCTTTAGGTTTGGACTGCTCAGTGGCTTCCTACTGCGAGCGTTTCATTTGTCCTCACCTTGAGAATCACAATGTCATGTGACCTACTTGGCTCGACCAAGCAAACATTATATTTCAAACCAAGGCCATTACAGGCAGGATAACACCTGCCACCCATTAACAGCAACAAAACAAAAAAAAAAATTAAAAAAAACCACCATGAAATGCTAAATTTTTTTTTTGCTAATTATTTCCTGCACATTTTCTGGAAAGATTATTTTAAGCTTGGAGTTTGGCTTATCAACGGAGCCATGTTGACTATGCCAAAAAAATGGCAATAATTGGAGCCAAATTTGGGAAACTGAGCAGAGTCTGGGCAGAGTTAATATGAGAAAGCCATCAAGCCTTGATAATCTTCATAATGAAGATAATTCTTTAACTTTTGTTGGTGATCAGATTACTGTTTTTATCCAGAATCTTTTGGTGATTAGTTGAGCTGCACCTGAAGTGCCACTTCACTTTTTATGATCACTCAGGCTTGGTTGTTCATCTTTCACCAACAAAGCGTTTTTGATCAGCTTTCACTAGATTTGCTATTTTCTAGCTACCAAAAATCCTTATAAAACCATATTTTTGGCAAAGATACTGTATAAGAAGAAGCTACAGTAATGTTTTTTTCTATTAATGATTTGATATGTTTTACATTTACCACTAGACTTACAAAGACTCGCTCACTACCGCCTTGACCAATACAGGCTGTTTGACACCAATACTGATATAGATATTGCGACTATATAAGATAAGATAAGATAGGTAGCTATAGCCTTATTGATCCCAAGCTGGGAAATTCCAGAGTTACAGCAGCAGGTATCACACAACACACTTTACAAAATATACAATATATGCAAAAAACTAATGTAAAGATATACGAATTGCAAATAAAATACAGAAATAAGGTCTTTCTAAAACAAGACGGCCTGTCATAATATTGTGACGGGTACAGCGCACGGATGTGCGTTGATCTCTTGGCTGTCTGTCAGAGCAAAGAACCGCAACCTCTCCGGAATTCCATTAGGCATCTCACCGTCTTTCTCCCAACATGACACGTCTGTCTCTTCATGACTTACTATCAATTATAAGAAATATTCAATTAATAACAATCAATAATTAAATAAATATACATATATAAATACCAGTATGATATTTCTGTAAATTGAATTTAACAGTTTTTTCCATGATGGTCGCCACAACAAGCAGCAGAGGCATCGCTTGGAAAACTGCCTTTTACACTCTCACTGACCAACAACAAAATAAATCTGTACATGAGTCCTATTTGCTCGGCATCTAAATATTGCCCTAAGCTGATTACTTTAACTAATTGGAGGTTCCGGAGCGCATGCCTGTAAAATGACTCGCAGGGTCTCTATCTCCCTGCCCTGCTGATCACTCTCAATTCACCGGGTCACTGACTGGGAAGGCAGCGTCACAACGCTGACATTAGTAAAAGGAACAGGGAACCGCGTGCAGTGCGGTGCCGAGCAGTAGCAGGTCGTCAATCACTGCTCCGGCTGATTTCACGGTTCACTTCCTCCTGTCCGGTGTCTCTGGGTAAAATTGGCAGCTGCGGTGTTCAGCTGCCGATTTTAAACCTGCCAGGGCGGCGCGCGGCTGTTTTTTTCTTCGAAAAAAATGCCGGCTTTTCCTCTGAGTGAGGGTGATGCAGATTGACAGACGGACCTTTTTTAAAACACCGCCTTACCCGAAGGTTATTTGTGTTCTTTGTCACGGCGGCTGTCGGCTGGCTGCGCGCTGTGAGGAAAGCCTGTTGGCTTTCTGTTGTTACAGTGCTTTAACTTTACCCTGATGAGCGGTGTAATTCATTGCCTACGCTGATTATCTTTGAATCATTTAATCAATCTTTCATTACCCCTTCAACATCACAGCTTTTACTAACAGCTTGTTTGAATCTTTTTTTTTCCAAATTACTCACTGCATACAACATGCAGAAATGGGAATTTAATTAAAGTGCTTCTGACCTTGTTGATGTTAACTAAGTATTCAAACCAAGACAAGGAGCTGTTATCCGTTGACTTGTTTAGTCACTATAATGTTGCTTCATGTTCTCTAGCTGTCAGACAAAAAATTTTTGAATTGGAACAAAGCCAGCAACAGCGTTCAAATGTGACATAAACACTTATTGTGTGGGTACATCAGTGGAGAATGCAAGCATAGAGGACAAACATCACTTTTTTTTTTTAAACATGCCTTAATCATCCCACATAACAAGAAGAGAAGATGGGGCCGGGCTCTGGGCTGTATATGGCCTGCAAGACTATTCATAAATAAAAAAAGATCTCATTACAGAAATTCATGACAAGCATCGTGGCGACAGTCATGAAAAGAAAAGAAAATGCAGAATATTGCGCCTTCCGAGGAAAATGGACATTTTGGTGTTTATTTTTTGGTTGAAGTAAAAGACAACCCATGTGTGCCCGGTTAGAATCTCGAGTGTCATCGCAGCTGGAAACATGCAGCTTAAGTGGATGAGATGCAGGGACCAATGCTCTTGGATAAAGTTAAACCTCCTCCGCAATGTTTGGGAGCCAAAATAAGCAGCTTTTCAAAAGATCACATTCTGACAGAAACAATGTTTATGCCGGTGAGTTTTGGGCAAGAGAGATAATAGCTAAGAAGCGGAAACCTCATTCAGGAGGAGAATTTGTGAAGGAGCCTTTAGTAGTTGCGGCAGAGCTGCCAGCAATGGACACGGTTCAAAGAGTCAGTTTGTCTCGAAGAAGCGCCGCAAAGTGGATCACTGATATTGCACAAGATACGGGGGGAGGGGGGTTCTCCCTAGCCTTTGCTGAAACAGCAACTAGCTATCTTTCTTTGTGGGATTACTGGCGAGTTTGATACGAGGGAGAATTGCTGTCCTCAATTAGTTTGAGCAAGTGGCTAAAACCAGCAAATCATCATCATCATCATCATCCTCATCACTACCATCTGCCATCAGACGTCTCGCCAAAGAGAAGCAGTTCCAGCATTGCAGGTTAGTGTGATATATGAGTTCAATAATTAATATGGCTCTTGAAAGATGCAATAAAAACGGAAATGGCCCTTGATTGAAAGGTTCCCCCTGCCCTGCTGTATAAAATTCTACAGCTCATCATCGTTAATATCACAGCAAGCAGAGAAGAAGAAGTTTGGGATTGAATTAAGTATTTTTCAAGGAATACATTTGGCTGGATGTACCCCACCCCCCTAAAGGTTTCTTATTCCATCTATATTTCACAGTATAGTTAATGTGAAGCAGGGGGATTATTCTTCGGCACTAATGTAAAGTCGAATCGAACTGGCTTAATTTGCCAAGAACGTGTACACATTGCTGACATTGCTGGAAAAAATGAAGCAAAGACACAATAAAAGTAAAGCAAAATGGCATCCGATATTCAACACTATTTTTGAACCTTTCAATCATTCAATGTTTCTATGAGCTGATTAGAAGAAGAAAAAAAACGTTGGTATTAAAATGGGATCACAATGCTGTAAGAGGTGTGAAAACACGCAGACTCCCTGACGAGGGAGAAAAAAAAAATGGAGAGCAGAAAAACAGAGGTGTTGGCAGGTTCTGCAATAAAGGCTGAGGAATCGCTGCTTCTCTTGGAGGTCTGTCCTCTACAACCCTCTTGGGTCATCACCATTTCCCCTTTCATTCCTGGCCCTGTGCGGCTCAGGAGACGGCCTGGATCGGCGGCCCTGATGCCCTCCACGTACACATTCACATTTACTGCCACATGCACACACACACGCACACACACACACACACACACACACACACACACACACACACACACACACACACACACACACACACACACACACACACACACACACACACACACAGATAAGTGCAAATGTGTGTACACAGCTATAAAAGTACAGCCACACAGCTATATACACACACACACACACACATACACTACATGACAAAGCACCTGCGCCTTCTGTCGCTGCCCTTGGTGCTGAAATTCTCCAAGCTAATATCAGTGTCTGCGTTAAAATGTCGATGTAGGATTTTCCAATCAGTCAAACCAAGCCTGCGAGAACCTTTGACAGAAACTGAAGGTTCCCTGGGCGGGTGACGAGCAGGAGAGCACACTGGCTTGTCATAATGCACTCTGTAATTACCCTCCAGATCAGATACAATAAAAAAAAGCAGAGGGGATGAGATAGAGGGTCTGGGAGAAAACCCTACGTGTTGAATCTCGAAGCTTGTGTAGCAACATCTAATCTATCTAATTTCCGCATTAAATTATGTGCGGCACCTCACGCCAGCCGATGGACGCACACGAGAACCTGTGAATACCGGCTGTGCCACGGTGGACGGGAGACGACGGTGTCGTGGCTGCCAATTAAAATAAGGGGTGGAAGTGAGGGAAAGACCTTGTTTCACCATTTCTCTGTACTGTATCTCCACTGTCTCACTCTCTATCACTGTTAATAATTGATCAAAGTTTGCAGTCTCGGCTTTGATATATCCATGGCAACCAGCGTGCCCTGCGCGAAGAGCGTGTGCGTTTGCAGGTAATGGAAGTGTGTGCGCGCGTGCGTGCATGTGTGTGGATCTCAGAGGGCTGTAAATAGTCTGATGCTGTCGCCAGGATAGCCAGAGAAACAAGCCGTCTGCTACAACAGGGTATCTGCATCCCTTAAAAGGACAGGCTGGGATTAAGTGTTGAGCTTCATGAATATTGTATGATGTTGAACAAGCTGAGGACATCGCTTGATACTGCCAGCCATAATGGTCACAAACTGGCGCGCGTGTGTGTGTGTGTACATTGGTTCCTGTTTGCCAAAATCAGAGCTGAGCTTTGATGCGTGTCTTGTGCACGACGCTGCCGTTAAGACTTTAAAGACGCATTAAAAGTTCCCCCAGCGTGATAACAAAAATCAAGTCGAGAGAGTCTGCTGCATAATTACACTTCTCCAGCCTTGATGTCAAACTGCAAGCAAACAAAGGGCCAGTCACACCCTCGTCTTAATCTCACGGTTAAACAAAGCGATGTGCTTATAAGGTGATCCGCTCTCTCATCAAACAATTCGCAATAAGCGGAGGCAAATATCATAGCTAATTAATCCCTTTTCTTATAATTGCTTTTCTCCTCTCTCACTTCTCTCTCGCAGGGTAATGTCCTCATTACTATTCCAGCCAGGTGAAAAACATTTTGCAAAAACCTCTTTCCAAACACATTGTGCCCCGAGCAGGAGCAATACCCCCCCCCCCCCCCACTTAATTCGAGGAATTAACCAGACACTCAGACAATGTCATACCAGCCACTTTGAGCTGCTCTAGTCAAAAGGATCCGCATCTATTCCTCGAGCCGGAGGCGCCTGTGACTCCTGGAGCAAGAGCACTGATGTTTTCCAATCCCTATCAAATCTGTTCCTGAAATTGCTTTATCTTTATGTTCACGGCGGCTACGTCTGCAGCTGCCATTACTACACTGGTAATCAGTGGATATGCACGCACGCACGCACACACAAAACACACACATATTTTAATCTGTTAAGCATTTGATTTCACAGAACAAGGTTTATGCATAACAGTGTGTGAATATATATATATATACATATATATATATATATACATATATGCATGCACTGTACTGTCAGCTCTGCATACATGCAGCGTATGAATTTGCACACATCTTTTCACAGAGCTGAGACCGTATTTGTTTCTGTGGTTTGCTTCAAGAGCAACTGTGTTGCCATGCCAACTCACCCGCTCTCTCTCTCTCTCTCACACACACACACACACACAGACAAACACATAAACACACTGTCTGCCTGCTATTCTGTTTAACAGGATTCCAATGCAGAGCCATGTACACCAATCAGAATAAAGCTCGTAGCAAATTTTCTATCCAGTCCCAGTACAGTTAACTGTTTGCTGCCTCTAGCCCTCTCTCTCTCTCTCTCTATCTATCTCTCCCTCCTTCTCCCTCTCTCTCTCCAGGCATCTGTCCTGCAGCATGATTGATAACGTCCCTCATGAGAGAAGACAGAGGGGATATCCAGTAATTGTTTTCATGTGTCTCCACTCATCCCAATGTTGAGACATGCAGCAACAAGGCACAAATATAACACTACTTTTTTATCTTAAACCCAAAAGATAAATATTGCGCTCTTTGATTAAAGTCTATCGTGGGTGGTAAACCGGGGGCAACAGGGGGGGAAATGAAACCAGCTGGGGGGGCGGAAATTGGATTGAAATTGGATTTATAGTGGTTGATAATGCTGCATTTTGAAATACCACCACGATTAATGATTGATGAGCAACATGCAGGAGGCGTGTTTGTTCACTCAGCAACAACAACAAAAATCACAGCCCTGATCACAGCCTTTGTTGAGGCAGAGTGAGGACTCACTCAGGAAAAATAACAGGTGTTTCTAAAAAAAATTAAAAACAAATCAAATAAATAGGCTTCCTGCGCTGATGCTATTGGCAGACTAAAATTAAATATATCTGCCATGACTCCAGAGAAGAGCAAGGTAATAAAAAGAAGAATGCATGTGTTGATTGCAGAGGAAACCATTAAACACAAGAGTGATGAATAAATGACAGCTTCAAACGCACACGTTACTCCTCGTGATGAACGCCCATCATTACGTTCCTCACTGACTTGACACTGCACATCACTCGAGGCGCTCACCTCCTCCTCCGACTCTCTCCCCTCCGCATGCACAGCACTCACCATGCTGTCGTAGTGGATGAGCTCCAGCTCATAGTCGGGCAGGATGTCGCTCCTGTTGTTCACCAGGTCCAGGGCCATCTGAGCGGAGGGCATGCACGCCTGGCCGCCCGGCCAGCCGCCGCTCATGGGGAACAGGGCTCCGATGTACAGCTTCTTCTTGCCTGCGGACGGCCGTGGCCAGAGGAGGAGAAGGACGATGAGTGACGTCCGGAGGAGCGACGTCGCCCGCGGGGGACCTGTGCGCATCGCCGGCATGGTTCAAGGTGAGCGAGGGAGCGAGTTGGCCCCGGTGCCGCGGCGGAGTCAAGCGGCGCAAAAAAAAAAAGGGGTTGTTGCTTTTTTAATTGGGCAACTTGATTTGAAGGGAAATCAACACCTGTCCGACTCCTTGGAAGAAGAAGAAAAAACGCGAAATAGTTTGGATGCTATGTCGAGCCGGGCAGATGGCGCAAACGACATGCGTCGACTTTCAATTGCAAGCGTTTAAAGAATTCAGCCCGCGTAAACATCCGGCATATTGCGAGGTTTAATTATACATGAATTTTGGGGAGAAAGTCGAACACAGCTCAGTGTAGTCTCCACTTCGCGGAGGACGCGGTGCCGCTCGTCTCTCTCGTCGGTCAACTTTCAGACGAGCCCTCGGTCCCGCACTCCATCACGCGTCTCCGCGCAGCGGACGCGCATCGCTCTCTGCTCGCGGAGAAAATCGATCGCGGCCACTGGACATCGCATCCCTCTCTGCTCGCGATTTTCATGCGAGGACACGAGGGCGACGTGCCAATTCGACGCCGCGGCAAATGAGCGTGGATCGGAAGCTGCAGCCGAAAGAGAAAATAGAAAAACCAAACCAAAACGAGAGGATCATGAACGGAGAGCCGAAGCGGAATCGGAAATAGCAGTGTCCTCCTCCGCGTTTTAACGCAGCCGTATTCCAACAGTCAGATATGAAAACCATTCGCCGCGGAGGGAAAAAAAAAACAGGCGCGCCAGAGCTCTGCGACTGATCCACTGCAGCACCGCCTGCCTCTCTCTCTCTTTGTGTGTGTGTGTGTGAGAGAGAGAGAAGGAGAAGGAGAGAGAGAGAGGAGGAGAGAGAGAGAGAGAGAAGGAGAGAGAGAGAGAGAGAGAGAGAGAGATGAGTGGTTGGGAGGGGGCTCTGTGCAAAATGTCCTCAAAGATTTTCTAATGAGTTACACGCTGAGCTCAACTTAAACATTACATCCTCTCCGCTCGAGCCCCACTCAACCCCCCCCCCCCCTCCTCACACACACACACACACACTGTCGGCTGGCGTGTATCCATAATCAATTTCTGATCAGCGGCATCAATACATGAGGGTGCACAGCACGGGGTTAAAGGCCACAGTCTAAAAAAAGACTATTTAATATGCAGAGAGTCGGATTTGTTCTCTCCCAGCATGGATTTATCTGCGCGTCGGTGCGGGGGCTCAACTTGATTGCACAACAATCAATAGTGAAAACTTTTTCTGATATTGATTAATATCACGTCGTGGTGGCTGCACGCCACAAATTATTTGATTGGTTTTTAATTGAAAAAGAATTGCAACTGGGCTGTATTCTATTTGAAAATGTGTTTATATTTTTTCTAGAAGATTACATAAAATTAACGCTGGAGTTTTAATGACTGCATTTTCAATGTGTAGTTAGATGTAGGGGCTGCAGCTAGACTTTGTTTTTTTTAGTAAACAAATGTCAGGCCCATTATGTTTTCAATTAATGTATTATTAAATTAGCCTTTTAAATGTCAGCAAAAAATAATGAATCATCACCATTTACTAAACGCCCAAGGTGATGTTTTACTTAAAATTGCTTGTTTTGTTGAAACAATGCTGCAAGATAGTTTAGACATAAAACAAAGAAAAACCTAATAATGTTTTACAATAAATATATATTATGTTTGAGGTTTAAAAAAAATACCTTAAACGATTAGCCACTTTTCAGAAAAGTCAGTAGCCAAATGAGATCCGATCAAATTGATTGCGTTGCCGTCACTGCACACAACGACATGGGAGTTTAGCTTCTAACCAGCAAAACAAAACCAGTGGGGTGTTATAATGAGAAGCAATGCAACACAGTGACAGAATGAATGAATCTTATAAATGTATAGTAGTTTGTGCTAGTAATATACGGTACCAGGCAAAGCTGATCTGTCACAAACCAGAGTACTGGACAAAGCTGAACTCTTATCTGATGGTGGCACGAGAATAAAATCCACCCCGCGGGTTACATTTCACAAGTGTTCCCAGTCCGCCAGAAAACTTGCCAGTCCAATCACAACCGATTGTCTGATAATGGGCGGGATTATACCGTGACGTGGAGAGGAGCGACTTTTGTGAACAACCAAGATGGCTGCCGCTGATGAACGAGCATTTGACTAAAAGTACCAGATATTTTCAAATTTCTCCCACAAAATACGACAACGCTCGTTCACAGACATTGTGGAATCATCACCACAGACATCTCCTCTCTGCTATGGGCTGTTGACATTTTCGCCGTCGCTCAACAGGCGTCACGTGATTCGTCTGCGTCCGTTGGTAACGCCTCTTGGAAATCGTAAATGAACCGAGAGTTCCCAGACTAATACGCATTTGAGTGTTAGTTTGGCTATGCCAGGCTTACATTACACTAAAAACAAGGGGGAGTTAGCAGCGGTAATCATCTTGGAAAACCACGATTGTGTTCACAAAATTTGATGCCGATGTGTACATTAATCGTCCAGATATTTAAGTCCGGACCAAGAAGCTGACAAATCAACAGCACTGTCCCATCCATTATCTATAACGTGTTATCCTTTTGAAGCATCGCATGGGGGCTGGAGCCAATTCCAGCTGACGCACGGGGGCGAGAGGCGGGGGTAAAACCCCCAGACAGTCCATCACTGAGCTGACATACAGAGGCAGAGAACCACCCACGCTCACATTCACACCTATGGACAAATTAGACTCTCCAATTAACCTAGGCTTGCGTGTCTCTGGACCTTGGGAGGAAGCTGGAGAAGAACCCACGCAGGCACCGGGAGAACATACCAACTCCACGCAGATACATTCTCGCTGTTAGGCGACAGCGTTAAACCACTGCACCACCGCCGGCGCAAACTGCAAAACATTCAAATTGGAAGAAAATGACAAAAGGACATGTTTAAATTTCAACCAAACGCAGTTGAAAAAATGCCTCGATGCTGTTTTAACCCGCGAACGCGTCACTGCGCTGTACCAACCGCACGGGGCAGCTCGGCTCCGTTACCTCCTCGGCTAATCCAAGGGCCGTTTCATTCTCTACCCTCGTCTCCAGAGCCAAGACTATGAAAGAAGCTGCTTTGAGAAATCAGCTAAAAAAAAACTGTTGCGGCTGGTTTCAATCGTGGCGGATTTTATTTGCCTTCATCTCAATGTGCGAAAATGGCACAGACAGTGATGTAGTGAGACTCATGGACTCTCTGCACACCTGCTGTCTGAGCCCTCTGTTCACCCCGCAGTCCCTCTCTGTGTCGCTGGCACACAAAGACACACATCCACCGCACACGCATGCTCACACCGTGAATATGCGCATACATCGACACCTACACCCGTATTAATCGGGGCACGATGGCCTTTCAGATTTTAAAACTGATTGATCATACGGCTGCGTTTCATTGGTGGCCTTCTCTAAAATTGAAATCACATCATTGGCCAGCGTCATTTGATGTCGCGCAGTCCGTCGAGAAACACTTCAACTAAAGTTGTCATTGCAGACTATGTCGATTATCGACTGCGCTTTCTTTCAATTTCGTGCTTGTGTATTTTGCAGAGTTCTAATTGCAAATGTAATATTGGTGGGAGAGTTCCCCTTTGAAAATTAGTTATTGCAGAGGTTGAGAAGGAGAGGATTATTGCTCCAGTCCAAATTAAAATCCCTCAGTAGTTAGGCGATGCAATATGACTATTACAAACCATAACCCTGGTTCATTACCCAAATCTCATCATCTGGACATCTCCATGTAGCGCAGAGCCATTCAAATGCAGCCACTAACAAGCCCTCGCAGACCGAGGTGAGAGCGGTGATCATCTGCTGATATTTGCCTTCCACTTCCACCTCCTCATCCTCGCTGCCACCGCATGACCCATCCAACGCATTATCAATTATTCAGCTGTGAACTTTATCGGCCACATTGAGACATTAGCTCCCGCGCAGCATGAAAAAGATGCAACGGAGACATGGGCGTTGTAACGTGTTGCCAGGCCGCTTTAACGAGGGCCTCGTACTTTATATTAGTTTCTGCTGTTTGCACACTGGGCATCCTTCACGATAATGGCCCGATTTCCTCCTGGCAGAGGCGATAGTGGGGAAAATACCGTCTTCAGTGTTACCTTTTTAACACAATTGCCAGATTACATTGTCCTCCACCTGCAGAGCGCGTTTTATTCAGGGAGCAATCCGAATCCGTTGTGAAAGTGCCCTGGCAAAAAATATATATTGTGTAAAAACAATCAGACGGCTGCAATTCCCAAGATGGCTGCTGTTTTGTCGACATTAAGGTTTTCCCACAGTGCTGACAGCAGTGTCTTTGTCCCAGAGATCAGATTTTGGTATTTCAAAATCCATTCTCTTTGGATGAATAACGTTTCCCTGTTGCACCAGATAGTCTGGGTGGAAACTCAGGCCGCATCTACACATTGAAAGGACAGTATTTGTTGTCTGATATTGGTAAAACGATTTATCCTCGGTAGCAGAAACATTGGCCCGGTATGCTACAATAATACAGTTTGTAAAAGCACCAACAGTGTTAGATACAGTGTAATCATTACATAATTTGTCCTGGAGCGGTACACTACACACTGCCTTGTTTCCAATACCCTGCAGAAGCTCGGTTATTAGAATAATACATCATGCCTGAGTATGAGAGTGGAATAGAGTGAGTATAACTTTGGAGGGAAACAAATTAATATCTTCTTCTAACTCACCTTAACTTTTTGGGGGGAAACTGAACCTACTTACGACTAGCTGAAGTCGTACTCATGAACAGTTTGTCTGGCTGCAAGTTTCGACGTCCTGTTATGCTGTACAGATAATAAGGCATCTTTTCAAGGATAACGGCAGTTTATTTTCATTATTTACGACCGTGAGTCTAAAACCAATAACTACGAAGTCTGTTCTAGCTCTTTGCTCTGGGCCACAGACCACCACTGTTGTCTAAAGACTATTAAAAACCCATCAGTGAGCCTACGTGCGCCTTGATTACAGGGAACATGGGCATCGTGGTATGTTTTGAGTGGGTCCCACATCCACCTCCAAACTGCTGTAAATACTCCCTGACTGTGTATTCATTCGCCACTGAAAATAGAAAAACTGATTTTTATTTAAACTTTATTCAATAACAAAACGAACCAACTTTATTGTTTGAGCAGCATTTGCTAATAACTAATATAATATAATTACTTACTGAAAGTGGAAGTAGACAACTTTTTGGCTTAAACTTGTCATTATTATGTTAAATGTTAAAAACAGTGTATGACGATAGAAAAACGACACCATCCACACTTATATTATGGTCCCCTACATCAAGTCTTGTTTTCACGATGTTATTCACTTGGCCCGACTCTTTTCGCAGAGAAATGACAATTCGATTTACGCCACTATTGCATATAAGCAAAACAAGGAAGTGAATAGCGTTCTCTCAGTATCTATCCCCAGTGGTGGAAATGGCAGACGATGGAGCAGCCCAAATTGACGAGAACAACTCAACCTTGCAAGAGAAAAATCATCCTATTGATGAAGGAACAAAAGCAGGCGAAGAGGGAGAGACAGAAAAATGAAGGAGCTTCAGTGCACGTACTTCTTTCTTCTCCTCCGTTATCTCCAAAGTGGTGTTGACAAGGGTTAGGGTTAGGGTTATGGTTGTTGGAATTGAAAATAAAAACAATAATGTAGGCTACGAAACTGAAAGGAATAGGTTGTCACATTGTGGCTGTTTGTGATTCTGTCCACTCATATCTATCCACATGACCACTGTGTGGCATCAGATGTAAATGCTTCATAGGCAACTGTAACTTACATGATGATGTGCGTCTCTTTCTGGGTCACATTCATACTCGGATTGAATTGTCTACGTTCGTGCATGGCACGTCATGTTAAATATAGAATTGTGGGGCGTCTATACCTCCTCTCCTTTTGCACAGTAAAGTCCAGTGTACCCTATGCTAAAGGACATAGGAAAGGAAGCACTGAAGCACCTTTACTAAGCATTTAAAGATTCCGAGAAGTTCTTATCATGGCTGCCGATGAAATACTTCCGGGTCATTTCAGGATTTAGGAAACTTCCTAAGCAAATTTGACAATTTTACCGCACCCCAGATGTAGGAGCTGGGGTTGGGTCTGACTGAGAGCTCGTCCACTGGGCGCCCACCAGATTGGACGATACTAGCTGTCAATCACGCTGCATCCACGCTCCAATGTATACAGTGCTATTTTACTCTAAATTAGACCATAATTTACAAAATGAACATCGTGCTGTATTGAAGACTTGAAACTAGCGATTGAACCATAAACTCCTCAGGAAAATGTTTACTGACGTTATAAATCAAGTGAGAAGTCGAGTCATTTTCTCACAGACTTCTATAGAAACAGACTTCTTTTTATAAACCCATGAGTCGCCCTCTGCTGGTGACTCTAGAGAATACAGGCTTTAGGCACTTCCGCATTGGCTTCATTTTCCAAGAGGGCCTGGCTGCAGACCGCTGGAGCTGTGGCGCTCCACAGTAAACACGTGACCTCCACTTTGCTCCCGTTATCCAAATATTTTTTTCTTATTATCTGTCTAATTAGTTCAGTTGTTAAGACAAACTTTTGTAAACATGATGATGGTTTGGCATGCTTATTTGTTGTATTGTAATTTGATCCCTATATTGGTTCATTCACACTGTTATTTGTATAAAATGCATGATTTGTAAGTCACTTTGGATCTTACAACCCGTGACTCTGCGTGTGTGTTGGTTGCTTTTGGCAAGGTCACACAAAAAAAGGCGTAGTCCCTCAGAAGTGCGCAAATAATGTACTGAAACTTATTGACATTTGTTATATGTTTGCTTGTTTTAGTTCAACCCGATTACCGACAACTTCACCGATAGGTGAGTTGCAGCTTGCAAATCGCTAAAAAGAAACCACCAACTGGTATGGAGTGTGGATCAACATAGCTATCATTTACTATATAAATATAAGAATAAAAACTAAACAAAAAACATCTCATATCTACTCAAATACATTAGTTTGTCGAAAATAATGAAAGGATTTCGTAACACTCATTTGAGTTCTTTTGTAGAATTAAAACGAAAATCAACCCAACTACTTCCTTATTGTAGTGTGGAGGTCCCGTGTGTCCGGTCTACCGTGGAGCTCCACAGCTCCAGCGGTCTGCAGCCAGACCCTTCTCTAATTTTCCGGACCCGGTGACTACTTCCATTTTCATTATACAATCTACTGTTGCCTCTTTAAAAAGGAAAACTACATTTGTTGACGATTTTTTCCCAAAAAATGGTGCAGGGTAACAATTATCTGCACAAAGAGATGAAACCTCGCTTCAATGCCTTTGAGAATGGAAGCGGCAGTCTCCTGCATGGACGGTCCCACTTGTTACATCCTGGTAGTTGGTTTCTGATTCGTTTGTATTTATTGTGTTTCTGCTGATTTGTGAAACTGTATGAGAAAACAGATAAACTAGAGCGCTACTAGATCCTACTGCGCGTGTACACACACACACACACACACTCAAACACACACAGGGTAGAGCAGACACAGACAGGAGCAGGGTATTAACCTTTCTCCCACTGAGGAGGAAGTAAGTAGGTGGTAATGGCACATGGAGTGGAGAGAGGGGGAGAGAGCAGAACCAGAAGGAGGTCAGTATTGAGAAAAGTGGATGGAAATGTTCTATTTGCGGAAACAGTCTTCTCTGTTGCTTTGTTAATTATGTGTTTGTCAAGTCTGTCCGTGACATTTGGAAAGTTTTTTGTCAGCAACTTATGGGATTACTTACATAAAACTATGTAAGTAATATATATATACATCGAGTTCAGCACTGCATACCGCGTCGGCACAGACAAAGTGTTCATGAACACTTCATCTGTGATGAGGAGTGTTTGTTTCATGAAAGGCTCGAGCGCAGGTCTACTGTATGTCTAATTCATTAAAGTGATACTGTTATTAGCCTTTTCCAAGGATTGTAGTCTGTGTATGATTCAATATCTGGCCAATTCCTAATGCGGTGACATAACCATGCAAGAGGCACAGCCACCCTGCAACAGTAACAAATGCATTCATCACCCCTGTCAGGGATCGGATAAAATGGCTGCACCAGTCGATGTTTTGACCCTTTATTTTTCCCGGCGAAGGCTGACAAAGCACATTAAGTTCATTTTCACAAATGACCCACCACAAACTCACGCACTTTTACCCATCACAGCAACAGAAATGCACTGCTCTAGTGCCACTACGTGTAGGATAATGGGGTAGGTGAACGGAATATTTTATACCGGACTATATTTATACCTGCATGGTTACAAACCCACACCTAGTTTTATGCTCTACTTATATAAAAACCCTCTTAGTTTTTTGAGGGAAGGAGCCTATCAAAAACTAATTAGCCTTAAATTCAAAGGAAAACACGATTTTCATTAAAAGAACTAAATGAATAAAAGGCATTAGTTTAGATGCATACCAGCAATGATTCTTAAGAGTAAATTAAATAATATCCTCTTTCTTTGATTCATAAGTTTTGCTCATAGGTAAGAAAAAAAAATTATAATGTTTCTCGTGTAATGTCTTTTAGGAATTCTGGGCAAAATGCTGTCAGCTCTTTGTAATATTAGATATGAAAACTAATTCCTTGAACTTGTTTTAACTGAGTTTACAGCTTCAAATAAACAATTTAAGAGGCAAAACTTTTTCATAGAAGAAGTTTCCTTTTCCCCACCGGGTCAGATCGTTCCAGTGGTTGTGGTGATTTAATCCCTTCATCTGCAACACAACCACTTTTCAGTGCTTTAGGCTTTTTAGACTTTGGCTGCACCAAACGGAGACACGCCCGAGTTCATCCACTTTCTCAAAGACCACTGCTGCCCCCTGTGGCGACGACGCCCACTGCAGCTGCAGCACAGTATTGCACAACCTCACAAAAAGCCTAATTCACTTTTGATTTGATTTGTTTGGATAGTTACATTCAGGTACATCACAGTTAGCTACAGGGCCAGACAGTTTTACTGAACAAAAAAAAAGATGAAGATGAACTCCACCTCATGCATTAAATACTGGTTTCAAGGCTGCAGTTTTTGTTATAATAATTATCAGACTGTCTAATATTTCTGGATGGGTAATTACAATTTCTTTTTTCTTTTTTACAGTAAGTAAGATAACTTTGTGTTTGACATCTTTTATTTTTGGTAGCCTTGTTAAGAAGACGCATTCCACCCCAGCATTTGTGTACGCTGAGGGTTGGTTAGTAATGGATTACATGTAATTAGGATGGCAACTAACGATTATTTTCATGAAACATGATGGTGGTGTTTCCCAAACCCCAAGATGTTTTATTGTCTCCACAAACCAAATATTCAGTTTACTGTCACAGAGGAGCAAAGAAATCAGACAATATTCACATTTAAGAAGATGAAATCAGAGAACTTTTTACCCATAAAAACTATTTGAACCAATTAATCGATTATCAGAATATTTGGCGATTAATTTAGTAATCTAGATTACGTAATCAAATTACAAAAATATAAATCAGATTACATTTGAAATAATGTGTGATTAGATTATATTTACATTGTCAAGATCTCAAGGATTACCTGATTACATTTTGATTATGTCTTTAAAGTATGGCAATTTTAAAATCATTAATATATATAACATCAGTCAACAGTATATTACTGGGTTTTGAAATGCTGAATATGCTAAATGCATTTTATTAAGTAATCCAAAAGATTTCAGATTAGATCACATTATTTTTGTAATCCAATGGATTAAATAACCGATTACAAAAATTACCATGTAATATGTCATCAGTAACTGACCACATTTCAAGGTAATCTGACCCAACCCTGCGTATGCTACTGTCACAAACAGTAGCATACGCAGGGTTGGGTCAGACAAGAGGCCAGACGTGGTCTGTCCACAACACCGTAAATAACAAAACAAACTAACTATTGTGGTTCAGTAGCATTCGGATAAAAGATATCATTTATAGAAAGAGCATGATAATAAGAATGAAAACCTTCCTACCTGTGTAGTTTCTGTCATCTTTGGCAGGTAAATGGGAAAACGTGGGAGAAAGAACAGTCAATTAAAACCACAGTTCAGGTGGAAACAGAACAATTAACTACTTATTCTACTCCTACTAGCATTTGAAAATATTTTAATTTAATTCTTTCTTCAAATCAAATGTTTTATTTATCCCAAATTTTGGCCCATAACTGTGTACATTAACAACCAATATAAAATAAGATGCAATAATTAAGACAAAATTAAAAAAAAAAAACAATAGAGCAGCAATAAAACCCTCCGTCCCAAAATCAAAATCAAATCTTCAATTTTTTTACAGACGCAGAAACCCACAAATTATTATCACACTCCATAACTCCAATCACGCGAGCAGTGGACAACTCCAAGTGAATCACATGAAGTACTGTGAGAATCCAGATGTTCCCTGAGAGCTCATCTGGATGTTGCCACCTCAAATTGGCACCAACTTCATGGCTGCAGTGACGCCAGCAGCAAGAGCCAGTCTTTTCTTAAAGGCTGTGATTTGGTGCAGTAAGGCTTTAAAAATTCAAACCGTCTCCCTCCACTAGATGGCAGCGACACATCAATGTAGTCCAATGCCGAGCAGTGATGCCTGAGAGGAGAAGGCCCCTCACTGTGGTTGTTATGTAATCCTATATTTCACAGCCTTACAGTGAGAATAGACAGAAAAAAAGCTGTATATGTATTACAGTTACATAGTGTCGATACAAAATAAACTCTAATATCTTGAGAGATGTGACCTGTACATGAGTACAGTTCAAATATTTATATAGACTTATATGAGTAAACAATGCATTTTTTTTTTTAAATCACTTTTTTCAGGAATTATAAAATAAGTAGCCTACTTTCAGACACCCAAACCAACTGTGCTGATAATTCCTTCTTTCATCCTTTTTAATACTTCCATTCCCATAGCACTTTTACTGGTTACCATGCCAACCCCTCTGTACCCAGATGGCAACCTCATTTCCTTCAGTTCTTTGTTTTGTCTGTGTCTTTTTCCATCAATCCTCTTTTATTTGCTCTAATTTGGACAAATCTCCAAAAGTAGACATGCCGACTTGTGACTGATGACGCTGGGATGCCAGCGACATCACACACATCGGAGTTACTTGTCCTCTTGTGCGGTTTGATGTACAGGGCATTCGATTTTTTTTCTCCCTGTATCCATCACTGGTTTCAGCTGCCATTTTTTTTCTCCCTGTATCCATCACTGGTTTTCAGCTACTCTGATTGGCTGGATCATTTATTGCCTAGCAACCGTGCTCCACCACTGGGAGAACAGGTGTTTTGTAATCATCTGCCATCTTTAAAAATCTTGTGCTTCCATTTTTGTGAGGCAGATTGCCAGCCATGCCCGTGTGACACGGTACTGGATGTGTTTTGTTTATCTGATTACATTTATGCCAAAAAAGAAAAAAATAATCTGGGGCTGCATCTAACAGCTGTGTATTATTCTTCTCAATATTGTTTTTGACTATAAAATATCAGAAAACAATAAATATCTATATTTCAAAAGATGCCAAGGGGATGTCATTAAAGATTGAATTCCATATCATATATGACAAAAAACAGCATTCGATTATCACATTTGAGAGACCAGAACCAGAGATTGATCAATACGTTTGCTTGAAAAACTGAATCAAAATAGTTACATATTGATTGTCAGTTGATTTATATTGGCTAATCATTTTAGCTGTAAGAATTACAGTAACATTTATAAGATAATGTTTTACTTGAAATCCTCCTACTGTCTAGTTATGACCAAAACATAAACATTTAAGATAATTTTTTTAACACAGCGTAAAAAGCAGCATCGGCCCCTATTCCTACCATAACTGGCAGCTAAATGTAAGCTGTCATTCGGTCACATTGTGGCAGAGACACTCACAGAGGCAGGTGGGCTTGGGCGCGTCCCACTTCCCCAGTTTAGTGCAGTGGCTGATGTTTCTGCCCTCCAGGATGAAGCCAGCGTGGCAGCTGTAATGGAGCACCGTGCCTTCCACTGGCGGCCCAGGGGGCTTCGCCATCACCCGGCCGTTCTCCAGCGACGTC
Organism: Scophthalmus maximus; assembly: GCF_022379125.1. Taxonomy (NCBI): domain Eukaryota; kingdom Metazoa; phylum Chordata; class Actinopteri; order Pleuronectiformes; family Scophthalmidae; genus Scophthalmus; species Scophthalmus maximus. The sequence continues at coordinate 18,217,124 of NC_061515.1, read as the reverse complement.
CACACTCTCGCGCACAGCAGCACTGGAAACCAAAAGGAGCCCATGAGTTGGGGGGGGAGACAGAGAGAGTAAAAGGAAAGATGCATAACTGGGGGAATGGAGTTGTAGTTGAGGCAAATACGTTTTGGCAGGAGAAAGGATGTTTTTTTTAATTGGCTGAAGGTTCTGTGAATTTGGCAGAAGGGCCAGCAATGAGCTATAAATAACCCACTTTAAAGAACAGTTTATTGTTTGTATTTTTGGCCACTTGGGGGCAGTGTAACACATACAACTTTTCTTCTTTCTTTTTTTTTAAACACCACATTATAAAGTTGATACAGTGAACATGTTAGCAAACAATTGTCTGTTTTTCACATCCAGCAGCCACGGAGCAACCTAAGCCTTTATTTGCAGTCATTTCTTCTTCCCACCTAATGAATGTACGTCCAATAATAACTCTATTTTTGGTTGCTAACCCACACCTGAGGGAAATACATCCGGCTCTATAACTGCTGCACGCCCCACTGTGCTCAGCAACTAGTCACTAAGTTTGCCTGTCTGTCGTTTAGTGTTGCACAGAGGGTGTGCAGGTTTCTTTCCACCTTTGCATGCGGCAAAGGATGTGGCTCAGGAGCAAGTTTCATCAAACACTGGTCTGTTAGCTACCGTTTTGAAGCCTCCAGAAGTTTTGTTTGTCCAGAAGTAACCATATTTGGGGGGGGGGACTAAGAGCTCGATGAAACCTTCAACCTGCACCGATTGGACGGTACCAGATGTCATTCACACAGTATCTATACCCCAATTGCATAACATGCTTTATCGTCTATTTCACTCTAAATGGAAAGCAAAATTTACTAAATGAATTCATGATGTATTGAAGAAGTCTTGAAACTAGGGATTGAACCATAAACTCCTCAGAAAAAAAATGCTTACTGATGTTATGAATCAAGTGAGAAGTAAAGTCATATTCGAATAGACTGCAGAGTCTATTCGAATATGAGCAGGTCAGTGGTTCGAATCCCGGTTCCTCTGCTCTGCGTGCTGAAGTGTCCTTAGGCAAAACGCTGAATCCCATGTCGCCCCTGCAGGCTGTGTAGGCGGCTTGTGAATGCCATGCGTGAGTGACAGACGGACAAAGTGCTACATATAGATTCGCTGTGAGAATGTGTGTGTGTGTGTGTTAGTGTGTGTGCATGTAAACTGTACTGTAAAGCGCTTCAAGTGATCGTTAAGACCAGAGAAGCCCTGTGTAAACGACTCGTGCAGCGGCTGTGGCTCAGGAGGTAGAGCCGGTCGTCCACCAACCCGAACGTCCAGCGGTTCGATCCCAGCTTCACCCAGGCCGCATGCGGATGTGTTCTTGGGCAAGACACTTAACCCTAAATTGCCTCTGGCGGCTCTTCCGGCAGTGTATGAATGTGTATAACTGTGACAGAAAGAGCCCGATAAACAGCAGCGCTGTATGAACAAAAGCTCTGTATATATACATTTAACGTACAAAGTTAGTGGCTGTAAAAACCAAAACAAAGAGCTGAAAGACAGAAGGTGATGATTTCATTTTGTATGAATGACCCCTTTAAATTACACATTGGCATTTGACCCACGCATAGCTAATATTAAATGAAATTTACTTTTATAGCTTGAATCAGAGTTTAAAAATATATATATATATATATATATATGTATATCCCATTTCAGCAGGATTAATAACAGTGGAGTTTAAAAAAACTTGAAAAGCAAGAAGCCTTTGTTTTAAACCAATGCCTAATGCAAATGAGATTTGCCCATTAGAAATATTTGCACATGTTAATGCACCATTTTCAGGTATCGCATATACCTAGTGGACACATCTATACATTTTCCTGCTCATAAATTTAACTAAAATACAGTAAAGACACAGTTTGACAGGAGCCTTAACTACCCAAGGAACCATTTGTGTAAATAACTGATTGCAGAGCTTTGTCTCCCTGGTTTGATTTCTTGACAAAATGGCAGAGCTCTTGAATATAATTATGCTTAGCTGCCGAGTTTTGTTGAATCTTCCTTCCAGCATATGAGCACATACAACTCCAATCTCCAGCCTGCACGCTTACATAAGCCAGAGACAACACAAAAAAAATCCTGCATTGGAGAAACTCTGGGGAAATCTAAATTCCACTGATGTTAAATAGGGACTGAAAGAACAAAAAAACAAGAGATATACCAGGGTTTTTGATTAGATCACTGGTCTTATTCTCAGTATTTGCAGAGGCAGTGTCGATGTGATCGGAGTACAAATTACATCCAGGCTTCACCGGCCAACAAGAACATTTTGACTTGCAGACCAAAATACTCAGTTAGACCACGTAGAAGTAATAGAACAATCTTAAATACTTTAAAGGAAAAGAATAAAATTACATATAACAAATTTGACGTATGAAAGCTGAGCAAACTTGCCCCTTAATCCTTTAACCATAATGTCAATGTAAGGTCTCTAATGATGGATAACAACTAAACAAAACCATGTACGTTTACAAGCTCTAGTTGTTGGCATACAAGTATTTGCCAATGTTTCAAACTAAATTACTAACAGTATAATGCCAGCTCAAAGGTCCACTCACTTGTTTTTTTCTAAGCTTTAAACTACATCTCAAGCTCTTCATCGACTCACATGAAAACAAGCGTCTCTGTATGCGGGGGAGATGGTAACCCCTCGTCTCTGTTCGAGGACGGCCTTTGGTGTGCGATGATTATACTTGTACCATCAGTGAAACCACAGTCAGGTCAGGTGTTCAACTTTGTCCCCAAAACTACAAATGAATGAAACTCCTCCATCATTTTTTGGTTTAAAAGAATTCATCATGTGAGCTGTTGTCGTAGGCTACAGGCAATTCCCAGGGTGAGGTCGAATTGTCCTTCCTATCTACTATTCCCTTCTACAATTCCCTGACCTCAGTGGAAAACGTCATGAGGTCAAAGGTGTAAAGGAGAACTGATAGGACTTCGGAAAAGCAGACAGCGCTGCCCAGAGAATCCAACTCAGCTTTCATTAAACTACGTCATCAAGCGACTGCTGATGTTATTGACGTGCGTCTGTCGTGGTGAAATGGTGAGATGGACTACAAAAAACACAGCAGCTCTATCAATCATTTTTGTGTGTTTTACCACTGTGTGACATCAGATGTAAATGCTTCATATGTAACAGTAACTTACATGATGACGTGCGTCACTTCTGGGTCATATTCATACTCTTCTTCTTCTTCTACTTTTCCTTCGGATTGAATCGTTTACGTTTGTGCATGGAGCGTCACGTTAAATATTGCTGCCGCAATGAATTGTGGGGCTCCTATTTCTCCTTTCCTTTCACATAGGAAGGTCCAGTGTACCCTATGCTAAAGGAGATAGGAAAGGAGCATTGAAGCTCATTTCCTATGCATTTAGAGAATCCAAACAGCTCTATATTAATATACCACTTCTAGTCTTATTGACCAATCAAAGCGTTTTACAGGACGAGTCACATTCACCAATTCACACAATTTCACACACTGCTGCTGTTTACTGCGCTTTTTCTGTCACATTCATACACTGAGCCGTCAGAGGCAATTTAGGGTTGAGTGTCTTGCTCAAGGACACATTGGAGTGCGGACTAGGGGAAGCAGGGATCGAACCGCCGACCTTCGGGCTGGTCGAAGACCGACTCTACCTCTAGTCGCTCGATTTGAGATGATTTTTTTTCACCCAACGTCAGGAACCAAAACTTTACTGTGGGGTCACTTATGTCTGCAATGTTCCTCTACAAGTACTAAAGTAGTTATCCAAAGTGGCTATAATAGAAATGTTTAAATAATTATCGAACGACAGTATGAAAACAAGGAGACAGTGTGAAACCGACTCTCATAATCGTGAACCTATAGTCAGGTGTCACCAGAATCTGCAGCTCCCATCTGTTCTGAAAATTCTTTACGGTTAGTTTCATTTTCATTGTTTAGCTCTCAAAGCATATTTTTCTGCTGCAGGAGGCAGGTGGTTCCAACTAAAAAAAAAAATGCCTGTGCACTACCTGCTCAGCACCAAACAGCCAACAGACACGGTTACAGACCAGCTGGCGAGTGAAGTGGAGTGTTTCCCTGCCATAGAGCCAGATATTTCCCTCAGGAGCTGGTAGGGACCAGGAACAGAGTTAAAAGGGGAGATTATTGGATGGCACATTCACCCCAGTGTTCAGAAACACCGTCCAAATGAATGGTAATGTTGCTTGCATAAGTGCTGGATGTGTAAATAAGAAACTGTTTACAGCACGTTCACTTAATCCACTTTAAGGGCGACTCCGTTGTTCCCAAGTAGCCGGGAAAGAAATGGATTGGTTTAAAGTAATGGGAAGTCCTGTAGGAAACCAGAATGAAGAGAAAAACGCTGCTTAGCATTCGTGTGAGCTCCACTTAAGGTTGCATAACTTTTCTTTCGTGTGGATTTTCAATCCGAACTGTGGAGAATTAAAATGACTCCAATCCCAATCTTTTGGGGGGGAGTGAGAGTGAAGGTGGAGCATATCACAGTTTCCTCTGTTGGTGTGAACGGGGAAGGCGGCTCAGTTGTCAAAACAACTGAGATTTATTTTGGAGTAATCGTGGCTTTAATTGGAAAGAGATTTGACATGTAAGAGCTGATTATTACACACAAGGTTTGTCTGAAAAAATGGAAATCTGTGACAATACAAAAGAACAGAGGAGGACGGGGGGGAGAGGGGGAAGGGGGATGAGAATTAAGATGAAAAAAAGGGACTTACGGCATGTGCTGTTCTGTGCAATGTCCGTCCATGTGCCGTTGGGTAAGCACTTCCTCACCTTGGGCCCCACGATCACCCGGTTTCCTCTGCAGATGTACTCAATCTCATAATCCACAGGAAGGATCTGCACACTGCGGATCTGTGAGGGAAACGCGTGCGAGAAGAGGGCACAATAATGAACGAGTGATTGACGCTCCCCTCATACCAGTTATTATAATTCACCCAGGGACCCCTCTTCAGTCTCTCCCCCAGTCAATAAAGCCCCACTGGGAAGCACGTATTATGAAAATATTGTCTGAATTGATGGGTTGTCACACTTCTCTGTGGTTGGGAAACAAGATGGATTACCCAGGCCTTATGGCTCACTTTTGTGTTGTTGAGGTGTGCGCCTGTACTGTATGCGTGTTTTTACACGTGTGTACTGTATACAATACGACAGTCAGACTTCAAACTTTTGAATGGCTCAGCTGTAGAGGTTTTCACACGCATCAATCTCTCTTCCAACTCGAGTTTTGCTTCAGTGCAGAATTAACTACAATCTTGTATCTTATTACATCATTAGCTGAAATATTCCCTCATCATATTAAGTAATAATCACCAGTTGATTTGTATTAACCTAATGTCACCGATTCATTTTCTCACAATAACATTTTTTTATTGTTTAGAATCAAGTTCGGAGGAAATGACATGCTTAATACCTCCAATTCTCTGTTATTTTAATTTGAAAATCTCAACACCAGCTGAGGTTTAATATCTTTGACTTCACACTTGATGCAACTGCCGTTTGCAGTAACAGTCTCCCCCTGTACCTGTTCTTGTGTGAGGCCTCTGTAGCGAATCCCCCCATCCCTTGGAGGCCGGATGATGGCACAACCTGAAGAAGAAGAAAGAAAGAAAAAACGAGGAGGAAGAAGGATGAAGGAAGTAGGACGAGAAGAACGGAGATGAAAAAGCTCAGTGTCCGGATAGTGTGGCGACTTTACGGCAACATGATACATTGTCAGTTTAATCAATACTTTCAGTACACTGCACAAATTACAGCGCTTCATTCAGGCCACTTAGCAATCTCTGCAGGGTTACTGCTGTCCATTAACGCATATTGTAAACAGACACACAGACTGAAATCATGCACATACCCAGTCACTCACACACACACACACACACACACACACACACAAACACACACACAAATTACCTCCAGTTGATGAATTATGTATGGGCACAACAAGAGACGGAAGAGCGCAGAGAAGAATCAGAAACAATAGCCGTGCCATCTCTGGATCTGAAAGAGAAGGAAGGGTTTTTTTACCTGAGAGCAGGAAAACGTGACCGGGGATTCGAGGGGGGTTTGGAGAAAGAGACAAAGGTACAGGAACAAGAGACAAAAAAGAAAACAAGGGTCATGGGGAAAACTGCCCTACAATATTAATGCTGCACCCTCAACATCCCCGGCTCACTGCTGTCTCTCTAAAATGGATACATCAACTTTTTTGGCGTAGAAGAAAAACAGCTCCCCTTTTCCGACCTGCCTGACTGTGCACAGAGAGGATGAGTCCACGTTTCTCTCTGTCTGCTTCCGTCTGTGTTTACAGCACATGCAGCCCATGATCCGCTTATGACGGCCCGCTTTGCTTCATTTCTAAGGGGCCCCAGGTCCACAGAGGTCTTCAGCTCAGGTGTCGATGCCTGGCGGTGGTGTTTTTTTGAGTCAAAAACTTAAGAAGGCAGCCCGTTGACCATTGACACAAAAGCTTCGTATTGAACAGTGAAAGAAAAGGTGTTGACTGCTACACCAAGTCAAATAACTCAACACACCACACTGGCAGGGAAACTGTGGGATACACTGATTTAGCAATGTAACCATGTCAGACTCACAACGGACGAATCTGGAGCCCATTCGAGTTGCAACGACTTTGATTCATCAAAAAAAGCTTCACAAAGTAAGAATCCGATGAACAACTATGGGTCTGTTGGTGGAACCGAATGAGACAATGACATCTGAAGATGTAACTTCACACTGTGGGGGAAACTGCAGCAGGCACTTCCGACTGTTTCCTCACATTACGCGACCAGACGATTCAATCGATTAACCAAAGAAACGATCAGCAGATGGATCTACAGCGGAAACAGCCGTTAGCTGCATTATACCCACAGTGCAACTCCACCACTGACAGCTGCTTCAGAGGTCTCCGCTTGTGGCCTCTGATGTAGCCTTGATCCACTCACCCCAGAGATGACAAACAGGCTACAGAGGTCGGGCAACTCCACCCCAGACTTCACGTAGCTCTCTCTCTGCAGCCACAAAAGGGCTCAATGCAATTTTTTTTCTCACAGACACACACACACACACACACATACATACACACACACACACACACACACACACACACACACACACACACACACACACACACACACACACACACGCACGCACGCACGCACGCACACACACACAAACTGCAGTTCTCCAGCTGTAAAGACAGCTGTGAGGAATCCCCCCCCTTTAAATAAATTGAAATAAACCACAAATATATATCTGTAGTATCAGCACATAGCCGTTCCCCAATTAAAGGGGGACAACGATCACATTACCTGGACCGTGCTCAGCGAGCACAAGGGCTCCGTGTGACGCGGTGCCTCTGTATGTGCAGATTTCATGAGAGCAGAATGAGGGTGTTATGCTAACAAGTCAAGAGTCAAAAGACCCTTTAGGCCCGTGCGCCACAGCGCCTCGAGTGCTGGCAGGCACACACACAAACAAACAAACAAACAAACACACACACACACACACACACACCGTAGCAATGATAAACACACTACAATAGCTGCTCTTTTGCAGTTTTGAATAATAAATCCCGCTTTATGAAGTCGTCACACATGCACAAACGTAAACACATCCATACACTCGCGCTCAATGAGGCAGTAAGGGGGTGGTGGGTGGGTTGTGTGACTGTGTGTGTCTGTGTGTGGGTTTGTGATGGGGGGGCACACAACGCAAATCATCACAGTGAGGGAGACAGATGGCAGCGAGGCTTGCTTGTGCAAGACAGACAAACTCTGCTGGATACTTCATTTGCATTATCCAGTGTATTTTTAGAGTTCGCTGACAAGAGGCAGGAGGTAGACACCACCAGTATGTGTGTGTGTGCGTGTGTGTGTGTGTGTGCGTGCGTGTGTGTGTGTGTGTGTGTGTGTGTGTGTAGTGAAGTGTAGTGTGTGTTGGCAGCGTACAGTGTGTGCTTTTGTCCTGTGTGGGAAGTATGGAGGGAGGGGAGGCGGCAAAAAAGAGGGGAGAGAAGGGGGAGAGAGAGAGAGAGAGAGAGAGAGAGAGAGAGAGAGAGAGAGAGAGAGACAGAGAGACCATCAGGAGTCATTAATATCAGCGATCACACACACTGAGCCGTATGAAAGCGAAAACATGGGTGAGCGAGCGAGGCACGTAGCCGACGCGAGGCCACCTGACCCGGCGCACATCCAGCTCCCTCCGCCGGTGCTGCGGCTGCGGAGGCACCGGGCAGACTGACGAGGCGCGGGGGGGCCGTCCGTCCGTCAGCCGGCCTCAAGATCCGGGCGCAATTAAAAGGCTCCGGCGCCGCAGACGCTCCAAAACACGAACACGCCTTGCTGCTGCTGCTGCAAAAAAAAAAAAAAAAAGCACCGACAGTCCATCCACATCCACTGTCACCTCTCATGTCACACACGCACCTGCCTACCTCCGTGTGTGTGTGTGTGTGTGTGTTTGAAATACCGGAAGCTGAAATGGGAAAAAGGGGGCAGATCCGGGTCCGTATCAGACGCCAAAACCCCGCTCATGTCAGTGGCCACTTCAGTGCGCAAACCCGCACGCGCGGAAGCCCGACCATAGCCCGAGATGAGGCTGCTGCAGTTGGTGCACGGCTGAGCGTTGAGCCGCTGAGACGTGCGGGTCACGGCGTGGCTGCCACCGACCGTGCGCTGCTGTCGGTACAGTTACTTGTCGGCTGTCGACACGGGAAACCGCCTTGGGGCCCGGAGAGGCGGAGGGAAGGCCGACCGTGATAAGAAGCCCCCTCACTCTCACACTCTCACACACACACACACACACACACACACATGAAACCGGACCTCTGAACCAGCGTCTGCAACAAACCTGTCATCTGCACAAACCGGCGTTGCGTTGTTTTAACGGGCGTGAAAACCCATGATATCACCCTCTCTCTCTCTCCCTCTTTCTCTCTTTCTAAAGCATAATAAATAATACAAACGCAGACAGGGATGGTGACGGGTTTTCTTGAAGGTGGGAACTCAAAAAAACCCAAAAATCTGGCCCGTGCCCATCGAACACGTATATATATATATATGGCCCTTGCATACGAAATGAAGACCGGATTCGCCATGTATGCGTCTGGATGATCCACACGGGGAATCGGATCGTTTCACCCACGATAAATTCGGTCTGGACATCGCGACCACAGTCATAGTAGCATCCATCCAGCCCCCCTTCCCGAAGCAATATCGGTATAGCATGTGTACTTACTATGAGTTTCGATGCGCTCTGTCAAAGATTAACAGTCCGTCCTCGGGGTTGGACCCGCCAGAGTGTGGTGGGGGAGAAAAAGCCCGGTGTCGAGATTATTTGGTAAAAATATGCGTTTTTTGTTTTTTTTATGGCTATATTAATATGGCTATAAATGTGCAAGCTGCTCCGTGCGTAAATAAAGAATGGTAGGAGAGAAAAAAACCCGCCTCTTATTCGGCTCGTTTCCGTGTATTGCAGTTACGCGCGGCGAAGGTAAGAAATGACAAACAAAACAAACCCATACAAAAAAATATACAAGCACTATATACAAACGCATCCCTCCATAAGCGACGGAACACCGATTGACCACACTCCCCTCCTCTTTTTCCCCTCTCCCCCCTCCCTCCCCCTACAATCTTCAGCTAATTCACGACGTCATGATGGAGACGCGCCGTGCGTAACAGTCTCCTCTCTCACGCATTTATCCGGGGTTTCTCTCTCTCTCTCTCTCTCCGCTTCCTTCCCCAAGATGAAACACACCAAGGTCCAGACTCACAACTGCCAAAATAAACAAAAAATATATGTCATAATGAATCATAAAAGAGGAGGCTTTGCATTGGTGCTAAGCTTGCGGATTGATCCCACCGTGAATAGTGATATCGCGGCGGGAAGACGACACGGGGTGGAGGTGCAGATATGGCGCTGTGGCATTAACAGTGACTACATCGCTAAGCCCTTCTCCAAAGCCCCTCGCAGCTTAAGTCAACGGAGCAGCCATCAGTCGTCTCGTCAACACGGGTTATCCATCGAATCAAAGCCCCGTTGACTTATTCGTCTCACCCCCCCCCCCCCCCCCCTTTCTTTTCTACCCTTCACGGCCGGTTCTCTCCTCCCTTCTCCGCCATCTATTCTCAGATCTGCTTTATATTTATATACATCTGCTGAATAATTGAGGGAAGGCTGGTGGAAGACATAACCCCTCTCTCGTCGTCCCTCCAAAAAGAAACAGAACTTCACATCCCATCCTACAAGACAGCAAGCAAATATTGGAATATTGGTGGAAACAGGAAAACAGGAGCCATAGGAGTGTGATCCGTTTTTTTATTATTATTATTGATTATAGGGAATGGCAATGCATTAGTTGGAAATAGGCGAGTGTCATTGTGACTAATTCAGAAATGCCATTAAAAAGGCAGAGGACCAGCTGTTAATACTGGAGTGAGGGTGAGATGTGTTACGGCTAAACAGCAACAATAATGTTTTAAACAATTGTGAGTATCCATCTGTACAACAAAAACGACCACAACCAAAAAATAAAAGGTCAAATATTCAAATCAGTAACAGGCACGCAACTGTACATATCTTCTAGCCTTTGTAATAATTACATACATTTACAAGTCATTTTCCTTGACTTTGTCATACACTTTGACAATCAAAGTACAAAATATCATAAAAGATAATAACAGATAAAAACAAAATCATAGCTCTTCAAGTCTCATCAGAAACGGTGCTTGGGTGAATCACATTATGAGTTGTTGTTCTGTTTTTTGAAAGCGTTACAGGGCACACGCACGGTCTTTTACATGTTTCTGAACAGAACTACAAATGAGTATACAGCCAAGTACTACTCATGCTAAATGACTCAAGGCACACTTCAAATTATGACAAGGTTAGTTTTTTTTTTTTTAAAGCAAACAAGGACTTCTAGCCAACGAAATCTATATATACAAATGTAAACAATATCTAAATAATAAAAAAAGACTACAGCATAAAGACGTAAAGAAAAGGAAACATGGCGGAGCATCATGATTTCAGCTTTAGTTGTGTCAGTGTTCGTTTCAGCATACATACGTTGAATACATACATGTCACAAGCGTCTGTGTAAATAGCTAGGAGTGCACGCTGTCAGAGAGTCCAGACTCTACGCCATCGTTCCTTCTATTCATCATTCAGGAATAATAATAAAAAATGCAATATCTCCTGCCAAAAAACTGTCATAAGCTCTACTTGCGGCATGCGGCAAAGTTACTTGAAATGTGAAGTTCGAACATGCTTTTTTTCACTCGACACTGACAGAATTGTTTCAAGTCATTTCTCCCTCCGATCTAAGACCCGGTGCGGGCGGGTGAGAGCCGCGTGACCCTCAGATTGGTGGCGAGACTCGACGTGGCCGCGGGGGAAAGAAACAGTGCAGGTGGGGTTTTTTCCGTTTTCCCAGTCTCACTGTTGGAACTTTCTTCGCGGCTCCTTTCGTGCTCGAGGAACAAATGCGACCCGGAGGTCCTCTGGGAGGGGGTGAATGCGCATTATACATGTCCTGGAGGGATGTAAGCTCTGTGAGATTCCAGTAGTGTTCTAACTAGGCAGCGATGTTAACTGTGATCAGTGTCAACTTTAGGATAAAGTGTTGTAAGTCAACGCAAAGTGTGCTTATTTACACCAAGTATCGTACAACTACAACGGCCTCACTCCATTTTTTTTAACGTTTGCAGCCAATTCTTTTATCTTATACATCTGTGGGTACCTAGTGTTAGAGATGTTTCGTATTACTATTTGTTTTATGTGTACGACGGCCTCACAAACTGAAGCTTCGGTGGTGCTGCTTGTAGAATTGCTGCTGTCGCTCTCTGGCGGCCGTCTCCATCAGCTTTTCTCTCCTGTCCATCACGCCGCATCGCTCCTTCTCCCCCTCGTCCCCGGTGACGCTCCCCACGTCGCTGAAGTCCCCGAGGTGCTCGATGGAGTCGTATTTCTCCAGGTCGGAAGCGATGGTCTGCAGGCTGAAGACCGACAGGGAATCTGATCCCGCTCGCTCCCTCTCGTTCTCGTTTTCCTTCTCCTTGTATTTCTCCACCAGGTCGCTCCCCGTAATGCCACCGCCGCAGGCTCCGCCTTCTTCCTGGCCCTTCATGTCTGACTCGGCTCCGACAGGGGGACTCCGCCCGCCGCACACGGTGGTGCGCCCTCCCTCGGCCTGGTCCCTCCCCCTCTGAGCGTGGATCTGCTCACTGATTTGCTCCAGGTTCCTCAGGGCGATAGAGTAGCGGGTCTTCACCTTGGCCACGAGCTGCTCCAGCTGCAGCACTTTGGCCTTGTTCTCCTAGAGTCACGCAGAGGACACAGCAACTATCATCACCAATTTCAACTTTGATTTTAAGCCAAACAGAAAAATTAACCATCAGTGACCTCTAGTAGATCCATGAGACACAGACTATATTACAGCAGTTTCGCCATCTCAGCAGCATATGTACAACTTGGGCATTGTAAAAAGAAAAAAAAAAGTTTTACCAAAGTAATCGTAATGGGTTAAATGTCTCATTTGTGAAAACTGAGTTATTACAACCTCCACAAAAAAAGTTGAATAGAGACCTGCTGAGTCACGATAGTCCTGTACTCTGTCACATTATATTACTGCCTATGCAGAGCCACTGCAGTTTATGGGAGTGTCATGACTCAGGATGTTCAGCCCACTCCCGCTATCACATAGCGAATCTTAAATGTACGAGGGGGACAGACACAGATCTGAGCTGTGTTTTTCTTTGTTGAAAAGATATCATCTGTGGCTGTGAGACGTGGAAGTTTGATTGAACAGCGTGTGGATTAAATCTTCATTCAGTCGGTCCGTGCCGGGCAGCTAATGCTAACTAGCAGCTGTCTGCTGATATCAGGCTGACGTCTTGTCAACACAAACAGTGCAGATGAAGCAGAGATTAGACCTCCGCTGGAGCATCTGCTACTGACAGTCCATGCGTAGCTGAATGGGATTTTTGATATATATTATGCATAATGATCACGCCCTTGTAAGCAGCTCAGGTTATGCACATGTAGGAGTCAGGTTTTTGTCAGGCTTGGGCAATTTCAAAAGAAAATTAATATTTACTTTAATGCTGATAAGCTGCAATTTCAAAAGAAAATTAATATTTACTTTAATGCTGATAAGCTGTACGTCACACAATGACACGTTGCTAATTTTATGAATCGTGGTTACATGTAGAGCTGCAACAGTTAATTGATAAGTAATCAACTACTAAATTAATCGCCAACTATTTTGATGATCGAGCAATCGGTTCATCATTTTTTTATGAAAAAAAGGAAAAAATCTCTGATTTCAGCTTCTTAAATGTGAATATGTTCAGGTTTCTTTGCTCCCCTATGACAGTAAACTAAATATCTTTGGTGTGTGGACAAAACAGAACATCCTCTTGGAGTTTGGGAAACACGGTGGACATTTTTCACCATTTGATGGACCAAACAACTAATCGATTAATCAAGAAAATAATCAACAGATTAATCGATAATTAAAATAATCATTAGTTTCAGCCCTATTTACACGCTTACTTTTTTCCATGCCTGAGCTGAATTTCCCTACTCACACCCGAGCTCCTGTGCTACAGTTAGCATGCCCAGCGCACCCACAGAACCGGCAGCTAGCGACACGTAGCGAATATTCGCAGAATATTTTTTTTAAATAAAAGTGTACTGGATAAAAATCGCTTGCTGCCCCTTTAAGTCTGGAGAGCAACACTGATATCTAGTCCCAATTACAACTTGACAACACAAACAGAACCAAAAGTTTCTGGTGAACACGACAAACCATAAGAGGATTTTCTGTGCTTTTCTACAGATCGGGGGAAACTAGTGGTCTGGAGAGCAGCACTGATATCTAGTCCCAATTACAACTTGACTACACAAACAGAACCAAAATGTTTCTTGTGAAGATGACAAACCGCAAAGAGGATTTTATGTCCTCTTCTACAGATCGGGGGAAACTAGTGGACTCTGCGTGTCTGCATTACCTCCAGTATGTGGTTGAACTGGGCCTTGAGCTCAAAGTAAGGTTTGGATTTCAGGATGACTCGTTTGAGGGACTTCTGCAGCATCTGAACGCGAGCCTCGGCCTCCTGACAGGCGTGTGTGACGCGCATGTGCTCCCTCTCGCTGCGGAGTCGCTCCTCCTCCGCTTCGTTCACCTGTGAGAGACAAGCAGCAGCAGCAGCAGCAGAAGAAATACAACAACCGGTCATTAAGAAGACATGTCGAAGAGGTAAACTTTTCTCTTCATCTGATCTTGAGTATTGCCTGTATGTTCATGTAACATTCTCTCTGACATTGATGAAGTGAGGACCATTGCTGATTCATCTAGTTCTTGTAAATATGCTTAAAATAAATCAAACGGTAATGAACTCACACCGACCAGGTTTTTTTGTTTCCCGTCTGTCACTTCAAAAAGTGTTCGACTAACTCATTTTTTTAAAATCCTGTGAATGTTTGTCCCATGTGAGACACCACAGTCATCCAGCACCTGCTGCACGTGGTCCACCCAACCCCACCCTTGTGTCATAACTCGGGATCAGCCCTGAAATCCAGCTCTGACTAACAATTTTTCTTCAAAAACCTGGGTTAATTATAAGGTCAGTTACATTTCAATTCAATTCAATTCAATTTTATTTGTATAGCGCCATATCACAACATACATTGTCTCAAGGCACTTTACATAGTGAGGTCAATATTACAATATTACAGGGAAAACCCAACAAATCCCACAATGAGCAAAGCACTTGGCGACGGTGGAGAGAAAAAACTCCCTTTTAACAGGAAGAAATCTCTGACAGAACCAGACTCAGTTGTGGGCGGTCATCTGTCTCGACCGGTTGGGGTGAGGAGAGAGAGGAGGAAGAGAGGAGAGGTGGGCAGAAAGAGGGTGGGAGGTGAGACAGTAGGAGAGAAGAGAGAGAGAGGACAGTTGTACAACCGCCGCTGTAATCTCTACCAGACTGATACTTATAATTAAAAAATACAATTATGTTGTTGTCATTATTAGTGATGAAATTAATATTAATATTAATAATAGCAATAGTAAAAATGACGGGTTTGGGTCCTGCAGCTCTGGGGTCAGAGATACACTAGGAGATCACATTTATGATCAAAGTTTTTTGTGGGAGGAATGTGAAAATATCGGATACTTTTAGTCAAATGCTCGTTCATCAGCAGCAGCCATGGTTATTTACAAAAGGGGCTTCTCTCTGCGCCACGGTATAAATCCCGCTCAACATCAGACAATCGGTTGTGATTGGACCAGCAAGTTTTTACTGCCGGAGGAAATCACTTCCCAATGGAGGGGATCCAAAACCGTATCCCGGCAGAGCAAATTAAATGAACTCCCAGAATTTGTCTGGGTCCAAGGCTACATATACATTGGAGCGTGGATACAGTGTGATTGATAGCTGGTACTGTTCAATCGGTGCATGGTTGCAGGTGTGGGTGAGCGCAAAGTGGACGAGCTCTGTCAGACCCACCCCCAAATGCTACATACGGTTGCAAAAAACAACAACATCGCTCTGGTAAAAATACAAAAACTCTTCAAAACGCTTCAAAACAGTAGCTCACAAACCAACGGGTGACTTCACAGTGGTCACTTTATCTACAATATTGTATTTTACACATCAGAGCAGAGAGTCTGTGGAGGGCAACAATATTCCTAAAAATTATACTTTTAAGTGTTAAAACAATAACATAACAGATTACAGTATAGCTAATTTGAGTATCAAAAATGTATGGGTGAGAGTATTAATAGTATAAATAAAAAATCCTAAATCGTACCCATTCCGAATTATGGCTCCAATGCCTCATGTCTCTGTCTTATTACCTTGGAGGTGGCATGGTTGAGCATCTCCTGCCAGGTAGGATCCAGGGTGTTCTTTCCATCCGCCATCAGGCCCTGCTCCGCCACGTACACCATCTCCCTGGCAGCCGTGTGCATAGAAACCGCTCTCTCATAGCTCAGCGCTGCCTTCTGCGTCTCCTGCTGTGCCTACAAGGAGCAGACAAAGGTTTTTGTCTAACCCTACAGTACGCAGAAGTGGAACGTGACAAGGACGCGGCCCTTGTTCATGGGTTAATTCCAATTACAAGCTAATCTCTGTCAAACTGTGTTTGTAGAATGAGGTCAAAACCAGCGGGCAAATAACAGATAATCAAAAGGAAAAACGACAAAATACTTTTTCAGATACTTTTGTATAAATGTAACTGTTTACAACTGAGGCTAATCAGAACACAGTTAATGCCCCTACAGGAGCAGAACAAGTGTCTTGTGTCCAGATTGTGTGCAGGGCTACAGTACATCCAGTTAAAATGGATTACAGTTTACACCTGGCACTGGAATGAATCTTGTATGCATATTGAATGACCACCTGTGATCTGTTTTCTCGCCCCTGCCCAGATTAACTTTTGAGTGCAGAAGCACCAGTCACCAGCGACGAGAGCAGAGGAAGGAGGGTCCCACTCGGTGACAAGAAGTCTTTCATTTACACAAGGTGGTTGGATGGCAGGAAACACTTGTCTTTTGTAAACTGGACTTCAATGGTGCAGTGGAAACTCTACATCATGAAAACGACAAATCGCTGCAATGTTGTCAAAATATCGTAGTTTACCACGGGTAAAGATCAGCCTGTAGGGGATTCATGCTGCTGACTCAAAAACAACTCCTCGGTGGAGCCAAGAATGCATCCGCAGTAACAATACACTACCTACATGTGACAAATGCATCTTCCCAATTGCAGCCTGAACAATTTTAATTCTAGTTTTTTTTTTCTACAGT
The DNA here is from genome assembly GCF_022379125.1 of Scophthalmus maximus. NCBI lineage: Eukaryota > Metazoa > Chordata > Actinopteri > Pleuronectiformes > Scophthalmidae > Scophthalmus > Scophthalmus maximus. The sequence goes on along the minus strand of NC_061515.1, from coordinate 18,200,285 downwards.
GTAATTTGGGAGCTATTACCTCACTCCAAGATGCATTTCAGTGCTTAACATGAACAGGACCAGAGGGGGACGTCTTGATTGCAGAAATTAAACGTTAGAATAAAATTGCCTGCGTAGTACTACTTGTAGTAGTATTTGCGTCCTGCTGATTTCACAATGGCCAATAAAAAGAAAAAAAGGGTTATATTGTTTCCTGGCTCCACTGGTGTCTGGGAATGTGAGACTTAATGCATCTTCTAATACCTTCAATATTGTGTGTGATATATAATTATGCCTGACCAAATTTGGTCTTAAATGTGATTCAGAGGACTAAAGAGGCACTAAGCGATTCTAAAGCAATACACGTTTTGTAAAATCAGCGGATATTTCCTCACCATCCGTTAGCTGGCGCTTTTGTGCATGCGCCGAAAAAAAATCCGGGTTTTTCGGCTAAGTAATACATGATCACTCGTTTAACAATCCTGTCGTGGCTTAAGCTGTTTTCAGACGTGAACTCTGGAAAAAAAGTCTGAAGGATTGCATCCAGACATTCTCCAGAGTTTGCCATTCACATACGAGAAGATTGTCCGAGTCGGACACGTTCACAGCAGCAGGAAAATGTCCTGAACATTCTGTGGCGTCTGAGTGGAGCAGGCAGGACATGATGATAATTACACTGCAGAAAGCAGTGTTTTTGTTTACAGTCACCGACAATTTTATATTTTACAAGGGGGCTTGGAGGGAAAGTTCCAGGAAAATTACCTGACGTCAATGCATGTCTGTGAGCAACTATAGTGAGATGTTTCCACGTACTCCGGCGTGGCTATATGCATGTGAGCTGTACCAACAATCTTCTCTGTATGCAGATCTATGTTGTAATAAACTCATATAATCAAGTATGAACAACTGAGGCTCCTTAATTTGACCCGTGTATACACCACTGCACCTCCAGACATCATCATTTTTTCTGCACCAGGTAGATATTAACTCCTTGTCCACACTGACGCAAAGGTTTCCCCGAACGGATATTTTCCCTTTCGTTTAAAAAATAAACATTCTGTCCACACGACATTCATCTTACAAAATATCTCCGTCCAGACGAGAACACAATGATGACTACAAATGCTCAAACAAGCCGTGCCAGTGGGTGGCGATAGAGTCTACATTAATGATATGTAAAATATCAGAAGAACATTCTGAGCATGTGTGGTAATCTTGTTCTCCTTTGGCTGTAGTTACTTCATTTGACATCCGTTTCTTCACCCTAATTTATAGAGATGTTCTGATACCAGTATCGGAAATACCTCCGATACTGCCGAAAATGCTCGGATCGGGCGGCGGCGAGTTCGCGAATCTATGTATCAAACGGATACCATGTCCATAAAATATATTAGTTTCACCCAGATAAAACTGCTATTTTTTCTTTTCCAGAAAATCACTTCTTCTTTGCCGCCAGTTTTAGGGCGGCAAAGAAGAAGTGATTTCCAGTTGTGTAGTGTTAGCCTGAGCTAGTGCAAATGTGGAATGTGGTGCAGTAAACGCTGGTATAGCTTAGCTTAGTTACAACACTGACTTTGGTACCGACGTTCGGGGTTCGATTCCTCAATGCTACCTACCTACCTACTGGTATGAGTCCAAAAATTGATGATTGTAAGTCATTACGGACAAAAGCGTCAGCAGAATGAATTAAATGTGATGTTAAATTCAGTTGCAAACTTGTAAGTAGACTTAGCAGTGCTGAACCGAACACAGAGACACTGCTGTATAGTTGTTGGTACAGTTGGTTTTTTTTTTTACAAATCTGCACTTTAGAAGGTGATTAAAATGTATCATAGAGAACAGTATGAATGTAAACTCTAGCATCTCATTAAGGCAAACTGTATTTCTGAAAGACGTTTTCTTTAAAAGGCAAACAGTTTCTCTTTCAAACAAAAATATTTGAAACACATAGGACACATGACATTTCTGACACATCCTGCATGTTGTTTTACCTCTTTTGCAAGGCGACGAGCTTCATAGTATGGCCTCGCTTTCTCTATGCAGCTCCCAAGCTGAGAGCTCTGCGCGTTCAACTTCCTGGCGGACTCCGTTAGTATTTTCCGGTACCCTGATCTGGCATCCTGGATGGTTAATGCATAAAAAGGACGAGATTAGATTGTACCTGTAATGGAATGACTGATTCAGATTTTTCACAGGAGGTGGGCAGGATGTGAGTAATCAATTCACTTAGTGTCAAACTATCAGCGCCAATACATTTTCCATTTTAAGAGTTCTCCCCTTTTTCCGAATGTTATGCCTAAAGGATATTGGAAAATAAAGGATCATATTGATTCGCAATTTCTGTGTGCGCTGGTAAAATATTTAGCAGCAGGGACTCAAGCGATTCCCTGGGTGATGGAAAATGTTTTAATCCCATCCCTAGTGAGATTTGTGTTATGAAAAATCAAATGATTTGTATTGAATCTATTCTCCACATGCATCAGTCATGTATGGGACTTTATTAAAGGGCTGTAAGCAACAATTATTTTCACAAGTACAATTTTTTTATTCATTCATTTAGTATGTAAAAGCTCAGAAAGGGTGACAAGAGGCCATGTTCAGATAGTTTTGTGTCTGAACCTCGGGGATATTCAGCTCACAGTGCCACAAAACGGTGAAATCCCACAACATCAGCAGCTGGAACCAGAAAATGTTTGCTGATCAGCTAATAAGCAATGGTCAAAATTGATGCTGAACAAATGTGCGTGCACTGATCATTCACATGACAATATCCAGCCCTGGTTTTTGTACTTACATCCAGCTGCAGCTCGAGTTTGTTGATCTCTGCACTGGCTTCGTTGAGGTGCTCCAACTCTTCCTAAGGGAAACATTTTAAATAAAGCACTTGCTTATGGCTCGTTTTAACAAATACAAAAAAAGCCAATGCTTCATTTCAACTCCATCCATTTACCACATCAGTATAGTATAAAATGAATGAATGCTTTATACCCTACTTAAATGTAGCTGTAAGCTGGCGTTAGTAAGATACCCTGCTATAAGCGGGCTGTTGTTTGAAAAGATCACAGTAATAGAAAAAACTCGCACAGTTGATGACAATATCTAATCTTCCAAAGCTGTCTGGGGCTCGTACCTGGATCCGGGGGTCCAGTTCCTCCTCGTACGGACCGTGCAATTGCTCTCCCCCGCTTTTCGGCCCGTCACTTTCGCCCTCCCCGCAGGTGTCCCTGAGGGCCGTCTCCAGTGTAAGTCCGTTGGTGTCTTTGACCTCCTCCTCCCCATCCCCGTTGGGAATGAGCTCTCTCCAGTCCCCGGCGTCAGACTCCCCGGACCCGGCGGGGCTCTCCCGCAAGTCGCCTGGCTCCATCCCGGGGGCCGCACAGTTTCGCTAGCAGCGGCGTTAGCTTGGGACTTCAGCAGCGGGCGTGCCGGCTACGTCAGTCACGTATGAAACCCCGTTGCACCTAACAGCGGCTGGGCGTTATCACACAGGGGTGAATTGGAAAATAATCCCAGCGGTGGCGAGTGTTGAGGAGTGTCCAATCCGCCATATCAAATCAAATTCGAAACGCGAACCCACTGGGCTAGCCTAGCCTAGCCTGGAGCATAGCATGCTAACAGGCTAACGCTAACTCGTGTGAATTTAACGGCTGCTTTAGTGCGAACAGGTGAGAACAAAGGTGAAAAGTGAAAGGAGGCCCATCACTGTGTCCCCCAAAGCCATACGTTTTTTCCTCCATCTCTTACCGGGGGTTCCTTATCGTTGCTAGACTAGCTAGCGGTTTCGGTCTCACATCATCATCACACACGAAGTAAACAGACGAACGGTAGTTTCGAGAGGGAACCGCGCTGCGAGGTTTGGGCCACGGCGGCTACCGTAGACAACAACAGCACTGATATCGCTGATGAAGACTCCTGACATGGGCGACTGGTGGAAACTTCCACAGGTAGATTGACATACGCCCACCGTGGCATTGTCTTTTCTAGAAGTCTAATTCTTAATTGGTACTATAACTCATCTATTTTAGTTTGAACGTAATCGAATTCAAGATTGTTCTGTCAGGAATGTATCATATAATCAGTTGTATGCAGAGGTTTTGGCAAATTACATTTTGAGATTATTTTTTGAAAAGAAAACAGATGTTCACGCGTTGCCCTCAGTTACTTATTAATTTCATGAATTTAACAGTGGCATGTGCACATTTTTGGACACCCCGCAAACTCAGCGACTCCCTCCACTTTGCCAGTATCAAATCCTGGATGCAGTCACAGTCAATAAAGTGAAAATGAAGAGAGACTGGCATGACATTACAGCATTCACACCAAATAGATCAAATTAAACAATAAATTACACTGCTTCATAATTACTTATTTTATTTACATCTTGGCACAAGCATTCAAGGTGGATGACGTGTTATGAATTTTGTTGCAGGTCATGAATCCATGTTGGACTGAGCAAGATGATCAAGAACATTATGAAGATTGTCCATCATGCCATTTCCAATTCTCTTTATATTTAATATACTAACAAGCTCAGTCAACCACACCATCTATTATTGTGCTTTGCACAGAGTTACTTGAATATATTGAATATAATTATACAACCTTGGACTTGTCCAGAAAACGTGGAGCCTTCTGCAAAGTTAAATCAGTCACATATAGAGGAGATAAGAGGAAAGATGATGCTGTGCATAGACAGATTTTACAGATTTCCCCAAGATTCGGCCTCACAAATTTGCTATCTTAAGGAACTGTATTATAATTGCTTGTTTATTGTTTGGCTGCACACATTGAGTTTGCAATAACTCCATAAAGGATATTGTTATGAAGTCTCTTTCTATAAAGCAAAATTGTGTATTGATTCTTTTTTATTCCAAAAATATACAAACACAGAGATGTCGTAGTTTGAAAAGTAAGAAAGCTTCAGAATATACAACGTTGAAAAAAATCATTTAAAACTAATCGTTAGCTAGAAGAACTGATTTTCATACATGACAAAAATAATGTGAATCAAATGACGGATTATAATGCAGACATGAAACACCATAAAACAACCATACCACAGATTATGATTTCATATTCATACCAGATATAAAAAGTTCGTATAGGCTACGAGAAATTGCAAATAATTTAAACAAAAGTGGCAAATTGGGTAATTGCATTGGATGCGTTCTTGAATGTCATGTGCACAATGAGCATAGTATAAAAAATAGATCTTTAGTGCATTACAGCAGTTTTGTCAAACAAACTGTTTAGGCCATATCCTACACTGTAAGATATGTTTGGAATAATGAAAAAGACCTGAGTAGCATTGGCACCAGAAAAGAGGGATTATTATCAAGGACAATGAACTGGAGTATATATCATTCACTGCAAGAGAAAGTTTAAGGACTTCACTCTTTGGTCTGGAATGCTCTCCCCATCTGACAAAAGGTTTACTGCATCTTTCCCCTCAGTTATCAGCTCGAGGTGGGATCATACTGTGTCCATCCTGGAGGAGGAGCCAAGTAGATTCTCCTTCCTCTCGAGATGAAACTGACAACTCCTCTATATCCCGTTCTTGGAACTCCCGACTTCAAGTCATCCATGATTCCCAAGTTTTTGGCCAACACTTTGAAACTGTTCTTACTAGAGTATTGAAGGCGGAAGGGTCCGGGTCCATTTAGCTGCCCCTGCTTAACATCTTCATACTTCACCATGGAAGCACTGTAAACTTCCTTCTCAAAACTGATTCTGTACGTCTCCTCCTTCAAGTAGCTTAGGTCGGTCTTCGTGAAAGGCACAAATTCGGTATTCAGTTTAATGTAGCGCAGGTACTTGTCATAAAACTGACCCAGACTCACACCTTGCCGGCCAAACGTCAAGGTCCGTGAGATCTCTGGCCGGATGCAGGCTCGGCTGCGCCGCTGCTCTGACTGACGCATCCAGTCGTCCCAGAATGCAGCGGGCCATTTTGGCTCCAGCTCCTCCCACGCCTCCCTGAGGAGCATCCAGCCCAGACCGGGAAAGAAGTCCGTCCGGTACAGCAAAGCAGCCTTCCCGGGATCCACGTAGCCATCCCTGCCATTGTCATTCCAAGCTGACACACACCACAGATCGGGGTCGGATTTCAGGAGTGGCAGCGTGGCTCGGAAGTACTCAAAGAAGTCTGGTGCCACCTAGAGTAGAAGATGAATAATTCAGTTTGTGTGACATGCAAACAAGTGAAATCCATGACAACTTATCAGCCATAAGATATGGAACAAATGCAATGCTTAACTACTCATTTATAAAAAAAATTAAAAAATGAAACCTTTAAATATACACAGTGCTTTCATGTGTTAGCATTAGCATTACCTCCAAGTCATCCTCTACAATCACAACTGAGGAGTGAGAAAGGGTCTTGAACACTTGGTTGAGAGCCCAGCGGTAATGCCTGGAGATCTTGTAGTAACCCTGGAACTTCTTGTGCTCTGGCCGCACGGCGATGTCGGATAAGTCCGGCTGTTTTATGTGAGTTACTTGATTTCCATAAGAACGAATCACCTCTGCAGTGTCGACGTGTCCACAGTCCTGACTCACTATGATTGGGTGAAGCTCCGCAGAAGGGCGGTGCTGCAGGAGCTTGTCCAGGCAGCGCCTCACGGTGACCCTGTTACAAGCGATAACCAGGATAGGAATGACGGGCTCGGGGGGGGCTGCCACCTTCAGTTTGTTCATGATTTGTGGCTCCCAAAGTGACTGGTGACTCTGGATCTGGATCAGGATTTTTTTCTGCAGTTCGAGCTCTGCTTCGAACGTGTCCGCCATTCGGAGCACGTCTCCCACGACATCATTGGTTGGCATTTGAGCCACCACGTCCCCCTGCTCTTGGCCAGGCATGTCCGACTGCCCGGGCGGGGGTCTGCCCCACAGTAGAAGCACCAGTATGGCATTCCAGGTGATAAACAGGAACATACAACAAAGAACGAGGGAGCCTCTTTTGCGGAGCATGGCCCAGAAACTCAAAGAGCGGGAGGGGGGGGGTCAGGAGGGACGGGTGTGACTAGGAAGACGTGTCTTTGTCATAGACAATAGGAATGGGATACGGGACAGGCAGCCAGCGTGTCTTCACAAGTACATGATCAGAGACATGGAGTCGAAACCTTGTTGGTTACTAAAGTTATTCGTACACAAAGCGGTGCCAATGAATGTGAAGCAGGATGAAATATAATGAGGGGCAGGATTCATCTTGGAGTGATGTGACGATTCTGGCAGATCCTCAACTTTCTATATCCTCTTCCATCTGAAATGATGAGGAGATAATGCACTTAAATAAGATCTGAAACAATTAGTCAATGAGTTGATTAGTCAATTGACTGCAAATTAATCTGCAACAATTTTTCACGATGAAACAAACAAAAGTAAGTTCAGTGATTCTTTGACGAAAAAATGGAAAAGTTCAATTTCCAGGTTCTCAAATCTGAGAATCAGATGCTTTTCTTTCTCAAATATGAGAAATAATCGAATATCTTTGGTTTCTCGCATGGCAGTTGATCAAAACAAGCCGATCTGAAGATGAGATTGATTATTCTAATGATTATTTTTTCCATTAATGGCTTGATCTATGAAATCTTTATAAAAAAGAGGCAATCACATCTCCAAAGGATCAATCTGAAGTCCTCAATTGTTTTGTTCAGTCGGACCTAAAGTCCAAAAACTCAACGAAACCATTGACAGTAAAATATAACAAAAAGAAAAACAGGCATTTGAGAAGCTGCAACCTGAGCAATAATTTTGACAAAATGTTTGCTTGCCAATCATTTTTCTGTCTATTGATTCATCTTCTAATCGTTTCAACACTGTATCATATAGAGCCATGGGCCTCCCCTCAGACAAAGCTTAGAAAAAGGGGGCGCCTCCCTCACCCGACCTTAGTTTAGTTTCGCTCAATTTGTTGATGCCCTACGTGATCACGATTGTTATTTGATCCCATAGAAGCTCAACAATTGAGCAAAAAAAGACAAATATTGCTTTTTGACATAGCATAAAATGGCACCATAAACATAAAAAAGGTCTGTTCGGAGGCGTTTTTTAGTTTCCGACACAAGTAAAGAGAGAGAATACTCACCAAAACACATCACTAAACTGTCATTTTGACCATATCACACACTTTCCCTTTGATCACTAATACAATTTTTCTTTCCAACTCCCACTTCGAAAACCCTCTGACATAATCCAAACAACTAATCGAGAGGATGGTCGACCGATTAATCGATAATGCAAATAACAAATAAAACCCTTTTAACTTTTGCAATTATTATAATTGTTATTATTTCAGCCAATCAAAAAAGTGGAAACAACACTGCCACACTGGACAAATGAAAGTAGAGAAGTCCTGTCCGAACTTCCACTTCTTCGGAGGTTCACTGGCGAACCGGAGCGATGAGTCACCGAACTGTCACAGATCGATTTTCTCCGGTCACCTGTGGCTGCCAGAGGCCGAACCACCAGTTTTTAAAACACCAACTGTAAATGTTGAGCTCGGGGGATTTAAACACAGACGCTCGACGGGAGGGAGCGTGTCGAAATCGGCTCTCACCGTGAAGCCGTGTGGCCGCTTCCTCCTCCCGTTGGCCATGACTCGCCGCCGTTCCGTCGATGACAACCGGCGAAGTTTCGCGGCGCAAACCGAAGGCGCGGGCGCGGCCGGTGTGGAACTGCCCCCCTGCTTGTTTCCCAGCCACTTTTTGAGGGCAAGTTGACTGCCCTTTCTCAGTTCCCCTTGCTTCTCGTAAGGACTGCGGGAGGAAGAGGAGGAGGTGGAGAAAAAGTAACACGACGACTTCCTGGGTAGATCAAGTGAGGGGAAGTCCCGCCCCTACTGTCACCTTGAGGAATTACACAACCGAGCATTCTCTGCAGAACTCTCTACAAAAAAAACAACAACAACCAGCTCCTGTCTGTCTAAAGATGTTATTTATTGTTCGCTATCTTATTCTATTAAAAGGCAGGAAATAATATAAAATATAGACCCAACTATATACAGTAGCAATACTCTCCTTTCTTTCTGCTTGGTTGCAGATAAATGCATGCGTGTGATTTGGTCTCTTGGGACGAAAAGGCCAATGTGTTGTCATGTTTACAGAGGATCCTGATTTTATGCAATTTCTTTTTTATGATATATATTTTATTCAGGTTTTTTTATTACAATTTTGACATAATAAAAATAAACACGAATGGCATCCAGTGCATACAGTTTATTAATCAAAACCAAGACAAAGACCAAAGACAACAACAAAAATTATGCCAAACGTGCCCGCAGGTCATTTGCAATGCGAGATTTTCTAGGTAAGAACAATCCAGGTAATGGAATAGGCCTATATTGTGCTACCAACACAACTGGGGAGAGTATAATACATATACACAAACAGGGGTCGGATCACATTACCCAAGCCTAGATATGCTATATATTTTCCACACCTGTCAATATATTTGTCCATCCTATCAGTGCTTCTATAAATCATTTGCTCATAAGAGGCTACTTTACTGATTTCAGTACACCAATCCTGGTGTCTTCCACCCCCTCATCAAGATTCGTCTACCCAAAACGATGCAAGTCAATATCAAGTCAGGTAAACTTACAGTGGGCAACTCCAATAAAATCGATTTGAGAATTTTAAATTGGATAAGCCTGATTCTAATATCCCTTGACATTTCCTTTGAGTTCCCACAGATCCGCTCCCACTCCTGTGCACTACTTAGTGAAAGGGCCATGTCCCTCTCCCTGCTATCTTTAAAGCTTGAGGCATTGTATTGGTCTGATCGAAGATCTTTGAATAATAAAGTGATTTTATGCAATTTCTGGAGCATTTTCATTGGTCTATTTAGACCAATGAAAAAGAGAGGCAGAAAAAAACAGTGTGGCATATGGGACAGTTTAACCACACTCGTCAGAACATAATATTAGTACTTTGCTTCATATACTATGAGGCTATAGTATATAAAAGTTAAAGTGGACTGCCATGCAGTGGAATAATGTTTTCATCTCAAATGCTAAGAAGAACAAAGGTAAATGTCTTTTTGGGGGGGGGGGTCTTGCTACAGCTACCAGATATCAAACAACATACATCCTTAACAGAGGATGCTGTTTTTTAAGTTAACAGAATTAAACACAACCCCTGGAGCAAGCAGGTATTACAATGAGCATTTTCATTCATCAATTTTAAAAAAACAAATTCCTGTAACTGTGGAATATGCAAAGGTTTGGGTACACTAGTCGGTACACACAAAGTTAACTTGGAGACGTAAGACATAACTTTTTGATGAAGTAAACACAATCTTTGAAGCAAAACAGACATAAATTAAAAATGGATGGATGAAAACGGATGAATGTGTCATTTTTTATGAACTCATCATATATTTGATCTGTGACATCTTAATCTGGAAGGTAGCCTGTAACTGCAGCTATCAAAATAAATTAAAAATGAGAAATGTAGTAAAGTAGAAGTATAAAGTATAAACTATGGGAATACTGAATTTAAGCACAAGTACTTCAACACTACATTCGAGCACAGTACGTTCCACCTCTGCCAATAACCCATATGATAATAATGTAACTGTGACAGGCACAGTTCTACTTCACATGAGTACTGTTGTGTTTACTTTAAGTAAACATTGTTGTTAATACTTCTGTACTTTTGCTTTTAAACATTTTGAATGCATGACTTAAACACCACTGTGTTTAAGTCATATAAATCATGACTTATATACTCTGTCCTTAGAGCAGATATATTTAGGCTCAGTCCAATATAATTCACAGTGAAACAAAATGCCTCCCAGATACAAATGGAGGAATATGTACAATTTTGAGAATTATTCCACCACATTTAAGTTTTTCCACTTTTTATTCAGACGTGATTTGTATTTTTATATTTTGAGATCCTATGCCCCTTCCAAAGGGAAATTTTTATTCCACAATATTTGAGATGGAGAAAGTTTTAGTGCCAAAAAAAGAATGCTGTCATTGGATTATCCAATATGAGGCGAGTAACTTCAGTTGTCAGTACAATTGACTTGCTTATTAAAGGAAAAAGAAAAACCCTGTTGTTTCATTTAGCACCGAATTGAAGTCCAAATACCTTTTTATTGTGAAAGCCAAGTAAAAATCAATAAATAAGGTTGACAGTGTGTGTGTGTGTGTGTGTGTGTGTGTGTGTGTGTGTGTGTGTGTGTGTGCGTGGGTGTGTGTGTGTGTGTTTTGGTGCTGAGGCCTTTGGACTCCCTCTCAGTCAGGTCTGTCCCCTGTGACCCTCCGTCCACAGCCCGAGTTGATCTTGGAGCAGCTGAGGGATTTGGGACTATTGATCTGTCCATCAACCTGAAACAGAGGACATGATTTCTTATAGTCCAAAATCACTAACACACAGTTAATTATGGAGGCTACTCTATATTCTCACAACGCTCACCTGCTGCAGGGCACCGTTTTTGATGCCTTTCTCATCCTCTGCGCACGGCCCATGCTGCTGCGCATCACCGCTGGACCTCCACGACACCACCAGCCTCAAAAACCAGAACTCTGACAGCAGCGCATTCAGAAAGAAGCAGGTGCTCTTCAGATTGCAGCACTCAGGCCTTCTGATACCTCTGCCACCCCATTCCCCGCCCCCCCCCCCCCCCCCTCCCCCAGCTAGCTGTTCTCGATCAGTTTGAGCCCATTACCCTATCCTCCCTCTTTGATGCAGTCAGACATCTGCAGCCCTCCAACTGCCCCTCTGACTGTCTACCCTCCCGCCTACTCAAGGATGCTACAGTTTTCGACACAGTTGCCCCCTTCCTTCTACTTTTGATCAACATCATCCTCTCCTCTGGTTGCGTCCCGGCTGCCTTCAAGCATGCCGTGGTGCAGCCACTACAAAAGAAGCCAAACCTTGACCCCTCTATCCTCTCAAACTTCAGGCCTATCTCCAAACTACCCTTCCTGTCTAAAGTCCTCGAGCGAGAAGTTTACGTCCAGTTGAAATCCTTTTTAACTAACAACAACATTTATGAGAAATTCCAGTCTGGCTTTAGAACAGCCCACAGCACAGAGACTGCTCTCCTGAGAGTCCTTAATGACCTGCTCCTAGCTGCCGACTCAGGCAGCCCTGTGATCCTGGTGCTTTTAGATCTTACAGCAGCCTTTGACACTGTGGATCACAGGATCCTGCTGTCTCGACTCGAGCAGCACGTAGGCATCAAAGGCACAGCCCTGAAGTTCTTCCAGCTCTACCTGGCCGAGAGGACCTTCTCTGTCCAGCTTGGAGATTCCACCTCTTCTGTTGCCCCCCTCACCTGCGGGGTCCCTCAAGGCTCTATACTAGGCCCCATTCTATTTCTGTTGTACATCTTACCCCTAGGGGAAATCCTGGTCAAACACAACATCTCCTTCCACTGCTTTGCCGACGACATCCAGCTGTATCTCCCTCTAAGGGGTGATGGGCAGGGTGCACTCCATCCATTGCTTGACTGTCTGGCTGACATCAAGGCATGGATGGGTGCAAACTTCTTCAACCTCAATGAGAGTAAGACAGAGATCATTGTTTTTGGCAAATCATCAACGGGCTTCTCCACCGATGCCCTGGGCCGTCTCGCCTCTAACATCAGGCCTTCTGTCAGAAATCTTGGCGTGATTTTTGACAGTGCCTTCATGTTCAAGCAGCAGGTCAGTGCAGTAGTTAGGAAAAGCTTTTTCCACATGAGAACCCTAGCTAAGATCAAATCCTACCTGCCCCAGAGTGATCTAGAGAGAGTCATCCATGCCTTCATAACATCTCAACTGGACTACTGTAACGCTCTATACACCGTCATTGATCAATCACAGCTCCGCCGCCTGCAGTTGGTTCAGAACTCAGCCGACCGACTCCTCACCTGCACAAAAAAGCGCGAACATATCACCCCGGTCCTCGCATCACTCCACTGGCTCCCCATCCGCTATTGATTTTAAACTTCTACTCACTGTTTACAAATCCCTCCATGGTCTGGCCCCCACGTACCTGTCTGATCTTCTCCACCACCACATCCCCTCCAGAGCACTACGGTCAGCTGACCAACTGTTGTTGGAAGTGCCCAGGTCCAGGTTAAAAACCAGGGGGGACAGAGCCTTTGCAGTAGTGGCCCCCAGACTCTGGAACTGCCTCCCCCTGCACATCCGTGCAGCCCAGTCTCTGAATATTTTTAAGTCCCATTTAAAGACCCACCTCTTTTCACTAGCCTTCGATTAGTGTCTCCTTTTTAAGTGCCAGTGCATAGTGTTCCCTGGTTACCTTTTAAATTTTCTTTTTGCTTTACTTTACCTATTATATTATTGTATTGTATTATTCTTTGTTTATTGCACTTAATCACTTTCTTGTGAAGCACTTTGGTGCGGCTCAGCCGTCTGTAAATGCGCTATAGAAATATATTGACTTGACTTGACTTGACTTGACTTGCCGACCCGCCGGTTAAGAGGAAAGACCGCTGTCTTGCATTTGACGTTATGGACACCTTCAAAACGCCAGCCGGTAAATCACTGATTTCCTTCAGACGTACCATTTTGCAGACGCGCCCAGCATATTTGTCGCATTCGATCATTCGGATCGTCTTCGAACCTTCATCTATTACAGTCAGGTTCCAGTTCAGTGTGCGCGTCAGCAGACGCAGCCGCGCGTTTTGGACACCGCCGGGCGCAGATGATGAGTGCGCGTCGTCCCCTGTGGAAAGCGAAAGTTTTGGATACTACAATTTTTTTTTAAATTTCCCTGAAATCTTCTCCTCTCGACATTTTACAAAACCCCGGGGCGATTTGTACGCCACAGTCAGTCTCCCTCCTCCCACCACAACACGCTCTCCTTGGTGAGCAGCCTCCCTGGTTTGGCCCGCTTGCGCTCAGCCAGCGAGTCGCACAGCGTCCCGCCGGCCAGTCCGAGGCTGTACCCCAAAGAGACAGGCCGCTTGGTCGACGGGTTCCTGGTCCAGATCTCCCCCGACACCGCAGAACTGGTCAGAACTGGCCATACTGGTCGAATAGATATAACAGAGCCTTTTGGGTTTTGCGTACCTTCTCATTTACAGTATAATGTTCACCCTCTGTCCGTGCAGTCACATTGTCCAATGGTTAATTTGCGCAAGAAGGGACCCGGGGGGGGGGGGGGGGGGCTATTCTGGTCTGGTGTGTGTGTGTGTGTGTGTGTGTGTGTGTGTTTGTGAGTGGAAGGAAGGGGGGTAGTCATATTTTAACAGCAGAGCCCTGTATTTTTTGTATTAGCAGGAGCAAAACAAAACAATATTGATACAGAATTAGCCTTTCTGAGTTTTAGGCTATAGGTTACTGTATAGCTGCTATAACTTATGGTGTAATTGTCAATGCTACTAACCAGCTATTTTTACGTTGTAAGTTGTCAGTGCTGTTAGTTTAAATCACTTCGTACTGATGAGTAGTTAAATCTCCAACAATAAGCTAAACACAGTGGTGGAACATATGTTCACTTGCTTGTGTATAGGCGACTGCACATTTGTGCAATATTTTTGAGGTGAAATGTAGTGGAGTACAATATTAAGTGGCATACAATGGAAATTGTCAATTAGGCACAAGTACCTAAAAAATATTTGATTAAATGCACTCTCGCCACTGTCTTCAGGGGGGCTTGTAGGTGTAATACTACATGTGCACTGTGACCCATTTCTACTAAACCTCAGCCAAGTCCAATCTCCCTAATGTGATAAATGCTTCAATGGGTTCGGAAACAATTCCAATTCTTACATTCTCAAAAAGCTTTAACTTAACCATGCCATAAGGTGAGTCATATTTAATGGTCTCGTTGTTTCCCTTCTTATCTAAAGCTATTGTAATGGCCGTTTTCAAACAGGTCTCGGAATTCCTCACACGGAACATCCTCCTTGATCCACATTTGTCAGGCTTTATGAATGGCCACTCTGAAACAGCTGTTATCTGTGACAAAAATGACTAAGGGCAGCTAGAGAGGCAGGTCAATGGGCACCTCAGGCAAAGTGCTTTCTTGTTTTGAATCCAACCTATCTTCCTCCATTGGGTCATGGCATAAACATGACAAACGTCCTTATTCTCTCCCCACGGGCTCAATGCTGGGCCCCCTTGTCTTTACAGTACGCAATACCTCCTTGTGCCCAGTTATCTGCTCGCATTGCTTCTCACACCCAACCATACTGGTCATTCCCAACAGATAATCCCATGTTCTCGACGTGATTTTCGGCTCATCTCTCAGACATATCCGCGTCGATGAAGGATCGTCGCCTTCAACTAAACCTCTCTAAGACTGAATCAACCAATCAAAGACTTCCACTGGCTACTCATGGCCACCTGAATAAAAATTCAAGTCACCAATGCTTGCCGATAGAGTGATTCCTTGGTGTGCACCTATCTACTTGAACTCAACCTGCAGGCTTTATGCTCCCTCTCGGCCACTGCATTCCTTTTTGGAACGTCACATGACATTGACATCTTTGTACACAGTTCAGATTGTACTCATTTTTGAATTGGCCTATATTTTACAAGTTGTTGCTTTATGTATAAAAGTAGCTTTCCTTTTCTTTGTGCAACATTTTCCTGATATTATTCTAACTTGCCTTTAAGGCTGCCATTGAAAACTCAGATATAAAGACTGCAGGTCAGACAGATTTACTTGTATCATGTTTTCTCCTCCCAACATGTTCTTGGGGCATATTGCAAGTGATCATATATCCCATTTCACTTCCAGCTTAATCCCCCAAAAGCCAGAGACAAATACCATGAAGGTAAAGACACATCATGCTGACAAATTCAGTCTTGTTTACCAGCCTCGAAGCAGTGAGTCACAGCAGGATAAACAGCAGACATTCAGTATTCAAGCCACCTTGTAAACTAGTCTGTTTACATTACTGGAGGGTATCAGGTGTCTAAAGAAGCCATGCAGGTTTCTTAAAATGTGCAGGGTCCTCACTTTTCCTTAATCAGGAATATACAAAGAACTCAGAGCGGTTAAGAGCAAGATGGCCATTGTTTAATTCCATTAACATAAAAATAAAAATAAAATTCCAGATTACTTTATAGAAACAGAATTGTCATCTGTTTTGGAAATACTGAGCAATGAGTTTTCAGTTCCCCCCCCCAAAAAGTCTTTAGGCTATTTGATCTTGAATAAAGTAAATTCTTTATTCAATTAAAAGAGAAAATATATCAAATATATAAGTGATCTATGGTTATTTACAATGGGCTTATTTATAAACAAAACTCATAAGAGCTAGAAACCCTGAAGTGATTATTGTGCTGAGCCCGACAGTCAAAATTTGCCCCAGACGTTTCATCAGAGAGTTTAGTGCATTTCAACATTTACAGCTTGTCAATCATATATAACCAGCTTCCTTACACACAGAGTATTTCTGGCTTTCACAGTTACTGCAAACATGTTCAGAAAATAACCCAAATATAGTATGTACAGTATGTATGTGCAACTTAAAGCCTGTTTGATAAAAAACATCACTGTCCTTGTTTTCCTTCATTTCTTCACTGCACTGCAAGTGAACCAGCCCGAGTATTTTCCAGTGCTTAGAATTTCCTTCACCATAACTCCCCAAGAGGGAAAGATTGACGCAAAAGGATCACTGAGAATCACATGCTTTTTTTGTGATATTCTCTCCCTTCACTTTAGTCTCATCTCTATTGCCCTTTCAATGTGCACCTCCACTTCCCGTGGTACTGTATGATTGGTTCCCTGGATGAGCAGGCAACCGGTGAATGATCACGTTCGGCACGATCACAAAGGCCAGAATCCCCACCAGCATGAGCGCCGCCGTGATGGTGATGATGGCTGCCACCACGGCGTAGTAGCACCGGTCCGAGCGGAACAACCTGCGCAGTCGACCCCTCACCCTGCTTGGAGGCCTGCCTACATCCACCACAGTGGTTTGCACCATACCCTGCTCCATTGCACTCAGGTGGAGGTCACCGCCCTCTGTCACCTGGTTATCCTGACCCTTTTTAGGCAGGGCCAGGGTATGAGGCATGGTGGTACTGGTGGGAGGAGGGTTCTTCAGCAACAGTTTGCCCTTGCTGCGCTTGAAGCGGATGGACAGTGCCCTCTGCATGTAGGGCGGGAGTTTGCCTATGATGTCCTCGTTGTTGCCCAGGCGAGGCAGGTCCTGGCCATGTGGGATCTCCGTCAGCTCGCGGCACACAGGGCAGGAGAGAGTCTTGAGTTGGGGGGATATCACGTTGATGCGGGCGAGGCACTCAAGACAGAAGGTGTGCCCGCACACCAGCAACTTTGGGGTCTTGAAGATGTTGTCGTAGGAGCAGAAGCAAATAGCGCACTCAGTGTCCTCCACGTCGTCTTCGGGGGGCTTCACCTTCCCCTGGTGGTGCTCCCCTTCTCTCCGGTCTCGTTTCCGCGCCTCCTCACTCCTCCCTCGCTGTCGCCATTCCCCATGGTACCTCTCCCTTTCTCTCCTCCTCCCTCTTTCACCCCTCTCCGAGTCGATACTCCTGGATCGCCTGACTCTTGCGGTCTTCTCCTTCTTCCACTGGCCCTCCTTGCTGTTCTTCTCTTTCAGGCTGGGTTTGGGCTTGACGTTGGGGGCCTGGCTAGCTCCATGGCTCTGGTTCCGCCTCAGTTCGGGCCTGTGTCTGCCCCTGTTATCGCTCATGTTGGAGGGATGATGAGTGCCGTCTGGAATCTGATTGCAGTTTCACAACAGGAGCTCTGTAAAACAGTACCTTGGATAAGTTCATTGGTTTCCACTGAGGAAGAAACAGACTAAAGGAATGTGCCTGCACAGTGGCAACATGCTGTTTAAGGATGATGAAGCAATAGCGCCTAACCTCGTGCTATCTAAAATTACATCTCGATTGTATTCAAATGCGGTGTTTGTTTAATAGGCTTTCCTAATCGGCAGGCACATCTCTAGGGAGAACTGCAGAACTGCGAGTTCTTCAGGTGGATTTCCGCTCGTGAGGATTTTATGATCCTGCTACTTGGGCCCAAACCTGTAAAACTGAACCAAGTCTGACGGCGTCATTGTTTTGAAATGTCATTGCAAACATTCCATCATACCTGTTGATCTTTCCTAGTCAGTCATTTACTTAGGTGTACAACCCGGAGGAGGACGCTCGCACTTCACGTTTTAGCAGCTGTCTTTCTTCAAATTGGAGAAAATCTAGTTTGACACTTGCAACAAGTTCAGTGACAGGTTTCTGATGATTAAAGATTTACATTCGTGAGAAGAGGTTCAATTCCAAGTTTTCTAGAGGAAAAAACCTGACCGACACTTAACAGGAGAGTAATTAACTGGACAGAATTTGCAAAACACACACACATTAACCTGCTGAGGTAGATGGATGTCGGATCACGTTGCCAGAGATAATCCGAAGTGAAAAATCCTTTTTTGTATCAGTGCAGTGAAAACTTGCAAAAAAACCTCATCACTAAAAAACAAACAAAAAACCCTTGCACTTGAACAAAACGTTCGGTCTCTCTGTCGTCAAGGTTATACGCTCTTCTGCTACATTTATTCCTCTAATATGTGAACAGCACTGCCTCGTCCCATACACTCCCCCTCGCTGCCTCCTGCCCTGCCCCTTCTCCTCCTCTCTCCGGTCGGACCAGTTGGACCAGCCGGACCAGCTGTTGGGAGCCAGTGCTTTTCACCATTTGTGTGGGATACGGAGACATTCGGCAGTTGATAATTCTCCTACAGCTGAAATAATATGATACGAAAAGTATTTATAAAAAAAAAATCAATGCAACTTAAGCTTGCCCTGTCAGCCTTTCTGGTTTCACTTGAGCGTTCATGATCAGATCTGGGGCCAGATACAATTCAAGAATACCACAGGTGACTGTTGGGAAAATTCCCTACCCCCATGCACTAAAAGACATGAGGTTCAGTACTGTCAACACTGCCTCATACCTGCCATACCTCCACCATGTCACCTCGCAGGTTTACCAATCCGAACAAGAACAACTACGTAGCTTAACTTTTCCTCACTGCGCAGTCCCACATACTGAAAACACCCCGACTGAGAGAACAGCTCATGACAATACGTTGAAATATTTAAAAGGGGAATATAGCAGCAGTGTTGTTTGTGGTTCTCGGACAAGCTCTTCCTGAAACGGAGCGGTGTCACACTAATCTTATAAAAACAAGCTGCTGCACGAAGGAGATTTTGTGAAATAGTTCCTTACTGACACAGTTCCCAGTGTGACAATAAGGTGCCAGGAAGATAAATATAGCTTGTCAAACAGTGAATTGACTGGAGGGATTCAAACCAGAAGGATTAACCCAAGTTAAAAATTGATAGATGGGGAAACACAAAGTGTGATGACAAAGTGCTGAGCTGCAAACCCAACCCGCATACCAATTCTACTGAGCAAATTACACGGGACAACATAAACAGATGGTTGTAAACCTTTATTGAGCTAGAAAAAAATGAAAAAAAACAAGATAAGGAGCCTTTGAGCTCGGTGGAGGACGTCACAGTAATAGCCCATATGTACACTTTAAAGGTGACATATTATGGTCATATTCAGGTTCATACTTTTAATTTGGGTGACCACTTGAAAATGTTTACATGCTCTAATGTTCAGAATAGGCATCAGTGTTCTCACACTGCCCATTCCTGCAGCTCCTATCTCCACCCTCTGTCTGAAAAAGCCTGGATTTAGCCCCCACTCCCGATAAACCCCAGTCTGCTCTGATTGGCCAGCTGGCCCAGTCTGTTGTGATTGGTCAACCGCTTTCACGATGTGTAGGAAATGTCACACCCCTTCACCAGACAAGTGGAGATTCTCAGATTGCAGGCGGGGTTACTCATCAGAGTGGGAGAGAAACCAGAGCCAGGCTGTAGGGTTTAGCCAGCTCACAACAAAAAAACAGGGTGGTCTTTATTCACAGTTGGTGGGCCAGCAGGCTCCACAGCCAGACACACAAATTTATGTGCACAAACACCACTTGCATAATATGTCACCTTTGTGCTGCTTTCACAAATGCAAAATTTGACAAAGCCTTTTTATTTTGGTTCATGTCAACAAAGGGGTGTTCAAAAGCACCCGGAAAATCCCATAACAAAAATTCCCAGGTTCATTAATGAGATGAATCACCCACAGGGTGAGTCCACACTCACTGCTGATGCAGGAAGCTCCAAGTGCCTTCATATGCTCCGTGTGTGTGTGTGTGTGTGCGTGTGTGTGTGTGTGTGTGTGTGTGTGTGTGTGTGTGTGTGTGTGCGCGCTGCTCTGTGCAGCCACGTTTTCAAACTACATTCTCCACACTTTTTTTTATATATTTTTCAAGCTTCCAAGTCATTTTCCTATTTCCACCCTGCCCTGAGGGGGAAAGGGAGTTTTAATTTCTCGCCGTCTGTCCCCCCGAGGTTTCGGTCCTCTCTTCAGCCCAGTTCCTCTTTCGTTTTACCCTGCTTGCGGGGCATCTTCTTGCTGCTGCTGTCCTCCAGCTCTTTGCTTTTGTAGTAGTGAGGCGCCACTTCAAGCAGCCAGCCGCTATCTATCTCGATCACCTGCATGCGTGGGAGAGAGAATACATTGTGTGATGGTGATATGGGTAGGATTACGGTTGAATATTGCCCGGGAACCTTTGTCACACTTCCTCATTAATGTGCTGTCTCATGCCCACAAACAGTTTTCAAAGGGAGTTTTCTGTGTTTAATGATTTTCTATTACATTAGCAAACAAGTGTCTGAAAAACAGACTACAGCTTTCGTCTACCTTCTACAAACACGGCAGGCATAAAGATATATATTTGATATTGAGATTAAAGTGACAATTTGAAGGTAACTTATGGCTGCATCCACACTACTACGGTTTAGTTTTAAAAACGCATCAGTGTTGCTACGGTTCCGCTTACGTCCACGCCACAGGTTGAAAACTCCAGGGCTGCGTTGTAATATAGTAACGATGATGCAGTCAGCCGCACTCAATTCCTGATTTGTTTCAGTCAAGGTTCAACTGGTGAAGGCAAAACATGGTAAACACCTCCTGTCAGTAATGGTAAGTAAGTATTTCTGATTTTGATTCCTTCTGACATTGAACAAAAAACACTAGCGTGGACAATGATCTTTTTGGTTTTGAAGTTAAAAAGTAGTAGTATGGATGTAGCCTACACATCACATCCCGAGCAGACGGACCTGTCTCATGAACTCCTTCGTGGTGAAGACGAGCTCGTGGTAGATGAGCCAGCGGGGCTGCTCCTCGAACAGGGAGCTGTTGGGGTGGGTGTAGACTGTCTGCTGGTGCTTCACCGTCTTGTAGCCGCCTTTGCTCAGTCGTGCTGTGTGGTAGAAGTATCCTGCCGTCACCGCCTAGGTAAGAACCACAAGGGGGGGGGGGTTAAACATAATTATCATCCAGTCTCGAGATCAACACAATAAGGCAATCTAATCACAAGGGCTCATTAGTGAGTAAGAAGACACTCAGTTGTGTTATTTTGACAAATGACTGATAAAGTTTTTTGGTGAGATTAGTCCTGATATTAAATGACTAATTACAAATGAGCCCGATTTTTGTTTTTAAATTTACTGTCTGTTCACAGTCACCCACACAAACAAGACCAACTGCTCATATGTTGCTATGAATGATAACAGCAAAGCCAAAGTGTGATTTAATTGATCAACGTCAACTTCTGAGCTGAATCAGACGGATCCTGATACGTCTCTCTAATGATCAATTTAACAGTTAGATGATGGTCTGAAGAAATGGTTACTTTCTAATTACACCAAAAAATTCCTACAAGCCAGAAGCACGTAGCATTTATGGATCATCTGTAATAGACCCCCACCGATATAGATTTTTGGGGACTGATACCAATATTTCAGCAGATACATATATATATATATGTATATATTTTAATGGGCCCATATTATGCCCCCGTTTACACAAGTTACATTGGTTTTCAGGTGTGTGAACTACATGTCTTTGCCATTCCATGTCAAAACACCTCAAGGATCAAGCCACACAGCACCCTCCTCTTTCTGTATAAACAGCCCTGTGAGACTATGGTCGATTCCAGCGCTTTCCTGCTCACTCCTCGCCCTCCTCCCTTGGTGTTCCGCCTCGCTCCTCTTCGGGTCTGCTGCGCAACTACGGCGTTGCGCTGCCATGACAACAGTCGCACGTAACAAGGCACATACACGACGTAGAGACCCGGGAGGCACAGCGAACACGTTCTCCATAATTACACACAGAGCACAAGGGGCTGGGCGATAGAACGTTAACGACATCCCAGCAGCGAGTCTAGCTACGCCGGCCGGTAGCCGCGAGCTCCGCCATTAGCCGCGAGCTACGCCGGCCGGTAGCCGCGGCTCCGCCGGCTACCGGGTTGCGAGTCTAGCTTGTCCCGCAGTCGTCGTTCGCTAGCGGGGAGAAAATTATGGCGTAGACGCGATCTGTTTTTCCGCACTTCAAGGGGGGAGGTGCTGCTCAGGTCAACTTACGTCACTTGACGCCCGGGCTGTGAATGGCTCGTTTACAGACCGTCTGCACGATCAACCCAAACCACGAATCAACGACTCATTGTTGTCTTTTCATTCTCCGTGGGCTGGCAGACACCCCAGATAACAAAATATACGTGGAGGCTGAAAAGGTGCCTGGAGCATAATATGGCCTCTTTAAAAAAAAGTGGTGATGTTGTTATTGAACCTTTATGACAGAAAGTAATTAAAATATATTTATATATATATATTTATAGTTTAACAACAAAACTTAAATAATTATAAGTGAAAAGAAAACACAAATACAACCAACTATATAGAACTTGAATGAAGAAAATATATATTTTTTTTTAAAGTAAAATTATTGTGTAAAATAACAGTTCCTATAGGTGCATATTCACAAACATAAATGCTGATGTGTCTGTGTGAGGCCCATATTAGCCAACAGACCTATCGGTTGAGCCTTAATTTGTACACCAGAATATGTCGGGGTCCGAAGATTTTATAGAAAATGAACTCTCTAAATCCTCATCTTTGTACATATAACAGAAATCATATATTGTTCTTGAATGTGGCACTGGAAGGGACCAGTGCCTTGCTCAAGGAAACTACAGCAGGTAGATAGATAATTCATACTGTGAAATATCAACGTAACTCCTGAGAATATGCACGAGTTCTGTCGTGAAGGCTGGATTTGTGTGGGACTAGCTAAAATAGACAATCCACTCCGAACATTCAGACCTGCTTCTCGGAGCGTCAGTTCACACCAGCTGTAATGTGGGCCGGGCGT
This sequence comes from Scophthalmus maximus, assembly GCF_022379125.1. Taxonomy (NCBI): domain Eukaryota; kingdom Metazoa; phylum Chordata; class Actinopteri; order Pleuronectiformes; family Scophthalmidae; genus Scophthalmus; species Scophthalmus maximus. Next base: position 18,177,090 of record NC_061515.1, on the reverse strand, counting down.
GTTCACAAAACAGCGCGACAATGAAACTCACACTAGTTGTGTAGTGGTTTCGAGAAGCAAACATACATGCGTCTGTCATTTGGCCTTAAGACATTATAAACATTTTCAAATGAGTCAGTCTCCTTGTTTATGATTGTATGTACAGTGGGCGAGTGAGATGTCAGTGCTCAAATGAAATGCTACTTAAGCCCTGTTTACACCATCATGATCACAAGTGGACAGCTCTAAGGCTTCATCTACATAATTATGTTTTCCTCTTGAAACGCATCACTATTGCTACCTTTACGTCTGACGTTCACACTACTCTGAGCAGCTACAATGGAGAAGTTTGGAAAAGCTGCTCTCCCTGTTTGTGTTTGAAAAGTCCAAGGCTGTGTTGTAGTATAGAGGGGCAAAAAATGGAGACGTTTGGAAATGGTCACGCAGGCGCCCCGGATTCGCTTCCTGATTGGTTCCTATAGGTCGTGACTCAACTACCAGCGGTGAGAGCGAAACGTTGTAAACCCGTTCTATCAGTAATTGTTCCACCTTGTCTTCGCTCCAAGTAAAGAGATCCCTGCTCTTAATTTTCACCATTGTTGTTTCTTTAGTATTATCCATTACCAAGTAACAAACTGCAGAGTAGACGATCTGCTTCCTGTTCACAAAGTCAAGTGCTTGCTCAAGTGTACGTAAATGTCACTTGATATACATTTTCAGTTAGTCTGGACAGGGTTAAAACTTATTAGGAGCTAAACCACTCATCAGATGTCAAACTCGACCTCGATTCATCTTGGGTGTGTTCAAACCTGTGCTTAGAGTTCTCCCTACTTGTGATCGGATCACAGAGGACGGATGATAAAGCCAAGATTGAACAGGGGTTCATCGTAACAGAATAGGTTGTGGGGTTTCTTCTGCCTACTTGGCTGCAGCATGTTTGACACAGGTGTAACCCAGCTGATAAAACAAACCTCCCTGCTTATCTCAAGTGGTTTAGGTGTGTGTTCACAACACACACAGACCCTGATATGAGGCGTCTTTTTCACACAGCCTCCGCTCAGTGATTACTTGCAGAACAATATGCTTTTTCAAAAACAGGGCCTGTACATCAGAGCGACCTTTCTCCTCCCAGTGAAGACACGCAGCCTAAATTCAACTTCAGAGAACGAAAAGGATCACGTTGACAGGCACTTGTCAAAGTTAAAACAAGCAGCTTCCCGCCCTCATTGTTTTATTAGTCCTGGTCTCTTCTGGGTCAAGTCTCAAACACTTGTGACTCAACTTGAATTGTTTACCTGTATTGTGTTAAACCTGAGGTTGCAGTAACATTAAAAAAAGCAAATAAGACGCACATATTGACCATAAAAAAGTTGTTTCTTTTTTTAAAGACGGCATCTTCCTCACCCTATTTTCGGATATTTCAGTTAATTCTTTTTTAGCTCTTCAGTGCTTTTAATTCTCCATCTCATTATTGCTGTTGTTGCTGTGACTTCCCAGCTCTTGCCTCACGTTGACAGTGAAGGCAACTGAGCAACAGAACTGTGAAAATGTTTTAACAATGGCTTTTAGAAGGAATTCGAACATTTTGCATGGAAACAGTATTTAGCGTAATGTTCATGACGTTCAAAACAAATTGTTCCCGTAGGACAAAGAAAGATGGTCTGTTGACATTTGCTTCAAACTCAAATATGTTAAAGAACAAAACTATAATGAAAAAAAAACTGCAGAAAAACTGTGTCGAATGTAAGACGTTGTAATCGTGTCTGACAAATGAAACAGCAAAGCAAGAGCATTTATTTCGGTGTTTTCGTTGTGATGTGGGCGGAGCACATGTATGTGCGGGACACAATAACTAGATAACTAACCACTGCTTAGATAACAGGCTTATCACATGTGGTCAAACCAGAGGGCCGCCATATTCGCACTGAGCCACAAACACAGACTCGTAATATAAAACATATCCTCTTAATAAATACCAGGAACTGAAGTTCAGACGACTTTTTCTCAGCAGCACTGACCTTGCGAATGGGCACACTGTCTTCCTGGGAGCTGACCACCTCCACCTCGATGCGTTCCATCAGACCCTCCAGCTGGTCCCGGACGTCCCGGGCTCTTCTCATGGAGCGGAACTGGATGAAGTTCTCGTAGCACCACTGCGTGGAGAATCCACTCTCCACCCACTAAGGGAGAAAGACACGGTGACAGGAGTTTAGCACAACCCCTGGGATCAGGGTGGGAATTCTACCTTTGAATGCTGAATTCTGTATTGAGATCAACTTCAATACTCTGTGTACCTAATGTCAAAAAAGTGGACGAGATATTTGAGAAGACCTTCTAATAAAATGCTGTACTCCAAAACTTAACCACAGCCGCAAATATTTATGGAGCACCTGTGACACAATTATACATTTTAAGCTTGATTCATGCAGTTTTATTGATTTGGATGGGAGTTATATATACATATCTCCAGCTGCTGTTATCCAGCTTTGTTTGTACCTGCGTGTAGACGTTGAGCAGCACCAGGTGGTCTCCGCCCGGAACCACGAAGTTCATCCTGGCATTGTCGGCATGCACCACCTTGTCTTTGGGCCGGTAGAAGATGGAGTTGTTCACCGACAGCATGGCTGCTATTGACAACACTTCCTCTGAACACTTGTACCTGGAGGGACACGGGAGCAATATGAAATAGAAGAGGGAGAGAAACACAGAGAAAGAAACAGAGAGAGGGCAGAGAAATATGAATATTCTTTCAATATTCTTTTCTATAGTGGTAGAATGTTTTCTTCTTTCTCTATTTTTTTATTCATCTTTCTCTTTTTCAAACTATTTCAAGACAGTGTGATTACTGTATTTATATTACTAAACAAAATATCTTTGCAACAGTCAGTCAAAAAAACCAAAAAATGACAATTTTCCATTTCTCCAACTTGACATTCTGGACAGATTCTTCCTCCAAAGCAAAGTACTGGCTCGATTCAATACAAGAAGCAGCTAAAATCTGACTACAAATAAACCTCCTGTCTTTGTTAAGATAATAAAAAATATCAGTTTAGATAAAACAATCCATCTAAATTTCACAATTTGGTTTTCTCCTGTTCTCTTCTTCTTGAAGAACTGATCTTCAAATCCATATTTTAAACACATATCATGTAAATTCCTAATCCAGAGCCCATTTTGTTGTTTATTCCATTTAAATTTTCTTCTCCCTTGTCTGCTATTAGATTACAAATGTTCCACCGAGCACATTTGACGGGCCAACAGCTTCACTCCTGGAGAAACTTCCAAAAACCCAGAATCCCAGGTGCAAAATCATGTGTGAGGAAACCCACCTCTCTAACTGATGTAATACATTTTATGCTTTATACTTCTTTCAGGCAGGCTATGCATCTTGTGAAAGGAACATTAAGCGAAGGTTCGTTCTCATATCAGACCGAGGACTTACTGCTCGGAGGCCAGGATCATCTTGCTCAGCATGGGGTCAACGGGTAACTCAGCCATCCTGCGACCCAGCTGACAAAACAGAGCAAACAGTTGATTCATCCATTTAATAAACAACGACCTGTGATAATTATCAATGACGTGCTCGGGACAAAACCGACGAACCGACGAAACAACACTGGCTTTGTCATTATAGTGCTGGGTCGTAAAGACAAACGTGTCATCTATTGCACCTATCAACACTTTGAATCAAGGAAGTGAGCGGCTCTTCAGTGCTGGAAGGCACAACACGTCATCAGGTACAGTATAAACAGTTTGTGCTGCAAATGTGCAGAGTGAAGATGGACTCAGATTACGCACGTCAAAGCAGAGGATAAAGCTCTCTTTACTGAGATTAAAGTGAAGAATGATTTATTTTGTTTATCTCTTCCCACATTCAAATCTGCAAAAGAAGTACAGTAGAGTGGAACCCATTACTTGTTTAACTTGTGTGATAGGACAATATTCATTTTTGATTAAAAGGTTTCACAGATTTGTAATCTAAAGCCTCAAACTTTAATCCATTAGTTAAGACGTTTTTACCGAACAGAAGTCCAGCTAACCAGTTTCACACAGAATCGGTTGCTTATACTTTGTGTCCCAGATGTTGCATCAGAATTTTTTTAACACAAGCAACTTGAACTTATATGAAGTGAATTTCATAATGTGACTTTTGTAAACAAGTGAAAATTAGTTCTTGGAAATTTGGAAGTGTTGCAGTCAGAGGCAAAAAAAAATTCAGATAGATTTTTTATGCAAAAAAATTCAGTGCTTCAAATGTGAAGGGTTAAATTCAGAGACAAAAACAATTCACATACATAATTTTAATGCTAAAAAATTCTGCGGCAGGAATTCAGTGCCTTTTAAATTTCGTATGCGTTTAAGATGCTTGAAATGTCCATAGGAGTATGGATGCCAGGTTTACTTTTTTAAAAAATTTTATGTGGATGTAGCCTAACTACAGGTTTTAATAAATACAGGCCGTGAGTTTGTACCTTGGTGAGCTCCCCGAGGTGGTTGAGTGCTCCCAGGGCGTAGAGCTGCTCCAGTGCCAAGACCAGAGTTTCATGCGGAGGCGGGTCCATGAAGTCAAAGTGAATAAGGTCATTAATGCCTGCGAGCAAAGAGTAATTAGTGAGTAAAGTGTATGAAAAATCATTTAAAAAGTTGTCATATTTTCACTTTAATCCGTCCCGAAGGCTCGTCGACCTCTCACCTAGACTCTTCAGCAGCAGGACGACATTTCCCAAGTTGGTCCTCTGAATCTCAGGCACAGTTGTTTCTTCCATTTCATGTTTAAAGGCCCAGGCTGTGTAAAGCCTGAAACATTTCCCAGCAGCCACTCTGCCCGCACGGCCTGCTCTCTGGTTAGCTGAAGCCTTAAGAGCAAAAACAGAAACACACACACAGCGTGAGCTGGTAAACCAGTTTAAACCAATACTGAGACCCAAAAAATTTTCACATAACATCTGCACTCAGCATCGACTGCACTCTGAGCCTATATTTACATTGTGAGTTTCAACAACAAGGAAGTGCTCAGACTGCATTATTTTGTCTACAACCTCCCGTCTACGTCCGAATTGGGAATGTGTTGCCCCTTCTGATCGCCTGGAGCTTAAATATAGCAAATATCTGACCAGTTTCTTTTATGACAGAAGTTGAAGGGATGATGGAGCTGGAAGAAGATGAGACTTCATCTTAAGCAGTCGGACAAACACTGACTGCTGTTTATGTACCAGCGCTTATTGGATCAGTTCTCTGCTCTGGGATCAGCTGGTGATGTTTCTGTAATAAAAGTCATCCTGTTATCGAGTAACGAGTATCATATTATGATGACAGAAGTCGTCTCGGTGCTGCCGTTAAAAACAACAAACTTATACGGCCACCTAGACAATATCCCCATGTGAGGATACAGCAGGACAATCTCTGGAAAATTCCCAGCGAGTAGGCGTGTTGATGACTGTAAACATAAACACTAGCATCCTGTGTCAGGGGCCCGGACTATGATTTTTTCTTTTTTTACTTATATTCACTACAGCCAGAAATAGCAACAAGAATTAAATACATAAACAGAAAACGAACCAGGTGCTTGTAACCTGCACTCCTGTCTGTCACTTCCGTCCTTCCGTCACATTAACTTCCTGCTTACAAAAACATTAAGAGAATCTGTGCAACGTTACCCGCGAGCATGGCGTGACGATGAGCGACTCCATTCCGGTGCGGGCGTTGTAACTCTTCTGCTTGCAAAAACCCGGATCGATGACGTAGATTATGCCGTCGATGGTCAGTGAGGTTTCTGCTATATTAGTAGCCACCACCACCTTGGGTTGTTGGGAGGAAGACACACAAAGCCAAGGTATCAAGGGACTTAACTTCTGCTCAGACAAAGCAGAATAATGATTGAAATGCAGCTGCCAGGAAGAGGAGCAAAAATGAGAAAGAAAACAGCAAAACAAGACTCCTACCATCAAATAATGATTAAAAAAAAAACTAGGACACAAAGACTTGTCCAAATCTCATTTTACTATAGCAGCCTCTGCTGGTGGATAAAAAGCATGTACATTTAACCTGAAGGCTCTTGAGTAACACATAACTGATACCGAAAACAGAGAGCAGAGAGCAGATCTGTTGTCTCAACAAAAGCTTCCCAGGGATTCAGCAGAGAAAGAAGACATTATCTCACCTTGCGGGCCCCAGGAGGAGTGGGGTTGAAGATCTTCGCCTGCATGTCAGACGGCAGGTTGGCGTAGATAGGAAGTACCAGCAGCTCGGCTATCTTGGAGCCCAGCCGCCTGCATCTCTCCTGGAGCAGCTCGCAACATGCTTCGATCTCCTCCTGCCAGACACACAAGAGACAAAAAGGTTGAAGAGCCAGTCAAAAATCAAAGATTAATCTTTTTTTTTTTTAAAGTTGTATGTATGCTTGATATAAATAATACCTGTCCAGTGAGGAAGACCAGACAGTCTCCAGGAGACTGTGTGACATGGATCTGTAGCACCGACACCACACAGGCCTCCAGGTAGTCAGCTTCTGGAGCCTGGGCAACACGACACAGACAAACAGAGTAAGTGAGATGTTTTGTAGACTTACTTGACTGGGAGAAAATTGGTGCTTTTCTGTAAAATGTAAAATGTTTCATGAGCCACAGAGGAGCTGTACACTGTCTGTCAAGCATGAGGTACTATCTAAAACTTTAATTCATTGTTCACTCATTTTTTGGGGGGAAAATAATACAAATGAATACACAAGAAACTATATTCTTCTTAAGTATCCAGGAGAAGGCTGTAATATTTCCCACAGATCTTTATATTGCCGTCCTTTTCCATTCAAGCAATGAACCATAATTCAACAAGTTTATCAGTTAATCAAACAAAAACACATGACAGTTCCTACTTTAGTGTAGAAGATATCGACAGGGAACCTCCTGCCCGGGATCCTGAAGACGGGGGCGTCGTCGAAAAAGCAAGAGAAGCGCTCAGTGTCCAGAGTGGCGCTGGCCACCAGCACCTTCAGGTCTGGTCTGAACCGGGCGATGTCTTTGATCAGACCGAACAGGATGTCGGTGTGGAGTGTTCGCTCGTGGGCCTCGTCGATGATGACCACACTGGAGGGATAATGTGAAATGTGACATGAGAAGCCGCAGAGAGGAACCAAGGGAATTATGGTATGACAAGAAGAGCTCGAGCGACTGCTCAGTTGGCCGATAAAAATCAGCCAATATGGGCATTTCACAGACATATTGCTATTGAGTATAATGCTTGCAGATGTGAAAACTTTTATTTTACAGAATTAACAATGCAGAAAAGATGTGCAATTACATTTAAAGTAAAGGAGAAAAGGGTATCTTCTTATATCAAGTTCTATATGTTTGGTTGTGTTTGTGTTTTCTTCTTATTTACAATTTAGTTTAAAATATCAAACCTCATTTACAACTCTTTGTCATAAAGGTGTGATAACGACATCTTAGGAATCACTGCCGATTTTGTTGTTTTTAATGTAAATCTAAATCTACATATACACTGCGTGCACAATTATTAGGCAAGTGAGTATTTTGACCATATCATAATTTTTATGCATATTTTCCAACTCCAACCTGTATAAACTTGAGTGCTTAATGGATTTGAGCATATCAGGTGATGTGTATTTGTGTAATGAGGGAGGGTGTGCCCTAAGGAGATCAACACCCTACATCAAGGTGTGCATAATTATTAGGCAGCTTCTTTTCCCTAGGCAAAATTGGCCGAAAAAGAGATTTGACTGACTGAAAAGTCAACAATTGTAAAAAAAAATGCAGCACGCTTGACATTGCAAAGATATTGGGGCGTGATCACAGAACTATCAAACTTTTTGTTGCAAAAAGTCAACAGGGTCGAAAGAAACATATAGAGAAAAAAAGACGCAAATTTACTCCCAAAGATTTACAAAGAGTCAAGCCTGAAGCTACTAGGAACCCATTGTCCTCCAGTGCTGGCATATTCTGCAACTGTAACGTACCTGGAGTACCCAGAAGTACAAGGTGTTCAGTGCTCAGAGACATGGCCAAGGTAAGGAAGGCTGAAAAACGACCACCATTGAATGAGACACATAGAAATACCTGAAGACAGATTTTTCAAAGGTTTTATGGACTGATGAATTGAGAGTGACGGTGATGGACCAGATGGATGGGCCCGTGGCTGGATCAGTAATGGGCACAAAGCTCCACTTCGATTCAGACGCCAGCAAGGTGGAGGTGGGGTTCTGGTATGGGCTGGTATCATTAAAGATGAGCTAGTTGGACCTTTTCGGGTTGACGATGGACTAAAAATCAACTCCCAGAACTACTGCCAGTTTTTAGAGGACACTTTCTTCACGCAGTGGTACAGAAAAAAGCCTGCATCTTTCAAGAAGACCATGAGTTTTTATGCAGGACAATGCTCCATCACATGCATCAAAGTACTGCATGTCTTGCCAGTAAAGGCCTTAAAGATGACAGGAAAATGACATGCCCCCCTTACTCACCTGACTTAAACCTTATTGGGAACTTGTGGGCTCTTCTTAAACGGGAGATTTACCATGAAGGAAAACAGTACACCTCTCTGAACAGTGTCTGGGAGGCTGTGGTTGCTGCTGCACGAAAAGTTGATCGTCAACAGATAAAGAAATTTACAGACTCCATGGATGGAAGGCTTGTGCCATGTATTGAAAAGAAGGGTGGCTATATTGGTCACTGATTTTGTTTTGGAAATGTTAGAAATGTTTATTTGTATATTTAGAGTTGTTTGTTCATTATTTTCACTCTAACAGATGAAAATCAACAAGTGAGATGGGAAAATATTCTTTTTTCATTTAGTTGCCTAATAATTCTGCGCACCAATATTTGCCTAATAATTCTGCACACTGAGATATTCTCTTAAGAAAGACAAAACTTCACTTTTACTTTCTTAAATATTCAGGTTTGAGCTTTATTAACATTTGGATTGAGCGAGAGCTGTAAAATTAATCCTCAAAAATACAATGTTTAAAAGGGTAAATAAAATGAATTTATGTCGTGAGCGATAAATGCTCTGTATTGCAACTTTTATTTTATGAACAGGTGAAGAAGGTCAGACACGAGAACTTGTGACTTTTATGATCGACCAGCTGCAGCGTTGAGTTCAGAGCGTTGAGTTTTTTGTCCAGTGACAATTCCAATCGAGTTTATGAAACAAGACGAACACATCCTCAGTGTTGACAAAAAAGAGAGAAAGGCCGCAAAACATGGAAAGTAAGTGGAAAAGAACAACAATATGAAACTTCTGATGGACGAAAGGTGCAGACGTTGTGACATTTTTGCTCCACTGAAGATCAGTCTCAAGACTACATTTAAAATTATACTCCAGCAATACTGAAAAACAAAGTTTATTGCAGATCTTTTCGCAGCAGCCATGAGGGAAATCGAACCTTTGGAACTGCTCAAAATGCAGGACCAATCATCAATTTATGACCTGTCAGAACTACATCTGATCATCATAGAGCCACATTGATGATCATTCAGGGAATTGATCAGGTGTCGTAACCCCCTCAAACTGCACATCAAATGAACCACTGATCTGGCAGAAATTCAGCGTGTGCGAGGGCTAAAACCAGATTTAATCCAAACGGTTTACATTACCTGTAGCTGGCCAGGTCAGGCTCAGTGAGAAACTCTCGGAGCAGCATGCCGTCCGTCATGTACTTGAGCACCGTTCTCTCTGATGTGCAGTCCTCAAAACGGATGCTGTAGCCCACCTGGATCGAGCAATAAAGTTTATATGAGTAAAGACAATGAAAGATGTTCAACACCAATTCACAAAAACATGAGACATGATTTAGATATTAAATAGTTTCCTGTGGCCCCATCCAGGAAACAATAAAACCATGTCGGTAAAAAAGGGAAACGTGTGATCAGCACGAGAAGCTCACCTCATTCCCAAGCTTGACGCTCATTTCCTGTGCCACCCTGGCCGCGACTGACATGGCTGCCACTCTGCGGGGCTGTGTGCAGCCGATCTTCATGCCTCCTTGAGTGTAGCCCTGAGACAGAGGAACAACAGGTTAAAGGGCAGACTGATTTTCATTGGTCACCGCTCGCGTTATCTGATCATGCAGATGGTTTATATTTTGTCAGCGGTTGTGTTGAGACTGACGACGACTCTATTTTCACAAGTTTTCATCGGAGATATTCACAGACATCCAGTCGTTGGCAATGTCTATCTAATGTAACAAAACAAGCATAAAATTAAAGGGTGAATTTTGGAGAGAGCTTGTTTCTCTCTGTTGTTGTTGTGATATTACCACACTGTCTGGGACTCGAACCCCCTCACCTCGGGAAGGGAATACCGACACTAGCACATCCCTTAAAGTGTCGATGAGTGATGTTTAAAAACTGAAAAGTGTTGTGTGGTGCGGTCTGTACGATTGATTTTTTTTAAATTGCAGGGCCAGGGCTGAGCCGAAAACACAGATTTTTTTTTCTGAGGAAACATTCGCAGATTTTTACAATTGGCATTGCTTTAGAGTCGCTTACTGCCCCTTTAACAGAAATCATGAAATTGCAAGAATGAAGAGTTGGGGTTCTATTTCTTGACCAGGAGGAGTTATTGCCTGGAAGAAGTTTCTGTGCCCGACCAAGTGGTGGTCCCGCACATAACCACCGTAAAATTACAATTTGTTGTTTTGGCACTTTTTGCAAAGATCTCAAAAACAAACTGGACAGATGTTAGACTGGTGTTGATTCTCCCACCTGACCCTTGGTAAGAGAGCGAATCATCAAGCATCTTCACCTTCGACGATCTACGCTATGATTTGATTCCGCACTCACACTTTCCAGGAGGTACTGTGGGATCTGGGTGGTCTTTCCGGAGCCCGTCTCCCCTTCGATGACCAGGATCTGGTGCTCGCTGATGGCGGCCAGCAGGTCCTCTCTGTAGGGGAAGATGGGAAGGCTGCGTCGCACCTCTTGCATGGACTGCTTCTTCAGCTCCGCCTGTGACAGAGCCGGTGCCTCCTGATCCTGAGCTCAACAGGGCGAGAAGAAAGAGCCACTTCAAGTTTCTCTACATTATATTTTTCACAGCGATGCGTGATGAGCAGCCGCGACGGAGGTTATGTTTTGCTCTGGGACATGTTGACAGGACATATGGACACACTCACTTTTTCTGGATGCCCTTGCTTTCATTTAAAAATAGAATACAGGTGCGCAAAAGATCTTTATAATAAAAGTAAATTAGATCAAATTTACACTGACGCTCAACAAGAAATCTTCTTCTTTTTATTGATAGTTGTTTAAGATTTTTGAGCAGTCTCTTGACTCGTCTGAGCCAGAAATCTACTGATCGACTCCAGACTTCTCAGAACTCCGCTGCATGACCACATAAAGGTTTTGAACAGAATTACTTTTTAAGATCTATCTTTCACATTCATTGACTTCACTTAAAGGCAAGTCTGTAAACAAGGGGTTTGAAGAAGAGATCTGAATGATGTCATCCTTTTTATCGTTATTTCTATTGACTATTGACTATTTATTTGATTTTGTTCTATCGCTTTAACGCAATGTCTTCTTTTTCTTTTAGATGTTCTCATTCTTTTATTTGTAGTTACTGTTTCTAAGTAATGTTTTTCTCTTGCTTTTTTTCCTTGATTGTTTTATTAGTGCGAATGCATTTTTTAGACTTCCCCCGAGTATCCCGTGTCTGCTTTGTCTATCAAAGCACTTTGTAAACCCTGTTTTTAAAGGTGTTACATTAATAAAGCTTATTATTATTATTATTATTATTATTATATCTCACTGACTACTTTTAAGACTCTTCATGGCCTCCAAGTTGTGACTTTTTTCTTGCATTTGAGCTGGCACACAGTTTGAGATCTTCAGGCCCAGTACAGACACAGTTAGGGGACAGTTAGCAAGTACAAGAAGAAGCTTACCATCTCGGCCCGACTCCCTTTCATGGTGATGGCAGTGCTGACAAAGTCGATCATCTCCTCCTCCTCCAGGATCAGCTGGTACTTCTCCTGCTCATGCCTCATCCCTTGCTCCCGCTCCTTCCTGGCCCCAAAGCTGAGAGAGGCCGTCTTCAGCCTCTCTTCCTCCCAGCGGCCTTGCTCCCCTCCCAGCTCCATGGGAGTTTCCTCCAGCTCCAGGTCCCTCTGGGGCACCTCCTGGTCAGTGGGGGGAAAGCCAAAGGGATGGAGGGGAAGAAACAAACAATTGAACTTTGCAGACTTCAGTAAGTGACCTGGTGTACCTGGCATCTCTTGTTTCTACCTTGCTTCTCTTCTCTTCTGGCATGTAGTATCTGTTCTTCCTCTCTTCCTGTTCCTTGGCACCGGCCTTTTTGTAATCCTTAGCCAGATCCCGAAGGGTACGTTTGTATTCCAACTCCTTTTTCTCTCTCGCTGTCAGCTCGTCTGTTGAGAAAAGGTACTCATCGTCGATGATCTCCGCCTCCAGATCCTCCAGCTTCTCTTCCTCTCGCTTCTTTAGGTACTCCCTGCGAGAATGTTTCCTCAACTCTGGCAACTAGAGATGGACAGAAAAGGACAAAAGATCTGATTATACATATGCTACTACAGCAACTCATTTTAAATTTCTTTATTACCCAGAACATTTTATTCTAAAGCAAATGAAATTTATTATTATTATCATTATTTCAATTTTCCGAGCTCAGAGCACCAACCATTTTATTCTGATCGTCTTCAGCCATCTTCAGCCTCTTCTGCGCTTCCTCGTAGGCCTGGAGGAAAACATACAAAGTGAGAAGTTGTTCATCTGGGAGACACAGAAGGTTCATCTTTGAAAAAAACTAAGATGCACGAGCTGTATGGTAATTATTTTGCTTCCAACCTTTTTGTCAGTCCTCTCTGCTATGTTGCGGGTCTTATCTTTGTCTTTCAGCTTAACTCGCTCAGCGAACGCGTCTCTCTCTTCGATGTCTTGCAAACGCTCTCGCTCTTCCTTCTCCCATTCTTCCTCCTCCTCTTCTTCATTCTTGACTGACTGGCCCAAATCGCTCCTGATGTAAGAAACATAAATACATCGAGCTGCTGCTTGTTTATAAAATCAAGAAGTTTAAAAAAACTTTTTATTACTATTTTTAAAGGCTTTGAGCTTATACATATTTACAGTTTCCTGTAAATACGTAAAATCCAAAAGCATAAAACAAAACAAAAAAGGATAATAAATGAAAACGGAATCCCTGGATTACCTTTTAGGTGCTTCATCCTCACTGGTTGACTCGCTCTCTTTCTTCCGTCTGATGTGCTTCCTCTTGTTTCCGCTGTCCTTACTCTTCTTGTTCCCTTTCGGTTTCTCTGTCACGGCATCTCCCTCGCTGTCGCTGTCTTCCAGCAGCGTGTACGTCCGATTCTTCCGATCCATTTCAATGGCTTCCCGTTCTATTGCACGGGAAGCTTTTTCAACAACCTGCTTGCGAGGAATCTGTGAAAAATTGATTGTTGGAGGTTTGAATCTCACCAAATCTTCCCAGCAAGCACCTACTGTAACATTTTGAGGCATTTAAAGTCCATGTGAGTGTGTTGGAGGTTTGAATCCCAACAAATCTTCCCAGCAAGCAACTACCGTAACATTTTGAGTCATTTAAAGTCCATGTGAGTGTGTTTAGGTAAAATTTCGAACAGAAGAAAAAATATTATTTCACCATCATACCTTCTCGTAGAGCTCATGCGCAAAGGCGATCACGCTCTGGTCGATGTCGATCGTGCCCGTCTGCTCGAGGCGCGACACAAAGTCTTGAGCACTCAGTGCTTTCCTCGCAGTGCCAATCATGAACTGAGACACATATCTGTCACTCAAACCCAGGATGTCATGGAGGCGGTCGTTCACCCACTGCTCTAGATTTGCCATGGTGCCTGTTGAGGGAGCAATCACAGCACAAGAATGTCGATTGTATGACATGTAGTTAGAGACACGGCTGGTGACAACCAAACCTCCATAGGTTTTAAATGACAGTTTCCTTTGTGAAGCTCAGGAAACAGTCTCGAGACGTAGGAGACAGATAAAGGGACTGTTCGTGATTAATTTATAAACCTAAATGGGAAAATAAGGAATGACATTTATAGCTACATATATCACAGTACTTAGATCATATATATACTACAAATTATTAGTGCCCCATTTATATTTGCTGCATTTTATGATGAATTACAAGCATGACCCGTTGTAGACGTTGCTGAGAAACCACGACCCAGTACACAGAGTACATAGTTAGTTAACAGACTGACCTATATGTAAACAGTTTGCTCTTGCCTGTATACACCGAGTGGCCACTTTAATAGGTACACCTACAAAAATTTTAAGGCAATTCAATACCTGACTCTTCTATATATTCTACCAATGAGTATAGTTTATAATGTTCTTTTGATGTTGTTGACATTCTCATTAAAGTATATGTTTTTTCTAAGGAGATTTTAGTTAAAGGTGGCGATGTACATTATATTAAGGATAAATTTCTACTCTTCCAATGTACGTACATGAGGGGGGCAGAATGTTAGGCACGCCCCCTTCAGTATGATGTAGTCCATCACACACTATCACAATGACCTCAGAGCTACTAAATATATACATACTACATATAAGTGAATTATCACTGGGAAAAAAACGAAACATCATCATAAAATAAGTCTTTACAGCAAAACAGCTGGCAAACAGATGAATGAGATAGTCAGTGGTGTATTGAGCTCTAAAGCCAAACTGAAAATAAAAAATTGTGTCTGACCGAAAACTCCTAAACCAAACTTACACGTGATCATTCAAACTAACAGTTGGCAGTTAGCTACAAACTCCATTCCATGTTTGTCTGTTGTTGTCCCTTCAAACTCAACGGTGCACCAGTAAACCACTCACATTTCTAACGGTATCTGGTTTAGATAGAAAACGCTGCTTTGCTTTATTTAAGACCAAGAAAAAAACATTGTTAATTTCACTTACCGCTTTTCAAAGCGCTCGAACAACGTTGTTATTATGGTTGAAGTAGCAGGTTGCGCGTTAGCTAACTCAGCTAACTAGAGCTACAAACGAGGCAGTATTTTGAGTTGTAAGCTCACGAGTTCCGGAGAGGACGCTGAATAGATGCGTGCATCCCCCCGCGGTCATGTATATTGTTTATTTTCCCAACCGAAAGCAACATTAAATCACCGATACATGTTTTGCTAAGTTAGCTTGATCACGCTGAAGTTGAAAGCGGAAACGCGTCGTGTAAAAAAAACGCCGAGGAAAAGCAGAGCTGCATCCCGAGGCAGCAGCGCTCACTGCCCCCCTGCGGCCGTCCGAGGAACGACGACAACAACCACCGACTCTGCACTTACAGATGTTTTAGAAAGAAAATATATTCACTTAACAAAAAAAGAACAAAACCCAGCAACAGCAATATACAAACAGAACAAGCTGGTTATATCTGAAGAATGTGATATTTGAAATATTGATTATTTTCAGGGTTGTTTTCACATCAATGTGGCACGAAAAGTTCTTGCTTATCCAAAACAAAGAAAGGACAATTTCCCTTTAATGGCATTCCAGGGCACGTTGACATCCACCCTATCCTGCCCCTCAAGCTTCCCTCTGCTCGTTATATGGACCCACTGCTGTTGACATGGCACATCTTACACAGCGAGGAGCAGCTCCAATGTATTCCCTGTCATTCAGGATGAACAAAGTGTGCTCAAAGCTCACAGCTTCTTTATCTAATCTGACTCCTGCCATGCGTCAACCACAGACAATGTCAGACATTTGTGCTTGACACATTAAACCCTGAAGGTCCTGATTATGCTCACCCTTTTGCCCCAATGTCAGATTCAGCAAATATCCCAAATTTTAGGAGGACCCGTCCCACCAAAGGGATCCTTTCACTAGTTGCAAAATCTGCAGTCCCTATTCCCTCTGATGATTTAAATTATAAAAAAGTATATATATATATATATATACAGGTATATATGATCCCTCTCTAATAACACTTTTGTATGGTCTGGTTTTGATCAGAAATTCTCAACTTTATGTTTTTTACAGACACCTGGTCCAAACAAGAGGAGCGCTTGTTTTAGAATTATGCCCCCAGCTTATGATTTAATTTCATCTGCTCCCCAGAGCTCATGGGTGGTGGTGACAGCAAGGTTACCTTCAGATGATCTCTTTAGGTTGAGGCCTTTGTCCTTACCCTGTTCTATCATTCTCCAAAGTCCAGCATTACCCCTTTCATTGAAAAAAAAAAGATTTTGAAAACAACGCAATCAATAAATTGCTCATTTCGTAGCAAAACAGTAGTAAATAACAATGATTCGCAAGATGTTGGACAACTGGGACCTCAACAACAACAACAATACCACTAGCTCTGGACATATTTAACTTCTATTGTTAATATTTGTAGGTGTATTATTATCAGTGTTATTATAGTAAAATTTGTGGTAGAAAAAACATTTAATCAAATTCAAAGGCTTTATTCTCACAGGCAGAAATATGGTTATCAATAAGTAAGGAATGGAAAGATAGTTTTAGTTTGCAGGCTCTGTCCCAATGCTGCCAGTTATAACTATAATATACTGGAAACTAATGAGTGAAAAAGAATAAAGTAAAATAATGTTTTTCAAGAAATAAAAAGATGTTAGCTAAAGTAAACATTGAAGGACTGAGAAAGTATTTTTGAGACAAATAAACACATTATTCTATTCAACTGAAATATTTATTATGTATATTTAACACATTCATATCCATACAAACTTACTTCCACTCACATGCACATTACATTCACACACACTGTATACATCATAACGAGCATAATGACACCATAAGAGTAAGAATTATAGATGAAATGGGCTACAATACAAAAATGACCAAAAAGCAAGAATATTTGGTGCAAATTAAATCGAAGCATCATTACAACGGTACAAAAACAATATGTTACAGGCTGAAGCAATGCATCTAAAATTAAAATAAAGTGAAAGAATCAGAACGAAAATACACTTCAAGTGCAACTACAGCAAGTACTCAAATATATAAATACTTTATATATTCTTTTATAAAGTCGTAGTATTGGGTCTGATTACACGTCATCGTTTATTTGTTGATTATATGATTAATTTGAGCTTTGAGTGTTTGTCCCTGCATTGAAATGCTGACGAGGTTTAGAAAATGGAAATACTCGGGTATAGCCTACATATCACCTACTTAGTCACTTCCCGCCACAGAACACAAATGAGATGACGGCGCCGACCACCTATCGGCAAAACTGAATGTGATCTCAGACAGCACCCAAGAAAAAAAAAAGAAAGAAGCATCACTCTACGGAAGCAGGGACAGGGAAGGAGGCTCGAGCTGTCGATCACACACAAGTTGAGGGCGATCGATACTTTACTCATCATCACCCCTGAACTCCCCGGGGGGTAAAGTCTCTGTCCGGGACTGTGGCTCGATCGTCTGCACCGCTCGGCCGCGGGACGTCCCACCTGAGACCGGCGGGCAGAGATGAAGACGCCAACGCTGCCGCTGCGGCTGTTGCTGGTTCTCCCGCTGCTGACCGGGGTCTGCGTGCACGGGTACAAACCCGTCGTCATCGTGCACGGCATATTTGACGGACTCAAGCAGTTCAAAACCATGTCTCTTTATATACACAAGGTAGGACACGGATTTCATTGTCAAGGGATCTCTAAATCGTACTGAAAACAGCTAAACTGTGAAGATTCATTCTGTTAGCGGACAAGTTCTGCTCTGGAATTTCATATTTGCATACATCAGTGCAGCTGAATGTTGATCGTTTTTAATTGTGAATGGTCAAACTTCCCACTCAGCTCCCTCAGAACAGAAGGCATTTATTCAGCTTATTTGGACATCTACAGGAGTTCAAATTCTTCTAAAGGCAGACATATTGGAAATAGAAGTGAAAACCAGCATATATGGTTTCAGGTCACCAATTTCTGTTCCCGTTATCATTTTCTATTCCTCAAGAATCAGGTCTACTTTGGAAAAAACAGTGTCAGGCGGCTGATAAACATCATCAGTCGTCAGGCTGAGAGTTTGCTGGCAGTTGATCTAATCAGTGTTTGTTTCTTTCACTCTGTCCCACAAGATCCTTTGTTTTCTGAGATCTTTTAGATTTTTTTTCACTTTTTATGTAATTCCTAGGTGCATCCAGGTACGGAGGTGTCCGTGATTGACTTGTACAGCAACCTGGCCAGTCTGAAGCCCATGTGGAGGCAGGTCAAGGACTTCAGGAAAGCCATCAGCTCCATCATGCAGAAGGCACCCGATGGCATCCATCTTCTATGCTTTTCACAAGGTCCACTTTCACTTTCTCTCTCTCTCAAAATCACACACTCACAAAGACACTGCATGTCAACGCACACTATTAGAGATGCTGAACACACCACACATCCAGATTTTATCATTTTCAAACAACTATGCAGCTCCCTATGGGGCCACAAAATACATTCTACATTTTCTTTTTACGCAGCACTACCCCCCCCCCCCCCCCCCAAACCCTGATGTATGAAAACAGCACCCACAAAAATATGTATTAAATATAATATGTAATATTTAGCCTAATGTTTAGATTGATGTATTTTACTTGTACAGGTAAAATGTCCATCAATTTGGATTTCACAGATTTAGCATAAACCAACCAACCAATCAACTTAATGTGACGCATGTTTGTCACTCGAACATGAAATGAAACAAACAAGTAAGACTGAAATTTACGTAACAGTTATAATAAACCCAATGTGTTTTAAAAACGCAGGTTGATATATTTTTAATCGATAAATCCAATTTGTTTCAAATTAAGGGGCATCACAAACCACAGCTTCCAAAAGACGTCACAGGAGAAAACTGAACTTTATAACCTTCACAATTTATTGCAGGGGTGAATTAGACTGCGTAAGTGATGAAACAATAATAATAATAATGAGAATGAGAAGAGAGGACTTAGGCAGTTTGTCAGATACCAAGAACATTTTCTCTCCGTGAGATAATGTTGTGTAATCTGCGCGTGTTGCCTTCAAGGACAGAAATCACATAGAGCAACAGGGGACTGAGTTTCTCAGTTAATAGGGATATACTGTACTTATAGTATGGAGAGCAAAAAATGTAAGAAACCAGTGACACGGCTGTTGGTGTTGATAATATTTCCTTTCAAAATGTCTCTCCTATTCGGTTATACATATACATTATAACTTAAATTTACAAAGACTAATTAGGCACACATAGCTGCACGATGCAATGTAAATATTTGATGCACACATACATGAAAACTGACACACACCAAAGATTTTTTTCAAACCTATGGGCTCACAGTTCTTACGATTCTGCAGTTTATATAGTTTATGTCTCATATGTCTGTCCACATGTAGCCGAGGTAAAAATACATTTACTGACAAAAACTTTAACTTATCCTGTAAACTTTCAAAGTATGAATTGGTTAAAATTAAATAAAGAGATATATAGATATTCTTGGCTTTGTTGAGCCCCTGACTTACCCTCTTATGCCACCGTGAGATTGTGGTTAGGGTTAGAGTTGAAAGAGATCGATAATTACTCATCAGAAATTGTCACCGGGTCTGGAAAGTGAAGCAATTTCGGAAGTTCGATAGTGCCTGAAACCTGTCTTCTCTGGAATGACCAGCAGAGGGCGACTCCCTGTTTGCAAACAGGAGTCAGTTTCTATAGAAGTCTACGAGAAAATTACTCTACTTCTCACTTGATTTATAACGTCAGAAATTATTATAATGAGGAGTTTATGGTCTCAATCACAAGTTTCAAGTGTTCTTCAATACAGCATGGTGTTCATTTAGTAAATTACGTTTCCATTTAGAGTCAAATATACGAAAAAGCACCACATACATTGGTGGCATGGATTGAGAGCTACAGTAGTGCTCTCAAAAAAGTGCATGGTTGCAGGTGTACGTGGACTGATCATAGTAAACATTGTGATCGCAAAAGTCGGCTATGGGCTGTACGATTAATGACAGGAAAAATGAAATTCTAACTAAAAAAAACAAAAACTCTGTCTATTGCTTTGTCCGACTCTCGTTGCGTTGTAGTTGTGACCCATTTGTCCTCTTTTTTTAAAAAGGTGGACTGATTTGCCGAGCACTTCTCTCCACAACTCCAGACCACAACGTGCATAACTTCATTTCGCTGTCGTCACCACAGGCAGGGCAATATGGAGGTCAGGCACGCACGTCTCCCTTTAATTCTTGTCCGTCAAGGAATTGTGACCTTTTTAGGACTCTGTATTCATTCACATAAACTTTTAAAATATCTGAAAACAGTACAGAGTTGTAACAGATACTCTCACTGTCTTACTCCGCAGACACCGACTACCTGAAGTGGGTATTTCCAGACTTCATGAAGAAGACAGTGTTTAAAATGTGCTATAGGAGATTGGGGCAGAAATTGTCCATTTGTGGATACTGGAACGGTAGGAGGCGGGGGGCAGTCTTGGCTCGAGATATTCACTATTTAAAAGATGCATTTACAGAAACATATTCTCCTTGTGTTTTCTCCACAGACCCTCATCATCGGTCCCAGTACCTGCAGAGCAACATCTTTCTGCCGAAGCTTAATGGAGACAGTCCACACACTGACCTGAGAGGTAACGGAATGCATTACTGTCACGGTTATGGATGTGCAGTTAACGTGTACAAAAAAACCCAACAACAATACATGTATTTCTCCCTTTCACCTCCTCAGTGTGGAGGCAAAATTTTTTACGTGTCAAGAAGCTTGTGCTAATTGGTGGACCAGATGATGGCGTCATCACGCCGTGGCAGTCCAGGTTCAGTGTGTCATCAATGTTTTACAATTCTCTAACACACGCCATTTTATTCTTATCATATCATATGTAGGGTTTTTTGGATATATCTTTCTTATCTCCACAAATCAGAAAAAAGCGTAAACAGACATTAAAAAAAATCAATTTGCTCCATGTGTGTAACAATATAAATGTTACAAAAATTAGGGTTATTAATTGTATATGAACAAACCCATCTATAAAAGAATATAGATATAAATATAGATATAGATAGGACTAAAACTGGAGAGTTTGGTGTAGAGATACTGAAATTGAGATTTCTGGCTCAGAATATGAGACAAATACAAATTTTAAGAAAAAAGCCTTATATAAATAAATATATATTTTGTAATTTAAATCTACAGATGCAAATTGAAACTTGACAAAGGAAAACTTAATGGTGTATTTTTGGATTTAAATCTTTTTTTTTGCCTGTAGTGTCTCACCTATAAAAGCCCTCTATTACTGGAATAATTTTTTTTTAAACATCTCCAATCTGTCATCTGGATTTTGGCTGCTATTAAAAGTAAATCAAAGTGAGACCTTAAAATACAGCAGAACAAGTTTCGGAACCTCTTTATCTGAATTGACTGTTTCCTCTTTCTTACACAGCCACTTTGGATTCTATGACAGTAACGAACACGTTGTAGAAATGAGGAACCAGGAGGTAGGTGGAAAACTGTCCCACACCTGTAGTAATTCAAAAAAAAAATCTAGACTGGAAAACCCTTCCTCATGTTTTACTTCAGGCTGTGATGGGCTCACCAGCATATTGTTTTGACTAACCCGTCCATCTCCCCTTCTCTCCTTGTGACAGTTTTACAGGAACGATACATTTGGGCTGAAGACGCTGGACGCTCGGGGGGACGTGTCGACATGTATCCAGTCGGGAGTGAAGCACGTCCAATGGCACTCCAACTACACAGTGTTCATGAGCTGCATAGAGAAGTGGCTCACATGAAAAGGACTCACACAGTTTGAGAAATGTTAACACAACGTATTGTTGAACTGAAACGGATGACGCGATTGACCCTGGTTACACATGCAGACACTGTAAGGTCTGTGGATAATAGCTAAAGGTTCTGCTAAGGTGTGCAGATGATGATATTTTATTTATTGACATATGTTGGACACATTGTTATGAACGTTTGAGCAGAGCATCAGGCAGGATGAATTAAAAACATTGATGCCTTAACTAAGGACAGTATTACAGAGATGATGCTGATATGGATGTACAGTCTTAGTCTTCTTTCATATTTTTTATGTACATGATTGTTGTAAAAGAAACGAACAACAAAAATAATAAAGGAACAAAAAAGTACAAAACAAAAAAATGGGGGACATTTACATAAAAAACAGTTTTGCACAAATATTGTAGGTTTCTGTCAAATCAATTTAGCTTTTTTTTTTAGGTTGAGAGTTTCAAACAGTTAAAAAAAATACTCCCTTTTGCAATAACTGTGCCAAATTGTATTGCCTTGTGCTTCCAGGGTATTTGCCCGTTGATAATTTATTGGGTTCTCAGATGAAACTAAGGGCAATAGGCAAATGTTTGAATTCAGACTCGTACGATATTTGAAAGAGCTTTTAAATTTTGTAAATATCTTCAAATTTTCTTCTGAACAAGAAAGGGTTTTTTATTTTTTTGGCGGAAATCTGAAATAAAGATTGTAGATGCAAGTCTTTGTCTTCAAGTATTTTATAATAAGTGAACAAACCTTTGCAGAGGGATCAGATCATCGAGACAGAGTCTGTCCCAGTATGTACATATAGTGATAACACTGTCAAAACATAGCACAAAGATTAATGATGGGAAAAGGGCGCATTGGTCTGCACCGGTCCCCCTAATCCCAAGGTCGCATAGGCCACAAAGGACAAGTCACACATTTGCAGAGAAAGACATCTTACAAAGAACAGAGTACATCGTATATGTGTCAAAACATTGCATAGTAAAATTAACATTACAATATGCAAACCATAAAACTAAAAGAACTAAAAGATTTATTAGTGCATTATTTTATAGAGACACCAGATTGTTTAATAGAGACGACCTCAAATGTTCCTGAACATTACAATGAAGGGTAATAGTCTGAGTTTATACATCATGGCAAAACATAAGCAATGACGATCAATCACTGCCCTCTGGTGGACGCTTATGGTACTTGAATAAAATTCATGCTCCGTCACAAACCAAAGAAAACTTCTCTGTCCTCTTCTGTTTGGGTTGAAACGTTTAAGCTTGTTACTCTCCTGCCACCGATGCAACGTCATGAAGGGTGTGAAACCCACAGAGAGCAGGTTAGTGATGTGTTGGTGCCTTCTGTTCTAAAATTCTGTACTTTCTATGTAATAATATGTATTTATTCCTATGTATTAAAGTCTTTTGGAGGAGCTTCACATTTCCAAACCATTATTGGTGTTTTGGTTTATTTTTGATCGTTTATTTTTTTTTGTATTTAGGCTCAGCTATTACATTCATTTGCCAAACTCTTTTGCCCAAACTATATCAGCGATAGTCTAATGTTCACATGTTCCTTTAAAAAAATTCCATAGTGACTTTTTTTGTGGCTCTAACCTGTGAAATTTTATGTTAACCAAATGTAACACAAAAATAAGTAGCCTCAAGGTCAAAGGTCACATAATACAAGGTTTTTTTGGGGGGATGGTCTTTGTTTTATCTAAATGTTTATGCAGCTTGTCAGATAATGTTCACTTGGTCCCTGACTGCAGAGCATGTACATGGTGACTCCTCTGCCCTTTACACATGATTAGATTAAAGCTGCATATAGGGGGCGTGGTCAATCAATTAAACCCATTGATTTCCCTTAATTAACTGATTCACAGGACTTGAGCTCTTTGATTTTGAGATAATTGAATAAAGTTATTTATCTACTCTAAAAACATATGCATATGTGCATGTTGTTGAATTTCCCAAGCGATTGTGACTCAATTACAGATTCTGTTATTAGTATTAATTTCTTGGTACATTAAGGTAATAATGTAAAAACTATGAAAGAAAATTCTGTTTTAATATGCTCCACCTTGATTTACAAGCACAAGATGCACATGTTTACACCAGCCGCATATGAATATTGTTTCGTACTAAGTCACGATCATGAAATACAAATTGAAAATAATAACAAACTATCTCAACATTTCTCTTTGCTCATTGCAACCACGATAATATTAGGCTACGTCACAATTATGACATACGATCTAATGCTCGCAATTCAAGTCAAATTCAATTTCATTTTTTGGCAATAGAAACAAAGCAAGTGTGAAGAAAAACAAAATAAAAATAAAAATGTCCTTGTAGGCCTACAATAGTAGTAAACTGGAATAAAGTGTAAACATATCTGTGCAATGTTGTATTTAAATATATGTATGAAAATAGGTCAAGTTTAATTTAGAAATATGAACAACACGTGGGTATGTTTGTCTTTAAAAGGTTATTTAAATATAGACCTCTCTCTCTCGCCCTCCCTCCCTCTTTCCAAACGGCCCTAAACAGGTATGACCGATGACGTCAGCAAGGTGACACCCACCTCTCTTCCTGGAGCCCGTGCGCCGGTGCGGCAGCACAGCAAATCGCGACACCGCGTCCACCGGCGGAAATTTTTTTTTCCTGCGGGAAACTTTTTCCGGTGTTCGTTTGTTCGTTTGTTTGTTTTTCAAACCGCACACTTCGCATTTCACCTCGCGACCCGACCCGACCCGGTGACAATGAGGATTCCTCCCCGCGCCTGACTTTCGGACTTTTTCACTGTCCTCGCGTCCGGCGCGTGAATCCCGGAGAACTTCAAAGGTAAGGCGGAAAACAGAAGAAAACGTCGCGTGATTGTGCGTCAGTTGAAACCTGTGTCAAAACGAAGCGAGGGGGAAATGAAGCGAAAGCGGCGAATGTACATTCATATTCATATGCATATTCATACTCATACTCATATTCCTGCCCCTTCCTGTCTGCATGAGGAAACACCGAAGCTCCACGTTCACAGGCTGACGTTACTCTAACGTCGAGTGGCTGCACCTCAGTCAGTTCCCGTGAACTAGAAGGAAAAAGTTTCGTGGAGGCTGAGAGTTTTCATTCATCAGATTTCAGTCTGACTGAATCCACTGTCAGCGTGGCTCAAGGTCGACGTGTCCCGCCCTGTGGGGAAGCTACTGTAAACAACCGGCAGCTGTGAGCTGCAGGAACCCGGTCAGAATCAACCACTCAGAGGAGGGATCAGTACAAATAAAAAACCACATTAGTACAAATAAAAAACCACATTAGTCGCAGTACACACTACTACACACTATGGAGACGCTTTATCTATAGTAGAACTGCTTGGATTTATTGTCTGTGCGGTCAAACTCTCTCCGGCCTGGATGGATGTGAAGCGAGCTGAGGTCCGGTGTCAGAGCAGCAGGAAGTCACTGCCAGCTGTTCGGCTGCAGGCCAATCTTGAATTTGATTATTCCTCTGGCATCTTTCCTGGCATGAATATTTGTGACTTGTGCTGCCTTCGCGTACCAGTCGGAAGATCCTACTTCCCACTTGTGAAGTCGGAATAACGAGAATGTCCTGTTGGAGCGGCTGATGTAATAACTGCACAGCACTAGCAGACTATATTCCATTTGTTACGGATCAAACGATAAATGGCATTGGTCTATATAAAGTTAAGTGTACATAGTTTACAGATGAAAATTATGTACACAAGGAACTCAGCTAATACTTGTTGCTACAGTTAAAAAGACAAAATTGCGTACCAACCATTACTCAGTCTGTCTTCTCCTCCATGTTGAAAGTTTCTGCAGCAATGGCCCGGGACTACCTTCCAAAGTGGGAAAGAATAGCATTTGTCAGCATTTGTTCCTAATAATTCCCCCTTTTCCTGTGAAATAATTAGAGCTTTTGAACAAACTGACTTTATTCAATTTTAGAGCTGTGACACGTGGAGTTCCTGACTACTGTGTTGGAACCGCTGCCAGTGTAAATGAATCCCTGTTTTTTCTGCTTTATTTTGCACAGACTTTCCAATAGCTGTTGGACAACAAGACGTATAATACCAGCCACCTGTTCACGATGTCCTCCAGGGTTAAAAAAGACTTGTGCCGAATATGCGGCGGTGCTCTACAGGGAAACCAAAGGCGGTGGCTGTTTGGGGGCAAAAATAAGAAGACTGGTCAGCCCCAGACCCCAACGGAGTCCCTGAGAGGAGGGAGCCTGTCCCGGTCCTCATGCAGCAGCCCCTGGGGTGAGTCTGGAACACGAGGAAATAAAGAGGAGCTTTAGGTCACATTCTGTTGCTTCGAAGTAAACTCATTTTCTTTATTCTTCACAGGCAGCACATTCTCTCTCGGCTCCTCCGTGTCTCTCTCCAAGTCCCAGTTATCCCTAAGCTCCTCATCCAAAGGGGTGGACCTGCTCTCAGTGTTGACCCACATACTGGGGCAGACCGTGCCACGGGTCAGCGGGCAGGGGGAATTTGTGTGCGGCAAATGCGTATCCGTCCTTGAGCGGGTGTTCAAATTCGACTCGGTGATAGCCAGGGTGAGGGTGCTTTCGTCAGAGAGGCTCCAGAAGCTGACACAGGAGAGGGACAAGATCAGAGAGTGGGTGCGCCAGAACTACCACCAGAGACATCCGCGGGGCTTCAAGAGCCAGGGCAGCACCAGTGAGGAGGATGGAGAGGCGGAGAAGGATGGCTACAGGGAGATGCTCAAGGAGAATATGGCTCTCTCGGAGTACGAGTGCTGGTCCGAGAAGTGGGACACGTGTCCGTTTTTCATAAGAACGGGTAAAAGATGCAGAAAGGGCAAAGGATGTGAAGGCTGTGATTCCTTAAGAGTATCTGACTCAGATTATGAGTCTGTTTGTGGAGTTCCCCGCCACTTGCCTTTTCAGACCTTCTCCCCGTTGGCACTGTCGCGTGACAAATCCCAGAGCATGCCCCTCCACTGGCAGAGGGTGACGTCCATCAGCTCCAGCCCGGCCTCACTAGCGGGATCCTGTCTCTCCTTACGGGCGTCTTCGCGCACCGAGTCCATCCGGTCTCTGGACTCTCTCGATGGCGATGACCCGTTTGACTCGCCAAGTGATCAGCCAGTCAACTTCGTGCTGAAGGAGCTGAGAAATATCGAGGGGAAGCTGGTCAGTTCACCGTCAGGGAGCAGAATCCCAGTTCTGGACAAGAAGGACGGGAGATACTCGGGAAAAAACGGAGAGATGTCGTCAGCCACAGTGAACAGGGTGCTGAACTTTGGGGATTTGGAGAACGGAGGGGAAAAAATGGATGAAGCGAATGGGGACGTCCTAACAGAGCTGAGGGACGAGTTCATGCCTCTTCATCGACAGGTGAGTGTTTTTCATTCCTGTCTTAACGGGATGATTAAAATGTACCGTGCAAATATACTTTGTCGGAATGGAAAGACTCCAGTTGCCGTGTGCGCTGCGGAGGCTGTAAATATTGACACAGTGTGCTTTGTCAACTGAGGCTAGTCCGGCAGTCCAACAAGATTAGACATTTCACTTATGTTTTCACTGTATTGTATCACAACGCCATGTTTCCTATGATTTGTCTTTTCAGAGCACTGCTGGCAGGGTTCGCCAAGCTGTCGGGCACATGCGGGGCCAGCTGGACCAGGCTGTGTCCCGCATCAGGACCCTGGAGGCCGAGCTGGAACACGGGAGGAGCAAACCCTCCAAAGTCAATGGATCAGACTGGGCACCAGCTGTAAGCAAGCACTCAGACTGATCTCTCACACTCTCTATTTGAGACAGTTATATGTTAAAAAGAGCAGTTTGAAATTTTGGGAACTATGTTGATTAGTGAAAATATATGAGTGTGGTACCAATTAAAGCTGTGATTATTAGTCACTTGACTAATTGGCAGCTATTTTAGTAATCAATTGGACGTTGTAGTCATTTTTGAAAGCAATATATCAAATATTTGCTATTTGTAGCTTCAAGGATTTAATGCTTTTCTTTGTCACACATAATACATTTTATTTTTCTCAGATGATTGTCAGACAGTTCAGTACACTATTAAGGAAATTATAAAGGACTTTTACTAAGTTATTTTCTGCCAAATTCAATCAATCAATTGATCAATCTATCAATCAGCAGATACATTGACAGTAAAAAGTAATAATTATTTGCAACCCTATTATCAGGTCTCATCTAACTCAGCCTGAAACTGAAGTATGTTTCCAAAAATATATTTCCAACTTCTCATTAAGAGAGGTTAATATGGTCAGTGTTGTAATAAATTCATAAAGTGCATAATGAGCATTATTTGTTTAAGTTGTGTAACGCACGTTTAGCCTCACAGCTGTTGTTAGTACCAGCTGTCATTATAGAGGTTTGCCTCCAACCTTTATGGAAGAAAAACAGGCTTATGACACAGCGCAGCTCTGCCCAGCAGCCCTTCAGTCACACGTCCAAACAGCTCCACAAACCACTCCATGTGAATGTCGATGGAGCACAGATATAGCATTATGAAAGGAATGGAGGGTGGGTGCACTGTTGTCTGATGAAGGGTGTGTCCACATTTCCTCATTTGCAGGTGCACACACACACAGCCTCTGTCAGGAATCTTCCCCGACCAGTGGAGTTTGCCCTGAGCTCAGTAGTCTTATGATAGACGATATCATTAACATGCCTCTCAGCTGCTTTGTGAGTCCACATGACCCAATCTCTCATGAGGAGGAGGGCTGCTGTTTCTTAAGACGCGCAGAGCTGAATATCAGAAAGAAACGTATTGGCATAGTAGCAGGTCACTGCTATATAGTATGACAAGGTTGTCAGCAAACAGTTGCTTATTTACATATCCAGAGGTTACAGAATAACCTGATCATTCATTTATAGTCACTAGTTTCTGGCCCCCTGGCAAATATATTGTAAGTCCAGTGTTCATTATCTTTTTGCTCTGCTTTTGGTCTCCAACGACTGAAGGAATATCTGGTTGCTGAAATGCTCCACTATGTTAGTCTAATGATTGATGCTACAGTGGGAGCTAAGAGATTATAATTTTTTCCCTAAAAAGAGTCCGGAAACAAGGGTAATGAGAGAATGGGTGAACCCAAAAGAGTAGTTGCGGCTGGTAAAATCAAAACACTGGGCTGATAAAAAAATCGAGCCGAGGGAAGGAGTCAGATGACTTCTCTCCAAAACGAATGCAGGGCAACTGTATTTGTATAGCACAAGGCCAGCAAGGCAATTGTCAAGGTAAGTACTGTCATAAAACATAAAAAAGACAGTAGGAAAAGAAACGCAAGGCAACATAAAAAAAGACATGGGAGAGCAGGATACAAAAATAAAATGGAAGAAGAAAATAGGCCAAGATATCATAAGACACATCAAACAGGACAATCATGACGGTGCAACGCAAGATGCTAATACATTTTCCTAAATCAATTTAATCAAAGATAAAAGCATTAAAAAAGTAATATTCCCTGATTTTAAAACAACTTGGTGCTGGAAGCAGACCTCACATTTTCTGAGAGTTTGTTTAAAAAATGTTTATCATGGCTGTAGCCAATAATTATTATCATCAACTAATCATTTGGCCAATCATATCAATTCTATTCAATTAGTTTATAAATTTAAATGTCAGAAAGTATTCTTAAAAAAAAAATAAAAGCCTATTTTTAGTGCTGAAGATGTTCAGCTCACAAATCCTCCCACTTTAGAAGCTGTAACCACAGAATGACTGACAGAAAGTCTCTCACACAAATAATCCATTGCTGTATATTGCTAGTTAATATTAATTAATATAATATTAATATTTCCCCAACAAGTATTTTTAATCACTTGATTAAAAAGAAACAATTAAAATCCTTGTGGAGCTGCAACAATATGTCAATTAAAAAAATTATTCATTTGAAAGATCAGACTCAGCATTAATTGTTATTATTGATCAATCGTTTTAAGCAAGAACCAAAATATTTGATTGGTTTGAGGCGCTCACATCGGAGAATCCAAGTTTTTTTTTTTCAGTAAATGATTCTGATAATGAATCCTTAAATGACCAACCCAGGATTATATAGTTAGCCCAGAATGGTTTTAAGGAATGCCACAGTTTGATACTGCTCTGACTTTTAAAAGTAACCCTCCCGTCTTCCCCAGTTGGTTCAGGAGGAGGACGGCGGCAGCTCCCTGCTGCAGAGCCTCGGTCATTCCCTGCGCAGCCGGGAGCGTCTGATCCAGGTGGGTGAGATGATGAGGACAGACGGGAATCATTCATGCACACGGGAGTGAGATCCTCTGCCGCTGCGCTGACTCCGGCTCAAAGCTCACTGGAATGTGGTTTGACTTTGAAGTCACTGTACGCCCTCAAAGTGTCAGAGACAAAACTGCATTCGCTCTGTTTTGTTCATCACATGGTAGCGGTGACAATGATGTTGACGTGGTCATTGCTGCCTTTATTTTTTGCTGCTTGTAATGTTGAGGATTTATAGGAGGAATTTTATGGTCATAAGATTATATCGATTTTATTTGTTTAACAAATAGGAAAGTGAAAAGATGCACTTCCATCTGTATTGGAAATGTGAAGCCATAGCCAGTAGCTTGCTCGCTTTGCTTGGCATAAATATTAGATACGGGAGGAAACAATTCACATGTCACCAAAAACACAAGTTGACTTGTTATTTAGTATTTAATGGAAGCTGGATTTTGTTAGAGCAGGGCTAGCTGTTTCCCTCCATTTCCTGTCTTAGTGCTATGCTAAGCTCACCAGCTGCTGACCGTAGCCTCACGTTCACTATACAAAGTGAGTGGTATTCGCCTCGTCATCTATCTATGACTGAGCTTGCTTCTCAAAATGTCAAACTATTCCTTTGATATATGCAAATACTCCAGGTGCTTTTTAAACGTGCATACATCGAGCATATGAAGATATTATAGGTTTACGTTAAAGAAGCTGTTGAAATACGGTGAATTTTAAGGACATGTGTGCTATTATTAAGAAAGCTACTGTCCTTAATCTTTATAGTAAAAGAACAAGTGCATCAGGTGTTTGATCTTTACTGAAACTCGTACAGTGAGCCAGTGAATCTTTAAACAGATTTGTGCAGGTTTCAACAGATTTGAGATTCTGGTGTGTAGATAATTAATAAAAGTTGGCTGCCTATTTTATACAGCTGTAGATTTATGGCGGTGCTGTTTAATGTTTGCATTTACATTTGCATGCATATCAGCCTGGCTCAAGTCTCTATGTGGACACTTGTGTCTGCTTATTATTATGGCTTGTTAATGTGTATTGATTCAGGCCTGAAACGTGTTCATAAACTTTTAAGCTTACAAATATCCATGTAAGCCCTATATCTTATATAAAAACCCATGTGAAGTTCCCAGGTCATATAAACTGCAGTCAAAATATTTTCCCTCTTGCAGTGCTGCGACATGAGTGTTTTTTGCCATATGTTGCACTGAGCAGACGGATGTTTCCTCTCTTCCAGGAGTGTATGGGTCTGATCAGACGACTGTGTGAGGAGGAGGAGGAGGAGGAGGAGGAGGAGGAGGAGGAGGGGGCAGGCACCAAACTGGCAAACAAGCTGACTGAGAAACTGACGGAGAATCTGAAGGAAATTCTCTCTGACAACAAGGTCAGAGCTGAAATTCACCGCTTTGATCCTTACATGGATGTGCTCACTGCCGGATCTGCTTATTGACACATTAGATCAATTTCATTTTCATGTAACACTAGTTATATCTCTTTTCTCTTTCCCACCATGAATAAGCATGATACCCACTCACTGAAGCATTTCATCAGACTCAGTCCTTTCTGTCCCTGAAGGATTTTGTATTCGCTGTGCAGGTCTTGTGATGGGTATTTTTAATTTTCTTTTAACCTAAGGTCTTCATTTTTTTTTTCCCAGTTTACAGCAGCATGTCAGCGATTTCCTCTTGCTCTGTAGAATAATTCTGTTTGAGATCACTATTGATTCCTACATTGAAGCTCACAAAGATCAACAGTTTGTGTTTCATGTGGATTTTCACTTGATAACCTTAACAGGCCAGTGCCTCTCAGGAACAAACAAGTAGAGGCCTCAAGCTACGAACTGTCACAAAACTTTATAATCTTTTATTCAAATAATCGTTTTCTGCTCTGATACATTTATTTTCTTCTGCTGATCAGGTTGTGGAAGTGTATTCCTTCAAGTGACATTTTAAAACTTTTACCCGTTTCTGCTTGTTATAATGGCTGTCTATGAATTTTAGACAAATCTATGCTTACATATATTAGGGGCTGCGGCTTTTATTATTACATTTCTGCTGCTCTTTTTTTTTTTTTTTTTTTTACAATTTATTCATTAAACCAAACTATAATTAGTTTGTTTTATGTCAGAAGTTGGTGAAAAAAATACCATACATTGCCAAAAGTAGTAAAATCTACTAATGTCCAAAAACTAGTTAATAATCATCTTGCATCGTTGATAAACGGACATTGTATTTAAATCTAAATGTAGATGTCTCGTGTTCTGTGCTCTGCAGGCTGCTCTGAAGACTTTGAGGTCTGAGATGACTGAGAAGGATAAGGGCTTGGAGGAAGAGATCGAGGCACTGAGGAAGGCCGGGAGAGACCAAGAGCGAGACCTCGACACACTCAATACTGTGCTTCAGTGCAACGGGGATATTATCAATGTAAAACACACACACACACACACACACACACACACACACACACAAAATACAAACCACTTATGGAACTTCACACATTTTGGTTTAAAACACACACACTCCCACATTCTTTCTAATGGCAGGTGCTGTGGACATTTGTACTACATTGTCCCCAGCGCTTGAAGTCTTATTAAGACCTGCGATTTTTTTCTAGGATTTGCGATTGTCTCTGGGGGAGAAGGAGCGTCTGCTGAAGGAGGTGGAGAAAGAGAGAGAGGTGTGGAGACAGAGGGACCAGGCCCTCGCTGCCGTCCAGCAGGAAAAGGAGGCTCTGATCCACTTCCTCGAAGAGCAGCTTGAGAGCTGTCAGAAAAATGTGCAGGTAATATATGTACAGAGGGGTGTGGTGATTAAAATCTCTCTTCACATTGATCTCATAGGCTGAAGAGAAACTTGCTTTTAGATGTCTAGATGTTGATTAGATGTAACTGAAGGGGCGTTGTAGGTGCAGCGTTAGAAAGTTTTGGAAGACATAATAGTGGACCCGATCACCGGCGTCTGTACAATGAGTTGTTGTCGCTTCAAACAGTGACAAACACGCTCATCAAAATAGCCGGTGACAGATTGCATCATGCAAATCAAATAGTTGTATTGAGACTGAGCGCACTGGTTCGCCCTCTAGAGGTGTCTTTCATTAACAGCGGGGCACCCCCCCCCAATTCAATGGTAGGGGAAACACTGAAATTAGATTATTGTATGCCTCCTCTAATTACCGTGAGCTCACAGCAAAATAAGCCCTAATGAGCAACAGCACTTTGAGAAGAGTTTTGCCCTCAGTTTTAACTTTCAGACACAGAAAGAGGTTGTTAAAAGCATCTTAAAGAGCTTAAAGAGTAACAGTTCTTCTATCTAAGTGTCTTTTGATGTTTCTTGTTTTGTTGCTGGATGTTTGGGCATCGTTAGTGTGGTGCAAAATACATTTTTGGACTTATCATATGCCTCCCTGTGTGATGGATAAGAATCTTAACATCTTAAGTACCTAAAACCTTTGCACAACACATTTTTAAACCCAAATTTGATATTTCCCTGCCTCCTGTCCAATACAGTAAAGCACAGAGAGACTATTTACCTTTTAGAAAGTGTAAAAAACTATAAGAGAAACTAGAAAACTGCTTTAAAGTAGGGTGGTGGTGTTCATTTACCATATTCCACCCTTCAAAGAGAGTTGCAGAGTTTTCATTCTCCCTGTGTTGTCGAATGAGGAGCCTGTTCTCAGTCCTCGGAGAGTTCAGTCTCCTCTGGCAGAGAACGTTCCTCAGTAAATATTGACTTCGCTAACCACAGGGAAACTTTTGCTCACAGCTTGTCATTTTCTCTCAGGCACGCTCTGACTCTGTGACTGGTCAGGAGACGGCAGTGGGTGGAGCTGGGCAAGCCACCTCGTTGAAAGACAGAGAGGTAAACAGCGCCACCTTGTGCCAGGAGGTCACCAAGCTCACCACAGCGCTGCAGGAATATCAGGGCATGGTGCAGGTGAGACTCAAGAGAGAGTTACATTGAAGAGAAAACTGAAAATCTAAAAATTGCCCACATATAATGAATTGAATATTAACCTGCTACATCTTGTTTTTCAATGCTTTGTTTAATGATAAGTTAAAATACTGAAAATACAATGCAAAACTAGATAGATAGAGAGATAGTTACTTTATAAAACTACACATGCTTCAGAAATGTTAGGAAATTTTAAAAATAATACCAACATTTTCAAGAAAATAAAGTGAAAAAATTTCAAACATTATTTGGTTCCAGCTTCTCAGATGAGAAGATTCACTGCTCTTCTTTTTCATAGATCAGTTTAAATAGAATATTTTTTGGTGTTGGACTTTCGGTCAAACAGAAGAAGATCTCATAGGAGATGTCAAATACAAAATATATATATTTTAATATTTCTCTAAGTAAACAATTGATAAAAAAGATAATAATTAATAGATAATCAAAATAATGGTCACTACTCTGCTATGGGATAGTAAACTAAATATAAAATACAGTTATAATGGAACAATGGGACATGACAGGAATGAAATGCAATATACAGGTATATAAAACAAAAGGTAGAGTAAATGTAAATTTTGTCCAGATTATATTAACATTAATGAGTGAGTTTTTAGAGGAGCTGGTAGGCAGATTGTGTTCCCTTTGGGCAGAGCTAGGCTAACTGCCTGCTGGCTGTGGCTTCATATTTACCCTACAGACTGGTATCAGTCTTCCTATCTAACTCTCGCAACACCGCAAAAATGTCAAACTGTTCTTTAAACTGAGTTCAATCTCAGCTTCCATTACTATTTTGTTGTTGTTTTTGTTGTTTCCAGATTCAACAGGAGAGTTACAGTCAGACAGTGTCTTCGCTG
The DNA here is from genome assembly GCF_022379125.1 of Scophthalmus maximus. Classification (NCBI taxonomy): domain Eukaryota; kingdom Metazoa; phylum Chordata; class Actinopteri; order Pleuronectiformes; family Scophthalmidae; genus Scophthalmus; species Scophthalmus maximus. Next base: position 18,142,332 of record NC_061515.1, on the reverse strand, counting down.
ATGGGTCAACTGGGAGACACTCAGCGGGAGCTGAGGGCGAAGGAGAAGGAGAAGAAGGAGGCTGACCGAGCCTGGCAGAGCGTCAGAGAGGACCGAGAGCGACAGGAGAGGAAACTGAGGGACAGTCTGGACAAGAGAGACAAACTCATAGAGGTAAAGTGAACATCTGTCTGCTTTGGACAGTTTGGCATTATTAGATTGAAATAATTTATATTAATTGATAATGGGGAAAAAGACCCAAATATTTCCCTTGCAGCAGAAATATGTCATCGTATGTCCACACCTGACTTCAGGCTGTTGTTGGCTGTAATGACCGCTACGGAACAATCTACTGCTGCGTTCGTATATATGTGAAAGGCAAACTCCAAAAAATGTCTGGAAATTAGTAACTATTGTTGTGCATAGTGTGACAACACTTCTTCCACAAACACACTGACCAGCCCTGTCTGGACATAAGATAACTTTTTATGATAATGATATTAATTTCTACTGGAAGTATTTACTGCAGGCAGAAAAACAAAAGGGACAAATGAGCTAGAAGAAAAGTTCACATCCTTCAAGTCGAGCGTTAAGGCCTTTTTTTATGGACTTAGACTTACTGAGAAAAATACAAATAGCTGGTCTGAGTTTCACCTTGAATACTTGTAATGGTAATTGACCGAGATCTTTTATTTTCCTCTCCGTCATAGCAAATCCTGTTGGACGCCGAGGAGCGGGACCATCTGTTCACAGAGCTGCAGCAGAACCTGCAGAACAAATGTAAACCTCTGACCTCCATCCAACACGCACTGTGACGGAGGGGAGAAAGTGTCGATACGACGAGATTGCAAACTCACCGCACCTAGTTTGGAGAGGAATACTTTGCACTTTCCGCACCGCCTTTTTTTGCCTCTTCAACATATTTATCGTGGTGCACATTATCAGTCTTATTTATTTTTATCTTTCCTCATTTTTTTGGGGGGGGGGGGGGGTTTGCACTCGCAGACCTGCCTTGTCCTGCCACGGCACGCAGGAAAGTTTAATTTTTTTCCAAAATTACTACTAAACTTTCAGGAGTGAATCGGCTATTTCACTCTTGGAGAGTCCGACACAGCCTGATTGTTTTCGGTACGAAGAGGGTCCAGCTTCTTTACGGCTGAACGTTTAATACTTGATTTATGAAATCACCAGACTACTGTGTTTAGTTGTACTTTTAATGTAAACGGTCTAATGGTAAGGCAGGGATCGGATTTCATTTCATGCGGCGTAATTGTTGCTGATGTAAACATTTCTGAATGGTATGATTGTTAGTGGATCTGAGTGACACTCATTATGTCCTTTAGGACAGGAGCGGGTATGATTATATATCAATCTGAATTTGCTTCTGTTTATTCTATAAAGCTCTTTGCAGTGGTGTCTTGGTACAGATCTGCCAATTTTGTTGTCGTTTACAGTGCGAGGTTGGCGCTCATGCTTGGGACCAAAATTACATTTTAAACCACTTTCCTTTTTTGCTTTTATATTTGTCTCATTATTTTTATTTTGCTTCGATTCTCAATTATCTTCAGTGTTTACTTGTCTTGTTGGTATTTTCTTTCTTTTAGCTCATGAGAATTAAACACTCTGATCCAAGTCACCTATGTCTACAGATGCTGTTTTTTCATGAACCCCCGTGCACGCTCCGTGATGAAACATGACCCTCAAACTTTTCTTTAAATTAAATCTTTAATTTTACTTCAACGGGGTTACGTTTTGACTCCCACTTCTTAGTCATACCAGCTTTGTTTCTGGGAAGTCTTGTTTGGTCCCTCAGTTTGACATGGCGGACGGATCTAAATAAATACTACCTTGACCTTCTGCTGATGTTGCCATGGAGAGAAGCCAGTCGCAGGAATCAGAGCAGCAGCCAGTTCAAAATCCTTTGTAAAGGACTTCGTAAAATGAAAAGTAAATTGATTTAAACTGCAGATTTTATTTGACAGTTTCTCAACATTGTTATCTTTCGGTGTCTCGCACTGTTAGCGGCGCTAACAGAATTTGAAGTGATCCCTGATTGGGTTTTTCTGATTTTAAGTAAAAAAAAAATTAAAAGATGGGGAAACAGGATGAGAGAGTAGAGGACATACAGTAAATGTTCCGATTGGCTCAAGGAACCAACGTATTAAGAGCTCTAACTTTTTGGCTATTGGGGTCTCACATGATTGGACTTTTCTTACAGTGACACACTATTTCAGTTGTAGCAATATAGAAATACACAGCTTTACCTGTAAAATGTCCCTGAAACAGGAATGTTTCACAAAGAGACTAAAAATGACCAGAAAGAGACACAAAAAAACTTCAGAGAGACACAAGAACATACATGGACACACAATTGACTACAAAACTATAAATATGGACCAAAAGTCTGCATCATTTATAGTCATTTTGTTCCTTGTGCTTTCTCCCTGGGGAGTTTTGCTCCTATATACATTAGTAGGGGATCTTCACATGTCTGTGTCGAAGGCCCCATTGTCTCATGATCCATCCATGTGTCTCCTTCATATTTTCTAAAGCAGTTTTCTTTTTTTCTTCTTAGCCTACTGATCATTTTCAGCTGCGGGTGTTGAACGACAGCGCCCCCTATCTTCTCCTTACTGTCCAATCACCAATTAGCTTTGAGTACCAACAGCTCGTTCAAAAGTTTATTTTATGTCTAATTCAGAGAGAAAACAGAAGTGGTAGTATTAAACGCATTTCACCGGGGTCGCGCGTGTGAAGGAATGCAGGTCCAGTCTGTTCCCCTCGGCTCCGTCGCCATTGGGCCGCTTTCCATAATGTCATGACGCGACGGGTCGGTGCGCGCCGTTCGACGCGCGGAGCCAGACTCGGGCGGGGCGGTCAGTGATTCCCAGCCGACCCCGGGGCAGTGGCAGGGGCAGGGGCAGCAGCAGCAGCGCCACTGCCGGGTTCACCCCAAAGGTCCGAGACGCACCAGCGGAAACGTCAACCAGCGGAGATAAGATCACAGAGGAGGAATGCTTAGAGGGTCGTGACTGCGACTGCACAAATAAGATGTTGAGGCCCCAAACCACAGGAGGCACGGTGAGAGAAAAAAAGCACAGGGTGCACTGATAATAGACAATGATAATGATAACTGACAAAACAATGATAATGAAAACAACAATAGGTTATAGGGTTATTATTTGGCCAGGCTGAGGTAAAGTTTGACACTCACAAAGAACTGTATTGAGCTTATTACAAGTTAACATCTGCAGACTATTTTCCACAATGGTAAAATATATATTTTTGATTTTCAGATAAAGTTGAGATGAGGATAATGTAGACAAGGGGTCATCATCCATAAATAGATCCCTGGTGCACCAGATAATTATGTGTCCCTAAAACAAAAAAAGCAACATCTATAGTTTTAAGTTAACATCTCAGAGAAGTCTTATTAATTAGGCTGTAAGACAACAATGACCATAACAATTATATTTTTGATAGACAGTGGTGAACAAAGTATTCATATCCTTTACTTAAGTGCAGCAAATTTACTGCTACAAGTGAAAATCCTGCAGAAAATTGTGCCTACATAAAAGTAAACTATACACATGAATTGTGGAAATATCCACTTAATACTGTGGCTCCACATATTAGTTTATTTGATAACTATTACAGATGTATATATATATATAATATATATAACTTTTTTTAATTAGGATTGCCTCAAAAAATTTACTACCACTACTAAATTGCAATTTAACTTTCCCACTCAAGTTCCCCGGTGCGTCCCCTTTCCGCCCTCCAGCTTGCGTGAGCGGTGTGCCGTGGCCTGTGAGTACATGCGGATGATGCGGGAGGTTGAGGGCCAGCGGCACAGGCAGGCCGGCAGCATCACCCAGGAGGGCGTCAGGCTGGAGAGGGAGAGGGGCCACCTGGAGAGGATGCTGCGCAGCCTCAGGACTGACCTGACCGTGTATGGGATGAGTTTGGAGGGGAGGAGCAGGAGACTGTCCACTGCCGAGAAGGTGAGTTGGCCCTCAAAAATCTTACGATGAAGGTGACCAGGCCTGCTCTTCTCAGGATTCTCTCCACACGTGGATAGATGATGAGTGAGATGTAAAACGACCTGACCTCCGGACACCCGATCAGTAGTACATCCATGTCCCTCTCTCTGTCATCTGGTCATATGACTATATGGACGCAAGACCCTCTTTGGCGTTTCTTCTCTACGTCAAACTTCCATCTCCCAAACGTCCAACATTATTATTACACTCCTCTTATTCAAAGTACTGCTTTGAATAATACTGAGTAATGACTGTGAAATACAGTATGTTACACTTTCACACAGCCCTTAATCCAGCAGTAGACGTGTGAGTGAAACAGGAGACTGAGGATCAATCAGTCGAGTTCAGTGCAGTAAAGGGTTGATTCGTCAGGAGAGGAGAGGTGTTTGTCGACAGGTCTGCTCTGTTGCAGGAGAGAGACGGTGCGGATTACTTGCTGTTGTGTGAGAGGAGGGAGCTGCCGAGCTGAAACAAGAGCTGGAGGAAGCCCTGAGGAACACGCTGACCCAGCTACAGGTGATCCACAGCATTACTGTTCAGTCTTCATCGGGCCGAATCCATTTCCCTGAAAGACCACACTCTCGTTTCTGTCTGTTCTCTCAAATTGCCACTCGACCCTCTTTTTGATTTAGTGACGTGGCCTAATGCCAGAATAACAACACTGCCAAAGCCACACAAAAAAACCTTCACATTTCCCTTATCATCAATTTATTTAAAAAAGAACAATTCTGCAGCATAGATATGCTAAAGTTTAAAAAAAAAAAAAAGCCAGGTATTTCAAGCACCAAGTAACAAGTCTGGACTGTGAGGCTGAAGTTTGCTCAAGCATTGCATTGAGATAAGTATTAATGTACTAATGCCAGTGTTTGTCATATTAAACATATTCACCAGTCTTGGGCTATTGGTCAGACAAAACATTTGAAGACGTCATCTTGGCTCCGCTGGAGGACATGACGCTCAAGCCTTCACCAGAACAGACCCCGTTAGCCCCTTTACACCAGGAACGCAACGGACAGGAAGACAAAAACAAAAACTGCGTCAGTCCCTGCAGGCGTTCACGCTGAGTGTGATATCATACACATCGTGTAGATGTTCAGATACTGGAATACAGCATCACTGGAAAAAGTAGCATAGACTTCATATAACAATTTTTATTTATATTAGTAGAACTCAATCGGGTCTCATTCAGGTCAACCTGTCGTGTATTTTCTCGAATAACCGATTAGTTGTTTGGTCCATAAAATGTCATAAAATGGTGAATAATGGCGATAGTGTTTCCCAAAACCCAGACACAATGTTTTCTTTTGTCCACCCCACAGACTGTATATCGGTCCACACACCAAAGATATTCAGTTCACTGTCATAGAGGAGCCAAGAAAACAGAAAATATTCACATTTAAAAAGCTGAAGTTATAGAATTTTGTCTTGTCCCCCCCATAAAAATATCAAAATAGTTAATTTAGTATTCGATTGCTAATGGATTGATTTACTGTTGCAGCTCTATGCATTATTATTATTAGTATCCATCCATCCATTATCTATATGGCTTATCCTTTGAGGGTTTGCTTTGTCCTGTCTGACATTGTTATTCAGGATGACAGTCTAACACCGGGCTGCAATATAGAGACTAACAACTGTTCAAACTTAGTCACCTACAAACAAACTAACCAAACCTGCATGTCTTTGGACTTTGGGAGGAGGCCGGAGAAAACCTGCGGAGACTGGGAGAGAACATGCAAACATAAAAGCCCTGGTCGGCCAGCAGGTTGGAACCCTGAACGTTCAGATCTGACACAGCTGATCTTCCCCCTTTTAAAATGACCTCGGTTGTAGTTCTCTAAATGGTATCAGAAGAAGCAGTGAGCCTTATTTTAGGATAATCCGTACAAATCTCACTGTTCTCATGCCCTATTCATTTTTTTAAAATTAAAGCCCACCATGTCTTGTTAAGAGAGTCATCCTCTTCGAAGGTAAACCAGTCACGGCTCCTGAGGGAAAACGTCAGGTGCCTGGCTTTGGCACTGAGTGGTGCCATCGCCAGGCAGAAAGCTGCTCACTGCACCGTCAACGACGGCCTGGTGAAGAAAATCACAGAGGCGATTGGTCTGCAGGTAGGTGTTGCGTGTTGCAACACAGAAAATTATCAAGTTTCGGAATAACAGTTTCCATTTCATTCCGTCTTTTGTAGCAAAACCTGACTCTGATTGTCTGCGGCCACCAGGCAGGCCATGTTTCACAAGCAGAGGGAAATTGATTGTATTTGTCACAGCAACGATAGAGCGCAGGTCAGTCAGCGCGCAACGTCGCACTTTATTTGAGATGCATTGTTGACACGGGTGATGTTTCCTTTCCTGTGTTACCCTGTTCACAGGTTCCAGAGTACAGCGGCGATATACTGTCCAGAGAGAAACTCATCAGGCCTCTGGTGCAGGTTTACCAGAGACAACCGGGGACGCAGTTACCTGAGGCTGCACGTCTCATACAGGTGGTCACCTCTTCCAAAAATATCAAACACCCTCATATCACGATGACAGAAATTCAGCTACCACCTTCATCTTAATACCGAAGGGGTTCTGATTTGTATTTATTCTTAACAAAAGTGATAAACCGTCACATACAGCATTTGGCTGGTGCACATTGTCCTCTGTTATAGCCCGTTTTGTCTTTTTAACCTTTTAACTCTTCAATTAATGAAGAAAACTAGAGTAGTTTCACGACTTTCTTTTTTTGTGGCCACTCAGGGGCATCACAAGAAGATGTAAACACGAGCTCTTCATCTTATTCAGTAGACATTTGTATTTGTTAGTGCTCAAACAGCAGGTATGGAGCAACATTAGCATCGTTCAAAGCGGCCTGGCGCATGTTGGCTTTCCCTTTCCTCTACCAGCTGCTGAGAGAAACATCTGGCTCTTGAGCCGTTTGAAGCCAGTGATACATTAAAACAGCAACAACCAGGCAACCTCACAATTTGATCTTAACAATTTATTACTAATGTAAAGTTTTATTCTGTTATTTAGCATTTGTAAAGCTACAACTTATATAAGTAAGTATCATTGGACAGTGGTGCCAAAGTTTCAAACACTGCTAAATTTATCATAGAAAAAGATTTCTTTTGTCAACTTGCACTCGCACCACTGCAGCCAACAATTTGCATGAATAATCTAACAAAATAAAACTATCACTTGTCTCTTGATACTGCCTCAGCACATTTGTAAAGACTGTAAGTGGCTACAGATTAAGAAAAAAAGCCCAAAAAGACAAAACAAACCAGGTGCCGGAGTTCATCCTTCCACTGCATCTTTAAACTTAAAAGACTTAAAAGTTTTCCTGTCGTATAAGATGACAGGAAACTTCTCATGTGCGAGACAAACAAACCGTTAAAGGCATTCAGTGGTTTAACATGATCAGAAATCGGGCTAAAAGTGTCTCCTGCGTGTGTCTCAGGGCAGTGTGGCGCTGAGGCAGTGTCTCGTGTCCTCAGAGGGCGAGATGGCCAGGCTGCGGCGCGCCTGTCTGCAGCTGCTGGACGACCTGCATGACAAGAGAGCAGTGGCCCAGGTGGACGCAGGCGTGATCCGCATGCGGCGTCGGCTGGTCGACAGGCGAGCCGTGCCCTCGTTCCTCCAGCAGGGGGCGTCCGTGAGCCAACCCCCCCCTCCTCCTGTGTGAAGTAGAGAGAGATGAACAGAGTGCTACTTTTATGTGTGTTGAGAATGGGAAGCAGCTGGGAGCAAGAATCATTTTATTTATATATATATATATATATATATATATATATATATATATATATATATATAGCCCTTCTTGGTCAGAGAAAACGCAGCCAACTGGCACTCATGTAGAGTGTGTACAGTACCTCCAACAGTCCCCTTAAATATTTTCATCGAGATCCATGCATTATTCCCCGGGAAATCTGTGAAAATGTAAAAAGACGACCCGTCTCGTAATTTTAAAAAGAAAGTGAATCTGCTCCTTTGTCTGGATCCGCACCGAAATCGAATGGGTTCTTTCTTGTCCCATGTCCCATCCATCCACTAAGTTGCAGCTCTGTAGTTTCTGCGGACAAACAAACAAACAGGGGCGACAATGCAACCTCCTTGGCGGCAGTAATAATCGGAGGATTTGTGAGTGACTGGAAAGCTTGAGACAAATGCAGCCATTTCCAATGACCTGTATTTACATTTGACCGACTGCAATTCGAATTTTCCTGATGCCACAAAAACTAGCAAGAAACGCCAAGATTTATTTGCAGACTATGATTCGTTGCGGCCTATCTAGTTAAACTTTACTGCGAAAAAACCCTAAACCACGATACATGTAGTAACAAGGAGCCTTTAGTACGAGTGAAACATTGAAAGAGAAAACAGTGTGGATAGAGATGAAGTGGTGTCTTATATTCAGCAGTGTAAATAACAAGTTTCATTTACCCCTGTTACTGTGACACAGTAACAGTTGGGTTGTGAGTATTTAAAAAAAAAAAAAATCAGTAATTTCTCTCCAAAGCATTTTTTAAACGTATTTCCTTGCTACATTTAAAATCAAAATCAACACAAAGTCACTCGATGACGTCAAGATTAACTGGGTGAGAGCGCAGCAAGTGAAAAGAGCCAAATCAGCAGCTGCAGCACGGGAAAGCTGCGGACCAACGCACTATCCCAAATCAAACACGCCTGATGTTATTTTTATGAGAGCTTGCGTGTGGTTACACCTCTGTGTGTAACCACACCACCAATCTTTTTTTTCCTAAATGAGGCACCTCATAAAAAAATAAGTTTGCCTTTTTTTTACGCAAGTCCATGTTTGACAAGCTTAAAAATGGTCAAAACCATACACAATATTTTGTTTAAACTTAATATTTGAACAACGAAAATACACTTCTCTCCTTTCCATTGACCCGCTTTCCCGAAGCCCAGCTGTAGCCAGCACGAAGCGCACACACGCGCACACACGCGCGCACACACACGCACACACGCACACACAGTGCGGCTGTGCTTGACTGTCTGTCCAGTAAGTAGCTCAAACAACAATGTTTTACACATTTCTTTACTTTTACCAGACTGAGTGAGGCGGAGAGCTCCGCTGTGTTCTGCAGTAGTTGAGCTGCGGTGACTAAGTCAAATTCGGTTCAGAACCGTGAATGCACTGTTGTTGTGAACGTGAATTATGTGAAGGTGAATTATGGTCGTTAAAATATCAGCAAAAGATCACCTGATATATTGCAATACCCCCAGGAAATAATCTGTTCATATAACTTTATACAAATTTCTACTTTTCCTCAAAATTCTTGCAGATACCAAGTTCAATATTTATCTTAACTTTAATTAATTGTTAATTTTAGTTTAACGTTCTGTGCCGTTATTATTTTTATGCAAAGAATGGTATTTTCAAAAGAAGCTACTTTCCCCCCCTTTTTATAATTGTATGTGGGAGGGGGTCCGTGTCCATACAACACATGTAGAGGTTGTAAGTCTACAGCACACAAGAGCATAAAGTTCTTATTGATATAGCTTCATGCATTGCTATCAAAGTTTACAAGATTGTTGGATTTAACTTTAAAATTTACAAATCTTTCTTCTGGGGGGGCATTCCCCCTGAAACCCCCCTAAAGGGGCTGACGTCCACCCCCCATAGTCTCTCAATATCCTATGGGAAACACTGCTATGTGTTGATGTTACAGCCAAGGTGTCACTGTCTGTACGTGTATCTTGACAGTCCAAAATTGTGCATTTTTTAAAGCTTTTTTTCAATCAAAGGGGACATTTTTTGGAATCTGGTTGCTCAGCACCCCTAAAGCCCTGGACTAGGAATCATCCCCTGCCTCCACCTAAGACTGAAATAATCAGGGGCATCATCATTCATTCATCGTCTACCGCTTTATCCATTTAAGGGTCGCGGGGGGTCGCTGGAGCCAATCCCAGCTAACATTGGGCGAGAGGCGGGGTACACCCTGGACAGGTCGCCAGCCTATCACAGGGCCACATACAGATACGGACAATCATTCACTCTCACATTCACACCTACGGTCAATTTAGATTCTCCAATGAACCTAACCCCATTCTGCATGTCTTTGGAGTGTGGGAGGAAGCCGGAGAACCCAGAGAGAACCCACGCATACATGGGGAGAACATGCAAACTCCACACAGAAAGGCCCTGGTTGAACCGGGATTCGAACCCAGATCAGGGGCATGTACATTTTTAATTTATCGTCTGCTCCCAATCTATGTTTGTATGTAACCATCTATCTATATATCCATCTATCGGCAGCTAATTGATTTATGTAGCCTAACATTGGAACATGTGCACAGTGTAATTATTATGTATCAGTTGTATGCACCAGCTGCAAAGTGCCTGACTGGAATTGATCGGTTGCTTCCAGTCAGTCCTCAGCGCATCTTCAGCAAAAAAACGACAATGGTAGCCTTCTTTCATTTAAAAGTCTTATCATATCATTATTATGAGCAAATCACCCCCCCCCCCCTTTAACAGTTCTTTTACAATTGGCTACAATGTCCCAGTCCTCTTTCCACCCCTGCTAATATGATTATCTTATCTAACTCATTTTTATCACATTCCTCTAATAATTTAATGAAACTAAAACATCAGATGTTTATTTTAACAGTTGAACTGACAAACTGCCAGTTTTCTGTGTGAAACCGTGGCACTGTCCTAATGGTTGTGGGGTCATGGGACTGCAGGTCACTTGACAGCCCTCCCACCAAACTCAACGTCTTTCATTAAGTACGTAAAACATGAAAACCTGCACCATTTAGTCCCAGTACAGACCACGTGTCTTTTCTATTTTCTATTCTGGTGAATCTGAATGGGGCTGTTCTCCGCAGGACAGCGGGCACAAGGAGCGCTGGAAAAAAAATCACAGCCATCACCAGGGAGCTGACAGCCTAATTGAATCATTCGTATTGGGTTGTGGAGATTCTTGGAGTGAATTCACAGAATATCTAGAGAAACCAGAAGAGATTTACCTTCAGATCTCTGCAGCCGGGCTCGCTCAGGAAGAAGACTTAGTGCTTCAGAGACGATACCTCATCGGGTTTGTTGTGTTCAAGATGAAGACTGCTGGTTTCTTTTAGGAAACAACGAGGAGAAGACAGAAGTTAAAGAGCCGAAGAATCGAGCTGCGAAGACATTTTTCTCCCCGTGAGACAGAAACAGTCAGTGATGTTGAAGCTGGTTTGTCCTCTGCTGCTCTTTTGTTCACTACCAGCTGTGGGTAAGTGAACGACAAAACACAAGTATGTGTGTGTGTGTGTGTGTGTGTGTGTGTGTGTTTATGTGTATGAGTGTACAAAAAAATGCACGCCATTGCCAGCAGAAATACTTTAGCTTTTGCAGCAATAATATTAGGGCTACGACAAATTATTTTTTCAAATGATTCATTATTTGGTTTGTCAGGTTAGAAAACAGTGTATATTGTTCATCAAAGTTTCCTTGAGGCCAAGGTGTTGTCTTCAAAGTTTTGTTTGGTCAAAAAACCCTAAGATATTAAATTTAATTGTCATGTAAATCAGAAATATGTTTGACATTTTGTCTTGAAAAATTACTCAATTAAGCATCCGATTGTTGCCAATACACAGTATCATCTTTTTTTAATCAACAATCAAGCTTTGTTTTACTTAAATGTCTGCTTTTTTATTAATTAATTGACTCCACTAATAAGTATGCAATTGCAATACCACTAACACTAATGATAAAATAATATATATTTTTAAATACATGGAGGGTTTTTGTCCTTTCATCATGTCTTGGCTCGTAATTATTAGATCACACATACTTCTCTGCCAAACTGAACTCTTTACAAGTGTTTTTTTAAGGTTCTAACCGACACGTTCGTCCTTCAGTTCCCCTTTTCTGCTACACCTGCGTGTTTCCTACTGTCTCGCCTCTGGACTGCATCAGATTTCCCCTCAAGTGTCCGTCCGGGCAGCTCTGTCTGTCCAGCAGAGCCGTGGGCGAGAATGGTGAGGGTGGCCTCAAGTCACTGCACAAAATTTAAATGAATCAAAACGGAGAGTAAGAACCGAGATAAAGGCCAAGCGCGGAGGGAGGCGTGTCAGTGTGGTTTATTGTTTTGTGTGTGTTTGAACTTTCAGGACACGTCCGTGTGGTGTTGTATGAGAAGAGCTGCATCCTGCCCTCTCTGTGCGGAGTCACAGGTGAAAAATACACCATGGGACTCAACTTCACCTTCACCAATGAATGCTGCAACACACACCTGTGCAACAGAGCTGCTATACCTGCTGCAGCCCCCCACCGGACTGGCCCGTTACTCACACTACTTATTTCATACTCCTTTTGGTGAATAGAAGTTTGACACCGTAAAGTGAAGTGGAGCCTTTTCTCCTTCATGACAAACGGACCTTGTATTATGACTTACTGCACTAATCTACGGAAGCGCATTGCATTCATTAAATAAAAGAAAATTGACACATTATCTCGGATTACGAGATCAGGATCTCATAGGTGTCATAGGATAAGGTGTCAATTTTTTTTTTTATTCAGTGAATGCAATGCGCTTCCGTACTAATCTGTTCTAAACAAAGGTTTGTTTTTTCACGAGTATGAAAATAATGTTTTCCTCTGATAACTGCTGACAACCCTTAAAGGCATGTTCTTCTGGTTGCAGAGCTGCTTTTGTAGGGAAGAGTGGGAATGAGTGCAAAACACACTGTTCCCATTTTAAGTATTTTTCAATTTAATACAAACTGTGGTAAAATAAACTTCTTCTGTCCACTGATCAGTCACATTCATTTATTAAAAATCTCACTATGGCTTTACAATTGTCATATTTACCCTTCATCCTAAGACCCATGATGGAAAAAAAGTTTTTTCATTGTAACAAACAATCAAATTCCATTTCAGCCTGACTGAAATTGAAAATTCTGCTGTATATTTTCTCATTTAATTAATCATTTGTTTACTCTGTGATAGGAGTGGGCGGGGCCAATGGGGTGGCAGGAACCACCCCTCGAATCCATGCCCCCCATCCCCAACAGAGTGGAAGGTGATAGGTCATTGGGCTTTTTAGTATTAATTGTCGTCTACAAGTCCTAATAATTTTCTTAACCAAAACCAACATTTACAGTGCTTTGATGTTGGACAAATTATTTACATTTAAAGTCATGCACACTTGCATTCATCCCTCTGATTGTCTCAGCAGCTAGTGGAGCGCCTGGCATTAAACGCCGCACTGGAAGGGAACCTCTGTTCCAGCGACACGTAAACAGGGAGTGTACAAATAGTTAATAACTAATTTTATTTGGCAGATTTTTTTGTTTTTACTGTTTTACTGTTTACATTTTATATAAATGTGCCACACTTCTCTATGTCTGTGCCCCAAACTGGGCCCCCCCATTAAAAAAAATTCTAGTCCCGCAAATATGTTGACAAATAATAGGAAATGGCCAATCAAACTTACCACAGCCATTACTACTGTTATAAATTCTACGTGTGCTTTTCTTGACATGGAATTGGTGAAGAGGATACAGTAAAAACTGGGTTAACTGGGATCAATCTGAATAATTCACCATGAACACGATTAATGGCTGCAGCATTAACAGTGATAAGGTAGCGTCAATTTGTTTCCCGCTAAACATGGACATGATACACGCAGTTAGAGTCTGTGGGGACTTTATCATCATCTTCGAGGTCCATCGTGAATAAATTTCCATAAATCTGCCTAGAAACGACACGCGCTCCACGTCTACAGAACTTGCCTGACAATCTTCACGTTTTTAAGTTTTCTTCAGTGTCAGAATAATTCACTCATAGTTGAGGACAAATCCAATGTCGCATATGAAACGGCCACTGTCAGTAGATAATTCGGCGAGCTTAATGTTCGAATATGGGATTTAAATATAGGTTTAATGTTGCAGGTCTCTAGTTGTAGCCTACAATAAAACAGCGGTCTACTTGGACCCCCCACTGGGCGTGGTCTAGGCTCTGATTGGCTGTTGGTCAATCTGTCCACCACCAGGTGTTGTTCATTTGGCCCCGACTAAAGAGCACACCATTAGCGATTATATCTTTAGGTTAAAATATACATTTAAATACATTTTGAATGCGTTATATGGCTTACCTTTCGTGGTTTGTTATTTTACCGCTGTTGACCGCCATTGATGGGGGAACACGGCGGAGCTTGGAGGTTTCAAATCGAACGGCCCGGGTGACGACGAAAGTTTCCCGCCGAGAGACGCCGACTCTTCCGCCGCCCTACCTCCGCCTCCCCGTGTTCGTCGACTCGAGCCTGCCGCTGGTCGAGAGGGAGCATTTCTCTCCGGCCGTCAGAGGCGCCGGGCACGAGCCCGTTCCCGAGGCCGTCCGGGAGATCCTGATCCCGGCGGAGCGGCCCAGCACCGGTCCGCCCGACGTGACGGGGGTTCTTGTGAGGACTTCGTGCAAGATGAACAAGATGCTCGTGCAGGTGGAGAGGAGCATGTTGGGCACCGGTGAAGCACACCCTGCGCTCAGACTGGGGACATGCCAAGCCAGTAACTCTACGGGGGATTACCTTTACTTCCAATATGACTTTGGCAAGTGCGGAACCAAACGAACGGTGAGTTTCCTCTACTGCCACCATGAGCATGGCCAGTAACCTTCTCCTGAGGGGCACCTGGGCAGAGAGTTGTTGTTGGGGACCCGATTCCCCCCTCACAATAAATGACAAGACTGATTGACCCCCAGACATCAACCAGTACTCCAGACCTTAATGTTAAGCTGATTAATCGATTGACCAAATAAATGAATTGGCAAAACTGTCGGTAATTTGTTAATTATTTGAGTCATTCTTAAAGCTACAGTGTGTAATATTCAGGAGAACTTATATACAGGAATTGAATATATTGTCCATAACTATGTGTTCCTATATGTATAATCACCTGCAACAAAGAACCAATGTTTTTTCGTCAACTTTGAATGAGTTAAATATAGTTACATGAGGTGGACCTGACCTCCTCGTGAGTCGCCATGTGTGCTGCGTCGTGTTGAATACGGTTGTTGCACAAAATGCTCCAGCACAAGTCGTATTCGCGTTGAATTTTCAGCGCTGCCGAAAACCGGAAATGGAATTAGCGGTGCACCAACATAAAGTGTCCCTGTCCGGTGCTCAGTTGGTTGTGGTTTACCGCCAGATACCGCCAGAAAATTAAAAAAATTACACACTGGGGCACAGAAAAAAGCAATTTGGTAACTTGAATAGTCTAGTAACAATGTGTTAGAGATTTGCAATGTAGACCCAAATGATCTAATATGATACCTGGGGCTTTTGCTTAGTTGGTAATTCAGCATCGAACATACAAAAGTATTTTGTCTTAAAGTGGCAGTAAGTGATTCTAAAGCAGTACACGTTTTGTAAAAATCTGCAAATATTTCCTCAACGTCCGTCAGCTGGCCCTTTTGTGTGGCGAAAAAAAAAATCCGGGTTTTTTCAGCGCAGGCTCTGTAAACCAAAAAAACAACAAAAAGGGTGCAGACTGCACCACACAACCGTGCAACTCCCTCCCCCAAGAGATCCGTGATTCAGACTCCCTCACCACCTTTCAGTCACGCCTAAAAACCCACCTCTTTTCCTCTGCATATCCCTAGCTCCCCCCCTTCCATTTTTATTTTGTTTCTTTCTTTTTGTACCAGCGCTTTGGGTACATGAAAAGCGCTTTATAAATCCAATATATTATTATTATTATTATTATTAAGTGCAGTTTGTAAACATCACTCGTAAACCCCTTAAGATACAGTACGGGTAGCGCTGCAATTCAACGTTTTTGGCCAAGTGGTTAGTGCGTCAGACTCCCATTGTCTCTGCATCACTGTACGGCCTGATCCAAGCCATTTGAATTGCTGTAAATTCTCAGCCGTGTTAGAATTAGATAATTGGATAAGTGATAATCAAGCTAGTTGTTTCTTTGCAGATAGTCGATGACCAAGTGGCCTATTCAAACACTCTACAATATGATCCACCAAAGCTCCAAGGACCAATCAGAAGAGCTGTGCCCTTCACCCTATCGGTTGCGTGTCATTATAACAGGTTAGACTGAATCCAAACCACTGAGCACTCTGCGGCAAGTTCTTTTGATGAAGCAACATCAAAATCACATTAACACTTGTTTTTCTGGACGATGTATTTAACTGTTTAGGTACCAGTACACCTACAAAATTGGCTACAAACCAAAGATGCAGATGCGCAAAATCTTCAAATCGATGAAGAACAGAGCCAAATTCATTCTGACGCCACGAAATGGTAAAACATACTCAAACACCTTATTATCTGCTCTCTCTATCAGATATCAGTGTTGGCTTCTCATCGGCTATCCCTGATTTCTGGAAAGTAATGGTCCCATCACGTGAGATATTGTTATAATTAGTGTTCGACCGATGTTTGCGTTTTTTTATGTGTATCGGCATCGGCCGATGCGCGGCTGCTACGTTCTGTGATAGTTTTTTTTGGGAGGGTAGATCCGGTCGCCTATCGGGCCCGGCCCCGCTCTCTCCGGAACCATTTACCCAGCGCTGCCGCGCTGCACTCCCGCCGGGTACCCAACTCTCCCTTCTCCTCCGGAGAGCGGGAGGGGGATTCAATGTCTCCCACCCCGCTCTGCCGCCACCGCTCCTCCTCCGACTTCTCGCTGGCTCCGGCCGGCTTAGTCGTGGGTCGTGGTGGACGGAGCGCCCGGTGGGTTTGTGCCTTGTCCTTTTTCTCCAAACCCTTTGCCTTTTGCCTATTAAATTGACTTTTTAATCTCGGGGGGGGGGGGCGCCGCCGACGGCCGGGCGCGAGGCTGGTGGTTGCTGTTTTACGCATCCTCCATGTCCTCGCGCTCTCTCTGCTCGTCGGCTGGCTCTTCTCCCCCGTACCCTCCTTCTCTTCCCCGCCTTTCCCTCTCTGCTTCGGAAGGCTGGGACTGGCGCCGTCCCCCCCCTACGGGATCCCCTGACCGCGCCGCAGGCTTTGCGCAGGGGATCCCGTTCGCGGGCGGACGAGTCCCGGTGCGGTGGGAACTCCCGAGATGCTCCAGAGCGACGTGAGCCTCGTCTCCCTCTACCTGCCGGTGGACTTTGCTCCCGACTCTGTGTGGGGCCTGACGGGGGGCGCCGCCAGTCCCAGCCTGCCAAAGCAGAGAGGGGAAAGGCGGGGAAGAGAAGGAGGGTACGGGGGAGAAGAGCCAGCCGACGAGCAGAGAGAGCGCGAGGACGTGGAGGATGCGTAAAACAGCAACCACGAGCCTCGCGCCTGTCCGTCGGTGGCAGCGGCGGCCCCCTGACCGTGACGCAGGATTTGCGCAGGGGACCCCGTTCGCGGGCGGACGAGTCCCGGTGCGGTGGGAACTCTCGAGGTGCTCCAGAGCGACATGAGCCCCGTCTCCCTCTATCCAGGGAGGCGAGCCATGGCCTTGGCCATAACCCCACTTTGACTAAGACCTCAGATCAGATGAGACAACCCGCTGAATTTAATTCTATTTAACTATTAAATTGAGGGAGCAAAAGTAGTATCGGCTCCAAATATCGGCTCAAGAAAATCGGCAGTCTGTATCGGTCATCGGCTAAGGCTGATGAAAAAAAATCGGCATCGGCCCTACAAAATCTGTATCGGTCGATCCCTAGTTATAATCTCTATTAGCTTTTGTCCTTTAACAACTTGACTTAAGTGTTTTTCAACGTTTTTTTTTATGGGCATTTATCAATTGGTCAAGCAAAATATTTTTTGATTTGTCCATTTTAAAGTAAAAAACTTTTTTCATTCCTTGTCTCTTTATGTATGACAGCAATGTCTAAATCTTACATACACCATAAATAAACATGAATAATAAGTATCGATAAAGAATTAACAAAAGGTCATGTACAGATGTCAAATTTTTATATGATATGTAGTGTTATTTTTATCCTACAAGAAATCCCCTTCTGGTTGCACACAGTGTGACTAAATTTAGATTTTTTTGAATCATGATTACCAATATTAGCAGGAGCACATTAGATTGACCTTTAATGTTTGGTCATTGAAAGATCTAAAAATGTTGACTAATATCCATGACAACCACATTATATGTCTCAGACTTTGAGTCCTTGTGGTTAGATTTAAACTATGAAAACTTGGATTTATCTATCTATTTATTAATTAATTAATTAATTTATATTCTTTGATCTCGTTGCCTGACTGCTTCCTCCTTACGTCTTTCAGCTCAGTGGGAAAGGCTCTCTCCTTCAGATCAGTACGTGCTCGGAAAGCCCATGTACTTTGAGGCCGAGGCACCGTCCATGTCCCAAGACAAAAGACTCTATGTCCACTCGTGTTATGTGACTCGCGAGAAGTCACACACCTCCACGCTTCAGTTTCCAGTTGTGAAAAACTTTGGGTAATGACCAATGCGCCGCTCTCACACAATCTGAGTATCTTTATCCTTATTTTGACTAAGATTTATTCTAAAAAGAAACACAGATATGGTCAGATATGTAATGGTCGTCTTTTCTTTCCTTCTGATAAAGGTGCATGGTTGAAAGCAAGGACAGTCACTCAAGATTCATCCTGTACAAAAACAATGCTGTGAGATTCACCGTGGATGCCTTCTTGTTCAAGGGAATGACGGACCAGGTGAGCAAAATGCTTCAAGTCACTACATGAGAAAATTATTTATTTTCTAGAAATCATCTGGCTTACGTTTAAACCGCGTGAAAAGACTTTTGCCGTCAGGTAAATGCTTCACTCTTGGTCGCCCACAGCAGCTCTACATGCACTGCGACATGTCCGTGGGCAGTTCTGTGCCCTCAACAACGGTTAAGTCCTGCAACTACGACACAAAAGCAGGAAGGTTAGTTTTTTTTTTTTTTTTTAAAGAAATAAAAGCATGATAAGTAACGTTTAAGAAATGGATCAGCTCTTCTTCATTGTTTTTCTCAGATGGGTCGAGCTGTATGGATCAGTCTCCGTTTGCACCTGCTGCGACTCCAGCTGCAGCTCTGCTGCATCGACAGGTCAGATACCAATTCTCAAATTTTCAATAGTAAAATTAATTAACTACTTCCAGCTTTGCTTTTGGAATAACGTTTCCTAAAACTACAGACCCTAGCTGTTTCAGGAAGACCCCCCCATTATATTTAAGTCTGAGACCTACTGACACAATTTCTAAATTTAAAATTTCTCCACTGTACTCATTATTTTTTGTCATGCATGTGATATTTGATTCCCCCCCAGTTTTACTATGCACGTTGTAATTTTTGTGCTATACAAATACTTATTTAATGTTGTGACAGTTATGATAAGCACATGTTGAGATATAAATGTCATAGTGCCCATGTGGAAAAGTTACAAAATATTATTCATGTATGTATGTATGTATGTATGTATATGTGTGTGTAAGATATGAGACGGTTTTACTTACTTTATAGTTTTTTGTTAATTTTCTTTATGCATTTTGGAGAATACTTATTTACAATCTTTTAAACTTTCTAAAGTTTATTTTTAAAAAAAAAGTATTTCTGATCATATTCTAATAGCAAATATTCAATGTTTTCCAGAGACCAAAATAATCAGCAGCAAGCCGTGGACAATAGAGCCTAAAGTGAAACTCACCACAACCCTGAAGAGGAAGGTGGTTTCAACAACAACAACAACAGCACCACCACCACCACAACCACCACAACCAGAGACGACCAGAGAGGTGACTGTCAGGAGCATGACTTCCCAGCTTGAAGAGACTCCGATGGGTAAGGTGGCAGATGCGGTGAAGGAGGCGGTGTGGCCCTTCAGAGGTGGAGGAGTGCAGTGGGTCGAGATGGAAGGTGAGGAGACGAAGGGGAAGGGCTCTGCTGTTGTGGATGAGGAGGAGATCACAAATCCGCGCTCAATATTTGAAGAAATCTTTGATTTTGGCAAATAAAGCTGACATATGAACAGTGATAATCTCAGCACGTGTGGCTTCATTACACAACGTCTAATGAGCTAATGGCAACAATCCAGTGGTCAATGTGAGTATATTTTGTGCGGATGTTTTCTGTGTTATTACATTATTAATATACAAAAGTAGTTGTGTGTGTGTGTATATACTAACTTTATTTGTAACTCGTCACATTATCTCTTTAAAGGAAGTCAAATGTCTTGAGAGTTGAGATGACACCAGACTTGCATATTGTCATTCACAATAAAGCTACAGTCAGCAGCCAGTTAGTTTAGTTTAGCATGTATCTTTTATGGATTAAGCAAAAAAGAAATCATTCGGTGATTAGTGAGCTTTAGAGGAGCCGACGGGCACATTTTGTTACTTTAGACAGTGACGGTAGCTATTTACCCTTAATGCTAAGCTAATTGCTGCAAGCTTTAGCCTACTATAGAATAGAAAGATATGAGTGGTATTGGTCTTGATTACGGATTCTGTTCTGAATCCTCAGTGGCAACAATTATCATCAATCAGACTCCAATTAAATCGCTCATTCATGCATTACACAAAAAACAAGTTAAAGGGGCCATATTATGCTCCAGGCACATTTTCAGCCTGCCTCCACGTATATTTGGTTATCTGGGGTGTCTGCCAGCCCACGGAGAATGAAAAGAAAACAATGAGTCGTTGATTCATGATTTGGGTTGGCCGTGCAGACGGTCTGTAAACGGGCCATTCACAGCCCGGGCGCCAAGTGACGTAAGTTGACTCCTGCTACTGGGGCAACCACGCCCCCAACCTGAGCAGCACCTCCCCCCTTGAAGTGTGGAAAAACAGATCACGTCTACGCCATAATTTTCTCCCACTTCGCGGCTACCGGCGGAGCTCCCGGCTACCGGCTACCGGCGGAGCTCGCGGCTACCGGCGTAGCTAGACTCGCGGCCGGGATGTCGTCAAAGTTCTATCGCCCAGCCCCTCGTGCTCTGTGTGTAATTATGGAGAACGTGTTCGCTGTGCCTCCAGGGTCTCTACGTCGTGTATGTGCCTTGTTACACGCGACTGTTGTCATGGCAGCGCAAAGCCGTAGTTGCGCAGCAGACCCAGCGAGGAGGAGCGAGGCGGAGCTTTACGGAACACGAAGGAGGGTGCTGTGTGGCTTGATCCTTGAGGTGTTTTGACATGAAATGGCAAAGACATGTAGTGCACATACCTGAAAACCAATGTTACTTGTGTAAAAGGGGCATAATATCGGCCCTTTAAGTGTAGTGCTGTCCTGCATCTGATTATTAAAGGAATAACAAAAGGAATAAGCATATTTCCTTTCAAATTTCTATTTAAAATATTTGTTAAACGCGTAGAATTTGTAAATGTCAATAGTCAGAGGCATCCCATTTTCAGTTACAAGCATCATTTATTAGCTTTACATCATGAGTTAATGTTACACTGCTACATGACGGTCATTCTGTACAACTTCTCTTTTACAAATGTCAGTCACATTGAATGTGAAACCTGCGATTATGCTATCAATTGTTGCTACTCACAGTAAAGTAAATGGCTTATGTCTTTACAACAGTTTACTATCACACAATGTACAAATTAAAAAAAACCAACAACTTGGTATAATAACAACTGTATAACCGTTAATATATTGTCTTCAGTGTATTCAGAAAGGAACTCTGCGGCGGGAGGAGTACAATATCAATCCTTTACATTCATCACAGAATTAATTTACCCTCTGGTTAGTCCATTTATAAGAAAGAATATGACAAAAGACAACTTCATAATGCCCCTGGAAAGCAGACCGTGGTGTCATATCACCATTTCAGACGGGGTTCAGCTCAGGTACATCCTGAATGACGTGAACGTGACCTCTAGCGCTCTTGGCTTCCTCTCCCATGTGATCCGTGTCGGGTGCGAAGCGCCCTGTCCCTCAGTAGTACGAGCTCAGGTGGGAGTGAGTGGAGGGATGCCTGGTCATGGGAGACCCAGGATAGATGGGGCTGCTGGGGGAGTTCCAGTATGTGGTCGGGGGGCCAAAAAAGTTGCCGGGGGAGACGGGCATAGGTGCCGGGTGCCCACCCATGAAGTTCATTTTGGGCTGGTGGCTGTGGTAAGGTTGGACGTAAGACATCTCAGTCTGGTACTTAACAATCCCGCCCTCTGCCGAGTGATTCTGGTGCGCCTGCGAGATGCCTTGGAAGTCAAACTTGTAGGCATAGCGCTTGCCGTGCACCTTGGTCATGATGTTCTTGTCGTAGTAGTAGCGCAGTGCGCGGCTCAGCTTGTCGTAGTTCATGTTGGGCTTGCTCTTGCGCTCGCCCCAGCGCTTGGCCACCTCATCGGGGTCAGTCATTTTGAACTCGCCGTTGGTGCCCTCCCAGGTGATGATGCCGGAGTTGTTGCTGTCGGACAGCAGCTCCAGCAGGAACTGCCACAGCTGGATCTGTCCTGAACCTGTGAGAAGCAATGAGAGAGGAAGAGTTAAGGGATCCGGTGCTGATGGAGCTAGACAGAAACGGTACGAATGCCGTTAGTTGTGTGAAATATTTGTCTATGGGTTTTTTTTTCTTAATATTGCAACATTTTGCAGGATGTCATCGTCCATGTGTGAATATCAAGCCATGAACATCAAGGAGTGTTTAAAATTAGATCCTTCAAAATTAGCATTAGCGTTTTGAACAAAGTGGGAAAGACATCTCAACTCCATGATGTTTTCAGTTACTCCAGGACCATGGACAGCTCCTATTATTTTGACAAAGAACTTTGGTTTGATTTGTTGTCGCTCGTATTACTTTCCTAACATTAACATGACACATCCAACCTCTCATCTAATTTTTTTTATTTTATTTTTTTCAAAACACCTAATGTGACCTTTCCACTGTGGCTTGGAGGAAGTGTGACAAAACAGGGCAGAAACCTACCCACAGGCCTGTGAGCGCTGGGGTCAGGGAGCTTGTATGGACTTTGTTTGCCCGTTCGGTTCTTGGATGAGCTGAGGGCTTGGCCTTCTGTGAGGAAACAGCAGGGCAAACAGTCATCAAATCATTTTTTTTTTTTTTTTTGGTGAGATGGAAGCCGGATTTCATCTCGGTGCAAGTGTGATGCATTTTTTTGGGGGGGGCTGACACGACGTGTTGCTTGAAGTTTACTTCATTTTTGGACAGTCAGTGCATGTGTGCCAGCCCTTGCTTGCTTTTCTCTCATGTTTGCCAGAGCAGACAGTGTAAAGGCCTCATTTGTGTCCTCATCTTTGTCGGTTTATCTTGTGGTGGTTTAGGCTCTTACCTGGGTTGGCTAGTCGACTGCTTATGGGCCCTAGTGTCTGATATGGGTCTGTAAAGAAGAAAAACATTTGTGTGTAGCAGATGTTATTTAAATAATCTGTTTGAGCCTTAACATTTTAACTAATTACCCCCTAAATGTCATCTAGGTCTGGTGTTGTGTTCATTAATAGCCATATCCGCCGGTTGGCTAAAACAGCTGGAGGGACGGATACGTCACTCGCTGCTGATGGGTTGGGTCAAACACAAAAACTCAAACCCCTGCCCAATCCAACGAGAAATTAGCCAACATCAACACGTTGTCGGGTTGAATGGATGAAGTCAAACAAAGTGCTCATTAGGGCTGATTATGAGATCAAAACAAATATTCAGTTTGATTGTCCATTCGTTTTAACCATGTCACCAGTCAGTCAGCCCTCCACTTTTGTCCAGACTCAAATATGTCAACAGCTACTGACAGCCATTCCATTGTTCCCAGAGAGATTTTGTGATCTCCTGAATTCTACTGTTGCATATCATGAGGTACACAATTATTATTTTAAATAAATTTATCATTTTATGATCTCATCTAACTCATCATCAGGACAAAATTGTGCCAATACTTTGGTTTAATGACTAAAAAAACACTCAGAATGAATGACTCCCACCAGTGTCACATTGGACTTTCCCAGTTAATTAGTAAACGTCTTTTGAAAACATTGTATTTAGTCTATAATTTGAAATATCGTCCTTTTGGTTCGAGCAATCCTTTCCAGCATAGCGCAAATTTGTTATCAATAGCCCAGCATAAATTTGAATATGCTAATATTTGGTGCAAAAGGGTTTTCCTACCTTGCACAATTCTTGGAGCAGGCTCTGTAACTCGTGTGCTGTGCTGGTGCTCCATGGAAGAACCTAGCAATCAAAACCAAAAAATTATTGTTTGTCAGTGTCTGGCCTAGTTTTCAGTTTGTTTATTCATGCTTGAAAAATTCATCATGATCGTCTGTTTCATATCATCCTCTGTTTTTGTTGTCGTACCTTTAGTCACTGCAGTCATGGTGTTTGCCGGCCAGCTGTTTCTGCGGCTGATCTCATCATACCCGCTCTCTGTGAGCGCGCGCACACACACACACACAGACACAGACAAAACTTTACATTGACAAGCACGAGTCTTTGAAGTGGACAGTTAGAGAGGAGAGCTCTAGTTGAAAGGAAGTCAGTAGATTGAGATGATAAGAGTTTTGAGGTCGAAACATGACCCTCAGTTTCTTGGGTGAGCATTTTTTTTGTTTTAAATTAGTTGAACCCTGTTGCCCCCACAAGATTGTGAATTGTGTTCCAGGAGCAGGACCAATACCCCCCCATTTCCTTTGCCGGTGCAGCTGCTTCCTGTCTGAAACTGGCTGTTAAATTTTGGACTCGTCAAAGGTTTTTTTTTGTTAACTCAGGCCAGAGATACTGGCAAGGAACTTTTCAGACTTGTGAAAATATAACGCGGTTCAGAAACTCCAACACATTATTTTTTAAATCCCTACATCATTCAAGTATTTTTCCTCACAGATGTAAACTCGCCCCTAAATTCTGAGATTTGATTTGCACACTAATGCACTAATTTGAGTCCAAATAGAATTAAAAGTGATTTTTTTCACCCTGTTGGGCAGTCACAACAGAAACCCTAACAGCAAAACTTTCAAAACAGTGTGGTACAGACATTTGTATTCCTAGTTTTCTTTTTAAATGTGAAATATTGGATAATGTGACCTCAGAAGTTGAGAGGGGAAATTGGTTTGATTTTAAGAATGCAATGCGTTTTATAAGCATAAAGATAGAGAAATACTGTACTTGTGGGAGTAAATGCACTTGTTTACTTTCCACTACACATTTGCAGGGAGGCAGTCGCTGCTTTTAAGCGCTTGTACTATATCACAATCAGGCAACAAAAAACATCAGAACATCACAAAATGAACAGTCCTTTTATCTGTTCTCCTTAGTTTTGTGTCGTGGCCTCATTTTAGCCATTTTACACCTTAATCGCCTTAATATTAAAAGAATGTCTGATTTCACATTTTTAAACGCTCCTCTAAATCGTCAAATCTGAGTGTTTGGCTGTAACTCTTAATGTTCTTGAGTGAAGAAACAGGCTTTTCGTGGCCCCTTTAATGAAAAGGAGGTGTTGATGGAGACGGGATGATCTCACCTGCTTTCACCTGTAGTCTGGGTTGTTGCTGTTGTTGTTGTTGTTGTTGTTGTGGTGGGGGGGTGTTGTTGGTGGGAGTTGTGGAGTATGAGAATGTAGGGCTACCTGAAGCAAAGACCAAAACAAACAAGTCAATATACACATCAGATAATATACAATGAAAATCAATCAATGGTAGAGTTCATTTATGATGTTTTGAAATGAAAGAAGGACTTCATAGACACTGAAAGGTGTTGATTTGACCCTGAGGACTTTTTAGGACTCAGTTTGTGTTATTGCTGCATCCAGTCATACTGTACAATGTTCTGTCTACAACCTGCATGTCGTAACGGTACGTTGAAAACCTGACTGGAACATGGTCCTTATAAGACCCTTTAATCAAAGCTCTGTTCAGTTCAGACACTTTATTAATCCCAAAATGGGCAATTCATTTGCAGCTTACCAGTCCGTGAAGTAAGTTCCAACAAAAACTAACCAAACAATAATTAAAAATATTAAATGTCGGAGGAAACGTACTAGAAAGGCATGGGACAGTTATGATTATGAGCCTAAAAAATAAAAATCAATACACAAGAGACAATAATCCAAGGCAATAATATGCAATATAAAAAACAAGTCCAGTAGCCATCATTTAAGATGAGCATTGTTTGTGTTGAGCAGCCTAATAGCAGAAGGAATAAAAGACTTGGAATAGCGATTAGTTATACATTATAACGTCTGCCCGAAGGCATTAGAGAGAACTCTGTAGAGCTGGCTAATGCTGTTAATTATCTGTCTTAAAATGATTATTTTTCACAAAAAAATTTGCAACTATGCTTTGCAGGAGCTAAATGGCTGCTGCTTCAGACACAAAATGCAACAAAATGATGTATCTGAAATAATAACAACACAACGATTGCCACACACAGGAAACCTGGGTGAGCAAAAAGGGAACAATGGTCACTACCGAACTTGAAACACAAAATTGAACATGACAAACTTCAAATGACGTAAGGTTTTTTGCAGCTTAAACAAAAAAAAATACTATGATGACGTCACGAATGTCCCTCTATAAGGTGTTTGTTTTATTTTGTCCATGTCCCTGATTGAGTTTAGAACCGGTGTTGGATTGTGAGTGTCATTGATCAAGTTTTGAAATGAAGAATGGTGAACGTAGTTTTTAGGGCTGCAAATTAAAAATGTTTCTATTATCTGTTATTCTTGGATAATAATTTGATTTTCAAGAAATGATGAAAGTGCCCATCTTGATTTCCAAAAGGCCAAAAGTGACAATCTTTTACAAAAATATTAATTGTCGTCATCAGGATATATGCCGGTCTAATGCAGGTATGGAATTTAATTTACAATGTTCTTCATTCTTCAGTATTTTTCCTAGCCTGCCTTATTCACAATTTTTGTTTTTTCATTTTTATCAAAGACTGGCTGTAAAATCTATCCATTAATCTACTGTATGAACCTTAATTTTGATTAATCAGTCCGTCCATTCATTTCTGTTGCCCATGCTGACCCAGGTTGTGTATTTCAATTATTGATTAATGTTACTATTATGAATTAGCATTATATACTGTTGGGAAGCACAAACAAAAAAATTGATACGAATGTCATGCACTTGAAAATTATGTCAGGCTTTTCTTTCCTCAAGTCATAAATTTAACTTGAGCGAACCCTGCAGACTTCCTGTTTGTGTCCATCGACTAATCGGTTAATTGTCAAATCTTCCAGAGACTCTTATGTCTGACTTCATTTCTGTTCCTGCTTAACATGCAGGTGAAATTCTTTGGGCCACAGAACAATGGAAACTTTTTTTGACATTGTTGAAATCTGACTGGAGGGGAGAAGCAAAACAATGTAATCAGCCGGAGAGGGCGATCTCTCCGAAACGAGGCGGGTCTTACTCTGTCGTAGGTAATTGAGGTGCGAGAGCAGCATGTCTGCGTTGTAGGCCGACGTGAGGCGCATCATGTCGTCCTTGGTCATCTTGCACAGGGCCTTGCCGTCCAGCGCTTGGAAGAGCATGACGTCCACCTCCTCCAGCACGTACTCCTTGATGGCCCAGTCCAGCCACTGGCGCACGTGGTCCTGTGTCCAAACCTCCGGATCTGGCGTGAGAGGGCGGAGGGAGGGAGTAGAGAGAGTCGCACAGAAATGATCAGAGAGTACTCAGATAGATTTATAACATGGTGTCTCACTTTTGTTGTGAGTAACAAAGTTTTTTTCAGCTGGGTAGAGTTTATATGTACTAAACCTTTAATTTGAGATGAAAACGGTTTTGGGTTTTTTACAAGTCACGTTAACAGGAAGTTGTAGAAGTTACAGGTAATCTGTTTTCAGACTTGAACATTTCCTCAAAATGGGGTCCAGACATTTTGCCCTTCACAAATGAAGAACGCAGCAGGAACATTTTCCAGAACATTCAGGTGAGGGGCGGCGCCTGGGTAGAGAGATCCCACTTGTGTATGTCTGAGAGTAGCTGTCGAGTCATACAGAAATTTTATGCATTTCATTTCATGTTATAGATTAGATGTCTTTTCTATGTTTTCAGCCTTTTCTTTGAAATGATGCCTGGATGAGTTTGTTTTTTTTAATCAGCATAATGAGGAAATATATAAAAATTCTTGCAATATAATATCTGCATGTTGCAACTAAAGCAATTATTTATGGTTCCAAATTTTTGAAATAAGATCCTGTTAATACATAAATAATTAATTTCACACATGAAAACATGCTTTTTACATTCCTCTATAAGAAAATGATGAGATGCTACTTCAGTGGTTCCAAGACACTGTGTACACACTTGTTATTGTGCTTTTTAAATCTTATGTTGTAAAGTTGTATTTCATCCCACAAATCTGATATTTGTAAGCTTTTCAATAGTAATTTTCCAGTTGAAATTGATCTCGAAGTCTTGGCACAGTACTAAAATAAACCACGCGTCTGATTCAGGAAGGAACGCTCATTTCCAGTAGCGGACAATGAGCATGTTGTGAATTGCCCGTAATATTAGGAGCTTTAGTCGCGAACGGAGGCCGCCACTCCCTCAGGTCCCGATAGTCCTCTGGCAACACGTTATCACTGTGATGCAATATCCACGAATTATGAAGCGGAATAACTCGGCGCTGGTGACTCATTGACGAATCTCGTCGGAGTCGACTGAGCCGAGTGTCAAAGCGGAGACCGCGGTTCTCTGAGGTGGAAACCCTCCAGACACTTAGTCACTAAAACTCTGCTGCTGCTTTGACTGTGCAGGATGGAGTTTGTAAAATGTGTCATCGGGTCAGTGTTCAGAGGGCTGGACCAGGGATTCATAGCAGGGGGATGTGAAGGACCAGGTACAGAAGGTTGTCTCTACCCTCACTATGAGAATGTTCAATGACACATCACATGCGAGGAAAGCAGGATGATTAAAACTGAAAATGTCCACGTGATGATCACACATCTCTTCCTGCTTGTTCTCTTTCTTAAACTGTTTTCAGACGCGAAGAGTTTTCCGTTCACCTTTGAAGAACACGGTAGGAGCTTGTCAGACACAATCACGACAGCAGGAATATTTCTGGAAAGTTCCAGCGAGGGATGACTCCTAGTCGAGCTCCGTCTCGCTCACTGTGAATCTTCCAGAGATCTTCCTGCTGTGTTCTCCTGCTTCCTGCTCACCCGGGACATTTTTTCCGGATAATTTTACAAGGGGGGGGCGGCAGGGAAAGGCTACGGAAAATGTCCGGAGCAATGTTTTGTGGAGATTTACGTTCTCATGTACAGCCCCTCAAGAAAAGTTCCGAAAAAAATGTCAGCGCTTAGGTGCCAATGTGCGAAAGCGGCTTTATCAACGTATCAGATCTGAGCATTTACACAAGAACTTCACACTTTAAATAGCTTTTATTTTAAAACCCTGGCGCTTTCGACCATGACACGGGGGGAGTAGTAATAGTTAGTGGTGACACTCCGTAGTATTTTGGGGAAGAAGAGTTAGATGCACATACTCCTGCTGTGCCCTTCTCCGATTCCGTTATTGCTGTTGCACAAGCCCAGTGTGTGCTAGCTCTTGGGAAACCATCTTATGACAGGGACATTGTGTGTTTTTTGTGTGAGCTGTGATGGGAGGGCGACTGCCAGCCCGTGTGAGTCAGTCAGCTCACCTGCTGGCACGATGACCCTCTTCTCCTCCGTGGTGCTGGGCGGGGTGGTGGTGACGGTGGTGGTGGCCTGCGGACTGACACGTGGCTCGGTGTACGAGGCCTGGTACGGCATCTGGGCCCCGTCGTTACTCACGTGTCTGGAGCGTTTGGTGACGCTGCAGTCCACGGGGGACTCGCGGCTGAAAAACGGACAAGAGCAGAACGCGCCGTGTGATATGTAGAGGAGAAATGTTTAACCGTTAAAATTTCTTGTGAAGCTTGTAAATATCATACAGTCTGAGTGCACTTATTTAGCTACTGGTGTCATTTCAAATAATGAGATATCCATTAGTGTGGCTGCTGGTCTGGCGAGTGTATTTCCTCTTGATGTCTGTAGCTGACAGGTTATGCTGCTGTTTTTTAAGTTCAAACTTGGTTGTAAAGTAAGTGTAGTGTAGTGACTAGAGTTTAAAAAAACACTTGAACATTATTCTAACATCAATTATATTGTTTAATGCAGATGCATCAATGTGTAAGCATCATTTTAATGTTGTAGCTAGTTGAGGTGAAGCTCGTCAGGGTCAGCCTCCGTTCTAGAGGGTCAACAGAGGCGACCTGAGATGATAATTAATGTGATGGGGAAGAAGAAGAGGAAACATTCTGCAATACAGGCCTGTTTTTATTTTTTATTTTTTTCCTTTTCTTTAATCCTTGTTTCTGTGAAATATTGGATAACTTGAGTAGTTATCATGTGTCAAGAAAAGGTTTGGAAGCTTGAATAATGTGTATTTCATCAGCTTATTTTACTCTTAAAATGTAACTTAACTATAAATGTCAGATAAATGTAGTGGTATAAAAAGTGCCTTTCACTTTTTAAAAATAGTGGGGAAGCGGAGAAAGGAAATTGAATGTGATTAGGTGCAAGTGACTCAAAAAACAGTCACTTGTAACTAAACACAAAATGTATTTAGTCACTTCCCACTACTGACCATGTGAAACCCCTCAGGTAACCAAAACTACCATATTTGAAATTCAAACATCACCAGTGGTGATTTATATTTGTTAAATTCGCAATAAACAATTATTTTTAGGGTCTGGGGAAAAACCAGAATGTTGACATGGACCGTAACTCGGCTACAGTCAGATAATCCAGGAACCCGTGTTCCCCTGTGGCCCTTCTGGCCGGACCTGACTCACCTGGTGCCATTGACGTGTTCGCCTCTTTTCCCAGGGTTGTGCGCAGCTGACCCCACCCACTCTGGCTCGGCGGGCTCGGGACTCTGCTTGGAGGCCTGGCCGAAGCCGCCGGGCGACGTCATCTCAGCCTTCATGTGCATGGCCGGGGCCGCGGAGTAGGGCGGCTCGTAAATGGGCTGATCCTCGCTCACCACGGACAGCGCTTCCTGTCCAACAGAGCCACAGCGGTCAGTGTCTGCCATTAATGTGCCAGGTCACAACCTGTGGAAGCCTTTTTAAAAAAAATGTTTTTAAATACAGACTCCATCTAGGCTGCTTCAGTAAACTTGAACAGAAGTAAAAACTCAATGGATGGAAGAGCTGCCAGAGTAACGAAACCAGCACGACAAACTATTAAGATATATCTGAACTTATAAATCAAATCATTCTATTTTGTTACAAACTAACAGCAAAGGACGTCCCTTTTCTTATGAAAAATCGGATGTGAATCAACAAAAAAATATTTACCACAGTTTCCAGAGAATATACCAAACTAATTTCAGGAAATCACATCTCCAATATCCTATCTTCTTAAAAATATTCACAGTAAAAAGGAACTATAATACTCAAGACTGAGAAATGATCCTTATCTTCATAACTCTAACATTTTTGGAATGAATTATCTCATTCACATTCTTTCCGCTGTATCTTTTTTCCATTCATGGACTCTTTTTTTATTTTTTAGATACACAGTGCTTTTGTGTTGGTTTTGTGGATATGAATATATGACAGTTGTCTATTTCTTCTCTGCTTCTCGAATCAAATTGTTATTGTATAAACTCACATCTTCCTTCAACGGTAGATTTTGAGAATTTGGACCATTTTTTTATTCACTTTTCTCCTTTGCGATGTGGAAATTGCCTACTTTAGTGGTATTCCCCTGTGACTGACCAACACTTAAAATAAATGTATATTTTTATCTTAACTTTAAGAGATAGTGTGAAGGCAGTCAGGAGGCCTCACAATCTGAAAAAAACACATCAGTAACTTCAACTACAGTTTCATTTTCTCAGTAGGATTGGGGTTTGCGGGAGGGGGAGGGCTGTCAGCTCGATGTGGAGTCTAATAGAGATTTTAGTCCGACTTCCTGTGTTCATCACCTCCAGTGAGGCCTCGCAAAAAAAAAACGCCCCAAGGATGGCACTTTTTCATCTCACGCAACCTGGGAGGGCAAACACCAGACCTGATGTTCCGTCTGCTGCTCGAAATCAAGCGTGTGCACTTGCGACAGCGACCCAATGGCCCCTCCGAGTGTGTGCGAGTGCATGTTTGTTTAGAGGAGCTGAGCATTGTCTTCAGGCCTCGTACGTCAGTGCCGTGCTTTGTCAGTGGCCTACAGGAAACCCGGCCGCCATGTGCAGAGGAACCTTTTGGCACAGGCCAAGAGAGAGGAAATGGTGGGGGGTTGGGTGGGGGGGGCACAATGTAAAAATGTGGGTCATTTTTAAAGCTGGAAAACAACACTAAAGGCCTGTGGAGATGGGGGTGGGGGGGTCGGGTTCACTGGACAACGAGAAGAGTATAGCTGTGATTGAAGTGCCGCCATTGCATTGTTTTTAGTTTTTTTCTTTCCCCCCCATGTGTTGTTTTTAGCTCAATTGTCGCCTCAGCATTGTTAACCACATCTTAATGCATGGCACATACTTAGGCATTTCCTCGAGTCTGCAGACACTTGTACAGAAACCAGAATTCAAAAGAACCTGATGCTGCTCCCATTGTGGCATCGACATTGGGATGGATAGGCCTTCTTCTTAAGCATATAGGCAAGAGGTTGTAGTTTAGAACATTTTTTACATTTTGATTTAAAATCCAACACAAGCACCACAAGGGCACGGACCACCGCCAAGGCTGAGCAACCCCCCCCCCCACCTTTATGCTGTTAGCCTCAAAACTTACATCTGAGCTACTTCATTTTTAAAATGAAGATATGACTCAAAATATCAGGTTTTGGTGGCTCACAACTCAATCTCAGATTTTTTTTATTGTCCTAAAAAAACACGTTCCAAATTTTTGTGGCAGAACCTAATATATCATTCTTCTTCTTCGTCGTCATAGGCCTGGTGCCTACATTACCCACAATGCAACTGGACTGTCAACAAAAGTTCTGTCAAAGATTTCCCTTCACGCCACATGATTTGAGGCAGTTGATCAGACTAGACACAAGCTCCCTCTGGAGTCGCAGACGTGTTTAGACGCTCACCGAAAACCAGCGAGACAAACTTTGATGTGTAGAATTTTGGAAATTCCCCTTTAGATATTAAACCGTAAATACATATGAACGTAAAGTGTTATGGTGCAACACTCAGGTGTAGCTGTCACACCTGACAGCTACACCTGAGTGTTAAACGACGGATATCTGATTTCGCATCCTAGCTAAAAGCTAATAACTGGTATATTAAAAAAAACAAAAGCATTTTGCATGTGTGAACAGAGGCCCTTCACTCTGTGCAGAAGTGAAACAGTTTGGCTGAAAGCAGGACGAAACAAAACGGGCTGCTGACAGCAAATTGTCACGAAAGTGCAACGCGGCCAACTTGTTAAAGACGATTTTCTGTTTTTAATTGATTTTTTTGTTCATTATGTTTTGGTGCCCAACGCTCAAAACTGTTGATATTATCGTGACCCGCAGCCACTCGCGACATTCAGCACAGGACATTGAGTGACAACCTCATGCTTTTCACAACACACACACACACACACACACACACACACACACACTCCCGCTCTTTCTTTATCTTCCCCTCTCTGTGTGTTTCTCTCTCCTCTGCACACTGATACAAATATACCAAAATGTGGCCTGACCGCTAATGCCACAACTGACTTCCTGTTCAGTGTGTTTCAAGCCTGTTGCTCAGGGACACAAAATACGTTTTTTTTTCTTTCTTTCTTTTTTTTTTTTGAAACCATGAGTTTCTTGAGGCTGATGCTGCCTTTCGCCTCCAATGTCCACCGAGCTGCGTTCAGTTTGATATTAGGACACCTCTGACGTGGAGAGGGACCTGCGTTATATGGAAACTTCTGACGTGGTCTCAAGTCAGCAGCTTGGCACGTTGCATCAGGCCATCTTGCTCAAACGAAGAGCTTGTTTGCGACAGTGAGGGTCGTACTAATTTTTTTTTTTTATGTTTTATAAAATAACATTTCAGCTTAACAGAGGAAAAGACTAAGTCTAAGTTCAATATGTGCTAACCCATATAGTGCCATATACTTGTTTCTATCCCTAACCCAATAAATATTACAACACTGAATGGAAGTGGTGGCAATTAAATGTCAGGGATTTTTTTTTGAGCAATAATTACTCAATATTTTGTAGGGTCTGGTGACTGTGCTGCAAATACTGATTATTACCTTCACCATGGCTTTATATTTTCACCCATTTGGGTTTGTTTGTTTGTTGGCGGGTTATTGTTTTACCGATTTCCGCCAAACTTGGTGGAGGGATGGGGCCTGGGAGGAAGCCATTACATTTTGGTTCGGATGCAGATTAAGGGACAACAGTGAAAAATCTTCTA
This sequence comes from Scophthalmus maximus, assembly GCF_022379125.1. Lineage (NCBI taxonomy): Eukaryota > Metazoa > Chordata > Actinopteri > Pleuronectiformes > Scophthalmidae > Scophthalmus > Scophthalmus maximus. The sequence goes on along the minus strand of NC_061515.1, from coordinate 18,108,109 downwards.
AAGCCAAAGGAATTCAAATGTACGATGAAAGACATTTTAGATGTAACCATTAAAGTTTTGGGGCATTTTTCGCTTTAAAAGAAATACTGAAATAACTTATCTGAAATAGAATAGTTTGCTGTTGATGTATTTATGTATTGACATATCATTTAGAAGTGGTTCCCAACCTTGGGGGTCGCGAAAACATCTGAGGAGAAACAAAATGGATCTTTTAATGTCCCTCAAATGATACTTTATACTTTTTTTTTTTTTTTTAAAGCATTCCAGTGTTTTGAGAATGAAGGTGATCATTGCTTGGTTCAAAGGGATAATTTGGTTGATCACAAACCAAAAAGGTTGGAAACTAATGCCCTTAAACTGCAACCAAGGATGTGGTTGATGGCGACTTCCGTTTACATGCAACAATAATATGATTCACATCTAAAATTACTTTGACTTTCGACAGGCAGTACTAGATCGCCACTTATTCTACTTTGGAGACGACCACTCAAACCCTTTTTTGTAGTGTGCTGTAGGAGCTGATTCATAAATCGGTCCCATCCCACCTACACACAGCGACACAAGTGCAGCCTTGAAACACTGATCTGTTTTTTGTTGTTCGTGCTGTTTTGGGGTCGTGTCTGAAACTTTTAGAAACATTTTCTTTGCTCTAGTTTGAGATCAGATAGGGGATTGACAATAACACTTGTATAAAACTAATGACTTTGTGGCTCTTGCATCTCGACTGTGTATTTTAAGAAAAATTAAACCGTGTTGTTTTTGATGAACTCCTGTTTACAAAAAAAAGTCTTCTGGGGCATCAAGTATATTTTTGTCAGCTCCATGTCAGGGCATGATGGGAGGACGAACTTGAGGTGTAGCCTGCAACAACAGGGCCAGAGATTAGAGTTGTGCAAAGCTCTGTCCTCCGCCATGTCTGAGGCAAGTGGCAGAAAGCAGAAGTAAAAGTTAAGGCAAGGCTGATTTTGCAAAAGGCCTGAGCAGCTGCTCTCTGTCTCTCTCTCTCTCTCTCTCTCTCTCTCTCTGCACAAACAACAGTGCGGTTTTCACAGTTTGGATGTTGCAGCGCGCGCGGGCCTCTGCAAGGCCGCCATCACCAACAAGTCGGAGTTGACAGAGTAAGTGACAGTCACAGTCGGGCCCGTTTCTCCTTCACCCGCATACGCGCTGAGTGAGCAGCCATTGTGAAGTTTGAAACAAAAACAAAAAAAACAACTCCGCAGCGTCCACTTCGTTTATTTTATGGCGAGTTGCTTTGTTGTTGGACCTTTTTTTTCTGGTCCAGGGGAACGGAAATGTGTGCGGAAAGTCTGAGGCTCGAGACAGGAAGCCTGCCGAGTTCAGATAACGACACCTGACAAGCTGCTCCCGTTTGCAGCCATACATTATACTTAAAATAACCCCGTGCACACAATCTGCCGCGACAACAGTCCCGCAGATTAATCCGCCGAATGATGAGCTCTAGCGAAACATTTCTGTGTCGAAACGGCAAACCACAAAACACAGAACACATTTTAAATGAGGATCATGAAGGGTGTTTTGTTGTTGTTTCAAGATGTCCTCATTTTTCTGTACAGGCCCCATTTTTAAAAAAAATCATTCACAAAACTCAATCGTCCAAACTGCATCAGTATATAATCGATAATCAATATTAACAAGAAAAAATGAGTATTTAGTACAAAAACCTGTTTCTAAAATACCTTCGAATTTACTTTTACAACCGGCCGAAATAACATTTGGTTTCGTTTGTAAATATCGGGTAAATCGTAATAAACCGTCTTTACAAGTTCACAGTTATATTTAATATTTCATCGAAAACGAAGAGAAAACACTCCAATGTTTGCACGGGAGTTTTTTTGTCTGTCGCAGAAATCATTAAAACATTCGTTAAAAACGAGTATGAATTTAATTAATGTGTATAATATATATTTATGGCACAGCTGCAGGTGAAAAAATGTTCAACTTTACGCGTATTGCGCCATTTTCAGTGTTACGTCAAAAAAAGGTTTCTGACACGAAGGCCTTGATTTCTGCATATATTTTTTTATAAAAAAGGACATCGAAACGTCGAGGAGAAACTGTGATAGTGTGAAATGTGAAATACCAGTCATCTGATGGAAGTGGGGTCCCCCCCTTTGCTCTCTGAAAGAGGCGCTCACTGCATCCAAACGGACCCGTGGCGCCTTCAGGGACACCTGCCTCACGCGCATCGCTCCATCTACTTGTTCTTTGTTAAAGAAGAACGCTGACAACAGTAGCTTGGCCCCGCTGAAAGATCATTCAGTCATTTCTCTCTCCGTGCCTTATTCGTTTTGTCGTTGTTTTTTAAAGTTCGGTGGATGAGCCCCGATTTAGAAACAAAAAGGCAAAGTCGTGCGCTTTGGAAATCCTCTGTTACGCGTCGATTGTGCGGCGGCGACCGTTTTGCGTTTCTTTTTGTCTCGAGTGTAAAAGAGACGCGGCGGTTAGTCGTGTTATTCTAGAGCCCGACATACGACCACGAACGGGAAGGAAGAGGAAATTTTGTACAAGAAGGAAAGAGTGGGGAGCTCGCATCACCGCCTCTCGACTCTCACTCCGCAGACTTTGCGCTGCAGGTCGTGGGTGGACTGTCCGTGGCTGCCGCGCGACGCAAACGGGTCGAACACTTACCTTTATCGTACAGTCCATTGCAGCAGTCGCGCGCTCTTTGTCATTTAGTCACTTTTGTAACTTGACTAACCGCTAATGTGTGAAGTCTCTCTATACGCCTCGCTTCAATTCGTGCACGGGCGCGTCGGCTCTCTGGCGCAAACCATTGCAGTTACAATTTTTTTTGCTCGCAGACCATAACCGGATGAGTCACCCCCCCACACCCCCCTCGCTCTCTCGCTCTCTCTCTCTCTGAATTGGGAAGTGAAGTCACAAACACTGAAAGCGCAAAGCTGCTTCTCGTGTAATCAGCACTCTCTGCTCAGAAAGGAAAAGCAAAAAGCTTTTCTTTTCTTTCCTATTTTTTGGTTTTTAATTTGTGTGGGTTTTTGATAAATCCATACACTTGTTGTAGAAGGCTATGCTGGAGGACCCAGAGCATTAAAGAAAACAACTTTTAACACTCATTCAAGCATGTTTTCATTGTTGGATATAGGAAAGTTTTGTTTTTTATGCGTTTCGCAATATATAAGTTTCACCAGTGAAAATGAAAGAGGCTACAGTGTCAGAACAAAAATAGACTAGAAAGTGAGGCCTTAATGACACAGAAGGTTTAACTAAAATAAATGAATAAGTAAATTACCTCTTCAAAATTGGTCTTTGTGCTTTTGTGTACATTGTCAGAAACCAGGGTGTTTGAGCTTAATAGACAACAGCATTAAGTCAGTATTATTCTTGTGTGTGTGTGTGTGTGCGCCAAAATGGCAGCTTGCAGCTAACGGATAACAGGAAATACTCTCTATTTATGTTTTTAAAAAACGCAGGTGTGAAATCTCTTATTTTTAAACCACACGCAATGCTCACAGTGTACTATTTCTCATATAACTGTGCAGAGGCAAAGAGCAGTGATATATGTCACATCATTCATTTCATTTACTTCCATCTTATCATTTTTTGTCTTTGCGTGACCCGAGTTGGACAGAATCCGCCCCGGGTTTTTTCCTCGTGCAGACAGAAATAAGAATGACAGCTCAACAGTTGTTGGACATTAGTACATGTGGAAAAAGTTCATGCTCATAGCTCTAAAAGTCAAACGACGCAAAACCTATCAATGTGATTTTTTTTAACACAACAGTCACTTAACTAAGAATATCACAATTTCATGAGTTTGCAATCTGCAGGGTGATTTTTTTTCCCTCAGGGTTAAGTAAAGTTATTTAGCGAATTCTGGTACATTGCAACTATTCAAACACATAGTTCCATGAATACAAAGTGCAGAAATCAAACCAGTGTCTGGTGTGAAATTAAAATAGCGAGTTGTTCAAGGGACTTGTAGGTTGTTCTTCCGACTCTGGCTGAATGTTTGGGTTGTTGTTCTGCAGAATGAATGTTGGACCACCGTATTCCTCCGTAGACGACAAGACTCTTAACTTCAAAAATGATGTCATGTAATAGAAATGGTGTCGTTTGTCCGTTCTGGTGTCAGAAACTGACTAACTTTGTTAACTAAACACATTAATCTAAAGGTGCTATTTGTTCCTCTGGTGGCGACGGTCAGCGAGCTCTAGCCATCTTAGCCTGCCATCGCTACAGTGACTCACTCTGGGACTGTGACGCGACGGGCTGGACAAGCCCAGTTAGCATTCTAACTTCAGTAGACGTGAAAGAAACTATCGAGAGCAACCCTACATATCATTGTTTAGTTCTAATAGTTGATATACAAAAGGGGAAAGTGGACTGATAACCTAAAAGAGTTATCTGTAATAAAAATGTTGCCCCGTCGATCCGCCTCCGCACCAAAATGCAACGGGTTCTTCTCAGGCCCCGTCCCTCCATTGAGTTTGGTGGAAAGCGGATCGGTAGTCTTGGCGTAATCCTGCAACCAACACGAACAAACAATCACGGGTGAAGACATAACCTCCGCGGTGGAGGTTTGTTGTCGCTGTCCACCACTGGAGACGCCTCCTGGCGAGTGAGGAAAGGAAGTTCTGCTGGACTAAGAAGTATAAGCAGCTGCTAATGCTAACTCTGGCCATGTAACACACAACTGCTTATTTTGCAGACAAAGAAAAAAAAAATCCATGTTGCATTTATATATATATATTTTAAATGCAAAGAAATGCATTCCTATGTGAATGTACAGGAAAAAATGACGTAAAATTTGCTCTGGTCAGCTGGGGCGTAAAATGCTATAATGCAACACTGACGGAGGCCATGACAAGTAACTTTCAACTCTCAATACTTAGTGTGTTTCCATAGTTACTGCTAATAATTATGTACCTCTACTAGAGGTTTTGAACTGAGAATTAGCAGGAGAACCAATCTTGCATTAGTGTTATTGCTATTTTATATCTAATAACTTTGGAACTAGCTGACGACATTTAAATTAGATAGATAGATAGAAAGATGTATTAATTCCCAGGGGGATTTTATTTAACAGACAATGTCAAATTACTGACTCTAAAAGTAAAATTATGATTTAAAGCTCCAGTGTGTAATAACTACACACTGGCGGCATCTGGTGGTAAAGCTACAAACCGCAACCAACTGAGCACCCGACAGGGGACACGTTATGGTGGCGCACTGCTGATTCCATTTCGGGTTTCCCGCAGCGCTGGAAATTCAACTCCAATGCGAGGTATTCTGGACCTGTTTTCTGCAACTGTATTTAATGCTGCGTTCCTTTATACCTCGGAACTCGGACCCCGGAAGTCGGGGTGGTAAGTATTTAACTATTTATTTATTTTATATAACTCCAAAAAATCAATTGGTTCGTTGTTGCAGGTGATTATACATATATGAACACATACTTATGGACAACATGTTCAATTTCTTTGATTACGTTCTTCTAAATATTAGACACTGTAGCTTTAAATTGATGTGTTAGCAACAAATTCGCCTTGGACGTGAGTGAAATTGCAAGCTTGTTTTGTACTAAACTGATTATAAAGAAACTAAATTCCACTAAAATCCTTGAAAAAACTTCAAATTGTACCCACAGATAATGTGTTAGGTCACTGATCTGACAAAATGGCGGATGATACGTTCTTCTAAATATAGCACACTGTGGCTTTAAGTGTTATAGGATATCAGGACTAAATCATGTGAGAACATATGAGTTGGCTGCTGAAAATGACAAATGAGTGTGTTCAAATTTCTGACAATTGGTGATTTGTCAAACTTGAGTGTCATTAATACTACTATTCTGATTTCTTTTGGTCTTTAAAATATATATATATTTCTATACACCTATTGCTCCGTGGCAGTTCACCTCAGCCGACCCGGCCCTCGGAGATCCTATAGGTGGATCCCGGAGAGATGGTTCAGGTCGCGGCGGACAGACGCTCGTGAATCGATCCACGCCTTGTGTAACCTCATCCCGGTTGTGTCCTCGTGTCTCTAGGTGGGGCTCCCAATCACGACTCCCACCGTTGCGCACGATTTCACCCGGCTCCACTTTTCCAGATGGTCTGCGTCCTCTGTCTGTGTGTGTGTGTGTGTGTGTGTGTTTTCCTCCCCGTCGCAGGAGAATAGCTGAGATGTTTGTTTATACAAGGCCCTGGGCTCGGCCTTATCTGCCGCAGCCACTCACGCCGTGATTTCAGACTTTCTTCAGCGCTTGGGTGTTTTTTTTTTCTTTTTTTTTTCTTTTTACGGGCCATTGTTATGTCGAATGGTTTCTAAAGATACAGAGATTTTGGCTCCCACCTCATGAAAAACCGACTGACTGAGCTCCGATTTCAAAAGGCTGCACTTCATTCTCAGCCCTTTAGACAATCAGAGTGACCGAGTAAAAATACACTGCGTGCTTTTTTTATTCTTCCACATAATTAACATTGACACAAGTTTTATATTTGAATTCCAGACCGCGAAAAGCCTCGAGAATGTCGGATGTATTTTAATTGTGTTTAGGCTTGATACAAAAAGTTGAATGATGTTATATGACATGTGGTCTGTATCTTCTTCAGGATTCTTATGATAATCCAATGTATTGTTTTTTATGTTGCATTCAAGGGCTGCAGCTAATTTGATCTTATAATAATAATAATACAAAAATTTCATTTATAGAGCACTTTTCATTGCTAAAAGCAATGTGAAAGTGAAAAAAAAACAAAAAACAGGGTTTATTCATTGTCAATTCATGTACAGATAATTTTCTCATTAATCAATTGTGCCCCAATAAAAAAACAGCAATCAAACGAGAGATGATGTCCAGAGTCTCTGCAACTAATGCTTTTTTTCACTATTGATTAATCTACTGAGGGTTTTTTTTGATTAACCCACAAATCATTTTCAACAACCCATATTCAACAATCCGTAACTGGAAAATATTCAGTTTAAAGTGATAATAAATGGAGAGAAAAAAATAAACAGTAAATCCCCACATTGAAAAATGCTGCGAAAGTTTGGTCTTTTTTGCTTGAATAAAATAAGAAAAAAGTACATTTATAATTTTTCAAAAATAATTTGCAATGAATAATCTGTTAATTCACTGCCAGTGTTTCCTTCTTTCTGTTGAACAATGACCACTGTACCTGACATTCAGTTAAATAAACATTGTCAGAAATATTATACAGGTAAATGTTTATTAGTGGCTCTCATACACAGGTCATACAGTGGAAGTCAATGGTGACACACTTATGTTGTTTGAGACGTGAATCTGCAGCATCCTGATGTTTCAGTTATTAAGTATTATGACTGGTCCAGTACTGACTGTATACGACCTTTTGGCTTTGTATTTTTTATCATACTATAATGCAAACCCTGCAGCAAACAAATATAAAAAAACCTAAATTAATAATGCACCTCTTCAAATAGTATGTGCACAAGTCAGGACACCTTCATTAGTCAGTGCTTAAGGTTGGTAATGGTGAATTTTGACGGTGTGGTTTGCCTCCTTTCAGTTTCCTGACTGTCTGCGGGACAGTTGCTTCCAGAATTATAGCTGATAATCGGAATCTTCCACTCTTCCATATATTTGTGTATTGGTTTCCGGCCACATGGCCGGAAGCAGAATATTTCCATGCACCCCCCGTGCTTAGCAGGTGGAAAGTGGACTGTGTTTGTATACTGTAGCGCTTGTCTTACATCGACCTTTATAGTATGAGTCACATTCACCCATGTATTCGCTTCTATATACGCAGCACTTTTTCTATCACACATCATATGAGGGGAAATGTAGGGTTAAGCGTCTTGTCCAAGGACACTTTGGTTTGTTGACTGCAAGACCCAGGACTCGAACCTTTGACCTTTCGGTCAGTGGAAGACCAACTCTGAGCCGCAGCTGAGTGCACATGCAGTATGAAATTTTAAAAAGTGTGCATTAACGTGAAGAAAAGACATTCTTTCAAGAAAAAAATTAAATTAAAATAAATTTCAAATATAAGAGTGATGCTATAACATTTGTATTATTTTGCTCAATCTTCCTATTTGAATGACTAATAAATAAGTCATAGTGAGTATTTTTTTTATTCTTATGAATGAATGTTTGGTTGCTGGGGGACGTGATGGGTTTTGGTGGGGGGGGGGGAGTCTGACGTCACGTGTTAAACAAAAGCTCGAGCTGCTGGTCACGACGCAGAGCTTGGTCACGCGCCCCTCCCACCCCGTAAGTGCTTTATAACGGGACCGGCCCGTCCGGAGACTGACTGACTGACCACTCTGTAGCGTGAACTGTGAACGTCCGGCAAACAGCGACAGATCGAAGAGAGGGACGCGAAGAAAAAGTGATGTACTGGGACAATCTCATCAAACCTGCAGACAGAAAAGACCCGAAGATAAAGGTAGAGCTTTGTCTTTCGTTTGATTTGATTGACTTTTTTGAAGACAGTGATGCCAATTCATTCATTCACTGCACCCGGCCAATGCTGTGGCATCATTTATCTCTAGAAATAAAGGAAATATTGGGCTCATGTGAAAAAAAAAAAAAACAGCTTCGATTTTAGTGGGACAGAGCAAGCGAACGAATCACATTGTGCTCAGGTGTATTTTCTAAACTGATGCCTGCTATTTGAAATTAAAAATAGATTATTGATCGTTTAATTAAAAAAAAAGATAATAATCACTGATGATGAAAATAGTTGCAAATGGCTTCCAATACTCATGTGACTCCCCCACATTTACAACATATCATTTACTAAACATTTTAGTCTGGTCACAAACTATATGCCTTATTTGGAATCAATCAGCAAAATTGGTGCAAGTCAATGTCTTCTCAACAGATTCATCAACTTATCATTTCAAGGGGCCCAAAAACATGTTTTTAAATATATATATTTTTGGGCTCAGGACTCATATAGGAAGTTAACCCAGCCATCCAGTGATTGCTGCCTCTGCTGCTTCTAGATATTGATCACCAATCAGAGCTGAACGTTTATAATCACATGGCTCTTTCAACACAGATGGAGATTTGCCAGACTGGATATTACACAGAGGACTTCAGGACGCAGGAGGTGCCCGCTGGCTTCGACTTTGCATCGTATGGTGAGTTTAGAGAATCACTTGACTCACTTGAAGTTAAACAACCCTTTTTTTTTTTTTTGCCGGTGAGGGTACGAGATTTCATCTCTGTGCTCAGGCAGATCCAAGGACAGAGTTGTTTGTGCGATCTGTTTCCTCTGAACCTGAGCAGCTGAAGGACAGAGGAAATATTTTCGCAGACAGTATCATCACATCTGTCAGAGATTTTTTCAGTGAGACCTTGAAACTAGGGGGCTCCAAACCGGTTAATGGGGTGCTGGTGTGTGTGTGTGTGTGTGTGTGTGTGTGTGTGTGTGTGTGTGTGTGTGTGTGTGAATAATCCTTGAATGGGCTGACGTAGACAAAGACAGAGAGAAACAGGGTGGTCAGGTTAAAGACACTCTCCATGTTGCACTCCCCTGCCTAATCCTTTCCTCCAGACTTCCTCCTCAAACAGATTTAGAGTCCCCCCCAACCCCCCTTCCCCATCCCTCCATCACTACTCTGTCACACACCCTCTGCTGGCGTTTCCTTCTCCCTCTTCCTACCCCCTCCCTCCCCTTGTTTCCTCTTCATAGCTGGCTCCATCCATTGAGCTGAAAAAAACAAAAAAAACAACAACCCTGGGGTGCCTGGTCACCACTTTTTTTCTGCTTCTACTAATGACTGTTTCCCTGAGGCCGAGAAAAAGGTTGTACTTGGTTTTGTGATCCTGTCAATTTAAAGTCACTGCAGGGGGAAATCAATCCAGTATTTGCTTTGGGACTAAGATTACCACTGCTATTGACTTCGCTTCTGTCCTTTATCCATCATCATCATCATCATCATCATCATCCACTGACTCCATCTGTCTGTCCTGTGTTTAACCTCCAGACTACCTTGGTGAAGACCTGTCTTTTCTGTTAGACAGTAAAGCACCCGGGCAGCAGCAGTATCCAGCAGAGAGCAGCTACCCGGAGCCACCGAAAGCTTCCCATCCTTACGACACCAAAGGTAAAAACCATGAAAAAAAATAAAACCCACGCTGTTCATGTTGTTCTTTTTATGAAAATGTTCACCCACCTCCTCCTCCTCCTCAGTGTGCACCAGTGACACTGCTCTGTTCAACCTGGACTCGTGCCAGGAGTTCAACTGGTGGAGCTCCTATCCACACGGTGAGCCTGCGACTCTGTAGCCTCACTCACACTGTGCTTTTTAGGAATATGCTTCCTTTTTTCTTTTTTCTGACCGACTTGTCTTTCTGATGAGCAGATGTGTCGACCGTAGATCATCAGTCACAAACTGGATACCAGGAGTCTCCACAGACGTACCAGAGCCTGGTGCCCCAGACTGGACAGTTCAGCCCAGCCGTGGAGGGCAGCCACAGCCCCTTTTTAACTGGGAAAGCATCAAACGCACTACAAGGTAAGACATTTCCACTTATAGTTAGATAAATCATCATCAACAACAACAGCCGGTGGCCTGCTCCTGAGATCAACGTGTAATCCTTCTCTTTGTCCCCCCCAGGCGAGATTGATCAGAGCTACTACGACTCTGACGGCCAGAGGCACTCGTCGACCTTCTGGCCCGAGTACCCGTCTCACAGCTTCGCCGCCCCACTGCCACACCTGCCTCCGGCCCCCTGCCCCTCAGACGGCAGCCCCCGGTCCACGGAGCAGTACTGCCCCCGTGTGGCTAAACGCAAAACCCCACACCCTCACAGACCAGACAGGGAGGGCCAGATGACAGGGATGTCAGCTTATCCAGGTTAGAATACACCGTTGTATACATTTACTCAGTTTTAAGTTTTACATTCAATGCCTTTTTTGTAATATATTTGTCTTTTTAAACTTCTTTACATCAATGTGGCATCTTTAATCACAGATTAGCGTATGACGATAACATCATGCAATAGTAAAGATTAAACCATTCAACAGTGTATTAAGTCAGATAATGCTCCTTCTCAAATAACTAAAACATTAAAATGCTTCTTACATATTAAAACATAAATAATATTAATTCACTGAGAGGGGCAATTCTTCTGGACATTAAATTCACTTTATGTTGCCACACTGGTTGAATTTTTTCTCTAACTGCTAATTATTACATATATAAAAATCAGAATGTAGTAATTGTAATCCACTTCACCTCTGCAACTAAATGAATCATCAGTGTATTTATTTATTCATTCAGGTTCTGGTCCGATCCAGCTGTGGCAGTTTTTACTGGAGCTACTTCTGGACTCTGCCTGCCGGACCTTCATCTCCTGGACGGGAGACGGCTGGGAGTTCAAGATGTCTGACCCCACAGAGGTGAGCAAATATTGTGATTTGGTCTGGGGCCACCGCTGAATATTACATCATGGCAGTAGTGGAATGTAACTAAATACATTTATGAAAGTACATATTTATACATATTTACAATTTTTAGGCACTTCATTTGAATGTTTCCATATTATACTACTTTATATTTCTCATCCAATACATTTGAAAGGACATTCATTTACTTTTTACCCCAGTAACAACTGGAGTCAAAACTTCATTCATTTCAGATTAGGTTTTGCATCAAAAAAACATAAGCATGTAAAAATGTGTGGTTAAAAATTTAACCATCGGCTTCTGATCTTTGAGGACTTCACCAGAAAAAAAGAAAGAAAATGACTTGTTGGGTCAGATTTCAGATTTATGTTCCAGGTGAGATAGATCAGGGTCAAAACGAAAAGTATTTGAGGGTAAATGAATCATTTTGTCTCAAACAAATAACAAAGTTCAAAAGGTGAAGACACATTTTGGATACTCTTTCTCGGTTCTGTGTTTCATGACCCTTCAGATTCATTGTGTAACCCTAGACTGGTAACCACTGGACTAAACTACCTAACACTTTATAAGGGAGTTAAAATTAGCACCATTAAGCTACAACAATGAAATACTACACGTGTTAATATGCTGCTATTAACTATGCAGAAATGGTACTTTTACTAGTACATTTTGATGTTAACACTCGTGTAGTTTCGCTTAAGTAAAGTGATGGATTTTGGTTTTCTCTGAGGTACAAACACACCTCAGTTCGACTATTAAGACGTGTTTTCGTTGATCCCACAGGTGGCCAAGCGCTGGGGCCAGTGCAAGAACAAACCCAAGATGAACTACGAGAAGTTGAGCCGGGGCCTGCGCTACTACTACCACAAGAACATCATCCACAAGACGGCAGGCAAGCGCTACGTGTACCGCTTCGTCTGCGACATGCAGGGCATGCTGGGAAAGACGGCGCAGGAGGTCCTGAGCAGTCTGAACATTTTGCCCACAAACACAGAGTCGTGGCAGTGCCCCGGGGCGCCGGCGGGCAGCGACAGAGCACAGCAGTGAAACGTGGCCATCTCAGTAAGAAATGGGGGACCGGACTAGACTGGACCGGAGCTGCTGGCTGAGAGTGACCAGCACAGTTCAACAGAGTACCACAGCCGAGAAAGTGAACACTGGCTCCTTCGAGCCCTGGCTGAACCACAGCTTCCCCGTGTGTGGGTGATGTTGTCACAGTCAGACCAGGAGCCAGTTTGTGGATGCTGCACTTCAGGGAAAACCAAAAACTCATAAATTCCCCACGCAATCAGTCTTTAACGACAATGTGTTACTTTTTTCTGAAATACCAGATCGTGCTAAATGGAAGAAGTCTCCCAATACCCGACGCATAAACATAAAGCTCCTTAACCTCAGGGGTAAATAACTGTAGCAATGTACTGGGTAATTCTAGCCCTATATACTTTTTTTATTTTACAATGTCTGGGGCCATATTTTCACTTCACATGTTTCCAGGGAGGAATTGATTTGTAAATAGTGTTTATATTAACGCATATGTAGAGTTTTGTGCATTTACATTATTTTTTTAAAATACAAAACTCATGTCTACCTCTGTTGCTTGTCAGAATAACATGAACTGAGATCATTTTCCCGGCACCCACTGTGAAAGTTGGTTGTTTTGTGTAAATAAACTGTATATGACTATAGATTTGTGTGAAGTCTCATTCTGTTGTGCACAAGTCGTTTAATATTCTAAGTAACATTTTATTTTCGTATTCTGAATTTTATAGGGAAAAGATTAAAATGTGTGTTTCATCTATATAAATTAGCTTTTGATAGTTTGTACTCATACAGTAAGTAATTTGAGTCTTTCTTTTTGACATTCATTTGATCAACAAAATGAATTCAACAAGGCATATGTGAAATTATTTGGGGTACCACTTTCTTTCAAGGTACCATCTGTAAAGGATTTATAAACTGAAAAGTATATGTATTGATAAAAATTGCCTACACAAGCAACATCTAATAAAGAAGTATATACCGTCCTTTTCTGAATATGTCTTCTTCTCCGCCATGTTGAAAGCTTCTTCTCACCCCAACTTGTCAACTATGGTATCAAAATGATCTCTGAGTTTCCCACTCGTACTTATGACTTGAGGGTGCGTCCATGTGCAATTTCCAAGTCGGCAACTTGTATTTACCGTATTCCCGAAACCACGTGAAGGTAGCATGAAGGCATCAATGTTTTGTGTTTTGACATCCATAATAAACTTTTCACTATCTTTCTCCAGTCAAGTTTTCTCTGTGACTTTGTCTTTAATGAGCAATTCAGATTTTTAAAAGCGCATCATGGGGCTTACACATGTACATTTGTCTAAATAAATTGACTTTATATTTATAAATGTATATAAAATAAAAAAAACAAGCAAGCAGGTCTTCCCTAGGATTAGGGAAATTACCTCCATCATTATCTTAGATACAATAGGCACCGACTCATTCATCCGGTTGCACCTCCTTATGCATTTTTACATAATCATTTCCCAGATAGAGGCCAGCATTGTATGTGCCCTTTTAAAAAAAGCTTTTGTTGGTTTGTAACTTTATCTAACGAGGCATTACAAAGAAAAAGTATTGTGATTAATGTGATTTAGTAAAACATACGTTTTGGTCCTGAGAGTCTGTGTCTGCCACAGGGGGGAAAGGCCAATGACCTCCTCAGAGAGAGGGGATTTGTTACTGACGGGGCAGACGGGATTGTTGTGTCCTCCTCTAGTGCCTTTTCAGCTTCTTCCCCTGCAGGTGAGACGGAAAAAAAATAATAATATAAAATAAACCATTGGAGTGAGCCATTAGCGATTTTAAGGCATGAGAGAAAATCCACATAATTCCAATAATTATCTTCAAATCAGGTTTAAAAAAAGGGGAATTCTGGAGACTTTATTTCCTCAAGTGGAAATCTGTGGCCCCGGGGAAAACAGACAATACACCAGTAGAACATTATACACAATGGGGCGGGTAGAGACGCTCGTCCACTAACCCGAAGGTCGGAGGTTCGATCCCCGCCTCCCCTAGTTTGCTTGTCGATGTGTCCTCCGGCAAGACACCTAACCCTAAATCGCCTCTGACGGCTTTTCCGTGTATGAATGTGCATGAATGGGTGAACGTGAGTGGTCAAAAAGACAAAAAAGTGTAGTATAAATACAATCCATTTACAATAAATACATAAAATATATAACACAAATCTGAACAATATATGAAACTGCCTGGAGAAAGTTTTAATGGCCTCTCGTAAGACTCAAATGTGTTGATGGAGTATCACTTTAAAAATAGAAAAAGGTGGATGACTCGAGATTAGTAGCTTGTAATCAATGCGTTACTGGGTATTCAATGCAAGGTGGTGAGAAATAAGTCATTGAGATTGTACAACTAAACTTTACCAAAACACAACACGTACCTTGAGGCACTGGCGTACTGGCTACAAGTGCTCTGGACTCCTTTCCTGTTGGTCCGTCTCCTGGTTGGCCCGCTTGCAGCCCGCTCTTGGTCACGCTGCAAAATGTATCTGACAGCGTCCTCCATCTTGGTCCCAGAGTCGCAGGTCCACTTCTTCGTTCGAAGGGTCTACATAGCTCTGTGAGTGTGTGGAGAGGGTGAGAGCCATTAGTGTCTGCTGACGCAGCATCACCACGATCTGCTGCAATTCACTCTGGAATATTTTTTATCATACCTGATTTTGTACAGATCCTGCAGCGTCTCGGTTTTGTATTTACCAAAGCCAATGAGGGCCTCTCCTTCTTGGCCTGGCAGGAGGGATCTCTCTTTGGCTTCTTCATACCCACGGTGAACTCTGACTTCGTTCACAACATCATGGTAAGCGATTGCATATCGAGTTAGGGAATCCTTTAAAATAATAATTTTTAAAAAGCTAGCGTATTAATTCATTTTCAATTCAATCTAATTGAACAATGATTTCGCAAACACAAGTACACATGAGCAGTTGATTCACTTACATTTCGATCTAAAAATACAAATAAGTAAAACTAAGGAAAGAGTCAAAACCCAGACCCCACAAAAATTCTAAATCACAGAGGAATATTATGTCAAAAGTGCAAGTGCATTTCAAAATCGGTATAGAAGGTAAATTGATAATTTCTTCTGCTGCGGCTGTTCATTGTATTCCTCCCTTTAAGCTGTGGGAGGCACCGACGACAGAGCTAATTCTTCTGACCAAAGTTGTGATCAATACTTTTAAAAAAATGAGGGAATAACGATTTTGATCTGATTGTGGTCTGCTCCAGTGCGCAGTTTAACTCTGCTGCTGAGACGTTTATGACGACATCTGAATTTATCGTAAGTATTTGGTGTGGTAGGGGAACAGATAAGCTGCAGGAAAGTTCAATGAAAACACAATGGAGGCAGCTTTTTTTCTTGACGGGGGGATATTTAGACGGACAGCAGTGAGTGGTGGCGCGCAGGTTGAGAGGGGTCATACTTATTGTATTTTGCGCAAAAAGTGGAAAGTGTCCAAGCTTGGTTTGGGGGGAAAAATGCCAGACAAAAAAAACAGCAAAGAAAAAGAAGAGGTTCAATGTGCGGATCTTCGCAGTACCATGTTGGCCACCAGCGGGCTCTGGATCGTTGTGTGCTCTCGCTCCCTCTGGTGGTAAGCCACCTGTTTGGCGACGTAGCTCACGTCATTCTCCAACAGCCATTTGAAGTCTCGACCTTTGTACATGCCAAACTGGATGGCACACCTGCTGAGAACGACAAAACCATTGCGAGGGTCCCCGCCCTCAGAGAGAACCCGAGCCTTGGCTTCAGCCTCAACCTCTTCTGGCTTCTTCGCCGTTGGCGCAGTAGAACATCCCTGTCGAGCAGCTCCGAAAGGCCACCGCCCGGCCCTGTGGTTCTGAGACTCCTGTGAGGGCTTCGTCTCCAGCTGCCCGTTCGGTGTCTTACGGAAAATAGGTTCACCTTTCTATAGGGGAGGAACAAACATGAAAACAACAACAACGACAAAAATAACACAATGTAAAGATAATATCTGAACTTGATTGTGTGGGGTAACTTACGTAAAAAGTGTTTTGGTTTTCGATGCTGTAGAGAAAGATAACAGGATGGTGAAAAGCATATATATATATATATATATATATATATATATATATATATATATATATATATATATATATATAGCATTTCAGTTTCCAATGTGCACTTTTTCTTTTGACCTATAATCATAATTGTGATTAAAATATGTTTTGGTGCACTGATCCACCATACTAATCAAGTTTATGAATAACTGGACTGGTATGGTCAATACAAATTTGCTTTATTTAAAAAATAAGAACAATCCAGAAATACTGTAAATATCTGTATACTTTTCCTGTTCAAAGTCCACTTAGCGTGTCACTCCGCTGCTCTCGGCACTACCAGACATCAAACTCTGCACAGTTGGTGCCAGCGGGGCTTTCTCTCCGATTCAGCACCAAAACCCTGGAACTCCCTCCCTCCTCACATCGGCTCGCTGGACTCCATAACACTATTTAAAACTGCATCTTTTTAAATGAACCTATTCACACTTTTTAACCGCCTTGTGTTTTACAACTGTTGATTTTAATAAATGTTGACTGTGCTGATGTTTTATCAATGCTTTATTTTTTCATTGTATTTTTTAAAAATCTGTAATACATAATAGCTTTTAATTTTCTATGCCTCAGATTTATCAATTTTTTTTTTGCTGTTTGGTGTTATTCATTCTCTGCCCATAAAGAAGAACAGTTCAAAACCATAGACTGTATATAAACGTGGACGTAGCTTCCGTGACGTCACCCATTGGTTTCCGCAGGCCGGTTTTGAAGCCCAAAGTGGGCGGTTCCTCAGCCTTTGTCATGTTGGCAGGGATCGACTCCTCCCTTACCCGGCTAATCCAAATATGGACATAGAGGTGGGCCGAATGCAGACCGGTCGCTGAAACGTCATCACCTATGTCGAAGCTTCCCGGTTAGCTGACGCTAAGGAGCTAAGCTAATAAGCTAGACTAAGTGCGAGCCGGCTAGCCGCGGCCCCCGAGGCTGCACCGGGTTGGAACTGACTGCTGTAATGTGACTCCGGTAAGTCTTAAAAATTACGTGTTTTTTTTTATTTGTATTAGTGGTAGTTTGCACTACTATATTTTGATTCTAATAAATTAAATCAACTAAACGTAAACTAAACAGAAGTAACGTTTGATGGTTAGTGTTCTTGGCATACAGTAAATGTTATATTGACACTGGCTTGTAGTCTTAGTTATTATGTCATTTATTTATTTATTTTGGCTTTAAGGGACAAACAAATACACCAAACAAGAAAATATAATAACTGTAATTCCCCACACCACAGTTGTAAACAGTGCACAGATCAAGTTTTCACACTGACAGAAGTCTGTGGTAGTCTACCTTACCTGTACTGCTATAGACATTACTGTACAAGATTATCACTTTGAATATGACTAAGAAAGGCACTTTTATATTTGTTACAAGATGTTTATTACTTCCAGCACATTGGTTGTTGTTCAGTTCACCTGTGATGCTTCCACTGAAAAATGTGAGCTACACTCTTTAGTGGACTTCACATTTTTCATTTTCTGAAGCATTTATCACACTCACTTATTAATTTTAATCCTACAGTCACAATGTGGGCGTGGTGATGAGTTTGTCTGTCGAGGTGTCCAGAGAGCTGCAGACCTTGGCGTGCTGTGTTTGGCTGGTGGACTGTGGTGGAAAAGCCTTCTTCCACTCTGTTTCCACTCCGTGAGGAAGCGCAGCAGCTGACGTCCTCATCATCCACTGTGGTGACGACAACCTGAGGGAGATCAGTAGCATCAGGCTGGTCCACATGAAGACGACCTGCAGCAGACTCACCTCCAGCACCTTGTGAAGGGGACCTGTAACTGCTACAGTTGGCAGTGTCGCTGCTATTGAAATTGGCCTTCAGGACACACTTTGTTAAGTCTCACCAGATCCCTGACTTTCATGGACAATGTTGAGTTTATTTTATGTTCATCAATGTTGAAAAAAATACCAACCACAGCTACAACACTTATTAACTTTGCTCTTCCCCTACAGTCCCACACTGTATCCCCTTCTCCTCCCACCACATGGAGTCTGCACCTCTGGGCTCATTCTGAGCTCAGCTGTTACCGCTTGCACAGGCCCAGTCTGTATATTAAGTGTGTTCTATAATTTTTATATTGTCCACCTTTTTGTGTTTTGTACCTTCATTAAAAATAAATCTGAGAGTTAATCTATAACTTCTGGTTCTGGCTAATAAATTATGTTTATATCATAACTATTTTTGTCTATAATACTGACTGAATATGTGAGATTTCACATTCAAATCTGACTATTAATTGACAAATAACTCATGCACTACAGATAAAACCTTAAGCAATAACAGGTTTGTGTGATTTAACTATATTTTTAAAAGTCGTGTAACAGTACATGTAATGATGAGAACTGAGTGATTAATTTTTCTTCTTTGCTCTCGGAGACAGAACATGGTCAGCACAGTGGAGTCCTTCAGGCAGGTCCTTCCCTAATTACAAAGACACAAATAAAAAATAGTAAGACAAGTTTGTAAATAAAGAGGTTTGTGTGCCTGTGTTCTGTAGATATTCAACTGTATTTGAATGTAGTTTTAGATTTAACAGAGTTCTACCAACACAGTGAATGTACAGTACAGTATGTATAGAATATTTAATTGTCATCAAAGCTTACGGGGACCTTTGTTCTCATGTTTCACTTGGGAAAAATATGACCATTAAGTTATTCACAAACCATATGTGGACCTGGGGTCAGTGCTGAAGTGAGTCAGTTCAGTTCTGCCTCATGTTGAGCTTCCACTGGTCCAGTCTGTCTGGATCATCTACAGGAAAACTACACAGACAATAAAAAACGTAATCACAACCTAGAACACAGCGCATCCTCTAGGTTAACGGTATCTTCTGAAACAATGCTGATATGTGACATGAACACTACATTACAAACACCTTAATGTACCTTGACAGTCGCATTTATGTCACGTTAACATTGCATTGCTCGTATTTAACGTGGTGGACCATATTTACCATCCACACGCAGGCGCCTGTTAGACGGCTCATGTCTGTGTCATGTCGTGTTGGTCCCGCTAGCCTCGTCAGCAGAGCCGGAGTCTGGCTCGAGGCTAACCCCAGGCTAACTGGCTGATGAGCACTTTAGCGAACTAAGCTAACGAGCACCTACCGGGCAAAGACACTGACACCCGCTTATTAGTGCAAACACAGAACAACACAATAATTTAACTTAACGAAACAACAGGAGCGCAAGCTTCCGGGACCTTTCTGTTGGGACGACTGACCGCAGAGCAGGCGGATTATTCATCCGGTAGTAGCTGGAAATGTTCTCCGCAAGCCTCCGACACGGCGGTCGAGAAGTCCCGTTCAATGACCGGGAATTAGCTCTAACGCTGCCAGAGGCTAGCTGCCACTGAGCGGCTAACAAACAGTGGCGTCACCTGTCAATCAAGTTTCCACGCCCCTAATTATGCAGAATTTCAAACCTTAATATAATATAAATGGGGGAGTTATAACCCCCCAGTGTTGTCACGAAGGGGGGGATTAGCCATTGGGACCAAAACCGTTTTTTGAACCAGGCTGCAAACATGTTTAATTCTGCTGTAAAGTTGGGCATTTTAACATGGGGCTCTATGGGGATTTGCTATTTTCTGCAGCCAGCCTCAAGCGGGCATCTAGTGAACTGCAGTTTATGGCACTTCGGCATAGGCTTCATTTCTCAGCCTCAGAGTTGGCCCCTTGTTCAAAAGGCACAAACACGTCACAGAAGACGCCGCTCACACATAAACCAATTGCCGCTTGCTTAGTGCAGGAACCGCAGTTGTATGAACATTATCAGCGTCATTCACGTGGGAAGATTGACAGAATAATTTAATTTATTGACGGTCCCTAAATTAGCTTCCAGCGATTTAGCGCGAGGCTCTGGCAGGTGACCTAACTTGAACATCCGTTGAATATCCAACTTCAAACTAACTTCACTGCGTTTTTTTTCTTTCTTTTTAACGTAACTCAAGCGGTAGAGTGGAACTAACCGAGCGTCTCTGCCTGCTGGTTGCAGTTTATCTGCCTCAGTGTATCCAGGGTCACTTCGAGAGCTCTGGCTTCGGTGAACCTCGACACCAGCACGTCGGTGATTTCACTTCTCACTTGATTTATACCGTCAGCAAACATTTACCTGTGGAGTTCACGGTCTCAATCGCTATAGCTTCAAATTTTCTCCAATACAGCAGCATGAAGTTCATTTAGTAGAGTAAATACAAAGCACAGTATGGATTGAGGCTAGCTGGTGACGTTCCCCAGGCCTTTCCTCACTGTCTGGCCTGCATATACAGAGCTCTGCCCCACTTCAGTAAACTATTCCCTCTGCCTGAGTTTACCATGAAAACAGAATTTCAGCCTCGACCAAGGGCGCCGATGCCGTGGGTGCTTCGGTGTCGGAGCACCCACGGAGATTGCTGAGCACCCACGTGTGTGTTTTACTGTGAGACGAATGTGCGCGTGTGTCAAAATAGCAACGAGTCATGCAAGCACTGTGAGCACCCACCAGGAGAAACATAAATCGGCGCCCCTGGCCTCGACCGCAGGCGTCTACACAGATTTTTAGGCTCTTCCTGGAGGTCAGTAGTGTGACTATACCCCCTTTTCCTTATAAATATAGCACCAAGGTGCACTGGCACATTGTTCCCAGCATCTTGGAGAAATTGCCACAAATCATATATTTTACTTTTCGTTTTATCCCCGTCACTTCATGTTTCAACTCGTGGAACATTGTCATTGCTTTTGATGCATTTAATTGTTTTTAAGTGTTGTATTATGTGTCAATGTCATCTGTCTTTGTTTGTTGATGGAACTGTTTCATTTAGTGCAATCTTAACCAGGACTCCCTGGAAGAAGAGATATTGCCTCTCAATGGGACCCTGCTGGTGAAATAAAGGATAAATAAAAATAAAAAAAAGAATCTCTGAAGGGGCGCAGGACACCATCTGTCGACTGGCGGGATGTTTGGGTTCAATGTCATGCTGTAGAATGAGCACAAAGACGACATTTGAACAAACAAAAGTATGAAATATGGAATAACTTATTGAATATGTGTTATATATTGTGCAGTCGAATTTTTAAAACAAATTTAATACAAACATTTCATATTGCTCAGAAAAGGTACATGGGCGATAAAGGGAAACACAAGCTGTGGCTACCTGCACTGATCATTACTTTTCCGACAGCGTGTGAACGCACCATGGCCTTCTTCCTCATTTCTTGTTCACTTTCTTTCACTTTCGTTTTTCCTCGCGGTTGACCGGATCACTCCTGGACCGGCAGACTGACTGACTGACAGCAGGGGGACTGTGGGGCGATTGGGCGAGCGATGGCAGCTAAAACCATGAAGAAGTCCATCGCGGACGCGCTGGAGGATCTGTCCGAACAGGATTTCAAAAAGTTCTGCTCCGCGCTCCGGGACCGCAGGGAGGAGCCGCGGATCCGACGGAACCGGCTGGAGGGAAAGGGCTTCTTGGAGGTCACGGACGTCCTGGTCACCACTTTCACCGAGCCCGAGGCTCTTCGTGTGGCCGTGGAGCTGCTGAGAGAGATCGATTGCAACGACGTGGCAAAGAGACTAGGTAAAGGTGTGAGGCTGCAGGTCGGCCTCAAAGCAGACCTGCATAAATCATGCTTTTTTTAATAAAATGTAACATTATGTGACACGTTTAAAAAAGAAACTTTAGTCATCATGACTGTGTCAGGTCTGATATGTCCCTGGTACAAAATGTGCATGTGGTGTAAAGAAAAAAACATTAGTTAATCATTATATCATTGAGAGGAAAACGCAAAATAAATGAGATAAACTATAACGAATTAAAAGAGAGATGAAGGCAATCAACTATAGAGCAATTGATAATCAATTGATCGATTAATCGATTACTAAATGACTCGCCAACTATTTTTATAATCAATTAAATAGGTTCAAGTAGTTTTTATGAAGAAAGAAAAGGTCAAAATTCTCTGATTTCAGCTTCTTAAATGTGATTTTTTTTTCTGATTTCTTTGCTCCTCTGTGACAGTAAACTTCAATATCTTTAGTTTGTTGACAAAACAAAACATCATCTTGGGGTTTTTGGGAAACACAATCGACATTTTTCACCATTTTGTGACATTTGATGGACCAAACTACTAATAGATTAATCGAGAAAATAATCGGCAGGTTAATCGATAATTAAAATAATCGTTAGTTGCAGCCCTACAATCAGCTACACTATTCCAAAGAATTGTTTTATCATATTAGTCATGTGAATGCCTCTCTTGTCGTTCCTTAATTTGAATAGACTCTTAAATGTAACCCTATATACATGATTTAAATGGCGAATACAGGTTTGGCCTGTTTTTTTTCTAGAATCCTGATGTGTACTGACATTCATTTAACAAGTATTTAGTTGTTTCTTCTTCAGTCGTGCAAAATTCGCAATGTCCACAAATCTTGATATAATTGTTTTTGGCGGTATGGACATTATGCCTGGTTTGTATTGTACTTGTTTCATAACAAATGTAGATGGGAGAAGCCATTCATTAATTGTCTTTTTATTTCATTTTATTTTTTTATTGCAGATGAAGAAACAGCTGTGAGTGCCGGTGAGTTGCTTTCCGTTTCTTTAAACATGAGACATTACAGATCAGCTGTTGTAGAAAATTGCAAGTGGAAAAATTTCAATTTTTTTGATCCTTGTTGTCTTGGAGCTGTCGTACATCATTTCTGGCATTAGAATCTAAATGTTAAGCCGAAAAAACACCCCCCTTGCGATTTGACCATAGAAGTTAATTCAGACAAATTCATATTAGCAATAGAATAACACCTTATTTTGCACAGTGGCAGAGACAGTTGTCTTTAGTTCACCGAAATGTCAAACCTGCTATTCTTCAATATTTTGCGGAGACCATGAAATAAAGAAGTTTTGTTAGCTTTGTGTTTGGGAATAATTTGAATTCCCCCCAAAATTCTTTTCAGCTGCAAGACCGTCATCTGGAGCAACTGGTGCAGAGGCGGGTGGATGCGCAGGTAGTAAGAAATCTTTTTCTGTAAATGGCTTCTTCTCTGCTTGTCCTCACTGTGCGTTACTTCGTCTACAAAACCCAGAATCTGATCATAAACCAACAAAAGTAATAAATGAAACTGAGTAGTTTGACACTTGGGGGAATTGTGCTTGTTTACCTGCAGTAAGGTTGTGAACTGTTCTCATGTTTGTGTGATGAGAATAGAGCAAGAGCCAGGGGATGGTTAGCTTTGCATGGATACTGGAAACAGAGGTAAACAGCTCGCCTGTGTCTGTCCAAAATCTGCCTAGTAACCCCAAATGAAGCTCACGAATGAACTTGAGACAGAATATTTCATCGCGGAAAGTCAATAAAAAAAAATCCCCACCCCGACTTCCGGGCTCAGAGCTCCGAGTCCCGATGTATAATGGAATGCAGCCTCAATCTCTTGTCATTCTTATACTGTAATAATACCTATATTTCCCAAAATGTCTTCATGAAAACTAGGATGTGAGAACTTTACAATATTTAATTTTTGTAATGAAACCTCTCCTCAAAACAAATGTGTTGAGTCGGCTTTAACATTTTCTCCTCTTTCCTCAGACAAGCACTTTGTGGACACACATAAAGTTCAGCTGATCAGCCGAGTGAGCAACATTGCGCCGATTCTGGACGAGCTCTTAGTCAAAGAGGTCATCCATGAGGAAAGTTATGCTAAAATCCGAGCTCTGGCTACGTCTCAGGAGAAGATAAGGGAGCTCTACGCCACTTCCCTGAAAGGCGGTAAAACCTGCAAAGACCACTTCTACGAAAGCCTGAAGAAAAACGAGCCATATCTCGTCAAGGACCTGCAGGGAAAATAGCAAATGTTATGGTGAAATGTGGTTTAAGACCAAACATACATTGTCTACCTGAAGAAAAAAATATTTTTTAAATACATTATCAACGGTGAACTATTAATGTTAATGAATTGTCTTTGTCGTTTTTTTTCTACTTTTTTAATTTTAAAATGATTTTTTAAAAATGTTTATCAGAACTGGTGCTTATTTTTTTTAACAGATCATATATCTTGAGATGTCAGGTTTAAAAAAAACAAAAACATGCGGAAATTTTTATCAGACAATAATGTAAGAAACGCATTAAGATCTCACCATCGAACAAAGGAAGTGAAACGAGTCTTTAAGAGAAGTGTGTTTGCGTGTTCATTGTGTTACATGTTTACATGCAAAGCAGGTTTCAAACTTCTGTTCATCCCAAGTCTTTTTTATTTAATCACTTTCTTTATCTCCAAAAAATTATTTGCTGTTGGGGCTTAATTCAAAATGTTTTCTATTTTTTTTTAATTTTATAATAAAATGTTTGTTTTTTCAATGTGCACATTGATCTTAAAATGTATTTGTGTCTGTAGTTATTCAGAGGGGTACACATCTTTACTGATATGATGATGCTGAGGTGGATGTTGCAGTAAGAAAACATTTTTGTTGAAATTGAACCACATTGTAGGAAGATTATCCTCTCAACCTTTTCGTTGAAACCTTTTTTCACACATGCCTAGAGGAAGGAAGTGGTTTTGGATGTTTGCTGCATACCCTGTTTCAGCAGTCAACAAACTCATTCTTTACAATTTTATCGAAAGCCCAAGTGTTTTAAAATATTATTCTCAGATGGTTTCACCAAACATGTCCTCAAGAGGAACATTTGGAGGAAGAACTACTTCTCTCCGACTGGCTATGAATGTGAGGATTTTTTGTGAGAAGAAGAGTGAAAGTACTTGATGACTGACTGTTTTCCGTCTCCAGCTTTTCACTCACAAAGGATCTGCAAGTGGCCAGATGAAAGGAAACTGAAGTCAGTCTTATTCTAGAGGGGAACTGTGGCAATTTTACACATCAAGTTTATTTACATGTGCTGGAGAGCTCTCAAAGTTGTGTAAAACCTTGTGCGGCTCAAGAGAGGACCTTGTAAATTGCCTCAAGTGACACAGCGTGACTCAACAATGAGGAAAATCTGGAGGTGTGAGTTAGAAAGAAGTGAGCTTAAATAGTGGGTCACACAACATGGAAGTTATTGGGGGGGAAAGTTCTAACATTCATGAAAAATGAATAAGGTTATTCAGGTAAAAGTAGAAACGTCTCTGTGTCACGTGACCCACTGGAACGCAATCTTTTCTAAAACGTGTAATGATGTGGCCTATATGAGTACTTTGCTTCCTAATAACATTATGTCCATCAATACTAATCTGATTAGGTCGTCCACTGCAACATGAACATGGCAAACCATGCGTCCTTGACGGAAAAAATTTGAGACTTTAATTTCAGAAAATGTCCTCTTTTTTTCCCCCCGCCCAAATGTATGGCTTGATGATATTTATATTTTTCTTGTAAGTGTATCTCTTACAATCCCCACGAACTGAAAACAAATGAATTATCTCAGGTTTAGTCCTATATCCCTGAGTTCAAGTTTGAGAATAGATTCCAAAGTAAAGACCCAGCTCTCCCTTTGGCTCCCCGCCCCCCTTCTATCGATGTTTTTCTTTTTAAACCTATTTTTCTTTTATTTTTATCTTGTTTTTACTCTGTAGCACTTTGAGATTGCTTTAGCAATGAAAAGTGCTCCAGAAACAACTTTTATTATTAGTATTATTAATTCTCTCCAGACGGGGGCGGTAAATGCAACAATAATCGCAGATAAAACACGGAAGAAGAGGAAGAAGACGCCGCAGCAGGAAGTCACCATAGGACGTCACCACAGCAACAACAGGACCAGGTGACCTGATGTCTCCACCGTGCAGTCGGTCATGTACGTAACGTCCAGGCCGTAAGTTCATATGCCACGAACAGGTTAGTTTATCTAAAGTTCTCACTCCGTTTTTCCCTGTGAACCAGTGAAACATGTCTTGTTCTGGAAATGACACGTTTGACTTATTTGCTTTTGTCGCCTCCTCCATTGAGTGAAGCAGCTGTAGACTAGTAGCATTAGCTTTGTTGCGGACATCGCTCTGAGAGAGTCGGTGTATGGTTTTTCTGGCAGTTTCAGCGGTTCTTTCTCCAGTTTGCTACAAGTAGAAGGAAAGTGAACATAAATTAAAAAAAAGATATATCAACTATTCTTTAAACTAAGGCATTTCTACAAATCCGTCTGTTAACTTCTGATGTCTGTTCTCTTTAACAACTCATAAAATACACAGAAAGACATCACCTCGTTATATTCAATTAGGCTCCACGTGCTCTCTCAAGGCTGCGATTTTGAATTGGTTTATATTAAGTCTTTTGAATTAATCCTCTGATT
The DNA here is from genome assembly GCF_022379125.1 of Scophthalmus maximus. Taxonomy (NCBI): domain Eukaryota; kingdom Metazoa; phylum Chordata; class Actinopteri; order Pleuronectiformes; family Scophthalmidae; genus Scophthalmus; species Scophthalmus maximus. The sequence continues at coordinate 18,081,343 of NC_061515.1, read as the reverse complement.
AAATTATTAATCGTTTTGTCTGTTGGATGTCTGTTTAATGTTGGAACATGGTGACAAGTGCCCCGTTGCAAACCCAAAGATATTCACATCACACATTAGAAAGTAAAGCAATCATTTGCCTTACTGAGAAAACTACCAAAGAGATGATTTGAGTATCAAAACATCTGCTGATTAATCGTACCCGAAATGAATGTCACCATGTAGAATAACAGTAAAGGGGTCATTGTCATTTGTGTCTCGTAATAAACACCAATTGCGCGTTTAGACATTAAAACGATGAAACGCAGCACAACTTGGACACAATTCATACACAAAAAAAATCAGCCCACAATCAAACCCAAATTATACATACACAGGCTAAAAGGTTTGAGTGAAGGACTACTGCATGAGAAACAAGGGATTGTTTAAGTGTATGCTGCTGGATCCTAAAGTGACAAACCATACAGGAGTAACTCAAACTCCCTGAACAACACGTGCACAGGGCTGGACCTGCCCTACACCTTGACTAAACCTTATAGTCTTTACATTACATTAATTCATTTAGCAGACGCTTTTGTCCAAAGCGACTTAAAATAAGTGCATTCAAACATGGGGATATTACTCAAAGTGCAAAAGTTAACAAAGTGCATAAACATTCATGAAATAGGCAAAGAAAGCTTCAAGTGCTATTAGTCATAAAGTGCTTTTTTTATTTTTATTTTTTTATGTATGTGTGTGTGCAGTATATGTAGTTAGATTTAGAATAGTGTATTCAGGGAGTATGGTGCAGTCTGAACAGGTGAGTTTTCAGTCTGCTAGGAAAGCATTGGAGGGATTCCGCTGTCCTGACATCAATAGGGAGCCCGTTCCACCATTGAGGAGCCAGGACAGAAAACAGGTTGGATTTAGAAGAGTGGTGGCTGCCTGCCTTTCGCAGTGAGGGAGTGGCAAGGCGTTTGGCAGTGGTAGAACGGAGTGGGTGGGCTGGGGTGTAGAGTTTGACCATGTTCTGGATGTAGGAAGGGCCTGAACCATTCGGAGCACGGTAGGCGAGTACCAGTGCCTTGAATCGGATTCGAGCTGCCACCGGCAGCCAGTGCAGGGTGCGGAGGAATGGTGTGGTGTGGGAGAATTTGGGTAGGTTGAAGACCAACCGAGCCGCTGCGTTCTGGATGAGCTGCAGAGTTCGGATGGCACATGCCGGCAGACCAGCTAGGAGTGAGTTGCAGTAGTCCAGGCGTGAGATGAAAAGAGCCTGCACCAGTACCTGCGTTGCCTTCTCTGTGAGAAACGGACGTATCCTCCTGTTGTTGTGGAGGATGAATCTGCAGGAGCGGTTCGTCACTGTGATGTTGGCAGTGAAGGACAGCTGGTCATCCAGTGTCACACCCAAGTTCCTTGCGGTTTGAGTAGGGGTCACCCCGAGTTCTCAATGGTAAAGGAAAGGTCGTTTGTGGGGGAGGCCTTCCCTGGGAGGAAGAGCATCTCGGTCTTTCTAAGATAATTTGTACTATTGGCCTGTTCTGATACATCATTCTCATATCTTGTCAGACTCAAATACCTTTCATTAAAGATATATGGTGTGTGACTGGTTGTCTTTTATTTTTTTCTTTCTAACAATTTTGCTTTTCAAATCCACAGGAAGTTGCCAGAAATGAGTTGCACTTTCCACCTGCTGGTTTCCCGCAGCGACATCTATCGTGGCCATTTCCTGCTCGTCCTGTCTCGACAATGCTTGTTGCTCAGAGCACTCAGCTCTGCCCCCCGGATCAGCCGCAGCCTGCAAGAGAGCTACAGGCTTCTGCAACTGCCCGATGGGGGCCGCAGCAGTCCGGCGCAGGTGAAAGAGGCCTACCTTCGCCTGGCGAAGCTCTACCACCCCGACTCCGGGACTCCGACTTCAGATGCAGCGCTGTTTGCGCGTGTTGAGGAGGCCTATCGTGCTGTGCTGGCACATCAGAGCAAGACTAAGCGGGCTGACTGGGGGAAGGATGAGGAAGATGAGGATCAGTTCAAAGGTGCAGTGCTTCAACACAGACAGTACCTCAGCTACGATGGTGTGGGCTCAGGCACGCCCAGCGAGCGTGAGCGGCAGTACCGGCAGATTCGTGTCGACCGGGCATCCGAGCAGGTTTTGAACTACCGGCAGAGGGAGCACGAGAGGGCGGCTGCTGCAGAGGGAGCGTTGGTGGAACGGGATACGCGTCAGCGCAGCAAGAAGATCAAGATCACCCAGGCCATTGAGCGGCTCGTGGAGGACCTGATCCAGGAATCCATGGCCCGTGGGGACTTCAGGAACCTGAGTGGAGCCGGAAAGCCCCTCAACAAGTTCCAGCATAATCCGTTTGCCGATCCGATGACCCACAACCTCAACCGCATCCTCATAGACAATGGTTACCAGCCGGCCTGGGTGGTGATGCAACGCGACATCCGAGAGGCCACAGCTCAGATCCGAAAGAGGCTACTGGAGGGGAGGGCCAGGCTTGGCGACCCCATGGCCCCCGGGGAGCACGGCCAATGGGATCAGCTGTGTGCAGCTGCAGGGGAGGAGTTGGCAAAACTTAACAAGACGGTGGACAATTACAACCTCATCGTACCGATGCTCAACATGCAAATGGTTCACTTCAGTTTGTCCAGAGAAATTGAGCGTGCCGCGAAAGGAGCACAGCAACGCAGGCTGGAGCAGAGGGAGAGGGAGAGGGAACGAGAGTGGAGGAAGGAGGAGAGAAAAAGAGACAACGCAGTTACTGAGCCCAAAAACACCAAACGAGGACTCGTGTCTTGGATGCAGGATTTATTCAGATGAAAACACTACAGCTCTAAATCTATGTGAACATCAAAAAACTTAAACCAATAATTTTTGGCAATATTTCAGACAGACCTGTTCGCCTGCTGTATAGTGTAACCATCGTCTGAGTCGATGGTTGCACTCTTTTACTCTTTTACATCTGAACACAACAGTGGGTTATTTTTAGGATACAAGCTGTTTCTGTGAAATTACTGATCTTGAAATGGGACCCTAACACTGTAGCTTTTGACATTGTGACATTTGAAGTTAAGGTGATAAAAAAATCTAACGTTTATGTGTTGAGACCGTTACATTATTTGTGATGCGGCAAACGTGTCTGTCCGCTGATCCAGTGCTGCAGGGTTGCAGATGACGACCGGTTCCCCGCTGCCAGCCCACACGCCCGCAGCCTCCCTGTGCAGGGCCCGGGCGACGGCCCTGGTCGGAGTCATCACCTTGGTCCAGTCACGGGCAATGTACTGGTGGTATGGATCATGGGAGCTTGCCAGCTTCTTGGAGCGAATGAAGCTGAGCATGATGCCGAATGTGAAGAAGCTGAACATGCCGACCACCAGGACGATGTACACGATTCCCTGAGACTGAGCGCGGGCCCAGGCCCTGGTCGTGTGGTGCACAGCCTGATGGGCGGTGTCGTTCCGAGTTGCAGGCGGAGACAGAATACTTGTGCCGTTGAGGCAGTGCTGGAGTAAGGACAGCAGGAGCGACTGCAGCTCGGTGGCGTTGATGTTGGACATGGCGAATCCTCTGTTGGATGCTCGGCAACCTGCAACTGAGGAGGAAGAAGAGACTGTAAGGAAGAGTTCTCCTCTTCCTTTATTTCACTATTTTATTATGTAATACAAGTTTACAAGTTTACAAGTTTATTTGTATAGCACATTTCATACACAAAAAAGAGCTTATTTTACAGGGTGTAATAGGCAGTATGAATTGGAAAAGTTTTTAGCTTTGACTTAAACGGTCAGAGTTTGAGCTTGTCTGATATCATCTGAAAGGATATTCCAGGTCTGAGTTGCATGATAACAGAATGCTGTGTTTAGTTTTAATATTGGAACAACTAGTAGGCCAGCACCAGATGACCTCAGGGTTCTACAAGTGAAAAATGAGAGACACGGAAGACAAGTGCGTTTCAGGAGACTCAATTTCTCTCAGAATTTGTGATGATGCTTTAGTTCGTTTTCACATGTTGAAATCAAAATAGAATTGGAAACATTCTCAGATTTTCCCCCAACTACCTATATCTGCGTTCACGTATTTTTAATCGTGGGTGACCTTTCAGAGTTAGTCTTTCAAATAGATTCATGCAAATACCTACATTATTTACGCTTCATTTCAGAAGAGAGAGAAAAAAACCCACCTTACAAGGATCCAGAATCAGTTCCTGCTGTTTCTGGCATTAGAGAAACATCAAGTCACGTCGAGTCAGCTGCCTCCAGCAGGACAAAGAAGCAGCCGGTACCCCGAGTTTCAATATCCGACTCCTTGTTCTCCCAGTCACACAGTCGGCTCTCCTTCCGCGCTCTCAATGTGAAAGAGATATGCAGCACGTTCTGTTCATGTCAACACGTTTAATGAAACACGAAGGTCACAGGGCAAAGTCAAGAGCTCTGTGTCGTGAGGCGGTGGTACAGCGTGACTTTCACCACTGTGTTGTGATCGGCTGCAATGAGCAAAGACAGTGTCTTCACATCAGACGCTCATTGGAGCAGTGTCACGGAAAATCAAAAGAAAAACATTTAGCTTGAATATAAAACATCACTTTGGCTTGAATTTTAAAAAACAGCCTGTGGCGCACAGTCTGCCCCTGTTGTGTGCCGTGTAATCCGGACAAAATAAATGGCGAGGATTATTTGAAGGTTTGTTTTTTAAATATTGTTGCAAGTATTTATAAATCTCTAATGTACACACAATTTAGCAGTAGGAGCAGGAGTTTGTGGTTATGTCAGGGGCGGGTGCTGCGCTGACGTGGGAGAACAAAGCTCACTGTCAGACTGGAGCTCATTTGGACAGCAGCGCCGCTCAGACTAGATTGAGTTTCAACACCATCACCTCCAAATGTCCTTTACCTGACTGTTACAATGTGCGCATGCTTCTTAAAATAAAGTGGTAATAGATACAGATTTATATTCACATAGGGATGCAACTAACGATTCTTTTCATAACAACTACTTGAACAGATTGATCGATTATCAAAATAGTTGCCGATTAATTTAGTAGTCGATAACTGTTGCAGCTTTATATGCATATTTTTTTTGTTCTGGTATTTGAACAGTAAATGACAGTTTGGTAAGTGTTGTGTATAAATATTTTGTTATCTTCCAGCACATGCAGGCGGTGGATTAAAAAAAAAAACGATTTAAAAAAACAATTACTTTATTCTTATTCTGCTTCATTTACAAACTTGGACAGACACAGGCCAGGACAAACGGATAAGATCAAGATCGACTAGAAGAGTGTTTTATACCACACATGAGAGATGTCAGTGTCAAAAATCAAGAATTCTCAGATAACCTACAAGGTCAAATTAATTAAATTACCTCATTAGGCATGATTAAGACGTTTTTATTTTTATAAACACTTAAAGAACCCAAATTTCAAAGTATGGAAGAATTATTACAAAGATGTTTTTGGGGCATTTTTTTGGTCAAATGAGAGGAAACAAATAGCGAAATTAGTCAGCACCAAGGTCCTGGGCTGCACTCACATGTCCGCCATGTCAACATGCCGGGGATAGAAGCCATTTATTTTAAAACTGCTGCATTATCAACGCACATTTCTATTAACACTGCTGATCCTAGGAGCAGTCCAGAGAACCGAGGGATATTAATAAAGAAAATGCATTGATACCCATTTGGAAAACTGATTTTGAATTTATGTCCTTCATTTGCAGCATCACATCTCTTTTTTTATAATTCCCATTTGCTCTTTTTTTTAAATTAATGAACTTTCAAGTATTTAGTTTGTCCCCTTATGAGTGAGTCTGACCAAGGTATTTAAAACCATCGTCATCTACAGAAGTTGTGTTGTTGTTCGTGGAATCATGGAGGAGAAACGAAAGCTTAACTCCTGCAGAGATGATTTCCCACCTGGTGGATACAAAATGAAAAAGAAAAACATACTTTCATGTACATATTAATTTTTTTTTGCTTAAAAAGATGTTAATCCATCTCACCGTTCAATGTCACTCTAGCTGCACACCGTCACAGCTGTCTTTAGATTCTAACAGTCTGGAAATATAAAAAGAAAACATGAATTATTCAAATATGAGAAGAGTAAAAAAAAAGCAAGCTCAAATTCATCATAATTACCATATCATCTTTAGAAATAAAAATCAATGGTGCACTGTATAATATATGGAATTATTCAAGGACCTGACTCCAGTTTATTGGTGAAAAGCTTCGATCCGAAATGAATCCCTTTGATTCATAATTCACACACACAAAAAAGACAAATGACTCACGCTGCCTGGGCCTTGAGAGCTTTACGCGCCTCCCGAGCCTCGTGCTCAGCTGAAATCTTCTTGTAACAGTAGACCAGAACCACGATGAGCCACAGCTGCAGTACCACGATCAGCACGTACATCATTATCTCTGAGATCACTGCCGTCAGCGGGCGGTTGGCTGGGAAAGAAGAAACGACAACATCTCTATTGAAATGCGATGTTCTTTTTAAAATCTCTGTCTGACCGAGTCTGTGTATGTATGACATATTTCATTGCTCCCTGTATATTCCCCCCCAGAGAGATCAAATTTCACAATCACATTTACTTGATGACTAGGTTATGCAGTACCATCGTCACTGCTCCTTGTTTCTCCCTAAATTTCAGACCCAGTATCCAAGCTTCAAGTTTCCCTCTGGCACTCACGGTCTTCCCCTCACCTTTCATCCAGTGACATTATCAGGTCAAAAGGAGCATATGAGCCTCGAAGATCTGCAAGCATGGCCGTAGAATCTTAAGTCTTAATCTTAATGTAAAATTCTGTGGATCAAAAATAAACGGTCCAGGTGTGACTCTGATGAAGATTGGAGGAAAACTATTCTTGACCAGACACTCTCCGCTGCGTCTTTCCTTGTGTAATAATGCACTGCTCCTGGGCGATAGCTTGTAATGAAAGCACTGCATGGCACATTCCACCTTGGGACTTTTTCCACAGTGGTTATCGTCTAATCTTAAAGGTGACATATTATGCAAAAATCACCTTTTCGGTGTTTGTGCACATAAATGTGTGTTGTGCCTGCCACATTTTTTTGGTGAGCTGGTTAAACACTACAGCCTGGCTCTGAACAACTGGTTCAGATTTCTCTCCCACTGTGATGTCACAGTTGGACTCTTTTGGGGTAACCCCGCTTCCAATCAGAGACATCTCCACTTCTCTGGTGAAGGGGCGTGACATTTCCTGCACATTTTAAAATTGGTTGATCAATCGCTACAGACTGTGCCAGCTGGCCAATGGAGGTGGGGCTAAACGAAATCCAGGTGTTTTGGACAGAGGGTGAAAAGACACTGATGCAACACAAGATTTTTGCTCCTGAGAAACGCTTGTGTAAATTCATACTTTAAACTGAAATTTCATTAGAAATGAGCGGCGTCATGGTTGGGAATAGCCGGTGGTGGCATGTAATGTAACGTATGTGTTTTTAGTATAGATTGAATATAAAAATGGACGTAGTGTCCGGAAAGTAAAGCCAACAAACCTGAGTTGCCTAAAAACCTGTATTCTCTTAAATGACCAGCAGAGGGCGACTCCACTGGTCGCAAAAGGAAGTAGGTTTCTATAGTAAACATTTTCCTGAGGAGTTTGTGGTTCAATCTCTATAGTTTTAAGTCTTCTTCATACAGCATGATGTTCATTTTGTAAATTGTGGTCTTGTTTAGAGAAAAATACAAAAAAGTGATTGACAGCTAGTACTTTCCAATAGGTGCAGGTGCAGGTAGACAAGACAAGTTCTCAGTCAGATCCCACTCGTCCCTCAAAAATGGCTACTTCTGGTTTAAAAAAGAACAAGATGGCGCTGGCCAAAACGATAAACTCGATGCTCCACAACTGCAGCTCACAACCCAATGTGTGACGGCACGGTGGGTTGCCACTTGGGTTTTATCCAAATAATCAAATAATGTAATGTAATCAAACATCAGTAACAGGGGCCCGATACATAAAGCATTTTTTGCTGAGTCCTGTGTTGGAAGTAGGGTGTTCAGGGATTTTTTTTTACCCGTAACAGAGTATTTTTACATTGTTGTATTAGTACTTATTGTGCCACTACACCCCACCTTACCCACAGCCACCACACTGAGCTCCACCTCCTTCTCCACAGTGACGTGCTCGTCAGCCATAGCCAGGAAGAGGGTGCGGTGGAAGGTGCAGCGGTACGTCCCTGTGTCATTGACGCTGACGTTGTGGACGTAAACGGCTCCTGTCTGAATGTCACCGCTTCGCGTCCCATGCCACTCAAGGCGCTTGCTGAAGTCTTCATGCAGGATCTCGGCACTGGGGTGGTCGTAGTGGAAAATCTGAGAAAAATCAATTTAATGAATAGTCTTATTACTCAGAGGAGGGATCTATACCCTCTTTTAGATGTCCTGCTCTTCCCAGTATCAATTTAGTGCTGCAATTTCTCTTCATATACACGTTTATGCCCCACGTTCATGTCCTCTCACACAGCAAGAACTTTTGGAGCCACTTTCTATTGATGCACCAGTTATAAAGGCTTCTATGATCAGTGAGCCATTACTAATGCTTTAAAAATCATTTTTGGGTTGCTAGATTATGTCATTGATTCATTGTGGACGCCTCCAATGGACTGCTTGACATATTCAATTTGAGTATTTTCCTTTTTAGACAACATAATTCTTCAAATCAACCCTTCTACTCAATACTTTATACCCTACATTTACCTGAGGTACTTGTTATTTTATAGATGACAAAACATTCTCCTGCAGGTTGCAGAACATCTGGACCTTAACATTCATAACTGACTGGACGGATCATTGTAAAACCCTTTATTAATGATCCATTAACATTCATAGTTGACTGAGTAACTCTAGCTTATGATCTATTATACATCTAAAAAGCCATTGCTTCAATAACAGTTTAACTATCATTTATAGCTGCAAATAAGAGGATTTATTGGAAAGCAAGAAACATTGTTGTTAATCATTTACAAACATTCATAACTTCATAGTTTCGAGGGGCCTCCCTCGTGAATTTAAGGGCTAGCACAGAGTCAGGCTGGCGGTGGATATTCCACAACCTGGCAACCTAAAAGTGGCTGTTATTAACAACAATTTATCCATTTACAGCATTTTTAAACGGTGCCTTTTCAGAAAGGGGCACCAATATGTTATTTGTGTGAAAGCAATTTGTGTGTAAACATGAAATGGTAAGATCTCACTTAATCTATACATTTTGGATGTGATCATGTCACCGCTTGTAAATGTAAAGTCATGTAACATCTTTTTGGGATGAAAAGGTTTTATGGAGAGATGGAAAATTAAGATGAAAATGTATAGATGGAAAAAAGTTCTTCCTTCTTGATACTCAGCTTCGACGGCACAGAATCAGAGTTGCTTAAGGGCATCGTGACAGTAGGATAAATCATTTTTCATTCACAAACCAATAACTGATTTAACAAACAACCCAATACCAAATGAATCAAAAGACTTTGTTGGACTCACATGCCTGAACTCCTCCTCTCCCAGTGGTTTGAAGTGCCAGTCGACGGTGGCTCTGGCAGAGACCTCCTCTCTTCTTTTACACGAGATGCAGCCCAGAAGAAATCCTTTTCCTGCCACGGCCTCAGTCAGGGAGTCCACCTCCGCACAGCCGCCATGGCACTGGCACACTGCAGGAGGGGGGAACAGAAGACGAAAAGGATGTGAAGAGGAGGATAAAGGAGAGGAAAACAGGACACAGTCGCAGCAACGATACAGACAAATATAAGAGCGAGAAGGAAAAAGAGGCAATGCTGAAACATTATTGTTATAATTATCTAAAAGATAATTATAACAAGGATGAAAATGGCATTTCATATATAGAGAACAAAAGTTACAGAGCAATGAGAGATATGAATGAATAGTCCCAAATTGAATTCAAAATGAATAAATGCTATTTTTCTAGATGGGTTTTTTTCCACCACATACTTTAAGGTAAATTGTCTAAGAATTAAACTAAAAAAATTACATTTAATATCAACAGTCTCAGATAATGAAACCCTTATTCAGTGCTTTAGGAAAGAAAAGAAAAATCAATCTAGTACGAGTGTATATGATTTTTGTCTTAAATTGTTGTCTTAAAAAGACTTAAACATTGAAATGAAACATCACGTTTGGGAAAGCAGGTTTTCCCAAAGCAACAATAAAGGGTTTTAATAAAAATCTATTGACTCCTTCTGTAGCTGTGATCACAATTAAGCCACCATTTTTTTCTCTCTTTTTTTTATATTTTGAAATTTTATAAGAGAGCTCTTCGAGCCCCGAAAAGAAAAAAATTGAGCTCGGCCTTAAAAACATTCACACCCCAGTGTGCAACTTGAACCACCGACGTAAAAAAAATGTCTTTCCACTTACCGAAGAGGCTGACAACAACGACAAGAGACAAGTAGCGTGTCATTTCTGTTGGAGCAACTTATGGTCAGCCAGTGAGCAAAAATGTTGACCTTTCTTCAGCTAGACCCGTGGAGAGATATCTGTGACGACTGAGACTACTTCACTGACACAGTGACTTTTGATTGGGGATTAATCCCACGACCCTCAAAGTGAACCAGTCCATGTTTTAATCCAGACCGTCCGTCCAAAATAATTCAACAGAGAGAGAGCCTCTAAAAGCCTGAGGACACAGGAATTGTATAATAATAGAGTCCCTGTGTTTCTCCGCAGTAGTTTTAAGTCTCCCCTGCAGAGTCCCGGCCGACTTTAAGGCGGCTATAATTAGAGCGTGTGAATCCAGGAGCGTTGGACGTTTTGAGTGTTGAAAGCCAGCAGGAAACCTGAGAGGATGAGACCTGATCCACAACTACACGACTGTCGAAAACAAGACAGGAGCCATGCTTCCTCTGGTTCAGAGATTGTCAAAGAAATATTCTCTCGCACAGGAAAAGTCTAGTCATTCTATAAAGACTTGATTTGTTTTCCTTTTTTTATGTGTGTGTGTGTGGTGTATTTTAGAACATTGCATGCAATTTCTAGTATTCATACTGGTGCGTGTAGTGGCAACAGGTCAGACATGCAAAATCACTCCTGACATATTTGGTTAAGCAAATCTTTTCAAACAAACACCCGTTGAGAGTGGAGCCATGCAGTGCTTAACGGCACAGCTTACACATACAAGAAATTTCATGCAAATTGAGTGCCGTATATTTGTCTATAGGGCAACACGGTGGCACAGCGGTTGCCACTGTCATCGCCTCACAGCAAGAAGGTTTGAACCCTGATGGCAAACCAGGAGCATTTTCTGTGTAGATACTCCTGCTTCGTCCCACAGTCCACAGACGTGCAGCTCCGGTTAACGGGAGACTCCCGTTGTGAACGTCTACATGTGTCAGTCCTGTGATGGACTGGTGAACTGTGTGGGTGTACCCCGCCTCTCGCCCAATGTCAGGGTACCCACCCCCCCCTTCTCTCGGTGACCCTCAAGTGATAAGCAGTGTAGGTAATGGATGAATGGATATTTGTCTGTAAATAAATGCTCTGTTCTGCGGCTCATCGCCACAGGTCAGAGGTCACTTCCAGCTCACTGCTGCCAGATTAGACTCGGCGTCTTGCTCAGGGACCCTTTAGCAGAGATGAAGCGTTTGCTAAGGAAAATAATTTTTCCGGAGGGTTTGCCTGGTACTTTAATTTCATTCCATGTGATGAACTGACTGACTGACTTATATTTTAATATATTTTATTGTTGCAGTATATTGTCCATTTTAATGCCACAAACTGGACAGTTTACATTCTTTGTCATTCACTCGTTATCAGTCTTGTTTTGTGAAACATACATGGTATTCACATCTCTTCGCTATTTCTCATTTGCCCTCAGAGGTGCTGTAGCAAACTTAACTACTTAATTTGTTAATTATATCAATAAATAATTCATTGACTCATATCACCGAGATATGACTGAATGTTTTACTGAAATCCGATGTGGTCACATTCTGTAACGGCAGTGTACAGCACCATTTCCCCTCTTATTGGTTTTGATATCTCCCGTCCAAGGGTGGGACAGTTAGTCAATGCCAGTTAGAAAAACAAGGCCGCTGAAGCCAAGGCTGACAAAACAGACGTTGACTGAAGGCCTCATCTTGTGTGCTGACGACAAAGAGACTCACGTGGTAGATAAAGCCAGTGTTTGACGTGATTAATGTAATGACTTGTGTGTTTTAAGGAGGACTGCCTGGGGACTGTATTATCAAGCAGTGGCGCCCCCAGGAACTTTTCACAGGGGGGGCCAGATGGGGCGACTGAAAATCTCTGGGTGGCACACTGAAACCAAAAGCAATAACTGAATTTCAGGAATTCTATTATACCATTGTAGTTTATTTTGTGTTTTTTTTCCTTCAAAGACTGTAAATCTGTTTTTTGTTGCCTTAGTTATGAAATACTCCTTTTTCCCTTTACCTTCTTCTGGGTCCTGCTCCTTCAAACCCATAGCGCTTAGACCTAACTATACTATTTAATTTTTATAAAAAATGTGACTTTATTGATTTAAATGAATAGTACCTAATGTAAAATATATTTTACGCATTAAACTTGTGATGTCAGACTGTCTGCTGCTGAAACAGAGCAGAGAAGACGTGATGAAGACAGTGAATGTGTGATGAAGTAAATCAGACCAAGCTGTTCATTCATGATCATGAGGAATATTGATCAGTGTGTGGATCATTGTTCTAATAAAAGAGATAGTACTTAGTTGAAGATACTATTTATTGCCCCCGTCTGCGCCACCGTCTGTTCCGAGCTGCAGTGATAGAAAAAGAACACTAAAATGAATCTGTCGAAATCAAATAATCTTTATTGAACTCAAATGAAGCACTGATATTGATGCATCTATATGTATTTATTTAGTGTGATAATCTCTTTCTCTGTTTATTAGAAGTTCTGTTTTAAAACCAGAGTGGACACATGAAAAGTCTGCAACAGCAACATGATTCCACTCATTCATAAATATCTGCTGCGCTGTTATTTGTTACATTACTCTAAATTCCTCTGTCCTTGACGGGATTCTGTTGAATGATGACTGGTTTCCAGTGATCTGATTGGTCAGCAGTGCGGCTGTTGACAAGCTTTGACGCTTACCTGGAACATAACCTGCTCCGGAGCAGGTTAACTGTTCGGGATAAGTTACCATGGTGATTTATCCCGCTAAGAAGAGAGCCAGCTTGGTAGGACAGAAAACCCAGAGTTAAAGCTTAGGTAACCTCGATAACCACAGATCCTGCTTCGTGGTATACAGGCCCAATGACACGTCAGGTCAAATCAAGCATGTCCCACTCTTGAGGCCACTCAAACTTTTAAAAAGGATTTAAAGGATGTAAGTCGTGTTTCTGCCAGCAAGGGTATGTATGTCCATGTGTATGTTAATGTGTACAGGTGTATGTGCATGTGCATGTGCATGTGTATGTGCATGTGTTTCGCCCCTGTAAAGGGGAAGATAGAAAATGACACAATGTAGCTTCGGTCAATCGAAAACAGATCATCAAATCACAACTGGTGCTTAAAAGAGGAAACAAATGGAAACTTAGGGAAATAGAGAATTGCTTTTGCTTTTTTGCTCTAATAATAATAATAATATATTGGATTTATAAAGCGCTTTTCATGTACCCAAAGTGCTGGTACGAAAAGAAATAAATAAAATAAAAGTGGAAGGGGGGGAGCTAGGGATATGCAGAGGAAAAGAGGTGGGTTTTTAGGCATGACTGAAAGGTGGTGAGGGAGTCTGAATCACGGATCTCTTGGGGGAGGGAGTTCCACAGCCTGGGAGCAGCCCTGGAGAAAGCTCTGTCTCCCAAGCTGCGGACTGTGGTTTTGGGGGTGGAGAGGAGACCGGCAGAGGTGGATCTGAGGGACCGTGTGGGTTAGTAGGGGGAGAGGAGATCAGTGAGGTATTGGGGGAGCAAGATGGTGGAGGGCTTTGAAGGTGAGGACCAGGACCTTGAAGGTAATTCGGTGGGAGACAGGGAGCCAGTGTAGTTGTTTTAAGACTGGGGTGATGTGGTGCCAGGATTTGGTGTGGGTGATGAGACGGGCGGCTGCGTTCTGGTCCAGTTGTAGTTTTTTGATGGAGCTGGGGCTGATGCCAAGGAGAAGAGAGTTACAATAATCTAAACGTGAGGAGATGATGGCGTGAATGAGTCGTTCTGCGGCGGGGGGTGTGAGTGAGGGTCTGATCTTGGCGATGTTACGGAGGTGAAAGAAGGAGCCTCTTTTAACTAAAGGTCAGAGCAATGGATTACCAATCTACCGATTAACTTAAAGCTACAGTGTGTAATATTAAGAAGAACTTATTCATAGAAATTGAAAATATTGTCCATAACTATGTGTTAATATATGTATAATCACCTGCAACACTGATGTTATTTCACTCAACTTTGAGTGAGTTAAATATAGTTACATTAGGTGGACCCGACCTCTGTGTAAGTCGCCATGTTTGCTATGTCAGGATGAACACGGTTGCACAAAACGGTCCAGAATACGTCACATTCGTGTTGAATTTTTTAGCGCTGCAGGAAACCAGAAATGGAATCAGCAGTGCGCCACCATAAAGTGTCCCCTGTCGTGTGCTCAGTTGGCTGCGGTTTGCAGCTTCACCCCCTGTTGCCTCCAGAAAAAAGTACAAGAATTACACACTGGGGCCTTATGTAATAAAGAAATGAATTACCATCTTTTTAACCAAGCAGTGCAAAGAATTACAGCATTTTAACTTATCCTTTTTATGCACATTTTAAGTATCTTTTAACTTATATATTCCCATTCAATTGTATTCAGAATTACATCATTTTTATCACCATTACTCATGAGTGTGTTTATGTGCTTGGATATGTGCACGTGTATGTGCATGTATATGTCAAGTCAAGTTTATTTATATAACACATTTCATACGGCAGGCATAGACTCAATTTGCTTCACAATTAAAAGCAAAATATATGTGTTATGTGCATTAATGTTTATGTGTACATGTATTTGCGTGGGTTTATGTGTACATGTACATGTTTGTGTATTGTTCATATGTATGTGTACGTGTAAGTGCATGTGTATGTTTGTCGATGTGTATGCGCCTGTGCATGTGTGTTTATGTGCATGTGTGTGTATATGTGTATGTGTGTGGGCTTGTGTGTTTTGGCTGCATTGGAGGTCAGGGATATTGTCCTATGATGTAACCAGATGACACGGTGAGGCACTGAGCTCTTGAAAAATGTCCTTGCCTCTTTTCACCTTGTGGTCGCTTACGAATGATAACCACACTGAAGATCGGCCAGAGCCATCGTGGAAATTACACACGTGAAAAAAAGAAGAAGGTGAAAAAAAGACCTTGGCTTGAGGGGGGAAACTTCCCTGTGTCTAGTGTGTATGTGTGTGTATGTGCGCACGCCTGTGTTGTGTACATTGGGGTGGGCTACACTTCTGTGACCCTACACACTTATACACACAGTGAGCGACACACCTCCTTTCTCGCAATGCTGGTGATGTTTTTTATTTATTTTTAGCACAGATTGAGTTTCCAGTCACCGTTCCTGCAGCCAGAAGTGCTCAGCAGCTCCGCTCCCTGTAACCCGGAGCGGTTTTCTTGCCTGGGCTGCGATGGTAACACAGACCTCGGACCTCTGTTTTGAAGTGGAGCCGGTGAAGCGTTGATTTCAAGGAGTCAGAAGGAGTGTGAAGACAGAAGATGCCTGGCAAGTCTACTGAGAGTGTGAAACTGCCAAGTCACTGTGATGCTCTGCTATCGATTCGAAAGGACACAGACGCAACTGCTGGCTGATAGATTAAAACAGACAAGAAGGTAAAGACAAATTTACTGTATATCCCTTATAAAATAAAATTAATGAAATAAGTCAGACTTTGCCTCCATCGGTGATACACATTTGTGTTTCTTTTGCTGATACTTTCTAAAATGTAGTTGCTGAAGAGTGAGGTTAGTTTCCCTAATGTGTATTGCTTTAAAGAGCATGGTACCAAGAGTGCACAACTTTATGGAAATAAGACTGACAGATGCAGTGTGTGTGTGTATTTGTTGCTGTGTGGGCATTTGAAATGTGATAAGGTAGAAATTCCTGTAAAGTACACTGCAACCATTTGTTCTGTTCAATCCACAAGAGCTAAATAATTGATCAATTAATAAAGATTTAATCAACAGAAATATATATTTTTATAAGTTTACACAGAAAAATAATTGCTCGTTGCACCTTTTGGACCTTTATTATTATGAAGATTTGTTTCTACGTCTAATCTATTGAATCACTGGTCAGGCAAAACAAGCGACCTGGAAGCCCAAAACAATGAATGTGACGGACATTTTTCATCATTAATAACACTATTTTTTTCCCTTAAAATAATGAGAAATCTTCCAGTTGTTTTCTTGATTAATTGGAAAAATAATTCAATAATTAACCAGAAAATGAAAATAATTGTTAATTGCAGCCCTAAAATTTGAATAAATTCCATTTATTTGAATAATCTGTACATTTTTTAAAACTAACATGCATCTATCTGTTGCAAAAATATTCATCTTTTGTGTGTGCATCATCCTCATCGAAAGTATCATGTCAACGGTTTGCCATTTTGTTTTCAGCTTTGGACAAGGTGACCTGCCCTGCTCACTGCACGTTTCCCGGAGGAGATATCCAATATCTCACAGGCTGCATCCTACTTGCAATAGTTCCCCCGAGACCTTTTGAAACAATGCTGCTGTGGGAGGAAGGAGGTGAGATGAATGTGCCAGCCATGCCATGACACTCTCTTTTTTGTTGCCACGAAATAAGAATTCCTGTTTAATCAGAGCTCGCATGCAGTTTCATAGCAACTTAGGAAAGCACAAATCCTGAGGTTGCACACAATGCCCTTCCACACACACTTGTTAGACACAAGGGGTCGCACTGCCTCTCTACATCCAATGTGGCCACACAACAAGCTCCCTTCGAAGTAACTCTGAAAAAATAACAAGTGAAATACTGTGGATTCACCTGCACTGAGGAAACCTGTGGAGTTGATCTGCATCTCTGTGCTAAAATCAAAGCCCTATCAATTACTTCCATATATGAGACCGCGTCATTTGTTTCTCTTCAAAATAAGACAACCTTACCCATAAAAAAAACACAGATCACGCAGATCCAGACAATGTGTCGTTTCGAGCCTCAATAAATCATTGTTGATGAAAAGGCGAGTCGGTCATTTTCAATAACTCTTGTTTTCCTTTTTTTTTTAAAGTCAACACTCGTCTTCCTCTCGCCACATCCACTGGACAGTTATTTTCCCCGGACTGTACCACAAAGTTTACCGGGAGGGGTGTTCTTCTCGTTTCGCCGGGGGTTGTTTTTTTGTGAAATGTGAATTTTTTTTATATAAGTACAAAAAAAAGTGGGTATCCGTAACTTTAGTAGGACTGTGTGTTATTTCTGATTGGTAACAGCAATGGTAGTTTTTTCTCTCGAGGAGACTTCTCGTGCCCCCCCCCCCCTGTTTGCGAAGTAAATGGCACGAACCTCGCTGACTTCGTTTCTTTACACATTTCTATAAAAAAAACCCTCTGTGTCTGTTGACTTTAAAACAACTTAGCACGCTAACGGCGCTAAGCTAGCTGCGGCGTTTAGCTTCACAATTGGGTTGATAACAGTGTTCTATACGGGGAGGGGGCAGGGGAGGGGAGGGGGTGTTTTTAAAAGGGAAACATGGAAGGCGTCGGCGTCGCAACTTCTCCGCTGGAAATTCAAGCCTACTAGGCAGATAGGCATCTTTTTTTTTCTTGGTGAGCCGTCGGCCCTTCCGAGGTCGGGGGGGGTGGGGGTAACCTTAGCTGAACTCGGTCGTCTCTCGTGCTAGCTGCAGCCCCGAGCTAACGGCTAGCCGCGGCCGGCAGATGCCCCCTTCACGGGCGCAACAATGCTGATGTGTTCCTGCGAGAAAGTGGATTTTAACATCGCGTCCCGCGCCGTCGCTCGGCTCGTTTATGAGGCCGAGCAAGATAACAGGAACGGAGGGATCTCGTCCAATGGGAGGTAGGAGCTCCGACCTTCCGTCCAAGCAGGCTGTGAAAAGTTTTTTTTTTCTTTCTCCCAGCGCCTTCTGTCTTTGCAAAAAACTTTAACCCGTGTCTTTCGGCAGACCCTCTTTATGGTGTCTGGGTTTTCAGCTGCACTGTGAGTCGTGACGGCAAGTATCCCTGGTTGGTGGCTCTTATTGAAGCTCATTCACGTCTACAAGTTGATCACCGGTAATGGAGCGCGATGGAACTCGCCATCTCAGGATCAGCTGTTGCTGGACACTTAACTTCCCCCCCCCCTTGTTTAGTTTGCCCCCGAAGTAGACAGCATCCGAGTCGATGTGTAATGTTGTGCGATTGCGGCTTGATGTGGTGTTTTTATGGCTAAAAAAAGAAGATCAGGGGTTGTGTGTGTGTGTGTGTGTGGACCGAAGTGCAGCCTGTGCGGGGATTATGGTGGATTACTGTGGACAAACATGTGTGTCAAGATTGCTCTTGTTCAAACAGATCAGCGCAAATACAGTCAGACGTGCTTGCGCCCTCTCCTTAGAAGTGTCCTCTTTGAAGGCACACAATGGAGTGATGCGCGCACACACACTACTGGAGGACTATGACCTTGGTAGCGTATAGCGCCAATTGGAGCTCTTTCGTGAACAATGTATTTTCCAAAGGATCGTGTGTTGTATTGTGTCTACTACAGTGCCTGGTTGTTGGCTCAACGGTGGATGTGCTGGCATTGAGTAGGAACGTCTGCCCATTTTTTTCCCCCAGAAACTGACAGGATTTCCTTGCAACACACCGCTGATGAAATTCCTCTGTGTGTCTGTTACAATCCACGGACAAACAAAACGGTGACTGGTGTGAGTCAGGACGCACAGTTTTTGCTATTTCTGAGTTACTCACAGGGAGAAATTTGTCTCTAAAATAATAAACAATCCTTCAAACCTGGGCAAAAGAACACTAATTACACAAACTACCACACCATGAACGAATTCTATTGATTTCCCTTCTAACTGGAGTAGTATTTCAGTGCAATCCTCTTTTGCAACACGATAACCCATATTCCCAGAAAGGGCAGATCAGGTGGGATCAAAAACCAGACGTAAATAGACCTAGTTCTGCAATCATTAGAGGTAATGTTGACAGATTCATATTTTGTGAAAAAACAACAACAACATACAAAAACAAATTTGGTAGTAAGATGCAGGTCAACTGTTTAAATGCAAAGTTTCTGCTCTCTTCACTCCTCAGGTAGCAACTTCCAGATTCAGGGTGTGTCTGTCTGACGCTTCAACTCTCGCAAAGATGAGCTTAATTGTGCAAATTCAAGATGGAGAGAAATGATGAAGAAAGAGTATCACAGGACAGTGCAAGTGGTGCAGAGGAGGAAGGGGTGAGCCACATACACTGAAAACACAGAAGAGGGACGACACAGCAGTTAAGTCACTCTTAGCTGGAAATGGATTACCTAAAGCGAAAGGCCTGCTACGTTTCCTGACATGCCCTCTCCTAGCTTCCTGCTGCATTATTGACTGTGAAGGAACAACCCCCCAAACCACCGTCTTCTTCTCAAATGCTCTGTGGTTTTATCAATCATGTGGAATTTTATTTGCCCGACATGAGGGATGCTGAATCATCTTTTAAATATGGTTAGTGTTACTTAATAAGTCCGAGCTGATTTGCCCGAAGGCAGTACCTGATCTTTTTACCCGTCCTGTTACAAAACTATATCAAATGCAAGCATGACTGGAACATTACGGACAGTCATGGGTCAATCTCGGCTCTAACGACGCAACGCTGCCCTCGGTGTGACTGAAAGATAAAATTAACCCGCGGGAAAACTCCAAAGATGACTATGTCTTCTCCAGTGGGACCGGAAAGTATCACTCTGGCTCAGCCCATCCCTGTCCCAAAGCTGACTGTCTTGCCACCCTCCTCGGATACAGAGTCCTGGTCTCGCTCACCCAGCCCCAGACCGTCAGGCTTCAGCCGCCACAGCCGATCCCACCGCAGCAGGACCAGAAATAAGAAACGAAATGAGGAAGAGCAAGGTGGAAGTCCCAGGCGGGGGAAAACGCCACAAATTGTAATAGAGGACGCTGTGGAGATGGGCGCCATTCCACACAGGGGCCCCTCGCCCTCCCCCTCTGTGGCCACTCAGATGGAGGGGGAGGAGCAAGGTGAGGGCAGCCCTTCACAAGACCTTCTCCTGCCGCCGTCATACTCTCGGAGGTCTCGTAGTCCCTCTCCCAGCCGCCGCTCTCGCTGGTCTCTCAGGAGCCTGCTCAGCAGAGACTCTGACTGGGACAACTGCAGGTTAGTGTGTTGGATTCTTCCCATCCAACCAGCCAAAGATAAAAAACATTAGGAGTAAAGATATAATGAAATGAAGTTGTCGTGTGCAGAATTTCTTTACTCCCATGTGAGCAAACTTTATTAGGGCCTGAGCCCCGACCAGCTGAAGGCTGGCAAAGGCCCTCTTGTTTTTATATTTTTCTGTCATTCATTCAGTTGAAAACTCTCTCTTTAAAGATCACGGGCTCACTTATCTTACAGCAGCAGCACCACGTAGAGTTCAACAGCTCAGAACAGAGTGTCCACACTGTCAGCATTATGTTTGACTGCCTCATGGGTATTCAGTGCTTACAGCTCAGTAAAACCTCAGCCAATTTGCATTCAGGCCTCCTGAGGCCAGATTTGCCTGCACTGACTGTCTGGAATGAGCGGCCTTTCATTTGTGCATGCTGGTGGGAATAAAAAAAGGGCCTTACATTTGACGAATTTAGTCCCAGTCCACTTTCTCAACCGCCGCACAGGGTCAACTATTTTGGAACAGGATGGAGTTAATTAGCTATTGGCTAAAACTGGTGAGGACAGATTACAGTGTTAAAATCCTGATTAAGCTGAGTTGCTTCATGGGGCGTTTTGACGTCGGAAAAAGGATATAAAATGAAGGCCAACATTCAGTTGGCTGAATGTTAGTGATGGAGCAACAAATGCATTTACTACCCTGCAATAAAAAACAAGTAAATATACATAATACATTTGACCTTGTCTTTTGAAGAATAGTGTGCGCTTATAGCGTAGGCGACCTCTTCGAACAAGCAAAACAACAAGATTATGTAAACTGTAAACAAAGAAAGTGAGACCACTGTTGTAGCAGCATGGAACAACAGAGATGGGTCAGTCACAAGGAGCTGGAGGCGGGGTTAGTGCGCCATTTATCCTCGCTGTGAGTCATGACATCACCCTCAGCCAATCGGAGTGGGCCCTCAGTCTGATGATGTCATGTGAGTCCAATCAGAGGAGGTTCAGGGCACCACTGCAGTGGGCTCACAGAGGGTGATTCCCCCCCTCTCTGCTCCATATGAACAGCTGTGCCCTTGTCCTCTTCATTTACACATTGTTTTGTCGATAAATTGCTCTTCAGGATGTTAATAAAAAGATATGCAAATTAAAATAACTTTTTTTTATAGTGGCCCTCGTCTGCCATGATAAAATATTAAATATATGTAGCTCCTCTTTCCATGTCTTTAAATAGAAATTTGGGGAAGCATTATCTTCTAAAACTCACCCCCATCTTTGTTGATCATTTGTTGACCAACACAGCTGATCTTTGACATTTTTAAAGGATTCTTTACCACTGAGAGATAAGTCGCTCAGACTTTGCGGAGGCCTGAGCTCTCTTTGTGCTCTTGGTAAAATAGTTTTTGGACTCCCTATGAAGACGGTCCACAACCATGCTCAAATTTGCCCTGATCATAAGCCAGGCTCATCAGTGGACACTACTCGAGAGTAATCGATCATCGATGTTAAGGAGTTAGAGTCGGCTCTAATAGTTTTCTTGCCATAGGTCTTGTGTGATCTGCCAGTTTCCATTTTTTGTAATTGAGGCATTATGTTTTCAGACATTGCAAGAAGAAGTGACTCCTCTTATGACTACTTCTGGTACAAGGCACAGAAAGGCCAGTGGGTCAATAGCTTTATATAGGGCAAAATCTGTTCAGGGATCTACTAAGTTGTAATCTAAATGTTTTTTTTCATATCAAAAACTGGTCAATACATGCATAATTAACTGAACGTTTCAAGATATTCATCTGCTGACTGCACTGTGTTCCGGACCTGTGAATGTTGGGTTTATCAGGAGCAGATGTAATACTTTTTGTTTGTCCATTGGAATTCTGTCACAAGCTGCTTTCAGACATGCACGGGGTCCATACATGGAGTCAGGACATTATCCTGGAACATTCCCAGAGGGCCTTTTACGTGAGAATGTTGCTCTGAACTTTTCCTGCCCCCCCCCAGGGGTTAGGGTTGTTTCTTTTTGTTGTAGTTGTGATTTCACTGCTCTGGCCGGGCCGCGAACCCGCGACCTCGGGTATGGGAGGCCGACGTACGAATCACTAGGCCAAAAGCTCTGGCAGGTGTTTTAAAGGGATAGTTCAGTGATTTTGAAGTGGGGTTGTATGAGTTACTTATGCATAGTTAATATGTCACCTTATGGAGATCGGTTATTTTTTTTTTAAGTAAGCCTTAATGTGTCGACACGTGATGTTTACAAACTACATTTTGATGTGGGGGACGACCCGAGCAATTTTTTTGTTTTTCATGTACAGAGCCTGGGCTGCGCACGAAACCCCAGATTTCTCCCGGTGCGCACACAGAACCGACAGCTAGCGAACCAGGAGGAAATATTCGCTGATTTTTACAAAACGTGTATTGCTTTAGAATCGCTTGCTGCCCCTTTAACGTCTGTAAACAGCTACAGATTTGCTAAGGCAAAGCTGCCTTCGCTTGCTTTGCATAAACGGCACAGGTGTATTTTCCACAACTGAAAGGGCAAATCCGCTTTTACACAGAAACCTCATTCTCACTAAATTGTCACAACAACTCTTCACATGTTTACTTAAACAAATATGTAGACTGATCCTAAATATTACTAATCTATAAACTCTTATCTCATGTTATGACTTTTCTGTCTGGGTTTGCAGTGGAAGGAAAGTATAATGTGAAGAATTTAACAAAATGCGCTGAAAGGGCATGCGATTTTCTATCATACCTTTAATACACTGTACAACCTTTTTATATTCAGTTTAATCAGTGTGACTCAGATCGGTAAGCTCTTAAAGAGTCAACGTTTTTATTTGATTTTTAAACTCCGCTGTAAAATGTATATACATGCACAATACCATACAAATGGAGTCGTGATGATCACAAACGTGAGTTAAAGATTGTAAGTTCTGAAGAAAAAAAATCATGGTTTACAGTGGCATAGCGCAAAGGGTGCTACAACAGCACAGTGCTTGTTTCCCTCTTTGTGCCATACAGTATCAGTGCAGCTTGTGACTTGGTCTGCTTAGTCTGCATCCTGCGCACATGCACTCCATCCAATTATTAATTAATTAGTTTCACAATAAACCAATAACGGGTATTCTTCGGAAGTGCATTCCACTGCTGCTGGCCAGCATCTCATGTCCAGCACCACTGTATCTGAACCGGCAGCAATTAGAGTTTGTGTTGTGTTATGGATAGTGCATATCCTTTGGATTTTGCACCAACCTGCAAACTCCTAATTAGCCCAGAGACATCGATCTGTGCCGTCGCAGAGGTTAAATCGCTGTGCTCCACTTATTCTACCTCCGAGATTGTCCGTCGGCAGGAAGGAAAAGGCGTAAGAGGAGAACATTTACATCTTGTAGCGTACGCGCCCCCCCCCCCCCCCCCCCCCCCCCCCCCCCAAGCTATTCTTTGAAGCTACATTCTGTCTCTGTCCTGAACGCCCCCTTTGACCCGCGAGACTCTGACATTATTGTGGGGCATTTGCGGACCTCAGAAAAGCAGATTACACCGAGGCAGACAGAATGGTGGAGATGTGGGCTCGGCTCAGCCCAGCGTGGATTATGATGTGGACTGTAATCCAGAGGGATGGACAGCAAGATTGAGGGTTAAGGGATTGGGTGGGCTCTGGGCTTTGGGCTTTGGCCAGGTGGACTCACTACAGGCAGCCATGGTCTCAGAATCCATGACGGCCATGATGTTTAATGCTGTTCTTTTTACAATTTATATAGTGTTATATCTCGCAGCTTTGTCGATTTTGCCTCGAGTCTGTGTTTTCATACGTCCAACACAACAACAAAAAAACAGGTGAATCTCCGTGGCATGACCCTCACTCTACTTTAAGTGATTGTTATTTAAACTAGTAGAAGAAACTCACTGACTCGATCTAATAGTGTGAAGATATTCATCCCCAAAAAAATTTGTCCCCAAACCCTTTTATGTTAAACGCTCCCGGTTTGTTCGGAAACACGTGGTTTGAGAGTCGGCTTTTGGATCTTTGTTTTGACTAATTGCTGAAATATTTGAAATGAACCATTTTCCCTCGATGCCACGGGTGGTGTTGTCCCCCAGAGTGCTTATTCTGTCCAATGCAATATAAAGAAGACAATAAGAGAAAACCAGTGATTTTTTTTTTGTGTGTGTGTGCTCCTTTTGAAAAAGGTCTATTGGAGAAATGCGGAAGCTTGTTTTTGAGCACGTGTCTGTTTACTGGACAGGAGCAGCGAATGCAGCCACGTGTGGATGGAAGACATCCATTGCGTAAAGATAACGGTGCTGATGGTGAATGTTTTCACCGTTGACACACTGGGCCTTCTGATGTCAGATATTTGACTCTTGGCTTCTTCTAACCCTTATGGAGGCGACCCCATTCAGCACCACCCCGCTGCAAAAGCAAGGCCTCGATCGACACATGGAGCCGCCTCCCTCCCTCCCTCCCTCCCTCCTCCTCCTCCTCCTCCTCCCACCACCGCTCCCCTGGTCGCGAGCAGGGATTACGGATGGACGCACAGACAGCAGCCCGTCACCGGGTCCTGCGTTCGGAGTAGGCAGCAGCAGCGGCGGCGGCGGCGTCGTGTCCCTGTCCCCGGGCCCTGCGAGGTGCTCGGGCGTCGACCGCGATGGGAAATTAACAATCGGAGCCGCGGGGCGGTGGACGATGGACGCGTTGCTAACCCGACGCTGAGCGAAGGAAACGAGGGGGCAGAAGAGCGGACATCCACCCCCCTCCCTCCTCCTCCCTGTTGCGGCGTCTGGCCGGCTTTAGCTGCACGAACTCGCCGGAGACACCGGTGCGACACCGATGCGGGATTTGTAGAAAAGTAAACCGCGACGCCTCATGACATGTTCGAGTAAGTGGCATCGGCGGCGGAGTGTTCCGGTGGTGCGATGGGTATGGCGTGTGTTGTCGCGCGGTTGGGGGGGCGGGGGTACCTGTCCCTGGTCCTGGCGCACCGTCCGTGGTGCGTCTTGTTGTGGTCAAATGGCCCAACGGCCACCGACGACATAAGGACGGTTCGGGCTTAGATTAATATGTGAAAACCTGCAGACGTGTGTGTGTGTGTGTGTGTGTGTGTGTGTGTGCAGCCTCTGCGGGTTGACTGTATGAGCTGGTGGTTGTTTATGTCCATCCCGTCGGCCCCCCCCCCCACCCCCCCGTCATTGGCTACAATTAGCCTACTAGTGATTTTAAAAAAAAAGAAAAAAGAATTGCATAATTGCCCCCTGGTGTCCTTCTGTTTTCGTCCCTGCTCTCAGGTGTTGGTCTGTCCACATACACAGCACAGTGTTGCCTGGATTCTGCATAGCGGTGTGCTAGCTGCCCATCAGCCAATGAGCGGACAACCTTGAGGTTATGTGCACCAGAGAGATCCGAAAAAACAATAAATCTGGCAATGCTGCAGCTCGGCCTTTCTTTCGCATTTGTGCCCGCTGACGGACTGTAAACACATGCTACTTGCTGACACAGGTTGACATCACTCACTTGTCCTGCTCACACTGTGTCGCCCATTTACAGCACCGGCTGCCCCCATGTGAAGAGGGCTTACTGCTACTGTACTTGTCATCACAAGCCGCCGCTCTGATCAGCACTTCTACCTCGAATCAAGTCATAGTTCTTTTGATTGTTTTTTGGTGGGATCCGGGGATGGTGATTTTTGTCTCATCCTCTTTCCTATAAATGATTTAAAAAAAAATCTCCTTTTCAAGAGAAAAAACCTTCCAAACTCTTTGAAAGGTGCTGTCAAAATCCAGGTTATTATTTTTGATTGTACCTGGCCACGAGGGCAGTGTAAAAACAGTGTTACAACAATTAGAAACAACATAGTCTAAGATAACTGCCATCATCCACTACAAAGGATATACCGATACTATTTAGTTAAAGTCATTGAATAAAAAGAGTTTCTAAAAATTCTAAACTTAACTAAAATAGGTCTGACAATTTCAAGTCCGTCTGTCCATTGTTTGAGGTGAAGGGGAAAAGTGGATGATTGGCTTTTCCAACTCAGGCCAGTATGGTTTGTCGGAGAGAGAAAAATTACTTCATCCAAAAGATGGAAGTAACTTAACTGTCCAAATGAAGAATTATTGGGATCGTCACCATCCTGGACATAAATTAAGGCCTGGGGCTGTTTTAAAATATCATCACATGTGGAATAAGAAACGTGACCGTGTATGTTGATGGAGAGAGGAGTTACAAATTGGAATACATGTGGAAAAAAGGTGGTCAGGTGAGTTGAGAACAATAAGGCACAAAGGGATTAAATGAAGTGTTGGCTTCATTCACATAATCTGTAGCTACACCTGATTCGTATTGTCGGCCTGAGACATTGGAGCGGTGATAAATAGCCGCGTGTGTACGTTTAAACAAACCCCTAACGTGACAGATGGTGATGGTGGCGGCCGCGTTGCTTTCAGAGAAATGAGGTGCAACCATGGAAACTCTGTTGTGGCATAAATACGACCCTATTCCCCGGGTCTTGAACGTTAGAAAAACTTGAACGTTGAAATGCTTTGGCAGCAGTAGGATGGAGGAGAGGCTGCTGGACCAAGTCAGAGACGGTTATTCGTCCATTTGTTTGCGGTATTTAAAATACCCAGAGCACAGATGGCGAAGCATTTGTACGGAGATGTGACCCTGCGCACCTTTTCTCTTCTCTGTGAACCTCGGACGTTGGTGAAGTTGTGCAAGAAATCTTGACTCTACTATTTCAAATATCATCAATTGCTTTCCCCCCCATGCTTTTCACTTTGCATTGATATAAATAAGTATAAATAAGTAGTTATTACACGAGTGAAACTTATAGGCAAAAGATAAGTTGATTTTAAAAGTCGTTATTGATTATATTCCTGTCAGTTGACTAATGGATCAACTAATTATTCATTCGACCTCAGCTTTAGCAATGTATAATCATTGTCAACCTTTTTCCGCCTGCAGTTTTTTTTCTTTTTCATATTTCAGCTGTATCTATATTGTTTATAGATAAATTACAAAAAAAGCTTCTCTTCGGTTTTAAGTTTTAATTGAAAGGGTTAGAATGAATCCAAGTTACAAGTTAGAAAAAATATGAAAAAGTAGTGTCACGAGTGTGTGTAAGTGCACAAAGAGGTAAGGTAAGATGCAAAGACAAAGATACAAGTTTATGATTTAGATTGATTGACTAGCAGGATTCATATCGCTTCACCGTAGAAGAATAAGCTTACACAAATGCAATTGACTCAGGGAATACGTTATTTGCTCCTTTTGGTTTAGTTTTGGATCCTTTGTGAAAATTGTTTCTCACACACACCTCTTCCCTAAACGTTCTTTATTTACGTTGTGACGATGGCATGACCAAAGTATGGTTGCCAATTTGTGTGCTGCAGTCTCCCCAAGTAATGTTTTATTCTCACGTAGACAGTGGGTCCTGTGTTTTGTAGGTTGATTTCTGGATCGAACTGTCTTAAGACACTAGACACAGCTTTCAATTCCCTCACTGTCAGGCTCCTGTACCCGTCAGCTATAAGTTCAGCTGATAGCCCCAGTGTCACCTAGCCTTTCTCTGGTCTCCACTCGGGAAGTTCGAGGTTGCATGCTGTTTTCAAGTAGGAAAGCGCCTGCGGCCTTTAATGACAATGAAGGCGCGTCGGAGTGAAATTTAGTGAGGACGTATGAAACCGTTTCTGCTTTTTTCCTTCCCCGCGAGGTAAATCTCTCACTGTGTCTTTTCTGTCTCCAGTACGGCCAGTAACTCTCCACGCAGCACCCCCGGCAGCTCTCCCTCCCTGCGGCGCAGGGTCCTCGGGGGCGGCAGGGCCAGCGAGGCCGAGGGCGGAGGCGAGAGGAGCACTGTTGGAGGAGGCGGAGGTTCGGATAGTCCCCTGCCCTCTGTACCCTCCGCCTCCTCCCTCTCATCCGCCTACCCGCTTGCCTCTCGCCACTTCAGCCGCAATGCCAAGGTAACTCAAGAGTGTCCACTGCTCCGAAGAGATCTGTGGCCGGCGAGAAATTTCTACCTTTTGTTCCAGTTGCAGCGCAGGACGGCTGCTGTGTGTAATCTTTTGTTGTGTCTGTGAAAGATGCAGATCTCTTTTATGTGATCCCAGTGACATTATCGCCGGTCGGGATCATCACTTAATCAAACATAACACTGAGGCCATTTATCCTGCAGTCCTATGGTGTGTCCTCATCAAAGAGTTAAATCTTTTTCATGATGACTTTGCAGGGTTCGATCGAGATAAGAAACAGTTGTGCATGAATGCACCGCTATGTCAGAATTTTCAACCAGTGTCTGCACTTTCAGCTACAGTAAAAATTGTAATAATCAGCTTTAATACCACAAAAATGTTTCTGGGTCAGTGGAAAAATTGAATTCATCTTCCATGCCAGTGAGTTCTACACATTTCCATTATCCTATGTGAATTGTAAATCTTTATTTTGTTGTTCCTTTACCTTACCATTAGTCAGCTATCACAGCACTGACTCTTTGAGTCAGCAGACTGTATTAGACAATATAAACGTTGGCGTCTCTGTAAATGTAGCTAGAGGGTGTATGTTATTTTGCACCTGAGGGTTTTTGTTTAAGCAGTCGCAAATATTTTATTTCAGGCTCATTGTTGTGGAAACAAAAGCCTCGTGTACCAATGGCTGTTCAAAACAGCTGGTCAGTGACAAGCTATTTTTTTTCAAATGGAGCAGCGCTGATGGTTTTGACAGTGCTTGAAAACTGCAATACCTCAAGGTTACATAAAACAGACTTGGCCTCAGGACCGGACAGGCTGGGTCACATGCATTAAATATCAAAGTGTGCTACTTTATCAGCGTACAGATCATGTATTGCTTTAGAAAGTCAGTGGTGCAACCTTCTTTTAAAACATTCTACAGAGAAATTTAAGCGCTGTCAGCTACTAAATATGCGTTCCTCTTTTTCGCAGAAAATGCAGAGCTGGTACAATGTAAGTACACATGAACAGCCCCTCATTACACATTTTCACTCCAGTAAAAGTTAAGCTTGTTGTAGGTGGACATAGGCACAGCAATGAGGATAATTCACATTTATCCAACATAATTATGAAAGGTATGAACTTAAAAAACATTATTAACATCTATCCAGGCGCTTGTTGTTATAATAGTAGTTCTGTCACTGTCAGTTAACCCTCCCCTCTCCTCAAAGTAAAATCAGCAGCAGCCACTGATGGGAAAACACTGAGCGATCGCAAAGTGCTAATTATTGTTGTTGAAGATTCACTTTTTTCACCCTTTGGATAAAATGGCGTCCGACTTTTGTGAGTTAAAATTATCATGTTCTCCTTTCTTCTTCCTGTCCTCACCCCTCAGGTTCTCAGTCCTACATACAAACAGCGGAACGAGGATTTTCGTAAACTCTTCAAGAAACTTCCTGACACAGAGCGACTTATAGTGGGTGAGTGAAAGTGTCAAATACCAAACCCCTCGCTCTGAAAGGACACAGGCGGAAACCCCTCGCTCTGAAGCCAAACCTCTTGAATTGTTAAAAATGATTGTGTTGTGTCTTGGTCTGCTGACCCCTCTTTCTTTCCCCGTTGTCCGTCCTCAGACTACTCCTGTGCTCTGCAGAAGGACATACTGCTCCAGGGCCGCCTCTATCTGTCGGAGAACTGGCTCTGTTTCTACAGTAACATCTTCCGCTGGGAAACCACTGTAAGTTGTGCACACGCTGTGTACACATTTTGCACGCGCGCAGTCAAACACGCCGCTGTTGTAACCCTGGTTAATGTGACACCTGCGATCTGATAAGAAGTAATTTTATCTCACTCAATACAGATCCGCTCAGGTCCTTGGTGAGATAACAGAGTTATGCCACGCAGAAAAGCAAGGCGACGCATACACACTGTGAATCTCTCTCCTGCTCATTACAGATCACTATCCTGCTGAAAGATGTGACCTCTATGACCAAGGAGAAGACGGCGAAGCTCATCCCAAACGCCATCCAGATCAGCACTGACAATGAGAAGGTCAGACTCCAGGACCAATCATATCGTGCCCTAGTTGAGGCGTTTTTTTTAAGGAGCTGACTTTTAAATCCACACGAACATCTTTACAGCTGAAGCTAACGGCTGCTGAAGAAGCATGAAAAGTGTTAGCTGTAGATGTTATTGCCCTTAAAATTATCCTTCTATTTTTTTTGCTGTTGAAGCAGTTTAAAATTGTCTGACTCAACTTATCCTCGACTGACTGACAAAGCAAACATCCCGACAGCGGGAAAACATTTGTCAAATCCACTCTCACAGTTTTTCTTCGTTCTCCTGTCTTTCTTCCTTCCCTCCCTCCTTCCTGTCCCACTGGTATTTTTCCCCCTCAGCATTTCTTCACATCTTTTGGAGCAAGGGATCGCAGCTTCATGATGATCTTCCGTCTGTGGCAGAACGCGCTGCTGGACAAGGTACAGCCTCCTCTCCTACCAACCCCCTGGTTGTTTGTGCTGCTGCCTTGTGTGACATGGCTAGTAGTTAACATCTTAGAATAGAACAAGAAGCAGGAAACGGCCACAAACGCAGGCCTGGGTAGAACAATTTAAGTCACTGTTATTTGCTGTCGTTGTAAGACTGAGAAGTATTAACTTAATTTGCTGATATGATGAATTGAGAATTTGAGGTCTATTGTGAAGCACAATCTGTCAACAAGTTAGAAGTAATGTGATCTGTGCCTGTGTGTGTTTACTATGCAGAGAATAAAGTGGCAGTATCCCGACTGGTTGGATGTCCTTTCCCCCAGTCATATCATATTGACGACTTATGCACCACCTCATTACTGTTTACAGTTACAATTCACCGTCATCCAATGGGCATCAAGGATCAATATTAACTCTCACACCATACTTCACAATGAGCAGAGGTGTCCCAGACGACTGTATATTATATAGTCAGAGTTGGCCACATTAGCCAAATAGTCTGCACCAACATGAATTGGAGATCAAATGTATAATTTATTGAATGAGAATGTCGTGTTTATTTTCACAGTCTTTATCCCCCAAAGAGCTGTGGCACATCGTGCACCAGTGTTACGGCACTGAGCTGGGCCTCACCAGTGAAGATGATGACTACGTCTCCCCCACGGCCGAACACATGAACGGCCTACTGTGAGTGTTCACGTGTAAAAACGCGATCGTATATAATGCAGTGCATGTTATTTGAGAGTCTTATATTTGTCAACACATAAACACACTTTTCACCATCATCTGAAGAAAAAAAAATCCACTATGCATCATTTCTTGTGCTGAGAGAACAACATATGCGGCCCAACATATTCTTATGTGTTCCACCACAGATTTATAATTTTTCTTACACGCTCATAATATCATATAATCTCTCTAACTTTGTGTTTGTAGCCGTTATTTCATTGTAAGACAGTGTGCAGCGCTCCTTGCCTAGTTCTCCTGCACAGGTGGGCCGTCACAAAAAAAAACATCCATAAAGTTTTAACTGTCCTCGCAAGGCAGCCAGACCTCTTCTGAGGGGAGGGGGGTGCAGATCTTAGTAGGCACTGAGACTGCACTCCTACCTACCCTTGCCCCTTAGTTCTCTAACAAACACTTTGCGCTTTCTGTGATTTTGTTTTTCTTTTCTCACAGTCTTAATTTTTCTCTGTATGTATCTCAGGTTTATCAGTCTCACTTCCTTTCACTTCATTCCCCAGGCCAGGAGACGAGTCGGTGTCGGTCACAGATCTGCTCGACCTGAGCTCAGTGTCGATTCCCTCTATGGGCAGCTCTCCCCCTCCCCTGGTGCCCTGCGGTCTGCTGAGCCCTTCGTCTGCTACAAACCTCGGGGGCTCCTCTCCACCTTCCTCTGCCTCCTGTCTGCCCATTGAGGTGCCATCCGCCTCTGGACTCAGACTCAGCTCCGACCCCCTCGACCCCAGCCCGCCCAGCTCCCACAGCACGCTGCCATCCACCACTTCCACCAACGGCTCTGCCTCGGCCCCGGCCTCTGCTGCTGCCTCCTTTGTGAGTGTTCTTCTTGACACACACACACACACACACACACACACACACACTCTTAGGCATCGACACTGCAATAGCCCAACCTCAGGGTGGTGTAATGCACAGTCTGATTGCATTAGAGGTTCTGCTTCAACCAAGTAGGAACCCACATTTTAATAATGAGCTGCAGCACAGACAGAGCAGAAAAGTCTTCTCTCATTTATCTGCTCCTGTCACTTGTGTTTTCAAAACATCTTCCTGATATTTACAGACAAATGGTTAGCTAGCATTAGCGTACATGGCAGGGATTCACCTAGCAGAATCCACACAATGCTATCGACCGTCGGATGCTGTGGCTTCACCTCTTCTTATTAGAGATAGTTCCTCATCAACAAACAAACAAATAAACCAAGACTCATTTTTTTCAATCTGTAGCTCTAGTAGACGTGACCACTAGATTCCCTACAAGAAAACCAGAGCAAGCTTCCCACCGACTGTCCCGTAAACTGCAGCAGGAGCGCCTGTAGTGAACCTGCTCTCATCAGAATTCACCGGACTGTATTGACTCAAGACCGCTAATGTCGCAGCTATCATTTTCACTTCGCTTTTACATTAAACTAAACCTTTCATGCTGTTAGACATTTAGACATTTTACACCTTGTGCAATGTGTTTGAATAATGTCTGTGTGATTGAAAGTTAACATTGGTGTCTAGGCCGCTATTATTCACGTTGTACTTGCTAAACAAGTTTGATTTGAATTCCCACTAACATATGCAAACAAATAGGTCTGATAGTACAGCACCTTTCAAACACAGCAGCAATGCTTAGATATTTTACTAATAAAGAATTAAAAATGCAAATAAGGAGCACTAGGTCAAAGGGTTGCAGTGCATGAGAGTTATGCCTCCCATACACAAGACGACTTTGAGAAGACTTTTAAAAGACTTAAGTCTGATGCCCTCTAGCATCTAAAGCCAATGTTTCATTAGAGTTTTTAGTCACAGTCTAGGATTTTGCAATGGCTGGGGATCTTGTAGGGTCACCATTTACAAGACTGCAAATAGATTCTGTTTTGGATTATTTCCCATCATGCGCCTGGTGGAAGTTTACAAGAAGAGAAATTGTTGAACAACGGAGAAGAAACAGCAGCTTTTAGCCACAGGTGCCATAATTTGTGCAATGGGTTGTATGGAAAAAAAAACCAACAAGAAAAAGAGGCAAGTGCAACAAGTGCTTTAAATAAAACATTAAAAGCATTCAGAAGAAACGCATGTAAAATCACATTGAAAAAATACAATAATTACAGAGTTACAGTGCTGTACAAGAAATGTATAGATAGTTTATTTACTGAAAGGCATCGGCAAACAGAAAAGTCTTCAGTCTTGATTTAAAAGAACTGAGAGTTGCAGCAGACCTGCAGTTATTTGGGAGTTAGTTCCCAGAAAAGAGAAGACACCACAGAGTGTGGAGACGACCCCTGGTTGTGTGAACGGGGACAGCGCAACCAGGTTGCCTCGAAATCGAGGCTTCACCGGAGTCTCCATGCGATGTCGCAGCAGGTGTTCCCCTACACGCTTTTCTGCTTCCCGTTTGGTTCTGGAAAGAGCTCACCTATTGGTTGTTGACAATGTTTGCTTCACCGTCTGCTCGAGCGAAGACTAATAACTTAAGATAATATCAAACACTTGATTTAATCGGAACGTCAAGACGAGAAAAAGACTTAAAACAGCTTGGATCAACACCTTACACCAAACGATCGAGATGACGGAAGCCCGACTCTAGCAAAAACATTCATGACTTTATACTGACATTGGAAATTTATCTTCGACAGAGAATTTTTTTTTGAAAGTTGTTTGGTGTAAGGCTGGCATTAAGGGGGCAGTAATCGATTTTAGAGAAAGCTTTTTTCTCTCTTTGTTGTTGTTGTGAACATACTGCTCTGGCCGGGCTGCCAACCCGTGTCCTCGGGTATGGGAGTCGACGAGTGATGATTAACAAACTGCACCCGCAGTGTGATGCGGTCGGCACCATATTTTTGTTTTTCGATTTACGGAGCATGCACAAATAGTTTTTTCACCGTACGCACAAAAGCTAAATTGCTTTAGAATCGTTTACTGCCCCTTTTAAGTGCAACATCAAACTCTGTCCATTCTGGGACTTCTGTCACACTCCCTTCTCTCTCCCCTTGTTTCCCACCTGCCTCTTCACTATCAGATGTCGAATCAAGGCAAAAAATGCCTAATAGTAACTTTAAAAACCAAGCAAAAAACCCGCCACCTGATAAATACAGTAAATTAAATCAAAACAGAATTATACAAAGTAAAATATAATAGAAATAAATGGTATGGGAAACATTGTGCAGAAATTACAGTAAGAAATAGTGGAATAGTGTGTAGTTGTTCCAATTCTGGCTCCATGTCCAATCGGTTCTGCTCCAAAACAGCTGCTGTGGTTGTCTCGCCTGTTTCCTATCGATCTGAATATGAGCGGATGGAGCACGAGCCGAGCCGCAGTGAATAAATGGAGTACTGTGTGTTGACTCTGCGTCGCTTTGCGGATTAACTGCGCGGCTGCAGCGATATGTCTGCCTTGGCCCCGTTCGTCGCAAGTCATATGACAATGGGGCAATTTTTTGCCTACAAACCTTTCGCTGACACTCCTCTGGTGTGCCGTCTCCCTCCCCACAGAATCTAGAAGAGGGTGGGGACAGCCTGTCTGAGTCGGCCAATCACATGCTGCCCCCGCCGAACGCCAGTCTGGGGAACCTGTCCTCACTGGACATCACCAACGATGAGGAACTGCCCACTGACCCCAGCAACTCCTCCGACACGCAAGAAGAGAGTGAGTGTTGTTTGGGTATTTCCACAGACCACTACATTAACTAAGAATGTGTGAATTATATGAACATGAGAATGGATTAGAACATTTTAATGGTAACCTTTTTTCCCCACCAATAATTGATTTTTAATGATATAAATGAAAATGGGGGGCGGAAATGTCAAAAAAAAAATATTTTTGATAAGTTCATGCTGGGATGCCGTTGTACTACTTTTAAACTCCTCTCCGTACCTACAGTATTTTCTTAATTCGCTATGTTGAAGGTTTCCAGCTCTAATCTGTGTGCGAACTAACTTATTATTGTGAGTTCTATTATTTCCCCTTCCTCCCGAGCTCCTCCTGAGGCAAGTTTCTTTTCGCCTCACTGCCTCTTCCCTTCCATGTCTACAGTAATTGCAGGGAGTTTTTTTTAGGTTTTTTTTTTTAACATTAACACAGTGTGATTTACTGCTCTGGGGTTGAATCTGTCCGGAGCTAAATCAAAGAGTTTACAACCGCCACAGATAGCGCACATGTCTTTGAACTACAGTTATACATAGGCTGTCTTTGGCAAAGTCAGATGATTAACCTCAAAATTACCTCCAAGCTGACAAGATAAAGACATGATTGCCTGGCAGCTGAATATTAAGCACAGGGAGCATATTTCAGACGATGTGTAAAACTGGAACTGCTCGGTGAGATGCCACCCATTCAGAGTGTCAAATTGACCTCTAAAACAAACACGTATAAGCTATTTAATGTTTACATATACTGGCAAAGGTTTACCATCACATTATGATGCATGTCTGAGGTGGGTACAGTTTGGGATTTATAATTAGATAGAAACGGGAATACATGTTTAACCACGATTTATTTTTATTTAAAAATACAAAATATTGAGTGTATGAAGATCAAGGCGTGAAAGGTATCTAAAAAAAAGTCAACCTTGACTGTGCTCGTCTTGACGTTTAGGTGAAGTGGAGTCATTCTGTGCCGACCTGAGCGGGCGGCTACACATCAACGCTGCGGTCCGCATGAGCGTAGACAAGCTGCACGACCTGCTGTTCTCCGCCGACACACACTTCATCCAGCACCTCTTCTCTCAGCGACACTTCACTGGTACGTTGAGCACGCACACACACACGCAGACACAAAAGGGTTACACCACTCCCATTTATTTTATTGATTGATTATTGAGATCCTTTTGTTTTGTATGTGGGTGGTGTCTGTGTTTAGCCTGGATGATGATGATGATGATATGATCTTCCTACATTTTTCCAGAATGCGACTTGCATTAACTTGTTTCATAACATTAAGAGCAAGAGAGCGAGTTTTTCCTGTTATGATGGGGACACGTACAGTGTTTGTTGTCGCTCTGCTGTTTCCTGGACCATAGAGGCTGCTGTCGGTGGAAAAATCACCCAGTCTTTCATTATCTGTCTCTCTTAACTAGAACTTGGTGTTTTCCCCTATTGTGTTTTTAGATACCGTGGTCCTTCTTCTTGGCATTAAAAGATGTTAGGGACCAAAAAAAGGTCACAGTTTTAACCGTGGAGACGTTTATTTTCCGTTCTGTTGAGAGTCGCGGTGCCACTTGGTCAAGCCGATAAATGCAAATGTGACGAGCTTGACCACCACCCCTCAGAGACGTACTGTAGCCCACTGTATTGTGCAGCTAGTGAGGTTGCCACACGATCTCTTTACGCTGTGTTAACCACCATTTATCTTTTGATTGTTCTTTTGATCAATGCAGTGTCTATGTTAGAGGTTTTTCTCTGCAGACAGAATGAGGCCGGAGATGAAGCCGTGGAGTTGATTTGGCCACTTGCTTCCCCAGTCGATGCCCCAGCCTGCACAGGAACATTGTGTAGCACTAATTAGGGATTTCTTTCTTCTTTTTTTTTTTTTTTTAAGGAGCGTGTATTGACCCTCTCCTTTTATCTCCCTCCCCCCCTTTAACCCATCTGGTCTCTCTCCTTTTCATTCATAAACTTTTCATCCTCTCGTGTCTTTTCTCCCTCCCGTTTTCACAAAATCTCTTGGGTCTTAATTTCTCCTCTTCTCTTTTGACTCGACCCCCCCCCCCCCTCTCTCTCTCTCTCTCTTTCTCAGACCTGTGGGTGGGTGAATGGCAGCAGGACAGCAGTAGTGGGATTACCAGCCGTGTGCTTAGCTACACCATAGCCCTCAACAACCCCCTCGGCCCCAAGACTGCCCCTGTGGTTGAGACGCAGGTCAGTCCTTGACAATCACTGGTCTTTTGTACTTTTCTTATTCGTCTCTCTGGAATTTGGGCTCCATTAAAGCACCAG
Source organism: Scophthalmus maximus (assembly GCF_022379125.1). Taxonomy (NCBI): domain Eukaryota; kingdom Metazoa; phylum Chordata; class Actinopteri; order Pleuronectiformes; family Scophthalmidae; genus Scophthalmus; species Scophthalmus maximus. The sequence goes on along the minus strand of NC_061515.1, from coordinate 18,043,976 downwards.
AAACAGTCACACTGGAACTTTTCTGTAGAGTTTTTTTTTTTTGCTGTGTTTTGGTTTCAGTTTATGGCCCAGTTAGATTTCCAGCACAGGTTTTACTGGTAAAAGTAATTAAAAAAAAATTATAAATTGCACACAAACAAATTAATTTATTTAGGAAATTACATCTACAATATGGAAATAATGTTACTGTATTCAAACCAAATCATTGCTGCCATATACTTTGACAAGTATAGTCCTCAAGTCCTTCAGTTACAACATGGTAACATTTAATTACTCCAAAACAAAAAAGGTCTCTCTGGAATTGTCTGTTGGAATAGTCTTTGTTTTCTCGCACTTATGTTAACTTCCTTGCTTTGTGTTACACTGCTGCTTTATATTTATACTGAGCACAGAAAAAGGGCACTTGATACTTTTGTTAGAGATGTTCCAATACTATTTTTCCCTTCTCGACCCGTGCATTTAAATTCAAATAACAACTTACATAAGATATTTTAACAGCTGTATGCTACTAACCTGTATGGAAGTGATAAATAAATCTAGGAACAATAACTACTTTTAAATTGCAGCCACAGCTTTTAAAAGTAAAAGACCTTTACAGTTTCAAACTGTACTGTAACAGTATAAAATGGTGTAAGGGCAACTTCAAAACTAAATCAATCTAGGAATAGTTAATAATTCCTGTCAAAAAAACAAATAGTTGATGTGCAGCCACATCAACTATTTTCCCACCCCTTACCAACACTACACTATTGGAAATCCCTTCTTGTTCACCGCTCTGACAACAGTACTTGCCAGTGGCAGTATAGCGCAACTGGGTTTTTTTGGAGCAGCGAAGAAGAAGTGATTTCCGGGAAAAGAAAATTATTTTATCTGGGTGAAACTATTTTAAAGACTTGGTATCGGATCCGTACATAGATTTGCCAAACTAGCCGATGCCCAACCGGGCATTTTCAACCATATCGGAGACATTTGCGTCACTGGTACCGGAATCTCTGGCTTTTGTTATGGATCAGATGAAACAAACAATTTTGCATATCATTAACTATCCACCACCACTTTTCTTGCGGCTTCCAGACATTGCATAAGAGCAGTGCCCGAGGTGAGTGCTTTGTGGTGGACTCGGAGGTCATCACCTCAGGCATCCCGTACCAGGACTACTTCTACACAGTCCACAGATACTGCCTCACCTCTATCAACAAGCACAAGAGCCGACTCAGGTAGGTTTGTTGTGCTCTCACCCAGGTAATCCAGGTAGGATGGGACAGAATTAAAAAAACAAGATCTCCAGAGAGAAACTGCTGTTCACATGTGCTGTCAGGGTGCAGCTAAATAAATGATGCAAACTATATTTGAGTTGTTCAGTCCTTTTCCCTCGAGAACTAAAAGACTCTCACTGGTATATGAAATAATCCCTTTAGACCTCTTCTCTCCTTTGTTTCTCCACACTCACAAATACTGAAAATGTCAGTCCAAACACTAAACCTTTACTGCTCATTGGTTTATAGAGGGTTTATTCCCATTTCTGCAGACATAACTGGCCAAATATATTTTTATGTAAGTTGATGACACATTGGTTCAACACCAGCATTTGCAGCAATGGGTGTTTTAAATATTATGGCCAAACACAAATCTGGATGTCAGAGTTTCACGGCCCACGAGCGCAGGCGTCTTTCTTAGCATTTAGCAGCAAAGTTCAACAATCAAAGAGGGAGACGGTCATCTCTCCACTGCCAGTTGCCTCAGTAGAACATTATGCAATGTGGCCACAAAACATTGTGGAGCTGTCTCATTAGACGTTATTTAGTGTGGCGTTTCATTCCCAAGATGGTACCAGCTGTCAAACAGGCTGTTTTACCATTCCAATTGTCATTTGAATGAAAATGAGACCACAATTTACAAAATGAAACGGGTTTGAGACCAAAAACGCCTCAGGAAAATGTCTTTCAGACGTTATATGTCATGTAAAAAGTGTTTTCTAATAGACTTCTCTAGAAACTAGGCTTTATTGCAACCACTGGAGTCGTCCTCTGCTGGTGATTCCAGAGAATACAGGCTTTAGGCACTTCATCTTTTTGACCCGGTGACTACGTCCATTTTTATATACAGACTGTGTCTAGAAAGTGAATGGGTCATTTGGTGTCTATTTTATCGTTTAATGCAATATTATATGAATCCGACGGAACGAACAATAAAATAAATGAATTTCATTTTTTTTCTTTCACTAAATTGATACAAATCAACCTCATAAACATCTTCCTCCTCCTCCTTCTGATTACCTTTCATTCACGTCACACAGTATATAGTCTCTTTCTGATATTGCAAAGCCAACTCAAGTGTTTCTGGAAAGACAGTCCACTCACTCTACTGTAGTTTGTCATCTACAACCTCTTTCAAGCCCTATCTCTTTGTTATTTTATTTAGCGTGGTATCTTACCCAAGAACACAAATTTGAATTGGTCATGGTTTCATGTTATAGGCAGATTAAACAAAATCATAGGAAATGTGTGTGTGTGTTTGCTTTTCCTCTGCCCAGAGTTTCCTCGGACATCTGCTACCGGAAGCAGCCATGGAGTCTGGTGAAAACACTGATTGAAAAGAACACCTGGAGCGGCATTGAGGAGTACTACAGGCACATGGGTGAGTCGCGTGCGTCGCCTCTCCCAGCGTATATATATATATATATATATCTCTGTATACACACATCCCGGTGGAAAGGTGAACCATTCAGGCATATTGTTCTTTCGTGAGTAACTTAAGTAAAGTGAACCTGCAGAAGAACAGGGCATGTTTGATGTGGAAGCCAAATGCACAGTTTCATGTAGTTAAGTGTATTTTACATTTAAAAATCTTGCTGAGCAGCATTTACTGACTGTATTTTCAAATGTGGTGAAATAAAATATACTGTAAGCTGAATTCTGCTAATAATATATTTAGTCCAGTTTTTAAACCTTAAAGTCACTTTACGTGGTAAATGATTATCCCTTTGTCATATTGTTTCTCTTAAGATTGACACAGATTTCTTTGTTCATTTGCAGTGACAAATGTACAGTTAATGTTGAGGTGCAGGGAGCCAGAATGAAAACCTGACAGTTTTCTTCATGTGCAGAGTCTCAGTGTTGTAAAAACAAGATATAGATTTTACGGCCAGAGCAGAAAATCACAACAATAACAAAGAGAGAAACAAGCTTTCTCCAAAATCGCTTACTGCCCCTTTAAAGAGAGTCCAATCAGGATTCCTCCAAAGTAAACGTCTGCATATTAATGTGCTCTGATATGCACTTTGATAACGACTGTATGAATGAGGAAACAAAGAATGAGGTTGTCGGACAGCTTCTGGGTTTGTTGAAGTCTGGACATTTTCATGAACTTCTCCAGAGGGGCTGCATGTGAGAACGCAAATATTGCTCCAGACCTTTTTCCGGAATTTTTCCCGCTTGCCCTCTAGTAAAGATTTCCGGAAAATGTCCTAGTCTGCCCATGTGGGAATTAAGCGGGAAAATTTCCAGCGAGAGAGTGATTGAACTACCTGGGCGCCGCCCCCTCCCTTGCATATTCCGCATATTTTCCTGTCATCATGAACACGTGTGACTTCTCTGACGTCGCCTGCCGCGTTCGTCATATGTGAACGGCAAAGTCCAGAAAATGTCCAGACCCAAATTTTCAGGAATTTGTGTCTGGAAAGGCTTTAGTTGCCATGGTAAACTGAACTCAGTTCCTGAAATGGTAAACTCAAGAGTTCCTCTGATCTCAGTGAGCTAGCTGTCCCCTTAGATTTGATGTGTAAAACTTGTCTTTTTACAAAGAGTCTGTTGTTTTCAGATGATAAAAGAAAAAACCTTCACCCACATACAATATTATTTAAATTAACAAACAAGCACAAGAGTTCAGTGTCAGCACGTTGTATTTGACACGTATTGATACCAAAGTTCTACCGACACATTTTGTACTTCCTTGTTTAATATGTTCTGATTGGCTGTCGAGTCTTATTAGGGACACAATGTGACTGTGTGATGGGACAGGTGTATTTCAATTTATATTTACTTTGCCCCATGCAGAGAGTGAGGTGTCCAAGCTGGAGACCCTGCTGCAGTCCGATGTTACCGTGGTGACCACGGGCGAAGCAGTAGGCGCCGACGCCGTCAAGACCCCGCCGTCGCTGCGCCGCCGAAAACGTACCTGCTCTCGACGGCAGGGCGAGAGGGAGAGAGAGAGGGACGGAGGCAGCGCGGGCGGTGGAGAGCGAGGGGAGAGAGGAGTCGGGGAGGAGAGGGAAAGGAGAGAAGCCGGTAAGTTTGTGAGGACTAGTCCTCGCCACCAACAATGTCGATCATGTAACCAAGCAAAAACCTCAAGCCATCTGCTCTGCAATACTGCCCTCTAGTGTTTTCTTTACTTGGAGTAACATTACAGAGAAAGAAACAAAATTTTGATCCTTAAATTACCGTGTTGTATGACCGACAGATAACCTGCTTTTGAAACAAAAGCAATTTAGGTCTTACAAGGAATTATAAATCTACAAAAAAAATTCGAGCCTAACTTAAAATTAACAATCCTAAATGTTTTTTGTTTGTGAATTTAAGAACATGTGACTGGTTATTTTATCATTTTTTAATCCATTAGTCTATTCATCCATTCATTCCATATTCTCTTACTTATCCAGGTCCGGGTCATGTTTAATGATTGATTATATGATGAGGAATATGTCAGGAGGTAATGAATACATTTATTTTTTTTTTTAAATGTAAATAAACAGTTACTTCTTTTCTTTTTTGTCTTTAGGTTCTCAGTATATGAAGCTGGGTGAGCGGTCACGTGGCGGAGGACAAAACAGTATATCCACCATCCTCCTCATCGTCAGCTTCATGTAAGTTCAAATGTGTGTGTGTTTTTGTGTTTGTGGTCCTGAGTCCATGAATATCATGAGACTTTTTGAATCACCGATCCAAGCTTCCCACCTGGCTGTCTTTGGATTCAAGATGTTTCAATCTTATTCTTTAGTCATTTCACTCACAATGAGTTACACAGAACGGAGATGAACATTTCTAAATAGAGATTTTGTTATATAAGAAATGGATCCTCTGAGATTTAAGTTATATAAAAGTTATGTAAAAGTATGTGTGTGTGTATGTATATATATATGTGTGTGTGTGTGTGTGTGTGTGTGTGTGTGTGTGTGTCCTTGCATGTGATCTTCCTCCTTAGTAGCACAGTACTGTATGTATTTTCCTATATTATGTAATACTGTGGAAATGAAGGAGTTCCTACCTGATCAAATCACTGGTTTGATTGTATAGTTTTGATGACATTAGCTTCCTGCTGTCTTGGTTTTATCCAGCCTGTCTGAATGCTCGCTCATCCAGACATGCTGGATATCGATCTTCTGCAAACTAACCGCCTCACAATGCCTCTCTCACCATGTCTCTTCCTTCTCTTTCATTTTCTTTCTGCAATACTTCTTCTTGTGCGTAGGATCTGTATCAGGTTCGTAGGCTTTGCCTTTACACCACTGGCTGAATGAGTACGAACTGTGAGAATAATTATTTGCTTACCGGAAAAATCCACCATTCAAATCTTAGGTTTGCGTTGAAGATGGAGTGTGAAGCAAATTTGGGCAGATTATTGTCGTATTTGTTGTCCTGCTGCTGCAGCAGCGTTTGTTTCATATGTGTCCACTTGTATTCGCCACAAACATCCAAAGACAGGATGGACATTTTGCAGCAGTTTTCCAACAACACACCAACTTTATGTGTGTGCCTGTGAGAGTGTCTTAGGGGTTTGCTTTGCATTTAGTCTGGAGGCACTTTTACACTGTTTTGTATGATCATTGAATATCAGCGGTGATCTGTGAAGTTGTGCTCAAATGTGCACCCACTAGATTCCAGATGTGCATTTTACGACGGATTTTGATGGCCACACTGAGGAAAACAAATAAAAGTTAGACTTAAGAAAGCCGTAATATTACGAGAATAAAGTCCTAATTTTAAGGGACTTAAATTTTGATTTTACTAGAAAAATAAATTTTTTATTTAATATTATATTATGGAAATAAACAGCAACCCAGGAAACAGGCATGAGCCATGGCAACAGCTTTCTCTGGTGTCGTGCCACACATGCAAATTCAATAAACTATAGTTCTTTTATATATAGTATAACTATATATAAATATTTATACTCTGTGTTATATTCATTTTAAGGGTCAAATGGGTTTTGTGGCTCCAGATTAATTTTATTTTGTGGGAGAAGGGCCAAAAATTTTAACGCCTGGCACTGTTTTCTGACATTTCTCCACTAAAATAACACGGACACCAAATTTGCGACTCTAATTTTGTAATATTACGACTTTATTCTCAAAGCCCCCAATTTTTTTTCTCTCATCGTGGCAAGTCAAGTCAGGTCGCATTTATTCAAATAGCAGATTTAAACAAAATAGTACAAGTTAGTATGGACTAAATAAATTCGTACAGTGAGGGCATAAAAAAACTATGTTTAGAAAAAAGTTTTCTATTCTGCTGTTTAAATGTAGCCGATGGGTCACGGGTACATTAACATTGGAGTAAAGAATGCATTTAGCATTTATAGTTAGCAGTAGTTGACATTAATATTATTATATATTGTGTTGGATCTAGAGCTGCAACAGTTAATCGATTAATCGATTAGTAATCAATTAGTAAATTAATCGCCAACTATTTTGATAATCGATTTATCGGTTCAAGTAGTTTTTATGAAAAAAAGTCTTAATTCTCTGATTTCAGCTTCTTAAATCTGAATATTTTCTGGTTTCTTTGCTCCTCTGTGACAATAAAGTAAATATCTTTGGTGTGTGGACAAAACAAAACATCAACTTGGAATTTTGGGAAACAAAATCAACATTTTCCACCATTTTATGACATTTTATGGACCAAACAACTAATCGATTAATCAAGGAAAATAATCGCAAGATTAATCGATTATGAAAATAATCGTTAGTTGCAGGCCTAGTTGGATGGATTTTTCCTGTAACAAAATGACAAGTGTGTTAAGATTGAGAGCTGGTTTTGTAAGTAACTGGACTTTTACAAACACAGAAACATTTACGTTGGCCTATGTTTTTGCATTAGTTTTAGCATTTTGCTTTTTTTGTATTTCTTACTGAAGATATATATATATTTTCTATTTTCCTACTTGTCACTAAATCAGAAACCTCTCTTCTTTCTCTGCCCCCGGCAGTCTGGTGGTGCTGGTGGCTCTCAACATGCTGCTGTTCTACAAGCTGTACGCTCTGGAGAGGGCGGCCCACACACTGGAGACGTGGCACTCCTACTCTGTCGCTGACAGGTAAACACACCGCACTGTTGTTCCATATAGAATTGTGCAGCGCTCTCTGTTCCTGTCGTTCTTCGGCTGCCGGGATTGTGGCACCGCGGTCACCTGTGATTGGTCTCAGTATTTTGCTGAGGCAACCAAATAACAGATTCCAAATAAAATGTAATGTATCATTAATAAAAATAGCTTACACTACGTTGCTGTTTGCTAAGTGAACTTTGTTAGAGCAGTTAAAATAATAAAATAAAGAAGGGAGTTCATATATATATCTGACTGCTTTGATTCATTGATGGAAACGTAGCCATGATGTGCAGTACTATCGAAAATGGAGGATGCATCGCATCGTGATATTGAATCGTATCCAATCGTTGACAGGATAATCGTAATCGAATCGTGAGACCAGTGAAGATTAACACCCCTAGTCATGAGCTGCTGAACGCTGGAGTAGTTAGAAGTTAAAAAGCCGTATACAATATATGTCAGTGTGGTGTTTATAGCTTGTTTCTGCTGCCCCCTACTGTAGGTTGACTACTGGCTACACAAATGATAACGACTCTGCCCCATGCATCTTCCTCTCCTCCCCGTCTTCCTCTTCCCCCCCTCCCCTCCTCAGTCCGTTGCCTCAGACAGCGGGGGAGTGGGCCCAGGTCCTGCAGCTCCAGAGGCAGTTTCACCAGGCTCAGCTCAGCAAGTGGCAGCAGATCCTGCAGTCGTCCGTCACACTTCTCGACCAGGTAATCGTGTCTGTATTAGGCCACATCCACACGACTACGTTTTTATGTTTGAACATTGTTTTTAAACATCTTTAAATCTTCGCCCAGGCGCGTTTTTTAGCCTTGTATCAGAAGTAATCTCCGTCCATACGAATCAGAAAACGTCTGTCACCTGGCCATTCAAGTACACTGCGTACGTGCCAGGTTGTCTAATCTGCAGTCAGTTGCTTAGTTTCAGAAATTGCTAACAACGAAGAATGAAAAGTAAGACGAGGGGGGTTTCTGTTCATGGACCAGTGACAAATTGAAACAGATACTGACAGTACGTTTTAGCAACTTTTTTCACCACTGGTAGTCGACTGATAAGAACCAATCAGGAAGCTAACGCTGGTGACTGCCTCGTCGATTCCAAATGTCTCGGTTTTCGGCCCGTCCGTACTTCAACACTCCCCCTGGAGTTTTCGAACTAAACTGGGGCGAGCTAGCCTTGGACCCAGACGAATTCTGGGAGCTCATTTCATTTGCTCTGCCAGACTACCGTCTGGATCCCCTCCACTGGGAAGTGATTTCCCTCCAGCAGAAAACTTGCCGGTCCAATCACAACCGATTATCTTATAATGGGAGAAGAGAAGCAACTTTTGTAAACAACCAAGGCTGCTGCTGATGAACGAGCATTTGACTAAAAGTACCCCGATATTTTAAAATTTATCCCACAAAAACGAAAACACTCTTTCACAGACATTGTGGAATAATCATCACAGATGTCTCCTCTCTGCTCTGGTCTGTTGACATTTTTGCGTCGCTCAACAGACATCGCTCGATTCGTTGCTCTCACTGGTTGCAGGTCCATACTTAATTAATTGTGTCTCGTGGCATTTTGGTCTGCGTCCGTTGGTAACGCCTCTTTGGAAATCAAAAATAAGCCGAGAGGTCCCAGACTAATACGCGTTTGAGTATTACGCCAGGCTAAATCCCCGTTTTAGGTGTTTTTTCTGCGGACGGCGGGGAGCGTAAACGTAGCAGCAATGAAAACGTAGTAGTGTGGATGAAACCTGAGTCTGTGAAGTGGAATGTGAAATGGCCGGCTAGTGGTCACACAAACTGCTTATGCTCACAATGTGCTAGATGTCGTCAGTGCATTATGTAATCCAGCATATCTGACGCGACCTCTCTCTCTCACACCCCCCACCCCTCCACCCTCATATGTTTACCTCCCAGATGAAACAGTCTTTGGAAAAACTCCACCGGGGTATCGTGGTCCCGGAGGTGCACCAGGAGCCCCCCTCCGACCCCCTTACAGAGACCCTGACTGAGGCCTGAGTCCTACCTCTTCTCTGACTACCCCACCCCCATCCGCCCACGGACCCTCTGTCCATCCTCTTTTCCCAAATTCCCATGTGGGCGGGACATGCGGGGTGGAACTACATCACCCACAACTCTCTTCGCCTGACTTGACTTGAAATGGCAGCGCTCGCCACCAGCCTCAACCCGTAGCGACGTTGACGTCGGCGAACTCTTCTCAGACTGGAAGCCCACAGCATCAGGACCACAGCAATAATTTAACTCACACAGCCGTCATCTTGTCATCTTGTACATAATGTCTGGAAAGGGGCCACTGGTGGGCCGGTCCAGACCGCCCACTCCTCAAGAACCATACAGACACTTTCAGAACAACCCAAACTCAGACCTCCTCCCCGATTTTACGACTATCACAGACTCCGGTTTCTCTTCTGGCCCGCAACATTTCATAGATTCAGAGGGAAAAAGGATCAGTGATTCTGGAAAGCGAGAGCCCCCCCCCACCCCGCCCCTCGTCCTGGGAACAGCTAGATACCTTTGCCTTTAGTGAATGCCTGCTGAAAAAAAAAAAAAAAAAAGGGGAACACCACCTGTGTGGATATGAGGAACAAACGGGTGGAAGGAAGGAAGGGGAAAGAGATTGCTGACAGGAGCAGGACGCCTCTCTCGCTATTTCTATCCCAAATGTTTTTTACCCCACTTCCTAGTCTGAGCTGCGTCCCGTCAGAGGCAGTCGGTCCTCCGTCAAAAAAACGGGATGAGGAACATTTCAACACCTGACACTTTAGATTTCACCCTGAATTTTTTTTTAGGTGTCAATCACACATCTGAGGATAAAATCCTAGACACACTCCTGCTCCTCATGCTCCCGTTGGGGTTTTATCTAGTTTTTTTCAAAATCAAGTGTCGGCTCGTTTGTCAGGACCGTTACAGTATTTATTATTATTATTATTACCAATGACTTTTGATCTGAAGTCCTATCCTGCTCCAAGGAGTCACGCGGTCGCTTTGGATTTTTGCCGTTACGGTGCGGACCAAGAGGAGCTCCACGAGAATGATTAGCGGTCACAGCAATAATGACAAGAGTGGTTCTAGTCCTTTTTGAATGTTTCAAACAAAGTAGTATATAATTATTATAATAATAATAATGACGAACTGTGTGAATGTGTGTAGAAGCGGCGAAAAAAAAGCCAGAGAAGAAGATTTTGACGTTGCAGATGTGTGCACGCAATCGCGCTCAATGTTACATTCTTAGAAGTCTTGTTTTCATATTAGTGTTTATGTGTAAATATATAGATGTATAATTTTCCCCTTCTCTTTTGTGATTCATCTTTCAGGCTTGGCCGTTCACTCTTTGTGTCACAGAGCCAGAGGTTAGCAGTTCACGATTTACTGTAAGAAATTACGTTGTTTGTCCAAGTGCGTTGCACATTTCAAAAGAAAAAGGACCAACCGGAACTATAGGCCCATGCAAAGAAAAAGGGAATCTGTTTTGCAGTATTGTTTTGATTCTTTCTTTTTTTGTGTATGTGTGTTTGTCAGATTAATTTGACTCACTCGTTTTCTCTTTTTATTGAATTCGTTTTCCGTTTTCTATCTTTTCATTCTGCCATCGTTATTCGTTGTTTATCTCCAGTCTTGTCTTTTCCAGCTTCTTGGCCTCCAATGAAGTGAAACCATCCTGCTCTTCTTCTTCTTCTTCTTCTTCTTCTTGTTCTCAGAACTCAGCCCCAATCTTCCTCTCTTTCCTGCGTGTGCTCACTCTTCTCCTCCACACGCTCGCTCGCTCTCTCTCTTTCCCTCTATTTCACCGAAGGTAGCGGCGACAGAAGCACGAGGGCCCTGCTGTGCATGGCCCTTCTGCGGAAAACAAAAATGATGTAATATTTATTTAGGGAGGGAGGGAGGAAAGGGGATGTCTGGGGTGGGGGGAGAGAGAGCGAGAGAGAGACAGCGGAAGAGCGGGGATGAGAATGTACTGTAATGATGTGACTGTACACCATGCCATGGAGAGGAATGAAAACTAAAACATGCAACAAGTCCTCGCTCGTCTTTGAGTCCATGTGTGTCTTTGCCGTGGAAAAAGCGTTTGGGTCAAATGAGGCTGCAGCTAATCGTTATTTTAAATCATTTGTTCGACAAAAGGTCATTTTTTAAAATTAAGTATGAGAAATGTTGTTGCTTGGTGAACAACTCAGTTGAAAAAAAACTCTTGGTAAACATTGTGCGGCTGAGATAAAGTAAAGAAAAGCCATAAAAAAGAGTCTGGGACAGATATGGCCTGAGTTCACACAGTGATAAGAGAGAGAGAGAGAGACAGTATCTGTAACGCACCAGTAATCTTGTCCAAAGAGAAACTCTCCCTCCAAGTGAATCCAGGCGTGAGACAAAGCCACCGACTCAACAGCGACTTCCGTAGAGTTGCGTCTTGACTTTGTCTCAGCCGTCGTTCAACGGTTGTACTTTAACACAAATGGTCTAGAGTGAAAGTCTCAAAAGATTGAGTTTTGCCACAAAGGTGGAAGTTGCAATTTTATTGTTAATAAATTTACATCACAGAAAAAAACAAAACTTGTTCCATCAACCACGTGGCATGGAAGTTCAGAATCACTAAAGGCAGATTATTGAACGGGCTCCTCTCTTGTCCTCCTGTTCAAATAAAAAAGTGCTGCCAAGGCCAAATATGTAATGTAATGTAAATATGGCTCAAACAGCAGGTACCTGCAGCTGCTCCACTACGACCTCTCCACTGTCAAACCAGGTCTACGACTTTAGACTTTAGGTGTTTTTGAGATCCTGAAAGGAGGCAACAAGTGTGGAAAAATAATCCCCATAGTGTTAAATCAGCAGTTCTTTTTTTTCAACTTTAAATAAAGTATTTTTCTCTCAACCTCTGACCATTGCAGGGTTATGGGACAATATTTTACCAACGCCCAGACCTATTTTTTTATGGTAGATTTCAGTTCTGTATAAATACACAGTAGTATTTTTCAAGAGAAATCAGGGGTTATGTGACCTGACAGTTAACAAACACCTAGTGTTTTTAATACTTTTTAGCTAAGAACAATGATTAGTAATGATATTCATCTCTGTTTCTTCAACCCCAATTTGAATGAAGATGCTTTGGGACAGCATTAAGAAACTGGGGGAGAAAAGAAGGTGTGCAGGCATTAGTGGAGGAGAAATACATTTTGCCGTCAAACCATGGATGACGGTGGATTTGAAGTGTGAGGGGAAAATGTATCGACACCTCACTCATCTCGTCGAATTGACTGCATGTATCGGTGAAATGAATTCAAGTCGGATGCAAAGTAAATCATGAGAATTTTATTTCCATTTTTTTTTAGTCATCGCTTCAAGGAAACACGTGGACCGACCAGCTTGTTTCAATTTGGACAAAAAAAGAAAAAAATCAGTTCTTTGCTAATTCCATCAGTTAACATGCAGATATTCTGTATCTATATTCTTATATTCTGTGTTCACCAATAGTTCATAATTGGTCATCTAGAGGGAGAAGCAAGGACAAAACACTTTTTTTTTTTTTTTTGTTGAAAAAAAAAAACACTTACAATTTTGGCTTTAGCTCTTTTTTCCCTTTTGGTTTCAACCAGCATCACTCTAGGATGCACACTGGACAGGTTTTGTGGTACTCTTGCCCACGGTAGTAAGATAATAGAAAAAATTTGCCCAAAGCCCTTAAAGGGCCCATATTATGCTCCAGGCACCTTTTCAGCCTCCACTTATATTTGGTTATCTGGGGTGTCTGCCAGCCCACGAAGAATGATAAGAAAACAATGAGTCGTTGATTCGTGGTTTGGGTTGATCGTGCAGACGGTCTGTAAACGAGCCGTTCACAGCCCGGGCGTCAAGTGACGTAATTTGACTCCTGCTACTGGGGGGACCACGCCCCCAACCTGAGCAGCACCTCCCCCCTTGAAGTGCGGAAAAACAGATCGCGTCTACGCCATAATTTTTCGGTTTCGGGGTAGTTCGCGGCCGGCCGGCGTAGCTAGGCTTGCGGCTGGCCAGGTCTCTACGTCCCTGGGTCTCTACGTCGTGTATGTGCCTTGTCACGTGCGACTGTTGTCATGGCAGCGCAACGCCGTAGTTGCGCAGCAGACCCGGGGAGGAGCGAGGCGTGGCTTTTCGGTTTAAATGCTTTTAATTAAGGCCGATTTTGATTAAGTTTGTGTAGGAGGAGGGGGGTACCCAAAAACTTGGGTCATTATTTGGCAATAAAACCTGTCATATTTGGATTTAGAAGTAAAATGAATTTGGTCCGAATGTTCATTCTCAGCCTCATGGGTAGACACTGACACATGGTTTCCGTGTTGATGGAGCCCCGACGCCGGCACACTGTGTGTAAGGAAACTGATTCTCAAAAACACGTGACACAACATCATGAGCATGTTGTCGGTCGTTTCAATCTTGTTATCATGCAGTTAGTAAATATATAATATAGGCCTACGATATACTGTACAAGATTATCTGTGTATACTTGTACACGTATATACAGTACAGATATCTCTCTCTCTCTCTCTGTGACGTTGAACCACAACCTGATGCATCCATCCTGTGCCTCATCGGGATACAGAGTCATTTCCATCCTCTTTTTTTGTTGTTGCAGGAAGTCACTTTAAATAACCTTTCTGTGGAGATCTTTCTCCGTTGTGGTTCCATTTTTTTCCCCCATCGTGTATGGAGGATGGCGGGAGGTGAGCGATGGTGAGAGGAGAGGAGGAGCACAAAAGTGAGTTTGAGATTCTTCATGGAAGCTGACTGGAATTCTTCCTTGACCTGAGGTAAAAACAGAAAAACAAAACATCAAACTTTCAGATCTAATGGATAGTGTAAAAGTAACGTGCAGTAACATATCAAGTTTCTCAAAACTAAAAATTAACCAAAACTCTTTTATTCCACTATGTTTGTAAGGTTAAAAAAATGGGGTCACAGGCAAGAATAGAATGATTAACAGTAATGTCATTGAGAAGATACTGTCAAAGAAAAAAAACACTGAATCTTGAAGTGAACAAAACAAGTGAATTTGACCCAGTTTTGAGCTTTAACATTTAACACATGATTGGTCAAACCAACAAATAAAGAATAAAGGAAAATAAAAGAAGAATCTCAGTTCCAGACCTACCAGTGCTCCTCATCCACTTGTACACTTGCACAGTTATCTTTACTTTCCGATGCTATAGCTAAATACTCCGCCCTGAAGGAAAGAGGGGGTAGAAAGGAGGAAAAACAAGAGGCGGTCAAGGTCAGTGAATTAGAATCAGAGCAAAAATCGGGAAAATATTTGTTATTTTTTGAAAAGAGCAGACTGAGAAAACCAGGGTGAAAGCAGGTGGTGAGGATATCGGGACATTTGGACGTCCCGGCAGGATCTGGATATGTCGGACTGGCGGTGGCGAGAGGCCGGCTGCGCGTGTTTCATGTGTGTTAGTTGTTACTCACGCGCTCTCTCTCAGAGCTTCCTCTCCCGCTGCTGAGATCTTCCTGTAGCAGTAAATCATCTCAACCAGCAGCCATAATTGCAGCCCGATGATGGACACGTACATCATCACCTCAGACAAGATGGACGCAATCCCCCTGGTGACTGCACAAACAGGGAGGAAGACAAGATAAGACATATTGTAGCCCTGTGCCATGTGGATTTAATTTGTGCCATGAAGGCCTGCCCAGGGCATACATTTTTTAATCGATATGTGTCATAATTCATGACCCCCTTTTCCTGAATTACTGTCACAATTCTGCCTTTCCTGAACGCTGCTGCACATACAGCTGGACTACAGTATCTGACGTCCACAGGGGTTCAGTGTTCTGCTATGAAAACCCCACAGGTTAAAGGTTGCTGCTCATTGTCGCTCTGCATGAAAAAAAACAACACTATTAGTACTTAAAATAAATGGAGCAGGCTTCAAATAATGGAAATTATAAGGGGTCCAAGTATTGAACCATGGGGGACACCTATGTCCTAATTTAATCATCATCTTTCACATCAGGACAAACTATATAGCACATATGGATGACGTGTCTCTAACACTTGTACATACATCACTGTCATAAGAACTACAATAAATTACAGACAACTGTATTTGAAGTATACTTTGGCTTTTTAGTTTGGTCAATGTCCCATCTGCTAACATGGAGGAGATGGGGTTTATGAACCACACTGCAGCCAACTGTTTTTGGCTTCGCTTTCAGGGAGGTGGCATGTTGTTATTCTTTGTACACAGTATGAACACGACATATTAGGTCTCTTGTTTGTGACACCTTATCTAACATAAATTATAATATTTTGTAAATCAACAGTGCTCCGACAATTCTGAGAAATATAAACAATGCATGAATATTTCTGAATGTTTCGTTCCTGGACGTCTGTGATCCGTGGAGGTAAAAACACATCCGCAGCCTTACATACAGGCTCCGGGTAAATTTAAGCTCTGTGTTTTTCTCTTCTGTTCAATCTGGGACTTTTTCACAAGACACATAGAAGACAGTGTTTGACCAAGACGTATCACTCGGTGTTTATACTGTGTACTGTGACAGCAGAGCTGCCCCCACCTGTCAGGAAACCTCTACTATGGTTAGATATTAGAGACGGAAGCATTTTCGCATTTTAAGCATCCGACTAGAAAGAGGTGGTTTGAACTAAGGGAATGCTTTTCGGGGTAAATGTATTTAGTCACTTTTTTCCCAAAATGGGGTCAAGGTTTGCGGTGTGAGAGTGAAGTAAGAACACTTGCGGAAGAACTAATGCCCACAACATCCTGCTTCTTTAGTTGGCATTTTCAGCTCAACTTGCACTGTTCATACGCAGTACAGAACGGTGCGAGTTCCTGTTTGCCTTCTGTGTTTGTTTTGGTATCCGACAACTCAACAACTGACATTCCTGCACACTTTTTTAGAACTCTAGGTGTTACTCACCTGTCGGGTGAGTGTGTTGTCTAGTGTACCCACTCAGTTGTGAGGTTTTGTGCTGCTTCCTGACTGTTGGTGGAAACAGTCTTTTATGTCCTTTGTAGGTTTTTGCCTTCAAAATGGGTCCCAAGCTTAATTTGGTTCTTAAGTGTAAGTATAAGTGTGGTGTCTTTTTGTCAGCATATGTAATGATAGTAGTTGATGAGGTCCACATCATTTGTACTGATTACGTTAGGGGCCTCTTGATAACCTTTTGACCTTTCCTTTGAAACCTGCATGACCAGATTTTGCATAATACCTTCTGAAGTCCTATATAAGTCTATGTTTTACGAAGTGTGGACAGAGCTGTCCCTTTGGCTGGATGCTCTCCAAGCTCTGCAGGGCTTGTATTGATACTGGTCTTTTTGTAATAAACCTTATATACAATCAAGCTGCATTCTGAACCTGGACGCACGCCACAGAATGTTCAGGAAATTATCCTGTTGGTGTGAACGCGTCTGACACGGACGATCCCCTGCTGCGTTCGTCATATGTGAAAAGCGAACGCTGGAAAATGTTGGGGTCCGGACACAGTTCATGTCTGAAAGCAGCTTGTGACATCATGCTGCCCCAAAACATGAAAATAGCCCTACAAGTGCGAGTCGATAAGGTTTTTGAAGTTTCACTCTTTCCTACTCAAACAGTGCATGCAGTACAACATCCCTCTCAACCCTCCCCCCGTGCCCTTACGTCGTGGCACCACTTTCATGTTGATCATCTTGCTGTGGTTGGTTTGAAAATAGTATTTGGGGTAGATGAGGGTGCGGTTGAATATGCACTGGTAGGTTCCCGTGTCGTTGTAGGTCACATTGAGGATGAAGATGGAGCCGTCCTGCAGGTCCATGGTGTGTTTGCTGCCATTCCAGCACAGACGTTCGTAAAAACGAGGGTCAAAGACTTTGCCCACTTGGTCATCAAAGCTGTATAACTGGAAGAGAAATACAGAAGTACGTTTCTCACCGAACAAGAGGCGGAGCAAAAAAAGACGGTGAGGGAGAGATGGTACTGGTGTCTCTGCATGTTAGAAAACGCCATGTAAGCTTTGCACGTCATCACATTTGACCTTCTTGACCCTTTCTGTCCATACTCTGCATTCATTTCATCCATATTTGTGCATGTTACGGACGAAAGCGCACAGTACCACCAGAAACCGAGGGGGCAGCGTAGCCAATAGATCAAGCGACATAACCATGAGACGGGAAATGTGTATTTGAACTTGAAAGATCTATTTGAGGGGAGGTTATGGGAGTTGGCAAGAAATTCTGAATTGACATCTACATAGCTTCCTCTGTTTGTTTAAATTTGAGCAAAACTACATTATTGAGACCTCCTCCACCGTCACCATGTCTGGTGTTGTCATAAACTTTGGACCTCTGCCCTCTAGTGGATGTCTTGGTTGACGTTGCACGCGGAAGTACGTGGGTTTGAAATGGAGATATTCTATTTTCCCATAAATGAGCCTTTTGAGAGAAGCTGTGGTCAAGGGGCTTCAATCCCGGCTGTTTTCTCCTGGATGCCGTAAGGTGTAAAATAAGATGATTTTTCTTGTGTTGGTATGATTTTTTTTTTTTGTAACTCCCACCCAGAGAGTCAAGTTTGCATTTCAGGCTTCCTCTCATACTCGAAGACGGCCAGTCTCCATATCGACCGAGCTGCAGCTAAAGCCTCACTCCTGCCCTTTACTGGTGAATTAGCTGCTTGTTGAAATGGCGGTTGAGGGTTAATGGGATCTCTCCTGCTGTAGGTACTATATACCCAGTCATGAAAAATGCAAGACTCTGCTCTCTGTCATGAAACGGCTGCCGTTTCCCAGAAGAAGAGACAAAAGATGCTGCTGAAGATGATGTTTGGGATTATTTTTTTTGCCCCGATTTCATCCATCGCTCTGTCTGTGTACGCCGAATAACTAGTCACACGGCCTTTTTCCAGTGTTTGTGCTAAGCGGAGCTAACCCCTTCCAAAGTCGGGCCTCGTCACATGTCCTGTTAGTACTTACCAGGGAGAACTCCGTCTCATCTGAAGCCTTGAAGTACCAGTTGACGAAGGCGGTGGCCTGCACCTCGCCCCTCATCTTGCAGGAGATGCAGCCCAGTTTGAAGCCTTTGCCGGCCACGGCCTCTGTGTCCGAGTCCACCTCCACGCAGGCGCCATGGCACAGAGAGGCTACAGGGCCAAGAGGATGAAGACCGCACAGTCAGTAATCACCAATCACTTTCTTTATTGCTCACGTCTTTTTTTTTCTTCTCCATGTCACATGGTTCAGAGGTTCAGGGCCGTGGGCGGCCATCATCCTCTTCTCAATTTTCCGGGGCTCGAGGGAAAGGTTGACACATGGGTGGAGCTCTGGTGTTTTCCAGTATCTCGGTACTCGCAGACAAAACACAGTACTTCACAAAAGTTAGCTACTGTACTTACTTTTTTTACTTGCATGCGTGCTTGCTCCCAACGCTCAATGCAGTTGAATATTGGGCATAGATTTTTAGAATCTTGAATTTTTTTGTTTTATTTCCACCCATCAGTTCATAGAATGTTGTAAATTTGACTGATTTGTTTGTGTTGATTTATATATTTTTTTTTAATGTTTTTTGTCTTTTTTTTCAAAACTGAGGGGAAATAAAGAGGTTACAGTGAGCGATACCATTTCAATGCATTCTGTCAATTGGTATCAGAGCTAAATTCATATAAAGACGCTATCATCATCATGAGACATACTTCTCATCGGCCAGGAGTTACACACCTGTAACTCCAAATGTTTCTCTCTCACACTGCACCTCGCGGTTTTCACTGAGGCCTCAGCATCGCTCTCAACCAATGATCTTGTGCTATTCTCAACTTTGACCTCTGGGGAAGCTTTTTGTTTTAAATTGCGAGATGGAGGGGGGGGGGGCAGGAAACGCATAGCACAATGCTGATCAGATGAACTCTGAGAAATCATTACGGAAAAAGACCGGCACGCTGCAGAGAGACATCGTAGGTAGGGATGAAGCAGGACGAAGGAAAGAGAACGTTAGCACAAGCCATTTCTACAAAAGCAAGGGGAGGTCGGGAAGCAGGAGAGAGGGAGCCGAATGCTGGCTGATGCACTGTAGAGAGAGAAGAGGGAGAGAGGAGAGAAAGTGGGAAGGAGGATAAGAGAAGGTTAAGAACATAATGTAAGACTTCACAGGCGCAAAACTACAAAAAAAACAATGGCAGCAAACATAGACGGCCCCAATGCACTGAAAACCAGAACACCGACCCAGACCACCCAGCCGGACCCGAGAACGGCAGAAACCGAGCCTTTGGTCAACTTTAACAGTTTGCAGTTCCGGTTTGCTCTGTTGCATAAAGGCGGAACAGGTCTCTTAAAAAACGGAGACGCAAGGCATGCAAGCGGTAAAGCGATCGCACGGGTTATGAGCAAACCGCTCGGTTGGCCATAACCGGTTAAACATCGGTGTACAGTGAAACCACTACTCACCCAGCGTCAGTGTTACCTCAAAAGATTTTTTTTACTTTAGATCATTGGATCCAAACCCGTTCTATCCGAAATCTACCCTCAAAGTCCTACAGATTGAAATCCCTTCACGAAATGATTTGGTCATGTTTGCAAATGTACAATCTTATTTGTGTCAAATCATAATTTTCAATTTCTTTAAAAATAAATTTGTTCAGCTACTCAACAATCTTGCCATGTTCTACTACTTGTACCTAACAACGGCAGAGGTGGCTAGTTAAGATCTCGCTCGAACTGTCGACAACCTGTGTACATGCCTGGGCACGTGTGTTTCGTGCCCCGTCACACTTTATCACAGCCGAGTACAATGTTATGCAAAACCATTACAATACAGTCGGAGCCGTAATAAACTGGAATTGCTCTTTCAAATAACGTACACACAGACCTGACAACCACCAAAAAGTCAAATATCTGCCTGAAGGACAGTTGGGTTAAGGACGGGGTCGTGGGTTTTCCGGTTTTCTGGGCGGTGGGTCTGACTAGGGGCCTTCGCATCATAACAAACAGACCTGAGGCAAAAAAAAGGACTGCTCAGAGAGCAATCGTTGCATTATTTCAATTTTTCCCCCGGTTATTGGCTCTCTTGTCTGTTACAAATGTGACCTGATCGTCTACATTAATCACACGATGTTGTGGAGCTGCACCAGCTGTCGGCGCTGCTGCTAATCCTCGGCTGCCAATGGCAGCCAATGAAAGTCAACGAGAGTCTGCGAAATGTCACAGGAAAATCAACCGAGAGCCATTTTCTGCAAATCGACACCAACAAATTTGACTCAAGTCTGTGAGAGATTCTTAGGATATTAGCTTCTATTGAGAAGACAAGACCGAGAGAGACACAGGAGCAAGACACCACATGCAGGGACATTTAAGGCGTTAGAGGATTGATCTGCTCAAAGGAAAAGGAGATGAGACCTGGAAGACAGACGGACAGTAAGGAGACACATTACAATGACAACAAAGCACATGTTTGACGGACAGGAAGAGAGACATTAGAGGGCGTCTGAAGACAGAATAGAGAAAAGGAGACGAACGAAGACGGAGATGTGAAACCGAGCGGGAGCCGGGAGGCACACACACACACACACACACTCACACACACACACACACACACAGACATTATGAGGCAGTAATCCCGAGGGAGGTTGGTGGTGACACAGAGAGAGATTGTGCGAGGTGAGCGTGGAGGCTGCTGACTGTCCGAAGCTGAGACGGCAAGTTAAGACGACAGCGAAGAAAGACAGAGAGAGAGAGAGAATGAGACGAACATGCAAGCAGACACAAACAGAACTGCACATCCAAAGTGCAGACTAAACCAAACTACCTCAGCAACAACTCTCACTCACAGCAGCGGGACACACACACACACACACACACACAGAGAGAGAGAGCGTCAAAAATGCAAATCCATCGCGTAATCTTTGGAACGAGGTCCAGGATTATGCAACGGATATTCCAGAAACTGCAGATTAGGAGTTTTTTTTTCTTTCTTTTTAACCCCCCCCCCCCCCCCCCCCCCCCCCCCCCCCCCCCCCCCCCCCCCCCAAACAAACTGACTTATGGTTTTAGCACCACAAAAATACCATCCGCTCACTGAGGTCAGCTATAGCTCAGCATGTCGCTGGGAGCTAAAAGGAAACACAAGAGGGTCAACGGAGTTTGATGCACTTGCCATGAGAGAGAGAGAAGGAAAAGAAAATTGGATGAGCGACAGCAAAAGAGATGAGGAAGGACGACATCTGTTTCCATGGCTGGGTTACTACGGACATACGCAAGCACACACACACACACACGCACACACTGTAGGCATACATAACCTGGGGAAAATGCCAAACATCCATGATGTTCCCATGACACCGAGAGACTTTCCACAGAAACAAGTTGACCACTGGGGCACACAGCTCTGTGAGCGGCTCTTTACCTCTTTTACTCCAGAAAGCTTCCGCTTTGTAGAGGGATGTCACAGTGGCTCATCAGCGTGAAAAACTAAAGTGAACAGGGCCGCATGCTATTCTAACCTAATTACTTCCAATAAAGAAACAAAAATATCCCACGCTCAATTTCCAGGAATACTTCAAATGTACGAGTGAAAACGTGCGTCACTGCTCGTAAAGCATCGTAGCAACCTTGGTGTCCCTCTTCCCAACAATTTGGGTCACTACCAAAAAACAGATCTGTGTTCATATTGACATAACATAACATAATATACTTATAAAAGGGATCTGCTGACAGCGTATATATTGAGCTATAAACAGCCAATACATTAATTCATTCTCACTAAATTATTATTTTTATGTGTGCTTGTTTTGCTAAAGCAATCTCACTGATCATAGGCGCGAGGGGGCGGAGCAGCACATTCGTTCAGGGCCGAGCGAAACTACTCTGCTGCAGTTCTGTCGCTGTTAATAATAATTACTGACCTTGTGTGTGCAAGGTCAGCTCTCCTGACACTCTCCACCCTGCAGCTGCTACAGGCCACCCTGGGATTACAGACCCTCTCACAGCTGGATGAACTGGAGCCCAGGTGTGTATGTGAGAGAAAGTGTGTGTGTGTGTGTGTGTGTGTGTGTGTGTGTGTGTGTGTGTGTGTGTGTGTGTGTGTCTGTTTGCATGTCGTGTGTCTGACAAAAATGTGCAGGAAGCAAACAATGTGCAAGTAGGTCGCGACACAATATCCCGCTCTAGATTTGCGGGTTGAAATTGAAAAAGCCTCGAATAGAATCCAAAATTTAACTCTCGTCACGATTTTCGAATTGTGCAGTTCTGAGACTGCAGGTGCGGAACAAGTTATCGTTTTATAAGTTTTAAAATCACTCTAATGATTTTCTTCAGGGCCAGTCGGATGGAGTGCACTAAACAGGAGCTCCTTGTTTACAATGCCTGCTGCTTGTACGGCCAATAAATGTAGATCCAAACGTCCTAGACGCTGCACGTCGCAGACACTGCAGTGTCTACAAGCACAGGATCCTACAACCACATTTCATTGGGAGATAGATGCACCACAGGTGACTTTAACACAATCAATGACACAGATTCTGTTAAATCCTTCTACTTTTAGGAGACATATTTTTCTGAGCCGTAAATTTTAAATAAAAAAAATAATCCTGAATAAAGCAAAGATAAACAAATACATTAGTAAAATTCTTTCACAGCGTATGCCCTGCGAATGAAATGAGCTCCCAGAATTCCTCTGGGTCCCAGACTATCACTTGAGTGGCCGTAATTGGTTTATGTGTACAACCGCCGCTGCAACTTAAAAATGCTCAGCCTTTCTCTCCCGTAATGCAATTTCCAATTCGAGCAGATGCAGCGGGGAGACGGAATGGACGGGAATTCAAATGGCTTTTTCGGCCGTCTCCTCTGACGGTAAGTTTCGTACTCGAGCCATTTGCAGACCGGACGGCACCAACTTGAACAAAACACTTTTTTGTGATCTTGGGTTAAAGGGGCGACGCGCTTGGTGTGACCATCACCAAATCATTCTCGTTAATATCTGACCTCTTGTAACATTTGTATACCCTTTCCTTGTAGACCCGCTGCCTTTTCAGAAACATCTTGAGCTCCATCTCATGCACATGCAAATTCTAAATTTAAAAAGCGCACTACTTTTCTTTTTTTTGACAGCCGCAATCTGTTCACTTTTCCTTCTCTCTCCATCCAATTTCCTTGTCCAGCCCCATATCCCTCATCCTTGCTGCGTCCAGCTCCAGATGTGCGCTCTCACTTCAGTCCTTAACTAACCCGCCCGGCCCTTCCACCAAACCGGCTATTTCTGTCAAGCGAGGTTATAACCTTCTTAGTTTTCTTGCCGGGCTTGGCTTGTCTGCCCGCCGCCGTTTTGGTTCCTGGCTCATCTTCCTGCAGCTCTGTCTGAGGTCTTCACAGTTGTCCTATGTTGAATGAGCTGCCACTTCATTTGGGGGAATAACAATGTTAACTTTGATTTTGATCCATTTCCAAGATTACGGGGATCTGTTGACTGTTGCATGTGTGTGCGCGGCTCGTTGGGTTGAGCCCAGAGTGTGACGCAAAGCAGCTGGCTACCAGAGATGAGTGCTCGGAAAATCCCTCCTTTAACGCGTCGCTTCCCTTTTGTGATCCATTTCAAATCTCAGTGCTTAGAAATGAGATTATCGTTGATGACAACATGCCATTTAAAAGAAAAACTTGTGACATTGCACATTGTTTTTTAATTTGGACTGGGTTTCTAACCCATTTACCAACATCTGCATCTTGTTTAAATCGGCTCCAGTCATAGTTTTTTGTAATGCACGAAAATGGAGCGATTAAACCAAGAGGGCACAAATGAAGGGATTCCGGCTGGGATCATACATTCCTTAGGACAGCTCTCCTTCCTCCTGGTTATCAGGGGACTGGCAATGACTTAAAGGTGATGGATTATGAAGCTCAGGCTATTTCGGAAGGTGTTTCAGAATATATGGGAGTAAACGGCTTCTCGTGAAAGTGGGAAAATGAGCCGTGATGTCTTGAACAACGCGGCTACCAGCAGCAGGGGAGGAGAGGTCGCGGGCACAAATTTGAAGGAATTTTTTTTTTTTGTCTTTTTCACGACACTATTCTTCAGGGTCAGAATTAACACATTATTACGTATGTTGTACGTAGAGAGGGGCATCCGCTGCAGCAGGTGTACAGATGAATGAATCGCTTCCTGTCATATGGGGGGGAAAGTTGCCTTGATGGGAACAAGAACAACTGTGTGTGTGTGTGTGTATGTGTGTGTGTGTGTGTGTTTGTGTGCGTGTGTTTGTGTGCGTGTTCGTGTACGAACCCACATGGCCTCATCTCATTACACTGGGGTGAAAAAAAAACTGAACAGCTGGGCTTTTAGCAGGCAATCCTGCACAACAATGGAACCACAAAGCACTCACTCACTCACTCATATGCATCTGAACACACTCACACGCACGCACTCACTCTCACACACACAACACACGCACGCAAACATTGCAAACAAACAGTGCAGGTGGCGTCAGAATAGGAAACAGCTCAGCAGAAACACACGGCTCAGACAGTGAATGGGAGATTGGAGGGCGGTTCACACAGTGTCGCGTGCCAAGGTTTTGCCATCACGGCGTCGCCATCACGGCGTCGCCATGGCGATGCAGCCAGTGCCCACTCACCTTGAAGCACCAGGATGGCCAAAGGGAGCAGCAACAGCTCATGGACCGCAGACATCCTGATAAGTGGAAATGAGACTGGTGGCAGCTCTCAACGGCGTCACAACACACACACACACACACACACACACACACACACACACACACACACACACAGACAGAGACACACTGTAAAATATGAGACACACAGGCAGATGAAGCAGAGCTACAGCAGCTTCTCCAGTTTGGTGATGAACACAAAGATACCAAAGCCGTCCTGACTCCGAGTAAAAGGTCTGGGAGTTGAGAGGAGGAGACTCCTTTCCTTGATGGACTCTGGGTGTGGTCCACTTGGGTGTCCTCTTCTGCTTCTTTGTCTTCTTCTTCTTCTCCTCTTGTCTTTTCAGCTGATACAATGGCAGGAGGAGGAAGGGGCGTGCGGGTGGGTCCTCTCGCTGACCCGATCTTCTTCAGCCACCTCTACAGCAGCAGAGTGGAAGGTGCACATCCCATGAGGACTCTGAATCACTCTCCTTGGCCGGAGAGCCCGTCCGTGCAGCCTCGGGAGGGTGTAAGCAGGTGTATAGGGTTACCAGAGGGAGGAATCTTCTCTCGGGTTTCAGGTTGCAGCCTCTTGTCGCATCCAAAGCGGCCTTTGTTAAACTCTTTATGCTCGGAGTTCCACAGCGAGACCGAATAATGCCAGTGTCCTGACTCGCAGACCGGCCAAATGAATCAGCACCAAAAGCTGCAGGGAAGACTGAGATCTTATAGGCAATGCTGGAAAATGGAAGATATGTGTGAGAGACTCGTGCAGTGGAGCTTGGGGGGGGGGGGGGGGGGGGGGGGGGGGGGGGGGGTTCGAAAGTCTGTTCGAAAGTCTGTCAAAATGTCCAAATGTGCCTGGGACAGGAAACACTGGCAGACTGTTCCATCCTCATTTTCACATCATCAGTGTCAGTGGAAGCGCGTGTGAGTTCTCTCCTCTGGCACGTTTCCACTCCTCTCTGACTTTGGAAGAAACGACAAATGATCCCCCTGTTATTGCCTCCAATTCGGTGTTGTTGCTTTTTCTTTACTGCTACACCACATGTCTCCTGAGGTAAAACCCGAAGCTCTTTGCAGGGATCATCTGTTGGCGCAGAGTCTGGCCGCTGCTTCTCGCTTCATTCTCCTGCTCTTTGTGCGCATCACACGCAGGCTTGACGCAGCAGGCGGCACAGGTGGCTCCGCTGCGCAGACGAGTCACCGGTCCGACAGGCTCGCACTGAACAGTCCGGGGTTTATTTACCCCGCTCCCCGCCTCCCGTGCGTCTTTGGAGGCAAAACAACGCAAAAAAGTGCGCTATAGTCTTGGAGTTAGAAATTAAGGTGCGACTGTGATGGAAAAATCGGGCGATGCAGAGTCTCTCACCTCTTTCACCACAACTCCTCCCTGTTCAAAACTCACACAAAAAAGAAATGATGGTCATTCTTTAACCCCTCACTTAAAACCCCTCACACGTCTCGTACAACTGACGGGTCACACATAGGTGGACATGCCTCCGTCCCGCGGTCCATCACGCAGTCAGCTCCTCGAGGACCACCGGAGAGCTTAGAAGAATAAATAAAAACTCCTCCTCCTCCTCCTTCTTCTTATCGCCTTTCAGCGGAGACGCGCGGAGCCATTTATCTTCTGGAGACCCCCCCCTGGGGTTAGGGTGCCGACCGAGGCGTCAAACATTTGGAAAACACACACGCCACCCATTGTGCGCACGAAAGAAAAAGAACATCATAGTATCCTCCTCCAGATATGTCATGGTGTGTGAGTGGAAGGATGCGCCGCGCCAAATCAGTCTTTGGGATGGGTGAAGGCTGGAGGAGGGAGGTGCATACGGTAGGAGGAGGAGGAGGAGGGTGATGCATTACAGCAGAGGGATGGAGACGATTAGAGGAGGAGCCGTTGCTATTGACTTCATGTGATGTGTTTATGTTTTCATCCCGTCCAGAGCAAAACCCCCCACTACACGTGCTCTCAAAGAGATGCGTCAGGTCTTCAGCTTGGAAAGTCTGGAAAAGAATTACACAAAAACATTGGCTATATATATGTCATAGGGATAAGATATGAGTTATGACTTCAAGCCAGATCATTTAAAAAGGTGATTTTTCAAAACAAATTGAATCCAGTCCTCCATAAAACGAAACATATAAAGTCAGACACTTAAAGTTCTATAACCAACTGTACAATATTTATATTTATTCTCCATGTGCAACTATTGCTACTGATCTGTAAATAGTATTTACAGATTTGTTTTATTTCTTTTTATATTTTATGTTATATTTTGTACATACATATTGCTTTTTTAAATGTATTTCTATAATCTTCTCTCCACTTTGCTGCTGTAATGCCCAAATTTCCCCCATTGTGGGACGAATAAAATGTATATTTTATCTTAGCTTATCTTAGAACACTTATTTTCCCGCAGTCGCAGGATGTAAAAAAGAAAGAAAATAAACAAGGCAGAGCCAAGATTTAAGACTCAAAGGTTTAATGTCACATATGTGAAGTGACATGAACCGTAGTTATTATTTTATGTCAGAGTGCAAATCCGCAATGTGAAGGGCAAATGCAAACCACAGACGAGTGTGAAAATTCAAAAAAGAATCTATTAAGCATTGCAAGCAATACGTCTACTATCAGACGGGGGGATGTGGGGCCCTTTACGTGTCTGCATCCAGGGGCCGGTTGTTTTATGATTGATTATATGGAGACAAATATCAGATATTTAAAAAAAATACAATGTTTGTCAATAATCTATTACACAGAATACTGTCAAATATCAGGGTTGGACAATTTAATCTTTGTACTACCACTACTTCTTTAGCATATGTGCCCTTCACATGAGACCTGTAGTTAAATGAGTAGTGGGTTTTAAAAGGGGTGGCTCACCTTGAAGAGCTGAATGTTTGCCATTCAAAAAAACTCGCTT
Source organism: Scophthalmus maximus (assembly GCF_022379125.1). Classification (NCBI taxonomy): domain Eukaryota; kingdom Metazoa; phylum Chordata; class Actinopteri; order Pleuronectiformes; family Scophthalmidae; genus Scophthalmus; species Scophthalmus maximus. Next base: position 18,016,117 of record NC_061515.1, on the reverse strand, counting down.
TTCCAGCCTCTGTTGCTCTTTGTCATGAGCCCACATGCACAGACTCACACCCACTCTCATGTAACATGACCACAGGCACACTGACGAATCAGTCCATGGAGTGTGTGTGTGTGTGTGTGTGTGTGTGTGCGTGTGTGTTTGTGTGTGTTTGTTTGTGTGTGTGTGTGTGTGTGTGTGTGTGTGTGTGTGTGTATGTGTGTGTGTGTGTTTTGATCCCTCGTTTTTGGCCATCTCATTATGCCAGCAGGGAGGATTACTGTGGTGATTGCGTCCCTGTCCTCGCCCTGACGAATGCAACATGTGTGTGTGTGTGTGACCTTCTTGTCCCTAATTCCACCAACATCCCTTTTTATTTATTTATCTTCTTTAAAATGTGGATTAACTTCACATCACAGCAGCAGCACCACTGAGGGCAAGTATCACTCATCCAGTTAGACACATTTAGGGACAAACTTGTTCATATAAACACAAATTGTGATTCTAATACAAAAAAAAACCTATGATACATTCATGGATACTGTGTTCTCAGTTTCCCAGAACACAGAGGTCTTGCTTTGAAATCTGCTCACTCGTTTGAACACACGTTGTTTAGGATAATGCTTAAGCAACAAGTGCCACATGATTGTATTTTCAAGGTGCCTTTGGGGATGAGGTATAGAGGTAGAGGAGGAGGTCAATAAGGTACTCTGGGGGGTGGGGTGGGGGGGCAAGGGCATGGAGGAATGAGTAGGCGGGGAGGAGGATTTTGTCAAGGATGTGGGATTAGGGTGGAGGTGATCTGCTGTGAAAGAGGTGGAGAGGGTCACTCTGTGGAGTAGCTTTTGTGCAACTGCCCCTCACTCACCATTAGAGGGAAACAAAGTATCAAATATGCTTTTACTCATCTGAGCAAGTACAGTGACGATTGTGAAGCTCTAAATGGTTCTTGTGAAAAACCGACAGACAGAGTTTCCCATCATTGATTTTGAACTATAAACTGCGACTGCTGTCACCATGGGAATCCACGTTTTCTTCTTTTGAATTGAGACCCAACCCCTTTAGTTATGTCATTGATAACACATTAAAAGTCACTCTCCAGGTTTTAAGAAGTAGCAGAAAGGGTTGTGAAACCAGGACCAAAAGTAACGGGTATACACTTCAGATGAAGGAGGAACTGCAGCGGACAGGGATTTATTAAAATTTTCTGATGGATTTTTTAAGAAAAGGCCTTTCTGGGATTCAAAACAAGTAAAACACAAAGACCAACAGTGACACGAGACTGTACATGTTCAACCAAAGAGCAGTCAGAATGAATAAATAAAAATAAGGCCACTGTCCATTCATACATTTGTTTCATATGCATATGTAGGGCAACAGTGTGTTTGTGTGTGTGTGTCTGTGTGTGTGTGTGTGTGTGTGTGTGTGTGTGTGTGTGTGTGTGTTCATTACACACTTTAAATCAGCACTTATTTGTAATTATGTCCTCCTAAAACGGATCTTCCTGAGATGTCTTTTTGTGGTTTGCTTCATTCTGGGGGCGACACGTCTCCCTTTCTTTTCTCAGCGTCTGCACAGCAGGGAAGTTACCAGGCCCAGCAGGAAGGCGAAGGGCACCAGGAGGTGTAAAACATACAGGAGCCACGGCTCCGGAAACTCCACCACGCCTGACTCTGAGAGACACAGAAAAACCACAGATGTGAAGTGTAATCCAACGAGTCAATCGCGATTCTTACGCCCTTTCAATGGAGATTAAAATTGAGAAGAAAGGAAAGGAACATTAGACAGAAGAGAAATCCAAAAAATGACAGTGAAAACTAAAACAAAACTGTGGCTAGACGCAACTCGGTCTTGTTGATCCTTTATGAGGAAAATCTGAAAGAAAAAAAAGATTCTGAACAACTTAAGCTGCAGAAGGTGAGCAGTCGCTGGTAAAGGCAGACTCACCGGACACGACTGTTGGCCATGGAGTCAAAACAATTTCTCCAGCGCCTCCACCTTCTCCAGCTACTGAGACGAAAACATTTGAATCAAATGAGTCTCACCTTCATTTTAACGTTTACATATTGCTTGATTTCTGGGCAATTAAACATTTTTTTGAACTTAAAAATGCTCAGTGCCGCTTTCAAAATGATATTCACTGATATTTTCCATCTTTAAACATTTTAGTTAGAAGCAAATGAAATGCGGAGACACTTTTTATTTTTCCAGACTGGGGAAAAAAGACGATTAAAATTATGCTGGAGCTACAATAACAATCTCATATGGAAGATCGTGAGTGACTGCACATATGTGATTAAAATGAATCACTAATTGCTCTTTTCTGAACAAAGGTAAAGAAATGATGGTTTTAATTTGATTTTGATTTCATAGTCATAACATCATGTTTCTCTGTTTCTCAGTGTCTCTGATTGTCGATAGCTCTATGATGTTGACAGCTCAGTAATCACCCGCGTGTGACAGATTTGTGACGTCCTATTTGACTGTGGGTCAGAACGAGGAGCTCTGGTCCAATGTGCCACTGATTCAGTCAGTGACGGTGGTGAGACTCAGTTCAACTCAGGGGTTTGTGTTCAAGATCATGTGCTCAACACACGAGGCTGAACACCTCTTAGACTGGAATATGAAATACAATAGATTATCATTACCAGTCGAAAGGTAGTGGATGATGCTTTTCACTACCAGGTCTTCGTTCAGGTGCAGCTGACACTCGTACTCTCCGCCACCCCTCAGAAGAACAGTCTCGGATAGTGTGACGTGGGTCAGAAGTGTGACGGCGGTTCCCGGAGCAGAGTCAACAGTTTGCGGTTTGCGTCCATCGCGAAGAATGGACAAAACAAATCCAGGGCCCCGCGTCACGTTAACCTCGCACCGGAGCAGAGAGTCATTGTGCTCGGGGAGATTAAAGGTCATGGCGTCTGAAATGAAACGCAAACAGTTACGCGGGTTTGTGCCCGGCATGTCAAAGCGCACGCATGAAAATTCGCTGCAGGTTGAAATTCATTCCTAACCTCTAATCTAAGGGTTACTACCATACAGTCTATGGTTACACATCAGCTAATGTCACACACATACACCATGAATGTCAGACAGGTGACAGACCTGCCGAGTGAAAGTGAGGCTTATAAGGAACCAATCTCAAAGCTGCTAGCCATTATATTGTGCAATCAACATTTGCGATATTATTATAAATCAAAACCAAACAAAAACAACAAAAATTAATTTAGAAAGTAATGATGTCTTTTCTGTTCTGAAAACTTTGTCCTGCACATTTGCTCCTGCAAAAACCCTGTTAGATATCCAGTGAAGCATACAGATGGCCAAACCCTTATTTTTCCCATAACAAATTAAATAAGCTGACTTTAAACCATGAACATGTATACTAAACTTGGACTATGCTTAGCTTTTATCCCCAGGCGAGATATTTACATGAGATCAAAAGGAGGAGAGATCCATCCTATGATTTTTTTTCTGTGATTTTCGACCTGAACCATGATTCCTTCACCACAGCTTTTCCCAACCCTCTTGACGAACCCAAACTTTGAAGACTGGCAAAATATGCCCATGATTTCGACCTCCACACTCCCAACCACAGCCGCATTAAACTGGGGAGAACAACATAGAAAAGGTACCGTAAATCATGAGTAAAGTTTCATTTCCCCTCATCCTTAAACTTTTATCCTTCTCCGTGGTGATGGTGACTTTGCACAGGTACTTCCCCGTATCCTCCCACTGGACACTTTTGAGAAGTAGGGACTTGTTTGAAGAGTTTGGGTTTTCTTCCAGGAGGTGTACGCGTCCCTCATATTCCTCAGAGGGGATCCACAGTCTGGGATTGTTTGCGACCCGCGTTAAGTGTTCCCAGTACAGAACCGGCGAAGTCACCATCTTCTCATCGCTGGAAAGGTTGAGCTGGCACGGCATGATAACATCACTACCCAGAGCACTGGTGATCACAGGGGGCTGGTGAACTGTGACCAGGGAGCGGGTTCCTGAAAGGTTTTATAAAAATGGTAACAGTGATTATTTCCTTTCAGATGTAATATTCACTATCTCTCAAGGAAATGTTTAACCTCCTCGCCTGTGTTGTTCTTAGAATTGTGTAAAGGTGATTGTCAATATATAATCACCACAACCAATAGTTCAGGGAGCAGTTGATGTTTGGACGTTTGAGGTTATGGTTTTCACCAGATCAGTACGACCAAGTCATTGTTAATTACTCCTCCAGTGGAGTTACTCTACTGGACAAACGTATCCAAACCCTCTCCGTCTGTCTCCAAGAACATCAGAGTGCATCCTCGCAGAGATATTTTGTATTTTGGGATTTGAACAATCCCCAATGATTTTTCTCGATCGACATTTATACAGTAAGTTTGAAGATTCTCTCTTGTTGGATTCATCGTGAATTAAATGTAAGAGTAAGAGAAGTTTAGCAGCTTAGACTCTGACAACCGCTGCTAACTAAAGACAGTTCATCATGCGTGTGTACACACACACACACACACATACATACACCACCAACACAGAACCAAAAACACTACAGAGCAAGTCAAATGGTTTGAATAAAACCAGATCACTTGCAACCGGCGTCAACCGTTAGTTCCAAATATGATTAAGATTGCCTGCAAAAATGTACTTACAGCCTGTGGAACATTTATGATGAGTGAATAGCAGAAAAAAACATTTCCTTGTATTTCACAATAAAAACACGCACAAATCAAAACTCAAATTCTAAATTTTACCTGAGACCATAACGTGGAGAAACATCCATGCTGTCCAGCCGCATTTTGTCAAAACTGAGTTGTGATGTAACTCTGACAGAAAAATTTCAAACATGTCTCCCGACTGAAGACCCTCTGAAGACGTTACCTCTTTTGACTCAAAACAACGCTGGTTGGTCTCACCACTTCCTCAGGAACTGGAAAGTATTGCTCCACTGAATCGTTTCAAATGTAAATAGATCTAAAACACGTTGCGTGTTTCCCCTCCCATTATTTCGTACATCATAGTTTTAGTGGCACAAAGATAACTTTGCTTGACCCATGAAAAGAAATGAAGGTTATTTTAGAAAGTAAGAATATATTTATTCTTAGAAAATACATAAAATTGGCACTCCTGTACTGTATCTGATAGTTTTTATATTGTTCTAATTCATTCTATTTCATTTTCTATATTTCCTATTCATATTTTATCTGTACTCATTCTGTCTTTTGGCTGCTGTAATACCACAATTTTCACCGTTGAAATCAACGATCATCTCATTTCATCTGATCCAAATCAGCATTAAAAGTAAAGATTGCATTGTCCGTGTTTCAACTTCAAGAATTAATTATCAAGCTAAACTAGATTATTATTATTAATAATAATAATAATAATATTAATTAATAATACTATTTTCTGACTTTTATTGTTGACAATCTCACTTTACCTTGTTTTTCAACTGCCAACAAGAGATGACTGTGCACACTGATTCCCTCTAAACTAACCACACTCCCCCCAGATACAACCAGACTACGCATTTCTGTCACACAATAGTTTACTTTTTTCCTTGAGTTCTCCTACACGAGAGGAAATATATAGTTCTCGTGCAATAATCTATCATTATTATAGAACAACAGACAGGAAACTGCTGCGACGTGTGTGTTAATAAGCCCCTTCGGTTTCACATATGGTTTGCAGAAGTGTGAAGGAAAGCAGGATATACGCAACTTCATGCACCCCCACTTGTACCTGTGGTAAAATGGTGTAAATGGTGGTTCACTTTGTATTTCAACTTCATTACATTTCAGCGGAAAATATTGTGCTTTCTGCCCCAATACATCTTTGGGATAGTTTTAGAATTTTTTTTTTTAAGATTGAGATGTTATCATTAAGATTTGTCATGATTTTTTTGTGAAAAACATATAATAAGATCATAAAATACAATACATTAAATGTTGTATTAAATAAATATGAATTGTGTTTATTCGGGGCCCATTTTCACAGATGGCTGAGTTTTTATCATAGACTGTTTGATGGAAGGGACTTCCTCTCCAAACTTCTGAAATGCTTTCATTGAAGTAAATGAAATAACAGTAATTCTACAAAATATTACAACAGAATCTAAGTTTAGAGAGAAAATGTAAAATGTGTGCAGCAAAAGTTTTTTCCTCTTTTCTACCACAGTAATCATTACACGACTCCTCAGATTGAATTTGTGACCATTTAGATAGTTTGACCCTTGGTGGGAAACCAAAGATCCAAACTAATCATTTATGAATAAAATATTATAAAGTAGTTCCACCTCGACCAGCTACAACGAGTCAAATGCTGACCTTGTGTTCCTACGTCAGTACATCAACAAAGTAATAGTCATTGGTCACAGAGGACATTTCACTGCAGAAAGACTACTTTTATAATAATAATAATTTTATTTATATAGCACCTTTCAGACGTAGCTTCACAGAGTGCTTTCACAAAAACATTCAGGTCACAGACAATCAAAATCAGCATTCCAACAATAATACGGGTTTCAGGTCACATCTGTATAAAAAAAAGTGACATTTACTTTGATACTTACGCACACTTTGCTAATTATACTTTTGTTCTTTTACTCAAGTCGGAGTTTGATAAGGAATTATACTGGTAATGGTTTATTTATTTTTTAAATATGGTATAACTAAGCTTCTTTTATTTTTGCGAAAATGTGCCCTCCACCACTGTGACTGTAGAGACTATCGCCGTTAAAATGCCTATGAACTACATTACCCATACAACCTTTCGTCAACGCGTTACTGCAAAAACGTCAGCCGGTAAGCAAATTCCAACATGGAGGATCCCGTAGCTGTAGAAAAGAGCCCGGTATGACTTAGAGCGATTGTTTCCTGCTTTGTTCGTGTAGTTGGGCAGAGTTTACGTCGTAGCCTTTCGCAAATATAAGCTCGTGAGTGTTTTCTCTCCTTGCGTGTCCTGTCGCGGTGTCGTGTTGCTCTCGGTCCGCTCGTTAACGCTGACGAAACGTAAACCTGCCAATTCATTCTCTGTCCGGCGCAGTTGCTATGTCATGCGAGTTAGCGGTTAGCATTAGCATGGCGTTTGTACATCTCAATACAGTTGACTTAAGCGGGGGTTTCACCAAAGGGCGATGTTAATATTTTTGATGCTTGTTTTGATTTTTCCTCCGGTGCTCAAACTGCTGTATGTTTTTTTTTGTTGTTTTTTTGTAAACACTTAAAGTTAGCTAGCTGTTAACAAGCTAAGGGGAAGCTAAGCTAGTGTTCGTCTCTTTGGTGCAAGATAACAACCGATTATAACCGAGTCACATTTATTTCTGTCCCGTTGCTGAGCTGGAAAGAATTTGTACCATGAATTTAATATTCGTCTTTGTGTAGGTGGAGCACAGTGCGACATTTCCACTCGTATGTGGCGTTAACTGCTTTTTGTGTGTGTGTGCTCGTGTTGAATGTTTTTGTGTTGTCACCTTGACAGGAGGAAATGCCTGCAACACTGAACTCCAGACCCCAGACAGGCCTGTCTTTCCTTGCCCCAGAACCAGAAGATCTGGAGGACCTGTACAGCAGATACAAGGTCTGATACCTGCTCATGTACCTGAGTTAAAAGCTAGAACCTCCAACATACCTGTTTTTTTTTTTTAAAGTATGATCAAACTGTAGGCTTCCAATGTGATTGTTTTGGATCTTCGTGGATAACGGAGGCCTGTGGTCTGCTTGAATTTTAAAATCACTGCAGTTCATTCCACCAAAGACAAATATAAAACAGAGACACTCAAAAAAACGTGTTCTAATTCCCAGCATGCACCCTGATTGCTCAGTGATTCTATTGATGTTGGCAAATCTGCCTCTTGCCTCTTTCTAAATGTGGACTATATTCTAGACATTTGACTTTTTCAGCATCATGGTAGTACTGTAATTTGTAAGCCTTTCACATTGTCCTGTTTTACAGTCCCATTGTCGGTTTCCGGTAACTTTACATGAGAGATGTGCTACACATCATTATTACTAAGATGTCCTTGACTGTCTGAGAATAACCAATAAGAAATTATGTTTATGCATCATGAATGATATTGGATTGTTTTTTATTTTAATTTGAATTTCATAGGATAGTGGGATTTCTGCGGTAATGCATAAAAAAAAAAAGTAATGTGTGGATGTCAGGTAATGGCAATGGTTGAAACTGAAGCTTTCGGGGGCAGCCCTAAACTTAGGAGTAATCCAAAGTATTTAATTTATAGTTATAGGTATTAGGGATATTGATTGACTAAAATGTAGATCTTTAAAATAATCAGTATTCTATGTGTAAGGCATTTAAATTAATTCTAAATGTATCACTTTGTTTGTTTGTTTTTTTCCAAAATGTTTCTTAAACATTTGTTGCCACCTTATGGTCTATGAACTCCAGCAGGCAGACTTATGGTACCTTCCTCTCCAGCAGGCTCTCACACTCTCCCTTTCCTCTCTCGTTGTGGTTTGTTTGCAGAAGCTGCAGCAGGAGCTGGAGTTCCTGGAGGTCCAGGAGGAGTACATCAAAGATGAACAGAAGAACCTCAAGAAAGAGTTCCTCCATGCTCAGGAGGAGGTGAAGAGGATACAGAGCATCCCACTCGTCATTGGCCAGTTCCTGGAAGCGGTTGACCAGAACACGGCTATTGTTGGCTCTACTACAGGTACTATTAAAAGGAAAAACTGCCAAAATGTAAAAGACCTACCCCGACCGACACAGAAAAAGTATTATTTGCAACCCCAAATTAATTCTGAGTGATTAAAAAAGTGATTTAGCCATGTTTGACCAGTGCCAGTACCGGTAGCGCCTTGAAGAATGACAGTGTCATAAGTGACATAAGATCGGTATTTCAGGCACAGCAGCGATGCCAATCATTCTTAGCTTTCATGATGGCTGCAAGACACAAGAGCTTTTGCCAGCAAATTAAGCAGCCTGTTGACAAACACAAAGCAAAGAGCGGAAATTGCCGACAGCAAGGAAAAGCCCACCAACACCATAGAGCCTGTCTGCAAAAGTAGTTTGAAACCGATGCAAAGCAACAGAGCCGACACGTCGAACCTAGCAGAGCCATAATTTAACATCAAGTTGAATAATACGAGAGAACATTTTCATCTCCCAAGGAACAATTACAATTTTACTCGCATGACATTTCCAAAAGAGAAATGGAAGGCAAAATAGTATAATGTTTAAAACACAAAAATGACTGAAAATAAAAACGTAGATGGTCAAAGCAGAGAATTAAAAATTAATGTAATAGCAGATGCATGCAGGCTGTATATTTGAATGCTTTATCATGTTCTGGCTTTCGGAGTCTTTTGGGAAAACCAAGAAGAAATGTACTGTGTGCTGTCAAATTTTAATTATTGAACGTGCAGTACATGTTTTAAATCTGTAATGATAATGACTTCTGTTCCTGTCCATCCTTTTTTCTCCCATCTTTACTCACCCGTTGTTCCCCTCTCAGGGTCCAACTACTATGTGCGCATCCTGAGCACCATCGACAGAGAGCTGCTGAAGCCCAACGCCTCAGTGGCCTTGCACAAACACAGCAACGCCCTGGTAGATGTGCTCCCCCCTGAAGCTGACAGCAGCATCATGATGTTGACGTCAGGTAAAGCGCTCAGTGCCGCTCTCTCCCAGAGGATTTCAGGTTGCTTGATCTGTAGACCTGAGGCTCAACACAGTTAAACAGTGTCTGGCTGTGATCACATGGTTAGCTGTGTTGAGATTATTTTTTTTCTTCTACTATTCTGCAAGTACTTTTTTGCTTCCTCATCCACATGCCAAATAATTTTATCTCCCAAAATGCACAAGAGGCCATTTTCCGAACAGAAACTTATCAATTTATGAATCAACTTCACTTTTGTTGAAAAGCAGAGATGGTATAACTTTCCCCTTTTGCTGTTTTTCCTGCTCCCAGACCAAAAGCCAGATGTGATGTATGCTGACATTGGTGGTATGGACATCCAGAAGCAGGAAGTCAGAGAAGCAGTGGAGCTGCCGCTCACTCACTTTGAACTCTACAAACAGGTCAGACATTCAACAGAGAAACATTTACAGACTTAATTAACAAAGTGAAGGAAAATATCATAGATTTGCTTAATCAAAAGGTAAAAAAAACAGTGCTACGTCCTTTGCATGAAACAATTTGCATAACCAAGCGCCTGAATAGAAACACGACTGGTATATGAATAATTTGACACTTTTCTGCTTGTTGTCTCAGATTGGTATTGACCCACCCAGGGGTGTCCTTATGTACGGACCTCCAGGTTGTGGAAAGACCATGTTGGCCAAGGCTGTGGCGCACCACACTACAGGTAAGTCCTCCACAGCAGACAACTCCCACACACTATAATACATGCCTTATGTCATTACTCCAAACAACACGACACACAACACGAATACAGACCACAGGTGATTTCTACAATAGATTGTTGATGAGGTATGTGTGCCATAAAAAATGAGAAATCATCTTTGTCTCTCTCCATCTCCAGCTGCGTTCATCCGCGTGGTGGGCTCTGAGTTTGTTCAGAAGTATCTGGGTGAGGGCCCTCGTATGGTGCGCGATGTCTTCCGGCTGGCGAAGGAAAATGCGCCTGCCATCATTTTCATTGATGAGATTGATGCTATTGCCACCAAGCGTTTTGATGCACAGACCGGAGGTACGAACCTCTGTGACTCACACGTGCACATGTTGCTCACAGCTCATAAGGCTCTGTCAAGTCAAGAAGTAACCTCATGATTGAATTGTACCCTCTTACCCTGTTGTTTCCATCTGCAGCTGACAGGGAGGTGCAGAGGATCTTGCTTGAACTACTTAATCAAATGGACGGCTTCGACCAGAACGTCAATGTCAAGGTGAGCCACATCCATCTCTCTCAGCAAGCTCTTAACCCTTTTTCCCCCTGTGACTCCACCATCTGCATATTTGCTGAGTCTATGTGCTAGTGATGGAGCATCGTGTGATCAATCCTAGCCACCAAACCCCTGCCCCTCCCACCAGCCATCCATTCACTGTACCATTGTCACTGCCCCCCTGCGTCATTCAGCTTAGAAGACACACCTAAGACAAATATAGTCGTTTATCATTACCTAAAGTGGGTATTTTAAACATGGAGCACTGGTCAGAATGAGGGTGGCACTGTTATGCAGAAACTATACGTTTCATAGAGGAATTTTGCTCAGTTTACGGCTTCAGCTCGTTTCTCTTCCCTTCAGCTAAATCTCTTACACGGGATTGAATATATCTCACAGCATGTTTAAAACTCACCATTATGCTCACATGAGCTCCTTTGACATTTGAATCCCCGTCCATAGGTGATCATGGCCACCAACCGAGCAGACACACTAGACCCGGCCCTGCTACGCCCCGGACGCTTGGACAGAAAGATAGAGTTCCCACTGCCCGACCGTAGGCAGAAACGTCTCATCTTCTCCACCATTACCAGTAAAATGAACCTGTCCGAGGAGGTGGACCTGGAGGATTGTATCCTTTTTTCCCCAATAACAGCAGTGGAGTTGTGTGCGCGCATGAGTGTGTGAGAAAAAAACTTTTAGAGGGTATTTTGTACAATAGTTGATAATAAATAATTTTGTACATAGTACAAAATACAACATTTTCTTCACATGCAGTTAATACATGTTTTCAGCATTACCTCCTCCTGATGACCAGTCATCATCACCTTTTTGGTTTTTTTAATAGGGGATAATTTACAGTTTAGCCGTTTGTCTCATTGAGGTAATATTCCCTCACACTGCTGTGCCACTGTTCCTTGTTTGGAAACTTTCTTGTTAGTGATCAAGAATTGTTAGTTCTTTTTATCATGATCGCACTGAAAGTAGCCAAGTTAAAATGTTAAAATTAGGCCTGCAGTGAAATCATTCATATTTCTGAGTGAGTCACAGTCCGCTGTTAACTAAATAAAGGAATGTACGCTTTAATGTTTATCTTTCCCTAAGCATACAAGTGTAAATGCGCACTCTGGTGACTGAGCCTGGCAGCCTGAACACACCAATCTTATTCCTGTGTTCTCAATGAAAAATTAATCACTCTCTGACGTTGTCCGGCTTAGTTCTTTATACAGAGTTAATGACCTGCGAAGTTTGGCTTTTTGTCACTCTCTTGTTTGTGTCAGTTTGGGCTTTTGTTTATTTTTCTTGTAGACTCGTGAACAAATCATTATTTTATCATCAGCAGGGACGTTGACATCTCACTCGACTGCTAACAGCTGTCTGCTAATGCTACCAGACTGGTTTTTTTTTATTCCTGACTACAGTGCAGTATTTTTCTGTTTATGCTGCCCTCAAATTGACAAGTGTGCAAAAAACAGACCAGAATCACAAAGACAGCAAAAAAGTTCATTAGCAAATGTATAAATGTTAAAGGTGAGTGGGTACCATATGTAAACTTAAACTGCATCACTCTTGTATGTCTAAACATGGGAATACTGTGATGCATCATCCTTAACCGATGCACAGATGTGGCTAGACCAGACAAGATATCTGGGGCTGATATAAACTCCATCTGCCAGGAGGTAAGCTAGAGCTTTAAATATCTTTTTTTATCTATGCTTTTTTTTTGGAGTAGTGGGAAATGAAAACTAGTTGAAAAAGTAATAATCCTTTATTTGTGAATAGAATAGAAATAATTAAATATTCATTTGTTCCTTTTTCTTTTTTTCCCCCTGTCCATCCCCTCCACGCCTGTGTCAGGCTGGCATGTTGGCAGTGCGTGAGAACCGGTATATCGTCCTGGCCAAAGACTTCGAAAAAGCTTACAAGACCGTCATCAAGAAGGACGAGCAGGAGCACGAGTTCTACAAGTAGAGAAGAAAAAAAAAAGTGTCCAGACACAAGTCTGTTTATTGATTTACGTCTGTGTGTCTTTATCTACAGTATGTCTTTTGTGGATTTGCAATTCCTGACCTGCATGATTTTTGTTTGGGGGGAACGACTAAATTCACTGCAACACAAGCCCTAATGTCAGATTAGCCCTGTGTCAGCCTTGAGAAGACACACTATCATGCGATGGGAGTGTTTTTTGTACAGGCACTCCTCTGGTTGCTAAAAAATATCTACCCCCAACTGTAGCTAGGATAGGACATTTGTATCTGTATGTACTCAAATAACATTAATGAAGAAAAAAAACATTAAAGTTTTACATAAAAAAGGTACATGGTGGTCAGTTTTTATGCCTTGCAATATGTCGCTTTACTTGAAGATTGTTAATAATACAACTAGCAACACTGAGTGTTTGTCACCAGATTAATGTTGTGTTCAGAGCTGAAACAATTTATGGGTTAATTGTTAAATTTATCTTTTGATCTTTTTGGGGTCAGGGTTGTATTAAGCAACTTGTTTGATCAATTAATTTTATCATGTTTTTAATCCAGGCTTCAAACAAGCATACACTGTTTCCAATCGTCAGTGTTGAATATTGGTTGATTTTCACAATCTTCTATGATATTTAACTAAATATCTTTGTCTTTTGGACTTTTGGTCACACAAAAAAGATATTTGAAGATCACAATGGATTTTCTATTCTTTTTACTTTATGACTGTTGACATTTTATGAAGAAAAAAAGAGAATGCTCCATAATCATAAGTTTTGCCAGGAGTATGGAACAACTTCAGATATTTCAACTTGACCTGCTGTTAAATACTAATCAAAACACAAATACATGAGAGAAGAAGAGGGCTTCTGTGGAAGTTTGGGTGCTCCCTGGATATGACTTGATGTGGACGTTAATTCAGTGGAAGCCTATGTACGTTTGTTTCACCTGGTCTCTGGTTGGAGGTGACCTGGTAAAAAAGAAGAAAAAAAGAAGAAGGGACAAATCTGCATACAATTCAAAAGTAAAGTCCCCAGTGTCTCATACAGACAGGGGTGATTCAAGAGAATTTGGGAGCCCCAGGCAAAATGGACCTGGGGGGACCCCTCCCCAAGGAACATGTGATACCAAACCACATCATTCCAATCTTCAAACGTGTGAATGATAGTAATGTAGTCAAGCTTAATGCAACCCCCCACCACCAGCACAGGCACATCATACGCTGGCATTTAGAAGTTTTAGTCTTCAACCAAAACTCTTGTGGCAGAAACCTAGTGGCATGATGGGGCCTCATTATGGGGTTTCCGACCATGGTGTCATTGCAATGTCCTGTACGTAGCTGATCGAAGATCAAATTTAAGGCAGATCTCACAAAATTGTCTTTGCTGTGCACGAGTACAAGGGGCAGAGAATGGAAGAAACTCCCCATTATTTCGACAGCGACGCGCCCCCCCCCCCCCCCCCCCCCCCCCCCCCCCCCCCCCCCCATGCATATGGAGAGCAAAGTCGGAATGACGAGAATAAACTTGGAATTCGTACACTAAATTCCAAGAATATATCAAACTACTCACATTGGCGCCTCGTGTAGATGAATTGGTGACTTTGTTCTCCAGAATCTGTTTGAGTGTCAACGGAAATAGCTTTTAGCACATTTTGACACAGTGTAGGAATTACTGTAGGCCTTCCAAGAGATGGTGCTGAAAACTTTCAGCTCAGACTTCACGCGAGCTCACATATGCGGCCAGTTTCTACTCTATCTGGACTTGATGGACCAGAGGAGTCGACTTTGAATTCTATTTGTCATCATTTCAGCTTTATTCTCAAAATGCAAAAAGGGAAGAAAAAAACCCCCATCTTCCTCATGCATGACCCTTATACTTTACAATAATTATCTAATCACTTCATTTGAGTGTCAATTGCTACATTTTTTTGATCACACTGTTGGTTTTACAGTTTAAAATAAATATATATTAGCTTGATGTTATTACACATGAAGGAATCTTAACACTTCAACTATTGAGTTGATGCTTGTGCAAAACACTCACAACATAGCCCCTAATAACACTTTGAATTGATGATAACACGTGCTCTCCTGATTTTAAAACAAACAAACAAAATGGGAGCTTTTTTATACACTAATTATATGTGATTCCCCTGGCTTTACTGGGCGCGTACTGTAACTGGCGATTTGTGGTAATAAAGGGGAGGGGAAACTTGCTGTGCGACGCGATCAACCCCCCCTGCTCGCCGTCTCCTCGCCGTGCTCAGTCGCTCTTCGAGGCTACTGCACATCGCGTCCCCCCCTCGGCGTCAACTTCAAAACAACACGGAGCACACGGAGAGAGGAGCGGGGCTCTGCGGACCGCTAGTCACCCGTCCGAGGGCGCAGAACGGAGGCCTCTTCCCTGGTGAGGAATGAAAACTGTCCCATTTGTTGCTAACCCGCACTGGAAAACAGCGCCGCGCCCGCACGCGTGTATGTATGTATATATACATACATACATGATTTTGCAGCGTTCAGCTAGCCAATTAGCATGCTAACTAACGTCAGTTAACGCGCAGCCGTTAGCTCGGCTCGACTCGTGTGTCCCGTCACAGCTGGCGAGTGTCCGCAAGGCTTACTCGAGGAGAGCGGAGCTTCCTCGGCGCTGTGTCCAAGAGATGACGGGGTTTAAGAGTGTGGCTGAGGTTTTTTTTTTCTGGAGCTCGTTTTTTGGGGGCGGTGGGGGGTAAACAATGTCTACGCCGACTGGACGACAGCGGCTGCGATGATTAAAGGTTGCGTCCGCTCCCATTTCAAAGAGGAGCCCGCGACGACGGGTTGAGTTGGCTCAAACGTCGTTTTTGTCATGCTTAGACAACACAAGAGGTGAAGGTGAAGACATTAGTGTCCAACTACTGAGTTGACGTTTACCGCGGCCCTTCTGTCGAGAGAAAAAAGAAGTAGCTCAACACGTTACTCGTTTCAAAATGGTTGTGCAACTTCTGGCGAGTCCGCCGACGTCGGTCCACTTTCTCCGTGTCACCTCTCCGCCATTCGTCGACACGAGCGCAACTTTTCGTTTCGTTTCGTTTTGTTTTGTTTTGTTGCGGTGACTTATTTTAGTTTTAACGACGGCCGGAAGCTCTTGCTTTCTAGAGGTTGAGGGGCTTCGGTTGCTTCGGCCGGAGTCGGCGACGTCGCTGTCGAAATAACGGGGAGTGTCGAAAATAGTTATTTGTTTCGCAACCATTTCTTCGTGCTGCATTTTGGGGTTCCCCGCTTTCGGCTGAAACCGGTTACATAGGTCTCCATCCTCTGCCCCGTGTACTCGTGCACAGCGGAACAGAAGGAGCTTCGGGGCGACACCTGTCTGATTGATCTGGTCTCCCCCCCCTTGACAACTGTCTTTGTCCGATTGTCACAAGGGTGATGTACCAGACACACCCAGTCCTCTTCAAGGTTTTGAGTAAATTAACTTCTGTGTTGGGGGGAAACTTACACTACGTCCTCTCACGCTTACCTTTGAAACCGACAGGCTTTTTATTGAGTCTTTTTGAAGTAGGACTCCGACTAAGCAAGGATGACAACAGTCATTTTTTAAATCCTCAAAACATTAATTTTGAGTATTTTATTTGGGTTTTTCAAGTAGTGCACAAACCACATGGCGCACACATTGACGATACGAAACACCTAAACATTGCACATGCACATTACAGACATGACAAACGTGCATTTGCAGAGCAAATCCTTATCACTATCCTTGATTTTTTTAAATTTTTAGTTTAATCTATTATCATCCAACATATTCCTGCAATAGATGACTATGTCATTGGCAATCTGTTTTGTTCAGGAGAATAAGTCACTCTGACTTTTTGACGTGACTTTTGCTCTTTCATTCTTCAGCATTAGATATTTTCAACTTAGCCCTCGTCTCTGTTATTATGCCTCCATGTCGACGGCAGCCATGGCCAGGGGCACAATGTTCTCAGGTTGTCCATACAAATGTCCATACATCTGTCCCCTTCTTGTGAATGCTAAATATCAGTAATACTTTTTAAGGGTAATTTCTTCAAATTTGGCAAAACGTTCATTTGCACTCAAGTGGATGCAAAATGTTTTTGTTCAAAGGTTAACGTCACCGTGGCCCCTAAAAGGCTATATTCCTAGGTCTACGTATATTTTTTTTGAATAGCCTAAACTCAACTCAAATCTTTTTTTCTTCTAATTTGCTGCTCCAGTTTTGTTGTGGTTATATGGCCACATGTGAGACTTCTTGTCTCCGTGGTTGTCATTGCTAAGCTTGATTGGATAAGTGATTCAGACTCCCTCACCACCTTTCAGTCACGCCTAAAAACCCACCTCTTTTCCTCTGCATATCCCTAGCTCCCCCCGTTCCACTTTTATTTTGTTTCTTTCTTTTTGTACCAGCGCTTTGGGTACATGAAAAGCACTTTATAAATCCAATATATTATTATTATTATAAGTGCCTGTCCATGGTGGCTTAGTTAAAGCCAATGGTGAACACTACATTATGGAAACTGCATGACGATCAACCAAAGGCAGAAAGAGGAGAAGGAACAAGTGGGAGGAAGGCGGAGGATGATGTTGCCTTTTTTAATACTCCCCTTGTCCTCAACAGTCTGTCCCAGTGGATTTGGACTCGAGGGGAAAAGCCATAGAGACATGTACCAGCTGCACCTGCGATTAATGGCCAGCACTCTTGATGGGTTGCCATGACGAGGACACTGGCACGTGTTGTTATGCAGACACCTCTTTTCTCAGGACATGTTTGCACATTATTCCATTGCCTGGTCTTGCTTGGTTGGTGCCTGGGAGAAAAAGGCCTGCTTGCGTCTACAGAATCTGAATAACAGTTTTACCTTGTGTAAATATAGTTCCTTCAGTCTGTTTATCGTCCAGCACCTATAGTTGTGTGAGTTCTTTCGGTGTTCATGCCCCACACCCTTTTTGCCTAATGCCTTGGAAGATGAAAGAAAAAGCGATTATGTTGTGTAAGAATCTGTCCACATCAGTGTCACTCCTATGTGTGGTATTAAAACACCAGTTCCTAGTTCTGTTGAAACACCCCTGTTAATTAGCCTACACTCAAAGGTTCTGACTGTCAGGGGTTTGAGGAATGACGTAGACCGTTTGTCCTGTTGTCGAGTACAGCCAACGTCCTCGCCTTGCAAAGCTGCCTCTCTGCACATAATCCCTAAACATTCGGCCAGTCAGTGTTAATTAAAAATCCACCGTAAGGAGTTAAACCGAGCAGTCCAGAGGCAAGGTTCGTATTTCCTTAGCCTGACTCTGTTTTTTAAGAATAACAAAACACATCCTTTGATGAGCCATTTGCCTCTGTGAAGTGAACTATCATTTTATGGGCTCTTTCCTAATAGGGGAATCATTATTTCCTTTTTGTGTATGTTCAGTGCCTTTTTGCACAGTTTGCAGTATAGCATAAGTGTGACATAATACCGATTGAAGAGCTGAACAGTTGCCAGTGCAAAAGCGCGAAGCGGCCGAGGGTCAAATCTCCTGAGGGAATCTGTTAATGCTTCCATTCCAGACTTGGTACAATTCCAGCACTGAGACCAGTGAGATGCCGAGCATGATTCTGGACTCAGGCACCTGTTAGTATGTTATCTGAGGTTACGACGAACCCACAGCACCGACGCTCCCTGGCACAGAGATTTTATTGGTGGTGGAAATAGTCTAACATTACTATGGGGGGGTCTTGCTCTTTTGTGTTTTGTAAAATTGCTCATTTTTTATCTTATATCTCGCGTTTTTTTATTCTACAGTAACGAGGGGTTGAGCAGATTTAACAGGAAGGTCACACATTTAAGACCGAAGTGCACCGGCTCGTCCTCAATAGGCTGGCCTATATAGAACTGATGACACACTAAGGCAGATGTGACAGCGCAGTCTAGTGTAGGTGTTGTTGCAAGCTTCCTACTTATGGTAAAAATACGCAGACGTCCATATTTCGCGCAATGCAAGTTTATGACCCTCGCAGATGCAAAGAATTTTTTTTATCACACTGGCTGACTTAATGCCAAGTATGAACAATAAAGACATGTCGCCTCTGAGGAATTTAAATACTAATAGTAAATACTTGGTAGCTTTTGTTTCCCTTTCTTGTGGTTGTACAGTTGCAGCCAATGTTTGATGAGCAGGAATGAGACGCCGCTCTGCTGTTCCGAGTGCTCGTCTGATTTGAACCAGCTGCGTGTGCATGCAGCCGATCGGTTGTAGTCCAGGGAACAGGCCGCCTTCACAGTCGGGAGAGAACTAAAAGGCAGATAAGAATGATGAAAAGTGACTCCGGTGGCTGGGCCAGTAGAGACTCAGTGGGAATGTCTGGTCAGGTAAACCTCCTCAGTGGTTAAAATCCACTGTGATTAGGGCCTTGCTCTCATTTATCTCCCTCTGAGACTGCCACGGCTGCCAACGTGCTGTGCATGACTTCTGCGCAGTCCCTTTAGGATTTGAACAGTTGTATTCCCAAGATAATGGTCTAAATATATAACTCCCCCTACTCCTGTACTCCCATCCCCTTTTATTTCCTTGTTTGCTCTTTATTATAACCCCCCCCCCCCCTCCCCATGCTAGCCCTCTTGGTTTCTCTTGCATTCATTCATGTGTGTGAAAGCATGCATGTGGACATACCATATATCCATGTAATATTAATGCCCCACAGGCAGAAAAGAAAATGTCTCGTTTGCCGGCTGTTATGTGCCATCACTCTTTAAAGCACACGTTGCAAAAAAGTTTTGCTGTGGTGTGCTGGAGCATGTAATGTCATGCCGAACCTACCTCTTTTAAAAAGAATTATAAAAGTAGAGAGGAAGGATATTCATACAGGAGAGACGATGAAGTCAAAAACACAGTGTAACAAGACTGTTGGCTGCTCTCCATCTTCCCCTCCAGCTCTTCTCAGTTCACTTCTCGGCCCCTTCTGTCTCTTTGATTCACTCCTCAGCCTGTTAGCGAACGCAGGGAGATTCGTCTTCATCTCGTCACTGGGTCTCTTTTATATGCATGTTAAGTCAGTGACTGCGCTTTAGTGAAGGAGGTTCCTGCCCCCAAGTTCTTTCACTTTATATAGCAGCTCAAGCACAATATGGCCCTCAAGCATGAAAGCAAACCAGACGTATCTATTCTTCCCTTTGCAAAGACATTCATATGTCATTACAGATGAATGTGATACTGGAATATAGGAAGGGGGTTTCATAGTGGTTAGAATTCAGTCCCTGGGGACTTTCCTTATACTTGACGGTTTGTCATCTCACAGCTTAAACTTTCACCATGTCCTTAAGAATATGTGAGGTTTAATCATTTATATTAATCTGGCAAACCTGCAATGGCAAGGAACCCCTTGGTAAATTTTAGTAATTACTTGAGAAAAGATTTGCGTCCCTGCTTTTTTGCTCGGGATCACATCTCTCCTGAGTGTTGGAGCTGAATTCGCCTCCTGTAAGATTAATCTTTCTTTATCTGAGTCTTTATGGCATGATCTCTATAAACCATATCCATAATCTGCGGGGATATTATAGGGTCCAGGCCGAGTGAGAAGGGTCAATCCCCCATCTGCTCACAGTTCTGCACGCAGATAAAAAAAATCATCTGCAGTGGCAAGCAGAGGCTTTTTCTCTCCCTTTTCATCCACATATCTCCTTAGAGAAAAACCTTTATTATCCTTGAATTGAAAATCCTTGCAGTCAGCTGTCAGGCAGCCATTCCTCTCTCGCCATATCTTGTTAGAGCGATGTGTGTGTGTGTATATATATATATATATATATATATATATATACACACACACACACACACACACTCACTCACTCACCGGCCACTTTATTAGGTACACCTTGCTAGTAAAAGGTTGGACCCCCTTTTGCCTTCAGAACTGCCTTAATTCTTCGTGGCATACTTTCAACAAGGTGTTGGAAACATTCCTCCTCCATATTGACATGATAGCATCACGCAGGTGCCGAAGATTTGTCGGCTGCACATCTATGATGCGAATCTCCCATTCCACCACATCCCAAAGGTGCTCTATTGGATTGAGATCTGGTGACTGTGGAGGCTATTGGAGTACAGTGAACTCATTGTCATGTTCAAGAAACCAGTTTGAGATGATATGAGCTTTGTGACATTATCCTGCTGGAAGTAGCCGTCAGAAGATGGGTACACTATGGTCATAAAGGGATGGACATGGTCAGCAACAATACTCAGGTAGGCTGTGGCATTTAAACAATGCTCTTTTTGCACTAAGGGGCCCAAAGTGTCCCAAGAAAATATCCCCCACACCATTACACCACCAGCACCAGCCTGAACCGTTGTTACAAGGCAGGATGGATCCATGCTTTCATGTTGTTTACGCCACATTCTGACCCTGCCATCCGAATGTCGCAGCTGAAATCGAGACTCGTCAGACCAGGCAACGTTTTCCCAATCTTCTATTGTCCAATTTTGGTGAGCCTGTGCAGACTGTAGTCTCAGTTTCCTGTTCTTAGCTGACAGGAGTGGCACCCGGTGTGGTCTTCTGCTGCTGTAGCCCATCTTCTTCAAGGTACAACGTGTTGTGCGTTCAGAGATGGTATTCTGCATTCCTTGGTTGTAACGAGTGGTTATTTGAGTAACTGTCGGCTTTCTATCATCTCGAACCAGTCTGCCCATTCTCCTCTGACCTTTCACATCAACAAGGCCTTTTTGTCCACACAACTGCCGCTCACTGGATATTTTCTATTTTTCGGACCATTCTCTGAAAACCCTAGAGATGGTTGTGCGTGAAAATCCCAGTAGATTAACAGTTTCTGAAATACTCAGACCAGCCCGCCTGGCACCAACAACCATACCACGTTCAAAGTCACTTAAATCCCCTTTCTTCCCCATTCTGATGCTCGGTTTGAACTTCAGCAAGTTGTCTTGACCACCTCTACATGCCTAAATGCATTGAATGGCAGCCGTGTGATTGGCTGATTAGCTATTTGTGTTAACAAGCAATTGAACAGGTGTACCTAATAAAGTGGCCGGTGAGTGTATATACGCGCACACACACACGGCACACGCGCCCTGCACTGTGCAGGCAGCCATGAGGGCCTCACTTTCATTTCGCCATACTTGTAACCGTTTTATAAAAGAAATAGCTCACTTCAGACCGTGGTATACACTCATTATACCACAGTTAAGGAAGTTGCGGCCTGTCGTGAGCTATTGCTTAAATATGTGTGTGTGTGTGTATATATATATATATATATATATATATATATATTCACGTGTGTTACAGTTTAGTTACAGTTTAGTGCTCAAAACAAACCCCAGACTCAGGCGTTTGTTGTATCTAACGTTGCCAGTGACAGCACCATATGGCAAAGAATCCTGAAAATGGAAGCAGTCAACAGTTGCTGTTTTAAATTGCATCGGCAAAGACATGGCTCCGGTTTTACAGGGTCAAGAAAAGCTATGAGTAATGATATTTGTCATTGTCTGGATGTGAAATGGCCTCTATTGGATATGCGATTCAGCTCAAACCACACATTGATCGTAACTCCATATCGTTCAGTGCCAGAGACGTAAACAGACCTTGAGTTTAGGAAATAAAACCCGAAGAAATAAATCGAAAATGATATTATATGTAGGCTTGAGTTGTTTTAAACTGCTTTTCCTGTCTCGTGCAGTATCTCTATCAGTCTTGTAGCATTCAGTGGGATTAGGATTAGCGTTCTGAGTCCGGCTACTTTAATAAGCGCTAATTGATTTGCAGCTAAGGATGTTGGATGCTGCAGCAGACAGCACCAGAGTATTGGGAAAGGGGCTATGCACGGTTGGCAAACAGGAACAGAGCCACTGAGATTATTGTTATTAGAAAGTTTCATGGTGGTGGTGCGTGACCTTCTGTCTGCCATCCACTTTGGGCAGGAGGCCTCTCTTTGGGGAGGCATCTGTACTGGAGCCCACGCTGGGCCTGATTAGTCGAAGGCTATCCAACTGTGCTGCTGGGTCTTCATGTAAACAAATACAATCCATTCGTCAGGCCTGTATTGCACACAATCAGTCATTGTTTGTATTGGGGAAAAACAGTCTGCTGTAAGTACAGAATCGCTGATGTCAACAGTTTGAACCAAAGCGTGCCAGTCAAATTAACTGTCCCTCCTCCCATTCTGTTTTTTCTGTTTCAGAGCCGCGCTGGAGTGATTGGTCCAGTTCCTTTCGTCCTCTGCATCTCGTGGCTGTCGGCCCTGTGAGCTGCATGAGGGCTCTCAGAGCTGTGGATTGTATCATTATGGAACAATAGCAGTGGGACTCAAAGCTCTCCCTCCTCTTCCCCCATTTCTTCTTCCTCTCAGCCTGACTCTCAACTGAAGCCCTGCCCCCTAGCAAATACACAGTCACCCACCCACACACATGTGCAGCCGTCTGACTGCTCCTCCCACGCTGGTCATGGTCCACTCCCCCAGTCTCTCCGGTCAGTCAGTCAGGCAGTGAGTCAGTGGAAGCGCTGTAATCCTCTGTGAAGTATAGGGCCTATACGGTTGCATATGCTGGCCTTTGTCGGTTGTTGTTATTGCAGAGGCCTCCCTCAGAAGAGAACATGAGGGACAACATAAAGCAGCATAAAGCTCACTAGGGGAGGAAGCGAAAGCGAGAGAGTGAGTAAGAGACACTGACACTGCCATTTCTTTGACTGGAGGAGAATGAGCTTCACAGGGCGACAGCTGGGATTCAGTAGTGGTGAAACCACATGATGTGGGACTGGCATTACTATTGCACGTCAATCACAAATTGGACCAACAATCACCTCTGGAGTTATTTGTCAAATACATTTTTTTTTTTCAAATTAAGATTTTGGGATATTTTTGTATTTTCCCTCTCCTTGGTGGTCTCCTTCCATTACAGCCCACCAAAAGTGCCTTGTATGTTACTTGTGTCTATGTTTGTTATTTAACTCATCCTACTTAATACTTCATTTCAGATTCTATATTTCCACAGATTGTTTGTGGTAACTTTACATACAGTAAACGTGTTGCCATACTTAAGGGAAAGTACAGCTCTGGCAACGGCTTCCATCAAATGCACACTTGAGAATCATCACCGTGGCAAATTCTATTTCTGCTTGTGGGTGAGCGTGTTTAGGCTCAGTGTTACACTCAAGACTGGTGTGACTCTCTGCACCACTTCCTCTGGATCTCTGCTTTTCGACGACGCAGAGCTGTCGACATGATCACTCTCCAGTCCAAATGGCGCTACATTTTCATGTTCCTGGGTATCCAGCTGGTGGTCATGGCACTGCTGTCCCGAGAGGGATACCAGAAGAGGGTCACCTACTTCATCCGCATCTTCCGCAAGCCCGACACCCCTGGTTTGTCAAGCCGCAATCAAACGGCGGGCATCACTGGAGGGGATATATATGCCAACCTCTCCCACTTACCCAAAGCTCACAGCCATGCAGATGAGATGCCCTACTGCCCCAAGACATCTCCTTTAATAGGTGAGTGCTCTTCCTTACCTTATTGTGCAACTCTTAAACACATCTTTATTCACAGCATTGATCTATGAACAGTGGCAATTTGCCAAAATTATACTTTTTTAACTTAATCATTATATAAAGTTCCCTTTTTTGTCCTCAATAAAAATAATTGCAGTGATAAAATGATCAGCAAATTTGAATGGATTGTAACACAATTTCAGGTTTTAATTAAAAAAATTGGTGACTGGTTACTTCAACAGTAGATTCAACGTCTCCTGACTGTGAAGCCGTCAAAGTCACCACCTATTTTTGCTGCATGATAATGGACATGTGTAAACATTCTGAAATAAGTTGCTTCTTCATAATACCGTGCACTTTAAATTTTGAGAATTACATTTTCACACAGAGAACCTAAATTCATCTCAGTGATGCAGCTTTCAGACATTTCTATTTAGCAGCACGAGGTTGAGCCATCACTTGCTTGATAACATGTACATCATACTATTAGGGAATAGAAGATACAAAATGTGCTGCTGCCCGGTGGCGATGTTTTGTTGTAAGTTGTTGTCTCTCTCTAATACATCATAGCATTACCTTCACATTCATTTAGCTGATGCTTTTGTCCAAAGCGACTTACAATCAGTGCATTCTGCCTTGAAGATTTCATACAAACAGTGCAAGAATCATGCAAGTACATCAATAATGGTCAAACAGGCAAAACATCTTCAAGTCCTTTGTTTTAGAATTTTTAAAATTTATTTATTTTTGATCAGCCAGCAGAGCCAATCCCATCAACTTCTAATGCTAATGCTACCCACACATCTGACACAGTAAAACTATGACGCTAATGGATCACGTGGAGGCTTTTTGTTGCTAAACGATTTTCAGATAAATTGTGTTGGAACATCTGATCAGATTTCCTGATAGTTCCTCTAAGTAAATGATATCACCTGTCTCATTTCTATACCTGTTTCCTGAAAGTCTGATTTCGATCATTTTTATTTTTATTCAACATAAAATGGATTTTCAAAGTACTGTTCATCCGTCACATATCATATTCTCTCTAATTAACCGTAGAAGGTGGGTCACTTAAAAAAAAAAAAAGAAATAGGGAAGGGAAAACATGGTTTGGAGCCATGCATTATAAAACTCATACTGAGTAGTGTGCTGACAGTAACACCCTGTTTACACATGCAAATAGAATAGAATTGAATATTGAATAATATTAAAATCCACCACAAGAGATCCGATCACAAGGGAACAGGTCTAATTTCGTCAGTCAACAACTGGCATTAGAATGCGCCCTGAGCACTTGTGATCGCACTTCCTCGACATGCAAATACACACATACATCATTTCTGTTTGCAAATACCGAATTATGTTTTCCGCCCTCTTTTTTAGATGTGAGGGAGAGAGCGGAGCCAGGAGAGGCTGAGTGAATTAATGTGCTGCACATAGTTTTAAAAAGATACAAGATTTTACTCATTTAAGAAAAAGAAAATCAACATGTGTCAGTCTGGTAAAATTGTGACCGTGGCCACAAATAATTCAGTGAATGGGAAACACTTAAAAGTGTAAAAATACTTTCTGTTCATCATGAAAATGTAGAGGGTCAGGGGACGTCAGCTGTCTTTCAATGTGGCCCAGCACATGTTTGCATTCACACTATTAAAAGAATGTGGCCACACACGTCTCAGACCATCTCAGAATGTGGTCAAGTGATGGGATGCCAGATGAGTCACTTCTCGATGCATTTTAACCAAGTTTTTCTACTTAGTTGCCCAATTGTCAAATGAGCCATGTCGATGACATCTTGGCAGACTCATCTGCCGATGAAGGAAGTCAGTTACAGTGGAAAGTTTGGGATAGAAAATGTTTTTTGGACTTTGTAATGTGTCCTCTATTTGCCTGATCCTTTTCACAAACTGATCCGGCTAAATGTTTATTCAGTATAACTAGGTGGCCCCGTCAGAGCAGGCTTAATTTTCTGCTTTCCAGGCTCTACTCTCTGCCCCTTTGTTCCCAGATTACACCCGGTAACTTTAAACTACACGCTGTTACCAGAGCCTGCAGGCTTCTGTGACTTTTTCAGAAAAAAATAATGGAAAAGGGTAATTTGAGGTATTCGTGAATGATCAACAGGAAGTGAACAAAAACCACCTGGAGGTTTACTGGAACTGGTTAAGCAAAAGGCAGAAAGGCCGATGTTTTTTCACTGAAACAATCCAAATAGATCAGGTTGCAGTGTCAGACAAATTGCATGTCCTCGTGTCCAATTCCTGTAACAGGTTGACCTGTGTTGACACAACATCTAGGGTGGCACCTAACGATTAATACCAGTTAATCTCTGGAACATTTATTTTCCCAAGCAGTAATCTAGGATATAAAATGTCAATGAATTGTGAAAATGTCTAAAGTGACATTTTCAGAAACCTGATAGTTTTTGCTGTTCTTGTATGGTCTTAGAACACATTGAATCTAACTTCCTCAAAATAAAAAGACTTAGTAAGTTATTCTATTGTATTGTTGTCAAATATTTTTGTGCCTGATTGGCGGAAAATGTCACACGGCTATGAACTAAACGTGGGACTGTTTTGCCAGTAGATTGTGCTACAGGAGGCTCTTAGACCCTTTTCTGTGGACTTTGTCAGCATCATCAGACCTTTAGCAAACACTTACACTTAGTAGGAAGCATGTGTTCATATTTTATAAATATTCATTCTTCATCCATCCATTTCCTTTGCTTGTCTTTGTCCTGTTCCTGTTGATTTAATATTAGTTATTGTTTTTAGAGGCAGAGGATGGTAGAAATGTAATAAATGTTTTGACAGACCACCAATGCAGTGAGGGGGAGAGAGAGATCAGTTTTTATTATCATGAGATTCTGGGATCATAATTTAACTGTGGTGGAAAAAATGAGATAATTGTGGGCTGTCACAGATAAGTATAGAGGTATTGGTAATTCATTTTTGGTATTTATCGGCAGTTAAGATCACAAACTGCATTTGTTTGAATGCAATCAAGGTGGCACGAGTAGGAGACATAAAGGACGTTCTAATGTATACTGTACTGTAGTCCAAGTACCATGCATGTTGCTAGCATCAAGATGTTTATCTTTTTCCAGAATACGATTCTGGATATCAAGACTTAAAAAAAAAAAAAAAAAAAAAAAAGGGTTTAAACCATGATGTCTTTATTCAAATAACGGACTCTAATACTCCCCCCAGATTATTTTCCTTCACTCCACCAAACCAAATCACTTTAACCGGTGATGACGGCAGACTTCTTTCTGCTCACAGGCGGGCCCATCCACGTCAGCTTCCCGTCGGGGCTCAGTCTGGCAGAGGTTGAAAGGAAAAATCCAATGGTGGTTCGGGGAGGACGTTACAGGCCGCCGGACTGTGAGGCGAGGCACCGGACTGCCATCATCATTCCCCACAGACACAGAGAACACCACCTAAAGTTCCTGCTCTACTACCTACACCCTTTTCTGCAGAGACAACAGCTCAACTATGGAATTTACATCATTCATCAGGTGAAACTCGAACAACTGAGTGATTTCTTTAATCGGGCCAATACAGCAGTTAGGTAATGTTACATTTAGTGTTCTGATTTATTTAGGTTTTAATTTTGGCAGAAATATAAAATAGTTTTTTTGTTAAGATGCTTACAGCTGTCATCGTCTCCGTTTGCTTATCTCTGGGTTGGTGTTACAGTTGAGGCTGGACGTAGAGCGCCCTCTAGTGTGTGGCCACTGAACATGTATGGAGGAGGAGGAGGAGAATTGAGTGGTTTAGAGGGTTTAATCTCATTAGCTGCTTCTTTTCCTACAATTGATTGATGTTTACTCCTCAGCACTTAATCTCCTACACCTCTAGAGCTGGATTTGTCATTGCGCAGTCACACTGTTGTATCTGCTAAGCGGATACTTTAATAATAAATCCAGTTAAATTATAAACAGTGCATCCAATGCAGTGCCACTTCTTTTTTAGGATTAATCAGGGAATTCACATCTTGATAAGGCCTGAAAATATGATGCATTACACACTGTATATCTATATTTTCCTACCAACTCTAAGTTGGTGTAATTATGAGGATTTATTTTAATTATTGTGAAATGGTATGTATTTTAGTTGACAAAATTAAAAGTCTCTTAGAAAAGGATTTATGTTAAGTACCTGAAAATATTAGGCAAAAATTAATGTTTCAGCTTTTCTAAGCACATCTTCCATATATGCAATGTTTTTGTTGTCGGCGCTCAATTGGCACATTTCCACAATGAATTGGTTGTGTGATCTAAAGTTCTTCAGCCGTCAGGTCAAACGGACATACAACAACAGATATGAAGGCTGAAGTTCCTGACATAAGAAAATTAATAATGAATTATAAATCACTTGGGTTCAAATGTCACGGCAACAACAGCTTTTAAAAACACAACAAACGCATTTAAGAGCATCAGAGATTTACCTATAATTTGTTCTACTTTTCGACTCAACGTGTCACTGTTATTTTTTTCCTCGGGTCGCATTTGTGTCTGATCGAAAAGATCAAAAGTATGTAGGAGCACACGTGAGAATAACATAAAGCTTGTTATGAAATTTAGCCTTAAGGGCGCCTGACGGCCCAATCAGAAGACCTGACGGCCCAATCAGAAACACAGTTGGACCAGTGTTTAAATGGACTGAACACTTTAATGACATCTATCACTTCATTAGCACATTAGTGTATCAGCCGCATCTCCTCGTGTTAACCGGTTGAAATAACAAACATTGTGGGCGGTTTGTCAGCCGTCACCTATTAAATGTAGCTGTCGAAGCTTTGTGTGCTCTCTCCACACAGTTGTCAAGTACTATTCCAAACAGTTCGTGAGAGGAGAAGCGCCGCTCGCTCGGTCACAAGACTGTACAACCACAAGTGTTGTTTCAGCGTCGGCAAAATCCGACAGAGTGAGACATCATCTCTCTGAGTGGATTGGGCCACATTACTGAGTAACATTCTCCCGACTGAACTTTCATTCATATTTTACCAGTAATTTACATTTATAAACATCAGATTTTTCAACCAAAACCTTGGATGAAGAAGCTCAAAATAAAACTAAGGTTTAGACTATGAAGTCTACAGGAGTGTTGTTTCATATTTGTCAGATATGAAGGTTGTTTAATCAACATCTAAGAATAATAAGACTCAGATGATCTGGATCAAACTAAATTAACAAGACCACGCAGAGTGCGCAGACCTTGACTAAGGCTACCGATCTTGCAGTGGTAAAAAATCTTTCATAAAATGAATGCCAAAATGTAATACCCTGTTACCATGTCTGAGGCCTGTCTTTGATGAAATGTTCATGTAAATCTATCCATAACTTTTTGAGTATCCCTGTCAACAATCTAAACCAATCACATCACCTCATTGGCGGAGGTAATTAAAAACATTGTACTTTTTCTTTTAAAAATAATAATTTTTCTTTAAAAAATTCTCCTTGTATCCTTTCATTAAGGAAAAACACATAAGTTGAAATATTTTCATAGGCGCCAAAGTTATTAATGCGCTCCTAAACTTTTTCAACTTAGGAGCACATGAGGGGAAAAAAAATTATGCATCAAGATCTGAGACTTCTATCTATCAACCACCCTTATGAGTCAGAAGTTCTGACTTTGTCACAGGCTTAACTTATTTTGCCTACTTATAAGCAGTGTAATCACTTTTAGACCAGAAATTTTAGCAAATTGTGTTTTCAGATTTCCTCAGACCCATCGTGACACACTTGTCCATGTTTTCACTCCGCAGGCCGGGAACTACACGTTTAACCGAGCCAAGCTGATGAACGTGGGTTTCCGCGAGGCCATGAGGGAGGAAGACTGGGACTGCCTCTTCTTCCACGACGTGGACCTCATCCCAGAGGATGATCGCAACACGTATATCTGCGACTCCAACCCGAAGCACGCAGCCATCGCCATGGACAAGTTTGGCTACAAGTACGTCCGCGGAGAGGGATTCTCCCCTCACAGATGGACCCACATTGTGTTCTTTGCTCCGCTTCTATTTCAAATGCTTATCTGTGTTGTTTTTTTTTTTTGTGATGTCCAATTCCACGAAGGCTTCCGTACAAGATGTACTTTGGAGGAGTGTCGGCGCTGTCGCCACTGCACTACCTCAGAATGAATGGTTTTCCCAACAACTACTGGGGCTGGGGGGGAGAGGACGACGATATCGGAGTCAGGTGAGGTTCTACTGTCAAAGCTAATTTATGCATAGCTTGACAGAGGTTAATATTCAGTTCTGTTTGAACGATGACAAAACTAATGATGACTGAAGCAGTTAAATCTGTTTCTAGATGACTATAAAAAGTGGGGGGGTTGCGTCATGGCTCCAAAGTACCGACGATCAGATTGTTCAGTAAAATTGCCAATTCCAGCTAAAATAGCGGCGTCAGACTCACATTTGTTCCCCGTCTCCTCAGGGTGTCTCTGGGCGGGATGTACATAACTCGTCCGTCACTGAAGGTTGGCCGGTACAAGATGATTAAGCACAAGCTGGATAAAGGAAATGACGTAAACCCAAAGAGGTACAGTAAATAAACTCGTGTATTTTGACGATACGTGTGCAATCGATTGCAGACTTAAAATTGTAAAAAACCTTTTGAGGTTAAGAGGATGCGTCCGCTCTCCGTGCTCTCCATTCAAAGGTTCAACATGCTGGCCAAGACGCGTCAGACCTGGAAGTCGGACGGGATGAACACCGCTGAATATGAGGTCATCTCGAGGCAATACCTGCCCCTCTACACCAACATCACCGTCAACATTGGCACTGAGGCCGGTCTACATCTGCTCCCTCCCACGCCCTCCCCCGGTGCCAAGGCCGAAGGCAAACCTGCAGATGAGGCGCCAGCCGGAATGTCAGCCAAACAGGAAGAAACGCACTCCCCCCAGACAGACCACTAGTTGTGTTTAACTTTGCCAGTTCTTCAAAAGGATAATGCTCTCGGTACATGTAGGGATGGTGGCTTTTTCTTCGCCGTGGCCTGAAACCTCTCGCTCACTTTAAGCTTTTTTGTCTGTTTGTGGAGGATTTAGTTTTGTGGACCCACAGTCAGCCAGTCGTTAAGGCGGTCAACTCGCCCAGGGGCCGTATTCACAAATAAGAATATTCTCAGAAAGATCCTAAATAACCCTGAACATTTCTAAAATCCTGTTTTAGGAGAGTAAGTGGTAAGTTTTGTACAATATGAACAGGGGGAAAATGGCTTTGCTTTCATCAATTTCTGAGATTGCTGGCCAGTCTGTAAAGGAAGTGGTGTCGGTTGGCGTGTAACTTTAACTTAAACCGGCGAACAAGCAAACGGTTACGGAGGCAAGTAAAAGAAGCTGGAAAAAAAAAAAAAACACTGCACAGACGACCGATGTTTACTCTCAGCTCAACAAATCGACGAGCGTAAAATCTTTTTCAAGAGAAAAAAAACTGTCCTGGAACTGTTCTTAGAAAACGTCAATCTTCCAAGAATCTTCTCTGAATTTCACCACTAAGAAGCGTCTCTTTGCACTGGGCTGCTTCATGAATACGGCCCCCGATTGATAAAGAATAAAAACGGCCGGCATGAATTTCTCAACCCTCCACCTTCGGTTCCCTATGATCCGATCACATAGCTGATCGTTTCTTTCCGATGGGAGCCACAGCAAAGAGAAAAGCTGAAAGTTGGACTCTATGAGTTTTTTTTATATATATATATATATATATATATATATATATCTACAGTGCTGCAGTCGCTGGTTAAACCTTGTGATGCCTTAGAATCTTTTTTTTTCTTTTAACTGGTATTTTACGGAATTCAGAATACTGGGTTTTTATGGGGCAGTAGCTGCAATGTCCAGCAGTCACGCTGTGCCACGGCAGATTCTGACTTTTTTTTTTTTTTTTTGTCTCAAAGCCAATGAATTCACGAGTTGGAACGAGTGTGTGAAGCTGCTACAGTGGGAACTTAATCTGTTACAACTGTGCACATATCAATGAGTTCTCTCTGCATATATCTAGTCCTCTGTTTAGAAGCATTTCCCGCACAGAGATTCTGTTCTACTTCAGTTTGGCTCGTATATCGAAACGCTTTCTCCCGACTTATAGATACTGTCCACATCATTTGGCGTCTGGTCACATTAAGTGAAAGGCCGATGCGAAGTAGAAGGTACCAATGGTACCGTTCCTCTGTTCAGCGTTTATCCAGGCAGTAATGAGCACATTCGGTTCTGCCTTTTTAAATGAGTTCAGTATATTTCAGCATATCCACTATCTACAACATTTCACATCAAAATGGAGTCTCTTTGCTCACCATATAATGTATACACACACACACACGCACGCAAATATATAATTATGTAACTGTGACTCGTTCCCCTAACGATGCAGTGAATTTTAGTTATGTGCAAAATTGGTGAAACTTTATTTTATTTTAAACCATCGAAAACTTAACAGGAGTTTGCTGGAGAGACAGATCACTGTTGTTGAGCTATTCTCACAAAGTTTCATGACAATAATATCTAAATGCACCGTTGTCAAGTTGACTTGATGATGTGATAATATAATTGACATGAATATTTGGAGTGTGACTTACGTTCCAGGTGTTGAATTCAGCACGTTGTGACATGGAGACGTCTGCCATGTCCTCTCCCCCCGTGCCCTTGTACTGCATGCAGACTCTTCAGCATCCTCCTCCTCCTCTCTGACAGATTTGATTGTTTACAAGAAAACCCAGTACCTTTATCCAGCGAGTGTGGCTCTAGTGATGGACATGTTGAAACCAAAGACGAATGCATGGGAAGCTGCGATAATGGATAAAAAAAGAAAAGAAAATGTGTGCGTATAGCAAGCTCCATATGTTAATGATGATTTCCACAAAGCTGTATTTTTATTCCATTTTGAAGGACAAAGTCTCATATTTTCTTCCTTTCAACATTTGAAGCCTCTTTTAAATTCGGTGTCCATGAAGCTGTCAAGAGAAGAAACCAGCACGTATTTCCCTTAATGTACTAACTATAGAACACATTTTTATTTTTTAGCGAAGGTTTGAGGATAGTTGGTGATGATTTTTTTATTATTATTACTCTAATGAAAACTCATTTTTATTTTCATTGTGGTATTTGCTGAAGTGAATGAGACGAGGTCTGAGAGTGGTTTCCTGTGATTTTTCTGAAATAGACGGCTTAATACTGTATTAGTGTTTTGGTGAAGATTCATATTTAACTCCTATGGCCTTAGCAACACACTCACCCAGCACTGGTATTTCAATACTCGGGCACTAGTGTGTTTTTATATCAAGACTAAATATGCATGACAAAAGAACCGTAGTAAAATGCATATGGAAATGTACTGAGCACCCAAACGATTCACGTCAGTGCTCACCTGGAAAATGTGAAGCATGCTTAGAGTGTCTATTTTATGAACCATAAACTTTTGTCCTGACTTTCTATGTAGAGAATTCCATCTGCTGTGCGGAGTGCCCCTCGCTGCTGTGTACCATAAGAGGAAGAGAAAATGGCATTTTTCTTAACAAACCGTACAAAAGAGGTTTTCAATGTCACAATTTTCCATAATTTATGGTGTTGGTGTCTCTCTTTTCTGACTCCCTTTTTATTTCAAAGCGACTATTTTCAATTTTTATTTGACTCCATTCTGATGTGGTTAAGCTCGGCAGCATTAGAAAGCAGTCGCCACAGGGGAGCACCGGTATACAACCAAGGGCAGTGTGACTTTGTGAGTTATTGCTGCTCTCTATAAATTCTGCACAGTCCAGAGTGGCCTTAAAATCCATTAATAAACTGATTATCCAGAAGAAATGCTGTCACTGTATTCATTTTATTTTGGTAAGCAGTTGAGTTGTTTTTTAGATTTTTAAACCTGTGTCTTTGTGGAACATGGCTTAGTAATATTTCTCCTTTCGGTCATCTGTAGCAGTGGTTCGCAACTTTTTGGAACCGTGACCCGCCAGAATAACCAGGCTGGTGTGTGCCAGTTAAAAGGAACATGAGGCTTTCTGTGATTTATTCTCTCTTCTCTTAGTTTTTCGGCGGGTCCGGATTGTCCTTCCTTCCTATCGTCTTTTCCTATCTACTACTACTTGACCTCAGTTGAAAACGTCATGAGGTCGATTGAAGGTATAACGGAGGATTCATGGGACTTAGGAAAAGCTGACAGCGCTGCTCAGAGAATCCGGGTGAGGTCAAATTGGCTTAGGTAGTTTCCCCAAATCTTGAAGTGACCCAGAAGTACTTGACCAGCAGCCATGATAAGAGCTGTTCGGAATCTCTTAATGCTAAGGAAAGAAGCTTCAATGTTCCTTTCCCATCTCCTTTAGCAAAGGGTACACTGGACTGGAAATAGATGCCCCACAATTCATTGCGGCAGCGATAGTTATCGTGACGCGTCATGCATGAACATAAATGATTCAATCAGAGGTAGAAGTAGAAGAGTATGAAAATTACCCAGAAGGGACGCACGGCATCATGTAAGTTACTGTTGCATATGAATAATTTACATGTGATGTCACATGGTGGTAATACACACTGAAATGGAGCCTCTCGTTTCTTGTAGTTCATCTTTGGAATTTTGCAGTTTCACCACGTCAGACGCACGTCAATAACATCCGACGTCGCATTATGACGTAATATAGTAATAAGTCCCATCAGTCCTCCTTTACGCCTTTCCTTGACCTCATGATGTTTTCCACAGAGGTCAAGGAATAGCAATAGTAGATAAGGACAATTCGGCCTCATCCTCTGACTCCACTTTCACCAATCTATGTCATTATGCAACGGCAAATGTTATTGATGTGCGTCTACCGTCGGGCAACTACAAATTTTTGAAGATGGACTACAAAGCCCCCCGCAGTTTTTCATGTTTCAGAGTGTTTTACCACCGTGTCCCATCAGATGTAAATGCTTCATGTGTAACGGTAACTTGCATGATGACGTGTGTCCCTTCACTGTCATATTCATACTCTTCTTCTTCTTCTACGTCTGATTGAATGATTTACGTTCGCGCATGGCACGTCAGATTAAAATTTGCTGCTCGAGTCCAAAAACAGACACGTCTCCTACTCAATTCTGCAAAGTACACCATACCCCCCACATCCTCTCAGCGTTTGATAATAGACTGGAGTATAGACTTCATAGAGTCGACTGAGGAAAACCCACATGGGCCCGAAACAGTTGATCAAGTGTTCAACGTAGAAAGCTCCAGGCCTCAAATCGCTTCTGGCGCTCTTGACTCTTCCTTGTCTTTCGCTTTGGAGAATGAAGCGATATATGAAATTGTGTTTACTTGTCCCACATTGTAGAAAAATTCAACATCTTTGGGTTTTGGGAGCTGGGTCGGACAAAAGACCATTGAATTAATCTCCTTCATTTACACTGTTGCAGTTGGAACTTTTTCTGTTTTCTATTGTTTTGGAGACTAAATCAATTATTGGTTGATTAGAAAAAAGGTAATCACCAATTTATAGTAATTTCTAATCAATATTCAGTCCACTGGGCCTGAACCTCTGTATGAAGGGACTGTAACTCATTCTTTGATATTATATATTTCATACAGCGTGTGAAAAGACATAAAATGAACAAATGATGCTGCGAATAGCAGCTTATTTTTCATTATTAAAGTAGCTAAAATGATAACAACCTCTTTTGAAAAGCTGTAAAAAAAAATCCCTGCATTGCAAACAGAAATTTCAGATTTATTTATATAAATATACTGTTCACAGTTTTATGCATTCCAATCCTGAAAAAGAAAAATTAACAACAAATAGTTGTTCATGCCTGCGGATATTTCTTTCTTGGCAAGTAAATGAGTAGCTCAGTCAAATTCCAAACATGGCTGCATATCATGTTCAGGCACAACCAACAATCAAGATCGCTTCTTATTACATCTTCGAGCTGCTCTAATGTATTTGTTAGTTTGCAGCAGCATCTCAGCTTACGCTTTGGAAATGCATTTTTCACAAGCTCTCCTAAGAAGATTCCCCCCAAAAACGGGGTGACCCTGAAAAAACTTTTGGCGAGACTTTAACAAACCCTCAAACTCTTGAACCTAGCTGCTGTTAAACGACACATCTTCAAACTTAACTATCTTCCCATCACGTGTCACCACTTCCTTCTGCTCCCATTTTCCCATCTCCCCGTTTTTCTCCTCAAAGCGCCGCACCACCACCCTCCCTGTTGTGGGCAGGTTGCAGGGCAGACCCTTGGCAGCCTCTTGGTACAGCTGCATTTTCATGAAGTCCTCCCTGAGGTTGGCTCCCCCTGTCGGCACCAAAGCCTGGTTCTTGTCTTTGTCCTCGGTCCTCCGCAGGACAGGGGGAGAGTGGCGCTGTGGGGCTTGAGGATGCAATGCTTTAAAGTGTGGTCTGGGTGAGCGCTCCCACTTTAGCGGCGAAGGAGACCTGTTTATTGGCAACTGATCCCTGTTGAATGGTGATGGAGCTCTGTTCCCTGGTGACGGAGACCGGTTTCTGGCATTCACATGGGGTGCAGGTGGCCTAAGGTGGTCTCTTTCAACGGATGTGTCAGTGGCGATGCCCGCACCTCCGGCCCTTCGTATCTCACTAATGACCCCCCCAGTAGAGGCCCTCAGAGATGGGTTGGGCTCCACCATCCTACACACAGCTTTGCAGTATGGCTGACCCTCCAGGATCTCCATGATCTTGGCGGGGCAGACGCTGGGTGTGTACAGCCGAATGCGGGCACACAGCTCGGCGATGATCTTACCCATGGCCCACACGTCTGAGCTCTGGTGCCGCTGGTGGCCCTTCTGCAACACCTCGGGGGCCGAGTAGGCCTCGTTTCCCATGTCCAACGCGGAGCTGAGGCCACACCGGTAGAACTTGGCGAGTCCCAGGTCGATGATTACCGCTCTGTTTGTGTTATGTTCCACCTGGAGGACAGATGTTGTTTAGTTTGTATGAAATATTGTCTTTAACACGTGGGCTAGTGTTACAGCAACTTGAAAGTTCAGTCCACCAACTGTTAGCACTAAACAGGAAGTAGCCTACAACCGATGCTGATGGGAATGTCATAAATTTTTCAGGTACCTATTCATCAAAAAGTCGATGCAATGCAACGCTGCTTTTGCATTGGTGTTGTGGCTTTCGCGTTCAGTTTGAGACTGTTCTGTGGGAATGTGTCCAAGCCATTTTTTTTTTTTTACTGAAAGCCAGTAATGTCATCTCATGTTGGCTGAGGACAGGCACTGGATCGCCAGAAGTCATTAGGAGAGGCCTACATTGTCAGGGAGCGATGCATATCTGAAGCAGATGTAATGCTCCAATAGTTGTGTGGCGGACTGACAGACACTGTCAACGTGGCTATAACGTATAAAAAATGGACACGCAAACGGATGAAGATATATTATATGAAAAATGTCCCAATGGAAATCTTGTAAATGCATAACGGAAGCACATTGGAAAAGAAAACGTCAAATGATTGGACCACACATCTATAGGACAAATATGTTCCTTGCTACAAACTAAAGGAAGATTTTTTTTAATCTTAAATTTCAAGAATAAAGTTGAAATACGTTGGCCTTTAGCTCACTATTAACACGTCCCTTGGAAGCCTCTGTTGTGTTGTGTTCTTTTTTACACAGTCTCTGTATGTTAAGGGGAAAAAAAAGTTGACTCATAAACTGACAGTACAGTGCGGTCGCCTCTGCACTCACCATTATGTTTTCAGGCTTGAGGTCTTGATGGACAATATCTTTGGAGTGGAGGTGATGCAGCCCCTCACACATGCCAATGATGATGGTTCCTTTAATAGACGGAGTCAACTGTGGAGATCAAATTGAGCAGGATCAGCGTGAAGAATCAACTTTCTCATATTGATAAAACGCGCGGCTTTTCCTTACTTTAACTGCTTCCCTAAAGTTAACAAGGTGAAACAGGGAATCCATTTTGGCTTATTCTACTTCAGAATGTTTTTGTCGCCATACAAATAAACTTGCCGTGCCTTGCCTTCACCTTGTAATACCTGTATTTTAGACTTCGAAGCTTTGAAGATGGTGGTCTCTAGGTCCTCTCCGAAGATAAACTCCAGAGGAATTATCCATTTGCCGTCTTTGAGGGTTATGTCGCCCAGCAGCTTCACTATGTTGGGATGTTTTGCCTTGCTGCGGGTCAGTGGCAACACGCCGTGGATGAGTGAAAGGGAAGTTGACGAATAAAAATCACACATCAGAAAATTGAATTAGTCTATACAGCCATTTTTTCCGAGGGAAAGATTCGCAATCATCTGGATCCTCTACCTTCAGGTGAGCAGATCTGTGTGAATGTCTTGTAACTCAGATTTTGGTGAATCAAATATGATAACTTCCAGTTCCACTGTCATGTCACAAATGATGAAGGAATAATGAATGAAAAAAATATTGTTTTCTCTCTTCTTCAAGCGAAACACACAATATCCGTCTCTTGGAAAAACCCGTCTATCAGTCAATGTTTGAAAAATCTCTCCCAGTGTCCCGCTCTCTCTCAAGTTAACATTTCATGAGGAAATGAGGGAGATTCTTGGAGATGGAGAATGGAAGTTTGTTAGAACTGACTGAGCCTTTTATCGTGTGTGGTGTCTACGTGTATGAATCCTCGTTCATATACATTATACTGTATTTGCATATGTCCTGATATGTTCAAGACCTAAAAATGCCAATAAAAATATATTCAATTACTAATGTTTACTTATTTGCAAAAAATAATTGTTTCTTAAATAAATAAAACTTCACTTCATAAGAAAAAAAAGTGTGTTTATTCATCTGTGTTTTTCTCCTGACATGGGAAACTTGGGTGTTTCTACGTCACCGCATTTTAAGAATGAATCAGTTATTAATATTTTTATTTTAAATTTTTTTACTGGTACTTACTTGTACACTTTACACTCTCTCTCCAGGTCCTTCCTATTGATGAGCTGGTGAGGGACCTTCTTTATTGCGGCCCATGAGTCGTTGTACTTCTGTCTGTACACCTTCCCGAAGCAGCCCTGGGCCAGAGTGTCGGTGGAGTACGCCATCGAGCAGAGACGTCGTGAGGGCTGGAGGGCGAGAGGGAGACTCGGTTTATAATAACAAGGGAAGACAAAAAAAAAATAAAAATAAACAATTCCTGCAGAAAAGGTTGATTCAAATAATTGTGGTCAGTTTGGATGTTTTAGTTTGGTGGTGGTGTTGTTGAGTAATATCCCGTTCTCTCCGTCAGTGTTGATGAGGGTCTTCCACCAACAACAGTTCCCTGTTTTTAAGTGGGACTTTCCTCTTTGTCGCCTTGCATAATGACTGAGTTTTGACCTGTGATGCACTGGCAAATTCAGACAGGCGCTTCAATCCCTTGTAGAGGCAAATTAAACAAATTACTCATTAAGTTAAATTCCAACCAGCCTGAGGCATATGTATCCGTATTGAACCTGTTCAAGTCTCCAGTTCAGTGGGAATGAGCATTCTCAGATAGGGAGTGTCCCCTACGGTTGAGTAAGACTGTGAATTCGACGTGCCATCCCCCGATGATCCGACTGAACTCCTCTTTTTCGGAAAGGGAATCGGGAGATCGGAGATAAGACACGGGTGGCGATCAAAAGGTCTGGATATCCTGAATCCAGGAGTTATCATAACAACCAATATGAATTGATGAAAACACACAGAGCTGCGTCTCACCTCGGTGACAGCTACCTGAGCCTGTTGCGCAAATAACAGCTCCTGTGCATTGATCTTAACACGCGTGTTTATTGTTTGAAGGATTTCCACAGGTGACTGACCTCCAGTCAGCATTCTGCTGCTCTTCTCACACAGACTTGGAGCTGTGTGTTGTATGACAGGGCGATTAAAAAGCGGACAAACTGGAAGGTCCACAAGAGAGAGAGAGAGAGAGAGAGAGAGAGAGAGAGAGAGAAACAACAGTGTATTTGCACTGCCTGGAGTACGACGTTGAGAAACGTACCATTTAAGCTCTTAAAAGAATACTGTCATGTTCAAATATCATCGGCAAATAGCATGATGATGAAGAGTCTCAGTATTTGAAAGAGTGGAGACCGAGAAACAAGTCACCTTACAACAACTCATTTTTACAAAGGACAAACTGAAGTATGAAAGTAAAATGGCCAGTGGACATATGAGCGGCTCACCAGCAAATACGTCCTGTACCTCTGGTATGATTACGACCTCCTATGGGGCGCCGCAAATCGGAATGACCTTTAGTCCAAGACACTGAGCCGACTGCTTCAAAAAACAGGTTTGTAAGTGAAAGTGGATAAATCAACGCTGTACCGCAGAGAGTCTGCTCAGGCGCCTACCTTGCTGTGGAGGGAGAGCAGCGTCGTCAGGTCTGAACACGAGTTGACATAGTTGTCTCTCTTTATAGCCGCCCCACACCTTATCGCATCGCTTCCATGGAATCAGTCATGAATGGCTGGAGCTCAATGAGAAGCGAACCGTAAACAAGTGCACGGTAGAACGGATCATGTTTATACTGCATTTTTACTCATTCATTATTTTTTTTAATTTTTTTTACTGACCTTTCTATTTTTAATACCTCCACTGCTGCTGTCACACGACACATTTCCCCATAGTGAGACTGACAAAGGCTTATCTTATCTGATCTGATCTCATCATATGGGAGGACGTGTGACTGTGTGGTGGAGGCCACACTGACTCCGCCCAGATGAGGGGGGGAGATGTTTTCTCCACTGCATGACCATTTAAATACTGGTGGTCACAATAACATGAACACCCATAACATGATTTAATATAACACAGTGGGTTAGTTTGATTTTCACAGTATGTCGGAATCGTGGGTCACGATGATGGAGTGGACCCCTGGATGCCAACACAGGTAAAACGCCCCATCTCCCATGACCATTATGCAGCACAGTGGCTCCTGGAATGTCTCAACACCTGTCGGATGTATCCCTGTATTTTGTACTGTAAATGTATTCATCATTCAAGAAACCCCCCCCCCCCCCCCCCCACCGTCACGTGATGATGGTGACGGTGATGTGATGGTGTTGGAGGGGGGGGAAATGAAGCAAAGACATTTATAGTCAAAAGAAATTGAACAATTAACTGCATAAATGAAATATGAACTAAATTTACCGCATCATTCACCTTTTATTCCAGCACAAGTGTTTTGAACACCTTCGACGCCAGACCGGATTCTGGTCCCTTCTGAAATGAAGAACTCTGCGGATCCTCCCGCCCACGTGGTCAAAATCTGCCTGGAATACAAACAGGTTAAGATGATGCCCATTTGTAAAACGTTCCCTCCTGCATGCGCTCCTGTTATAAAACAAGCAGCTGTTGTTGCACTTGCAGTGACGTTGGGCTATCAAAATTAATACTGATTTCTCTTCCTTCCTTGGTTATATTTACACATTCTGCAAATAGATTCGGATGAAACAATCTCAGCCCAATTATTGGCGATGACAGACGTCAGACTGGCCGGTGTTCTCTGTTGCTCTCTTTGCACCCGAGGACAAAATACAATTCCACTCATAGCAGGATCCTCCCTTCCTTTGAGTCTTAGTCTGTGACAAAACGACAACCGCTTCTTGACAGTGGAAAATTACAGACAGTGGAAAATTACAAACGCACATAGGAGGAAAAACGGCCGAATGAAAACGAAGGAGGAGAGCCCGGGTGGGCCGGGAGGACAGCGCAGGACGTCCGGGGGTCGAGTGGCTTCTTCAGAGCACTCGGGGAAGCCGCTGAGTTAAAGGCTACAGATGGAAATGTGTAGAAATAAAAGTTCAGTGTGTGAACAGTGGGCTTTCCTTTCGCTTCTTCCTTCCTGTTTGCCGCAGATTGTCAAACCTTTTCTTTCGGTCTGGCTCCAGTGAGATGCCGCGCAGAATCCACCTAAGGCTGTTATCAAAGAAACCCAAAAAAGACTGTAAATCTGTCAAGGTGAAAGTGTAAGGACCTGAGCTCAGATCACACCATACATCGATGACCTCCGCCTGAGGGAAGTGGACGTCTGGCCGACCTCGCCAAAGTTCCTTCCACCAGGTGGAGACCTCTTATCGTTTGATCGAGGGGAACATGCGACCTCGCTGTTTGCCACTTCCTGGATTGGATTGGATTGGATTGGATTGGATTGCCGCTTCAAGACAACATCTTGACAAATTGCACTGACAAGTGCGTTTGCTCCCTTGAATAACAATGACCCGCCCGACGGATGATTGCCTCTATCCTCAGCCAAAAAGTAAGTTTTTGTTTGCTCTTTTAAACTTTTTTTTTTTGAAGGGCCCCTTCATTCATTCTCAGCCTTTGAAAACCGGCTCTGACAGGCTCGCGCAGCTTCGCGTTTCCGCAGTGACGGGGGGAATTTCAGTTTTTCCCCTGCGCAGTTTTATATCACTGCTGTGGTTTATTATTAATAAGGAGGGTTTTGACCAGATGAAGAAAGATACAGACTAGTTAAATAATGTACTGTAATAAAAGTGTGAGTGCCTAATATATATAACTTAGGACAGAGCACAAATTGCCTTTTTATAACATTGGCTATGTAACAGTGAATCTTCTTCCAATACTGATTAATCCTGGGGCATGACCAAAGCACATGTACCAGTGTACCTTCATCCATACCACGCTTCCAGCAAGTAGCTGCATCGTTTAAACCAAGTCTGAAAAGCCGACTCGGGGTCCAATAGAAACGGTTTAGGATTTAAATTGAATAAGTCTCACTCTCAGATCCCTTGACATTATTCGAGAATTAACACAAATTGAAGCTCATTCCTGTTCATCATATGAGTGCCCCTTTTGATAAAGAAAACCGTTATTAGTAACTTCACTGTATTGTTTGTTATTCCCTTGAAGGTGGCCAGGCTGTACACACCCAGGAGAGCGGGTATGTTTCACCCTCTGTTCTCATTTAAAACCTGCAGATCAGCAGCTAAATGACGACAATCTGTTTGGATTATTTAACATGTACAGTATCTCTCTTTATTCACAGGGATGCAGGCCTCTCCTCCAAAATGGAGCACAGGTTTAGCGATGATTACAATGAAAGTACTTTGCCGGCGTTGTGTAAGGGCAGCTTGGTGAGACCCATTCCCAAGGAGGACCTCGAAATGTCTGAGTGCCCCGGGACGACCGGCGAGGTCGTGCCTTGCCGACCGGCCTTTGAGCCTCCCGCTGCGTCAAAGTCAGAGTCCCACCAGCCCCTGGGTGTGACTCAGGAGGGGTTGTGCCCCAACAAACTTCGAGCACAGGCCACACCTTTGGCTCTACTAAAGAGGGACCAGGCCGGGGAGACTGTCGACATGTTCCCTGGAACTACAGTTGCGACAGAGGGAGAGCTGGATTTCAAGTTGCAGGCAGGAGATGGCTGTGTTGATGATTCTGGGATGGATGCCGGGGGAAACTCCGTGAAACCAGAGGGCCCCCTACTTGTTCCTAAAGACACGAGAGACGGCAAGCACTCCAGGAAAAGAATGGAAAGGAAGAATTGGAAGTGTAAGTGTATCATTAAAATTATGAATCTCTACTTTAAATGCATGTTTACAATTTTTTTAAATTCCAAATGACATGGACTTCATTCACTCATTTAATCACGTATACCTGTACAATCGATTGCAACTCAATACAGTGGCTCTGCCATTCATTTCTCCTTTATGGAGATTTTTCCCTTTATCATCGTGATAAATGTGTAAATGCAATCACGTGTTTATTACAATAGTCATAGTCGAAGGGGGTGTTGTACTGGACCACATTATGCTGAGATGTGTATCTCTGCATCTGCGGGACATACACGAGGGGAGCACAATGTCAAAACCTCATTTCAACACAACCATCACGTCAATCCTCAATCGCAAAAACATGTCATTTATGAAAATTCGAAAATTTTTGTTATTCTAAAAGATAACAAAAAAAACATAACAGGCATCATCTGAGTAGACCGTATGGCAGAACAGTTGTACTTTATTGCATTAGATTGTACAGGTGTACCTAATAAAGAGGCCACTTCTATCATGTATCTCGGCTATGACATGCAGCTAGTTACCCTAACACTGATGCTTATCTCAGAGTAAAATGAT
Source organism: Scophthalmus maximus (assembly GCF_022379125.1). Taxonomy (NCBI): domain Eukaryota; kingdom Metazoa; phylum Chordata; class Actinopteri; order Pleuronectiformes; family Scophthalmidae; genus Scophthalmus; species Scophthalmus maximus. The sequence goes on along the minus strand of NC_061515.1, from coordinate 17,971,810 downwards.
AACAATACTACTTCGTGGGTGAAATTGATTTTTCTTAATTTGTCTTTGCCTGTATTTACAGTGTTCCTTCTGGCATTTGCACTCATTGTTCCCGCCTCTGCGGCCTTTACTGGTATGTGATGAAAAGATAATATACTATAATATAGTGTACACTGTCACACACTTTTATACAGTGCATCCCTATATTTATGTGTACTGTACTTTTCTCAAGGTATATTGTCTTGAATAAGTGGCTGAACTTTGTAAAAAGTGTATGCTGAATTCTGTTTTCAATAGTCATTCATAACGTTTTTCTTCCATGTATTGTAGGAACTCAAGCTGAAGGAGACAAAAAGTGTAAGAAAATACATTTTTGACAAGATTTGTTTTTGGCCTTACCATAGATTTCTTGAGCTTTTTACAACAACTACTGATCAATGTCCTTCTTCTTTTTTTTGTTTGACCACAGTTCAGTGCTTTACCTGCGTGGACAAGGAGCAATGCTCAAAGTTGGTGGCCATATACGATGCTTATGACAAACTGCTATTCTACAGAGACTTCAGACAACCATTTCCACAGTGCTCTGCGGTCTCCTCACCCTTTCCTAAGAGTTGCTCCGTGTGCAGCTTCCAGGCCAACATCATCATCAGTTGCCCGCAGGATGCGGGAACATTGGATATGGAAGCCAGTGATGGATCGCATATATTAAACATCTCTACTGTATGTAAGTATAAAATCAATCAATCAATCAATCAACATTTATTTATATAGCCCTTCACAGCAACCACCAGGTATCCAAAGTGACTAACATGAATAGAATATAACAAACAATAAAATCAGACAAAGGTACATAAAAGTATCAAAAGCCATTCTAAATAAATCCGTTCTAAGGTCGGATTTAAAAAGTGCTAAGTCAGAGATAAAGCGTAAGAAATGAAATGAATTAGAGCTGCAACAGTTTTCTGAAAAAAAAAAGGTCAAAATTCTATGATTTCAGCTTCTTGAATGTTTTCCAGATTCTTTCCTGCTCTATGACAGGAAACTAAATATCTTTTGTGTGTGTGGACAAAACAAAACACCATCTTGGGGTTTTGGAAACACAATCGACATTTTTACCATTTTATGACATTTTATGGAACAAACAACTAATCGATCCATGGAGAAAATAAAGGACAGATTAATCAGCAATGAAAATGATCCTTAGCTGCAGCCCTTAAATGAATGCATCAAACACTAAACTCTGCTGTTTGCGGTCCCTAGCTGGTCAAAATGTGTCGAGACATCACTGAACAAAAAGTGGATGAAAATAGAAAATTACTCAAATATGCAAATATACTACATTGGGGGGGAATGTAGAGGATGGAAATGTGGTTATTGTACAACAACTTCTCAACACATTGGATAAGTCTTTGAACGGTTATTGGGGTTTCCCGGAGAAGCTGTCTGCTAACATCCGGACTCACATCTGACCTTGTTATTAGTCAGCGACTATATTCTTGATCTATGTGAAACAGCTGCCATTAAAGGAAGCCAGGCTTTGTGGTTCTTCACAGTGTCTCGACAGTATTTATTGCCCTGATCGCATCTTTTTGTGCGTAAAACACCACGGGTTACCTTTAAACTCCTCTGACAGCTTTTGTCACCATGAAGTCATGACAGTGTTTTTTATCACAAATCAATGGTTTTAATGTACTAGAAACAAGAAATGTTCCTCTTTTATTCCTGATGATATTTGAATTTGTTTTCTATCAGGTGAACACCAGCAGCCCAGTGGTCATGCACATGCTGGAATGATTCCTAGTGGTATGTATTCGTCTGAATTTCTATTTAACACTGACATTGATTGGCGATGATTCCAAAATCGAGTGAAATTGTGAAATATAGTTTCTTCCTTGACAGCAACTTGTTTACTTCTTTTTGCAGTTCTTTTTTTTTTTATTGTGCTCGGAGCTCTTGCGATACAGAGTAAGTGTTACTCACTACGATCACGGTTCACACATCTTTCATTGAGTTAAAAAAACAAACAAAAAAACAGGACTATTTCAAACCAGGTCTGAGATACTACTTTGAATCACTAAAGTGATTATTGTTCATTGATGTATTCAGTGCTATCAAAAAATTCTAAATAATTTTGGAATATAAATACATCTTTTTTTCTTTCCTTTTAGTACTTTAAAAAATGGTAAGTAGTACTTTCATTTTTGAATGAGCCTATACAACATTATCATTTCTCTTTCCATAGTCAAATAAATAGTTTTGGTAGAAATTATTCAATTATTCATACTCACCATGAACAGGATTTATACAAAGTCTTTCTCTTGAATTTTGGCTGCTTTGATATATTAGTTTTACATATTAATTTCCAAAATAAGGCAGTGGACTAATGGCCCCACAAGTGGACTATGAATTTGTTCTTTTATTTTTTTTTAAACAGGATTGAAAAAGTGTACAGTGAAGAACTGCATGATCATCAAAAAGAAGAAAGTAGAGGCCACTCTCTCGCCAAGTCATTCAGCAAGCTTTTTTTCATGTACTTTTTTCTCAGGTTTTTTTGGAGGGGGTGGGGATGTTTTGAAATTGCTTTAGCTGCCATACAACTAATAAACTAGCTGCACATGGTATTTTTGGGGGTCTTTAACTGGTTAATCAGTCGTATCTTTATATTGCTTGCTTTATCTGATCAATACTCAAAAACCTTTACAATTTTTAATTCAAAGTCAAGCTTCAAATCCTCTCAACCAAGAGGCTGGAGGATCTTGGTTAAATCACAGCTTATTGATTAACACACGGTTGTTTCTCTGTCAACTGCCAATTTGACCGTAGCGCGCTGCTTGATCTCTAAGGATGTTTAAAATCAGTAAGCTTTCTGCAAAAATGGCCAAATGGATATGGATGGATACCAGTTCAGTCTCGATGAAAAAATGACTGTAAACAGCATACTCTTCTGTCATTATTTATAACACAAGCACACTGTTGCAGGCAGTAGTGTTGTGGGAAGAAGTGATCGGATCTTCAACATGTTCGAAACACACCACTGCCATAAGGCAGAGTGATATATTGCATTGTTGCATTATAATTATTTGTGCATTAATGTGCAATCGTTATTGTGTTGCAGCTGCTAAAGTTTAGCCACTTAGTCACCGGATGTGGTCAAGTTAGGCTAATACTGCGAAACAGTCGGTGGCGCACACACACAGACGACAGGTCGAACATTAACAGACAGTGCTCTGATAGCGTTATCGCTGCCTGGACCGTACCAACAGGTGGGTGGAACGCTGTCGTTCCTCGGTCAAATTATTCCGCTGGCGAACGAAAATATGTCGACAAAGGAACTTTTTTGTATTGTTCATTCTTTACAAACGTTTCATCACCAGGGCTCATGTCGTCAATCATGAACCAGCCCCCCCGCCCCAGCCCCTGAACAATTCGCTCACCCCCGTGTTTCGCACAACCCGCCTGTGAACGCTCACCTGTTGGCTGTCTGGCTGCCGTGGGGCGTTCAGGTACTCCCCCCTCCGCCGGCCTTTCGGAGAGACACGAAATGGAGGCGACGCTGTCTGGCTGAGGGGAAAGTGCGTTTGCGCCCAGTGTTACGCCACAACCCTATAGTGTCCCTTCTTCGTGTGTTTTGACAAATTATTAATCGTTACCGTCGACGGAGACGCCGAGGAGAGAGGATCGAAAATGTTTTGGACGTTGGTAATCGCCGCTTTAATGGCAACAGGTAAGTTCGCCAGTTTTTTCTTTTTTCTTCGTCAAACAGGGTGGGCCCTCTTCCGTGAAAAGTCCGCGTCTCTTAGAGCTTCTCTCAATTTTGACCTTTTTAAACACACTTTTCATTTGTAGTCCCCGTTTCGGCTATGAACATTCACGTAGGCAATAAGTTGGTGTGAAAAAAGGATGTAACTACCTAATAAACACAAACTAACACCATCCTATCTAAAAAAACAACAACAACCTAAAAATTGATTTCTTCCGGTTGATAGTTGTACTCCTACACCTCTTATGCGGGAATGTCCTTTTACAGGAGAACTGGCTTGAGTTGTGTTTTTGTTGTATTAGATGAAAATAGCTACACAACTACATGAATGAAATGTGCTAATGCAAAGTGATAGGGAAAAAAAAGTTGAGAGTCATATTTAAAACATAAGTAAAAAAAATTTTTTTTAACACGCTATTAATCTCTTTATGATATTTCGGTGACATGTTTCCATTAGTAATACTATAATAATAATAATCAAGATAATAGGGGGACATCAACCCCCCCCCCAATAAAATTAAAATAAAAATAAGCATAGAGAATTACAGCTGCAAAAAGACAGTTGAAGCACGTAACAGCCTGTTGTAACAAAATCTAATGAACAGTTTCTCCTGTTTAGAATCTTTCATAATGCATCTGGCTGTGATCTTCGGTTTTGACATACTTTTGTAGCTGAACATGTGTACGTGCAATAAATGAACATGGAACCACTCAACAAATATCTGTAAACAAAATGAAGAAGATATTTTAGGAGTAGGGTAAATTGTTAAACCTTCACTCGTCCACGTATCGTTGTGGTGGATCATCTTCAGTGTGAAATTAAAACACCATATTGATATGCGCTCGGTTGCCAGTTTATTAGGAACACCTATCTTGAACTAATGCAGTCAACTACTAGAGTTGTGCAATAAATAAAAATAAATGTCCAGTTTTTGTGATGATGTTCGGCTTTTGCTGAAACTGTGTTTGAGCGTTCAAGAGGTTCAACTGTACAATCAATTTAGAGGGCGGCATTGTGTGGTGCTGTTGACTTGGATTGCTTTACATTGGCAGGTGTTCCAATTTGATTAATTCATTTTGTCCACCCCATTAATATCAATGTAGGCAGGCTAAACAATAGACACATAGTCATTGTATAACTGCACCACAAATTACTTTCTCACAATTTATCATAAAGTGGAAGAAACGCCTCTTTCACACAATTTCAACAGAAACTGAAAATTGCAATCTTCATGTATGTACGACAGGCCTCCAGAGTGTGACCAGAGTAGATCAGAGAGTCTTCTCTGATCTCTCCTGTATAACTCAGTAGTTTATTTTCCTCTCTAGGGGAATGTAATGGTGAAATCTCGAAACCCCACTTATCGCACATTTTGTGGTTGCTTTTTACGCCTTCTACATTTAAAAATAGCAACAAGGCAATAGTCGGTGAGTGGGAAGTCTTGTTAAATCAGAGCAGATGGTTTCACTGCAGCTCACAGGTCAGGATCACCAGTCTACAAACCACTGGTTTTATCTGTTTTATGGAAAAGTCTGGTGTAAATCGTTCCCTCTTTTCTCAGAGAATCTCAAGTATGTTTGGCTGAAAAAGTCGAAGACGGAAAACACAAAGCTCAGTCTGAGGTGACTCACCGCTGCCGCTCTCAATGATACCAGTAGTGGTGAAGAAATACTGTTTGTCATGAACCACACCCTGGGGGCATTGAAGACTAATTGGAAGCCTTTACCCAATATTATAAATATGACAAATACTTTAATGATGACAATTATCATCTACCATTTAGGTCTCATCCATGTAAATCCCCGGGTGTTTTTTTTCTTTCTCTCTAGAGTCCACCATGGCCATCTCGGTCCAGTGCCCGACCAAGAGGTACGTTGTAATCCTCTTCCAGCCCGTCACCCTCACCTGTAACTACCAGTCAACCGCCACTCAGCCGCCCGTTGTCACGTGGAAGTACAAATCATACTGCCGGGACCCCATCCAGGCGGCGCTGAATCCCAGCAGCGCAGAAAACATCCTGTCTCAGAACAACCCCAACTACGACGCCAACATAGAGTGTGCCGACAGCCTGAGGACGGTGCGCATAGTGGCCTCCAAACAGGGCAACGCGGTGTCTCTCGGTTCGGAGTACCAGGGCCGCAAGATCAGCATTATCAACAGTGAGTTACACTCGAACGTACACTATGAAATCCCTGTCAGATGTTTACTTGAGAGTTAAAATTATGTTTCAATTTTTTTTCTAAATATGTCAGTGTAAACTTAAGGCAAACTTTTAGTAGCTCAAGTTTCTTACCAAAATAGAGCTGAGATTTCTGCCACTTGAATTTCTGTGTACATCTGCTTTTCAAACTGAATTAGCCTGATTATGTCCATGCGTTGCATGGAGGATTGATGTCAGGGTGAATGTGAATGTACATTAAATTTATTAGTTTCACATTTCACATGAAATAATTCACCTCGATATCAGGAATGTGCTGATGAACGACACATGTAGACTGATCAGATTTAGAAACAAAAGCTATCCAGTACTAGCCTGGGACCCAGACGAATTCTTGGGGCTCATATTAGCACAATAATACATTTCTAGTTTGAGATGCTGCAACAAAATACCACTAATTAACAAGTCTTATTATAATATCCCACTATCATGAGCTCTTTAAATACTGTCCTACACCAAACATCAAACCTCTGCATCTGTCGATTCTCACAGATGCGGACCTGAACATCGCACAGACGGCGTGGGGCGACAGCGGTGTCTACGTCTGTTCTGTGATCTCTTCCCAAGACCTTTCAGGAAACAGTGAAGACTACACTGAGCTCATTGTCCTCGGTAAGTTGCCCTCAAAGACGTGTGTCGCTACAGTCTGCTGCGACATTCTCTGTGTGTGTATGTATATACATAAATCTCTTTCCTGTCAGTGCTTCCCCTTTTCTTCACTCTCCCCCGCAAAGTAACACACATGCAATTACGCGTGAAGTTTTAAAATAACAGAGCAAATGTTTTAGGGACACCGATTTTTGAAGTGGGCAGATTTCCAGTGAAGAGAGGAGACACTGGGCCCCGGCTGAGTTCTTTAGAGTGTTAATTTGTAGGCAACAGAATTAGAACCAATACCGCGGGGGCACTTTAAAGTAATTGTGGCTTTATCTTTCTTTCACAGAGAGAAAGTCAAATACTACTGACCTCCTGCCTGGCATTGACTTACTGGTAATGGAAGGTAGTACAAGCCACTTGATGTAGCTCAGCCATGTTTTACCCTGGGTGTGAGGGATAGTCAGATGTTAATAAGATAGAATTGTCTTACACTCCAGAACAGCAATGCTTGAGGTCACTCAAGTTTTGACCTCAGACCTCCAGTCAATTTCAGGCCAGGGTTTTACTCCATGTGCACAATTAAAAAGTAGGAACTCTGAATCGGCCCCTGAATTTAAGCTAAACATGCTCAACTGTTCTGCTTTTGATACACTACACATATACCCACAACTTTCTTGACCGCACACTCTCTTGTTTTGTACCGTACCTCCATTTATTTTTTATAAAATAGTGTTTGCAGTCTGTGGCTGCCTGGTTGCAACAAAAGGACATTCAGCACACAATTCCTTATCAGTATACACAATTAGATAATGTTGTTTTTTTTCCCCTCTGCGCTTTACTAACCCAGTTTCCGTTAGAGTGGAGTCAGTTTAACGTACAGTCTCTCCGCTCTCTGTGCTGTTTTTGTTTCTTTATTTTTTGTTTGCGGCATGTGCTCCCTGAGCTGACTTGCAGAGTGAAACCATGCCTTGGTTACAACAAAGAACCGTCTTAACCGGTTTTTGACATGACATTAAACTAGAGACCATGTGTAGATGGAATCTCACCAGCCCCAACACGTGTCGACATGTTGACGTCTGGACCCCATGAGTACTCGTAGGCCAGACTACATCTCTTTTTCGATCTCAGCCTTTTACCTGCACACCTGTAAAGTTTCGTGGCTGCATCTGGCACAGTTGTGAAACTATCGCAGTGACACAAATCTGTCCACAGACTATTTTCTTGTTCAGTGGTTCTCCACCTGGGGGTCCAGACAAAAAAAACAAAAAAACAACACTTCTATCTTATGAAATTGGCGTCAGGTGCCACGAGAAAATGGCAGACTACAGTGCAGAAAAAACATGCCACCACACGAACCAGCCTGATTATTGTAGTGGGTCAGGACTCAAAAAGGTTGAGAACCACTGCTCTTGCTGACTGTTCTACAGGATGCATTAACATTTCACTGCTTAAAGATCATCTGTTCAAAAGGAAAATCCAACCACTGCAGAATTTCTGTTGTTCTATTCCAGTGAGCAACACAATAGTAAATATCTGAATAAAGATGACTATATCTGTAGACTGGGGCCTTTTCAAAAAGCAGGTTTAACAAAGTCTGGAAAACTGAGTCTGTTCACTCTGAGTCAAGTCGCCATTAATGGAGCTCTGATTTTCTGATTCACCATGGCAACGGGTAAATAAAGAGAAGAACTTAAAATTGATTCCAGCAGAGCTAGAAAGATTGTGGCAGTTCACATTTATGTTGGTCCACTAGATTTCAGAGATTGGCCCATATATATATATATATATATATATATATATATATATATATACTTAAACAAAATTTGGCAATGATCCCTAAGATGTCGTTATCAAACCCTAATGACGAAGAAATGTAATGGAGGCAGTTTAACCACAAACTTTACTATAAATAAAAAGAAAACAAATACAACCAAATATTTAAAACTTTACTTTAGATTAGATCCAAAAATTGTCATTATTTATTCTGTAAAATAAAAATAGAAAAACATATTGGCAAACATGCTGATTCAGATTTGTCTCTTGTGAAAGGCTCCTGTTGGCTGATACTATCAGCCAGCCGATATCTCAGTCATGCTTTAGTAACAAGCCTATGTTCAATCAGGATTTTAATCTTCCTCCAACGTGAATGCCCTCAGATTTGTGCTTTCAATATCGACTTTATGAATGAGGAGATTAAACGTCATATCAGACAGCTCTCCAGGAGGAGACGAGGTCGGATTAAGTTACTGCGGCAACTGACCTTGGAGTTAGTCATCCAATTGTCTGCAACAAAAAAAACATGCAGTTTCTCTTTCCCATCAAACTTTTTCACTAAACCCACTTCCTGAAACAGCGCACTGGTCTACAGCCTGATGCCCGTGTTCCTTCCTTGTATGAATATGAGAGAAAATGTAAATCTTTGATAGAAATATATATCTTAATACATCCCCTGTTGGTCCACGCAGACTGGCTCCTGGTTGTTCTGGTGGTTTTTGGGTTCCTGTTGCTGCTGCTCCTCATTGGGATCTGCTGGTGCCAGTGTTGTCCACATACCTGCTGCTGCTACATCAGCTGCCCCTGCTGCCCCGACCGCTGCTGCTGCCCTCGAGCATGTAGGTACCACTACTGAAAAAAAGTCAAGTATTTTTTTTTTGGCAATAAATATTGACTACAGATTTTTAGTCGCTTAGTTCAGCAACCAGTCGATTCAGGTGAATCAGAATCGAAACGTTACCTGGATGATGGCATAATGTATCGATATGTGACGGACACCAGCACATGAAGGATTGGGTGTGGCTGATGGTGATTATCGGACACTTTCAGTTTTAAGACTTTTGCTGTGGTGAGATCAAATACAACTCCATGCCGAATACAAGCATTGCAAGCATTTGATTTACTTAAATATATTTTTTCGTAGGTGACTGTGAAGTAGTTCTTACTTTTACAATCCTATTCTCCGCAATAGATATGAGATGCGACATGGAAATTGCCAGTATTATGTTTGTGAATGAGTGACTTCGTGTCACTTCCTGAAGTCAAGGCACAGATTCGCCAATTGTGAAGTTGGACTAACGGATTCGAGTTGTGGTTGTACAGAGAAAGAGTAAATGTTGGATTACAAGTTTGCAGCCTTCATTGAATTCACATAAATATCAATCTACACATTTTTGAAAATTTAAACGCACAAATTCACATTGTATTCTACAAGTTCACAGATCAAATCGACAAGCGCTTGCATTTTGCAACATATTTACCTTCATAGAAAATGCCCTTGAACATAAATTCAAATAAACATCAAATGTCACGTTGCAATTCTTGTAGCTAAACACAACTGAGCCCTGTTTTGTTTTGCCTTCGGTGGGTGTTCTATTAGTTTGGCACATAATCAAAATGCACTGTAACAGGATCAGTGTTTAATTTTACTGGACTTCTGTTCATGTCATGTTCAAATGCATTGTACAGTTTTGTGCTTTTGCAAAGAAAACATGAATGAGGAGTCTCAACTTACCCACATTTCACGGGTCACTTCAGGATTGTTAAAGTTTAAAAACGTCCTCACTGGGTTCAGATTGTAAATTTATTCTGGAGCCCCGAGCTTGTACAGTAGATCGTGGGTAGATAAAGCACAATTTGAGTTACCGTTTTCATCGCCACACAGACGGATTGCTTTCGATGAAAAAATGAAGAAACTGTTTAATTTCTTGTTGAGGGTTGGGTTTTCTCTCCACCGCACCGCTAACTGTCCACCATTATTTCACAGTGTACGAGGCGGGAAAAGCGGTGAAGAAAGGTGGGTCCAATCTTTATGCTCCCACCCTCTATGCTCCCAGTATGTATGCTCAGCCAGCGTACAGTGGCCATCTGCTGAACCAGCCGTCTATGCCCATGCTTCCTCTACCCAATGGAGCTGGACCCCCACCGTCCCAGAATGGCTATGGTCGTGATTATGATGGCGCCAGCTCAGGTGAGAATTCCCTTAAAACAAGACTTATGTTACATAAGTCCAGGCTGAAGATCGCTGAAGATGAATATTTTCTGTAGCATCTCTCATTATACACTGAAGTTGGGTTGACATCAGTAAAAATCTGTCAACCGAAAACAAAAGTTTCATAAGATCGAAATTTGAATTTAGTTGAATCTTCTTTAAAAATTCTCTTTGTTGTGTCTGTGCAGTTGGACAGGGCTCCCAGGTGCCTTTGCTGCATGAACAAGACGGTGGAGGGGACCACAGTGAGTAAATGGAAAAACGCCACAAACTCTCTGTATTGGAAACATTTATGAAGTCGATGCAGAGAATCAGGTGGATGGTGACCATGGAAGTCTTAGAACTGGTATTTTTTTCAGAAGCTCAATATTGAGGAGATTTCTGGTCAGTGTGTTGGCGTCCAAAAACCACCCTGTCCCAGTCTTAGCGATGTATTTAACTCTCTCATGGTGCGTTGACACCGGACGCGACACGACATGAGTAGCGACTAAACTCAGATACTGATGCGACCAAAGTGACGCTATAATTTGAATCACGTGTTGTTATCTAAGAGACAGAGTGGCTCCTCATCTATATGAACTCTCTTCCGTCCAGAGCGCTGTGCGTCTCTGCGTCGCAGCCTTTACTGTGCAGGGGGCGTGTCCTGCTCGCAGCACAGACAGAGAGTCTCACCTACTCCGTGGATCGATGGCAGAGGGTGAACATCGAGTTGAACTTCACCAAAATCAATCGAGGCAAATTGCGTCGCCACAAGTGTAACAAATCTTTTGCAAGTAAATGCAGTAACACGTGGAAATCTGTCGAAACATTATGTGAAAGTGGAAGTAAAAGTATATCTAAGCCCAGCTTAGTGGGAGGAGACTGAGGAGAGGGTGAATGAGTTCCACCTCGCTGTGACCCGGTTCACTGTGAAAGACCTACAACCCTTTACAACAGTCTTTCTGTACATATTGAGTTGTGTTAGTCTCGTCACTATACACAGATCATCATGTACTTTATAGTAGTTATTTGTTCAAAATAGTGCTGCTCAGTGTTCAACAATTTAGTGAGTACAGTATGAGAAAAAAAAACCTTTGGCCATCCCTTTCTATCCTCATTTTGTTTATTTATTTTTTTTCAATTAAAAAAGGAACAAGAACCGATTAGAGTTCCGGCTCACTATTTATTTTTTCAGTCGATCTGTAACGTTACGGCCTGAAATCAGGAGGAGTAGGAAGGAAACGGTGAGGAAACCGCAGCAAACAGAAAAACACAAGGCAAAGACACATGAACTTAAACTTCACCGTGATAAAAACTGCAGATCATCCAGCAGCACGGACAGCTGCCACTCTCACGTTGGCTGATCCGCCGATACTGCGCAACACTGGGGAGGACGGTTTAAAACCACAATTCATTTTACAACTTTGAAGAGGTTTCATATCTGTTTCATTCATTTGTAAGGTGTCCTTGGGTGTCTTGAAAGGTGCCGACAAATAAAATGTATTATTATTATTATTATAGTACATCCTCTATCCCCTTTTGGGAAATCCACCACTCTGACTCTTTGCCATGTTTTATTTTTATTTAAAATGTTGTACGTCTGTGATACAGGCCCAGGTAATTTAGCCGGTTTGCACTGCCAGTTTAAATCCCTGAATACTTAGTCATGGTTATCAGGATTATCACATAATGTTAAAAGATGGTGAAAATGTTCAAAAAGTACTGATATGTAAACCTTCTCATCTGCGTTTTTTTTTTCTTGTAAGAGAAAAAAACTAAGCTGAGGAAGGAACTACTGCGGCTACATAGCATACACAAAAAACCCTATCTGGTGCAGAGATGTGCCTGTGTTTGACTCTGATTTAAAAGACTACCACCATGAAACCATCAGATTTAAAATAAATAAAACAAAACAGTTTTATTTCTTTTGATTTAATAATCTGTCTCCACTAACGCTGCTCCCCCCTCTGCATCCACCGTGTGGCTCTCTTTCTCTCTCTCTCTCCGCGTACGCGAGGGGGAAACTGAAACTGAACGTGTTAGTTCTGCGCCGAACCTCGACTGACTGATTCTCTCTGCTCACTTCAAGACAAGGGAGTGGATTAGGTCAGATGAGAAGTGGGCAGAGCATGATGAGTTATTTTCCATATATAATGCTTTCACCCTCAAAATCAAAAGGGGATTCGGGATTGGGAACCACTGATTTAGCAGACGCTTTTGTCCAAAGCAGCTTACAAAAAGTGCATTCAACAATGATGATTTTACCCAAAAGTGCAAGAATCAAGAGAAAGAACATCAACATTTATCAAACAGGCAAAACAGCTAATTTTTGGTTGTGATTTTTTGGAAGATTGAAGCATATTTGTTCATAGCACATACTGTGCAGAGAATACAATGACATGGAAAACTCCCAACGCTCATAGTTTGGGTATGTCTGAAGGTGAAGGATTCGTTCTTCTGAGTCAATAGGAAAGAAATCGTGGCGCTCGATTGTCAGAATCGCGATTCCCATAGGTCGGGGGATTTCTGGGAGATGACTTGGAGGTGGAACCCTGTGGGACCTGAAATTGATGCTGACATTCTTTGCTGTTTGGTTATGCTCTAAATACAATATGGCTATATTCAAATATTATGCTAACAAGGTGATTTATCGGATTTAATGACTTAAATAAACTATAATGACACAAACGAAATTTACGAGTGGTCTGGATTAAAATGCTAAAATTCACCTGAAGTCATAATGGCTAAATCTGCCCAAATTTAGAGTTAGGTTTAGCTTTCACAAATCACATTATGTTTCATCCAAAATCTTTTGGACAGGAATGAAGAATAAGGTGTATAAGGAATGTGACCTTATATTACTTCTGCTTGGCATTATATGTAAAATACAAAAAAATATTAAAATTAAAATTAACTTTTCGGGGGCGGGGGGGTAGCGGGGGCTCCCGTTGGAGGGGCGGGGCGCCCACCCAATTCAATGGTAGGGGAAACATTGATTCTTTGTGTCTGTCTTTCAGCGCTGCTCTGACGTGACAGGTCGTATTAGTAATAGTTTTTTCAACCACTTCACCACCACAGTTTTGTGCTGAGTTGTAACAGCAGGACTTTTGAGAATGAGATACATCTTTTTTGCTCTTTGGGGACATTTTTGTGAATGAAACTTTTGCCAGAAACGGAGCAGAACCTGTAACCTTAGAGAAAAACATCAGGGACTGTGACTATGCAAAGGATGAAGTCTCACAAAAGCGCACATCGTCATGAACAGGGGCTGAAATAAGACGTTTTTGTGCATTTAAGGGAGTTTGGTGAATCTTACTATGAGCACAGATATGAGCAGTTTTGGATAAGAATATGAAAATGTTCTTGTGTGAAGCCCAATGATTCGGGGTATTTGAATATGGCTGCAGAATCTGAAATAGAATCTGCCCTGCTTTCCAGCTCGCAGTGGGTATCGTATCCAGGTGGACCCTGATGGGAACGCCACCCGAGCCATTTACTACATGGAGCGGGAGCTGGCTAAACTGGACCCTTCCAGATCTGGCAACTTCAACCGCAGTGAGTGATCACTTCACGCTATTCTGGTCACACTTATACAGACACATTTTTTTTACATGAATAAGGAATGTGTTGTATTTTATAAAATATAATAATAATGTACTCTTTAAAAAAAAAAAAAGAAAAATTCAAACTTTACATTTGTTATTTTGGGGCTGCATTCTGTTTGTGTATTTCTTTATTCTGCCCTACTAACTACTACCAACCCTTCTTCTCTGTTTTCCCGCCTCAGTGGAAAATATGAGCGAAGTCAGTTCCCTCCATGATGGCCTGGATCCCCGAGGCCGCGGCGGCGGCCGTTCCCAGCCGCCGCCGTTGGCCACGGTCTATGACCGGGATGAAGCCATGAGCACCATCAGCAGTGTTTCGCAGCAGGGCCATCGTCGCGACGACTACCCACGCCATGGCGGCGGCTTCATGGGGGAGCGCGCTCGCGCCCGCTCCATGGAGAACCTCGACAACATCGGACGCCGCTACAACCGAGACAACTCACCCCACCGCGAACCGAGAGGAAGGAGAGGGTGAGTCATAATTGAGTCGGTGAATTTAACAATAATTTTAGATGTCTTTGCGTGTTTATACAAGGTGTATTCGAATTTTCGATCACACTTTCAGAGTCTTCACCGGGGAAACCACGGGCATGCTTTTTTACTTTCAGTCTCACGGATTTTAGAAGCAAATTATGCTATTAAGCTTTGGCAGAGCTGCATCTATACATCTGCTAAACCAAATCCCCACCCAGCACTGCTGTAGTGACCAGTGTAGGTAACTCATTCCAACATACTTTAGAGTCTCTGTGTCAGTTTTAGTTTTCTCATTTCCTCCAGCAAATGGTAATCGTGGGATCAGTTTTTTTCAAATAGATTTTCCCAGTCTGAATCTTGTGGAGATTATTACCTTCTGTATTCTCAAATGGGCTCACTCAGGCATTCTCACACACAGCCCCTCCTGGAAAGTCCTGGAAAATGTCTGAACTCATGTGCATGTCTGACAGCAGTGAAACAGACCTCAGTTCATGATAATAGATTAAAAAAAACATGTCACACTTCTCATCATCAGTTTTCCTCTCTAATTTAAAAAAGTCGTTGCCTTGCAAAGTCGAGTAAACTGGGCCGTGCTGCACCTTAAAAACCAAAAAAGTCAATAATGCCCAACCAAGACGTCAATCAATGCGCGTGTCGTATTACGACATCATGACGTCTAGGCAAGAAGCGATCGTGCCCTGGCCCGGATCTTTCGATGCAGTGTGAGTGCGGGCCGGGCCTGGCCAGCAGGGGAAGAGGGATGGGGCGGCAATCGCGCTTAAGCACGGCACGGATCAACCGGGCCAAGTGTGAGTGCGCCCTTAATCTTTATTCACACCCTGCATTTTTGTGCCCTCAAACCTTCAGTCTGTCTCTTTCTATGTACACTCGTCTTGGTTGCTCTTCAAAGCAGCAAAACTTTGTTTTGGCTCTGAATGGGCCACATGGGTCACGGCCACACGTGACACGTATCGTGCGATCTGTAGCTTCAACCGTGCAGTGGTGTGTAAATGAATAATCAGTGTTCTCTGTGGTAGTTGAAGTTTAAAGTGGTTACCAGTGTGTTATTTATTGCTGGATAAGAAATATTTAAATCATGTGAATACTATGAAACTCGCCCTCGATGGAGTTGGATGGTGACTTCTACTTTCTGTTCCTTCAGCTCGGACGATGAGTGGAGCACCAGCGCCCGGGGTGGCTATGACCGCGACTTTGACGACCGCAGGCGTCGCGACTACTCCCCTGATGACCACCGGAGAGGAGCGGGAGCAGCCAACGGCGGGCTCTCGGGGAGACGCAGTCGCAGCCGCGATGATCTGATGGACCTGGAGAAGAATCGCCAGTACGGCGGCGGCGCCACCAGGGGCAAGCGAGATGATTACGACGACAACTTCCTGCGAGAGGCGATGGAGAGGAAGAAGAAGGGCGAGCAGCAGCGGGGGCGCAGCCGCGAGCATCTTGACAGCGAGAGTGACCGCTCGGACCGGGGGAGGGCACCGCGTGGGGCCCCGCCTCTTCCTGTGAGCCCGCCATCAGGATACCCCGCTCGCCGCGACGACTATCTTCCTCCTCCACCGCCACCACCTTACAGTGAAGATGAAAGTATGTCATCAAAGAAAAGCAACCTCCGCAAGGTGAGTCACAGCAAAACTGTACTTTCTTCAAAGCGGTTTCAGAATTGAGGTTGAGCGGAGCGATTCTGTATGAAATGAGAATCTGGCGTTCCCCGCTTACACTTAAGATTGCAATTATCTATCTGATTTCATTTCAATAAAAAATTTGAATTCACATTTACCTCCATAAATGAAGAAAAAACTAAAATATGATGGTGCCTGATAACAGACTGGCAACGTCAACATTGGACATCGTTACCTTAAAGGTAAAAGCTTCATGAACATTACACTGAATATAAAAACAATCAATACAAAACGATGCTCTTGAAAGTTGTAATGTACAACTCTTATGTATGATTCAGGGCTGCAGCTAATGATTATTTTCATAATCAATTAATCTGCCGATTATTTTCTCGATTAATCGATTAGTTGTTTGGTCCATAAAATGTTATCAAAGGCGAAAAATGTTCATCGTGTTTCCCAACACTCTTTTACTTTCACAAAGCAGCAATGAAAATATCCACATTTTACAAACTGAAATCAGCTTGAACCAATTAATCGATTATAAAAATAGTTGGTGATTAATTTTGTAATCGATTACTAAGCGATTAATCGATTAACTGTTGCAGCTCTAGTATGATTTCTGTGACGAATCTGGGGTGGCCGAGGATCAGGAGACAGAGTGGGTCGTCCACTAACCAGACGGAGGATGGTTCAATCCCCTGACAAGCAGGATGATTTTTTTAAAGTGAAAGAGCAGCACTTAGCCCTTAACCCTTAACCCCAACTGCTGTAAAAGATGGTTTCAGTGAAACTACGTTGAAGGAATCGATGGATCACACAAGCATGTATTCCCTCAGGGGTCCAAAGGCTTTTACATAATGTGTATAGTCGTTCCTAATAAAGTGCTCAGTCTTAGCGTAGTGCATCAACGATGTATTAAGCCGCGGCTGAAAACAGACTCAAACGAATGCACTTTTCACTTCCAGTGACATTTGCTGTTTCAGGTTCAATAGAAAAGAAATTAAATGATATGTTTGTGATTTTCATCTTCAGGTGTATTAAATGGACTTGGGACTGAGCGCTACAAACTCAAATCCAAGTATTAAGAGATGAACTAACTCACAGTTTGTTTTTGACAAGAAAAATACAAAAGGTTGCCAGCTTTATTCCCAAACTCCGATCGAGGCGCCTTAAATGTGATGAAAGAAGTTTTTCCCCAGACTATGTTTGACTGGACATCACTCTTCTTCTCTTGCAGAATGGAGCCGTGAGTCGGGAGAGCCTGGTTGTGTGACTACGATGATGTGAACAACCTGTCCAATAATGCAGCTTTGATCCACCTTCTAAAAAAAAAAAGAAAGAAGAAGCACCAGTCAATTTCTTAAACTGTAAATATTAGAAACACTGCTGACGTGCTTTGCAGATTTTTTCATATTGCAGAATTATGATGATGAACTTATTACAAATGGATGCTGATGAATGTGTATGTTTTATTTTTCCAACAGGGAAGAGCTGCACAAATGAAATGTTTCATGCCTTCTCATGTATAAACGATTGTGGCTGCCACAAGTGCCTTACAAGTGTACAGAATGTAGTTTTGAAAGTCAAGTTGATGCATAAATCTGTGAAAAGACGTTCATGTTTACACCTAAACATGTTCTGGTTTGTTTTCAACTTTGGCCGTGGTACAGGAATAGATGTAGATAATTTTTTTAGGGGTTAATGTTTTTTTTTGACTTTTTTTCTTTTCCTTTTGCTTGTGAAAAATAAGAAATGTTGCTTTTAGTTATTGTAGTGTAGTCACTCCATGTATCTAGAAACCCGGTGAGCATCATAGTCTCAGAAAAAAAATGTGTTTTTGAGTACCTCCGTTTATTTTTTTTAATTTTTTCTTCTTCTTTTTTTAGCCAGAATTTTAAACTTTTAAACCTTCAGTATGTTGTACAGCCACGCACGCAGTAGTATGCTTGTAATAGTCAAATGTTAATTGTGACGTGATGAAATCTGATTTTACAATAAAGGGTCTCCTTCGCCAGGCCAGTCACCGTATTTGATATTTGTCTTGCAGAGTGTTGCCACTAGATGACACTGTCATTTTGTCTGTCCCTTAATGGCACAGTGAAATATTCATGGTCAGTAGAAGTAATGATGTCAGTCTGAAACTAAACAGTAAAAAAACAGAATTCCTCCTCATCGGTTCCAAATCCACACTCAGCAAAATCAACAACCCCACACTCACCATCGATGGCACCACTGTCTCCCCATCCCCCCAGGCCCGCAACCTTGGCGTTATCTTCGACTCCACCCTCTCCCTCGAACCCCATATCCGCCACATAGTCAAAACCTCCTTCTTTCACCTCCGTTACATCGCCAAGATCAGACCCTCACTCACACCCCCTGCCGCAGAACGACTCATTCACGCCTTCATCTCCTCACGTTTAGATTATTGTAACTCTCTTCTCCTTGGCATCAGCCCCAGCTCCATCAAAAAAATACAACTGGTCCAGAACGCAGCCGCCCGTCTCATCACCCACACCAAATCCTGGCACCACATTACCCCAGTCCTAAAACAACTACACTGGCTCCCTGTCTCCCACCGAATTACCTTCAACGTCCTGGTCCTCACCTTCAAAGCCCTCCACCATCTTGCTCCCCAATACCTCACTGATCTCCTCTCCCCCTACCAACATACACGGTCCCTCAGATCCACCTCTGCCGGTCTCCTCTCCATCCCCAAAACCAAATTCCGCAGCTTTGGAGACAGAGCTTTCTCCAGGGCTGCTCCCAGGCTGTGGAACTCCCTCCCCCAAGAGATCCGTGATTCAGACTCCCTCACCACCTTTCAGTCACGCCTAAAAACCCACCTCTTTTCCTCTGCATATCCCTAGCTCCCTCGTTCCACTTTTATTTTGTTTCTTTCTTTTTGTACCAGCGCTTTGGGTACATGAAAAGCGCTTTATAAATCCAATATATTATTATTATTATTATTAGATAACAACTTGATGTACTGGTTTATCAGACATCATTTAGAGTTAACTGTTAAGAATTTGGTTGTGGTGCCATCAAATTAAAATATCATAAACTAATGCAGAGTTTAGCCTCTAAGACGGTTTCAACATAAACCAAAATTGAACTTTGCTGAGGTGGGATTTATTGGAGATATTGTCAGATTAGGCCCACATATTTATGTATATGACCTATATATAGCATATAAAAGAAGAATGTCAGGTGTGATTTTGGACAAGATAAACAAGAACATTTTATGTAAGTACTATAATTGGTGTATAGCATTAGGAACATGTCATATTTCCGTCTTTATCCTGAAGTGGGGCTGGAGACCTGCTGACGCGTCTCACTTGGTTCCTTTTAAAACAGGTAAGAATACACCTTGTATAACAAGTTACAGAACTAACAGTAAGTAATCATATAAAATATATAAAATAATATATCCTCTGTTGTCAGTTTCAGGTGCTCTGGCTTTTTTTTGTATTGCCGCCTTGAGGTTTCCGCTCCTGAAGGTGGCTGCAGTGACCGAGGTTTGTGCAAATCATCCGCATATTACTGCACAAAGTTATGATGTAGCAATCACAAGTGAAGTTATGTTTTAAATCTGTGTTTTTATATAGTTTATAAGAAACCAAACTCTGGAGACTTACAGTGAAACGATTCAGCTCGTCTGGTAGGATGTGGGGTGTCACGTTTTGATGTTGCTGGCTTCAAAATTCAGAGGTCCAGAGGTTTTCCTCTTTGGTAGAAGTTTTTCTTTTACAGCACATTAATTGGAGCCTGAATGATATATAATATCAGCCTTTCACAGACATATCAATATTCATGTTTGTTTGTGGGAAAAAATGCTCCCATATAAAAACTTTTATTTTACAGAATAAAGGATGCAGAAAGATTTGCATTTTTTTTAAAATATTTGACATAAAATGTAAATTTTCTTATTTCAAGATCTGTGTATTTGGTGGTATTTGAGTTTTCTTTATATTCATAGATATTTATAGTAAAGTTTATGGTTAAACAAAAAAAATATTAAGCCTCAAAGACATCTTAGGCATAATTAACTGTCAAAATATGATATTGAAAATATAAATATTTTACTCCCTATATCAGTACCAGGCACAAAATCCATTTCGTTCCGTCTCTAATATTAAGGCAAAAGTTACAGAATGTATTCAAGTGCCTATTTGAAGACGTGGGCTGCTTTTTTTTGGTCATATTTCTGCATTTTTCTCACCATAAGAAAGGAATATGTCAATAACCATCTTTCTTGATTGCATTAAAACTGACCTTGTGTTGTGACTATTCAGTTTGAGAAATACAAAATACAAAGATGTCTGCCAGGCTTGTTAAATACATTTAACACATCATCCTGAGTGTGGTGGAGGTAGATTACAATATTTGCACAACTATCTGTGAAATAAAATCTAATTTGAAATAGCACAAATTCACATGGACATCATTATTTTATAAAAACAGGATTATTTGGCCATTATTTTAACGCCATAACTCAGGCTTTCAGTTTTATCTCAAAGGGATTTCGATCATCTGAAGGACCATGTTTTCTGGCACAGTTGGACTGCGATGCCACTTCCGTTTCTCCATATTACCCGATCTCAGAAATGACTTCAGTGCCAAACTTACAAACTTAAAAGGAAAAAAAACGAATCACTCCTGCATCGTCCTTTCAGAAATGAAGCTCTCGAGCCTGGGATCTGTTTGAAAGCGTCGGCTTGCCCTTGCATCACAGTTCCAGAATGACAGAGACCCAATCAGCTCAGAGGGAGGAGGGGGGAGCAGGAGGGAAAAGCGAATGCCGATGCAGAGAGGACGACTCTGAGCTCCTCACTGGCTTCAGATCAGCTGATAAGGTAAGAGCTCCGCTGCTGCCTGATCTATTACTATTCATTCACTTATTACATTTCCTCATATTGAAACCTTGAGACCTGCTGCTGGTATTTTTTCCCCCCTCTTCACTTCGTCATCTGTCTTTTCTTTACTCCTCTGGGTTTACATTTCTCACCCTTTAATATCTGTTCTTGTGAACAGTGAGTGTGACTAGTGTGATCATTTATCGGCAACACTGAAGGAGCAGATCTCTCACAGCAGTGAAGTGTGTACGTGCAGTTAAGCAATTAGCTCCTCCACATAGTTCTAATGATACAGTCTCTACTTGATTCATAACTGATGTTGAAACAGATTTGAATGGATTGCAGCTTAGCTAACTCTGCATTATCTGAATATGTATATCACAGGAATTTTATGTTGCACATGTTTCGATATCTCAGTCTTGTTTACTGCCATTTCGTGCAGATTCACACCACAACAGTCTGTAGTGTATGACTATCTGTATCCACACGCAGCTTTTTTGTCATTCCACCAATACGGATCAGGTGACGTTACTGTAAAACTATAAAACCAACTTCTTTAAAAGAAAAAGAATAGTGCTGTATCAGAGATTACTTAAAAAAACCAAAAAAACCCCGCTGTCAATAATGTCAGTCTCAATTTGAGAATGGTATTTTCTCCTATCAAGAAGGCAACGACTCAAAGTTGACCTGCATATTAAAAAAAAAATCCAAATCCAAACCACACAATGACATTTGGAGCACAATGTGGCAACTAAAGCCAAGTAGGACAAATTTGAGATTAGTTGCGCCTTTGGGAATAAAAGTCCCACGCGGGGCAGGGACAGCAGCGCGATGGGGCCGCGGATAAGAAGTCCTGAATGTATTATATTTTCTGATGATGCCCTCGGCGGCAAATTTGAATTTCAATGATAAGAAAGTACCAAATCATTTTAATCATTGAAATCATTCAAGTTAAGTGTTTTAATGTGTCTCAGATTAAATCAAGGATCTTTCCAAAGTATCTGGCAGAGGCATGAACTATCAAATGAAAAAGGTTTTCCTCTTTTCCTTTTGGAAAAATAAAAAAAGGGCTCAGAATTGAACTACCTGAGTAGCAGGCACCTTGTCCGTCAGGTTGTAAGCCTGCTGTTAGTGATTTGTTTTCCATCCAATAACAGCTTTTCAAGACAAAGACATTGTCTCGATCAATTCACGTGCAACGGATAAATTGTGTGTAAAAATGCCTGATGATCAGTGGAACAATAAATGCACAAAGTTGGGGCATTTCTTTTAACTGTTCATGTGTTTGCAAATGGCCGCTGTCCACAGCTCCCGTCCAGTAAGTGGACAGAGGGACAATGGATCCATTGTCAGCGTGTTCTTCCGTCACCCGTCTCTGTCCAGCACAATCCCAACACCCTCTGTCCCCTGCACAACGCTCTCCACGTCTAAAACGCACTACTGTAAAAGCTGCTTGTGTGTGTCTGTGTGTGTGTGAGTCTGTGCGTGTGTGCGCACGTGTGTGTTTACACTGGAGTCTGATGCATGTTTTACTTTTAATACGGCAACAATAACTGGATGCAGCATATTTGAAAGTTGGACTGTGGCACCGCCGACCCCGGAGAGTTCTCAGTTGTCCGCCTTTTAGCTGCTTTGTGTTTGCAACTGGATTTGAAGATCATCGCTGAAAAAAAAAAATGTTAAACTCATAAACTAGATAAAACAGTCATGTTCAACGGCTGGATGACAATCACCTTCTCTAGTGTTTGAGTCACTTTGTATTACCGTCCTCATTGTACTGTTTTGCGGGACTCGAAAGGCTGGGGTGTCCTTTAACTGAAGAAGCCAGTTCACGCGACATGTCGTCCAACCGCATGCTTACGGCTGCTCCCGAGGGCACGGGGATCTGTCGTCGGCGAGACAGATAACGGCGTTATCGTTCAAATGGGTATAGCAGCGCACACTCCCAGCGAGACTTTTCCTGTGGCGGTTATTGTGTTTGTTTGTTTGTGCAAAAGTGAAGAGTAAAAGGAGAGTAAAAAGATATTTTGCAGGTGGATATAATGGTTGAGACTGTCCTTACAGACTTATGTGGTCGTTTAAAAGACCGCAGCGTTATGTACCCAGCCACTATAGGTCAGTGGCAGACGTACTGTAGACCTGTTAAGTCCGTTGAGTTTGTGTATTTCGATGGATTTGCTTATGTTCTGTAAAGTTAATCTTGCTGATACTCTGCCATGCCACCCTAACCCTAACCATAACCCCTTACTGTTACTAGCTCATCAACCAGGCGGTTGGTAAATCAAATGAAACCCCACAATGCTCGAAAACTCAAGGCGAAAAGTATTAGAGCTGCTGATTTAGAAAAAATGGTTGATTTGATTGTATTTTGTTTTACTTTGTGGTATGAGTGGGAGAACTTGTTTTAATGGTTATATCAAGGCCATAACTTCAATCATAAAAAGGCTTGACGACTACAGTATTTTTAAGGTTGTTGACAAAGATGTTTTTTTTATTTTTTATAAAGTTTGCCCCACAGTCTCCTCCTCTGCGTGGCCCATTCCCAGCTCCCTTGCGGAAAAAAAAGCCCAGAGGGGTTGCAACCGTGAGACAAAAGTGGAACGAGAGACAGAGACAAACGGGTGAGGGCAGAGGGAAAATGGGATTGTTGTAATTAAAAGACAATTATCTGTGCACATTGACTCGAGAAATGTGGACGTACACTTCATCAATCCAAAATGGTCAAATATGCTCAGTTGCATCCCGTATAAATCAACCGGCCGTGTTGGATGGTAAGGCCTCGGAGCTCAAAGCCTCACCCATATTTTTCTATCCATCTATCTATATATCTATCTACGTATCTATCTATCTATTGTTAGTGAGTGAGTGAGTTTTAGACGTGGCCGGTGGAACTTGCGAAAAAAGTGTTACAACCACGAGACAAAGGTCGAACGAGAGACGGAGACAAACGAGTGAGGGCAGAGGGAAAATGGGATTGTTGTGATTAAAAGACAATTATCTGTGCACATCGACTTCCCAGTGTTGTGCGGTGTCAGGCTCGAGCTGAGCCGCTCTGTCCCAGCAGGCCTTGGGAGACAATGGCTACTGTGTCAGGAGGGGGGGCTGTGTTAACAAGTCAGCACCATGTAACTGTGTGAACACTCCTGATGCCACATATAGGCTTAATATTGTGGTGGGTTTTTTTTAAATTAAAGTAATCAGTAGGAAGGATGAGTTGGCAGGTTGATGGGTTAGGTAACATATCCCTGCACATTCACAAGCATGTTTCCCAATTTGACATCCAACTGCCTTGAAAAATGACATAGTGGACTTATAACACAGACTGCAGAGTCGGGGGGGGGGGGGAGTCAGAAGTTTCAAAGCAGCTCCAGAGTGACCTCATTTCACCGTCTAGTTCATTCGAAGGGCATCAAGGAGGAGTCTGCGCTGCCTTTGATCACCGAGGCAGCGGAGATGTTTCTCGTGCTCGGCCCCCGGCTGTACAGTGAGATGCAAAAGCCCAGTGATATTAGTGTAAAGTTCAAACGTATCGTTTGAACAAGACAATAGCGTTTGCTCTGCACTTGTGAACTCACAGGCACAGAGACAATGACAGTTTCTCTCCAAAACAAGACACGATGCTCAACAAAATTGATTTGCGACATTTATCTCTCCGAAATGACATTTCAGAATAAAATCTTAACTTCATTGTTATTAATGTCACACGAAGACAGCATAGAGCAGGTGATGCTCTCCTTTAGTAAGTAAGTCAAGAGGTAATGTTTATTTACAGTAGATGGCACCTTTCACAGACGCCAGTCACAAAGTGCTTCAAAGAATAAAACACAAGATCAAATATACAAGAAGGAATACAGAGGTATTGATCAAAGAAACTTTTCAAATCAAATAAAAAGCAGATAAACAGCGCAGTCTGTTGACTAAAATCTGGTAATTTTTAATGAATCTTTTATGAATCTCTGAGTGTCTGCAGGTTGGTGTGACTTTGAGTTAGGAGCCATCGACCCATCATTCATTCACAACGTGGCACAGTGACAGTCTCACACTTGTCTCTATGTATTTGCATCTGTAATGAAAAACAACTTGCAGACTTCTGAAACTCATAGAGATTGTTAATTCATCCAGGTTAACCATATGTTCAGATTATACCAATACTGGGTGATGCAGTTCATATAAACTCTGTGGCTCCTTTAGGTAAATCCGTACAACCTGTACATTCAATTATATATTATAGCTGCTTTCAGAAGTAACAGTACAGTGTATGTGAGAAAACGCAAATGTCCACAGATATTGCTCTGGAACATTTTCCAGTACTTTTCCCACCAGCTCCCTGGTAGCATTCCCATGATTGAACCCATGTGAGAATACAGCAGGAAAACATCCGAAAAGATTCACGGCGAGCGAGTGGTTGCTCTAGCCAGGCGCCCCCCACCCCTGGTCCGAAAATTTCCTGCTGATGTGAATGCGTTTTGACCCGGACAATGTCCTACTGCGTTCCTAACATGTGAACGGCAATGTCCAGAGAATGTCATTTCCCGGAGTTGTCGGCTGGAAGTCATAGTTAGTACAGTCCATTACTATTATCTCTAATTATATATTTTATTTGATCTATCATTATTACCATGTCATGCTCTGGACAGCAGATTTGTGGTCAGTGGGATAAAACATGCAAAAATCATTGTTTCCCTTTTTTAGTTTTTCAAGCCTCTGACATGTCATCTTGGGTTTTTATTCCAAAAGTGAAGACGAACAGAAGCTCTTTAGCCTCCACGCTGCTTTGATTTATTCCCTTTCCCTCGTATTGTTCCGACCCCTCACCATCCTCATCACCTCCTCCCAAACTCCCTCCCTTTCCTTCTGTTACACTGACCTCAATAAACAAAACAAAGAAAAACAAATGTGGACGTACACTCCATCAATCCAAAATGGTCAAATATGCTCAGTTGCATCCCGCATAAACCAACCGGCCGTGTTGGATGGAAAGGCCTCGGAGCTCAAAGCCTCACCCATATTTTTCAGGGCGAGGGGGAACAGTGTGGCCCTTTGTGGCCCCGTGTGTATTTATGAATGGCTTCGCCTCAGGGCGAGAGCCTTAGAACAATGCTGCTATACTGAGGGACTGATTTTCATGTGGGAGGGGGTGATGGTGACGGTGATGATGATGATGGTGGTGGTGGCGGCGGCAGTGGGGAGGGCGGGTTATTCCCCACCATTGGGGCTTGGTACAGAGAGTGGCGAGAGGTCTTTGATGGCGACAGGCTGGCGTGACGCTTTGCGTGCGAGTGTCAGAGAGACGGCTCAGACGGGAGGTTGGTGAATGCTCGCAGCTCGGCCACGATCACCTACACAGGTGAGGGGCAGCAGCTTGGTTTTTTTTCTTTCTTCCGATTTACCTTTTTTTTTTTGCCACTTGGAGCATCTTTGAAATTCAAGATTTGGATTTATAAGCAAGAAAGAGGCGAGAGGATGGAGATGAAGGGAGGACAGAGCACTATCTATCCATCTATCTATCTATCCATCAATCTATCTATCTATGTATCTATCTATCTATTGTGAGTGAGTGTGTTTTAGATGAATAACAAATTAAACTGAGTTAGGTAATGAGTGTGTGTGTGTGTGTGTGTGTGTGTGTGTGTGTGTGTGTTTGTGTGTGTGTGTGTGTGTGTGTGTGTGCGTGCGTGCGTGTGTGCGCGTGTGTGTGTATGAGAATGTGTGCTGAAATGAAAGTGTGCATGAGTGAATCTTCTTTGTGATGATGTGAAGTGTGAGCATGCACATGAGTTAGTGTTTTTTCTTTGCGTGTGTGTGTGTGTGTGTGTGTGTGTGTGTGTGTGCATGTCGCTCGATGTTAGCGGGAGCTGCTTAAAGCCCAGCCAATTATTACTGGACAGATTTGAACTGCCTGTGCCATTAGCAACTGAGCCGTGTATCAGGACGTCAAAACAGGCGTGTGATGCCAGGTAGGGAACTGAACCAAAACAGTTGTACAAGTAATTTAACAATGGTCGGTGTTATTCAATTGACTGACAGTTTATTTTTATCTTTTTAATGATGCTGTCATAAGCCGCTGTGTTTATCTGCAAGAAGAAAAAGGAGGAAACTAACATGTTTATTGCAATTTAAAGAAGGGATACCACCCCAAATATTTAGGGCCTTGCTGGTGTATTTTGAACAAGATCGCTGGAGTCACAGTCCTCACAGGGAAAAATAAACGATATGTCACATTTTGGAATTTGACCCTAAATGATATACTTTCTCCTTTGGACCAGTGGATGTGTTTTTTAAGAACCGTTGGACCTGTGTGGGAAGTTTCTCCATGATTCACCAAGTTTCAACTACTGTATAATGAGTTTTTTATTTTTTATATATTTTTTTCCATTTAACAGGATCTCGCATCATTCCACCAAAAATGACAGTGCCAATGCCCCCCCCCCCCCCCCCCCCCCCCCCCAGTGCAAGGCAAGGATGTGTCACCAGTGTCACCAAACAGAAAAAAAGAAGAAGCTGAAAGCAGATTCATTCTTGCCCTCTGAGTTTGGGGAGCACTGGGACCCCGCTGTATCTGTCTGTGTGGCTGAACAGGTGACGGCTCTGTTTGTCGTCCCCTTTTACTCGGAGCGGAAGGGAGAGCACTCTGAATACGAGCGGGGGCCCGCGGCTCGCCATCTGCCCACTGGGCTGGGGATTGCCAGAGTCACTGGGTTTTGCCAGGTAGAAAAGATGGAAATAGGCGATTGGCCGCTCTGGATCTCTTGTTATGTTGCTGATCAGCCAACTGAATCACAGACTCCTCATCCTCATCTACCCGTGGGTCTAATCTAGAGATGGAAAAACATGCACGCTGATTCTAAGTGACTATGCAAAAGTGTCATCTAAATGCTCGATGGACCAATATAGGTGAAATCGGTAAAAAAAAAAAAAGTGTTGGCAGGAAGTGGGGTACACAACAAATCATACCTTGAAAGACTTAAGAGAACGAGATAAACATGTCACAGCAGCAGCAGTAAATAAAAGATCAGGTGGATAGTGAAGATGGCAAGTGTCCTAAAACCCTAAAATACCACACACGTTATGGGAAACAATATAGGTATTTTATCCACCTCACACACACACACACACACACTTAAGAATTATAACTGTAAGAGGCGAGCAGCAACCTCAAAGTGCAGTCTGAATCTTTTATTTTTGCCAGCACTCTGCGGTACCTTGGACAGACTGTGTGACTGGATATTGGCACATCTCTGTGTTTATGTTAGTATCTTGTGTGTGTGTGTGTGTGTGAGTTGCACTGGACTCCGCTCAGTGCACCATGTGTGGCAGGGGGGAGTAGTCATGTTTTAAGACCATCTGCTCCTCTGAGTATTTTAGCGGGGGCCTCTGCTCGTGGTGGACTAACGCGCGTCACAGGCAAACGGCAGAGCGCAAGCTGTGTGCGGGCCTGTTTTCCGTAAAAAAAAAAAGAAAAGAAAAGAAAAATATTCCTCCAGTTTCTCCCTGGTACAATAGGCAGTGTTTTCTGTGCACAAGGTTCCCATTCTCCCCGTTCACAGAGCCACGGCACAGTTCTTGTGCACGGGCCCTGCAGACGATATTCACAATGAAAATCGTCTCCTTGGCACAGTCGACGTTTTGTGTGAGCAATTTCAATAATGTAAAATGACTCAGAAAAAGGTGCCGCGGCCTTATTTAGCAGAGCTGATTGTTCTGACAGCGTCCGTGTCCCTGAAGCGTGACGTGGAATCAGTGATTGTGTCGTGGTTTGATTACCACGGCTGATAGAGGTGGGAGTTGTTTTGCAACAAGTTCTGCAGAAGAAAAAAAAAAAGGTGACGATCAATATGCATTTCTTTTAAGTCGCAAATCTTTGGCCAATCTTTGTCTTTTATCTATTCTATTATACTTGTCAACATTGTTTAGTTGTGTTAAAAAAGTGATTTTTCCGTAATGTCCGTTTAGCCTTTTTTCTTTGTCAACGACAAACAATTATGATCACATTAAGCTTAACTAAGTCGTCAGTGGGACTGCTCACTGTATGTACGATGACTATGATGAGTCCCATCAGGACAATGGAGCAGGCTGAGCTTGTGAACAGCACAGAGGAGATGCAGAGGAAGGTCACATAGCTGCACACCCCACACTGAGAAGTGTGCTGGCATGCCTTACGCTGCATTTGTGTGTGTGTGTGTGTGTGTGTGTGCATGCGAGCGTGAGGGGGTGGGGGGTTATGGCATGTCGCGCATTTGTTTTACACAGACTCCAGACCATCAATGCAGCGATTCTCCTCTTCAGCTCGTCCCCAGACTGTTTACAGAAGGGATTCCCTTGAGTTTTATCCGCAGCTTGGACGATGCCATCACTTGGCCGCTGGCCTAACGGCCTTTGGACACAGTGTCTCACCCTGCGTGCAACAATGACGATGTAAAAAAAAGTTCTAAGTCTGCGTGGAACTTAGACTTAAGTTCCACGCAGACTTAGAACTGTAGTTCCACTACATTCCTCAGGAAAGATCAATGACCATGCCCTGAAGGCCTTCTCCATTTCTAAAATTCCGATTCAAACACTTTCCAGAGTCTTATAATGGGGATTCAGGATCTTGAAGATTATGCTTTCAAACAATCAAACCCTTCTAAGATCAGAATCCGTATCAAACTAATGTCAATCTGTAATTTACATAACCACATTCATCTCACAAGTTCTACGTTCCTCCTACTCTCCGTATGTCGCTCCCATGCGGCCTTACTCATAGTGATGGTGAGTCATTCCTTTGCCCTGCAGTTTATGCCCTTGTGTCACCACCAGCATGAAAAATGTTCATCTAATGTCAACACGTTTTGCCTCGACCTGAGAGGGAAGTACAATCCCGGTTCAGAGGTCAAGGCAATGGAGACACACGGGGCAGCTCAGGGAAATGGTGGAACGGAGGAAAGGAATGCTGAGTGGGCCAAAGAACTGCCCCAGAAATGCCTGAATGCATATTCAGAGCTGCCCACAGGCGCATGTAAACCAGAGCTCACACAGACTCCCTCTCTTCCCCTTTTCCTTGTCTCCTCGTAGCATTTCTCTTCATCTTTGTCTTCTCTCCGTCCCCACAGAATCTGACATCTATAGGATTCAGAGCGAGACGACCAAGTCGGGGAGAACAGGAAGGAAGAAGAAGAAGGAGTCAGGAGTGATAGGTAGCAGGAGCCTGGTGCTGAGGCTAGTATGAGGCAAGTGATTTGTGTGCGTGGTGCGCGCGCGTGTGTAAGTGTGCACACGTATGCTCTGTGCCGGCCGTTTGTCTGCCCCATCAATGAGACCGTTGTCGTTGGGGTCGGAGGTGGTGTCAGTGGCCCTGCCTGGCTGCACGGCTCTATTCTCCCCCACCGCTGCCGCTGATGCACGGCCGGCTCTCGGCCCTTTTGTTGCGGCGCAGATGGTGGAGCCTGACGCAACACTGCCGAAAGTTAAGACTGGCCACAGGCCCTCGGTGTGGCACAATGAGCCGAGACGTCTCAAAATGTGACCCCCTGTGTTCTGTCTGAGACGTTAGATTTTCTTTTAAAGGGGTCATTTCATTTCATCTCATTGATTGAGTCGTCTGTCCCTCAACCTCATAGTTTCATCTCACTCTCACTGCCCATTTTTGGACGCAGGATGCAGCTGTTTTCAGGAAAAACAGCTCAATAAAAGGAACAGCAGAATATCTGATCCACACCAAATGCCAGCGACAAGGTTGGCAACTAGCTGGTGAAACACACTGAAGGTGCTAAACATTACTAATCTTATTCTTCAGTAGTTTTTATAGATCAAAAAACAGAGCTAAAAGAATATGAATATTGAACTTGAATTCACCAGCTGAGCAGAAACACAACTCTGGACCTGTAAATATACAACTGCTTGCTCACAAGTTTGAAGATATTGCATTCACAGCTTGTTTACGCCGCCCCCAAGTGGCCAAAAAAAAATCCAGCCAGTTCAGGTTTAAAGATAAGTGGTAAACATGGGGAGGAGAACTGTCACCTGTTAAATTACTAAACGTCCTTCAAGTTCTCAGGTATATCGGAAACATTTGGCTGTCGGCGAGCAGCAAGACACATCCACACACGGCAGGATTTTTCACTCCTCCCGACAGACCAAGCTAATTGTAGTCCTGGATTCTCTTGGGGATGTTGGGATGTGTTAATCACGACACTCCGAAGCTCACTCCACTCCCAGGCCCCGCCATCTGCACACACCGGCTGCTGCGACCATGAGGCTAAATCCTCTACTCCTGCTTGTGCATGTACTGATCCTACATTCACAGTGTACATTTCATTGGCATGTCACATTTAGAAAGCACGGAAAACAACAAGTGGAAACCAGCTAGAGTGTTGAAAATGTAAATAAGATAATGGGAAAGGAAAACAACATCACATCGTACTGTAAATAGGTCTGATATTCCTGATGCCAAAAAGCAAAAACAGCATTCACAATAAATTCCAGTAAAATGAAATGTATGAAATACGACCAGATGTGTAAGACACAAATGCTAGAGGCTGGGGGAAAAAACCTCTAAAACACCTTAATAATTGGGAATTAAAAACCTTTCATATTATTAGGTTAGTAGCAAATGCAACTGTAAGCGAGCGATAGATCATCTCGCTTGTTGCGGTTGGACAGACGGTGTCAGTCTGTTGCTTACAGGGGTCAGACTGTTTCTAGAATGAGTTAAATTATTATTATTATTATTATTATTATTAATAATACAAACTGGAATTCCTTTTTTAGGAATTACATTTTATGTGGCGGGGGGGGGGGGGGGGGCATTTTTGAGCAATATGAGTATATTATACCAATGCAAAATAACATTTAAATGAATTTTCCTCTGGTTGAAGAAGAGAAATAAACAACAAACTAGACGCTACAGGAGTTGTCTCTCTTCTGTAGGTTTTCTGCAAATACATTTTTTTATGCCGCCATGACACCGAATGGTTGACGTCCCTTTACAGTCTCAATTAATGGATAAGGCAGTTGCATTTGTTAACGTACGTTGGGATCAGTGAATGTTGTTACCAGCCCGTCCGTAGCTCCTGGTCCATTTCTAGCACGGGACAGATAGTATCAGTAATCTGAGATGACATGATGTATGGTGACTGGAGTTTGGCTCCGAGCCATAGCTCCGCAAACACTGAGAGTCATTCATCGGTCCGACGATTACGCATGGCAACCGTAGTGAGTGACTCCACTGAGGGGCAGCAAAACAGGTGCTGGCTGACGCCGGGGTCGTGTGTTCGTGCGACCTACTGCAGCTCTGAGTGATGTCACTGCCTGATGTTGATGCTGATGTCACTGTTTTCTTTCGTTACAGAGAAGAAGAAGGCTGTGGAGCTGTCTGGGTGTGAGTGAACACCCTCTAGAGGAGCTGCTGACGAGCCATACCCGCAGTGCTTCTGTCTGTTTCTACCATCAGCATTTCCAGGTGAAACCTCAGCGTGTGGACCAAACCATTAATAATGGTTTTATTTTACTGCTCGGACAAAAAACACAAACAGTGAAGTGTCTTCAACATGGGCTTGAGAGTAAAGACGGTTTTGATTTCAGCCTTAGAAACCACTGAAACTGCACTTCATGTAAAAAAATACGAATTAAAATTTTGTTTTGTACTCAAGTGCATTTACATGGTAAATATACTCAATCAATACATCCAAAACCCTTCACATATTCTGAAATGTGCATCGATGTGAAAAGTAACTAGAAAGGGACTAAATAGAGTGCATACATCCTACAATCCTAGTTGTCTAGTTCTTATAGTAGAAATATGAAGGAAAAAAGGAGGTGGAAGTGATAACCTGGATTATTTATTTGTCATAAAACATAGTTCTAAACACCTGACATAAAAACCCAAGTAACATTTATTTTACTCCATGTTTACTTCATATACAGTATCAGGACGAGAGCAATAAACTTGTCACAGTATTATACAGCAACTCTGTAATATGTCAACTAGAAAGGCTAGAGTTTAATGAAAACAAACAACAGTTGTGGAACACATAATTTTAAGGCATCTGAGAGTATGGATCTGCACCAAATAGGACACACTCACTAAATGTTGCAGTCTAAAGGAAAAATCCCTGGATCTGCCCCCTAATCTGCATTTACACGTCGATTTAATTGGTTCTTCCCAGGCCCAGGCCCTATCCCTCCACCAAGTCTGGAGGAAGTCAGTTGAGTCGTTTTTGTGTAATCCCGCGAAAAATAAACCAACAAACAGACACTGGCAAAAACATAAGCACCTTGGCGGAGGTAATTACTATATTTGATTCCCATGGCAGTCAAGAGGGATGTAAACAGGCGAAATCTTTGATGTTATTTTCAACGGCAATGTTCAGTATTTGTCTCATCTGGTCCAGTATAGTGTGTCCGCACTGTGCTGTTGTGTTTTGTACTGTGATATTAGTTGACATTTCTAATTCTGCTAATGATAACAAAGTAAAAGATAATTATTATTTTGCCTGTCGTGTGGTTATTTCTGGGAGAGACGCGATGTACCTTTTTTATCTTGGTAGATAAAAAAGGTTTTGACTCGCAGCTGCGGTGTCCTATCAGATTCGGTTCATCTGGGGCATGAAATAAATGAATTCTGATACGAGGACATCTG
Source organism: Scophthalmus maximus (assembly GCF_022379125.1). NCBI lineage: Eukaryota > Metazoa > Chordata > Actinopteri > Pleuronectiformes > Scophthalmidae > Scophthalmus > Scophthalmus maximus. The sequence continues at coordinate 17,938,106 of NC_061515.1, read as the reverse complement.
TGATGAGTTATGGAAATATGGAAGTGGAATTGCCTGTTGGTTATTGCTCTACAAAATTTCGTTTTGCAGAGAAACCATGGAAAATAAAAAAACATCCCTTTTGTCATGCAAACATCTTTTGTCTGCGGGATGAGAAAATTCAGAGTTATTTACTTACATTTAAAACTTAAAAAAGGTATAATCATTATGTTTAAAACTGCTTTTTTTTGCTTTTCTATTCTGTTTTCATGAATAGAATATGTTTTTCTCCAGCATTGCTCAAAGTGTTATGTATATTATATGCTGCAAAACAATGCTGCAGACAAGTCACCTTCTTTTCTGATGATGCACGTACTGTACCTGACAGAAAGTTATCTGTTCCAGAGGTCTATGGTCCAGCATTGAGCAGAGACCATGTGGTGTTTGGAGCTGCTCGTAACACTGCTGTTGATCATCAAAGGTAATGGATTCCTGTACTTGTCTTGTGTGACATTTATCCTGATATTATTATCACCCTGCATGCAGGGATCTTATTTCTTATTCATCTCACCGTTTGTGTGCGAACGTCTCTCAGATGCCAGTTGCCAGTGGAACGTCTGGGTGCCCCGGGACATCTCAGCCATGACTAACTCCTGCGTGGTCATCCCCTGCACCTTCATGTATCCAGCTGGCGTCAGGCCGTACCGCGGCATCCACGGTATCTGGTACTTTGGCCAGCCCTACCCTCAGCTCTTCCCTCCGGTGGTCTTCAAAACGCGCACGGACGTCGTGCACGAGAGCTACAAGGGCCGCACCAAGCTGCTGGGCGACCTGCACCAGAGGAACTGCACTCTGCTCATCAACAACATTGGCACAGAGCACTCGGGGAGATACTACTTCCGCGCCGACCTCGGCGGAGCCAACATGTACACGTACCCCGACTTTGCTGAGCTCAAAGTTCTCGGTAGGATGAGTGATCGCCGTGGAATTATTGAAGCAGTTTATAGCAAAAATGACAATTTAATGTTGTCAGTGTTAGAAATTTGCCTTTTATTACTATGCACAAAAACTGAAACCGTTTATCAGGCCAGAGTATGCTATCTGTCAGAATTAACATCTTGTATGATTAATGACCAAATTTGTTCACCTGTCAAAGTTGTGTAACATAATTTGAAGGTTTTACAAGGACAAGTGTCAAAATTGTAACTTTCCTATTAGAAGAATGAAACGCCTGGGAAGCTTGCTTCGTGATTAAAGGGGACATTTCACCATTTAATCTGGAGATCTTTAACACCTTATAGATTTGTACAAATGTATTATTTATCTAGTTGTCGTTTTCTGCTTAACCTTGAGCTGCGTCTGTGCATAAAAATAAGATGCTGCTTTACAAATAAAGTTCCTTTAATGAGGTTGTGATCCTCCAAATTCCAGTTACATTGTTCCTTCCTGTTCACCAGATCAACCCAACATCGACGTCCCCGAGGAGATTGTCAGCGACGAGAATCTGGAGTTGACATGTTACGCCCCTGACAACTGCCCCGACATGACTCCGGAGATCCAGTGGCTGTACACCGACTACCTGCCCGACCCGGAGTTCTCCACCGACTACCTGGAGGAGAGCAACACGGCGGTGCTCTCGAGCACCCTCACCTTCGTACCCAGACCCATGCACAACGGACAGCTCCTGGGCTGCAGGGTCTACTACCCCAACACCACACTGGTCTACGAGAGGCTCGTCTCTCTGGACGTCAAGTGTAAGCTACAAAGCACCTCGTGCTGTAAGGCATGCGAGTAATGATGATTTCCCCACCTCTGTCTGTAGTCTGAAAGGGACTGAAGTGTCTGACGTGCCATAGTGGAGCTCCAACAATTGCAACAATGAATTCTTATCAAGCAGAATTCTTTCTCAAGAATTTTTGCTGAGGTTGAACCATGTCTTTGTCAGTGTTTTGTGTCATGCAGCACCACCATTTAAGTGCCAAAGAAGACAATCTGCAGCCGAGGGACAGACTGACATTGCCATGCTGCTAAAAAGTTTTTTCTGTACATACAGAATCTGCATGTTTTCCTTTTGTAGTTACCTGCTCAGGCAAAAATATCGGACAAACTTTAAAGGAGACATATTTTGCTCATATTCAGGTTCATATTTAAAATTTGGGTTGTCACTTAAAAAGGTTTACATGCTCTAATGTTCAGAAAACACATCCGTTCCTCAAACTCTCCATTCCTGCAGCTCCTCTTTTCGGCCTCTCTTAAACACTCGGTTTTAGCTCTTGTCTCTTTAAAGCCTCCGTCCCATTGAAACCCAGTCTGCTCTGATTGGCCAGCTGGCCAACTCTGTTGTGATTGGTCACCTGCCTCTAGTGCATGTAGGAAGTGTCGGCCTCCAATCTCGATAGACCTTGCTTCGGGAGCGTGCCAGACTGCCGAGGATTTTCAGGAGCTTCAGGAGCGTCTTCTGTTGGGGAGAGGAGCTCCCACTTTTTTGACTTTGCAGACCTTTTACATACACAAAAAACCCACATAACACGCTAGAGGAAAGGGAAAACTGAAAACGCATAACATGTCTCCTTAAATTTCCTTAAATTCTCCTCAAAATGTCTTTTACCAGACAGATCTACTCGTGTTTAAGAGGCAGTTATACCCATGAAATGAACCATTTCACTTTTACTTGTCCCGCCAGATTCGCCACGTTCGGTGTGGGTCAATATGTCCTCGGAGGTGATGGAGGGCAGTTCCGTCGTGCTGCACTGCGAGGTGGACAGCAACCCTCCGTCCAAGATCTCCTGGATGTTTGGAGACCAAGAGCTGCTGTGGGACACGGCGTCCAACATCTCGCTCCCCCTGGACGACGTGACGCCCGCGCAGGAGGGAATCTACACCTGCGTCGGCGACAACGGCTATGGCATGATGAATACCTCACTCTACCTGGCTGTCAAGTGTAAGTCCCTGAGACGGAGGCTGTGTCCCTATTCTACCATCCACATATGGAAGCAACTTGCATTTCACTTGCATTTGGGAGTTTAGATGATGATTTCAAATGAGTTTAGATTGTTCAATAAGTTTTGATTCTTCCATCACAAAGAAATGAAGGGATAGTTAAAAAAAGAAAGAGGATCAATGGTGGAACAATATACAAGTGTATTAGAAAAATGTAGGAAAACCAGATTCTTGCACATCCATATGACACATTAGTATAATCAATATACGTTTTCATTAAAAGCGAATCACACAGGACACATCAAAGTGTGACAATAGAACTCAAATGGAACCCCACAAAGATTTCTTACTTTACAACTTTGTTGTTTTTGATTCAACTGCTTTCGTAGAAAAAGCTCTGGCAAACCCACTCTACACTACATGCTCAGCATCAAACAACAGACTAACACAGTTCGTGACCAGTTGGTAAACATAATGGACCAGATAGATAGACATCTTCCTGGAGAGTATAATGGATTTACATACATACGTACCAGATACACCAGATACACAACTTTAAAAGAATCATAATGTTGCTCCATAGCAGCTGGATGTGTAAATAAGAAACCGTTCATTAACAAATCAGAAATATCTCCCTAAAAGACGATAGTAATGTTTTTATGCCTTTGTGCTGTCTGCAGCCGTAGCTGGAGGTATTATGCCTTTTAGATTGTCTGTCCGTCCTACTCTTGTAAACACTGTACCCCAGTACCGTCTTAAAGTGATTTAATCAGATCTGGTACAAATGTTCACTTGGACTCAAGTGTGACTTGAATTAATTTTGTTGGTCAAAGGTGAAGGCTTTTCAAAAGAGCATTTTTGGCCATAACTCAAGCATTCGTACGCTCATTGTGACATCATACACAATACCTTTTATTAAATTCCTTGAAATACATTTAACACGTTTAATACTACATGTGTGATTTAAGTGTGGACAGACATACCCTGTCACGATAACTACTTTTTGTTGCACATTATATTGTCCAAGGTGTTATTGCGATAAACAATATTATCCTCCTTTTTAGACCATTTTTTAAGATACTGAATCATGTGAGCTTGCAGTATATTGGTCCTACATGACTTGTGTTGCTGCTGAGAGAAATGTTATCCAGAGTTCAGACTTTGTGTTTAGGTCTCAGACAAAACAAGCAATTTAAAGACGTGGTGCCTAAGAAATCCATACGTTCTGACATTTTATAAACCAAACCAGTGATTCATTAATCATACAACGAGAACAGATGAGAGGACAGAAGCAAGGCGACTTTGCTGGACTGTTATTGACATTCATTCATATTCATTCATGTCAACACACACGCATGTAGGCACAACGGCTGTTATTGAGGTCAATAAAAATTATTAGTTTCATACTCATGTATCATACGATAAGTCGATCGTGACAGGCCTAGACAGACATGGATGTTGAAACTTGACCGGTTGGCTGAGGCACACAAACGCAGATGGTGATCCTACTTTCACAGCTGCCCCCCAAAGAGTGGCGGAAAAACTAAATGTTTTCAGGTTTAACTAGAATTTGTCCCGTTAAATGAACGAAGATTGAATTTTGTTTTCTTTTTAATTGGTGAATAACGAAGAGACATTTTCCAGGTCTGAAAAAAAAGAAGAAAAGAAACAAACCCCGAGTTTTGCTACTTTTTCATGCAGACCCTCCGCGCGAGCCCCTGGTGAACGACTCCATGACGGTCCAAGAGGGCGCCTCGCTGGCCTTGCACTGCAGCACCCAGGGCAGCCCGGCCCCGACCCTCACCTGGCTCAAAGACGGCGAGCTGGTCGGCACCATCACCGCCGACGAGCTGTCGGTGCTGGAGATCGTGGAGATCACGCCGCGGGGAGACGGGCAGTACCGCTGCCTGGCCGAGAATGAGCACGGCCGGGCCAGCAGTTCCCTCAACGTCACTGTCGAGTGTGAGTGCCGCGGTGTTCCGCCTTTCACACACAACAAAGTAGGCCTGTGGCTCAGGAGGTAGAGAGGGCTGTCCGCTAACCAAAAGGTTGGTGGTTCGATCCTCTCTTTCCCCTGTCCACATGCCAAAGTGTCCTTGGGCAAAGCACCTAACCCTAAATTGCCTCTGACATAAGAAAAAGTTCGGTAAACAGCAGCGCTGTATGACTGTGTGTATGTGAATGGGTGAATGTGACGTGTACTGTTAAGTGTTCAATAAGACAAGAAAAGCTCTATAAAAATAAAGTCCATTTACCATTTACACAGGAAATAGCATCATAGCATCCTTAGGAGCAAAGTGAGCATCTCTTAAATGTTATGATCATTTGAAGTACAGTACTTGCAGTTGCAGGATTTGTCTAATTCATTCTTTGAAAAAAAAGAATTTTTATACATGTTATTTCATGTTTTTACAGCAAGATCAAAACGATATAAAAAATGTGTAACAACACCACGTTTCCATTGCTGTCACTGTAGCTGCTAACTGTGCTTCCCCCGTCGACAGATGCCCCCGTCCTCCTGGAGGAGTCAAAGTGCACCGTGGTGAGGGAGGGCGTCCAGTGCGTCTGCATGGCCACGGGCAATCCCGAGCCCACCATCGAGTTCTACCTGCCCGACGTGAACGTCACCATCAACGAGACGGACGGCCGGTACAACTTCTACACACACACAGACGGACACACCTCCACGGGAATGATCAAGCTGCGGGAGAAAGGGGATCGGTTCGACAACGGCGGCCCGGCCGTCAACGTCCACTGCAGCATCTCCAACATGCACGGACGAGAGAGCGTACTCCTGGAGCTACAGCAGGAGAGTGAGTCGGCACCGTCCGCACATCGAACCTGATCTCTGTTACTTTTGATTCTTGTAGTTATATGTTTGATAATTAAAAATAGAAATGTACAATTTGACATAACTTTTAAATAATCACGTCCGATTACATTCTACATTTTGCATATTGTCCGCAAATCCCATGAAAAGTCCCATCCAACAATGAATTGATTCTGTGTTGCCAAAGCTGCGCATTCATATGCGCGATACACCCCCACTGTCACAAATGGCACTGTAGTATATTTTGGATCAAACCCATGTACGTTGTTCTACGTCAGAGGCTCCGCAATCTTCAAGCTCACCCACCCACAACTTGGCAAAGTGTCCAAACTAAGCCGCGATGTTTCAAAATGATTTGAAAAAAAAAGAACAAACTCTTAAAAGCTATAATAGCAACTTAGCTGTGCGGTTTTCAAAGCCAATAAGCCAATTATTCCATTACTGTGCAGATATTTCTGGGAACAAGTTATTATTTTGTGCGCACAAGATAAAAAAATTATCACCTTTCGGGACTTCAGGGGCTCCGTACTGATCAGCTTCTCTTAATTGAATGTGTTGATTCATAGCAGAAGGTGAATTCCAATAAATTGACAGTTTTTCTCTATTATCTGATAAAAACTACAGGAAGTTACTTTAAAAAAACATGAAACCATGGATGTTAAGATTTACATCTTACTGTATGTGGGAAAGAATGAACTATTGGCACAGACAGGGTGGAGGAGTCTGAGTATTGCGAGTCAGAGGACGTTCACACCAAACACACGGATTGACATTGCACAGAGAAAAGTCATTTTTTTAAACATAGAGAGCTGCTGTGTTGTCTCATACAGTTGTTCAAGCTAACACGAGGTACACTGTGAATTTTATTCACCAGGTTTTGTGACCAAATTGACCCCGCCACACTTTCCTTCACACTGTGATTCCAATGGGATTCTGGCAGCAAGTTGTGGCTGCGACAGTTTAAGTTCAAAGACGAACGGTGAAACGTTGATTTTGTGCATCTCTGAATTCCTTAAGCATCTCTACTCTCTGAATCAAGAGTAAAGAATGATACGTCCAGTGAAAACTAATGTTGTGATCATTCACTGTAGGCTTCCTCCCAGTCTTATTCTTTCATTATTCTTCCCCATAGCATCCTCATTAGTATCTTAGTATAGTATATTAGTGTGTCATTGTATAATAACTGTATATGCTTTTTGTTTTTCACATTTCCTTGTACAAACTGATCTGAAATCATAAGATTCATTGGACCGATGCAACGGATGTCGTTATTAAGTGAACGATGCCTTGATTTTTTTTTGGTCCAAGATGGCGGTTTCACTTCCGCTTCTTTCCTTATATCGTGACCTCACATGGTCTTTTAACACCATGTGCTTATGTGAAAAATGCTGTCATGGTTTTGTGTGCAGCTTAAAACGTAATTAATCATAAAAATTCTGATCACCTTTTACTTTCAGAAAAGTACATGATGGCCGTCATCGTTGGCACCATTGGAGGAGTGGCGGTCATAGCCTTCATCATTGCAGCAGTGAGATACGTCGGCCACAACAACAAGAAGTGAGTACAAATGTCGGACTAATGGAGAGGCCAGTGCGGGGCAGAAGTAGTCCTTTTCCTCACTGAAGCATTTTCTGAAATCCAAGGAAACACTTAAGCCGAGTCATCCATTCTAAAGCACATTGGTGCACGTTGTATACGAGTGTATGTGGGACTGATGTGGACGCCAGAACTATTTCACCAGAGCAATTTCGACCTGTTGAAATCCTCAGAGATCCACATTGGCTGCCTCGCGGAGTGGGTTAGAAAGCTGGACTAACTTTATATTTTGCAGGCACGATTCCCTGCCCCTGACACTGCTTCTGTATCCTTGACCCGCTACGCTAAATACAACCCAGGTAGCCTTTTTAACCACAGTGCGTTATTTTAGCCTCAAGGCGTATTTGGACACCCCAAATTTTCCAAGCTTCCTCTGACAAATCACCCCTGAAGTGGGAGTGAGCTCAGCGACTAAACCCATTAAAATAACCACGTCACTCACAGCCACAGTTGGCCTCCAGCATAACCTTACCCAGCTTGTTGTTTTAAAATGGATGCCCAGGCTTGGCGTGTCGCCCTGCGTTGGTGGCAGTCGAAGGCCGAGTCTGATTATGTGACTCCGTCCCCCCAGAGAGAATGGCAACCCTAGGCAGGAAGTGGTCCTGGAGAACCCAGCGTTGTACTACAGCGCAGTCAAGAAGGACAAACAAAATCTGAGGAAGAAAGTGGTGAGACATGCCGATGTCAAATGATTATGATTATGACGGAGGATGGGTTGGACGACCGTCCTCCGAGTGTGCGGGGTTGTATTTTTGTGCAATGATACGAGTCCTGAATGATGGGACCCCATTTTGACCTCTGAAAAAACGAGGTAATAGGAGGACTCTCTCCCACGAGCGGTCTAGTAACCTTCCAAAGACTGTTTTCTCCTGCTTTCATTGCTCCTCTGCGTTTTTTCTGTCTGTTTCTCTCTCCCCTAACTCTTGCACAGCTTAAGACAGAGCTGTTGGGCTCAAAGTTTAACTCCATTCTAGAGGAGACTACGGTAAGGTTCCTAAACAAGTCCCCATTAAAAGCACAAGCCTCAGTGATGGATGCATCTCCTCGCATGTCAGCTTCTCTGCTCTGTACACCGCCATTTCTTTTCCAAAACTGCCTTCTGCATGGCTGCCTCATTGCTAATACAAACTGCCAGACTAACAGGAAACATTCTCCTTGCCAGTATGTTGACCAGTAACCACTAACATCTTTCCTTTATGGTGTCCCCCTCACACTCTCCTGTCATCTGAGCTGTCAGTGGCACCTTGCCAGTGATTTGTGCCGCTGACACGTCCTTCTCTCTGCAGGGAGAAGACGGGGATTATCAACCTGTGGGCTCTATGGCGGGACTGGAGAAGCAAGAGCTGAATTACGCCGCTCTGGAGTTCATCGGGGCCAGGCCTAGGGAGGGGGCCTCGGGGAGGGGGGATGACGGCAGCAACTACACGGAAATCAAAGCCAAATGAATCGCGATCCTTCCCTGATCCCTCGGCCGAGCGAGACGCAGTGGCAAACCCCGTATCACACACATGATCCGCCCCATAAACTGTATAGTAACTCCCCTCCTCTACTGGATTCCCCTCTGCATACGATGACTCTTTGATTCTCATTTCTTCATATTTGTTACATATAACGCATCACTTGATGCCAGTACTTCCCCCCTCCTCTCATGCTGTCCCCTCTCCCACGCGATGCCCCTTCATACGCCACAATTTGGAAAAACTGGTACTTTCTGGGGATCTTAGCATGACTCATTGGAACAATGTAAAATAAATTATTAACATTTTCTAGCCTCAGTTGTAATGCATGGGCTCTAAAACATGCAGTGATAACAAGTGGCCATGTGTTTTTTTTTATGTTGCTTTCTCCACATCCGTCATTGCAATTGTTGGAGTTGTCATCGAATGAACGTACATCTGAGTGCTCGCATCCATCTCACTGTTCCCTCGTACATCCGTCTCTCTTGTAACTGTCACTGTGTCTGCTGCCAGCCGAAGCATCGGGGCAGGGGGTAACCGTGCTTCCTGTTCTCTTCCTGTTTATGCATGTCTGCGGAACGAGAGCGAAACCCTCTCCTCTCTCTTCTTCGGTTATTTACATCCCGAGGAGGAGGTAACCAACTGAAGTGGGAGACGGAAACGCGTCTCCGAATCTTGTTTCCTCACAAATGTATTTCGTGTGTGCTGTGACGCAGTAGCCTCTCATATTGAATGATAAATGAAAATGTCCACCATCGATTTTGATGATAATTGAAGAGGTTTTAAATTGAAGTAGATCACTGTCCGGTTCTGAAATGTGTCACAGCTTCTCTTCAGCATCCAACAGTCGAATGTGTAAAGTTTTTTTTGAAGGGTTTCCCACACCATGGCCAACGCAAAACGTCTGTCTCATCTTCTATTTTGTCTCCTGGGCCTAGCTCTATGATTGATCTATCTTGGGGGGGGGGGACAGACCTAAAGCACATCATACTTACACGCGAGTGGCCAAAGTGTTATCTCTTGTAGACAATGTGTTTGCGTGCGTGCGTGCGTGCGTGAGTGAGTGCGTGTATATTTATATTGTGCTGAAAGATCACAGGACCCTGCTCTCTGGGGTCTTTGGGAAGTTCGAGCATCACCTCACTCAACAAGGCTGATGTTTATTTCTCGCGGGGTTGCATCAGACATTTGAATGACAAAAAGTGATGCTGAAATTAGCCGGCTGCTTGTGCTATTCAAAGTCATTCGATCAACCCGTGACGTAATATCAAAGTTCACTAATGGTCTAACGTGATAATGATGGTGTCAATAATATATTAATATAATATGTATATTGAGAGGGGATGATAGGATGTATAGTAAATACCCCGCATGAGTCTTGTGCTGGCAGGCGCACAGGAGGAAGGATGAAGAGCCAGTGTGCAAATTGAAAAAAACCAACCCACAAATCATTCAACCCCTCTGACCGAACATTGTCTTGATATGAGCGTACACCAGAACAGTACCCAGCTTCTTATTCTTGGGTGGGGGAGCCTTTTTCCTATCAAGGGCCATTTCAATTTTTTATAACAATCCTTCGACGGCCATGTTAAATTATTGGACACACATATCGCACTAACTTCCCCAATGTGAACTGCTGACATTTCCCACCCATGCTCTAACTAGTGTGCACTGTACTCAAAGTGAAACCAGAGGCCATGCCTACATAAAGGGAATAATTTCACTGTGACCGCAGTTGATTTTCAAGTAAACCTGTCGTGTTAGTCTGTTTTCTTCAAACCGTTCTACCCAAGCAGTGGGTGACAGGGTTTTAAGAGGAAAACCCTGTCCTGCCTCCTGGCCTAGTCCCTAGTCAGAGGGTAGAGCTCCAGTAACGAAGCTACGTGACCCATAATGCAGCCGACAGCATCTTTTCATTAAACCCTCTTATAATCCTCCATTACTCCATATCATATCCTAGTTTGTTTTTTTTACTCTGCTGACTGATAGATCAGTTGTCAAGCTCAGGTCCAGATAACCACAGTGACATCACCGGGGCTCATGTTTCTCCGACTTTGCAAAGCAAATCTACTGCAGAACCTCAGTGGACAATTAACAACAGTTGCTGAGCAGTGCTGCCCATGACTAATACTTGACCTTTATGTCAGTAAGTTGGTGGAATTCCCATGTGTCCTCCCACCCAGAAGGCTGCCACTGCGCCCTTTCCCCCACTCTCGTTCTCCTGTTCCTCCACTTTGCATCGTATCTTGCAGGACATTCGCTTCTTCTTGAAAAACAGCTCATAGACACACTGGACTGATTCACACGATAATTTTCAATAAGACAGCAGGCTGTTATTTATGGCTTTTTCCGATGGCCTTGTTGGAAGGCGTGGTGAAAAAATATTTTCTCCGAATGAATAATGCCAAACTATTACCTAGCAGTTAGTTTTACTCCATAAGAAACGATTACTAAAATACTCACAGTAACAATTTGACTTTCCAAAACGATTTACTTCATCGTGTTGAGACATCGAATATGCGACCTGTTCACTGATTTTTCCTTCCACGACAGACGCCATTACGCAGCTCGTACTGAGGTCACGTGGAAAGTAAAATCAAATGTGGGGGGATTTGCAATCGTCTCTTCATGAAGACTGAAACTAATTGCTACGACCAAGGCTTTATACATTTATGTTTTGAAACAACATTGCACTGTGGCTGCCTCATTTAGAATTATTATAATTACATAACGTATTATAAGTAAGGCAGCAACGCGTCTCCGTGAGTTGTTTTTAATTGGTTTTGCAATTAGTGGGATTTTAAAATGCAACAAAGGTCTCTGATTGTGGTATATGAGGTTGGACTGTTCATAGGCGGCAATGGCAACATGCCGACAACAAGAAGCCTCGGGTTGCGAAAAAGAAAATGATAATGATATAAGTATAAAAGATACTTCTTTTTCTGACGTCAAACTACCCGTACAAACATACAAAAGGCCAGATTCTGGTGTTTTTGAACATTATTTACAGGTCAAAACTGGTTGAAGCGTCAGTTCTCTGTACATGTAAACAAAGCCAGTGTTGATTCCTATCAAGCTTTAATTGGGACACTGTTCTGTGGACTTGATGTTGGAGGGTTTCATACAGTTTGGTGGCAAGCCTTCTTAAATTGCCTGTATGCACAAAGTCAATAACCAGTTTCCTGTCTTTAAAAAATGCCTCATGGGGGGAATTTGACTTTTCATTTGTTCACATTTAAAACGTACCTAATCTTTTTGGTTGTGTGTTGTTGTAAAGTAGATTTCTATGTGGTATAATTTATGGTGATCATAATTGTTATCATGGAGAGTTTCTTTTCTTTTTTCTACATACATGATTGACACAATAATTCAGATGGGGGTGTACGCAAATGTCTGCAAATTATCACTGTTAACACAGTAGGATTTCTGCAATGATGTCCTTTTGCTTCCTCTTTTGTTTTTAAACACTTTCACAACTCAAGCAAATGCATATGTCTTCAGTTCCATGCAAACGCAAATAAAAGAAAAACAACAACTTGGAAGCAGTTTATTCTCGTCAGAGAAACAAACTGTGAAGTGTCTGTTTTTTCCCATGCTGTCTTTTTTCTTCGTTTTGGACAGGTAATATCGCCACGATTTAAGTGGGCCATGCTTTTCGTTTTATGGTTTCGCTATGGCTGAATGAACAAAACGGAAAAATATTGACATCCTCTCAAACTGTGGTTTTACGTGGTCATACTAAAACATCAACCCCCCTCCCAAACAGAGCTCTACGAAGTCTAATGTGGATTTACTCCAATGTATGAAATATGTAATTCATGTAGACTCTGAGTTGTTGTGGATGAATATAGGGAAGGATATCAACACATACGCTGAGGGACCTTTCTATTTCATCTGCACCTGAAGAAAAAATATTGGGCTAGTGATCATGGAATTAAATCTATGAAACAGTTTTATGATACGGCACATCTTCGAGGTTGGCAGTGTTATTCTGTTTGTGCACCACTGCAACACCACAAACGCTGTTGGATAGATTTCTATGACTTTGAAAAACATTCATGGGGCCCAGCCCAGATAAAGAATTCTAATGCCATTGGCGACCCCTCTAACACCACCGTAAAGTTTGACATTTCTGGGTTAGGTTTTGAAATGGCTCAAAAGCATGTGGATTGTCTTATTTGAAATTGAGTGCACACATTCACGTGTCCGTCAGGATGAATTGTTAACATGTAATTGTGAGCATGTTAGAGTGCCGACATTAGCATTTAACTAAATGCTCCGCTGTGCCCAAGCAACATTTTGACATATTGTTCTGTAAAGTACAATATGTACTTTCCTACATACAAGTCTGTACATGACTTGTATGTAGGAAAACTAAAATAATCTGCAATCTGACTGATTAAGCCCGTTGCTTCAAAGTCACCATCAGTCACAGCTTGTCTGAAGATAACCAGGAGCTCAAAGTGTGAAGAGAGAGAGTCATCACATAGGCTGAGGCTGTGAAACGATATTCTACGCCTAATCACCACAACTGGAAAGGAAATGAGGGGAACAAGCCCGTTTTGTCACTCTAAGTGCTCCGTGAGGGGTGTAAACACAAGAAGAACGAGACAAAAAGAGGTCAAATTTAAAATAATTGAATAAACGGCCTTTAAACTGCTGAAGGAAGTTGTCAGAGGTAATTTATTCCTCCCTGAATGATATAAAAAAGGTGGCACCACTAGGGTTATAATAAAAAGATTATCCACTGCTTATGTTAAGTGGTAGCCAAATTATATTGAAGCAACCAGAGAATATCTGCACATGTACACTTTTAAATGCTGGTTCCTCCATTTTCACTTCGGTGCACCTTTTGGTATAAAGTTTGTCCTGCGCAGGAAGACAATGTCGCATCACATTCGATCTTGTGTGATTTCTGACCATTTGTGGGGCGGCTGCGACACATTGTGCTAGAGTGGGCTGTTCAATAACCAGAGGGTCGGTGGTTCCATCCCCGGCTCCTCCAGTCTGCACACTGAAATACCCTTGGGCAAGGCAACGAACCCCCAAAATGACCCCTGTGGTCGACAAGACTAGACTCTGTTAAACATTTTACCATTTCTAATGTGCACCAGCTTGTGGCATATCCGACTGTATATGCAGATATTCAAAGCGTCAAACGCCAGCAGGATACTCACCACAGTGCCCACTGTTTTCAAGGACTTCTGTTGCTTCTCCATATGTTTTCTCACACAAAATCAGTCCTGACTGCAACAGACAATTCTTCCTTTGTCCTCTCGTGCACCTTTACTTGCTTTGAACGAAAGTTCAGTCCTTAAATATGGTTTCATCGTACATATCTTAAGGTTGAATGATTTTGAACTTACGTTTAAATGTTGAAATCAATCCACACTACAGCGACTTTGGTGACACTATCTACAGATATTGTACAATATAACTAAAAAAACAAATATAGTGCAAGTGCTTCCTAAAAAGCTGAATGCAGTTCAAATGGGGAAATGCTGAAAGAAGCTGTTTTTTGTTTCTAATACACAACTTAACTATTTTACTACATACAGATATTTGCCAGTAACAGAGACCAAAGCACTTTTCAGTGGTGTGCTGTTTGTTGGCCAATTGGTCAGAAACCTTAGAATAAAAGAAAAGTTGTGTATGAAAATCTGCCATTCAGTAGTCACATAAGAAAACACATGATGAAAAGTGCCCAGTGCATATACTGGTATATGTCAGTTTCTCAAGATACAAGACTGAAAAAACAAACATGTTTCCCTTTTTTGTAAAATTTCACATTATTTTACAGCCATGTGAGATTATTGAAAAGCTGGCAAAAATATTTTCTTTTATTTCAATATTTAAAGATGATGATGACAATTTGTATTGGATAAAAATGTTAAAAAAAAGGAAAGTAAAAAATATTGCTCATCAGCGAGTGGGTTAACTTCCTGAAACCCTGAAAGCTGTTTCACAAATGGGGAAGAAACTGAATAGTGAGTCACTTCAGAGTCCAAAACACTCAGCAGATGCCACTGTGGAGAAAACGGGGTAACGGGAACAGAGAGGTAGAGCACAATATTTAACTAATGCTTAAAGTAAACAGTACAGAATAATAATAATTCAAAGTGTAAAGGTTAATTTTATCGTAGCAATGCTTTTCAGAGAACTCAAAGTTGGACTGAAACACAGGAAGGATAATGTTATATCATCTACGCATGTGATGTTGAATGAACTTATCATTTAAACCGGACAATGTTACTCTCCTGAGGGAATATAATGGAGTGCTTAACAGCTATTTTGAAATGGATGTGTTGTTACTATCTAGAACTTAATTCATAAAAGACAGGATTAAAAATATTTGGCCCAAACCACCTAGAAACCAAACTACAGTTGTTTATTGGTCTACTGGCAAGCAGTTTTAAATCCACAACCAGAAACCTCAGTATCATATTCCGTTGCTGCCCACTAAATTGTGGAGCCCATGTCATTAACCTTATCAAATCTTGTGATAATAGAACAGCTGTCACAAAGTGAAGAGATCTTGCAACTAAGGAGTATCTGAACATGCCACATCCTGTTTCAAGATGATGATTTCGACCGTGGAGTTTCCTTTGGTTCAGTTTCTGCACTTGTGGTGTTTAGGTTTTTTTCCTATGGAAGAAGAAATGGACGGTCCCAAGCATCGAATCAGGACGTTTGTTCTCATCTGGGCGCCTCTGCTTTTCTTTATGAGAAGCAGCAATGCGGAGACAGGTACCAACCTTCTATTATATGATGCCAGCATCAAAACATATCAAACATATCACCGATCAAAAATAGATTCGGTGTCATCACAGAATCTATTCACACACTTGGGAGCTATATGATCTATATTACTCATTTGTTTACCAAACATATTTAGTATTAGGAGTTGAACAATACTGTATCCTAAATGCTGGAATTCCTGTTGTATGTTTGCTTGTCGGTGCTGGCGACAGCATTGAAATAAAAAACAATATGAAACAGACACAGTTGACGCAGCAGCCTTAAGTCATATCTTTGTATACTGTCAAAATTTCAATAATCTCTGTCTCTGTTTTCTCCCACTGTTTGCATTAACAGGTGCTTCATTGGAGGGAAGAGAATTCTGCTCAAGGGAAAATGATCAGTACTGTATCACTCTCACTGAAGCAAAAATAACAGCAGAGGCTGGACTCTGTGTTGTGATACCGTGCTCCTTCACTACGGATAATGACTTCAGACCCCAAACTGCAGTTTGGTACAAATGTGACGCAGCTAGACCAAATTGTGGTGAGGCAGACGTGATATTCCACTCCAACGTGTACAACAGATATGTTCAGCCAGGGTTTAAGGGACGAGTGCTGCTGCTGGAGTCTAGAGTTTGGTGGAAAAACTGCAGCATCATCATCAATGACCTGAAGGAGTCCGACTCTGGATCATATCAATTCAGAGTTAAAGGTTACCTGCATGGAAGGGCATCCGGATTTTCCTTTTCTCCGAGAGCAACTGTCTCTGTTAAAGGTATGAAGAGCTACAGCAAATACGTACAGTATTTTGGTCCACAGTATATGAGAGAGAAGTAATGATCTTGATTCCACTCATGCGCTGCTCTCTGATTAGGCCTGAGTCAGAAGCCCACGGTGGCGATTCCTCCGCTGACAGCGGGACGGCCGGCCACACTGACATGCACTGCTCCCGGCCTCTGCTTTGGATCTGAACCCTCCATTGGCTGGACGTGGAGAGGAGCGGGAGAGAGGGGCTCGCACATCACAGGAAACATTACCGCACTCAGGGCTGAGAGTCTGGTCGCTTTCGCGCGGAGACACAGCTCGACTCTGACCTTTAACCCTTCAGCTGAACACCATGGCACCAATATCACCTGTGAGGTCACCTTCGCAGGACAGGTGACCACAGAGGAAACGGCGACTCTGATTGTGACCTGTGAGTAGAACATGCTGCACTTCGTTCTCTCATTTACTTTTTGATATCTAAAGTGTTGGCTCTAGTGTCCTCTATGGGGAAATTCCTGAACTGTATTGAATTGTTCAACACCAACTGTCTTCTTGCAGTAAAGTTGGGAATTCAGCAATGACGTGGTTGTGCAACATGTTTTTTTTTTGTGTGTGTCATAGATGTGAAGGAAGTTAGAATCTCACAGAGTACAAGTGTGAAGGAGGGTGAGACTCTGAATCTGACGTGCAGTGTCGAAAGTTTCCCTCCGTCGCTCATCGCCTGGACCAAACTTTCGGACCAAAACGGAACAGGAAGGAATCTGCAGAACGACACACTGACTGACCTGCGCAATGACACTGAACGCCACCCACAGGAAAAGGGTGGAACGGCCACTCTTTACATCCCCAACGTGGCGGCAGAGGATTCTGGACAGTACATCTGCACAGTGCAACATCTGAACAACACCTGGACGGGAAATGTCAATGTGACAGTGATTTGTAAGTGCATTGACTTTGTGTTTTTAGAATGTAAATTGATGGTCTTGTTGTTCCCAATCAAATGAGTTTAATGCAGAGAACATATTTAATAAACCCACAGCCCTGCATTTTCGAATAAATGCTAAGCCGTCTCAATATTTATTAATTTATTCAGTGCGGGACATTTAACATATTTGTTTTTCTTCTTGCTCTGAATTATTTACTGAAGTCACTGGACCTGTAAAGGTTTTGTGACGGCTTCCAGGTGGTTTTCAGCCTCTTAACCACATATATATATATTCGTTGTTGTTGACTATTCAAGTCATAGGGTGGCTTTTTGAAATTCTTTAGACTGTAGCACCCTCCAGTGGTAGTATTAAAGAATATATTGTGGCAGACTACATTTCAGAATCACAACACCTCACACGTCTTTTAAAATGCATTGATTTGAGATATATATATTTTAAAAAAAGAAGCCATCTATCTTTTTTCTACCGCTTCAGTTGAAGCATTTTGGTTGAAATGTTTTCTTCACAGATGTGAGAGAGCCTGTGATCACCGGGCATACGGCCGTCAATCGGGGGGACGATCTGCATCTGACCTGCAGCGTCGACAGTTTCCCCCCGTCCCTCGTCAAGTGGACAAAACTCGGCTCCAGCACGAACCTGCACAGCGGAAGTGACATGCGCAACGACACTGGCTCAGCCACACTCATCATCCCGAACGTGGCAACAGGCCATTCTGGGCGTTACATCTGTGCAGCAGAACATCTGTACAAGGCTGTGACTGTATATGCTGATGTGACGGTGACTTGTGAGTAGACGGTGCTAATATTTTTTATGTGTGTGTCAGTGTGTATGTGTGTCTGTCTGTGCTTCTGCACAAGTCGTTATCTGAAATATTGACCGGGTGGACAGATCTCGAATGAGGACCCATGATGTCATCTGCTTGCAGAAAATTGGATGATTTTCATCACATTTGACCCTTTCCTATCACACATACATTTACAGCAGACCTGTTCAACCACTTGACCATACATATCAAGACTAGAGCCCATCCGGAGGTCAGATACCACATTTGACCGTTAAAGGTCAAGGTCACAGTGCCAATTTTTGAATGACCATAACTTGGACAATTTCATACAGAATTTGAAGGAATTTTTCCAGGTCCTCATTCAACAGCCCCGGTGGATTCATAGCACAAAATCTGCAGCGAAGGTTCACATTTTATACTCATCAGCGTTTTGTTGTGAAGTCACGATCCTGCTCGTGTGCCCACAGGGTTTTCCAACATCTTAAAAAACTCTGGATGCGGGGTCCAGTCGGAGGTCCTGACCTGTGTGTGTGTCAGCGAGGGGTTTCCTTTACCCGCCATCGAATGGCCGCTGTTGAAGAACAACACTGAATACTCAATCATAACCACTGTGTCCAACCACACCGTCAACAGCACCGTCGTCCTAACTGTAAAAGGCCGCCCCAACACGTCCGTCGAGTGTGTCAGCAGTAATATAAATGGGGAAGCAAGAGAAAACCTCACCATCGGATTGACCCCGTCTGGACACCTAGGTAATTTCCTCAACAACAATGCTTCTGCTACTTTAGGCAATTTCTTTTTTACTACCACTTTTAACCTCTCTTATATTTGGACAAGCTGAGTGATGTACGTTATTGTTCATAAAAACATGGTCATCAGCATTTCTTTTCTTGTTTCCCTTCTAGGTGAAGGTCCATCCCCAAAAATGTCACAAAATGTGTCATGGCTGGGAACCTTCATCGCCTTTTTCATCGGTGCTATTCTCTCAGCAGTCATTTGCTTTTTGGCAAAAACATGCCACAGGTGCACCATTAGTCTCAATAATTTATTTCCAAGTTTTGCTTGCGATTAAAATGTATTATATCATATTATTTCTGCATCTTTCAGAAAAAAACAGGGGGCCCCTGGTAATCTGGACGAGACTCTGGAGATGGTGACGGGTCAAGAGGATACGTTGGTATTTATATTCATTCATCAAATTCTAAATGCGATATATTAGTTATTAATTCTCTGAATTCTCTTCTGTATTAAGTGGTTTGAGACACTCCATATGTTGTCCATTTTCTACAGATAATAAATACATAGCAGTACTGCTGGCTGCCTCAGAGAACTATGTGGTATTCTAGTTGTGCAAATGTGACTTTTACCATTTACCATTTCAGTCAGAAAAACGTTATTACGGGAAATGACCATGATAAGCAATCTGCAATAACCGCGGTGAGATTTTGTGAAAA
Source organism: Scophthalmus maximus (assembly GCF_022379125.1). Lineage (NCBI taxonomy): Eukaryota > Metazoa > Chordata > Actinopteri > Pleuronectiformes > Scophthalmidae > Scophthalmus > Scophthalmus maximus. Next base: position 17,918,635 of record NC_061515.1, on the reverse strand, counting down.
TGCTCTTTGGGTGAGCTCTCCGAGAGTCTGCCGGTTGAATGAATCCCCCGCATGTGGACATTAAATCTTAGAGGCATTGTCAGGTTTTAAAGGGCTGCTTCATACACCTGCATTAATGTGACTGGACATTATTATTCTGCTTGTAGCCAAGCAGTCGCTTATGGCAAAGTCTGAAAGAAGCAGCTTGTCTCAATCACATTAGTGCCTAACGTCAGGGCTTTGCCTTTATCTGTTTGCTCCTCTTCATTCATTTTATTCATTCAAATCAACTTGCAGAACGCTGAAACTTGCAAACTTCTGTCACAGTCTTCTTACAACAATCCAACCTGTTTATAAAAAATCTGATTTACATCATGATGGAGAACAGTGCGTTTTCCAAATCTTGCTTCGGTTGTGACTTGAGAACAATGGTTTGCAGCAGTATTGTAAATATCATAGAAAGAGAGACTTCTTCCATAATTGACGTTGTACCCGACAGATGCATGACGGTCAAGCAGCAACGGGTGATCAGACCCACGGCCGGGGGAGAGCTGAAGATGGAACTGTGGCGGTAGAGAAAAGAGCCCCGGGCCTTGACACCGGGCCAGAAGACGTGAACTACGTCAGCATTGATTTCTCCCGGTTAAAAAGAAAGAGCGGTCGGGACGCAGCCGAGAAGCAAGAGACCACCGAGACGGTGTACGCCGAAATCAAAAAACAAGCAAAGGAGGAAAGAGGAGGTGACGGCGGAGCGGAGGGTGAGATGCTGGAGGGCAAAGATGAGGAGGCCATGATAGAGGAGGACGAGGAGACAAAACGTTGTGTCCCACAAGAGGAGGAAGGGGACGACCTGGCAGTGTACTCCAATGTACAGGATATAATGGCTGCCATGTAGGGATTGTGTTGTGGCATGAGGTACCGATTCTCTTGTTTACGACAAAGCGTTGCAAAACGATTGACATTCCCATCAGCCTCCGCTGTGCCTTGTGTGTAATGCTCATCGACAAACGTTAGCAGCCTAATGTGCTCCACTAAGATGGTGATTATAGTAAACATTGTACATACATGTTAGCGAGCTTGACATTAAGATTCGGCTCAAATCGCTCGCACCTCCCTTTCACAGAGCTGCCCGTGGCTGTAGACTCTTGAGTCTTGTTTCATTTTCACTTTGAGTGTCTGCAGCAAAAAAAAAGGAAAAAGTAAAAAGTTTTTTTCCAAGTCTATATTTACTTTTAGGGCTAAATCCCTTCCTGGAGTTGTTCCAATACATACATTCATTTGAACCTCATTCTTTGCAAATGTCTCCACCAAAGTTTAGACTTCAGCTGTCTGAGTTAGTGTATGCCAATATTTATCCAAAACAAAGTTTCTGTAATACAAAACTCTCTCCTTGTTTCTCTCTGATTTGCAGTGAAGATTAAACACAACGATTAAATACTTCAGTTGCAGTTCTTTTCACAAATTCTCACATTTCTTTTTTTTTGAAGGATTCATAGATCAGTGCAACATCTTTTAGATTATAACTTTTCATTCCAACTGCTTTTCCCCCCCCGAGTTGATAAGATGTTTGGCCCAATTTACTTCTGTTAACGTCTGCTCTGTAAATGTTGTTGCTCTTCAACAAGTCATAGATTACTTCCCCCTTTGGATAATGTGGCCGATCAACAGTCAGAATGAGAAGATTTTGCTTTTATTTAACTTTTAATTTGAATAGAAAACACATTTGATGCCGAACTCTTGAGTAACCAGTTACAACAAAGCCTTTTCTTGTATTCTGCAATATATGTACCGGTTCTGTAAGAGTTCAGAGACATTTTGATAAGCAGGCATTCATTAACTGATAAGAAAAGCCACATGTGCACAGCTGTAATAGTTATGCAATAGTTATATCTTACAATGTGGAAGTAATTAGAGAGAATACACAAGGCCACATTATGCATTGTTTCAGTGAATAATCGCTCAAATGACTTTTCTGAAAACAACTTTGCACAATAAACCACTAAAGCAGGAGAGCCACATCCCTGTTCAAATACAGAGATTCATTCAAAGCGGCTGCAGGTGAAAATATATACTATAGTTTTTTTTTGAATTTTTTAATCTGCAGGTGTTGAATGCGTTTTGTACATGAATAAACTAATGACTGACAGTTACCATTATTTAACGGATACTGCAGATTTCAAGCATGATCGCTCATTCGTGCACATCCTGCTTGGCAAGATGCAGATGGAGGCTAGTAGCTACAATAGTTGGTTTCTTAAGATGGCACTTTTTTTTTTACAGTTATGGAGATGTAATTTTAGAGTGTTAAAGCTGCACATTCTCACATTGATATAATATATAAGCGCAGTAGACTCAGGACAGAAGAAGTGACATCCAGCAGTGTTTAGAGAAACGTCCTGGATGGAAACTTGTCAAAGAGGGAAGAAGTGAAAGAGGCAAAGAGAGGTCGAGTCAGACCAGACGCGACACACTCACCACTCGCCCCTCGAGATCACTGAGGACAGAAGAGAGATAGAAAGAGGTACCGCTCAACTTTAAACTTATTTTAAGTTTCAAACTGTTAAGCTGTAGAAGGTTTATATTCTTCCCTAACAAACATAGTCAAATATTTCTTCTTTTAATTTTATTTGTGTACAAGGAATTGAGAAAGTTAAGGATTGCTGTTTTCAAGATTTTCAACATAAGTCAAGTTTAATTCCTTTTAAAGCATTTCTCTGGAAAGTGCTTCACAACAAAAACCTTTCAAGGGACTCCAACTCTAAAGAAAACGTAGGCCAGATGTAATGATGCAACTACAGAGTCACTAAATAAGCAACATCCTCTATTCAAATTTGTGCCGTGAGCCGTGGAGGCTTTTTTCTCCTTTGGTTTTCATGATCTGGACGACGTGTAAGTCAACTGCACTTTTCATGTAATTGTTGAAGAGTTTCGTCCTCGGGAGGCAGAGACCGACTTGTCGCGGGCGCCGAATCAGGATGTTGGCTCTCATCTGGGCGTCTCTGTTCTTATCTGTGAGAGGCAACAATACAGTCAACGACACAGGTAGAAATATGTAACTTTAACATGATCTTTCAATCTTAATCTGCTGAAGAGGCTGTTCAATGTGTTAAATTTAAAATATTTAAAAAAAAATGATCAACGACATGAATTAATTATTGAGGCAATCTGGTGGTATTTCCATGCATTATTTTAAATTGTGTGAATTAAATTTTGGACTCTGACAGGTCATAATCATAATCCTCTTATAAAAATGCTGTAAACATATTTAGATATTTTATGGCGTCCATGTGTTTATTTTTAGCCTCAGACTGGAGCCGCATGTTTAGAACGGAAAGGGAAGTTTAGTTTCTCAGGCACATTGTAAAGAAGCCTGTCTTCACTGGAAGGACAACTGTTAAATCTGACCTGACCTGCAGTGTCGAAGGTTTCTGTCCATCTGAAACCAAAACCATCAGCATTCTTCTCTCTTACGCAACAGCAGAACATTTTGCACAGTGATTAACAAAACTGACCCGGAATAACCATGAAATCCATCTGTCCTCGTCTTCCTATCAGCTTACCGTATGCTCGCTGAGAAATGAATGCCCTCCTTGTGTGTTTGCAGTTTTTCTACGCATCTTAAATAGCTCTGCGTGTGAGGTTCAGATGAAGGTCGTGACCTGTGTGTGCCTCACTGAGGGGTTCCCCTTGCCCACCGTCACGTGGAAGCTGTTGAAAAACGTTGTTGTGCACTCTGTCGTCGCCGCCCCCGCCGCAGTGTCATCGAACTACGCGGTCAACAGCACCATCGTCCTCACTGTGAGCGACCACAGGGACGCCGCTCTGTGTGTCAGCCACAACGCCGGCGGGGTAGTAGAACTAAAGCTCACAATCCCAGCGAATGAGTCCAAACACGAGGGTGAAGTGTTCACAACTGATTTACTGACATTTCAGTGCCTGGTCATTGTGGTCGCTGTCTCATGACAAAACTCTTTTTGTCCCCCTTTTGATTCAAGATCTACTCAAAGAACTGTTGATGACCCTTCAACAGCCGCAAGTCATCATTGCGTTTGTGAATGGGATTTTTCTTTCAGCAACCATCTGCTGTTTGACCAGAGCATGCCACAGGTACACCGTTTTTCTTTTCTTTCAACAGCTTTTCTTTATTTCAGACTATGATCCTCTATCACAATCACCTTCATAAAGGATTACACCAGTGTTTTGGCTTGTTTAAGCCATTTCACTACATATCCTAAATTTTTAATGTCTATTTCTCAAGGTATATGTGCGTTTTTGAATGTGTTCTTCCTTTGAATGTGTTCTTCCTATACAGCTTTCAGAGAGTTTAAGAAAATGATTTTTTTTCCATTCTTATGATATTGTGCTCATAACACAATACCCATTTGTAACTTTGTTTGTTTAAGTCACTGTACATTGACTGTCGCGTGTCCACCTACTAAATTGCAGCTGCTCAGGTTCTTGTGGGGTTTTCTTTTTAGCATATCTCAGCAGACGGTAGGTGAGTGATGGGACACGCAGTGGAAGTCAGCAAACATAAAAAAAAAAAAAAAAATCAGTTATCAGTTACCTGATTTAAATAAAGGTCATAATGATGTAAAGTTCATCGATTCATTTGGGCTAAAACATTCACATGTTGCATTTCGAATTCTGAAGCAGGTGCATGTTAACTGTTTGTTTGTTGTTATGTTTTAAATTTTTTCCCTATTCAATTCTCATTTCTTTCCAGAAAAAAAAAGAGAAGATCCGTCAATTTGGCTGAGGACATGGAGATGGTGACGGTTCCAGCGGTATGTATACTGCTGCTACTTAAAGTGACACAGCTTGTTATGATACCGTTTATTAATAAGTTTCTGCTAAAAATAGGAGCCCTGTGTCAAACCATGCATTTCCCTCATTTTCGTTTCACCACAGAGTGAAAATCCACCTGAGTGAGTTTGACAGATGTAATTCACCACAGTAAAGATCATATCTGCTTTTATTTAACATATGCATTTCAGTACCACACAATAATAAGTTGACTCGGGCTCAATTGGATACAGATCATTTGTTGGATGATCTACCAATGGGAACTGAATAGAGACCAAATGCAGCCTTTCAAATCAGAGAACATCTGAATATTTAATGTCACTTACTAATGTCTGCCCTGTGTGACATATGAGCATATGACTTAATCATATGAATCACTACTGTATCCGACAGATCGATAATGGTGAAGCAGTGGGAGATGATGACAGGACCCGTTACCAAGATGCAGCTGAAGGAGGAGCTGAGGCTGCTGGGATGTCAGCCCCCGATGGGTACCAGGCACCAAAAGAGGTGGAGTACTCCAACATCGTCTTCTCTGCACTGGGAAGGAGTGTCGCCGAGTCCAATGATGCTCAAGAAGCCACAGAGACCGAGTACGCTGAAATCAAGAACGAAGCAGCACAGGAGAGACCGGACGACGGTGGAGCTTTGGAGGAAGGCGAGGAGGAGGAGGCGATGGAGGAGGGGGATGAGAGGGAGACGGGATAGAGTGTGTTGGCAGAGGAAGGAGGTTAGGATGTGGTGCTGTATTCTCATGTGTCTAGGTAAATAATGAGCCGGCTGGACCTCAGGGTACATTTCTCTATATACATACATGTATTGTATTGATACATGGAAACGTAATGAATTCAATGAAACAGACGCATGTTAGGCAGAGGTCAATTTAATGGTCTTTGTCTGAAGTTACTCTTGTAATATGTTGTTGCTCTGATGGCTTTTCTCACTTTTACGTGTAAACGACAATCCTCATCTTTGCCTGAAGTAATTGAGACTGTGCAACTCCATTCACTTAAAATACCATTTAATTATTCATTTATATATACGATCGCAGCTTCCCAAGACCGGTTCCCCCATCAGACATCAGGCATGAGCCTGGTGAGAACAAGTAAACTTTTTGCCCTAATAATCTCTAATGTCTCTCACAGGCTTCACAGATGCTCTGTCAGGGGGAATCGACAGCTTTTTGTAGCATTTCAGCTTTTTGTGACTTCTTCTTCTCATATTATTATTAATTTTATTACAAGAAATACATTTATGTGAAATATAAAATAAAATCAATTACCATAAAGACTTCCAAGGAGCTTATTGTACAGAATTTCCCTGTTGAAACTTTGTCGTGTCCCTTTTTGTACATCAATTGATTGAACAGTTTGAAAATAAAAATACTGCTGTGTTCATGGGAAAGTTGACATGTTTTGAGCCAGACTCTGAAAACCTAACCAATTCCTGTGGTCAGCCTAGTGCATTGTGTCCAGTGGTTTCATCACCAGTTTTGACCTCTTCCGACTGTTGAACTTCTCTTTCTCCTTGTTGGAGGATTTCTTCATGAATGTCCTGTGTAGTACTGTGGCAGGTCATAAGAGTTACCACATACACTAAAAATGAAATGAATCCATATGAGGAATGACCTCAATGAATACCCATTGTATTATGAATATCCACCATATTGACTTTGCTGAGAATGGCAAAATCGGCAAATGTGGTTCGTTCTAAGTGCTAAAAGGGAGAAACATGACGACAAGCAGACACTTTGCATTTGAATCTTCATGTATTCAGTGCCTTTACATTTTTTCCCCCCAACACTTGAATAGCCTTATATTCTTTCATCATCATCAGTTAGTTGATGACCTGCAGATGCTGGATTAGTCCGCACTACACATCGCACATTGCAGAGTATCTATTGTACAAGGGGAATGCAAAAAAAGACCAACAAAAGTTCCCGATTCATCACTCATTGAGAAAGCAACTGCATACAGAAAAGGACACTTTGGTTAGATAGTTTGTCACGATGAGCAGATTTTTTTTAAAACTTCCTTTAAACATTCTAAATGTTTTGTGACATCACAGTTGTGAAAGCAATACATAAAACATTCAAAGAGTACTGGGCCAATAGACTAGATAGACAACAGCCCAGGCCATGACGGAGACCAGAGTGTGTATTGTTTGGAGCTGATGTTGAGAACATGTGTGGGACCCAGAAACAGACACATTCGGGCCTGTGGGGAAAGTGGGTAGTCAAATCTAGGCACAGATATGAAATGGGTGAACATGCAACCATCCCCAACATCTCTGCAGCTGCTTCTGGTCCGGTGTGATCAACCACACTTCCTGTGTGTCTTGCGTTTTATTTTCTTTCTTGAAAGAAAGTTTGTCCTGTGGAGGGAGAGAATAAGTGTCTCGCATTGATCCTATCACAATGTTTCTTTGCTGTGACAAGCAACGATGCTAACACAGGTAGAGTATACGGCCTTGTTGCAATCTTGTTATTAATTCAACACTGAAGGCCTGTATTCATAAGCCATTGAAAGCTTCTTCAATATTAAATAATAACATTGCCCTGATCATTAATGTCCTTATAAATATGTTGCTTTCATGTTCCGAAAACTGCAGGTGATTGCAGCTATTCAATTTTTTGGTCTCATTAAGCTTGTTAGAGTGCTCATGGCTCACCACACTTTAAAAAAACAAATAAATAAAAAAACAAAATATTGCTTTGGTTAATTTAAAGGCTGTGACCAGTGAGGAACATGGTACCATGTCGGGGTAATAACATATCAGATTGCCGCCAAAGTGTGTGATTTATACAAAGCATGTGTAGCACACTGGCAGTTATGTAGTTTTTATATTTTTTGCTGATTTATGTGTGTCCAGCAAAATAAGTAACTTTAAATGAGTGTTTAAGTTCATTCATCTTCTTTATTATCGGTTATAAGGTCAAAAATATTTTAACAGTATGCCTGCTTATTGTTCAGGGCGGAAAAAAATGTTGTGTCTACCCTTTAGGAAGAGAGCACTTCCCCTTTGAGAAAGAGACATGTTATTAAGAAGTTGCTAAAACGAAGATGACCGTGCTCATGGCATTTCATTTTGAGGTCGCAACACATGCAGGCATGATGCGAAACAGCACAGTGTCAGTGTCTGTCCTACCATCTCCCTTTTACAAGGACGTCTATCAGGCTGTATGGCTTTCTCTGCTGCCAGCCTAATAACAAAACCACAGTGCAAGACTGGAAGCCCAGGGGGAAAACAGCTGTCGGATAAGCTTTTGCCCCAAACTCTGCCTAAAGGTGCCGGTAAAGGTCACGAACCACACATCTTGTTCGGTTCGGCTCACGTGTATTTTGGTGGAGAAAGAATTCAAACCACCTTCTTCTGCTGTCAAACAAGAGAGGATGTGGCTGACACAAGAGGCTGACACAAGAGAAAGGCGTGGGCTCACACAACTGACACACCAAGCAGGCGTTGGATGGTTTGTGAACACTGTTTCTCTGAAGAGAGAAGGCGGCAAGACGCTGCAGCTTGTCTCATGAGGCTCTCACAGACTTCACTTTAATATAACTTAGTTCCTCTTTTATATTGCTCACAAAAATTTATAACAGCTTTCGTAGTAGATGAAAATAAAACTTTCATATCGCAGATTGTGGTGTTAAGGTTACAATTAGACGACGAAAACCATTTGTTGTTTAAGTCTGATTAATTCAGATCTCATGTTAAACATGGTCAACGACTTTGTGATTGGTATAAGGTATAAGTTGAAACTATTGGTAAACTGTTTTAAAAAATTTTTTTATGATACCATGAATGATACTATACTTGTAGGCTTATACATGAAAAGCTTGTAGCTTTACATACACACTGAGAGTGCATGTATGAGCTCAAAGTGATTTTTGGATTAAGGCTCAGCTAAAAGGATTAGAATGTTCCGCTTGCTGGACGAACACCGTAAATAGACCAACCAGACGCTGACGGTGCTGCAAAGCTGCAGAGGAATCAGCATCTGACAACCGGGAACACATTTTCACCCAGAGCGCTTCTTCTATCCCAGACCGTGTGGGTGAGTGTGTGTAGTATTGTGTTGAATGAAAACAGTCATATAAATTGTCAGCAATGCATATTCAAAGTGTCATTTTAATATCATTGGATTAGCATTGGCTTGTGATTTGCATTTTTATTTTTGGACCATATAAACCTTAATTCTACTCGGGTAAAAGTACCAATAGAAGACAATGTAAAAATACTCCATTTCAAGTGGAGGTCTGAATTCAAACACTTAGGTAAAATTTAAGTATTTTGACTGATCGATTTACAGCTCCTGTATTTATTTCAGATAAAGTCTCCTGAATAACTTGTTACACATGAAGGGTCAGAAGTTAATTTATTGGAGAAATTTTTTCTTCACTTTGGTTTCTTTGTCAAATAATTTTATCCCTTTGGGCCTTGGACAAAGAAAAGTTTGGTGAAGAAATGTTTTACACATGAGATAATCTGAGAATACGACATAAAATAATCTGAGTTTGTTGCATTTATAATGTTGTTTTTTTATTGCTGAATCTTTATCTGTAAAGAAGTAAGTAACAAATCATAACAAGTGAATGTACAGTACAAAATTCCACTCTGAAATGTATTGTACATTTTAGGTTAAATAAATATGATACATACTATGAATTCAATTTCATAATTTCAAATTACTTCATGCACAGTTCTGGAGTACATTAACTCAGTTACTTTCTACAGTGCAGTACAAATGAACACCAGTGGTTAGACAGGTTTTCTGTGAAAGAATAGTATCAAACTTTCTGAGGAAGTTCAGGTTTGCGGTTTAAGTGTTTATTTCTTTGTTTATATTGAAAAGCTGCCTGTTTTATTCTTTGTTATTAATTTTTACATGCCTTCATGTTGTTACTTGTCCTTCAGTATCCATTTGAGCTTTCTAATCTGATCCATATGAAAGGACCTATTGTGACTCTTCAAATAATTGCGATCTGCATCTTTCTACAGAAATGGCTGATGTTTCCAGAGGCCTAAACTTCCTTGAGACCCTGAAAGAATCCATAGAAAGCAATAAGTTATCAGATGTCAGGGATGCAGTGGAAGATCTCTTGATCAGTAGGATCAACTTGGGTGTGGTGGGTAAGCGTGGAGATGAAAAAGACTCCTTCATGAACTCCCTCCGTGGCCTTGGTCCTGGGGATGAGGGGGCAGCTCCAGCTTCAACCCCTGCCGCCTCAGAGGAAGTGGCAGGCTATCCTAACCCTAAACACCCTGACTTTCGACTGTGGGACCTGCCAGCTGTGACAGACACGTCCCCATTTGAACCTGAGGGATACATGGATAGAGTTAAATTCTTCCGTTACAATGCTGTCTTCATGACATTCACGCATACAATCCACTCCAACAGCGTGGAGGTGTTCTTGGAGGCCCGTTCACTGCAGCGACAAACGGTGTACTTGATTCTCTTAGCTTCAGTGGAAGAAACAGAGAAGAGCCTGGAAGAGAAGAAGAAAGTCAATCTGGAAACACTGATATCGCAGGGTGTGACACAGCCTAAACTCTATCTGGTCAGAGCCTCCACCCTGGACAAGTTTGACTTCCCTGGTCTGTTGGAGGACATGGGCAGAGACCTTCCAGAAATCCGAGCCCACGCCTTTCTCTTGGCTCTACCGACGTTCACCTCAGCGCTGGTCACCCAGAAAAAGGAGGCATTCAAAGCACTGGTATGGGCGGCTGCGTCACTGTCCGGTGGGATGTCTGCTATCCCTGTTCCCCTGGTGGCCTCTATGGTGGACTCAAGTGTAGCCGTGCGGATTCTGACAAAAGCACAGTTATCTCTGTGCCTGGACGATGAATCAATTGAGCGACTGGCCCGACAGCGAGGCGTGGAGCCCCCGAGACTTAAAGGGCTGCGGACTTGTGTACTGTCAGTGGAGGTCACCAAAGGGGAAGTGAAGAAGCGACTGGCGGCGGCAGAAAAGGACTTGGCCGTGGTTTCGTCAAAGCTGGTGGAGATGGCAATGCCCAGACATGCCCGTTATGCCAGCCGCTCCTTCACTGCCATGCTGCAGGCTTTGAACGGCGCCATTGATGAAATGGCGAGCGATGCTGAGAAGATAGTCACTGTTGCTATTGGGGAGGGGAAGCTTTAGTGCTACGTGAGAATGGACTCCACTTTGACAATAATACTTACTTTTTTATAACGTTTGCATTAAAGTGACATAGACGACCTGACTTGTGTTTTCACCACCACAGATACTTCTGAGAAGATGGTGGCTGCAGCTCTCAGGGGAGGGGAAGTGAAGTGAAGGGAAATTAGATGCTTTTCTCTTTGTCTAATGTTTCCTGTTCATCTGTGGTTTATCTTCACTTTGTAGTGGAAATATTGCATTTAATTACATTATGTAATGTAATATTTCGGGAATCAAAAAATGCACCCTTTTTATACTTTTTTTGATGAAGGCAAAGTTTTAAAGGAGATGGTGTAAATACAATGAAAGCATACATTCTGCCAATAGATACTGTCGGCTGCTCTGTGCCGGTAGAACAGACTCAGCCACAGACCCTAAACAGTGGCTTTCACTATTAAAAAAAGCACTAAATAGAGGAAGTGAGAGGAGGTTCATCTGCATGCATACTTGCAGTATGAGAAATTGTTTTCTGGCTTCCATGATAGGGCATGCAAATGGCTTTAAGACTATAAGTCAACTGTGAAAACTTCCTTTTACTTTTAAATACAATTTATAGGGGAGTTTTGTGTGTGCTTGAGACTGGGTCCTCTGAGGTAAGAACAAGCTTCATTTTGTATTATTCTGTCATAAATATCCAACCACCTTAACTAGAAGTCATCTGTGGCTACAAAGGTTCATCTCAATGATCAGTGTATGTGTGTGTTATGATGTTCGTGTCTAGAAAAAGCTTGATTTTCCAAAGACGCATTTCAACTGAATAATGGAAAAAAACGTATTAGTGAATTTCAACAAGGGAAAGTCATGCTGTTGTATTCACAAAGAAACAGTTTGTTAGTGGTTTGTACACTTTGAAAAACATAACCTTTTTTTATTTTTTACAATATTAGGTTAAAATTCTGAGGTGAATATGTTAAATAAATGCACTGCACTGTTTGCAGTCTGAACCTATTTTGTGTGGTGTATTATGGGGTTTCTTAAAGGAAATAAGAAACTGAACATGCAGCAATGAAATTTAATGAATTAAACAACATGATCATGATCAAGTAACAATAACTACAACTACAGTGTACTGGCATTTACAAAAAAAATCATGTCGCTAAAATATTTAGAATATTTCCTAAAATCATTGAATACGTTATTCGACAACAACATTATAAATTCTGCTGTTCCGAGCGAAGATAACTTGTTTGTTTTCAGTGCTTCAGAATTTCTCTAACCACAAGCGCACAACCATCTTGAAATGAGGAACAAAATGAAGAAGACTCAGTCAGAAAGAAAAGAGGAAGAAGAAAAGAAGAAAGAAAGAGTCCAGTTGATTTAACTAAAGACTATTTGGTTCCAAGGGCTAGTTTACAGGGAACAAAAAGGAAGGTTCTCTGTCGTTATGATGTATTCAAATATGTACTAACACAGTTTTCAGTTTTTTATTTATTTGTATTTGTTTCAGATATCAAGCTTTAGTCCTACATGAGAATGGATGCTCAGACAGTTTGTTGCTTGATTTTTCTGGCCCTAATGAAAAGTAGGAACTTGATTTTTCCACTTTTACAATAACGTTTGCTTTTTTACAACATTTGAATTAAAGTGACGTGGATGACCTGACTTTTCCGCTTGTGTTTCCACCACCACAGATTTTTCTACAGCTGCAATACTTCCTTTTAAGCTAGAACCTGCCAAGCTCACAGCTAAAGAGGGATCCTGCATCGAAATCAAATGCCAGGTCACAGGCACAGTGGATGATGGTGGTGCATACTGGTTTTGGATGAAGGATGCACAATGGGATGTCATAAAAAACGATTATAATGCCACTGTCATTTACAGCACAAATAACTCAGAGCGTCCTGTCGATCCGGACTTTGTAAAAAGAGTGACATATATCGGCTCTCCATCTTTAAAATATAATGGTAACCCCTCACCAAAGCCACTGTGCAGTATTTCGATACGTGACCTAAAAAAAAATGACAGCGGAGAGTATTCTTTCAGATTTGTAGGACAAAATACATGGCATACTAAAAGCTCCTCGAACCTCATAGTTGAAGGTATGTATGTATGTATGATTTCCAAATATAGAATGAGTTACACACACTGAGAGATGAGCTGGTCTGGAAACAAAAGAAACAACAGATTGGATGCACTAAGTATAATATAATGAAGAATATTTTGTATATTTATATTGTGAGCAAAATGTATTATTCACGGAACCCATTTGTAACGCAACAACAGATACATAAAAGTAAAGAACTAATCATTTCATAATCACAAAGATGTGTTGCAGGTTACAATTATTAGAAACTTTCTCATTGTTCAGATTATATATGTATATCACATGAGTTGTAAGATCTTTTCATTCACAAACTAGGGAGAAATTATGACTCCAGAGCAGTTTAGCTATTAAGCTCCACTCTGCATAGTTTACCAACCAATATGTTTATAAAAAAATTTAAATTATGAATGAATGCTTACCTGAAACAATTGTTGATTTATAGCTCCAGATATTCTATTTATTCCTCATCACTTCTCTCCTGATTTTGTCTTTCTTCTTTAATATTTTCAGAAAATCAATGCCCGCTCACTTTCGAGCAACCGCCTGCCGTGTTCGAGTCTCGCACGCTAACGCTCACATGCTCCACTTCAAGTTCATGTCCGTCAAACCTGCGAATTCAAGATCTGACGTCACTTCACCCGACACACATCCCCGACACTCATCCAAATGAGAAACGCACCTCAGTCAGTTTTGTAGCCAGCTGGATGGATGATGGGAAGGTGTTTTCATGCCAAACACAGGACAACATGGACAAACATTTGATTCGGAATATCAGTATAAGTGTTGAATGTAAGTTCATGAATGGAGTTTGTTGATCTTGCAGGGAGGTGATAGTTTCTGCTGATGGAGTAGAAACAGTCAGTCTGTGGTCCGACTGTACAGAAATCTAAGGGCTATTTTTTTTTTTTAAACACTTGCTGAATTGAATTGCAGGATTTTTATACAGAGTTAATACTAGAAACTAATGAAATCTAAGTAAATATTTTGTGGTGCTGGAAAAAAGTTGGGAAATGCACAGAACATGGCCACTGCCGATGTGGTCATCTGTCTTTGCTTGTGGCTGAAAGGTGTTAACTGTTGCCCTGGTGTTTTCCTTTTAGATCCACTAGAATATATATATATGTTAAGACGCCCTGAATGTCTCCTCTTGGTTAAGGTAATGAGGTGTTGTTCTTACACTAGACATGCAATGTTTTGGGGAAAAAAACACCAACAATCCCTGCTGGAAATAGTTCAACTCCTCGAAAGAACTACATAAATTCACTATCAATTATCTAATATCATTGTTATTATTACCTCTGCCAGGGAGGCTATGTTTGCTTCCGCGTTTGTTTCTTAGTTAGCAGGATTACGCAAAAACGACTGAACTGATTTTCATGAAATTTTGTGGTGGTGTGGATACAGATAAAACGAACAGATCAAATGTTTTTTCACTTTCTTTAACATGCTGCGATAGGGCATTAGCCTTATCTCTAGTTTTCCTTCTAGTTATTAAAGGGGTCATATTATGCTCCAGGCACCTTTTCAGCCTGCCTCCACGTATATTTGGTTATCTGGGGTGTCTGCCGGCCCACGAAGAATGAAAAGAAAACAAGGAGTCGTTGATTCGTGGTTTGGGTTGATCGTGCAGACGGTCTGTAAACGAGCCATTCACAGCCCGGGCGTCAAGTGACGTAAGTTGACTCCTGCTACTGGGGTGACCACGCCCCCAACCTGAGCAGCACCTCCCTCCTTGAAGTGTCCCGGCTTGCGGTCACGGCTCCCGGCGTTCGGTCGCGACTCCCGGCTCCCGGCGGTCGGTCGTGGCTCCCGGCGGTCGGTCGCGACTCCCGGCTCCCGGCGGTCGGTCGCGGCTCCCGGCGGTCGGTCGCGGCTCCCGGCGGTCGGTCGCGGCTCCCGGCTGCCGGCGGTTGGTTGCGTCTCCCGGCTTGCAGCGGAGGTCGCGGCTGCCGGCGTTCGGTCGCGACTGCCGGATGTCGGTCGCGGCTGCCGGCTTGCGGCTGCCGGCTTGCGGCGGAGCTAGACTCGCGGCCGGGATGTCGTTAACGTTCTATCGCCCAGCCCCTTGTGCTCTGTGTGTAATTATAGAGAACGTGTTCTGGGCCTCCCGGGTCTCTACGTCGTGTATGTGCCTTGTTACGTGCGACTGTTGTCATGGCAGCAGAGGCGGGGAGGAGCGTGGAGGAGCGAGGAGGAGCGAGGCGGAGCTTTGCGGAACACGAAGGGAGGGGGACGAGGAGTGAGCAGGAAAGCGCTGGAATCGACCATAGTCTCACAGGGCTGTTTATACAGAAAGAGGAGGGTGCTGTGTGGCTTGAACCTTGAGGTGTTTTGACATGGAATGGCAAAGACATGTAGTTCACACACCTGAAAACCAATGTAACTTGTGTAAAAGGGGGCATAATATGGGCCCTTTAATATTATTACCATTTTTAAAATCCGAATTCGAGACAGAATTACCCAGGCATGTGTCAGAAAATCTGAACTTGTAAAGTTGCACAATTGCATTGTGTATTTTGTGCTTAGGCTGTGTGTGTGACCAGGATATCTGTACTTTTTTTTCACTCTGTGAAAAATGTCTCCGTTCTTAGACATAATATTTGATTCCCTTCAACAATCCACCAATGCTCGCTGTACACAGACAGATGTCTCCTTACATTTTTTTTAATTTGTTGCCACAGATGCTCCTAAATTAATATTGGCTGAGGGCCCTAAAGATGTCAAGGAAGGAGATTCCGTGACTCTCACGTGCTCTGCCAAAGGAAATCCTCCGCCCAGCCTGTCCTGGTTTAAAGGCGAACAAATGCAGTCTTCAGAGGCAGAATGGAAGATCACATCAATCGAGGATTCACAAAGAGGAAACTACTGTTGCAAAGCTCAGAACAGTCTTGGAACTATAACATCAGGTCCAGTTGACATTAATGTCAAATGTGAGATCTTCCTAATTGAATTTCTTCCAATGTAGACTTCATTCAACAATATTTTGTCATACTCCTCATCCACTTAGGCTCGTGGTTGTCGGTGATTGTCAGTAAACATGTATACTTCCCCAGCTTTATTTCAATTTTAAGATTTAAGTATTGTATTTGTAAAAAAAAAAAAGATCTTTATAAAATGCTGAAAGAAAATCTGGTATTTTGCATTTGGACTTATCGTTTTGACTTAACCTGGTGAAATCTTCTCTTTCAGATCCTCCTCAAGCTGAGATAAATATCCTTTCACCTGTGTCTGCAGTTAAACATGGAAATAACATTACCGTGACAAACACGATTCAGTTGACTTTAACATGTATTGTGAGGAGAAGCAACCCACAACCTAGAACCTACACTTGGCTTAAAGGTGGAATAACAGTTGGTAACGAGAAGACATATGTAGTTGGAAGGATTGAGCCCAAGGACTGTGGCTCTTACACATGTACAGCCACCAACACTGTGGGTACTGGAAGCTCGGCTCCAATTCAACTGGATGTTCAATGTTAGTTTAACATTTCTTTTTACTGTATGTGTGTCAGAGACTTGATGATGAGACAGAAACAGAAATGATGAGTCGTTTTTTTTTCCTTTTTCCAGACAGGCCGAGGAAGACGAGTATTTCTGTCAGAGGCTTTCCTGATTATGAAGTGAAAGTTGGGAGCATCCTCACATTCACCTGTAACACCGATGCCAATCCTCCCCCGACGACTTACTCCTGGCAACGTTCCAACAACAATAAACCAGCTGACTCCTCACAGTGGAATTCCATCTCAGCAAACAGACACCAACATTATATATATAGTGTACAAAGAGGAGATGAAGGCTGTTACAGGTGCAGTGCCTCCAACCCCCTTGGTAAAGGGAATAATAGTGTGCTGGTGTGCATACAAGTACTGTGTAAGTAACTGTTCTGTAATGATAAAGTTTCCATAATTTTTCATGTGCATTTGTACATTTAAAAATTGGATGACTCAGTCACCAAAAATAACTCTGCAATTATTTTTCCTCATCTATTTATTTCTATCATTTTATGGAGTAGATCAACAATATGATTCCTTTCTGATGCAAATTTAGATGAGAAGATTGATGCAATTCTCATGTCTGTATGGTAAATATGAAGCCGGAGCCAAGCCAAGCACAGCATAAGACTGGAAACAAGTGGAAGCAGCTGTCCTGGCTCTGTGCAATAATGACTAAACCAATCTGCCAGAACTCTTAAAGCTCACTGATTCATATGTCGTATCATTTAATCCATACGAAAACAGAGTGTAAAAATAGCAGATTTACGGCAAACATAAAACCAGGGGAAAATTAGAATTGGTCAACCATGTGAGATGCTGGTTGGTGGATTTACCACTTGCCCCTATTACCTTCATCCAGAGTCCATGTTTCCATCTGATTCTGGCCCCAGTCTTTTTGTTAAACTAAGTCATACTGTATCTATATAACAGATAGACGGACAAGTTGAGAGCTGTATCAATTTGATCAATTTATCTGCCAGAAAGTAGTTAAAGGCCCCATGAAATAAAAAATACATTTTCTCAGTTTTTAATCCCTGTCTCTGTGTTGATTGTTTATTTAAATATTGTTATGTGTAAAAAGAATCATGTATTTAAAAAAGAAAGAAAGTATTTTTACTTCAAAATCCCTGATCCCAGTTTCTATTATTTGATGACTCATCCTTCACTCAGGGGCGTTAACTCATTTAGCATCTAATGAAAAAGCTCAGCCGCTTCCGGATCTCGGCCTCAATCCAACATGATTTGATCATGGCAGCCATGTTCCTCTGTTCCTTGGATAAATCCTGCAGGCATAGATGGTGGCAAAAAAGTGACGACAGAGAGCAGCTGGATATCGTCATGACTTTTCATGTTGAGTTGCGAGCCACTGTCCAATTGACAATTCCTTCTACAGCAACGTGTTTTTACTGCAAACACTTAAATATGAAGAATCAAATAACACTTTGAGCTTTTAAGCTTTCAGGACAGAGGTTGCCGTGATATCATGTTATATGTAAAAGTCATAATAATTAATGAATCCCCCTGAAAATCAAGCACTTGGCTGTTTCCTCTCCACAGACCCTCCCACCAAACAAACTCTGTCGATGGCTGCTGAGGTCACAGAGGGTCAGACCATCACCATCGACTGCACTGTTGAAAGTTTCCCACAGTCAACTCTCACCTTGTCGAGAACTCCTGCATCCTCACCCTTGAATCCTCAGTCTTTGGAATTAACTCGACATGATATGCATGCACATCCCATCAACGCTCTCCACCACACATTTAATGTGACGTCCAACGACGCCGGCTCGTACATCTGCAGGGCCACAAATAGCGAAGGTTCAAGCACAAGCCAGCAGAGGAAGTTGGTGGTGAAATGTGAGTTATTAAGCAGTGTATTGTTTTGTTTTTTGTTCCTAACAAACAGATAAGACCAAAACTTTGCATTAAGTTACTGCTGCTATATCTCTTTAAATCTTAATTTGCAAACGTATATATTTCTAATGGTTTTTCTTTCCATCCTTTAATTTTTTTAAATTGACTATTGGTTCTGACTGAACCATAACAGACATAAACACCTTAAAAATAATGACAGAAAGTGAATGTGTATATTTCATTAAGTACTGGAAAGGATAATTAAGTACCATGTACTTGCACTGTAAATGCAGTATTTCCATACACAAAATATATAATCAGCTTAAAAAAATTATAATGCATTTTTAAGACTACCAGACAACATTAAAAAAGGAAAAATTGCTTAAAAAGTAATGTATCAGTTATAATTATCCAGTGTTGTAATATTGACTAGCGGTATTCTACCACCCAATTAATGATTTAGGTAATTTATGTCCTGCTTATACCATTTTACTGCTTAAGTCAAATTCTAAAATGAGGACTTGTTACATGTAATGGAATATTTTTGTAGGGTAATATTGCTTTAAAAAATAATATTAAACAAAAAACAAAATTAAAACCTCAAATATTATTCAACCAGATTAAAATATAATTCAACAAAATTGCTGTTGAAACTTTGGGAAGTTTAAATATAGTTTAATATAATGCTGCACCACAACAACTAACTATAGCCTCAAAAATGACCACAACTTTTAAATCACCTTCTCTCTAATTTGTAGTGTAATTTTGCATTGGAACGTATTTGACATAAGTGGGCATGTTATTGTGCTCCCTTGTCCCTTTATGAATCCCCACGTGACAAAATATGAAATCTACGTTTTGCAGTTAATATTCATTGTTTCTATGATATCCAAATGTTTTGTGACCATGGAAGCCTTTTTTAACTGACATATCTGCCAATCTTCTCCCTTTTTTATAACTTTAATTTTTGGTAAATACAGATTCTCCCAAATCTGTGACAGTACGAGCTGCGCCTGGTCTCGTTGTGATTGAAAACACGTCGTTGACGCTGAGCTGCGTTGCTCAGTCCTACCCTTCAGTGACCTCTGTCACCTGGATGAAGATGACTGACGGGAAAGACGAAACCATCCAGCAGAGTATGACCTTCACCGTAAACTCTGTCGGTCCGTCCGACAGTGGACTGTACAGCTGTGCAGCCAGTAATGGCATTGGAACCGGAAAATCAAAGGGAGCTGAGGTTGAAGTCAAATGTGAGTAAAATGATGCACTTGTGACGATAAAAGGATACATGAGGAGGGAATATGCTACATTACTGTGTGTTTTGTAAATACTGATTTGACATTCTTAGGCCAAAAGGATGAAATATAATAAGGGTCCTTATATTTTATTTTATTTCCCCCCTGTGCACCCCAACGTGCACTCGCAGTATACGTAATATGAAAAGAGGGAGACCGCCTCATTAAAACATGACTCAGTTGTGCTACAATTAGTAACTATACTTTTAAATGTAATGTAAACAGCAACGTTTGGTCAACAAATCAGTCATAGCGTGATTAAAAATCACATTTCTCACCTTAAATACTCCAAAATAAAATTAAGAGTGACCACTACACATTCTGTTATAGAGCTGTATTTTTCAAATTGCTGAGAAGAAATAGAAGAGTCCATCAGGTACTTCTAAAGCCAGTGTGATGTGGAAATGTTTGTAATTACAACATATTTCTATTTATTGCTTTGGAACAGTGCCATTCTTTCTGCACCCCAAGAGAAAAGTTACTCATTCTTCACACACTGGCAGCAATAGTAAAATTTAACTTGAGACAATAATGTTGTCCTGCTTCCGTTTCTCCCGCCCAGATGCTCCGAAACACACAGACATCACGAGAGCCGCAGAGAAGCAGGAGCGTGAGGGGAGGAGCTCTGTGGCGCTGAGCTGCAGCAGTCGCAGCTATCCCCCTGTCACCCACTACTCGTGGTACAAGAAGATACAGGGTGAGCAAAAGGATAAACTTGTGTCCAAACATCAGAACCACACGGTGTACTCAAACCAGCCAGGAGTCTACTACTGCGTCGCCAAAAATGAAATAAATCAAAGATCTTCTGACCCAGTGCATCTGTTTAAACGTGAGTGAATTTCAAGGCCACATATCTGTGTATCAGACTTTTAAAATACATTTTCCCCTTTGATAAAAGTCCCAGCAGTTTGAAACTAATGTTGAAATGTTTATAACTCAGTGTCTATATAATGATGCTCTGTGTCTTTGAACCACAGGAGACCATATGCAGATCCTGAAGTTCTTCTTTCTCGGTCTTATTATCGTCCTGTTCATTATCTTCTTGATTGTCTTAGTTTACAGGTAAAGTATGAATGATTAGTGCTTTTGATTAAAAAAAGAATGATGATTGATTTGGCATGTTAGCTTGTGTAACCGCTGCCCTGTCCCTTTATCATTTCAGGTACAAGAGGAAAAAAACAATTCAACAAGAAACCGTGAACACACAACTCTTATTTGGTTTTTCGGTGATGATTCGTTTATTTAAGTCTCTAAACTTCTGTATTGAAAACATTAATATATAAAAATGACATCTCTTGTGTTCGTGTGTGTGTGTGTGTGTGTGTGTGTGTGTGTGGATGCACAAATTCAGGGTTGGTGTAATGGCGTCAGGAGGGAGAATCGGAGGAACGAGACTCTCTTGGCAGAGCCTTGCAGGAGCAGAGACGACCTCTCGCAGGAGCAGTCATGCCGTCCAAGGGCCCAACGACACCAGACTCCTCCAGACAGCACGTGAGACAGCATCCACACACACACTGTCCCCACCCAGGACAAGGAGCACTGGGCGGAACTGAGAGCAGGAGTGGGGCTGCGGCTCGTGCTAGAGTCAAAGCATCCATTTATTTCAAGGCCCCCTCCAGACATGATGTGTTTTTCCCCACAGGCCTGCATCCAACATCCTCTCTGTTTACTGCACTGTGAATGTGCCCCAGGTGAGTCAAGCAAGCTGCAAGTTTTCAACTTCATTAAGAATACAATAAATGGAAACAATTAAAATTGGGAGACTGTTTATTCAGGCCTATTACTTTATTTAAGGATCACTAAAGCAGTTTTACATGCATGAGAGCAGTTCTCCATTGCATAATAACGGAGAGTGTAGCACACAGTATTTATGGACATTAACTCAATACAGGATATTTAAGCCTTTGCTTCATCACCACAGACGATTATTGACCTGTTTGTTTCATGCAAGTTGATATGACAGTTTCTTTTCAGAAAAACATACAAACAAACACATACAAACAGTAGACAACTTACTGTAAAATAAACCAATAGCGGATAAATAAGCCACTAACTAACCTCTAACCTTCTGAAATGAGTATTTGTCTGGCTCTACTTTAGACAGGCGGATCTTTCTGTCAGTACACCAGTAACTCAGTGTTATGGGGCCATGAATTCACAGACAACCAACAGCATCCATTTTGAAAGAATGAATGAACTCATTCAGTTGGTGCTTTATAATCACTGATGTCTTCTGTCTGGCATCTGCTCAGGCTCCCACTGCACAAAACCCCACAAGACAGCAAGGTGGACAGACAGAGGGGGATTCGGTCAACTATGCTTCTCTGCACTTCCGGAATAAGCCAACGTGAGAATTTATGCTTTGCATGCAATACCAGAACAAGAAAAGTATATATGGCACATTTTATGTTGATATTTGTTTTTCCAGGAATAAACATGAAGCGGATGCTGTGTACGAAAAGGTGTCCAAGCCGACGAAAACTAAAAAGGTCAGGAACCAAGGCCTTTCTTTCCACCTTTCAAGTCAAGTTTGTACCATTATAGTGTCTAAAACACTCTATATGAATACTATATTATAAGAGTCATATTATATAGTAAGGCATAAAACATCATTGTATAGTGAGGCATACAAAACGTAATAGTAGAGTAAGATAGGACAGTATAGTAAGACATAAAAAATGACAAAGTTTAGTAAGGCATAAAAAATGTCATAGTATAGTGAGTCATTAAAAATGTCATAAAAACATCGTACAGTAGTAAGGTATAAAAAAAACGTCATGATATAGTTAGGTATAAAAAATGTCATAATATAATAAAAATGTCATATAGTAAGGCATAAAAAGTCATGAAAAATTGCATATTATAGTAAGTCATAAAATGTTATAGTAAGTCATAAAACAGTAAAGCATAAAAAGTCATAAAAACATCATAGTATAGTAATGCACAAAATGTCATTATAGTAAGTCATAAAAAAAAACATTATATTATTGTAAGGTATTAAAATTAATAAAAATAAGTCATACTTTAGTAAGGCCTAAAAATGTCATAGGTCATGAAAACAACATGCTATAATGAGTCACAAAAGACTACTTTTCAAGATATAGAAAATATGTATATACTGTTGTCACACTGTAACAAAGAGGGTGTTACCTGTTCAGAAGTTCATTCTGTGCAACAAACAAAATAACAAAAAAAAATGTTGTGCTTCACGTCCAGACACGTTCGGAAATTGCAACACAAACACAATCTGTCAACTATCTGTGCTACCGTCCTATAGAATGAGCAAGAAAGTCTGCAGGACTATGAAAACATCAGTGTGGCGCATGCAGCGACATCTCCAAATGGATGGAACGATGACACAGACACCAGTGACGGTGAAATGGAGCTCAACTATTCACTGGTGAGCTTCAAGGCGAACCCGGGACATCGGAGGGCCGACAGAGACTCCAGCAGCTCTGATGAAGACAAGATACAATACTCTGACGTCAAGATCTAGATATTCTTATCCTGCTTTACATGAGACACCCTGAATTATGTTCACGATCAATCAGCTTTGGGCTTTATTACTATACAGCAGCGGCTCCAAACAAGAGATACCTTTACTCAACGGGTTCTTGGAAAGCCTAATGAATATATTCCACATATCTGTGTTGAGGAAATTAGGATTTAAGTGTGCTAAAAGTTATGGATAAACATTTGAAACTATTAAAAGTATAGAAAAAAAGCTAAATGTGAAAGAGGAAATGGTTGTAATGTCCAGCTTTTGCTATTACAAAGGGTGTGATTGTAAAATAATTGTAACTATACCTGTTTTATATGATTTATAGTTGAATAACATGCAGTCAGAAAAAAAAAATGTTGGGAACCGATACTCCGAAGTATTGTTTTCTTCTTTCCAGTGTTGTGAACTGAATCCAAACCAACCCCACCTGAAATGTAAATATGGATCAATTATAAACTATGTGTGTTTACAAATGTTTATGGACATCATTGTGAGGTTTGTGAACACTCTCCTGTACAAAATGACATGGAGGTAACAAGGCTTGTTTTCTCGAGTATACATGCTGAGGCAAAATGCTCCATTTCCTAACCTGCTGTGACTGTAAGCTCTTGCATGACTGCCAGCTTAAGTGCAGGCAGATATATTTTTTTATGTATAAATAAGCACAAACATATGTATGCATTTTTATCCAATTATTTGTTATTAATAAAAAGAGTTTAAAGTATGTCACACTGTGTCCATGTGCTGTTTTCACTCAGAATGGTAAATGGACTGTATTTGTATTGCACTCAAAGCGCTTTCCGGAACAAGTCACATTCACCCATTCACACAAATTCATATAGTGCTGCTGTTTACTGCCCTTTTTCTGTCACATTCATAGACTGCCTGAAGAGCTGTCGGAGGCAATTTAGGGTCTTGCCCAAGGACACATCAGCATGCGGACTGGGGGAAGCTGGGATCAAACCACCGACCTTACGGCTGGTGGACGTCCGACTCTTCCTCCTGAGCCACAGTTGCCCGAATAAATTGACGGAACCATAAGACAAATGTTAGCTTGGAAATTCTGAATATCAACAATAGTGTAATAAATGTAAAATCATTTAGATATGGTAGTCACTAAATAGAAGAGTTAAAACATTATTATTACAGCCGATTAAAGTATGTTTATTGTGTTTCTACTTTACTGGAAAATATACAGTAGACAGATGAAGATTGAAGGTTTAGACAGATCTTCAAGTTGAAGATGAAGTGAAAGTCACAGCTGAAGAAAAAAAGAAATCCGATCTGCAGTGCAGTTTTGCAGGTAAAACAAACAAATGGTTAGGTTAAGGACATATTAAAGGAGCAAAACACACAAATCAGACAGTTGGGTCTCATCGAGCAATATCAAAAAGGGTTCCCAGACCTTCAAGAAGTAGTTTTGTGAATTCCCTTTGTTAAAACGAATCTGTTCCATCTTAGCAACAGAAAGCATTTTGTTGAGCCACCTCCCGAAACACGGGGACAATGGCGAGAGACCACCATTTTAGTAATATTTTTTTTTTGTGGCTGAAACCATGCCTGCTCTAAATATCTGCTTCTGATGGGAAAGAAGGGGCCTTGTACTGTCAGAGCAAACAAAATTACCCAGGTTACAGGTTACAAACAATACATTGTTTGGAAAGACAGACTGCTCTGGTTCTACAGCACCACCAGGTGAGAACCACCCAGAAGTAAGGTTTAGGGCTAGTGTTACTGAAAGGATGGGCTGACCAGCATACAGAGGTGTTCACTAAAATATTCTACCTCTCATTACATCAAGCTGCTGTTCCAACATGCATCATCATTCTGATCGTTCTTGATCCTGATTATTCTGATTCTGGTATGTGAAGGCCAGAATCCTGTGTATCCACAATTTCCTTTAGAGTTGAGCCATCTTGCCACTGTCCTGCAAGACCATCAATAACGCTCCCTTCTGCAGAGGCAGTGTTTGCAATGTTTTCTTCTTCCTTTGCATCTTCCCCATTGCATCCTCTGGGATGCAGGTCGATCTCTGCATATGCCGTCTTGGAGGCCAGGCCTCGGATCTCCCCTTCCCCGAGCTCACCCTCTGTGTCAGTCTGGAGTTTATCAAAGTCCACATTGGGGCCATTGAGTGTATCGGGCTTACTTCTTCCTCCTTGCTCTCCCAGAGTGGCTTCACTGACATGAGTAACATCCACTTGTGGAGCGTTTGTCTATAGGAAAACAAGCAATTTGTTTCAGAAAAAAGAGAAGAAAAGAATTAGTCTTTACCTGGTAAGGCCTAATTAGATGACATCCTCTTTTCCAGCTTTTACTTGATTTTGTATCAGCTCACCAATGAATGGTTGTTTTTTCCCCACGGTGGCCTCTGCAATCTATTGTAACTGACATGGATTCAAGCTCACCACAGCTGTCCTTTTTCTATGAGTAATGGCAGATTTCGAATGGTACACAGAAACCAACATGTCAATATGTCACCCATGTTCTTGGATGGCATATCTGTGCCATGTGTCTCAAGAAAAATCCCACCCAGGTCGATAGAGGTGATGCCGATATCAGTTTTCTTATCTGATTGTAGCACAAAAAACTAAATTGAAATGTTCAACAATTCCCCTAATTTCAATGCTTGTGGCGCCTGAAGGTAAATCTGTTTGCATTCACCCGTTGTACTTACATACAGCACATATATTGCAAAGACGAAAACTCACATCATTAGTGACTAGAGATTCCTGGTTGTCCACCACTGAAAAGTTGCCTCTACTTCTCCTGAAACCAACATAAAAAGTCATTGTTATATGCACAATCATTTATTATTCTCTTTAAAATCCCTGTTCTCATGGTCATTTAACGTAGCAGTTATCAGGTTAAGCAATGGTTGTTCATTGATGTTGACTTCTACATCCAGAAGCAACCTTTTACCAATTGACCCTGTTATCAAAAGTGTCAGGACCTGTCTTTTTAGCTGTGTTCCTCACCCAGAGCCGGCCCTAGCCTATATGGGGCCCTAAGCAGAATTTGATTTGTGCCCCCCACCGCCACTAATACTAGTGTCAATGCGTGATCGTTTGCACACCTTCTGTAAATCTAACAAAACCCATTATCGATCTTATTAGTTACATTATACCAATGTGAGCCTCATATGACTCTATGGTTTTTAATCTCAAAAGTAGCCAATTCACAATGGTGGTCCAGTGTTTTTTATATTATTTATTTGCACTTTAATATTCAAAGTGATATAATGCTGAGTGGAATCTAGCTGTCTTAAAATGTTCTTAGCTAATGGTTAACTAGCTAACGTTAGCTGAAGATACCTTGACTGTTTGACGTTTATGTGAATGTTTATGCTAAAACAGTAAAATTAGTCATGCTTGTGCTTTTTCGTGACATTGCCTTTACCTTTAACTTGATACGCTACTGCCTTTTCCGTCAACTATCTGACTGACTATGGCGGTATCGTGCCTATAGTTACAATGGGCATGGGGGCCCCGTGGTGGCAAGGGCGCCCTAAGCAGTCACTTAGTTTGCATATGCCTTGGGCCGGCCTTGTCCTCACCTGCAACAGAGCAACAGTGGGACACACACCACTAGCATCCCCAGTGCTCCGGCTGCAGAGCCAGTCAACAGAGACACAGTGCTGAAGCCTGAAAATTCCCCAAAAAACCATATCAGAAGCAAATTAGGTCAAAGAAAAAAGAAGTCAGATATAGAAACAGCATCCTGTAGATCCCTATACCTAGCTGAGTTTCACTGGCGGACACGTTGAATGCGAAACTATCAGATCCCAGAGAGTTGACACTGTAGCAGAGTAGAGAGGGCATGTTTTTATCCAGACGTCCGGAGATGACACTCCGAATGCCAAAGATCCCCATGGGAACCTCCCCGACTGTAATGTCAGGAGAGGGATTGACGGGCTCCCCAGCCAATTCCCAAATCATGGAGGGAAGCGGGTTCCCCTGGCCGTCACAGGTACACCGAAAATTGGACAAAATCTTGATGCAGCGGGAGGAAGGCAGGATCTCTGGAGCAACTGAGAAGGATAACTTTATTTAGTGCATTTGTGCATGCTCAATCAAAGGTCTGGGGGAAAAGTAAAGCTTGCAATTATAAGTAAATAAATAAATCTCACATGTGACAGAAATGCTGGCGGGCTCTGAGTATTCAGCCCCGTGGACATTCAGAGCTTCGCAGTAATATTGATCCTCTGAGAGTTTGGTCACGTTGAAGGTGAAGTCTGGCTTAGAACCCACCACCTTGATTTGTCTTGCAGCCACTCTGAACCAGGTGAAGTTCAACACTGCAGGATTTCCGATGCTCGTGCAGGTCAGAGTCACAGAGCTGCCGTCCAGCACTGGACCAGTGGGGTCGACTCTCACTGACGTGTTCTTCGGTGGATCTGAAAGAACCAATGTGCCTCTTAGTACTGCATCCAAGGAATGTAGATTTAACCCCATAATATTACTAGATTTAGGGGTGTAGTGATTTTGGGTATGCAGAGATATTGGCAAAATAAAATTGAGGTGTGTATTTTTATTCTGTTTATTACATGTGCTTTTTTTAAGGCTAGAATCAAAACCTAAAATCCTGCGTACCCACTTATGACAGTCTGTTGCACAAGAGCAAAACAAAAACAACCAGATGTCATGACAACATTTGAAGGTATTTCAGATCCATGTGGCTACAACTGCAGTTCAGTTCCGAACAAAGCATGATTTGAACATTAGATTTCCTCAACTGCTGTTTGCAAGGACATGAATCCACTTTAAAGCTAAAGCAAAATTTGAAGCCAACATGGAGAGAAAGTCCATGGACTGCTGAGAACAGAGGGAATTAAAAAAAAAAAACAGTTCTAGTAAATGTCCTCTGCTGATGAAGCTCATGTGATATTGTTAGAAAGCTTTAGACCAGCTACTAAAATCGTAACCAAGGGCGAACATGACTAATTCACCACATTTGGAATCAGGCTCCTGGGTCATAAAAATATGAAGCAAAATTTTCTCAAGCCTGAAAATATTATGTATTTTAGATTTAACAGTTTTACCATCCTTTTAACTATAGTAAATTACTAATTACTAATGGGAGCGAGAGTCTATACAGAATATATATATTTTTTAATCACTTATGAGGAGAAAACTGAAGATTTCTGTTCCAGTGATTTGGGGACTGATAATACACATTTGACACTGTAAAGGTTTACATGTAAATGCTTCCAAAGTCCATATAAAGCAGTGTTCTCCTTTCATCACACAGAGACAACCACTTTGTTTTCTGTGGTTGGAAACAACGTCTTGGCAAGGACACAAACCAAACAATTATCCACACATAAATCAACACACTGGCACACGTGTGGACACACAGCAGAGCTCAGTCATCATGGACTGCGACATAGAAAGGATTTTGAGGTTGTCACGAACAGCGACAATGGATCAGTGTTCATGGTCTAGACAGTCTTGTTCTGCGAATGAGTCTTGGCCCCTGATCATGTTTGGGCTCCATATATGCTACAGTAGAGTCATATTCAGCCCGTGAGCACACTGGAAACACACAGTTCTGTTGTCAGTGTGAATCAACATCTTCGATGTGTGAAATTAACTTACACTGGATGTCCAGTTGAATAGTTGCTGATGATTCGTCTCCCAGGGCATTTTTTGCTTCGCAGTGGTAGTCACCATTGTGGCTCGTGTTGACGCTGCTTAGGAATAAGATCGATCCATCCTCCCCATCCTCTTCGTTATCTTTGTACCAGGTGTAGTTGGCCACAGGTGGGTTAGCACGACTCCTACAGAACAGAGAAACGGAGCTGCCCTCCAATGTTGGACCAGTAGAATTCACGATTAGTGTTGTGTCCTTGGGAGAAACTGTAAAAACAAACACAGTTTGGGTTTGGGTTCAGTCCATGTTGTTGGCCGATATTTGTCACCTGGGTGTCCGTTTTAGCCTGACTTACACTGTACATCTATGTGAACAATGGGTGAGTTCTGGGTTCCATATCTGTTACTGACTTTGCAGTAAAATGTGCGATCGACATCAGAAACGGTGGTCGAAAGCCTCTTTTCAGAGCCCACAACTGACACCTGATCTCCAGCTACTTTGTACCAGGCGTAGCTGTCCACAGCTGGATATGCGTTAGTGTTGCAAGTCAGATTCACCCAGCTGCCCTCCCTCATAGGCCTCACAGGCGAACTGATCGATGTGTTATTTGGAGGATCTGGAAGAGAATTTTGAAAATGTAAATGTTTAGATATTTTCTTTAAACCATTAAAGATTAATTTTTTTCCCACAGGGGGGCAGAGCAACAAGTTGATATCAAACATTAAGCATATTATAAGAATATACAGTATAGTTGGCGAACATGTCGGCAAACAGTTGTTTTTTCCACATCAAACAAACACAAAGCAAGTGTTTCTGGCCAACCGACAAATCTTAGTACAATATTCGCTCAATTTGAACTCTGTTTTGGTCTCCACCAACTCCTGAGGAAAATAACTGGCTACTTAGCTGCTAAATACTTGTTAACTTTGTCTGCTAGTTTGCAGGTCACAATTTGGTAAATATGCTAATTCACTTTCTTTCGGAGAGTTAGATGAGGTCGTTGATAACAGCACCTCTCTCATATCTGTATGACGTTAATGCAAGAAGATTAGTGTAGCATAGCATAAAGAGTAGAAGCATGTGGAAGCTAGCCGGTATCCGTTACAGAATCTGCCTAGCAGCACATCTACAAGGTCACTAATAATTATCATATCTCATTTGACAATTCTGTACAAAACCTGAAAGCAAAAACAGATTGATCCTTGTGTTTATGCTTAGCTAAGATAATTGGCCATCTGGTTGCATCTGTAACTGACAAAGGAATTATTAAGGCTTTGTGAATCTGTATAAAGTCTTGCTAAAAAAAATTTTGGTTTGCCAGATTGTGAAAGATCCCCATGCAGACAATAAAATCTAGTAAGTAAGTATAGATAAAAATCTTAAATGATTAATAAAGGGTTCATTGTTTCCTACTCTTTAATACGTCGTACAACCTCTGCAGAGACTCCACTAAGAGTTGGTGGTCAACTGTTCATTGGAGGCATAAACATTAATCCACACAAATTTTTCACATGTCATAACATTCAAATTGTTCAAAAGGAGACGTGATAATGGTGTGGACTTACAGTTAACACGCAGTGTCAGACTTTTTTCAAACAGAAGGTCACTTTTGCCACCTTGCCGGTTGTAGAGAATGTTGCAGGAGATCTTCTGTCCATTGTGGAGGTGAGAAGCGGTGAAATTCAAAACAGACGTCAGAGATCTCCTTTCCGCACTCTCCTCAATATCACCTTTGCTGGGCGTCCAGGACAAAACTGGAGGAAGAACGGGACAGGGAGCAGCAGTCGAGCAGTTCAGCCTCACCGGCGTCCCTTCTTCTACCTCCAGCGTGGATGGATTTAAAGCAGGTCTGGGGAATGAATCTGAGAAGTAGAAGACAATGAGGACTTGGCAACAGAGCTACCAAAAGAAGTGTTTTTTTTCAGAGTCACAGGACATAACACAAACCCTGAGCGGTGATATGGACGGTGTTTGGAAAGTTGAACTTCAGCGGCGAGTTGCACTCTAGCCTGAAGTAATAGCTGTCACTGTGTTTCGAGGGCAGGTTGTTGAAAACGGTGGTGCAGTTCTTCTCACGCAGGTTCCCTGTTAGACTTCCTTGCAGGACGTTCAGACTTGCACTTGCTCCGGCGAGGCTGGAATCGAACACTTTTGTTCGCCCGAAGCCTCGCTTCCATATGACTTTACACGAATCATCCAGGTGTTTGTTCTGCTCTGGGGGCAAAGTGAAGCTGCAGGGGATGACCACACAGGAGCCACTCAGCCCCTCTACCTTCTGGGGCAAGGTGACTGCCCATTTTTGGCATAAGCTACCTGAGGTGAAACAGTGAAAAAGGGAAAATGAATTTAAGGGCAAACACAAAATTCAACATTACATTGACTTCATTTAGCAGACACTTTTTGTCCACAGCAACTTATAATAAGTGCATCAGGAGAGAACGTAAACATTTATCAAATAGGCAAAAACAGCTTAGAATTATTATTCTTAGTTTTTTTTAATAAATACAGGGAGTAAGGTGCAGTCCGAACAAGTGAGTTTTCAGTCTGTGACGGAAGCATTGAAGGGTTTCTGCTGTCCTGATGTCAATGGGGAGCTCGTTCCACCACTTGAGGAACAACTACAACAAGTCAGAGATGTCACAAATGTCCCAAAAAATTATGAACTGTCATAATTGAAAAGGGAATTAAACCATCCACAAACCAAACAGAGAACACCAAAAAAAAAGTGATTGCCATTAAAGGACAAAAGCAAACCGTGTAATATTTACACATAGGCATTTGTCAGAATAGCTCACCTTGAAGTAAACAGCACATGAGGAAAACCTTTATAGCACCAGTCATGCTTATCTGTTACGCTGGGACTCCCTACAGAGAGAAGATATCAAGCAATTATAAATGATTTCCTTGTTTATTATCATCTACTGCAGGAGTAAAGGAAAATCACTGTGGGTGATGAGAGGCATCCCCTCACCTCCTCATTTAAAGTGCCCCCATCTGGAGGATGTTATTTCCTCCCTCTAAAAAAAAAAAATGTAAAAAAATGTAAAATGTCCTTTACATTACATTACATTATAGCTATTAGGAAAAATTTGGAATGTCCTGCTGGTCAGGAACAGATGTCTACATTGGTCATTCCTGAGCTTCTTCGAAATGTAATGTAAGTGTAATTGATGGCTATGTTGATTGATGTTTTTGTTAAGTAGGTGTTTGGAAAATGTACTGTGATTCTCGCTGCAAACTAATTTCCCAAGTTAAGAATCTAGGGTTGAGACTCTAGATTTTTTCCTTTTTGCATACATATAAAATGTAGATAATAAAACTTAAACAAGAAAACAAAATTAGAAATATGTGAGGGTAACGCAGGAAGCAACAGGCTTATACAAGTGAAATACGTGAAATGAGTAAAACGATTCAAGCAAGATTGGTAAATTATTTCAAAAAGTATTTCAAAAGGTTCTCCAGCAGAGCGCTCGAGTTGACATATTTATATTGGAAGTTTGCAATTTGTAACAGACAATTAAGAATAATGTGCAGTTATCTATGTGTATTTTATATATGCATGAATCTTTACATTAAGTCAGTCTTATGTTATAACATCTTACATCTGAAAGTTGTCTTAAGAAGATGAAGTCTTACCTTAAGGCCAACAATAATATTCAGCATAAAGGGTCTTGGTTTTCAGGAAAAATGGCTCATTTAGGTTTAAAAACAAAATGGTCTTTTTTACTTTTCTTTACTCGAAATAAAAGGTTTTTCCCAGCAATGAAGGGTCAGTGGTAATAAGCCAACGACTGAGTCATGTCTGACTGGTGGCGTCTGGATGGCACACTCAGCTCTTGTAAGATCTGTCTGGGGAGTGGTGCCCAGCACAACAGGGGATTGATACTCTCCCTATAATAAAGCAATGCAAATCTCTTCAGTTGTTTTTTCTTTGGGAATCACAATATATTTAACCCCGAGCAGAATTTTACAATGAAATGCAAATCTGTGATTTTATTTTGTGTGAGGTATTTAAGTAAAGTAAGGTACCGCAGGTCACAGATTCAGTGTTTAATGACTCAAAGAATAAGGTGAATTATTTGTAACTAAACTAAAGCTCTATATAATACCACCACAAAGAGCTGCAATAATGTAGTAATAATGTATTAATACCCTAATAACTTCACATCTGAGAATGTGGTAAATGTAGTAATACCCTAACTTCACATCTGAGAAATCATTCAAAATATTTCATGCCTGGAATAGAAACTAGATAGAGACTAGATATTTCACCCACATATTTTATTTTATTTTACTTTGAAATGCAGCTTTTAATTTAAATCGGGTTACGGTCAGGGTTGGGGTTGTAGTTAATGTTTAGGCTTACGGTTAGGTATTGGTTAGGGTAAGGGCAAGTGTCGGTTGTCTCGTAGTCTTCACACGAGACAACGCTTTTCCGCTACATTTTAATATCTGCCACTGTCAGAGGAAAGCAAACGCTCCAAAACACAAGGTGCCGATAATGCACCTATTGCGCTGGTTGCCAAATGCCATTAAAAATGACAGAGAAGAGTGTACAACCAATCACGTTGTGATCTCTTATCATGTGCTGGCCCTAGAACGCGGCCTTAACTAGCTTTTTAAGAGCGAAGGAACTACTCATCCCATAAACCATTGCCAATGCCTTTCCAACGACTTCCAACCAATCAGAGACGTCGATGTTACACTTTAGGATTATGGCCAGTGTGGCAGTTCTAGAGGATCTTGCAAATAAAAGTTTTTTTCTTAAAACAAGGCTGATATTGTATAGACTTCTGGCTTCTACTGTGGCTTCTTGTGCTTGATGTTTTTTAGTAAATGTCAAAAAATAATGGTTCCGATTTCCCTGACGAAAAGTGTAAAAACAAGTGAGAACTAAGCTGTGAAATCAGGGAACAATAAAGCCCCAGACACATAACCAATGGCTGATAATTATTAAAATAATTACTTGTACAGCTGACCCAATCTTTGACTACAAGAAGCACAACGGGAAGACAAATTGGAAAAATTATGTAGGAATAAAAATGGCAAAATCGTAGTGGAGCAACACATGAATTCAGCGACTACATGAATAATGGAAAATGTATTTTCAAACCAAGTTGTGTTTGCAATTTTTTGTTGTTTAATGTTGCAAATGTCATATCAATAAAAAAATATGTTGGAAAAAAGAAAATCCCAAGCAACTTTTAGACATTTAATAGTGCATTCATAACAGTGTATTCCTTCACGTATTTGCGTATGAAACCTATATAAATCTCCAGATAATAACTTAATACAATAAAATGCAATGTACAATCAGTCTTTACTGGAAAAAAAGTTGCAGGATGTGGAAACACAAATGGGAACACCTGATGATAAAGAAGCAATCCAACACAGAATCCAGCACTAACACCTAACAAAGGTTTATTTATAGCTGGAGGTTTGGATTGGATTGCATTATATTGAACAGGCACTGCCATTATTCCATCCTTTCCCTGCTATAGTGTTTCCTAGTGAAGTGGTGCTCACCAGTCCTGTAATACTGGACTGTGACCAGCAGTGGGAGCTCAGGCTCAAACAGTGAAACCTCCCGGTAACAAGACGCACCAACGTGCACCATACCTGCCAACACTCACGTTTTTCCTGGGTTTCTCACGTTTTTTAGCCCTATCTCCCAGACCCCTCCCGGTTTGTTATTTCTCCCGGGAAACTCCCGTAATTTGCATGGCCCAAATTCTTTTATAAATAATCGGACCAATATGTTTGTCTAATGTTGACCAGTTGCCAGATCTTGTATGAAACGCATCCTATTCACACAATCCACACACCTACAATTTTTAACTCATTTGTCACGTCAACCTGGTAACCTATAACCCAGTTGCACAGTTGATCTCTGCTCATGCTTTGCGGAAAGTTCAGACCCGAAAGCAAGCCGATAATGGCAGGTGAAGGCGGTGTTCCCTCAAAGAAATCAAAATATTGCTGTAAATAATACCCCCCCCCCCCCCCCCGTCACGCCGCCATGCCTCCGCACAAATCTCCCGGATTTTGAAAATCAAATGTTGGCAGGTATGGCGTGCACACTGGTGTTGAAGCTTCACTCTTCCAGTAACAGTTTCCTCCAATAGGGTTCGGGTCACTCTGTTCCAGGCACATAAGCTCTGACTCGTACATGCTTAAATCCACAGATCCACGAATCCAGGCGCAGAGCGAGCCCCCGAGGCGGATCTCAGCCGAACCAACCAAACCAAAACCACTCTAGTGTTCGGTAGCTTCACTCAAGGAGTTGACAGTCGAGTGTGGGAGGTCAATAGCGGCTGTGCTCATCTGTTGCCGTGACGATTACATCCATCCAAATCCGCATGGACACGGCATTGGGAGCCACGAGGAAGAAGAGACGGTCGTATGTCTTGACGCAGAACGTCAGGGGGGGCCGTGGAGACTGGAGAGAGGGGACACGCAGTGATACCGTCATTAGAGAGTTTTACATAATGGTGATTGATTTGTTCAAGATTTTATTTGTATTCCATCATATTCCATCTGAAGATAAAAGTTAGAAATATTATAATAATAATAATAATTCACTTAGTTACAATAGGCCCTCGCTCTGACTTTGTCACTGGAGCTCGGGCCCTAATAATAATAATAACTTCCACAACATTCATTACAATTGTTCATTTAATGCTTTTCAGTTTTTCTATGACACTCTTGTCTTTTTTTTATGAAGCAGAAAACAGGCTTTTGTTGCTTTAAATATGTCTTTGTACTTTAAAAAAAAAAATCCAAAATTAGCTTTACAAAAACAAACTCAGTTTTTGTAGGAACAACCGATTGTTTCAATGATGACTGATAATTAGATGTTACATACAATTTAGACAAACCTTAAAATTAAGAATGTGTGCACAGTCAACTGTGACACCCCTCTCCTTTGATTTCTGATAGATAAAGAAGGGGTTTGTGTTTTAAAAACTGCGCCTGATTGCCAGCTCTACAAAAACAGACCCAAGGCCATGTCAATACATAACAACAAAAACACACACACAGAGACACACAAGGAGCAAACATTCCAAATCATTTGAGTTGCCAAGACAATTCTGGTTGAGTTGATACAGCGGTTTAATTTCAGGTGACACACAATATTCGTAAAAAAAAAGAGAAAGTAGCAGATGAATGCTAGTTCTAAAAATACAATATGCAAAAAGGCACTTTTCAAAGTTTCAGTAGCTGTTTGGGCTTCCTGATGAGATACACAAACCTGTAGATCATCTATAAGACTCCAGGCTCCGTGCTGCCCGAAGCCCTGTTTAAATGTATCAGATTGTTTCCCTGTGGATTTACAGTCCAGAGTTTCGGCTCAGACTCTCAGCGGGATGAAACACTCCGAGACATTTTCTAAGTTAGTGTGTGTGTGTGTGTGTGTGTGTGTGTGTGTTGTGTGTGTGGCGTTTGGGAACTCACCGATGTGGCTGTTCGTAGATGGTCAAAGTAAACTTCTTCTATGGCTTGGAAGTAGATGACTCCCTTCAGCTTCCGCTCGTCAGAGTCTGCAGCAAAGAGGGAAGCATCGTAAAAAAATCATTACGATGCGATGGATCCACTCATAAAGTCATAAAAAGTGATTCCTAGTCTGCACCTTTACTATGAATTATGACTCTCGATATCGGATTTTCACTGAACGATTATCAGGACCAGAAGAATAATAACGATTACCATGACCAACATCTTATTTTAAAGCCATCAATCAAATGGATCTTGAATTTTTTTCACTCTAAAATGTAAATGATGTTTTTTTTATTTTCTGGATTATTTTTTACACATTATTATCACGTGTATAATTATAATGATGATGATCAGTATTTCATCGTTTAGATATCATCAATAGCGATCTATGACGACATTCCCATTATGATCATTACTATTTCCCTCTTTCTCTTTAAACTGTATATAGCAGCTGAATGTACAAAAACATTTTTTTAACTGCTACTTAAGTTGCTTTCTCATAATGTAAACCATTTGGGGAGATGCGATAGATAGTTCAGCAAAAGAGAAGGAGAGTGAAGGCTGGAACATAATATGCAGTGGTGTTCCACAACAGGCCTGACAGGCTTCCATTCATCCAAGCATGCAGTCATTGTTTGCGCGCGCACACACACACACACACACACACACACACACACACCCTCCGGCAGGTCTAACCTGTATAGTAGGCTAGCCGCCTGTGGTCCATGTCAAACAAGAACCACCTCTTCTTCCAGGTCTTGACCCTCCCGCCTCGCTTGGTCAGGAAGCCCGCGCAGCGTCGCGATGTCAGCCGCAGGTCCGCGCAGCCGGTCACCCCATGACCCAGAGACTCCACGTGGACCCGGAGGTCAAAGTTTGCGGAGAGGAAGAGGGGCAGGCTGCGCTGCTGCAGAGACAAATGGAGAAAATAGAGTCAAAGAGTCCGTTTAGTGGAAAACCAGGAGACATTATTAGCTTTCAGTGGCCCTTTGTACTGCACTGGTTTTCAGACAGAGCCTTCTTTGATCAGATGACAAGACAATGGACACATCTGTCAGACCTAAAAAGATTTTTTAATCTTTTCTTGTACATGAACTCAAGTGTCTACTGTACTTTACCCTTTCCTGGTTTCCTATACTGTGCAAAACACTGGATGGATTTCGATATTTCTGGAATTAACCAGTGGAAACTGTAATATGCCTTCATGTCTTGAAAGTATAAGATTTATTCTGCTCCACCTGTGTAAAAAAAATGGTTTCATGACATGGGTGTGTCCCTGGCATTGAGAGTAAAATCACAGGCTATATAGTTGCATTATGGGAAATGTCCCCTACATTAGGGACTAAAAGTTACAGTAGGACACCTCCGCATTGGCTGCTTAAATTCTAAATATTCTTTTTTTAAATCCATCTTTTGAAACTAATGGTACAGGCAGAAATCTCTCATCTGAAATAACCAGAAATTGCAGCCTGATCACACACACTGCGGAGCTCCTAGGGGCCGTTCACACAGTTGTCATTTCATACATACCACGGGGGAGTTTGGGGGAGAACTGGCCTGTAGCTGCTCCTTTGGTTCTGGCCTTTGTGGACTCTCTGGCTCCGGGGTCTCTGTCACGGGAGAGTTGAGCACCCTCCGTCTTCTCTCCTCCGACAGCAACTGCCGGCGCTCTTCCTGCGTTGAGCATGAATCAGAGACAATCATTAGCTGTCTTCCAAACAATGTGAAGGCCCCTTTGAGGTCAATAAATTTTAAAAAGTTAAAGACAATGATTATTCTGTATTTTTTTTACAATGATTCATTGACACATGCATGTGCATTTCCCCCTTTCCAGTTACAAACTCTGCGTAAACTCAAATCACATGGCTGCATATTTTTTCAGCGAGTATTTCCCAATGCCGAAAACACGAATTGCAAACATTCACACATCTGACTGGCAGTGTCCTCGGAACCATCACGTGCGAGCTGAGCGGGTGTCAGTGGTCAGACAGCCGTGTCTGATGCAGGAGTGTTGCGGGTTATTAGA
The DNA here is from genome assembly GCF_022379125.1 of Scophthalmus maximus. Classification (NCBI taxonomy): domain Eukaryota; kingdom Metazoa; phylum Chordata; class Actinopteri; order Pleuronectiformes; family Scophthalmidae; genus Scophthalmus; species Scophthalmus maximus. The sequence goes on along the minus strand of NC_061515.1, from coordinate 17,880,365 downwards.
GGTGCCAGCTAGTGTTTCCCATGGCAGGTGACTCACCCTCTCTCTGAGCAGTCTCTCCCTCTCCGCCTTGGCTTCCTTCAGTTTCTTCTCGATCTCCACGAGGTCCAGCAGGCACGGGCTGTGGGAGGAAGAGCTGCATGCATTAGTGATGGGATCAGAATCACCGCGTTGGGCAAAAAGTAAAGGAAACACAACAAAATACAAACACTATCAAATTTACCAGTTAAAAAACAAGCACTGAATCGCATTAATACATTTTGTCAAGTCTAGGGCTGCAACCAACGACTATTTTCATCATTGATTAATCTGTAGATTATTTTCTCGTTTAATCGATTAGTTGTTTGGGTCCATAAAATGTCATAAAATGGTGAAACATTTTGATCGTGTTTCCCAAACCCCAAGGTGATGTTTTGTTTTGTCCACTATGAAATCATAGAATTTTGACCTTTTCTTTTCATGAAAACTACTTGAACCGATTACTCGATTATCAAAATAGTTGCTGATTAATTTTGTAGCCGATTACTAATCGATTAATCGATTAACAGTTGCAGCTTTAGTCAAGTCAAAGTAAAACACTGTATAATTATTAAGTTATCGTGGTTAAATATTTTGGGAAGAAGACAAATACCGAAACAAACAATATTGTTTTAATTTTGTCGAAAGCTAATCCACGTGATTATTTGTGATATTCAAAATAGGTCTGTAAATGAGAACTTCCATTATTACCTCCGCCAAGGGGGTTATGTTTTCTCCCCTGTCCATTCTTTTTTTTTTGTTTGTCAGCAGGATTACGCAAAAACTACTGAACAGATTTTGGCAAAACTTAGTGGACAGGTGGGACACGTGCCAAAAGAAAAAGAAAAAGATTAATACTTTTAATCACTTTCTTTAACATATGCAACGTTTCACGTTGGCATTTTTATATGCATTGTCATATTTAGGGAATGCTCTATATATGATAAGCAGTGGACGGGCTGGGGTGAAAGCTTTGACCATGTTCTGGATGTCGAAAGGGCCTGAGCCATTCTGGCACTGTTCATCAAACGAGCGGTGGGCTAACTGACCTGGCAGCGCGAGAGCTTGCCGTGCTGTTGCATGGAGTGAGGAGCGCACCGCCGTTGCTGGTCCCAGGTCTGCCGTGTCCGTTGCTGAGTCTATGGGAGGAGGGGGGGGACGCGAAAGCCTCTGGAGACTGGCTGTCTGGAAGCGTCCGCACCAACACTGAGAGGGGAGGGAGATTGAGGAAGACATGCAAGAATAATGAGTCAGTAACGGTGCATCGTTGTGGAAATCATGCAAGGGGTGAAAGTTTATCAAAATGATATAGCACATTAGATCCAGAATATTCAGTTGTTACGGCATAAAGAAGCCAATGACTGTAAGTAAAGGTAAGGATTAGGACCAACCTGGCAAGACTTGACATGACCTTGCAGAACAGGCTATTTTGATATTTGGTGACAAACAGGTGTGTGGAAAAAACATAGACACTCCTGAGGAGATTTTAGGCTTAAGTATAGGGGCCCTTCTCCGGCTCATCTGGTCTGAACAGGTAAGTCCTGCTTTAAACGTAACAACAACCCGGCGACTCGGCCGACACACCTTTGATTGGAGTAAAAAAAATAAGGGAGGGAACTGAACAAACAGTCAGACAAAACGAGGACACGAGTGCGGACAGAGAGCGTTTCTTGTTCTATATCGCTGTGCCCTCAGCTTAAGCAATCGAGAGCACAACAGAAAATGGAGAGGGGGGAGAGAGAGCGAGCTCACCCTGTGCCGAGACCGGCCTGTCGCTGAGTCTGTTGTTGCGATGCGAACTCCGTCTTCTGGGCAAACTGGCAGATTCCTTGTATGGTTCCTTCAAAACACGAGGGTATAGTCGAGGCAAGTCAATTTTATTCATGTGGCGCCAAAATCTCAGCAAAAAGGTTTTCCGCGTGAACTGTCCGACAAACATTTCATCTTCATCTGAAAATCTTGTAAACTATGACAAGGTTAGTCTCGTGAGAAAATTAATCCGCAACTGCGTGTTTTCTTGTGTCTTTAAGTTTTGGACTGTGGGACGGGCAACAAACAAGACATACGAGGACCTTATCTCACAGCCTGGGGAAGTTGTGATAGACCGCTTTGAAAAATAATGTCCGACATTTCAGTGAATTCAATTGATGAATAAATTGCTGCCTTAATGTAAACAGATGCTGTATCCGTGGGCGTCAGGTCACGCACCTGAGGGGGCTTGTGAACGGACAGGGGGGAAAGCGACATCATGCAGGGGGCAGAGCCGGTGATGTTCGACCAATCGGCGAACGGCTTCTTTTCTTTGGGAACCTGTAAGGAGCAGATTGAACTTCATTTTGAAATCCAGTGGCATGTCTTCTTCAGCTGCAAGGCACAAACACCAACAGCTTCATCTGAAGTGCAGAAGCAGGGAGAGACGGCAAACACAGGCGACAGTGGCGAATGAAAACTGCACTTCCAGGACAGATGGTAATGAGTTAAAAACATTATCACTGCCTCACTATCCCCTACCCCCCCACCCCCCCTCCCGCTTGACTCACAAACACATGAGCAATCCAGTCACCACACGCAGTCCAGTGTTTAACCCTTATCTGTCCCTCTCACCACTCCACACTCTAGCGCTCGCCCCCAGGGAGAGTGTGAACAGTGAACGCTTTTCTCCTAGATTTAGGACATAACTAAGAGTAAAATCAAATGCTAAAAATGCGCCCCATGTCCCTTGCTGTCACAACAAGATCCAGTCAGATCTGATGTCTCAAAAAACCATCAACTCTACGAGTCATTTTCTCTCAAGGAGCTCTCACCGTTAGACTTCCCGACATGTCAGGAGTAAACCGCATCCTGCACACACTCACACACACTCTGTCATGTCGCCTGACACTGTGCTCTCCTCCTCTCTACTACCACTCCCTTCTCGTCCTCCCTCCAGCTCTCTCTATTCTCTCGCAGATGCACCAAACATTGAGAAACTTGATTCTGACGAACACAATTTTTCAGCCATGCCGGATCAATGTGAGTGCTTTTTTTTTGTAGCTTACCACTTGCTGCAAAAGGATGTGAAACTTCTCCCAGTTTGCCTTCTCTCCCTCTCACACATCCACACACACACACACACTCACTCACTCACATGTTCACACACATTCACAAACGCAGCTCCCTCCCTCCCTCACAGTCCTCACTCCTCCCTCTATCCCTTCCCTCCCTCCCTCCCTCCCTCCATCACATTTGAATGAAGCTCTCTCTCTCTCTCCCTCCCTCCCTCTCCCCCTCCCTCTCTCAAAGTCGGATTTGCTTTTTCCCCGTCCACATCTAGTCTCCTCCTCATTTTAACTGCCGCGGTCGTAAGTCTGATCAAAGGCAAACCACTGGCTGCGCGATAAAATCACAACACAGTTTAATTAGTGACTGTGTAAATCACATACAGCAAGTATTCATAACATAAACACTGATAACACATGGTGTGTGGGCTGTCCTCGAAAAACGAGCCAACAAAATGAAATAGTGAAAAGGTAAAGAGCTATAAAAGACTATTCACCTCTGCGTTGAGGACTATGTTATGCATTCAGGTCATACCTATGATCATTCAACGGTCTACAGTCACCATTGATTGTTCATTTCAATTTCCTAGATTTACAATAGAATCTACTACACAATAAAGAGTGCCAAAAAAAAGGGAAGGGTTCTCAAGCCCCTGTAAATTTGTCTTTTTTCCTGACTGCAAGATTGGTCGTGGTAAATCACGGTGCAGTAAAATTGGGTACTGACCATTAATTGTTCATTACTCTTTTTATGCAGCACTGTGGGAAAATTTAAGTCAGGACCAAAGAGGTTTCATCTTGTTAACGATAACACGTTTTCGCTATATAGGGTATAATTCTTCTAACAGCTTCTGTTAACTGAGTTATTATCATTAAACCAGTTTGGATAAGCGAACTTCTCGGATCCCATATTAGCTTGTTAAACGTCGTTAGGCAACTCGAGGGCACCAAAAGGGTCACATCATGGTTCTGAACTTAGCAAACAGTTGCCCCTTAATGCATCCCACAGACATGGAGCAACATTAATAGTCAGTTGACGCTTTGTATTCCAGCCACCTGACAAACGTAAGCCGAATATTCTCTCCAACTTCTGAGGAAAAGATCTAGCTGTTAAGCTGCCAAATACTCATCAGTATGTCTCTGACTTTGCATGTCGGCTGTTTGGTACTGAGCCAGTACTGCACGAGCCTTTTTCCCCTGAAACTTTCCTGCTGTGACTCGAAAGGAGTTCGGTGAGACTATTGGGAGTGAACCAAAACTGTTGGATGTAAAACCAAAACACTGACATAAAAGACTTAAATACACTTCTATAGAGCTATAAAGCAATAAAGTTCAGCAGTTCAACCTGCTCTCCACTGCCTCCAGCAAGTAACATGTGCTAGTTCATTTCTTTTTGCATAATTCAAATGCTGTTTCGAAGACAAATCAATCAACCACCCTTATTGCTGTGCAATAATAGCAGTAGCAGTAATAGGGACAGTCCACCATACAAACAAGCCAACGTACCGTTTGGGTTGTGTGGAAGAGTTCTCTCCTCTCTCTCCTCAAGGCGTTCAGCCCCTTCTCCTTCTCTCTCTCCATCTCCTTCAACTGTCTCTCCAGCTGCTGGACTCGCCCCTGAAAGTGCAGAACATAATTCACGTCAGCGTGGACCGCCACCACACGGTTTCTCCCCCCTCAAAAGAAGCGTCACGTGCCGTCGCTGATGCATCCGACCGGGCCCAAGGGTTGCGCGTCTGTGTGAGTGAATGCAAAGCCCAGAGTTGAGTCCATCTCTTCATCTGAGACACAATGCAAATCAAACATCCATTTTGCAAGTTGATGAGAGGCACGAGAGAGGCACATGATGGCAGGGCTCAGAATGTAACCACATGAAATGATGGGCTGATATTAAATCACTCGCTATAGGACAGGAAATGGGACACCATGAGAGACCTACTGTACTAACAGAGGGTTCAGATATAAGTTAACCATCATCCCCGTCACGCACACTCTCTCTTCATCGCTAATGTTAATGTAAATTGGTCGCCAAGGCATCCATCTATTTTTCTATATGTTCTTGACGTAAATGGACAAGCAGCCTTAAGGAACTTCCCGTGTCAGAATGTAAAAAATCATCACATGTTCAAAGATCTAACAGTTGTGCACTCACTTGCTATAGAAATAAGCTTCACAAATAATGAAGTTGCACAATTTTCAAGAGATGCTTTTCTGGTGTGGAGTCATCGCATGAGAGAATGACAACTTGCCTTTTGGTAATAGAAAACTTTCAGCAAAGGGTGAGGTTGAGTTGGCAAATTGGCTTAGGAAGTTTCCTAAATCTTGAAGTCACCCAGAAGTATTTGATCGGCAGCCATGATAAGAGCTGTTCGGATTGTCTAAATGCATAGGAGAGGAGCTTCAATGCTTCCTTTACCTATCCCCTATAGCATAGGGAACACTGGACCTTCCTATGCGAAATGTAAGTAGATATAGACGGCCCACAATTCATTGTGGCATCGATATTTAACGTGACGCGCCATGCACTAACGTAAAGGATTCAATCAGAAATAGAAGTAGAAGAGTATGAATATGACCCAGAAGAGACGCACATCATCATGTAAGTTACTGTTGAAGATGAAAAATTTACATCTAATGTCAAACAGTGGTAAAACACACTGAAACATGTGGATGGAGCCACTGCGTTTTTTGCAGTCCATCTAGGGAAATTTGTAGTTTCACCATGACAGACGCACGTCAATAACATCCACCGTTGCGTGATGTGGTTTAGTGAAGTCGAGTTGGATTCTCTGAGCAGTGCTGTCGGCTTTTCCTAAGTCCTATCAGTCCTCCTTTACACCTTTCCTTGACCTCATGACGTTTTCCACTGAGGTCAAGGAATAGTAGATAGGAATAATAGATAGCAAGGACATTTCGACCACACCCAAAAACTCCTGTCTCTTTTGAGCCACACTAGCGACACATGGCCAGCTGGCCTTGACGGAAATATCTCAAAAACAATAGACCTTTTTCACCGCAGCCATTTTGACATGAAATGGGAAACACAGATGTTGCTAATGACATCAATGAAGGTTGTGTTCCATTAATTAATTAATTATTAATGTGTTTAGAAACACCTGTGTTTACCTACTATTTCATGTCAAAATCGCTGGGTCCTGAGGAAAAGGGTTGATAGCAAAGTGAAGCCAAATCTTCTCGATCGTGGCAAAAGCTGAAAAGTCATTTGATGTAGTTGTTATCACACTGATGCACGTTTATTCTCGTCATTTTCGTGAAAAAACTATGGGAAGTGGAGATATGTCGTACATGTTACATATATACAGTCTATGATCGCTAGTCATGAAGTGTTACGCACAAGTGTTATCCTTTCGACTGTTGTGAGATTTTGGCACCACCATGAGGTTGAATATTGTGGTTTTGTCTCCCCCTCCTTCACACGTGAGAGTTAGGAAAGCTATGTAAATATGACCGGACGACAGAACTTGTTGCAATGAGTGAATGTGATGTGAGTGTCAAAATACTGTAAACATCACTGTCACGTTTTGTTATTGTGTGCATATGAACTTGTTTTTGAAGTGCAGTCTCTGAATTAAACATTCGCCACTAATTTACCATCTAGAACATGGTGCCAGTGTTTTAACAGTTTAATTTCTTTCAAGCTCCCAGTTTGTTCTGTTTTTTGATTCACAAGCTCAAGCAAGCACTAAGCTGTGGAATGAATTGCTAAAAAAAAGAAAAGATATCCATTATCTAGCTAGAAAATCAGACTTGGGTGAGGGCTATATATTTTCTATGTACATATAGAAGGTCTATTCTGAGTCTCATCCATGTGCTCAACCAGCATCTGCTGTAGAGTTTGATCCATTTTTTTTTTTTTTTATTTGTAATATAGCTAGAGTATTTTGTTTCCAAAATAACAGAGATAAATATTCTCCACACTGAACAAAACAATCCTGATCAGGCATCACTGCTATAGATTTGGTCCAAATTTTTCCAAATCCCCTCATGTTGTTTTGTTTTCCCCAGCTACTGTTGTCTCTCCCCGGCTTTCCCTCTGTTTCGCTCTTTTACTTTCTCTATCTCATGGTGGGTGGGAAAGAGGGCAAGTCTTTACCTGCAATGACAACCATGGACGGTGACGGGAAAGGAGTGAGTGTATGTGTGTACTTAACTTCCCATTCTGACTGTTCATCTTGTGTAGTATTTAGTCCATGAGGGGTAAATAAGTAAAAAACAACAAGTCTGACTCTGCTCCAATTGACAACATAAAATGTGAGCAAGTTAGATATCTTTGGCGATCAAAGCCAACGACTTTATTTGTAGACAGAGCGCAGAATTGTGGGCAATAAAGTTCACCATCTGGCCTGACCTCTCCTTATTTCAACTGGCAAAAGATAAACAAGAAAAGCAACCACTTGCTGCAACTTTAGCCTGAGTTAATGTTTCTTTTGGACTTTAGCGCCCTGCTCACAGTCAAAAATGGATATGGGAGGAGGTGGGTGGGGGGGAAAAAATCAATAAAGCTTGTAGATATAGAGGTCAATCAGGGTCATGTGTTATTAATGCCAAAGAAAAAAAGCTTCCATGAAGTGAGTTTTAGATAAGGCAAACATTTACACTTCTATCAAGATACAACTTAACTTTGAATGTGTCCAAAGTGTGATCACATTTATAGAAACACATTATAACGTAGAATATCCATGTACAAATGCACCGATTCGCTGACACAGTGTAAATAAAAACTGAGCTTAGTGATTTTTTTCTTTTTCTTTCTAAGGCATTGTGTTGGATTACATTAGATGGCCGGGCGTTCACGTTGCTCTGTCCACCTGCTCCAACTCTGACGACACATATCTGTTTTGAAGGGACGTTTTTTGTGAAGGTTAACCCACGTCATCCGGTGAAGGGTAAACAATGACATGAGCCGCAGGAACGTGCAGATAAGCTGCGGACGCACTGCAACAGGAGGGACAGCAGCAGTGAAATTTCCTCTCAAAAAACACATGTACCTGTGCTGCGCTGACCGCATGCTGCTGACACAAGATTTCCTTTTCCGTTTTCCCTTCATTCTCTCCCGCCGAAGCCGCGCTCTCGTCCTCCTCTTCGATGCTGCTCTCTCGCTCCAGAACACTGAACTCCCAGTCCTCGAAGGCCCGAACTGCCGCCTCCATCACCTCTTTCTCCTGCATCAAAGATAGAAAAAAAATCAGCCCTTCTTTTGATTTCAAAGATGCTGGAAATACATATAAGATTTACAAAATCTAAAACTCATTTCAATTTACATATATGGTCTTCAGTTGGCAAACAAAGTATTCAGCGTCTAGTTTTTTCCCCCCACACTTCACAGTGATAGTGTTAGGGTCACAATGTTTAGTTGACTTATCAATTAGCTCATTGACAGGAAGTCATTTGGAAACTATTTTGTTGTCTGAATAATAGTTTAAGTCAATTTCAACACATATTACCTAGTTTGAGCTTCTCACATAGAGTATATTGAGAATATGTGATAACAAACTGAAGCAAACTGGGGATTGGACTGAAGATTATAAAATCAGATCTATTTATTTGTTTGTTTTCTAAATCTCTTACATTTTATGGACCCAACAACGTTTGGTTTATTGAGAAAATGATCGGCAGATAAAACTGAAAAATAATTGTTAGTTAGGGTTAGGGTAGACTATAAGTTTAAATTACATATGTATTTTTTTTCCATAAAGGAGAACTTCAGTTACCTTTGGTGTGCTTCAGCTCATTCATCGGTTTGTATAAATATGGACTTAAATGCTACACTAAATGCTTAAATGCTCTAAGTTCAATTATTACTCAAACATTATTCTACAAACGTAGCCGATTCTGTGCACAAAACTGCGCAAAGAAAAAAAGATAGCTTATAATTTAAAGATCATTTAAGAGGATTTTTATTTTCGATGACGGATGAGTTTGTGTTAAAAAAAAACCCATGTCCACTACATAAAAATCAGTTGAAAGTAAAACTCACACAGCGCATACAGGAAGTAGTAAACTTAATGAATCTCCTAAGTGGAATACCTGCTGTCTTTTTGTGTGCAGTGTGTACTTAGGTCGTCTTTTTGTGTGTGGTTTTCTCTGTGGAGCAATTTGTGCCAAACCTGTTTTTTAAATCGCTTTCAAATTAAACCGGACATGTCACAACATAAAGTAACAAGCCGCTGCTGCCGAACTGCAACAAACCCGTCATCAAAATATGGCTTTTTTTAAACAGAGCAGCCTCCCACCTTGTTCTGTAGCATTCACAAAAGACAATGCCCGCGCGCGTGTGGGTGTGTGGTGTAACACTTTTGAAACATTGACACATCCGGTTGAACAGGTACTGAACAATCGCACATTGTGCCGCCCCCCCCAAAAAAATTGTGGACTGGACAAACACGTTTTTTTCTGACTGGTGGCTGGATCACTTCTAATCTAATAGATTGTGCATTTAGATAACATGACTTTGCTAGTTTGATTACCACAAATCCTCATGGAGCTTATGTGTACAGCTGCACTTATCAGCTGTGTTGACAGTCTATGTTACACAGGTAAGGAGCATAAATCCATCTCTGCTAGTTTTATGGATGCTGTGACGAAGCGGAATTCTTTGGAACGGTTTCTCCCTGTTGCCGCCCACGCTGCATTTCTGAAAATGCACCTCAGTCGCTCACCTGTTGCAGCTGCAGGGTTAGCTGTTCTCTCTGGCTCTCGGGCTGACTGGGGATCAGCTTCTCCTTCTCCTCACACCTCCTCTTCAGCTCCTGCACCCTGCGACTCTCCGCCTCCAGACGCTCCCGCTCCTGCAGTGACGGACACGGTGAGAAAAAAGAGTGAAGCGAGAGGACAGGCGGCGTCCTAATTTTCAACTGCAAAACTATTTCAAAGGAGTAAAGAAAAAAATATTCCAAGTATGTTTCACAGCCTTGCTCACAGAGTCTGTTCCGGATAACCAGAGACATTTCTCTTCAAACATTTTTGGATCGGACCCTGTGGCATCTAATCGTTTCCCGAGAACTGACTTCCCATTAGAAGGATCACGTGTTGACGTTGGTGGTCCGTGACCAAGCCCACACATTTATGTGGAATCCCTTAATCCTACGTTTTTCCTGTTGTGATTATAATCCCTATGCTAAGCCATTAAACATTACATCAACATGTATTAGTCTGCAGAAAAAAATCAGTTTGTCATCATGAAGGGAGACCCAAAAAAATGACATCAGTTACTCTAAGCAATGAAAAACACAGCTACTATAATATATTACTCTCCACTACAGTGGGAATACGAGTACTGTGTGTCTTACCTTCTGTTTGTTGGTGTGTCTTTGCCTCTCTTTTGGTCTGGCCTCCTGCTGGAGCGCCTGCAGCTTCTGTGTGTGCCTGTGCAGCTGCTTCTCCTCCGTCTGCAGCTCGCCCTGCAGCAGGGCGATCTCCAGCTGTAGCTGCAGGACAGGAGACACGACAGAGCTGAATCACATTGACCGGAGCTTGAGCAAGTCGGGCAGATATGCATTCCTTCACCGTGACTGTGTTTGGAAAGTGGCGTGGAGATTTAAAAATGCAGACTTCAGCAGGGACGCGATCGGAATCATTCTAGTGTTTCCATGTGAACACTCTCGGCTGTTGATTTGTTGCAGCAGTCACAGTGCATAAAAAAAACATAACCATCTGCTGTAGTGCCCCAGATGGTAAAATTCTTTGCCTTTTACATTTTCTTTCAAATGGCTGCAACCTCTGATAATTAAATAAATAAGAGTCAGATACCCAATGTAAAAGAAACAATTTTAGTTGACACCTACACATTTCTCTCAATCAACTCAATTTCCAATGATTGACTTGATTAATCAATTCAAATTGAATTCATTCCTTGGTCTGCTGCACATTGTTCTGCCAAATCCAGACGTCGTCAAAGATGTTCACCTCAATCTTCAGTTCCTCCTTCTGTTGGTCGATCTCTGCGATTCGCTGTTTGAGCATTGAGGGCGAACGCAGGACCCTCACTGAGCCCACCTCCAGCTTTTTAATGCAGGACTGACAAAACAGGAAAAAGTAGACAAAGTCACCTCATGCAAGCCTCAAAGCAGTGAATAGTTTAGTCCTGAAATGTGGTGTGTCATTGGTTGAGATGCTTTGACAGAAAGAGGGTTCTTCCTTATAGCAGGAGCTACAGAAGCTGGTTTCATGAGAGGAACTACATCACCACCGTCAACAACAGCCCCAACTGACTCGCCTCACCTTCTCGCTCTCCGTGCTGCTGCTCTCTGTGTCTGACTCCGCCCCCGAGGAGGCGGGACTCTGGCTGCCGGCAACTCTGGCGATCCACGGCGACTGCAGCGCCTGTGGCCACTGGCTCCTGGGGCTGTCCATGTTGTGTTGGGGCATTTCTAAAGACTGAGACAGGGGAGACAGTTAATGAGAGGTTAACCACAGAGAAGGGAGGGGGAAGGGGGGGGGGGGCCTGGCTGACTTTAGTGAATATTGTGGTAATCTAATCTGCTGCACGGTTGAAGGAGTAAGAGGGATCAGGTGACAGTTCACAGAGGGGATATCACAGCTGAGTAATACTGCATGAGCACTAAAAAACACCCCCACGGCCCCCGAACACCAGAAAAACCAGTCTGTGATGGAGAAAAAACACCTCGCAGAAAAGAGGAACTGATAGTGAAAGGGGAGAGAATACACGACGGTGAAAGAGGAGAGCATATGGGATGTGGGTGGTGGTTTGTGGTTGTGTTTCGGGGACTTTCTCTAAAGTGAAGGACTCGGTGTGTGGGGACGCGAGGGAGATAAATCAGTGTTTTCTCTGTTGGAGGCCTTTGATGTGTGTCAGCAGAGAGAGACAGAACATTAAGGAAAAGAGAACAATCGGAGAGACACTACAATGAAAAAAGGCCCGCAAAAATGTCAGACTTTGAAAGTTTGACCTTTTTTGATCCGTCTGTCACATTCACCACAGCAAATATCATTATACAATGTTTATACTCATCCACATCAAAGCGTTTCCCCACATCGGGGAGTATGTCAACATAAAGGCCTTTATTATCCCGGTCACTTTAATCTATTTTCGCCCTTTCGCTCTCATCTGTGTGGTCATCTTCTTTGACACCAATAAAAAACACGCACGCTATGGCAGAAACGTGCACGTGTGCACGGAGCAAAACCAATTTGTGGGAAAATACTTCTGATGCCTATATTGTCCAACCCCTTCCCACCATCTCCCTTCACCCTCGGTGCCCTCCCTCTCTCCTTGTATCCAGACCTTATTAGGCTGCGGGGAATGCAGGCAGAGTGGAGGAACAGAGATAAATATACAGAGGAGATATGAGTGAGGGCGTCCAAACATCTACTGGCACACTGACATTGACCGAGAGAGAGAGGTGGGGGGGGGGGGGGGGGGGGGCAAAAGGAACAGGAAGTGAAGTGTGAAATGTCAGAGGGCAGTGTCTTGTGCTGCTTCAGAGAGTGTCCACGGATATATAACAGGTCGAGGTTAATTTTCAGCATACATACTCCATACTCCTATAACCTTATTTTCATGAGTTTAATTCCAACCGCGTCAGTCGGTCAAATCACAACAGAAGAATTACATTTACCGATTCATCATAACACCCACAGTGAAATCAACAACCTTTAAAATCAGTGTGGTGGTCTTTATTGTATCGGACACTAAAGATGCTTTCATAAAAAGGTAATTTCTCTATGACTGAAGAAACAAAGTAACAACAAAGACGAAGGTGCAATGAGGTAGAACTGAAATTGATATTTCACCTGTCACCCACTTGAAGGATACATGTCACTGGTCTGACATGACAGTGGAAGAGAAACTCATTAAGTGTCTCATGCAATTTTGGACAGACTATTCCCATGACACAAAAGCTATAATTAAACAAGTGTCATCAGAAGATGACATACACCCCCTCCTGGCAAACCCTAAATATCAAAAGGCACCACTTCCCTCCCTGATTGGCATTATTGTGAGGATTGATGATAATAAAATGGTTTTTCGGAATTTCTTTCCAGAAACAAAATGCCTATATGGACGGTCAAACATACTGAACACTAGCAGTATGTGCAGTCAATCTTATAGAGATATAAAATGAACATGTAGATATGTCTTTCAAATCTACATATGTCCTTGAGCAGTTCGGTTTTAACATCTTCAAAACACCCAAAAGTAGCATAAAGTTTGTGTGTGTGTGTGTGTGTGTGTGTGTGTGTGTGTGTGTGTGTGTGTGTGTGTGTGTGTGTGAAATGTGAAAAATAAAAAAACTTTACAAACTAACAGAGTAAACTAGGAGAAAGCACAGCAGATCAGAGGTCAAATATCTGGTGACGAAGAAACAATGCATCTCTGCTCCAGTGTCTCAGGACAACATACTATAATACACATTACTGCACTGACCATCTTGCCTACTCCTAATATTTAGTGCTTTCTAACTTACTGCTAACAGTAATTCATGCATTCAGCTCGTTAGATTACTGCAATGCACTTCTTTTCCTGCCTCACCCACAAAACATCAATAAACTCCAGCTGGAAGCAAAAAGCAGCTGAAGGCAAAATGCCGCAGCCAGACTCATAACCAGGTCCAACAGGAGGGGGCACATTTCACTGGTTTTAAAATCACTCCATTGGCTCCCTGTCCGTTTGAGAATAGATTTAAAACATTTAGTATTATTTGTAAGGCTCGTAAGTGGCTTACTCCAGAATACGCAGCCGACCTCTTGACCTCCTACGAGCCTGTATGCAACCAGGACTCTTCTGTTAGGGCCTCTCAATTATGGAACGCCCTTGTTACTGTTGTCACTTAACAACTTATTTTAGACTTGCTATTTATTTATTTTACTGTTTGTTTTTTACCTTTGTTACTTCTCTTCTTCATTTTCATGAAAAAATGCTCTGTAACTTGTTTTGAAAAGCGCTATATAAATAAAAGGTATTGTTATTATGACTGTCGACCAGGAAAAGCCTATGTCAGCCTCTGGGGAAAACGAGGCAGGGAGAGCTTCACAGTGAGTCAGATTATTACTCAAACAGACATCGGTGCAAGCATTTGCTGCCTGACCTCCAGCTAAAGTCCAGTAAGATACACTATCACAGCACAGCAGCGCCGGGAGAGAGAGAGAAAGAGAAAGAGAGACACTGATGTTCAAGAGCAAAGTCCACGCTCTCATGTCAACACAGTGGTCTGTCGAATTCAACAAACAAAAGACTAAACAAACACAGAACATTGACAAGTGAAAAGAGACGGTACGAAGAGCAATGAGTATTGATGTGGGGGAAAAAAAATCATCAGAAACCAAAAAGAGACGAGCACAAACAAATGTTTTGTGCCCAAAATAATTGGGCTTGATTTTTTTTTTTTTTTTGGGAGGGGGGGGAGCGAACGGTGTTTGTGCTTTTTTTGTATTTTGTAATAAACCCCCCAAAGGCAACACAAGACAAAACCATCACCTCTCTAAAACTGATCCCAGGAGACATCGGGACTCTGTGCATCGGTCTGCAATGTTAATTATCAGCCGCAGATCAGCAACAGCTGACTCACCATAACACAAACACATGCACACGCGTCAGAGACCTGAGAGAGAGAGAGAGAGAGAGAGAGAGAGGGTCATGAACACAGAGGAATGCTACTTGCTCCACACTTTCTCATCGTGGACTCGCATCAGCAAAGGGTTATGACCGGTTCTCGCCCGCTGAAGTTTCAGCCACCTTCACTCGTGCCACTTGGCGAGACTGATCAACTAATCCAGATAGAGGTCGGTCAATAAACCACTCTGATTTGTGTCCCCGCCTCGCAAATTGAGGCACACAAGATCAACGCTTGAATTTATCTGCAATCTGTTTGTAGCTCCTCTGCAGACAGTCTGCCAGCTAAGTGGCCACACGGACCACACGTTTCATCCAGAACATTTCATTAGCAGCCATGTTGTTTACTGCTGGAAAAGCTGGGATGACAAAATAAGACTTTTCAAGGTTCATCTTCAACTCTGTAAGCACATTCGGTCAATCACAACTCGACCACTCGCCGGATAATGACTCGGCTTGTCTCCATTTTAACAAGAGGTGGTCTGGCACGCTTGGTGAATAGTAAATAGTACAGCGTACCAAATAATAAACCAATGAAACCAGATGTTGTTTTATAAGAACAAGTCACGAGGTGGAAAACGTGTGTTTGAAGATCTTCTCTTCTAAAGTGAGTAAGTAAAGAAAGAATATCTCCATTTACTCAGAACAGAGTATGATGTACTAAAACAACAAATCGGCTGTTTAATATTCCAAAAATGTTGCGTTTGAAGCTTGTTTTCAGTTTGATTCAAAAGATTTTGTCATTTGAGTTGATCCAATCAAGTAAAAATGACAGCAAATGTTTCCATCCACCTGTTCTTTATGTGCTTTTCAAATTCCTCACATAACAAACCTAAAAGGAAATGCCAAAAATCATGGCATGTTTTTTTTCACGTTTTCTAGGTCGTTTTCCACTATTTCAGGTTTGACTGACACTGTCATCTTGGTGCGCCATCTTCTTCTGAGTTGGTTTAATGCAAATGGAAAACCCATTGGTTTGTGAACTGCCGTTTTAATGCCTAGAGTTCAGTATTTTTGCCGGTGACATCTTAGTTTTTTGAAACTAGAAGTAAACATACTTGGAGGAGCGGGCCTGACGGACCTGCACGTTCACCTACACCGGCGAGCGGCACCTATTGGACGATACTAGCTGTCAATCACGCTGTATCCTTGCCCAATTACATACTGTGCTTTGTCGTCTATTTTAGACTTGAAACTAGAGAATTTGAGACCATGATCTCTTCAGGAAACTGTTTACTGACGTTATGAATCAAGTTCTGTAGAAAATGACTTATTTTTGACAACCAACAGACGCGCTCTGCTGGTCATTTAAGAAAATACATGTTTCAAGGCAATACTCAATGGCTTAATTTCTACGTCTACGTCCATTTTTATGTTCAGTCCGTGGTTTAATGGCACCGACTGGAGAGCTAGCACCAACAGCTGCTTATCTCGTTGAACAAGCTCTGGAATGGGCATCTCACCGGCTGCCTTTGCAACATGTTAGTATGTTGGCAGTATCTTTCTGACCCACTGGCACCAAACCTGGGCCCTGTGCCAATTTAAAGATTGTCCGATCTGCTCCTGAAAACAGCACATCACGCCGCTCCCAGCAACACCACACGGGAGCAGTCTCAAATGACCCGCATCCCCGTCAGGACCCCTTGTTTGGCGACAGGCTAAAAGGGAAAAGTGAAGCTAAGCATTGTGTACGCAAAAACCAAAAAGTCAACACCCTGACAACAGCTGTATTCCACCAGCTACATACAGGACAAAAGGGCTCTGACGGTGGCATGCTCTGCGTGGGTGTGAATGCTGATTGCTGCCTGTCACTATGCGCTCAGGGCATCGGCACTACAATAAACATGTCACGCATGGAGCTCGTGAGCAAAACCCTCTGTAAAGAGGCTGGGGGGCCATGTACAATGCAGAATTAATCCACAGAGGCCAGGCTCTGAGGTCAAGTCACTCCAATTCACTCAAATCAACGGCGACGGTGACATTTATGGACATACTATTAGAGTTTTTGTAAACTTTTCCTTTTTCAGTTTGAACAACCACAATAATAGTAGTCAAACAATGAAAATCTATCACAAAACATAGGGAGGTCTACGCTGTTAATCTTTTTCATCTCTCCTTACGTGAACGACTGGAAGTGGTGGAAGGTTTTATTTTGCAAGTGAATGAATGGATTTGAATGGACCCAGCTTTGCAAGGAGCTAATCTCTGGGTTAGTTTAGAGTAAACCGTGTTCGCTCTGTGAGCTGCAGCAGAATCTGCAATTTGGCAACAAAAAAATTAGATGAACTGGATTTCGTTCTGCATTAAAACCCGCACCCCGACGATCACTCGTACTGTATTCAACATATTGGTGACAGATCAGCTGATCGCTTATCGGACAGAACTCATGCAGGCAAACAACATCTGCGTTGACTTTACCTAGTGACGGGAGGAGAGAGAACAAAGGTGCGATTTTTATGGTTTGATTGAGTCAGAACATACGAGCTGACTCACCTTGTCTGTGAAACTATGAGGCCCAAAACTATTTCCAGAGGATTAGCAAGTTGTGAAATCAGTCCTGCTCAACACAATCACACATTCACCGTGACCTTGAGCGACTTTGTGCTGTACTAAGTGAATTCTGCATTGCCTTGAACACAGTGACATGACACTGACCAGAGGGTGATCTACAAACCTGATGACAAAATGCTTCTTTACTTACTGTAAGTGCCTCTAATCTGCAGAAGGCATGAGACCAAAATCGGCTATTAAGGCCTCATGAACTAGAGGGATAACGCACACTTATTTTTTTTTTGTATTGGCCACAATTACAGGCTGCAGCTTCAGTCAAACAGACCAAATTTCCAGGCTTTTAAACCCCCTTACATCAACATATCAGTATCTTATGCACACAGTGTTTCCATGACAGCATAAAGAGTCAATTTACAATTTTTATTCTCCAAAAAAACAGTGACAGAGGTCCCTCGTTTAGGTCAAGACTAAAAGAAAAACATTTTGTGACGCACCACACTTATTGGTTTCAATTCGATTGTATGAAAGGGGAAAGAAATGCGGCAACGGTTTAGTTAAGTTAGTGTGTGCATAAACGCTGACGCTTCTCTAACACGGACGCAAAACTGCCATATTACAATATGGACCCACGCCGTTTTTCATTTGAGCAAAGAGCAAGTCGTCACCTGACGGACTAAATGCCGCCGACTACCCTGCGTTGACCTCCGGACCCGCGGCCCCTGCTGGCTCGGCGCCGAGGAGCGGGAAGCTGTCGTCACAGTCCCACATCTGTGGGCGGGGAAGAGCAGGTGAGAGGAGGGAGTTTTGCCTGTCACACAGCTGTCGCCGTGTCAGTGTGAGAGAAAGTGACACATCCCGCCCGACACCTGGGCGACGAGGCATGGAACGCAACTCGTCACGCAGCTCGGTGTCAGCTGCAGGAAACAGCATGGGCCTGTACATTCTGCATCAAGCCATTAGCTCACTGATGTAAGGTTTTTTTTAAAAAGCCGACAATTAAACGGGAAAACAAATGGCACCCATAGTGCTGTAGGCAAAAGATATTGGACATGGCAATTCTAGTGCATTCCTGTGGAAAGTTGGCTGACTGGCGGTTTTCTCAGAGACCACACTGGCACCTTTACAAGTGGAAGATTTTCCAGCAATCATCATCATCATCATCATCCCCATCAGTTGTACATGTCAAGTTCGGGCATCAGTCCCTAAGAATCAGATTTCAGACAGAGGAGCATGAGAAATACAACAAAGAGGAAGTTGATTTACCGGTTTCTATACACAACAACAAGTTAAAACCTATAAAACAGTTTTTTCGTACTCTGGGCTCTGGACATAATCCGGCTAGTACTAGAAAGCATTAGTGACCAAAATGCTACGCAACCACAACATACGTGACACTTAAGAGTCAGACTTATACTACTACAGCAGCATTGTTCTTCTCATATTACAACTAGACAGTACAAGTTCAGGTAGAACTGAAATTATTGTTCTATCAAACAACAACAACAACAACAAACAGACAAACATTTGTTGGTTCCAGCTTCTCCAATGTAAAAATTTGTTCTTAGCTATTTTCTTATCACATCTCTACATGGAGTATGTTTGTGTTTTTGGACTGTTGTTCATTCATCAGTGATGGGTGACATGTTTAGATTATTGTTTCAGGGCCCTGGTATTGTACAGGTGTACAGGTTCACTCTCACAGTGGGATATTTCACTGAGAGAAATAAATAATACGGAGCGTTTTGAATGTTATCAAAAAAAAGGGTTTTCCTGCCGCGACGCGTCAAAATGTCACAAAGAGAAAAAGCGTGTGAAAAGCTGACTCGCTCCTCGTCCTTTAAAGCCACATATTCATCTACCTCTAGGCTGCAACTACAAATCACAACACGATGCACAAATCAAGGTGTGATCTCTCGGGACACTTCATCGATTCCCAGGCTTCTGCTGTGTGCAACTCCTGGCTGGCATCTTGACAGCTTCTCTGCCGCAAAGAGATTCCTTTGGCCTGAGGAAATCTCTGGGAATTGTGATGCAAGAAGAAGGAGTGAGCCATTCAGGAGAGCCTATAGGACCCAGGGCTCAGACACAGATTTGTCAGAGAGAGAGAGAGAGCAAATAACTAAAAGGCACAACTCCCCAGACTGCAAAAACCCCATCCCCACCCTCCCCACCCAAGGCAATCTCTCCTGGAAGCCGCCCACTCCCACCCCACTCTGTTTACCCCGCCTGTGCTGATGGAGGCATGAAAGGAGAGATATCCCAGGGTCACTGTTAACAAAAGGCCAATTTATGTAAACTGGGGTTATTGTCACGGGACAAAGATTAAACTGAAAAAAACCCCACCAGTTTGGGCTCAGAGAAAGTTGCTTTGAATATTTCCTAAGCTAAACTATGAATCATCTGATTTATATAATAATAATAATAATAATAAAACAAGGAAGTAAAAAAAGGATTCCAAAAACAAACAGATGATAGAAAGGAGGGGAATTAAATAAAGTTACATGGGAATACAAATTGTCAATATAGTGGGGTTTTGGATATACATTCACCCCCTGGACGCTGCATTGGTTCCTCTTTTTGTTTCGAGAGCAGGAGAATTTTTTTTAAAAAAAGCAAAAAGTCCCAAAGACTTTCCCACAAACACACACACACACACACACACCAATTTGAGGCTACTTCCACCAGTCAGTCCCCGTGTGGGGAAGTTGTTAATGTGTGCCTGACAGAAACCGCACGGAGTTTTGCGTCAGCAGTTTTCGGGGGGGGGGGGGGGTGGAATAGGATTAAATCCTCCTGCCGGTTCTTTGGTGGGAAAGCGACTCTTACCTGGGGAAACGTGCTCCGAGCTCAGCGACGGCCGCCGCGGCTCCTCCTCTCCATGGCGCCGTGGAACAGAAACTGCCGGAGAGTCGAACAAAAACCCGCTGGAACGATCCAACCCAAACGTTGTCTTGATGCGCTCTCGTGTGCGGGCGCGCAGAGTCTGGCACGCGTAAAAAAAAGTCCGGGCTTCCACTTCACCGGTTGGCTTTTCTCTGTGGATCTGAGCCTCGTCAGCTTCTGGCGGTGTTTTGTTTCTTTCTGTATCAATGCCTCCCCAGGATTAAAAACAAACAAACAAACAAAAACCCGTCCACAGGTCAGTATAAGAGCAGCTTGTCGGCGTCAACAGGTGAAGGTTGGACTGGTATGGAAGCATGTGGAGGAGGAGGAGGAGGAGGAGGGCGACGACGGAGGCGGACACCGCAGCCAGAGGATGTGTGTGTTGTGTTGTTGGCAAATAAATTTTAAAAAAGCACAGGTCCCTTTTTTTCACAAACGTCCCGGCCGGTGAACTGAGCTGTCCCGCACCGACACCAGATCTCTATTCTGGGCACTGGCGCGAGGCTTTCTCGCTTTCTCTCTCTCTCTCTCTCTCTCTCTCTCTCTCTCTCTCTCTGAAGAGTCATCCAGGCGGGCCGCCAACAAACTAGGAAGTGAAAGACCACTTCATACTTTGAACGACAATCTCCCATGAGAATTTGTTTGGGTATTATGGTGATACAGTAAAGGAGGCTGAACTTGAAAAGGTCATAATAGAAAAAGGGCAGCATTTTTTTTTTTTACATTTTCCCTTTTTTGGTGAAGTGGCCACACAGATGTGGACTTTTATTTAATCAAAATTGTTAGTATACTCGGTAATATCTCCTTAAATGGCTCCTCGCCTCCCTCGGTTTTTTGGCATAAAGGACTATTCCCCCCTTTTTTACATGAGATTTATAAATAGCCTCTGTGGTGCCTCCTGACCACTGGTGCCTGTTAGCACCACTCACTACTCCATCCGTGGGATTGTACAATGAATCTCATTGTTTTTATGAATCATAATATGTTGTTCAAGTACATATACTGTCAAATATAACAACCCAGATACAGTAGCATACTGATGTGGGCAATAACGCAGTGCCGCTGGCCTTGACCTGGCCCAGATTAAACGCAAGTGAGCCTGATGTGGCCCACGTGTAAAAAAACAAAAACAAAAAATACCCCAAATCCAACGTGGACCTTTTTAGGGGTCGAGATGTTGTGTTCTCTGCGAGATTTGCGCTCTCGCTTCTCTGTGGCCCAGATCTGGTGAACAGGAGAGGACCGCTCAAGTGGCATCGTTTCCAGGTCGTACGTCGGCCAAATGAAAGTGGATCTGGGCCACCAATCTTGGCTGAGTTGCACCCTCCAGTTGTGTTTCCTACAACAGTTGGCCCCTCTCCATGGCCAACAGGTCCGTGAGGTGGCACGTTTCTTGATGAGGTGCCGGGCCGTCCGTCCAGTTCACCCGATTCCCTGTCGGGGCTCTATCCAAATGTCCATCCGTTTGGGTGCATGGGGTTGAAAGGTCGCCGTCATTGGTAGAATCGTGTTAAAGGCTGCAGTAGGAGGTTCCGTTGTCTCTGAGAAGATGTGAGTGGTCTGCCTGTTTTGTCTCTCAATATGTTCTCTATCTATCTATCTATCTATCTATCTATCTGTAGAAAGGCTGATGGCCCTCTGAGTGTTTTGCAACCGCATAAAGACCCAATGATGCCCTGTTCTTCCATTCCATTTCTTCTTCTTCTCCTTTATTTCTGCGTGTTTACATTCAAACGCAAGTAACTTATACCCATAAATGTTTCCCTACCTCATTGGACATTGAGTTCTGATCAGACAGGCGGACCAATCAACATGGTGGGCAGGGCCTTCAAGAAACATCTACCTCACAACAACTGATTTGTCTTTAGAATATTCAAGTTTTCAGGTTCATCATTTCTGTTATTCATTCCCATACGAAGTATCCAGCTGAATGAAATGTTGTTTCTCACGGGCCAAAGTGATATGGTTACTGTGAGTGAGTATGGAATATAAATTCAATTCAATAAAATAGTGCAATTGTCACTGTGCCACTAACTGTAAAACATAACGAGTATATGGATAAAGAAAGTAATAGATAAATAATAGAATATAGTGTGGTATTATAATGAGAGAATACCATAATGGTTTAGTTGTTTTGTAATAGATATAAAAATAATATCAATGATATTATATATGAATTGTATATATTTATATATGGGTTATATTATGGTATATGGATAAGAGGGCCAAACGATATGTAGAGAATTAAATTACACAAACAGTAATAACTAGCAGACGTCTTGATTTTTGGCGTCTTCAAAGAGGGAACGCTACTGAAAGCGAGTAGGCAGAGTGTTGTAAAGTAAATACTGTACATTTATGTCCCTAAAGGAAAATCATGATGATAGCAATAAAGATTAACCAAACAACAAAGTGCTCCATTGTTATTATAGAATAATAATAAAAAATACTCACCAAATGTCTCTATAGTATAACAGAGTGCTGACATAGATATCATAACATACACAATTAGGTAATCAATGAGGCAGTGAGAGGCTACTGTTAGAAATCCCATGACCTGGATGACTGAGAGTAATATGTACACACACAAGAGATTAAAATACCATAGAGTATTACACAGTCACTGTAAACTTACCACTGAGTACCACAGCACCGCGAGGCCCTGCAGAAATGTGACCGATACTCTTGAGTAGGCCTGCAACTAACATTTATTTTCATTATCGATCATTTTCATTATCGATGAATCTGTCAATTATTTTCTCGCAGGTGTTGTTTGGTCCATGAAATGTCAAAAAATGGTGAAAAGTGTCGAACGTGTTTCTCAAACCCCAACACGACGTTTTTTTTCGTCCACACACCAAAAATGTTTCGTTTACCGTCACAGAGGAGCAGAGAAACCAGAAAGTATTCACATTTAAGAAGCTGAAATTAGATAATTTTCCCTTTTTTTTGCCAATAAAAAATACTTAATCTATTACCAAAATAGTTGGTGATTAATGTAGTAGTCGATTACTAATCGATTAACTGTTGCAGCTTTACTCTTGAGATATTCAAGAATACAAACACGGCACTTCACTTGTCATTGACATCATAGGAGGTGTAACACCACTCTGAAATCACTACTGGGGAGTGGATACAGTAGTGAGTTACACTTACAATACACCTAAAGTCTCTATAGGAGTATTTTCTTTAGGGTCTGTTAGGCAAAAATCCTGTTCTTCACTCCGAGGGCGTCATCGCCCTGACGGGCCTCTTTAACAGCCCCTTTTCTGAATGAGCCGATGGTGTCATAGATTTCCTTCCGCTGACATGTGGCCGGTGCGAGAGAATGGGCAGCAGGTTTTCGTGGCGGCGCAGTGCAAGTGGGCAGAGGGAGAGAGCTCCTGAAAGAGGGCTGGCAGACGGGGCCACGCAGACTTCGGCGAAGGACAGCTGGCACCTTTGCAACCACAGGATCCAGAGAATAGGGCCAGTTCTCGTGGAAACGGCCGTGCGCCTCTGTATGAGGCAACATATCTTCAGCTTAATGGAGCTCACACACACACAGACACACCTTCTGTTTGGAATGAGACACAATGCAGGTGTCTGTCAGCGAGTGCACGGCGAGGCAGAAGGGGTTGACCAATGATGTTGTTTCTCTCGAATGCTGACACAGACAGCTGGGAGATGTTAGGTACGTTTTTGTGGGAGGCCAACAGTATTAACTTGCACATGACCAGCCGACACCCTCCAACACACAGCCTTTTCTTCCACACTTTGCATTATTCCTCCTCTATAATAACAGCGTTTCTGTGTGTCATCTTTTGAGGGGGTGAAAACCCAAGCAGGCGTTCCACAAAGATACCCAATGTAATGACCCATCCAGATGACAATGGCGAGGGGGAAGCTGAAAGGAGATGTTTCACATGACGTGCACAGTAAGTTAGTTAAGGATAATATGGGTCTTTTATTCAAAGACATCCAACTTTTTCTTTTACCACGAGATCCCTCCACTTTCACTAAATACTCTTGAGATCCGTTTACCTCAGTGTAAAACACATGTTCCTTCTTATGCAAGGTAACACATGGTTAGGGGTTGCTGCTCTAAAAAAATAAATAGGTCCCACAAGTTGTTTTTTTAAGGCGATTGTCTTTCACGAATGAAGAACGCGGCAGGAGATTGCTTGGGTCAGACGCGTTCACAACAGAAGGAACATTTACGGAACATTCAGGCGAGGGGCGAGTCTTCCTGAGTTTTTTCCCGCTCTATTCTGAAATGGGCTCACTCAAGACATTTTCCCGGAAATTCCAACCAGTTGGCTGGCACAGGAAATGTTCCTGGAATAAGTCAGACGCGTCATTTGTGTACATTCATTCGCGTTCTCACATACAAGCCCCTCTCCGGAAGAGTTCTGGGAAAAAAATGTCTGGATTTTCAGTGTGTGTCTGAAAGCAGTTTAAATGTCATGGATGGAGGAAACAGACCTGTTGTTATGGCAGTGACCACGTAATTGTATCTTTAACCTCATGTTAAGACTGTTACTACAAAAAGACCTGAAAAAAAAATTGTAATTGATTTGTAGATTAATGTCCCTCTTAATTATGCACATAGTGGAATTTCATTGGTAAAAGCTGCTGTGGAGCATGTTGGTGTCCTGCAATGGTTTTAAAGTTCAAGTGGTATTCTAGCAGTGTAATACTGCACATCCAGAAATGTGGGTTATATCCTGACTTGTGATGTTTGTAGTATGGGTCAAACCAAACAGCTGGATGCTACATTTTTCTTTTCTTTTGTTAAAGACCCTCACCAGCTGGTAATATTTCCACAACACCACATTTTTATTTGTAGCCTTCGCATCGAAGGTATCTTTAGATACTTTAGAGAGCTCTCTGTTTAGCCACGGAAGACATTGTACTAGTTTTTACTCCGCACAATTAAACTGAACGCCCCCCGTGCACAATTGGTTGAGTGCTGCTTCAAGTCACGGTAAAAGAGTGAAAATTGTAGGATGATCAGTTTAAAAACATCTCAGGAGGTACATTTTGTCCGTTGCCCTCGAGGGCTCATCATTCACACACTCATGCACCGTCACATGTTGCAAGTTTCTCTGGTGAAGGCATGTGGCTGAGTCAGAGGGCCAACACTCCCAGACAGACCTGTCCTACTGGCTGAGGAGGTGATGAACGCCAGCGGAGAACAGCACACACAGGAAATTTGGAAATCTGGAAGCAGATTTTACTGTGTTGGTACTTGGGATGGATGCACCTTTTTTTCCACAGGTTTACAGAGATAATGATACACATTTCAAAAGATACCCTTTATTTTTATTATACATGTGAGACGGCAGATGAGAGTCGAGAGCACAAACACGTGGTCATGACATGTTTTCTACTTCTGCAATGGAAACTTGGCCCTCGGTGATTGTGAATGCAAATGGCAACGTTTCATTTTCCTGCTATGCAAAAAGGCCATGGCGAGCAGCCGCCTGGCTGGTGGTTGGTGTGTATTGTGTGTGTGTGTGTGTGTGAGGCCTTGGCTGTAGGAGTCCGGAATCAGTGAAAAAGGCCATGTGGAAGAGCTCAATTGTCCCACTTCAGCATTCATGAATACTAAACCAAACCTTGAATGGAACATTCCTGTCTGAGCGTTCCTTCTTGTAAAAATTCTTCCCCAAACAGCTAAATAAAGACAAAACTCACATTAAGTATCGAATCGGAATGCAAAATGAATTTAATAGTGGTTCTTCCTCATACACAAATTCTTAGCACTCGTTTTAACAGTTAAAACTAAACTTAAGGTTGTGCGTTTGATCACAATGATGTCAGTAGCTTCACTCCCCAGGAGGTTGAGCGGCTTGTCCACTGGTCAGGAAGAATTAGATATTGAAGCGCATTATGGATGTGTTACTCATACTGTAAAGCAATTTGAGTTGTCAACAAGGCTAGAAAAGCTCTACATAAATGCAATCCATCTATCATTTACCACAGCTCTTAAAATATACATCTCTTACTTTTATATACATACATAAAACAAATAACTATATGGCCATCTTTTGGTTACAGCTATGTACTGTGAGTCTCAATCACTGAGCTATAAGATGTAGACGATTCGATTAGAAACCTTGCCTTTGCGGATCATTCAAACTTCATGTAATCCACAAACCAGATTAGCAGGAACTGCAATTTCTGCGTAGGGAGAAAGAAATCTGTATTCAGAAGGAGAAATGGGGCCACAAGCATCATCTCAGTGAGGTGTCAGGCTGTGAAATCACAGGAATAAGAATTAAGTTTTACCAACAGCGCATGGATTGTATTACTGCTGTAGTGGAAAAGTGTTTCCGATACCTATTTTTGCAGGCTTGCGAAGATTCAGGTTATTCATGATGTTCACAAACTCCTCCAGGCTCTTGGTCAGGCGCGGGTTGAACTGCCGCTCCTCACCGACTGTAGACACCGTCTGACCTGAGACGCAGAGAGGGATACAGCTTAATACGACATCTGTGGACTGCAGGTTCACCAGATGTTGAACCTCAGTGATCGGTGCAAAGATAAATCTAGTTTCAAAAAAGTGCGGGGAAATCACAGATGTGCAAACAAGCGATGCATTTCATATTCGGTACTACTTGTTGTGGGACTAAAATTTTTAATCTTATGTCAAACTGTATTAAACTTTCAAATTAGGAGTGAAATGAAACTAATAAGGGTAGGTCATTATTTCAAACTTGACGAGGATTGGACATAAACATTTAGACATGTGGGTTTTAAACACAACCTAAGTAGTCGTGCGCCGGGTAAACGAGGCACTGGTCGGGCAGGGTGAAGATCTTCTGATGGACAGACTTGTAGAGCATCTCAGGGCTTCCTGAATCAGGAGGAGGAGGTTTTTACAAAGATTACACAATTGCAAAACTAATGCAATATTGCCCCCCTGTGTTCATCTAGCAATATTACAATAATAAATGCTTACAGCAGAGTGAGAGGAAAAATTAAGTATTTGATGTGGGATTATTTGGACAAAGTAAAAAGTGTATGAAATCGACCCTGCTGGAAGTCCGTCCTGCCACAGCCTCTGATGAGCAACGTGTCCCCAGTGAAAGCCATGCTCTGGTCCTCCAACACCAGCGTCATACAACCATCCGTGTGTCCAGGGGTCTCTCTCACCGTCAGATACTAGCAGGGGGAAAGGACACCAGTCAACTTAGGGCAAGCAGAAGTTCGGTTACTAAGACATTCCAACTAAAAATTACAAATGATAACAGCTCCAGAATTTACAGGATGCATGGGTGTGTTCATATCAGAGCCCGTCCGATATGAATTTTTGGGGGCCGATGCCAATATCGATATGTGGGAGTACAAGATTCCCGATACCGATACATCGGCCGATATATATAAATTGTTTTTTATATCTGTCAATAATTCCTAAAATGTCATTCACAAACCTTTATGACAAAGACATGTAATTGAGGGCTTGATATTTTAGTTTAACCACGAACATTATCATAAATAACTAATACAACCAAAAACATACAGTAGAACTTATAACAAACATTTATTTTACATAAAATGTAAACATAAATGCACATTTAAAGGCTCCAATCAGTTGGCCGATAATATTGGTCAGGCCTTTAAAATATCATCCAATACCGATTTGTCTGTGAAAGGCTAATATCGCCTGATATTATCGGCCAGGCTCTAATTCATATCAAGAAACAAGATATGGAACTTTTAGTCCTGCAGGAACTATTTTTCAACGCATCAGGCAAATAAGCCAGGGGACACATGAACAACTGACAGCTATGACAAGCTGTTCCACTCCAGTCTACCAGGGGGTGCAATTAGAAGAGAGAAAGAAGGGGCGTTTTTTTAATGGATTTTTATGTAAAAACACAACTTCCTTCAGTGAATGAGGCTTCAGGCAGTTCCACCTCTTACGAATGTCCTCCCCATCCTTGGAAAACACCCTGTCACATGATACTGAGGATGCTGGTAGGCCTATCACGATAATTACATTATAGATTTAGCGTACGATACATTAATATAAGTACTCAATAATTTCTTATTGACTTCAATATCAGCTATTGTGTCTACATGCGTGTCTGTTGACATACGAATGAATGTCAACAACAGTCCAGCAAGTGTTGCTGCTTCTATCCTCCAATCTGTTCTCGTCGTATGATTAATCAATTACTGGTTTGCTCTATAAAATGTCAGAAAATATGGATTTCTTAGTATTTTTCTCAAGGCACTGTCTCTTCAAATTGCTTGTTTTGTCTGTGGCCTAAACGCAAGTTTGAAACTTTGGATAACATTTCTGTCAGCAGGAACATAAATCGTGTAGGACTTGCATGCGCAGTAGGCCAATAGGCCAATACTGCGAGCTCAATGACGATAATAGATAGATAGATAGATAGTTACTTTATATATCCCAAGTTGGGAAATTCCGGTGTAATATGGTTTATCGCAATAACCTCAGGGACAATACATCCTGCAAGAAAACGTACTTATCGTGACAGGCCTAAATGCTGGTGAACATTTTTGAACTTTAGTGTCATGTGGTACAGGTGATGTGTCTCGTGCAATGCGAGGCCTTGTTTGTCAAAGGTCACGTGGTTTCCTGCAAAACTATACGAGCATAAACTCAAAACACTCCCACGCTACTTTTGGTCGGAACGCGTTTTTACAGTACTTCACTTTACATTTTGACACCGATAGATCTAATCTCAGATAGTCTTATTCTCTAGAATGAGCATTGTATGAATTAATTACTATGTCAGGAAATACGCTACACGTGTCCTTCTTACGTGTTTTCCAAAGGCGATCTTGTCGCCCTCTGATAGGAGAACATCTGCAGAGGCACCACTGAACTTGCAGATAGCACTCTTCAGGCCGACCAGTCGCTTCTTCATCAGCCCGGTGCCCGTGATGTGGTCCGCGTGGCAGTGGGTGTTTACTGTCACATAAAGAAGATACAGCGATTCAGCATAAGAGTCTGGCAATTTTGAATGAATTTCATACATACTGCGTAGCCCTATAAGTCACACACACACACACACACACACACACACACACACACACACACACACACACACACACACACACACACACACACACACACACACACACACACACACACACACACACACACACACACACACACACACACACACACACACACACACACACACACACACACGTCCGATACCTGCCACTGTCAGATTGAGCCCCAGTTCACGTATGAGCTTCAGGTCCCGGTCGACGGTCTCCAGGACAGGATCAATGAGTACAGCCTCCTTGGTTGCCCTGTCTGCCAGCAGGTAGGTGTAGGTGCTGCTCTCCACCTCAAACAGCTGGACAGGGAAAAAAAACAAAAACAGAAACAAAAAAAAGTTGAGGCCACACGAATGACTCAGCAATAAATTACAAACAGTCTGTAAATGATGCACATAATCTCTGTCATAGTGTGATAGTGTGTTTGTGCAGGTGGTTTCACAATATTTCTTTTTGACGTCAGTTGATATAAACAATTATTGCAAGAAATGTCTTTCTTCTTTATATTTTTTTTAAAAATGGATTTTGACTCCGTGAAAGTGAAAGTTCAGGACTTGCCTGCATAATATTGACTGTGCAAGCTGCTTGCTGAGCTCCCAAAACCCACCGGAGAGTATGAACTTCATCCAAGCATTTTTCCTTGCAACTCATCCAGTGTAGCTGCATGATTTCAGCTGTGACGACACTTAAGATTGGACTTTTTTCTTTCTTCTTTTTTAAATTTTTATCACTGTAAGCATGCACGTCCCCGCAAACTAGACAAACCGGCTTAACGTTTACTTCAACAAAACGACATTGTGCATATACTTTCTGTCATGTGTGTTTCATTCAGTCTAAATCTGATAGTCACAGTCAAGTGGTTTTGGCTACTTTGGCTACTTTGGCTCAGCAGCGGTAACTACTCTCTGGACTTTAGCAATGTCCCATCCATGTTTGTTTGTTTGTTCAACTTCATTATAATGCTGCCGATAGCGCCCTGCACTTTGTGTGTCACATCGAAAAGTTATGTGAATTAAGGCATTTAAACAAAGTTATGTGTCGACAGTTTGTATTATTCTAAATTTCAATACCTTTTACTTTTTACAGACAAATATCGGTTTCGAATATCTGTTATCGGCCTCTTAGATCAGTAATAATCGATATCGGTGTCGGCCCTGAAAAAGCCATACCGGTCCACCCCTACTACCACTTCTCCAATATGCTAGGAATAACCTACACACCATGTAATTGAATAACACTGGGTATTAAAGGCAAAGGGCAGTCGAGGTTGAATGCATCCTCCTCAATTTTTTTTACAT